>NC_080091.1:63881562-65131562 GCF_950005125.1 Chionomys nivalis
CAAAATTTTGGTGTGAAGTTGGAAAGAGTGAGTCTAATCAGACCTTTGATGATTTCACAATGAACAAAGGAAACAGTCAGAGAAAGAAAAGATAATAATTGGCTTTAAAACCCAACACAGAATCTTGTATCTGTAATGTATAAAAATTCTAAAAAGTTGATCACATAGAGGTTGAGAACAGGATACAAAAGACTGGGCTAACGGGAAGAGGGAAGAGCAACAAGGACGAGATCATGTGTACCTTCAGTGTTCTGAATCATGCACATATGACTAATTGTATGCATAATGTTTCCCAGAAATATGAAAGACAAATTTGAGTGACTTTCCATTTAAGAACTATAAAATCTTTAAAGTATTACATATGCTGGTGAGTATCTATCAAATAATCCTGTAAGGAAACGGAGGAACCAAATCATCTACTGTCCCATTTCTCACCACTATCTCTGACTTATGGAAGCTAATACCTTGCAACAGAAAAAAAACAAAGTAGGCCAGAGAAGTCAGTATCACAGCAAAATATATAATATAGTCCATCAATATGTTGGAAAGTAAGAATGTAGAGCAGGTCATTATTAAATATTTATTAACAAGTATGTATTCTGTCATTTTCTCAATGTCTACAGCATGGATTTTTTTAACTTTAATTATTTTATTTTATATATTATTTTTTTTGAAAAAAAAATTAAAAAAAATTTTCCGCCTCCTCCCCGCCTCCCATTTCGCTCCCCCTCCTCCCGTCCCTCTCCCCATCCCCCCACTCCTCTTCTCCCTCTCCAGCCCCAAGAGCAGTCAGGGTTCCCTGCCCTGTGGAAAGACCAAGGTCCTCCCCACTCCATCCAGGTCTAGGAAGGTGAACATCCAAACTGTCTAGGCTCCCACAAAGCCAGAACATGAAGTAGGATCAAAACCCCGTGCCATTGTCCTTGGCCTCTTGTCAGCTCTCATTGTCCACCATGTTCAGAGAGTCCGGTTTTATCCCATGCTTTTTCAGTCACAGTCCAGCTGGTCTTGGTGAGCTCCCACTAGATCGGCCCCACTGGATATTTTTAAGAAGCAGCATTTTCAAATGTCTTATAACCAATAAAAACACACAGAACAATTTAATCTGAAAATTTTAAGGTTCATTAGTCAAGAAAGCAATTTATTCCATATGCCAACTGAAAGTTTATTATTGATTTATTAACAAGTGAAAAAATATAGTTCTTTGTCAAGGATGACATTCTGCCAAAATTTCCAAATTCTATGTTAAAATGTCCAATAATATTGCTATTGTGCCAGTTTTCCCTATATATTCAGATCTAGGAGCAAACGTTTCATCGCAGATTTCCTGCTATCTTGGCTCCTACAATCTTTCTACCAGTTCTTCTGCAATGTTCCCTGAACCATAGATGGAAGCACTGGGATGTATATGTACCCATTAAGGCAGCTTTCCAGGATATGATGATGTTTGCACTATATCCTGTGTAAGTTTTTTATGATCCCATTTGCTATAAAGAGAGGTATCTTTGATGAAGTGTGGCAGCAAATTTTATAAAGGAAGAATTTATGCATCATGATCTAGTGGTAGTGTATACTCAAGAAGCTAAACGTATGTATGTGTGTGTGTGTGTGTGTTTTGTGTGACTTTATACATACACATATAACAGTAATAATCAATTTAAAAAGCTTTCATCTTGAGAGTGAGTGTATGAGAGAATTCAAGGGAGAGTAACTGAGAGGATCTGGAGTGAAAAAAGGGATAAGACATAATTCTACTCAAAATATCAAAAATATTTAAAATGAAAAAATAAAGAGGAAAATGAACATTTAATCATCAAAAGATTTGGCATAGTTTAGAAATTATATACGTGATAACATAACTTAAAATGCCTGCTTCACTGTTGCAAAGATTTCTCTCTGAATGAGAAAAATAATATATGTCAGTATTTCCTGAACTGTGTTTTTTTTGAGTTTATTTTGTTTGGATTATGCTTTCAGCTGCAAAAGTTATGATATCGAATTCATCAAATTGCATGAGAAAAATTATTTTAGGAGTTATCATTATATCACATTTCCAAAACTCATTTAAGGATTATGCCATGTTTTCAAAACATGTAAGAAATTTGATTGTAATATTATGATTGTACATTTGCTTTTCAAAATGAAATCTCTTGGAATATAATTAAATACATAACATTTTGTACCTAAAGTTTAGGATATGCAATAAGTAAAAATCTATTGAAACTTTGAGGCTATCTTTGTGAAGATACTAAACTCTAAATCATTTTAATTCTAGAATGCATATAAGAAATATTAATGTTTAATTTTACTTGGAAACTATGCATGTGTTATGTTTCAGGCACTACACCTACAATATTTTAGAATTTTTATCTCTTCTTCTATTGTATATTGAAGTTGATTTACCACACCTTATGCATTTTATTGCCTTTGATAGCAATCTCTTTCATCATCTTAGATGAATACCAGTTTCTTTATGTTTCAGAAGGAAAGTGTTTTTTCCTCACAATGAGCATTTTTCATTACCACTTATAATCCTTCAGGTCACTGGGAAAAAGAATGAATGCACTAAAATACTGCAACAAGTATTTTACAAGCAAACCGAGGAGCTTCTTTTTAAATGTCACGGGGAGGGATATCAACTGTCAGCCATTTATCACTGGATTCCCCTACACAGAACTAGGAAAGTACATGTGATTATTAACTTATACATTAGTATATTATATTCACAGTTCCATGTATATCACTTCCATAGTCTGAAATTCAAAGTCTATAAATCTCTAAACTGTGATAAGTAAAAAGCTGAAGAAATCAGGAATGAATTTCAGGATTATGTCGTAACAGTCACACATGCTCCTGTGTTACCTCCAACCACGTGTCACCATCCCTCCAGGGCTGAAATCTTTCACTATGTAATTATTTATATGTGTTTAATAAAAGATGTCTTCTTCAACTTTTCGGGATAAAATTCCCCTTAGTCTTTGCAATGGGGAAATTAGGCATCACCTTCCAGGATTAACATAAAGTTTATTTTGAAAGAAAATTTAAAAATCACTCCTTAATTCATAACTCAGTGCCATGATTTAAATCTGTAAAATCACATAATGCGAAGTTGCCACTCTCCTTGTATTATCTGGAGTGAACACTCAGTGAAGACATTTCCCAGTCAGGATATTGTCACAGTCAGAAAAAAAAAAAAACTATTTCAAAACAAATTTAAAATATTAGCACAAGTAAAGAAATATGATTTCTTTATAACTTACCAGTTTGTGTTGCTAAAATCGACTTACCAAACATTGAAAGAAAACAGCATAAATGGATTTATAAGGCAATAAAATACCCCATGTTCTTAAACAATTATGAGAATAGCATTCTGTATTCACTATCTATTGAGGAAAATGTTGATCATATTAAAGGTGAGTATTATATTTGGAAAATATATATCAGGAATAGCAAAATATTATTTCTAATGCTATTATCCCTTCATCTAAGAATGCTTTTGGGATGATCCTTAACAACCCTTAATACAGGTATAACGTATGTAGTTGTAACTCTGAAACTATGACCTTATTACAAGATTCACCCTAAAAGTCACAATTTTCAAATCCAATCATAAACATGATATAAACTGTAGAAAAAATAAACAAAGATCTCAAAATTAAAATGGGTGATGAAAAATTAAAGATTCAAATATGTGCTTTGGAGGCAAATTCATGCAACTAAAAACGAAGATCTTTCTGAGTGATGTAACCCAGACCAAGAAAGATAAACATGGTATGTACTCACTTATAACTGGATATTAGCTGTAAAGTAAAAGATAGCTATGCTACAATCCACAAACCCAAATAAGGTAGGTCTCAAGTGGAACACTGGGATCTCCCTGGGAAGGGGAAATTGAAGAGATTTTGTGGATGAACTTGGGAAGGAGAGGAAGAGAACATGAAGGATCAAGTTGGGAGTGTATGTGGCAGGGACGCTGAAAGGGACAATTGGAAAAGTGGTCATATCAGGCTTTGGTAGAAGTCTGGTGCAAAAGATTAACCCAAGAATCTACAAGGATGACTCCCGCTGAGATTCCCAGCAATTTCGAATGTGTGGCCTGAATGATTACCTTCTATCACCCGGCAAGACTACCGGTAGAGGAACTGGGTCACCAACTAAGCCACATAACCTCCAATCTAGTATCTGTCTGTCTTTGAGATTTGTTGAGGTAAGAGTGAACCAGAGATTGTGGGAATGACCTACCAATGACTGACCCAACCTAACACCCATGCCCAGGGAGTGTGCTCATCCCTGACACTGCCTGGAGCAACATTTCCGAAGGGATGATGGCCTAGAGACCCAGGAAAGAACCAAATATGGCTGGAGAAAACAAAACACCACTGAAATGATGCCTGATGATATTCTGCTATAATCATAGACTGGTGTCTAGTGCAATAGCTATCAGAGAGGCTTCATTTACCAACTGATAAAAAAGATGCAGAGACCCACAGTCAAACATAAGGCTGAAATTAGGGAATCCTGGTGAAGAGTGAGAGGAAGGATTGGGGGAGTCAGACAGGTCAAGGATATCACGAGAAAATCCACGGAATCAACTAATCTTGGCTCAGAGGCACTCAGAAACTGAAGAACTTACAACCAGAGAACCTGCAAGGGACTGACCTTATAAGGGACACTATTATAGCTTAGTCTTCTTGTGGAACTCAAACAGTGTGAGGAGGGGCAGTCTTTGACTCTTTTGCTGACTTTTAAGACCCTATTCCTCATACTGGGTTGCCTTTCCTAGCTTTAATACAAGACAATATGCTTAGTCTTACTACAATTTGATACTCCATGTTTAGTTGATTTCTGTGGGAGACCTGTCATTTTCTGAATAGAAAAAGAGGAGAAGTGAATAGGGAGAGAGTGTTACTGAGGGAAAATAGGGAGACTGGGAGGAGAGAAGGAAGGAAAAACTGCCCTAGGGTTCTAAAACAAACCAACAAACTAACAAACAAATAGATTCAAATATCCTCCATACCTATTTCTTCAGTTTTATTCATTAAAGTAAATGCATCAGAGTCTGCTCCATTGTCTAATTTAATAATTTGACTTATAATTGTATTATTTCCTTCTCCCTATCTATCCTTTTTATATTAAATTTATTATAATTAACCTTGAAATTTAATACTTATTTAATCACATATTATGGAATTAAAGGAACATTATAAAAAGCCCGCTAACTGAAAAAGTCTAGTTCAATACTTCAGGGATTAAGGTGCACTCATTTTAATGCATAATAGTCCGGAAAAGGTTAAGGTGAACAGAATCTTGGTTTTAGCTAATTATCTATTACTCATTTTTTTTTCTTATTCTCATGCATGGAGGATGGGAGTATTATCTTGCATTTCTTCAAACTTATGCTTCAAAAAGATAGTCGCAAGCACCTTTGGAAAAACTTGTATAGATTATGGATAATTTACATCTCAAAGAGGCAAAAAATGATTAACAATAAAAAGTTAGCTAAAGTAAGTATTAAAAGAATATGGAAATTGCAGTTTATGATTAGGAAGCAGCCTGCCTAAGATTTTGTCAAGTTCAAAGAAAGTTAAAAATTCTTATTCAAGGGTGTGACTTTCTTTGACAAAAGAAGAATCACTCAGTGCCAGAAATAATCCTGTATATATTTCATTCTTTTTTTCCTTTCTCTGCAGAATAAGTTAACACTGTTTAAGTTGTATTTCTCCTCTGGATGTAGTTTCAAGAATACAGTAGATTCTTTATAATAAATAGCTAGTCTCCTTTATTAAGTAGTTGACAAAATTGGGTCATAAGACTAGAAATAGTTTGTATAAATACCATAGGTAAAATCATTAAATCATTCTAACACTCTGACGATTTATGATAAAATTCAAATTTTTCACACACATTGACTGAGGCCAAAATTTTGTTTGTTTCAATACACACACACACACACACACACACTCATTTGAGAAAGAGAGAGTGAGTGAATGCTAAAGCAAATTATTTATATTTTAAAATTCTTTTTATTTCTTTTCTATTTTCATTGAGATTTCATGCAAAAATGTTTTTTAATCGCATTCATGTCCCTCCCCCAACTCTTCCCTTATTCTCACTGCATTCTGTTCCATACTATTTTAAAGTCTTTTTATTTTTTAAAATTTAATCCATTAAGATAAATAAAGACAGGCTTTATCCTCTCTGAGGAGTAGATGGGGGCCAGGAAGGGGAGAGGCAGGGCGACAAATATATAAATTTAACCCATTGGAATATTTTTTTTAAAAAAAAATTAACCCATTAGGATAAATGTTCATTCCAGATATTCTTTCCTGTGTTGTCTTCCACTGGAGAGAATTGACTTAATCAGATGGTAACTTTTCTCATAGAAAATAAACTCTCTTTTTCTATTCTCTCTTCTCTCTCTCTCTCTCTGTCTCTCTCTCTGTCTCTCTCTCTTTCTCTTTCTCTTTCTCACCCCACCCAAGGTACTTAAGAATTGAATCAATCCATGGCTATGTGTGTGATTTCATCTCTAATAGCTATCTCCATGTTGGGATTTAATATGACTTGGTCTTAGAAATATTTTATATATAATGTTCCAACTACTCTAAATCCCTGTTTAGCTGGCATAGCTTGTTCAGAATGTACAGTTTTTTTTTTCCATCCACTGCTTCTGGCCCTCCTACACTTTCTGTACTTCCAACTACTGTGCTATAAGCCTAGGAAGAAGGGGCCACAGTCTATGTATTCCATTTAGGACTGCCCAAATTTAAACCCCTTACTCTCTGCAATTTGAATCTATGCATTAGATATAATCTACTCCAAATAGAAGCTTCTCTAATGAGGGATAAAAGACACACTAGTCTATAGTTATAAACAACTATCAGAAGTCAACAGAAGTCAGTTTAATATTCCATTTACAAGAAGCAATGGCAGTAAGCTCTCCCCAGGACTTATAAATCGCCTGGTCACAGGTTTGTAGCCTGTGAATGTAGTTAAGTAAGAGGTTCTACTTGTAAAATTGGACAAAATTTAATTGGAACGTGTTTACCTTCATGATGTTTGTGTTACCCACTATTATACCAGGAACGCCATCCCAGTCAGTTTAGTCATTATTTACTCCTTGAGGTTCATAACATGGAAAAACTGAAGACAGTGTTTCTATTCTGATAGCAAACCTAACATTTTACACCACTATGAAAGTTATCAAGTGAGGATATGTTTTTAAAACTATTTTTATTTTTGATAATTTCATACATTCTTGCAAAGTCTATTAATTAAACCCATCTCCATCTTTGTATTGTGTATACTCTTTCATTTTATTTATTATTTTTTGCTCTGGTAAGTTTACACCCGCATCTCATTATTGGGCCTTTGAATTAGTTCTTTCTTTATAAACCAAAAACATTACATCAGTTCAGACTAAGTTGATTATTTGTTTTCTCCAAACAGATACTTCTATTCTCAATAACATTTTTGTATTGATGGATCTTGATCAATGCAAGGCCAACTGCTCAAGTGAATATTTGGTTTGTCAACTTCCCTGGAGAAAATACTTGAGAAACAATCTTTGTATAGAAACAAAAGCTCTAATTCTCACTCACAGCTAAGAAATTTTTAAGTGATTGGGTTTGGGCTCCACTGTTGTGTTTCTATAATGAGGAAGCAGCCCATCATAGTGGAGGTTGCATAAAAGGATAAAACTCTTCATCTCAATGACAGAGAAGCTAAAAAGAATAATTTGGGAATCTATGATTCCCTTAGGGTTCACATTCTTGATGACTCAAATATGTTACTGTACTCTATCACTCCAAGTTTCTACCATCTCCATATTGTACCAAAATATATAGACTAAGTCCTTGTAAGACTTTCCATACCCAAGCTATAACATTGATCCACTGGTCTCTTAATATCATGCTGATCTTATAATTCTAAATGCAACCCCTTATTTCTCAAGGATGTTAAGTGTTTGATATGGAAGTATTGCTCAAAAGTTAAATCCAATAATTTTTCCAGGTTTCAAAGCCAATCATGAACCCATTTTAAAACTAAACTTGAAGTTTTCATGTTTTAAGAATATTAGTGTGGAAGAGGCAGAGCATAAACACTGGTATTTAAAGGGAATAAGAAAGGGGCAGAAATACTGATTTACTAATTAAGAACACTGGCCTATTTTCCAGAGGATCTAGGTTCAGTTTGCAGCAGGCAAATGGAAACCTTCCAACTGCTAATAATGCCAGTTTCAGTGAATACAACACCTTCCTCTACCCTCCAGAATCACAGACATGTAGGTAATACACATACGTATAGACAAAACTCCCATATTCATAAGGCAAAATTAAAGTAAGCTAAATTAAACATTCAGAATAGAAAAATAACAAGGAATGAGAATATCCGCGCAAGGCTAAAATCCAGTCTGTCTATGTCCTCAGTCTCAAATTGGCACATAGTTGGAAATTAAACACTGGCAAATTTTTAGTGCTCACTGTAAAATTCCCTCCAGATACTATCCTACATGTCTCTGCAATTTATTATTTTTATGTGGATCTTTGAATTCTTTACTGTATTTCTAAATTTCCATGCCTTCACTCTAGAGAAAGCTATTTTTGTTGAGGCTGGCCCCCTACACATAGTGAACACTGTGGTACAATGAAATTACCCTTGAACTTGAGTATGATTAGCAAAGCAGACTTATTGCTGATATTCATATCATCACTTTGTTGTATAGCCTTCAGGAAATCATCCAGTAACTAGTATTTTTAACTTCCTAGAGTCTGGTTATGTTTCATTCTCATAGTTTTATGGTTCATGTCAGCAAGGCCATCTTCTGAAGGCGACATTATGACTAGTCTCTGAAGGTTTCCTTTGAAATTTGATAGTACTATTCCCAAGTCTCTTCAGCTAGCTTGGATAATCAGAATCACATAGATGCTGCACATACTGGCCAATGCTGTGAGCTGTTCTCTTTTCTGCTTAAACCATGGCTATCATAGTCCCTGAGTGCCCTGCCAACTAGATATTTAGGAACACAACTCTAGACACTTCAGCATCAGACAGTTATCATGGGGCACTTTTAGAAAGATTTTTGATCTGGAAAGTTTTTGAAGAAATAATCCATTTCTACAACCCTGTATCTATGATGGATGTTACACATTTTTCAGATGGCATACATATATCTTTCAAATCATCCTAATTGAGGGCTTTTGTCTCCTTTCCATTGTTATTAATATCATTAGTATATGCACATCTTTAACCCAACTTTCACATGCATCAATTTTATACCTTGCTTTGGACAAAATGACCTTCAATTCAGTATTCTATAAATTTCTACTTTTCTTCAGAAACAACATCAGCATATTCTTTAATGTTTGCATGTTGATCAGTATTACAGTATCTTTAGTTCCAATCATAATCTATGAATATTCTTAAATTTCTCTCCCCATCTTCTCTGAATATTAACAAAAAAGTCCCTTGAGCCAATGTCAAAATCATTGAAAAACTATCTGGAAAATTTGCAAAATCTCTTTTACTTCTTGGTTCAAATTTTCCATGATACTTTTCTGTCACTGGAATGGATACTAAAAATAAAATGATTATAAAGATAAACTTCATTTTTTCTCACAGTTTTAGCTTTCAGTCTTTGAACATTTGACCTCCTTGCTCTGAGATCTGCAGCAAATGGGATAATGGGTTATAACAGTAAAAAACTGTTCAACCATAATCCATTCATGAAAACTGTCAGTGAAACACTAACCTCAAACTAGGTTCTGTTTCATAGTGTTTCAATGATCTCTCAATTTTTGTGCCATGACTATTAGGTCTTTAACATGTGGGACTTGGAGTGTCTTTCCAGATCAAATTATATCAGATGTGTATTGTGTTTCTGACAACCAAAATTATTGTTTGCTTGCCACAATATTATAGGAAGGCGACTCTTTCTGCTTCATATTCCTGGAGTCCAATATAGTTTCAAGATTACTTTAAAGCACAGTGTCCTAGCAGAATTCGGTTCATGAAAGTCCTTTCTAGAATTTTTTCACTATATAATGTAAAAAAGTCTGATAATATCCCAAACTACTATAAGCTTGACAGATACAATTGATTGCGTATCAGTTGCATAGTACATTTATAATTAAATTATACTATAATTTGTTTACACATTATGTTTACTTCTTATGTACTAAGAAAACATTGAACCAAAATATAAAAACATCCTTTATTTTCTATATGTACAATTAATATTGTTTAGCAGATGCTATACTGTATATGTTTGAGAGATATCCTACACATTTTATATGTTTTTTATTTAATCTTTTAAGCAAGAAAATGAAGAAGCTCCTGAAGTATCTCACAAATTAGAAAAACATATGGAAAATATTAGTTTTTACTGAGGACTTACTACATACTTTTTAAAAAGATATTTCTCTCCAAATTAGTTCATTTTCATCTTTAATCTAATAAGTTAAAATGTATTGAAATTATCTTTTATTCTCTTTGGATTGAATTGACTAACCTTAACCAATTGTCATAAAGTAATCACTAAATTATTTTATTCCAATTGGATGCTTCATGAAGCTTCTTTGACCATAAATAAGCAAAATTACAATCCACATTATGAGACATCTTCTTTTACTGGCAGATATTGAAGTGTAGTTAAAACAATAAACATATTTTAAACAGTACTTGTATTATTATCTAAAATTCCAAGTGAAAAACTTTCTTTCCATCTGAAATATCTAAATAATTATTTTAAACAGTTTTCTTTTACTTCCTCTGACATAGTGTAGATCTTTGTGTATGTGTTGCATGATCACAAAATGCATTGATCGTCACATTTTTCATCACTCAGTGAAGTAGAGTTTACATATGAACTATTAATAATTAAATTATGGTTCCAGGCTGGGGCTCACCATACTGTGTTCCTTTCCTTTCTGATTGGTATGAGGCCAGTTTGAGCGCTTAATAAGTCAACAGATTATAAGGGAAGTGACTTATAAAAAAGCCTCAAAACATCCACTCAGCTATTCAAAGTCTAATGATTTATGAATGAGCTCTATTCTTCTTGCATAGAAAGACATTAAACCAGCCATCTTTTACTAAATGCAAACTCACAATCAGAGAGTAAAAACATACAGTAAAAACTAATGATCCTTTAATCCGATATTTAAATATCACCTCATAGATAAAAAGGTAAATGTGAACTTTTTAAAAAAAGATTTGCTTAATGGAAAAGTAATAAAACTCAAATGACAAACTTGCAAGTAGAAGCATATAAAAGCTAATAACATAATAAGTTAATAAATAACAATAAAATTTTTAGTATTTTTGTAATAAATTTAGCATGGAAGTTGTTACATTAATTATCTTATTTTGTATTTGTAAAATATGAAATTTTTTAAATTCACTTCCATAACAAGTTAATCATAGCATCATGAAAGAAGCTTGTAGAAATGAACATTATTGATTTTAAAAAGTACAAATTAAGCGATGTTAGCTAGTAAAACACATTATAAAATCTTTTCAACAAATTTAAATTGCAAATGTAATTTTCATATTTTATATTAATATTAATTATAATGAATGCAGTGAAAATATTTATATTTGTACCACATCTACTGTATATATTTAAAAATTAGAATTGAGAATTTGTACATGCCAGATAGAATCATGTCTACTGAAGAATTCCATATTATTAACAATGAGAAAATCATCATATTATCCTAAATGCTGTCAAGATTAAAATAGATTATTCTTTGAGTGTACAATATCTTTGTAATACAAAAATAAAATGTCATTATGTTATGACTCACAAAACTTATGGGCCCTTTTTAAACTTCTACTGAATATTTTACTTTTATGCATAATTTTTCTGCCTTATTCTTCCTTTACTTTTCTTTCTTTCTTTCTTCCTCTCTTTCTTCGACAAAGTATTACTTCCACACCTCAGGTTTGATTATACCAAAATATATGTAAAATGATATACTCCACATTTATCTTTCTGTTTTGTCTATTACATGGAGTACAGAGTAGACTCAGTTTCATAATGTACACATTTTAAATTTCTTAACATTTCTATGTATTGCTTCCACTTCTGTATGGAATAATCCTATTCTTTCTCCATTTGTTCCATTTTTGGTGGTGCTGTCGTTTTGTTTCAAATTAATTTCCATAAACAAACCTCTTTTCTTTTTATTTTATTTTTTTAATTAATTAATTAATTTAATTATTAAAGATTTCTGCCTCTTCCCCACCACCACCTCCCATTCCCCCCCTCCCCCAATCAAGTCTTCCTCCCTCCTCAGCCCAAAGAGCAAGCAGGTTTCCCTGCCCTGTGGGAGGTCCAAGGACCACCCACCTCCATCCAGGTCTATTAAGGTGAGCATCCCTCTTTTTAAAGTTGGATCATGTGTCTTTAACTTCAGGTCTGTCACTAATTTAAAGAAACATAAAAATAAAGGAATGCAGAAATCCCAAGCTTGAGAACTAGAATTATATATAAACAGAGCTCTTCTTTTGTAGAGCATTAACATTCAATGTTCCAAATACAAGAAGGGAAAATAACAATATTGTTGCAGAACCAAAGAAGGCATATGATGGCAGAAACCTTTTCCTAGTGTTACTATTCCTCTCATTATTGTTGTGTTTTCCAAGAATCACCAAAGAGCACGAAAGCAATGCAGTGAAAATGGACACTAATGGTGTGCAGCACCATTCAGTCCCAAAAATATACAAATAAGCACCATTATACATACGTAACAGGTTATATTATAGAATATATATGCGCATGAAATACAAACACACACTCAATGAAAATTGATGAAAAAGATACCATGAATTTGTGTGAGAGTGAAGAGAGGAATATGGAAGGGTGTGAAGGAATAAAAGAGAAGAGAGAATTATTGTAATCAATATACAATCTCAATTAAAGAAAAAAGAATGTATGGTCAATACTCTACTGTCTTCTTGAGTCTGGTGCTAATGTGAGACAAGCGAATGATCTTAAGCCTAACATTTAAGTTCTCTTATTTTCAAAAACATATGCTTAATGTTCATTTTCCCTGATTTTATATTTTTTTAAAGATGTTATAAGGTCACACTTAACCAGTAAGTTAATAAGTTATTTCAAGGATATACAATATACAAGAGAAAAATAGAAAAGATTGTAAGGGAGATCAGAAGATGAGAAAGCCATTCAACTTAGATTAGCAAATTGTTACTCCTGGGACAACGCTTTCCAAAGAATTTTATATTAAATAGACATTTCATGTTCTCTTGCTGGTAATTTATTCTTATATTTTTCTTTATTTCTTACCATTACCTTTTTTTTAAATGTCATGTAGGTTCTCTTGATAATTTTGAGGGTTGCTTTAAGAAACAACTCATAGTTCATTAGACAAAACAAACTTTCCCCCCATTTATTGAAAATGAATTATTTTCTCATAAAATATGTCTTGATTATAGTTTCCACTCCCTCTACTCCTGCCAGCTCCCACCCCCAGATCCACCATTTTCTGTCTCTCACTGGAAAAAAAACAAGCATCTAAGGAATAACAACCAATAATTACAAAATAAAATGTAGTAAGATGAGGCAAAAACTATCATATCAAAGTTGGAAACAGCAACCCACAAGAAGAAATAAGTGTCAAGGTCAGGAAAAAGAGTCAGAGATCATTTTGATTTCATACTGAGGAGTTCCATAAAAATATTACACTAATAGATAGAATATACATGAAGAAGAAATGACGCATGTAGGCCTTGTGTTTGCTGCTTCAGTCATTTTAACTGGAGCCTTCACCTATAAGTTCTAGTCTCTTTGGTGTGGGAAGGTACTCTGCAGACTACCTAAAGAAAAATATGGGCATCAATTCAGCCTTAAACCCTAGACCCACTCCATGAGAGGGAACCCATATCTTACACTGCTAGAGTTACCAGAGACAAGATAAACAAGGACCTAGGATAAAGCTAAACAACCAAAGTCAACTGTTCTAAAAAAAAGAAACATCAGTGAAATAATAATGATTCCTAATGGTATTCTTTTATGCTCATAGATCAGCGCCTTATCCAGTCATCTTCAGAGAGGCTTTTCCAGTGGCAGATGCATAGAGATCCAGAGACCCATAGCCAGACATTATGTGCAGAGACTCTACATTGGAGATCGACAAAGCTCTCCCCCCAGAGATCAGGAAATTCAGTGGACAAGTAGAAAAACGATTTTAAGTGTCAAAGAGGGTGGAGAATGAGGCATTGTGAATCAACTAGAGAGACTAACTTTTCAATAAATGATAAGCAGTTTTAAACCTAGTATATGCTGCAAGGGAACCGTATAATTAAGTATGAAATAGCTGCATGTGACAGCTGAGTTCAGAAAAAGAAAACTAGTGCTCTGTTTGGGAACAAAGGAGTGACTTCTTTTTAATAGGCTATTGTATATAAATAGTGTAATCATTATTTATTTGAGATGGTCTCTGAAATAAAGATATCTTGGAATAAATAAGAAGTAATTAGAATTTATTTTAATTGATAATTATCATTCCTAATTGCTTAAAACCTGAGATTTATTGCATTGAACTGTATTCTAAATGCTTTACAAATAGTAATTCTTTCAATTCTCTTGCAAATAATCTCAAATGTATAAGATCCTGGTGTTACCATCTGTGTTTAAATAGGATAGTAAGTAGAAATTTTTTTTTTTTTTTTTTTTTTTTTTTTGGTTTTTCGAGACAGGGTTTCTCTGTGGTTTTGGAGCCTGTCCTAGAACTAGCTCTGTAGACCAGGCTGGTCTCGAACTCACAGAGATCCGCCTGCCTCTGCCTCCCAAGTGCTGGGATTAAAGGCGTGCGCCACCACCGCCCGGCTTAGAAATTTTCATAGACTGATTAAACCATGTGCCTACTAAGTTACTGAAGGGGGATTTAAATCCTGTTGGTATAGATTCAGAGAATCAAAACATGCTCATTTCAGTGTGTTCCCTTTCCAGCATTCACACTTAGAGTACACATATATGTCAAATCAGATGGGCCATTGGAAACACCAAACTTTACACTTGACACTTTCAGCATAAGTACCTTTACTACCAAGTAAAGATGATTATTTTGAATATGGAAATACATAATGTCTTGGTTTACTTTACTTTGTAAAAGAGTTCTATACTGATGCTCGCGTTAATTTAAAATTAACCAGATCAAAATTACATATATAATATACAAATTATATATATATATATAAATATATAATTTTGAATAATATATCATATAGGCATGTATAATTTATACATATATGTATATGTGTATGAATATGTGTATATATACAGATACATACACATATTCATATATGTATATATATTTGCAGGCAGGTGGTGAGATTATAAGATGAAAATTAACATAATTCATTATTCTATGGTTAGATATAATTACAAGATATGTATAAATATTCTCTTTTCTCTGGGCGTTGATGGTGCATGCCTTTAATCCCAGCACTCAGGATGCAGAGACATTTGCTGGCCATTCGAGGCCAGCCTGGTCTACAAGAGCCTGTTCGAAGACAAGCTCCAAAGCTGCAGAGAAACTCTGTCTTGAAAAATAAAACAAAACAAAACAAAACAAAACAAAACAAAATTCTCATTTCTTTGATTAAATTTTTTTAAAAAACATTCTATAGCTTCCATATCCATTTGTGCATCCATTTGCCATCCAAATTCAAGTATTTTAATCTTTGGAATAAAATTAGTTTTTGGAACTGGTCCCACCAAAGAGTGACATTAGAACTGACTTTATTCTCCCTATTGTAAATGAATGCACCCAGAGGGAGAGCAGTCATAATGTTCTAGTAGAACTCTTCACATTTGTCTTTAATAGTAACTCCTTAGACTACATATCTCGACATGATTATATAATTTTTGCATTTGATTGCTGAAGTTATTTTTTTCCCTGCAAGCTTTGAAGAGGAAAATTCTACTTCCAAGAAACCATTTGAATCATTACCTTTTCTTGACTTGAATTCACTGTCACAGATTCTATTTAATAGGAAAATGTTGTTCCAAATATAAACTACATCAAATCTGTCAACTACTCACCAAGAGGTAAATTCTGAGAACAGACCCCTTACCTGAATGCCGTCAGTCATGTATATGCATAAAGCTCTCAGATTTACCCCATTACCAAAAATAAAATTTAAAAAAATCAACAAAACTTTTTTATTAAGCCTTTATATTTGCAGTCACATCTCTGTCACTTGGGGATAAGAGTACTTAAAAAGTGAAACACTCCCTTAACTCTTCACCCTAGGCTGATTGCAAAACTCTCTGGTGGAAAGTTAGGTGGTAGGAAGAGTGCATTGACTGTGTAGTTGAAGAGGCAACCTAATACTCAGAAGCGCTTATGTGCTCTCCTAGCCCTTGCTTGCTTCAAATTGGGTTTTAAGATGCCCCAGTAACCTGAGTGTCCATATGCAAATAAAGTTGTGTTTTAGTATTTGATTTGCTGTTGGTTTTAATATAGTAAGAGAAAATTCATCCAGTGAAGGAAATTTTCTTTTGAATTTAACACATAATTGCATCATATCCCTTTTCTCCTTCCTCCAGACCTCCATACTCTTTCATATTCATGGTCTTTTTGTCCATTAATTGTTGTTACTTATGTGTGCATTTGTGTGTATGTAAATTTATCTGTGTGTGTAATATATATGAAAGAATATATATACATATGTAAGAAAAACTATACATATTGAATATAGGTGTTACCTGCTCAGTCTGTATAGTTCTTGTATGTATGTTATCGGGGAACTTTAAAGGAAAACTACTCCACTGTCTATGTCATATTTAGAAATGACCATTGACAACTCTTAGAAAAAAATGTCCTAATGTCTAGAGGTGGTCAATCTCTAGTGCCGGCAAAAGTTTAGCCCCTTTCTTTATGCCACAGAGCAAGATGGGGTGCTCTTTGCAATAAAAATGCCAAGCAAAAGACAGTAACAAAGGATCCTGAGGCATTATGTAAATAAGGACAGAAAGCACAAAAGACCCCAAGCCCTTCCAGCATCCTCCCTGAAGTTCTTCTAAAGATTAACATTTGGTCACTTAAAAATGTTGGTAGTCAGAAGAGTTTTATTTTGTGACCTAGAAAGAACAAGTTTTCCCATTCTGAAACGTGTGAAAATGAAGCCAGCAGCTCTGTTTATGCTACAGCTTATTAAAGATGTAAATTAAAAATAACGAAAAGCAGAGAGATTTGCTTAACCTTTGACAAGTGTAAATCTTTAATCTGATCTTAATTTGAACTTCCTTGATTTGCTTTGAGTTTCATAACACACTGAACTTGAGAGGTGTTCAAAGTACCTTTCGTGGTCAAGTATGGCATGTTGAATTGATAGAAAAAGGTTAATTTGAAATCCAGTCAGGAAATCACTTTATATTGCACAGCCTATATCTACTTTAGTGAAAAACTGACAAACTGCAAATGCCTCAGAGGAAAAATTCAACTGAATTAAAAACAAGATTAATGTGCTTGGAAATGAATTTGCATTCAACTGTAAAACAATGCTATTATATTAACTTCTTTTTTTTTCTGTGCAATAACCAGTTATTTCTGAAGTTTTAATGACTAAATTTGGCTATGTAATATAAAATAGAATGGCATATATTTAAAAAATCATTATATTAATTATAAAAATATTTTAAAATATGCTTTTATTTGTTTTTTGAGAATTTCATATGTGTAAAAATTTATTTTTAGCACATCTCCCCACTAAATAAGTGAAGCATTCCTCCCTTGCAGAAAAGTTGCTTTTCGCAGTGAACTGTGGTTAATATATAATCACTTGATCAAACGGCAGAGAATACTGGACTGTGTGGTGCTCACCGCTAAATCATAAATCCATATCACACTCTCTTACCCGAGGCTCAGGGAAGAACACAGAAAAAAAAGGAGAATATTAGGAGTGAGAGAATAGAGGAAACTGGTCTTGGGCTTGAGAGGGTTGCTACACTAATGAACTAGCTTCAGCTGAAGTTGCCTTCTCAGACCTGCACAAGATCAAGTCAGTTCATAGTCCAGCACGGATAAGGAGGGATTCCAGAAGCCCACTCCTAGTGAAGAATTTTTGTATTTAATGGCTGCTGAAGTAGGGAGATCCTGTTATCTTCAAGCATAAGAACTTCCATGGTTGTTCCGACTCCACCTGATGGTCCTAGAAACAGTGCATATCGGTTTAAAAAAATAATAGGGCATGGATTTGGGAAGGGAACATGAAAAAGTGATGAATGAATTTCAACGCTTGTCTGTTTATTATTTATTGTTACCATTTACAATAAATATAAATTCACAATGACACATGAAAAGGTTTAAAGTCCACAATTAATAAATATTAGTATAACCTTAGAGCACAATTGAATTTTACAGCTTTAGAGGTAGAAGTAATAAAAAAAACACTCTAATATTCCAGTGATAGAAAGGTGAGTCCATGCTCCATTTTTGCATAAGTTACTACTTTCATATTCCGTATTTGAAACCTACTAGTGTAGAAACTTCCTAAAATGTATACACCTGTAAAAGTAATTTAAGAAGAGTTACCATGCAATGAGTGAAGACAATACTCCAAGTAGACATCATATGCTACCAAATAAAAGGCAGTATTAGAAATTTGTTATATCTTTTTGTGGTTTTGCTTAAAGAGTCCTTAGACCCCTTCCAAAGATTATAGGCTATTGCTGGTACCAGATACTATCAAAGATTTTATCGTAAGACCCTATTGCAGAGACATCACATATTTAACTTATCAAACATGGATAAGGAAAGGTTGATACTTCACTCCTACATACTAGAGTTCATAGTGCTGGAAGGAACTGTACATGCTATCTGAAGAAGAAACTAATTAGCAAACTTACCCAGCTAAAAAACCTGATAGTTATAATAATGGCTTAGCTGCAAGAAACATGCTTATTTTAGCAATTGTGGCACAAATGTATTGTGAGTTACCAACCACTTTATTTATTTTTTATTGGATCCGAGAAATGGTCCATATGATAAAATCCATGCTTGATATTGTTTACGAGGCCAAGAACCTAAGATGGGCCTAGAGTAACATCTTCTGCTGTATTCTGCTAATTAAATATACAATCACAATAACTCCAATAGCATATTGTGATCGTCATAGATCAGTGCATTACTCTGTCCCCATCAGAGTAGATTCTTCTTATAATAGATGGTAATTAGCAGAGACCCAAAGGGAGCAAGGTGAGGAGAGTGAGAGATAGTAGAACTCTCAGTTCTACATAGAATGTCTTATGCATTTCTTCCCCTCAAGGCTCAAGGGACTACGCAGAAGAGGTAACAGAAAGATTTTGGAACTAACTGGGACCATGACTCACGGACATGACCTTCACAAAACCAAGTGGAACAAAATCGCAGAAAGAAGTAAGGGAAGTGGATTAAAAAGTTCTAACCATAGCGAAGAATCTGTTGCTATCTATAGCAGGTTAAAAATGAAAACCAATTTTTCTTCAATTTAGTGCCACTGGGTATATCAACCTAATACCAAAGCATGCCTCAAGAGTTCAGGAGCAGTTAACCAAAAGAAATTAGGTCCCTTATTTTTTAATTATATAGTTATGTATCTTGTGTGCGTGTAGTTTTTTTTTCTTTTTTCTTTTTCTTTTTTTTGCATCTTTTTTTTTATTAATTAATTAATTTAATTATTAAAGATTTCTGCCTCTTCCCCGCCACCACCTCCCATCCCCTCCCCCTCCCCCAATCAAGTCTTCCTTCCTCCTCAGCCCAAAGAGCAAGCAGGTTTCTCTGCCCTGTGGGAGGTCCAAGGACCACCCACCTCCATCCAGGTCTATTAAGGTGAGCATCCAAACTACCTGGGCTCCCACAAAGCCATTACGTGCAATAGGATCAAGAACCCATTGCCATTGTTCTTCAGTTCTCAGTAGTCCTCATTGTCCATTATGTTCAGCGAGACCGGTTTTGTCCCATGCTTTTTCAGTCCCCGGCCAGCTGGCCTTGGTGAGTTCCGGATAGATCATCCCCATTGCCTCAGTGTGTGAAGTTGATTGGTTGGAAACTTTAGGGGAGAGAAAGAGTAGGAGCACACGCTGACGTAGTCATTCCTAAGCACAGGTAAATAAGGGCAACAACTAACCTGACTTAATAGGATTGTGTGTATCTGTGTAACTGGCAAGCTGAAAAAAAATGTTTTAAGGAATGACATAAAATACTCAATCAAAATCACAAGTGACAGAAACATATGGAAGACAAAAAAAAGAATAATGGCAAAAAACACAAGATAAAATTGTGACAAGTAAAACGGCACATATTAATTCTACTATATCAGTTCTTACCGAAGTGATGATGACTGAAAAACATAAAGTAAGAAATAAAGTTTCAGAGTGGATCAAAACAAAAAGTCAAAATATGCCATGTACAAGAAATCATTTTTAGCTATAATGTTGTAGGTGAACATAAAAATATGGTGAAAGATTTGTAATGCTTGTACAAATAAATAGAAAGTATGAGTATCTCTATGGATTTCAGAACAATGAGTGGACATTAACAGATTTTATGTGATAATAGTCCAAGAATGCACACAGCCCCTAAGGTGCCTAGAATATCAAAAAATATTTGACATTCAAAGATGATGAGAATATCAAAGACGGAGAGAGGTGTGTGTTTGGGGGAAGGAATAGAAAGTATCTATTACAACTGCAGTTTGACACTTGTAAGAAAAGTAATAGACTCCAGCAGGCCGAAAACCAAACTCAGTAAGAAAAAAAGCATAAGCTTCAGGGTAACATCAATTAATGAAGCATAATAGACATTTATAGAGTACTTCAACAAAGACGCCCCAACAAAGTTGAAGTCACAGGAAAACACAATTTCCATTTAATGAAAGTATAGTGAAAGAAATAATAGACTAGAACCATGTAACAAGAAAAAGACAAAAAGTTCTAAAACATGGAGATTGGAGATTAACCAACAAATTGTAGGAATGGAACAGCAGGAAGGAAGTTTAAATTATGTCAGGAAAAAGAAGCCAATTTGTTGAGTCAGCATGCTACACAGTATCCACTAACATCTTGGAACAAAGACAACGGTGAAGACAAAAGGTCAGTTATTGATGGATTAATGGGGAGGTCCTAATGAATACACTGTGCCACCATTCCTAATAGGTCTGCAATGACAAATTCAATAAAATCCACGTCCTTATAATTGTACAATCAATTAGAATATGCAATACAATTTTAAAAATAAAAAATAAAAATAAGAATATGCAACACCATGAGAGATTTGCTGAAATATATGTCAAATAGTGAATCACGTAAATGGTTCAATCTCAAAACTAATACTCAACCACTATAGCTACATTGGTAAATTAAAGGGATGATAGTCTACCTGACCCTAAAATGATAAAATTTTATTCCAGTATTCCTAGAAAATTATTAAGTTGCCACAGATATGCACTAGACCATATATATAGGAAAAAAGAGATCACAGAACACAGATTTTTAAAGGAAATCAGACATGTGAAGTCAGGTTGAAAGAAAGAGGATAAAAGAAAGCAAGCTTTAGGGAAGAGATGAAACAATGCCCTCAGACAAAGACAAATGGAAAGATGGATGGACTCAAGGGGCAGAGTGGGAAAGGGAGGAGGGAAAACTAGAGAACATTCCTGTAAAAAGGTCAATTTGACCTTCACATTCATGTATAACTCAATTTTCTGGATACGTTTTGTGGCTAGTAATGTCTTATTAACTCTGTTTTCTCTGAATGCAGCAAGAGTCTATTCTTGATTCTTAGAAGTGCAGTTCATGGAAAGATGTAATACTGACTCATAAATTGTGGAATTTATGTGTGCAATCAGCCAGAAATCACCATGGCAATCTCATTAAGGCTGTGGATCAGTGAATACCCTTAGTCTAAAATGTCCAAGGTTTAGAATTTTTGCTCTATTACTGGGAAGTTCAGTCTAACCATTTTTTCATTCACTCCAAGTTCAATAGAAGAAGATATTTTGATATTGGAAACCCTAGAGTCCTCCTTTTGTTTCTTTAGCTGAAACTTACTTGTAATAATGACACAAATATCACAAAAGAGATATCATATACGAGTTTTCTAGACATTTCTGACTATATTTAACTGAATTTACTGAGCAACCACAGAAAATGTATATTTTAAAGAATAAGTAGAGTAGTAGCAGGTACTAGCCACTGAAGGATATGAGCCAGCACATACATTTAATGTGAAGCTTAAGAGACAGGAAACTGGTGTCAGCAGCCATGTATACCCCAAGCATAACAGTTTTGCAAGCGACCTGCCTTGTTCTCAGTGCTTTCTCCTGTCGACCAGGGAATGACAAGTTCAATGGAAACTAAACTATTTCAAAAAATTCTAAAATAAACCTCAAATACTTGTTTAGAGGATTCACGTGATTTAAGTAAGATGTGACAATGGATGAAAAACTTACTGTTCAAAGTGGCATCATTCACCTACAAGAGCTATTTGAAAGTTTACTTTTATGTCTGGGAGCTCTATTCTTAGTGTTTGAATCATTGAATTAGAACTGTCAAATCCCAGTTTACTAGTTTAGGTCCAGCTATAAGATAATATAAAGCAGACATAACCCAACGAATTTTCATGGAAAACCCATTCAATTTTATCCATTACTTTTTTAAAAACTTTATGTGTGTATGCCTGTCAATGCATGTATGTGTGCATATGAGTTAGGTATTTGTTCTATTTTCTTAGTGCAACTGAAAAAATTTTTTCCAGTCCCTTGTATTTCATGTTTTAGCTCAACATTCTAAGGTTACTTTGTGGCCACCGTACAAATTTCTTTGGTAATTTTGACAATTTACAAAACCCGAACATATTACATATATTTCTTCTGCATTAGCTCAACCAAGTACCTAGAAAAGTGGCCTTGAAATAGCATAAGCTGGAAAACTGTGCAATCAACAGCAAATGATATCGATTTTGTAACTTGTGAAAGTGTGTTCAGTACGGAGGTGACAGTAGCCAGCTGAAAAATAGTGGGCAAGGTTCACTACTGCGTTGCTCCTTTCACACAGTGTCAATTCTATTTATGCAGAAGGTAATTAGATCAGCCATCAATTGTTAATCTTCAAGTCAGCTTTCTTTTCCCCTCCTGTGCAACCTCATCTAAGAGCCTGTGGGTGAATTTATTGCTGATGGCTTTGTCACTGCTGGGTGATGATCAAACACTTGGAGCAGAGGTACTATGAAAGTCAGTCATTTGCACTCTGCCCTCTAAACTGTCTCAGCAAATGCCATGCTGATGCACAATAAAAATAAATCTGCAAAATAGAATGCAGTTTCATTCTGCAACATACCTATGCTTGTGCCATCAATGAGCAATATTAAGTATAGGAGAAACTGCATCAGATTCATGTCTGTATATTATGTGGCCTATACTATTTGATTCCATTACGTAAATTGAATAGTGTACAAATTCCCTAGGAGCAAATGAGAAACAAAATTCTGTGACCTCATATACTTTTTGTTTCTCTGAAGAAACTTAACAAAGAAAAACATTCACTAAAATACATGTATTAGAATTAATGGTGGTTGTTTACTACAACATTATCCCATGTACAAGGAATTATTTAAGGTGTGATAAACGTAACATAGTCTCTTTGTGGCTAATAGAAAAATCAATTTTTCCTAAAATGTGTTTTTCATTGTCTTTATAACTTATGCTATATGTTAAATTTTTATTTTAAAATATTTCTCCCAAAGTTGCATTTTTAAAGATTGTACTTTTATTGAATTAAATAGAATAGATTCCTAAAATAAGGGACAGATAACAATCACCTTCAATAAGAACATGGACCCTGTGAGTTTCTAAATATAATTGGAGAGTTGCCTGATATGCTATGCAGCACTGCCATTTAACACAATACTGTGCCATCCTGAAATTCTATGTTCCTTGATAGAAAATCGCTGGTACTACCAGCCTGAAGCAATGTCAGCACTGACTTTAAGCTTTTACAGATGAGTGTTACTATTTATAGAAGCATATATCACTTTCATTATTTGTGGAGCAATGTTGATTAATTTTTCTCAGTCATCAAAATGTTTATTTTTTTTTGATATTTCCTCATGTTTTTTTTTCCTCACTATGGAGGAATGGGGAGGCCCCTAAGTCCCTCACCTGGCATCCAGCTTATCGCTACTAACTGTTATATGCAACTTATCTTCTATTACATGTGACCTCAGGGAGACTAGGCAAACATGCCTTAATTTATGTGGTTACAGTGAATTTCTCATTGCTGCTGGGTAAAACTATCTAGGTAAAGTCTATTGCGTGTGTGTAGGGAAAAGGGGAGGTCATCCATACATCTGTAAGCAATTTTGCATCTTTGCTCAGTAAGGAAGTACAATACACTCACACATGTGGTATCTGGTAGGATCAAATGTTCCTTGGCTAAGAACCACAGAGCATATTAAAGCACTGAATACTGTGGGTAGTTGTAACATAAGGGCAAGAATTTGTGTGTCTTAATACAGCAAAGGAAACAGGAATATTAGGTATTATAAAATGTGAAAAGGACAGTTAGTCAGGACACTTATCTGAGTGGAAGTGACAGAAACAGAAGTTATTTTGGATTAGCAGAATTAAGTGACAATCAAAGTCATTCCTATAAGTATTCTAGACTTTTATTCCCTGAGTAAAATAATTCATTTTTGTCTGTAATTTTAAATCAACCTTATATATTGTCACATTTTAACTTTAGAATCTTTTTTTACTGATTTGTAATGACACAGATTAAAACACACATACATTTAATATATTATTTTATTCACTAACTCTGTACACTGTAACTTCTTTATAATTTAAGAAATGTGTTTGATGCTTTTCATCTTTCTTTTTTTTAGAATGAAAGCAAAGGCACATGCATCCTAGAATTACATAGCATTAAGAACACGTTTTAACTGTTCCCTGGACAGCTTGAGACACTAGTGATCCTCCAAGGCAACAACATGCTGGAATTTCATTTCCTTTAACAAAAAGGTCTTCTTGGAGGATTTTCCTGAAGCTCTTGTCCAGTTAAATTTTCTTTGCTTACAGGTAAAAAGAAGATATTAAATAAAACCTAAGAGAGTAAAAATATAAGCCCTTTGTCACCGTCATACAGCATTATATAGTACAGAGTTTCGTGTGCATTATTTTCATGCCAACCTCAGTGCACTTGGGTGGTGAGAAAAGAATTCCCACATAGTGTCTTCTCCTGAGGCTTTCTGATGCCTATGCTGTTATCTTGTGGTAGGACTATCTCAGCTATATTATGATGTTGCAGGAAGTCCATCCTGCAAGTGTCAAACAACAAAAGATACAGTGATGTGTGAGATATTTCCTGAGAAATGAGTCTTCATCCAGCTATGTCATGTGAAAACCATCACAAAATTTCCCAATTTAAAGTTATCACAATGCAGTCTATTACATATATATTTAAATAATTTTTATGACCTAGTAGTAAATTCATATTGTTTGCATATATTTGTGTAGCAAAGTCACATATAATAATACAGATATGTGGAAATAATAATCAGATACATATATACCAATAAATAAAAGTATTTTTCTCCTTTGTTATAAACTTGAATGTTTTATAAATAAATTCACATTTTTAAAAAATTTATTCTTCTCTCATACAATACTTCTCAATCATTCACTCCCCTCTTCCCAAGATCTACTTCTCCTCTGTTTCCCTTCAGAAAAGAGCAGAGCCCACAAGTCTATCACCTGAACACAGCATAAAAAGATTCAATAGACTAGGCATAAATCCTCATATTAGGGTTGGATGAACAAACCCAATAGTAGGAAAAGGGTCCCAAAAGCAAGTAAGAGAGTCAGAGACCCCTTCACTCCCACTGTTAGGACGATGACCAAAACTTCAAGCTAAAATCCACAGCATACATGCAGAGTCCTGACACAGATGAAAAAAGCAAACTTTTTTTTTCAATTTCGTGTTGGAGTTTCAAAGAGAATACATGTGCATTCAAAATATACCTTCATCACTAATGTTGATAAGGCCTCAAAAATCTGGTTCTTCCCATATTGCAGCCTGTGTCCTCAGAGGAAAGGAAGTTCCTTTCATATCATTTCATGCTTTCCACAGTTTATTGTTTCTTATAAGGAAAATTCCCGTTGCTTAGAATGTAATAGGAATAAGACAAGTGCCTTTTACACAATAGATAGAGAGATAGATACATAGATATATAGATAGATGATAGATGATAGATAGATAGATAGATAGATAGATAGATAGATAGATAGATAGATAGATAGATAGATAAATAGATAGATAAATAGATAGATAAATAGATAGATAAATAGATAGACAGACAGGGTAAAAAAGCTAAATCACTGCCAGTAATGACAAAGAACTATTTATATTTTTTACTTTATTTTCTCCTTTCTTTGTAAATGCTCTTGTGTTTTCACTTGCAGTTCCACAAATAATAACAAGTTACCAACATTTATAACAGCTTCAGTGGAGGCATGAGCAACATATTTAACATTATTAACTGTAGTTAGCATGTATTCATATTTTTCTATTCCAAATATGTGTGTAACATTATGTAAATTATAAATTTTTACAAAGTCAAGTAAAGAGATTTTCAACAAGTTTTGTTAATGATTTTGCTTCTATAAATATTATAAAAGACTTAACCAAATAATTTGGTTTAATAATTTACTTGAAATTTGAAAATATTGCAAATGTATGATTATGCCATATGAAAATGATTTTAGGAAAGTAGAATAAAATATTTTTTATATTCATCTCCTCTTTTTAATGGATTTTCCTGGTAACAAAAATATTAATTATATGTAAGAAACTCATTATATTCACCTGTTTCAAACAGGATATCACTCTCTAGTTCAGTCTGATTCTAAAACTTTTAAACTCTTGTCTCAGACTCTGAACTGTCAAGATGAAAACTGGCTTTACATTTAATTTCTTAATAATTCAGAACAATTACTATAAATCATTTCTAATGTTTAAAAAACAAATGCACACACTTTATTATTAGTACTAAATTGATTTTTCAAAACACTCTTTCCTAATTTTACATACCTATTCCAGTTCCCACTCATCCTCTCCTTCCCCTACCCCATCCACCCACCCACTTCTCAGAATGTTTCAATAGTTTTGTTCCACATTTTCCTCTCTGAAAAGTAGTGTTGGCACCTAGCTTTTTTAAATATAAAGCTAATTTATCATTTTACTTACTGACTTATATTGTAGAGAATGAGATATAGTTAGACAGAGACGGAGATAAATACACAGAGAAAATGTCACGAGATAAAAGAAAAAATACTTTACATCTTTTAAACTGTATTCCAATTCATTAAATGTTATTCTTTTATTAATTTAAAAGTATTGCCTGAAATATGAAGTCAAATCTATTTTCTTAAAAACCGTATTTATTACTATTTTAGAGAGATGGCTAGTTGTTATGACCACCATTGTCTGTTCTTTCATAAGATCCAGTTATGATTTTGAACATCCAGTCATTTAAAACAGTCTCCATTTTCAGGGGGATGCATCTTCCTCTTCTGGCCTCCATGAGAACCAAGCACAGATATGATACACAGACATACATGTAACCAGAACACCTAAATGCATCAAAAAATGAAAATAAAAGAAATTTTAGTGTCATTTTTTAAAATTTATGTGTAATTTTGAATAATTTAAAGAGAATATATGAACAACTGGGGTAAAATTTAAAAAGATAATAAAATGGAGTGCAGTCATATAAGAAAAAAGAGGAAGGAAATAAAAGGAAAACAAACAAAACAGAAGGTACTATGAAACAGGTAGAGAAGTCCAGGCATTACCAATACCCCTCTAATCATTCACCTCTGAAGTAATAAAACAGAAACATAAGGGTCAACAAAATTAAGAAACTCAATCACCCCACAAGCTCCTTTAGTCTCACAAACACAATTTTTGAGGGTTTTATTTGGCAGCAGACTGCCTAGGCTATTGTGTTCACATCATTAATAACCCGTAATTTCTTTTGAGTGGTAGCTCATAAACATACTATGTGAATAATTAATTGGCTATTACACTGTTGTTATTCTGCACAGTCTATTAGCATTCATTGACTCCATAAAAATCCCATTTTATTTTCCTTTATAACATGAACCCTTATACCTTCCTATTTATTTCATTTAATACCCTGATGTTCACTCCCAGCAGACCTAGTTTTGGGTAAATGCTGTTGCAACTATAGAATATCCACATTTGTTTATCTAGAGCAGATATATCCATACACAATGTACTGAACTTATCATTATTGATCTATCTTGGCTTAAAATTGAATTGTAAGCAACTACCATTATATCAGTCTGTTGCCACATCTGTGATAACAGACATTAATAGATGTCTATAGAGAAATACACACTCACCTTCTCTCTCTCTCTCTCTCTCTCTCTCTCTCTCTCTCTCTCTCTCTCTCCCTCTCTCTCGATAGATAGATAGATAGATAGACAGACAGACAGACAGACAGACAGACAGACAGACAGACAGATAGATAGATAGATAGATATGGAGTGTGAGAACAAATATACTAAGTATTATAGGATGGTTTCTTCCATGCATTGCTTTGGTTTTCTAAAATACAGATGTGAGCAAATCAGGCATGTGCTTTATTTTGTGAACTATATAATTACTCAGTGGAAGAGAAAGATTTAAATAATGGAGACAAAAGACATCTCAGAGATACAGTCAGTTTTCATTCTCACACTGCACATTGGACTCTGTATGCACTTAAGTCAAAATATTCCTTACAGACAGAAGAGTCTAGTTATTACCGCTGAAGGGAACAAATTGGGCATTATCAAGTGCTCCACAAAACAGAGGCAAACTGGTGACTTGGACCTCCTTTAGTTATTAGGATGTTTTACATTCTATTTAGTGGTCATATGTGAGGTATTTTATACTTCATTATGATGCCAACAAAATTCCACTACCTACAAGAAAAGTAACTTTACAGAGAAAGATGCAAGGCAATAGCTTCTACCCCTGGACTACATTGCTCATTTCATAGTTTTATTTACCCAGGTGGGGTTAGCTCATGAAAAATGTATGGTCCTCTGTATATTATATTTTTTTTACAGTTTTGATTTCATGCTTTAAGATCTATCACATGCCCTGACCAAGTAGGTACTGCTTTCTCCACAGCCCCCATATATCATATATAACACACCTGTTAGAAATGTTGGTAATATATTTCATGATTCTTTTCAAGTGATTGTCATCTGTGCCAGAATCTTGGGATATTACTTTGTTTGATACTTTAGTAGTCAAGAAAGTTTCTAGCTTGAGACGATAATATTAACTTGGAAGATAAGTTCCCACTTGGTACTTTGAACATTCATGATTAAAAATGAATTGGTACCAGGGTTTCAGTACATCAAGTTCCACTCAATATCAAGGATAGTCAGAAGTAAAAGACCATCAGAAAGAGATATGGAGAGGAAGGAAAAAAAAACCCATCGGTATACTTCTTCATTCTGCTAATGACCAGTGTAAAACTGTGGAAGACTATTCATGCAGAACCTCAAACATTTAAGGTATCAGTTATGTCAGCAATGAAGGTTAGTGTCATTATCTGGATAAACATTCAGTTTGGGAGGATTATATGTTACTAAAAAATGCGTAAGAGTTTTCCTTTCCTACATTTACACAATGGAGAACTATTCAGCGCTAAAAAATGATATATTGAAATTTGGAGGCAAATGGATGGATATAGGAAAAAAACATATTGGGAGAGGTAACCCAGACCCAGAAAGACAAATATAATATGTACTCACTCATAAGTGACTTTTAGACATAGAGCAAAGAATAACCAGCCTACAGCCTATGATCCCAGAGAACCTAGACAACAAAGAAGACCCTAAGAGAAACACACATGGATCCACAAAAGAGGAGGAAAAAGACATGATATCATGAGTAAATTGGGAGCATGAGGGATGAAGGAGGGGAAGAGGAGAGAAGAGTAAGAAGGGGGAGTGGGGAAATGTATAGCTCAATTAAAAACAAAGTATAAAATAAAAATAACAAAATGAAAAGGTGCAGAAAAAAGGATGGAAATGGAAAACAATATATGAGGTTGAAAAAATAAGAAAATGTAAGAGCTGAAGATATGCTTCAGTTCAATGCAATAAAAGGACTCAGCCATGTGATCGGTTGCTAAATTGAGGACTTATCAACACTAATCAGGCAACTGCATTCATGTATGTATTCCATATTTGAACTGACTTATGCCCTTTTAACTGAGACTGAAACAGAAATGGAAAACAGTAAATGTCACTGTGCGATATAATTTGTGGAACTGTACACAATCCTACACGACACTAGATAATTTTCCTCTGAAGCATGTGGGTAGATATGTATTGGGGGTGAGTGAAGCAGTGTGTTATGGGTGATAAAGTTTATTTTAAAAGAAACAGCCTAAGTGAGGTAAACCAGATCCAGAAAGACTCGTTCATAAGTGGGTATTAGGCACATAACAAAGAACACCAGTCTGCAAACAACCCCCCGAAAAACTAGAACCCTCATCCAGAAGCAGATGGAAGCAGATGCAAAGATCCACAACTAACCCCTGGGCCAAGCTCCCTGTGTACAATTCAAGAGATGGAGCAGTGATAATATAAACAAAAGGGTCAAGACCATGATGGGGAATTCCACAGAATCAGTTGACTCGAACTAGTGAGAGCTCACTGACTCTGGAATGAAAAACTGGGGTACCTGCATAAGATTTAACTAGGCTCCCTGAGTGCAAGTGTCAATGGTGTGGCTTGGTCAGTATGTTGAGTCACTGGCAGTGTGGCCAGGATCTAACCCTAATGCATGAACGAATTTTGTGGAGCTCATCCTCTGTGGAGAGATACTTTACTTAGCCTAGGCAAGGCTGGAGGGGTGGGGGTGTGTGCAGAAGGCAGGGGGAAGGGCCTTGGTACTACCTCAACCAGGTGATAGGACAGACTTAATTGAATCCTTACCCTGTCTGAGGAGTGGATGCTGGTTGGAGTAGGGGATGGTGAGGGGAGCATGAGGAGAAGAAGAAGGGAGAACTGGGATTGGTATGTCAAAAAAGGAAAGTTTTAACAAATGAAGAAAAATTATAAAAAATAAAAGATGACAAATAAATAAAAATGATAGTTAATATGTTAATAACTCTTAAAACACAGTTCAGGCAGAAGTTAGATTAAATTTGGGATGAAATGAAATAAATGGAATTGAGTCTTGTTATAGTTTTAGTGCTGTGTCACAGATTTGCACATTAGGAAATTTTAGCATATTTGTATATAGTTGTGGTAGTGAAAGAAAAGAGCTATTATGATTACTATCTAGTACAGAAGCCGTAAGTCCACTTGTTTGAAACAACCTAAATATCAACACACACACATTTACACACACATACACATTCAAAATAGGTATAATTAGATAACTAGATAACTGACTCAATGTGTTGCTACAAATGAGGAATTATAACCTGAGAAAAGCGTAATTAAGGAGGTTCTGGTTTTTATTTTTCCCAGTGGAAATACAGTGGATCCAGTTCCCAGAAATGGCAGCTGGTGCCATCAGCAAGTGCATAGATGGTGCTTATACAGCCTGGTTCTGTCTGTGGTCTTGCATCTCCTACTACCTAGAAACTACTAATTTTCAGTCATTTTTTTCTGTTACTCTACACTAGACCCCATACCTTCCATTTATGTGCATGTAATAATGAGAGCCAAATTTGAGAAACTGGTCAAATATTAACAGTTAACATATATGGGTAAAGTTCAAATGATTGGTAAAAATCATTTACATAAACTGAGACATTTAAGAATGATAAATTCTTAACTTGGAGTGACTTTAGAGATGACTCTGTGTTTCTCCATTTTAGTAGAGGAAAGTGAAACTTAGAAGGGATGGGATGTACTGAACAAGACGAAACAAGAACTGCAATGTGAATGCTTACAGTGTATTAAACAGACTCAGATACGTACTTTTGATGCATCATCATGTTGGAGGAGGGCTACTTGTTTGGTTCCCAGCCTCCCAGCCAGCTGAGACTCAAAACTATGCTAATTAAAACACTGCTTGGCCCATTAGCTCTAGCTTCTAATTGGATAACTCTTACATCTTAATTTAACCCATTTCTATTAATCTGTATTAATAGTGGCTTACCAGCAAAGTTTCAGCACATCAATCTCAGGCGGCTCCATGGTGTCTGCCTCTCCTCCTTCCTTTACACAGCCGTCAGTCCACTTTCCTTCCTACCTAAGTTCTGCCCTATCAATAGGCCAAGGCAGTTTCTTTATTCATTAACCAATAAAAGCAACACATAGAAAACTATAGAAATTTTTATTTATTTGTAACTTTGCCTTCAAAGAGGTTTTGTGTTTCCCTTAATTCCTTTGAGTAGACATGTGAACCACTAGAACAACCTTCTGAAAATGACATCTCTCGCATCTCCAGTACTCCAAATGGGCACTTTGATCATCAATTGCCAGTTTATTTATGAAGGATAAGCTAAGCTCCATAGTAAACTGGAAATTTTCTCACAGTCATCCTTAGTGCATACTGATTGACATTTTCCAGGTCAGCAATTCTTTGTACCTATGGTTACGTGACAATGACGAGAAGTTAGCACAGTCCCATGAAAGAATTGTTCTTTATTCTCTTTTCTTTATCTTTGGGAATATAGTAAACCAAAATAAATCTGGTGGATTTTTAAAAGTTTCTATTTAATTATCAAAGTTGAAGAACAAATTAGGCACTTCTACACTTGCTGTGAGAAGTGGGAGCAGATAAAATATTCTCATATTTTAATGGCTGCTTTGCATTTCTATTTTTTCTAGCAAAGGGTTGCTACTATTCTCAGTTTTATTTCTTTCACCATCCCATGTGCTTTACCATTACCTCCTCTAAGACTTCTGCCCTATCCGGTTTGTCATGATGGTGTGAACTTTTCTTCAATGCATCTTTTGCTGAGGTTCATTAACCTTTGAGTAGATGAAGTTACATTTCTAACACATTAGAAGTAATTTCAACCATTTTTATGACAGTTCAGAGGAATATTATAATTTTATTCCCTTTATCAAATATATTGAACCATTTGGAATAAATGTGTAAATCAGTAGTATTCACTTATTTAAAAATCGTTTTAGGAGTATATGTGTTTGTCTGTGAAAATATGTGCAGTATATGTAGTGGCCTCAGAGATCAGACAGGCCATCAATACTCTTGGACATCTAATTATAGACAGCTGTGCATTGCTTGATTAGCTGACTGCATAAACCAAACTGCTGATCCATCTCCTCAGGCCCATATTTTCTTATTCAGTGTATGGCTTGTTTATTAATTTATTTATTTATCACATATTGCAAAAATTCATTCTACAACCTAAAAGCAACACGGTAATGCCAGAATTCAGTGGTCATACAACAGGAAGACCTAATCATCCTAACCCAGAAGAAGCAGAAGAAAACAATCTTAAATAAAACTTTATGAAGATGATAGAGAGCCTTAACGAGGAAGTGAAAAACTCCCTTAAAGAAATGGAGGAAAAGACAAATAGAAAATTGAAAGAAATCAATAAATCTCTTAAAGAAACCCAAGAAAATTAAGAAAAAGCAAATGAACAGGTGAAGCAAATCACTCAAACAGTTCAAGACTTGAAAATTAAGGAGATTCAATAAAAATAATAAGCCAAGGGAATTTGGGAAATTTAGAATCTTGACAAACAAACAAAAACTACCGATGCAAGCATAACTAACAGAATGAAAGAGATGGGAGAGTAAATCTCAAATGTTGAAGATACAATGGAGGAAATAGATTCATCAGTCAAAGAAAACGTTAAACCCCCAAAATTCTTAACACAAAATATCCAGGAAATCTGGAACATTATGAAAAGGCCAAACATAAGAATAAGAGGAAGAGAAGGAGAACTCCAGCTAAAAGACATAGAAAATATATTCAACAAAATCATAAAATAAAACTTTCCCAACCTAAAGAAGGATATACCTATGAAGGTACCAGAAACTTAGTCTGGTTTGAGGTCTCTGGGTCTGTTAGCCGTCAGTACTGGGCCCTCACTGGTAGTTCATCCTGTTGTCCTGCGCCATGGAGATCCTGTAGCTTTGAATGTCCAGGTCTTGCCACTTCACATGCTCCCGCATTTCATAGATAAGGTGAACATTAAGATGTGCCTACTCATAATCTAGGTTCTAGGTCCGGTAGTAGCTGAGTTGGTCAATCTGCCAACATTACATCACCAACAGTATCAGGGCAAACTCTCCAGCACTGTCCCAGCTAGTTCACCCACTGAAGCAGGCCGCAAGGAGCAGGACTTCTTTAGGGCCCCCAGGAGCAGCTCACCCCCATCCATACAATCAGTGGCAGCTCTAAAGTTTTCTCAGGAGAGGTGTAAGGCCCTCTCTTCCATGTGCCATAGCTGGTGAGGTGTAGGGCCAAAGCTCCTGCTCTAGTGTGCCCAAGACCAGCTATCTTGTCTTCCTCGGGTACCAAGAGGCATAGGTAGGCAGAGGCAGGGGAGGAGCATCTTTTCCTCACCTGTACCACCATATGGCAGATGAGGGGAGGCAGAGACAGCTATTCTGCTCTTATGCCTTCATGGCTGGCTCACCTGCGTGCCCACCAACAGGATCAGCTCTAGTGCTCTGCCCAGGAGAGGTGCAGAGTCTGCTCTTCTGTGTGTTTCAGCCAATGATTGGCAGGACCAGCTGTGTCACTCTCATGACCTAGGAGCCAGCTCTCCCACCCTCTACAGGCGGTGGAGGGTACTGTAAGGAGTAGGTCATCTTTCCTTCACCCGCTTCATCATGTGGCAGATGAGAGACGGGGCCAGATCTCTAACACATATTCACGGGGCCAGATCACCCCTGCCACCACATACACGGGACAGTTCTTTTGCGCTGCCCAAGTGAAGTGCTGGGTGGCTCTCCTGAATGCGACAGTGCACGGTGAGGGACAGGGGCAGCTACTCCAGGATCAGCTTTCCTGCCTGCAACAAGTGTCCAGGGACTAGAATGGGATCTCTCCCTTGCCCCCATCACTGCGTGACAGACAGCGGAGCCGGTTCTCCCACGATCATGCTTTCGGGCCAGCTCAACTGCACACCCTGATTCTGCAGCTCCACTGTGCTGCCCAGATGAACTGCAGGGCCCACTCTCCTGTGTGCTGCAGTTTGTTGGTGTGAGATGACGAATTCTTCCTAGTGCTGAGGGGCAGAGTCAGCTCTATACAGTCCTATGCACACTGTCTTTTGTGATAACAGAAGCCACCAACATAAACACATTGCCACGGACCCAGACATGCCCTTGGCAGCAGATCTGGCCCTGATAACACTATGGCCCAAGATGGCAGTGCGGGCTGCTGAAAACTGTATGGCCCCGGCAACAGCAAGGCCCTGGGACACTAACATGGGCCTAGGTGGTGATCCACACTGCAGACATCCATGTAACTCTTGGTGGCAGCATGGACCCATGGCTATCAACAGAGATCCAGACATAGTCCTTGTCAGCAGCCCCGACTAGGATGTCACCAGGCTCCAGTAGAGATTCCAGGTGACTCAGATAAGATTGAACCAGCATCTGCATGACCGCAAACACCACCATGACCTCAGGTGTTGCCCAGATCCCAGATATCCTCATGATCCTCCATGGCAACGGAAGCTTCAGACATCAATAAAGACCGAGGTTGCAGTTAGGTCACAGACTCAGATATGGCCCCAGCCGCAGTTCTACCGGTATGATGTCCGGACCCCACTTGGCAACACTTTTCACTCAGGTTTGCATGGCCCCATCAGTAGCATGGCCCTCAGACACCAACCCTGCCACAGGTGGCAGTCCAGATCCTGTGCATCCATTTGGGCTTTGATGGTAACATGAGCTATTGACACCAACATATACCCAGGCTGAGGTAGAACCACGAAACCAGACATGGTATCTAGCCACAGGGACCTTAGCTGGCATCACAGGTCACCCAGATTTGCTTGAACGCAGTGGTAGCATGGCACTGGAGCACCAACTGGTTCCCAGGTGGCAATTCCACCTCTGGGCTTTCAATTGGCTGTCGATGGTAATAGTAGCCATGGACATCAACGCAGACTTTGACTGCTTTATAGTCATGGACCCAGACATAGCCTTTGGCTACAGTTCAGGTTAGGATATTACAATGGGCCTGCGTGGCAACAGAGTCTGAGGGCTACATGACTCTCCAGCATCAGCATGGCCTCAGGTGTCAGCACAGCCTATGGGCCTCTGCATGGCCCTCGGTGGCAAAAGAAGCCACTGACATTAACATAGAGCCTGGTTGCTGCAGGGCCTTAGACCTAGATATAGTTCTCAACAATAGTCCAGGCCTAGACAGCACCATGAACCTGGGAGGCAATAAAAAAGCAACAAAAAGTCCACTCAGTGACATGGAGTTTGCTTTATGTTGGCTAACTACTTCTCAGCATGAGGGCTGCCCTGGAACATTGTTGATATACGCGGTTACACTCAGTTGAAGAAACCTGATGTCTCTTTGCCACCAGGTATTAAATGCAAATAGTTTCCTGGTAAGAGGTGAGAAATTTGCTTCAGATGTCTCTTGCTTGGATTTTGTCTGAAATGAATCTTTATAAGTCTGTGTCTGCTACCACAATCTCTACTATGCAAAACATCACAACACAGATCTATTAGACTTTTTGTGAGATTTTTGAAACTGGTACCAAGGGAACACCAAATGCCTGCTCTTTATGGAATAGCATAAACACAAATATCCAGTTGTATATATCCTATTTCAAACAATTTTTATGCATTTCAATGACAAGCCACCAACTAAGAGGCAAATAGCTTACATGATACATGATACAGGTCTAAGAAGAAATTATGGGAATTTCAGAGTGTCACTGAGTTCTAATTGTTTAATATTTATTTTCATACAAAGAATGTTGAATTTTTCAGGCATTATTTAAACATTATTAAAATTAATATAAATAGTAAGTGCTGTAGTGTTCTTTGTAGCTGATTATATCATGACTAACTCCTGAAATAATGTATCTAATGTTTTCAAGTCACATCACTATAAAGATTCCACTTGATCTAATTTCTTTAATATTTATGACAGATGTAATCTTTTTTCGTCATCAAAACACACTAGTTCGGCTATTTTAAAAATAGATTTCACTTTACGTGTTCTAGTTTGACCTGGATGTAAATACGAGCACCATGTGTTTTCTTATTCTCACAAAGGCCCGAAGGGTATGCTAGATCCTTTGAAGCTTCAGATACAAGTAGTTGTTAGCCACCATGTGTCTGCTGGGAAGTGAACTCACAGTTCTGCAGGAGAAGGAAGTAGTTTTAACTACTGAGCAATCTTTCCATTCCGAATCAGGCAACTTCAAGCACTGTAACACAGCAAAGTTTTCACAGAAGTCGGAAAAAAAGAAAATGTTGCAGTGTTTTATCTAATGATTTTTAGCTATTTTTCAGTCTGAAGAAGAATTTGACTAACCAGGCTTCCAAACATATATTTGGAAAGCAGCAAATTCAGAATAATAAAATTGTTAATTGTGTTTTTTTTCACACAGCTGTAATTGAATAAATCTAATTGCCTGTTCTGCTTAACTTTAATACTGGTTTTCAAACTGTTGTACGGACAGAAAGCAGCAGCAGAGGAATTACTCTAGTGCTGCTTTCCCTCCTATATAGTGGTTTGAAGTCGGGCAATAAAGTTAAATGGAAAACGCTGTATACTTGATTTTCAATTATAGCAAAGGCAGGGAGCCACAATTATCTCTTTCATTACCATGAAGCTCTCCACTGCTGCCTGGGCAAAATCTCTTCACTGTTGTCATCTCATGCTGCTGGGACTCTAGTGAAGAGCACTTGGAAATCAAAGGTTAAAAGCAGGGGACCAAATTAAAGCTGTAACACAATAAAATGTAAAACTGTATATTAAACCAGAAAAAAAAAGATAAGAATTATTTTAAGGGTGTAATTGACTTCCAGAAGCTCTGTAAGGAATGAAAAAGCTAGAACAAATTTATCATTTCCTGCTCAAAATTCTAATTGTGTTTTTCTATTGATATTATCTACTCAAAATTTGAAGACATTGGTGGACGAGATGACTTAGTGAATAGAGGCAGAGTCTGTCAAGCCTGACAAACTGTGTCTGATCTTTAGAACAGGCTCCCATAGATTGTCCTCTAACCTGCACATGAATGGTATAAAGTATGAACATGCACACAAACAAACAAGAAAATGTTCATGTATAAATCATATTATTTCAAAAATATTCCATGATTTCTGATGTAGTTCTGTTTCAATATTTATAATACTACTTTGTTAATATATTTTCTATACTGTATTTGCTAACATCACTCAAAAAATCACATAGACGAACCTTTAGCTAGATTTTATTGGATTATTTTTTTCACTGTCAAGACCTACAACATCTATTGTGAATTATTTTCCATGCTGATTGTAATGTCATATTAACTTCATTGATGGTTCTTTAGTCTTTGATACTAAAGTACTAAGTGCCGGATTTTTATTCAGGGTGCTAAGTCTATATTACATAGACTAGGTGCTTTAAAGAACAACCAAAGCCATTTAACTCATCTCATGTTTCTGATGACTGGAAGCATGAGATTAGAATACAACCAAGATCACATATAAGTGAATGTTCTTTCCATGCTATACAGAAAAAAAGAAAAAAACCTCTCTTTATATGTTCAGTTGGTAGAGAGGAATTCTGTTGTCTTCTTGTCTTTGCAAGAACATGATTATTTCACAAAAGCTCAATAAATGCTACCTAGAGTGTAACATATGAGCTTCCCGTGACATAAATATTCATTTCATCAATGCTTAATGATTCACTATGGTGGTTATTAATTAGGTCAACAACTAATCCATAACTTTTATATTAAATTAGTTACAGAAAACAAAAATATAATAGAAAAGATTAAAAATCACTCTGAACTCCTTTATAACTTATCTTTATTTTTTGTTTTCCAACTATAGGTATTTTTCTGTATATATGTATGTGTACTACATGTGTGCAGTACCCACGGAGGCAAGAAGAATGCATTATATTCTCCTGAAACTGATGTTGCAGAGGGTTGTGTGTTGCCATTTGGACACTGGAAAGAGAGTCCTGGACCTCTAAAGTGCAGCCAGATGTTGTCCAGTGCTGAGTCACTGTTCCAGGCCCAATACAGAACTCTTGAATAGACCTTTCCTAAGAAACCTAAAAATTATATACCTGGCTTGTTGTTTTAATGAACTATCCCAAATTATCTGAATGATAAACATGGAGATAAATACAACATACACACATATTTATGTGCACATATGTAGCTATCCAATCATTTCACACTTATGCAAGCATGTATGATCTTTAAAATACACTGTTATCCAACCATTTGTCTTTAAATATTAATTTAAGTATAACTTGAATTTTACATAATAGTATATATAATTTATATAGTATATATAATTACATAACAAAATATTTTAATTAACTACAAAGTTTAAATATCCAACCTTTTCTCTTTAAATCACATGTGTTCTTAAGGGGAGGGGAGAAGGGAGAGGGCAGAGAAAAATGTACAGCTCAATAAAATCAATGAAAAAGTTAAAAAAGAAAGATCACAAAAAAGAAAATAAAATGTGCTATAGTTATATAATCATTCACTTTAGCCATTTACTGAAAGCTGGTAAGGATACATTACTACATGGTTCTAGAAAAACTAGAATTTTCTTGATTTCAGTAAATTTTCTACAAGTAGCCATGTACTCTGACTTTCAAAGTAGAGTGCATAATTATAAACTAGAGTTCATTCAATAAATTTTTAAAAAGCAAACTATTATCATATGTGAATTACATTTTTTCTGTAGTGGGTTATGCACATGAATAGAACTTTACATTTAATTGCTAAGACTTACTATCATTAATTCAAATATACTGAACCTAGTATGAAAGGCTATTTAAGAAGTTACTTATTTGAGGCAATGTACATGATGCTAGAAAATAGAGATTTTAAACAAATAATCATCCTAGATAACTAATTTATTTAAATGATATGTAATTTTATTATCACACAAACTACATAGTTACTTTTAAACAACTGTTTTATTTTTACTAAGAAAGAGAGACTATGCATATATGTATTTGACAGCCTAATGATCAGTTCTCTCAAGATATACGGGTTTATTTCTGGGTCATCTCCTCTATTGTATTTTTATGCATGTTTATTTTTGTGTCATTACTATGCTAACATTAAATACACATTATTTTACTAAATTAGTAATAAAAATAAAGTTATTTGATATTTAGGAACTTTGATTTGTTTTTGGGTTACAGGCTCCAATTTCTGTATTTTTAACCTGTTTGGGGAGGTGTCATAGTCTCTTTTGCATTACTATAACAAATTCCAAATGCTGGGCACTTCCTAAAGAAGGAGGATTATGTGGCTTATATTTGGTTGACTGGATGTGAAAATGATCTGGGAGTAATGGATCATTGATTGAGTTACAGAATGATATACACTAGGAGAAGCCGGTTTATGCAGAGAAAGAAGCACATGAGGTGTCTTTGCTTTACAGTAATCTGCCATCTAAAGATTAACTCACTAATGAGCTATTGATGCCATGCAAGAACATGACTCCCTTAACCTAGTTACTTTCAGTATTCTCCCATCTTAAAGGCCACACCATTGCCTTCCTCCAGTACGTGAACCTTTGACAGAAGAAGTGAACAACAACATGAAATATACTTCTGTAATTTTTCAAACTAACAATAATAAAATATACAATGATCATTCAAAGAAATTCATGATAATATAAATTAATATTAAAATCAATATAATGAGTCACTTTATTATTTTGGTTCTATGATAGAGAAATGATTTCGAGTGCTAGGTTTGTAACATAGAAGGCAGAAAGAGGATAAAACAAATTTCTCTCATCTCAAATTTTTTCCAGGATTTTATCTGACCATCCAGACATTGTCCTATATTACAGAGAAAATTTTGTAATTATGAACAAATTACAAAATGAATTGAAGAAACACACTCTCGTGAATTCTTAGTAATTATATGCATTTCATTTTAAGTTCTAAATATACAACGATCGCCACAATATTTGTCATTTAGATTGCGTGGAGTTTCATAGTGAGATCAGAAATGCTAGGTTATTAAGTAAGAAACAGTTCTCTAGAAAAACTCTCTTTCTCTTTTTTAGCTGTGGTTGCTTTCCATGCACCACTTCTATGCACTATTTCTTTTTATACTGAATGGGAGCTAAATAACAATTTTTCTCACCAGGAAACTTATCCCATCACAAAAATCATTCAAGGAATGCATTCATATTAAACAGAACTTTTCAATACCAGCAAAGACCATATATAATAGATTTATTTTTATTTTTAGAAGACAATCAGTTCTTCATGAAAGTATATCATTGGTGTTTTTATATTTTTGCTTGTCATGCTAGCATCATAATTTCATCATAAATTTAAAGTTTTATATTTATCATTTAGGTCTGCCTCATTACCATTCACTATAGATGCTTTATCAACCAAACTGTAACCCCGAAATTAGCTTTATTTCAACTGAGCAATTTTCTACTGACTGTGGTAGTGATTTTTAAAATATCTATCCCAGAGGAATGGACAAAGGAAAATAATAGTTTTTGTGAAAAAAATCGAATATATGTTTATTAAAGACAAACAAGTTTCCCTCTGCTATGCACTCTGTGAAGAAATAATTTTCTGCTTGAAATATTTGAGGGGGAAAATGTGTTTATTTAGTGTGGAGAGCAAGATAACTTTAAATCAATATGCATCTGAGCTAGTGTATTACGTTATGTTCTTTGCTTATATTACTCAAGTTTATTATTCCGCATTTTGTCTTTGGGTCTTATCTAAATATCAGGCAACCAAAAGATGGAAGGAAAAATTTTAAATTTGATTCTTCTAATTCTTGCAATTCTGTTAAAATGCTCATACATAGTGATATTTAATAACTATAAATAAAGATAGTTCATGTTTTGTATCTTCCAATATAAATAACATTTATAAAATGTAAATCTTTATTATACTTTTGTAATTCATATATTTATTCTTTATTTTATTTGCTTTTATTAAAAAATGTTTTTCTCGCTTAATATATCCTGGTTTTGGTTTCTGTTCCAATTACTCCTCTCAGTTTTTCTCACCTCCAGTCCACAAATTATCTAACTTCTGTTTTGTCTGTCATAAAAGAACATACAAGTTTTTCATGGAGTATAACAATATAAAATAAAACAATAATATGGAAAAAAGTACCACATTAGACTGGACAAGTAACACGAACTGAAGAAAAATATCCCAGAAAAAAAAACAAAAGAAACAGAAAAAAAAAACAGGGGTAATCACTTGTTTGCACTCTCAAGAATCCAATAAAAGGAAACTAGAAGTCATTTATAAATGGATATATGTATATTGTATTGTTTATTAATTAAGTAATGTATTACTTTGTGCCACTACTATGCTGTCTTTATTACTATAACTCTGTACAACAACTTTATTCCACAGTTCTGCTTTTTTATGTTTATTTATTTTACACCCTGGCCTCTGTTTCCTCTCTTCTCCCTGCCTCTCCTGCCAAATCAATTCTCTTTGTTCCCATCCTCCAATCCATTCCAACTATAATTCTGTTTAGGAAAGAACAAGTCTCCCAAGAGTATCAACAAAACATGGCATATTAAGTTGCAGTAAGACTAAGCACCACATATTAAGGCTGGGCAAGGCAACCTAATATGGGTAGGAAGGTCCCAAAAGCTAGTAAAATAGTAAGAGACAACCCCTGTTCCCACTGTTAGGAGTTCCACAAGAATACCAAGCTACACAATTGTGACATATATGCAGAGTACTTAGGTCAGTTTCATGCAGGCTCCCTGACTGGCGGTTCAGGTTCTGGGAGCAACTATGAACCCAGTTCGGTTGATCCTGTGAGGTTTCGTGTTGAGTCCTTGACACCTGTCGTTCCTTACAATCCTTTAACTCCCACTTCTACAGGCTTCGTCCAAATTTTTGGTTATTGGTCTATACCTGTTTCCATTGGTTGCTGGCTGAAGCCTCTCTGATGACAATTGAGCTAGACACCAATCTCATTAGTTCTTTTATTATTGAAATCTGTTTTAGCCACTCTGTTTTTTGTTGTTGGTGGTGTTAGTGGTGGTGATGGTGAGTTTTTTTTTTTTTTCGTGTGTGTGTGTGTGTGTGCCTGTGTGTCTGTCTTCCTTTATGAAGCTGAAGTTTGTGCTATTCAAAAATCTTTTAAGAACTGTGTAGGAATTTTGACAGGGATTTCATTGAATCTGTAGACTGATTTTGGTGGAATGATCATTTTTACTATATTAATCTTATATGGAAGATCTTTCTGTCTTCTGATATTTTCTTCACTTTCTTTCATCAAAGCCTGAAGTTATATTTTACAAGTCTTTCACTTGCTTGGTAATTTTTCTCTGATTTCTTTCTCAGTCCTTTTAACATTTGTATAGACAAATGACATAGAAAGACTACTGGGCTATGTAAATAAATTTTGTATCCAGGTACACTGTTGAAAGTGTTTATCAGCTGAATGAGTTCCGGGATGGAATTTTTAGGTTCACTTATGTATGATATCAAATCACCTGTAAATAAGTGTACCAAGACTTCTTCCTTATTCAATTTGTATATCCTTGAACTCCTTTAATTTTCTTATTGCCCTAGATAAGACTTCAAATACTATATGGACTACATATGGAGAAAGCGGGTAGTCTTATCAATATTAGTGTTGTAGAAATTGTGCTGTAGGAGGTCTTACAGTTTGTGGTTACCAACCTACTGGGGAGTGGCCTCTTGTACTGTATATGCTGATGCAGAACCTGCACCGCCGCTCTTTCTGGTTACTGGATTAGGTCTCTTTTCTCCGTTCAAGCAGAGAATTCTGATTTGTGAGTTTACCCCTAAATAAATAAGCATCTATTTCTCAATTCTGAGCTAGTGTGTAATTTCTTTTAAGCATCCTTTCCACAGAATTGTTTATGTCTCTCTATTTAATTTGATGTTGAGGCCGGGCGGTGGTGGCGCACACCTTTAATCCCAGCACTCGGGAGGCAGAGGCAGGCGGATCTCTGTGAGTTCGAGACCAGCCTGGTCTACAAGAGCTAGTTCCAGGACAGGCTCCAAAGCCACAGAGAAACCCTGTCTCGAAAAACCAAAAAAAAAAAAAAAAAAAAAAAAATTTGATGTTGACTATAGGCTTGCTATAAATTGCCTTTATTATGTTAGGTATGTTCCTTGTATCCAGAATCTCTCCAGGATTTTTAGCATGAAGACATGTTAGGTTTTGTGAAAGGATTTCTCGGAATCTATTGAGATGATTGTTTTTAAGTTTTTCTTTTTTTAAAGATGGATTACATTTATTAATTTTCATATATTGAGCAATTCCTGCAACACTTGGATGAAGTCTTGTTGGTCTTGCTGGATGGCCATTTTTTTGTGTGTCCTTCGATTCGGCTTGCAAGTATTTTATTGAATATTTTGCAAATATGTTTATAAGAGAAAGTGTTCTGTAATTTTCTTTCATTTTGGGTCCTTATGTGATTTGGTTAACAGGGTAACTTTTGCCTCATAAAATGAGTTGGGCAGTGTTTCTTCTGTTTTTATTTTATTGAATAAACTGTCATGTGGGATTCTCCTCTGTGTGCTGCGATTACCATTGACTAATAAAGAAACTGTTTGGGGCCTTTAGCAGGGCAGAACAAAGCTAGGCAGTGATGGAGGAAGGTCATTGGCTAATAAAGAGACTGCCTTGGCCCATCTGATAGGGCAGAATTTAGATAGGTGGAGTAAACAGAACAGAATGCTGGGAGGAAGAGGAAGTGAGCTCAGATGCAGGGCAGCTCCTCTCAGAGGCAGACACGATGAAGCAAGCCGCCAGATAGGACATGCTGAATCTTTCCCGGTAAGACTGGTGCTACACAGATTATTAGAGATGGGTTGATAGGGATATGAGAATTATCCAGTAAGGGCTAGAGCTAATGGGCCAAGCAGTGTTTGTGTGTTGTTATTTTGGGGCATAAGCTAGCCAGGCGGCCCAGGAGCTGGGGCGGCAGGAACGCAGCCTGCAGCTCCACACTACAAGGCAGAAAAAAACTAAACTGAATTAGAAAGATGGTGTGGTCAGAGAGAAGCCATATAGCCCCTCTGGAGACATATGCAGGATGCCGGATGGAACTTTATCCAGTAAGCCATAGCCACGTGGTTATACACAGATTAATGGAAATGTGTTAATTTAAGATATAAGACTGTGTTAGGGATAAACGTAGGAAGTGATCTCCTGTACCCATATGTTGTAGAGTACTTCCAACTTTTTCTTCTATCAGGTTCAGTGTGTTCAGACTAATATTGAGGTCTTTAATCCATTTGGACTTGAGTTTTGTGCATGGTGATAGATATGGATCTATTTTCATTCTTCTACACGTTGACAACCAGTTCTGCCAGCACCATTTGTTGAAGATGCTCTCTTTTTTCCATTGAATACTTTTAGCTCCTTTATCAAAAATTAGGTGTTCATAAGTTTGTGGGTTAAAATCAGGGTCTTCTACTCGGTTCCATTGGTCGACTTCTCTGTTTTTATGCCAATACCAAACTGTTACATGGTAAAGATTTGTCACTCAAATTGGTTTAATAAAATGATGATTGGCCAGTACCCAGGCAGGAAGTATTGGTGAAGCAACCAAACATAGGATGATGGAAAACAGAAGGATGGAGAAAGGAGATGCTGGTCAGAACAAGAGAGAGCAAGATGGGCATTTAGTACTGAGAAGAGGTACTGTCGCATGGCAGGGAGTAAATGAGAGTAGGGGTTAACTTAAAATCTAAGAGCTAGTTCAATCATACTACAAGGATATGTGCTCAGCTATGTTCATAGCAGCATTACTTGTAATAAACAGAACCTGGAAACAACTGAAATGCCTATAAGCCAAAGAATGGATAAAGAAAATGTGGTACATTTACACAATTGAGTACTATATAGCAGAAAAAATAATAACTTGAAATTTTCAGGCAAATGAATAAATCCAGAAAACATCATATTGAGTGAGGTTACCCAGACCCAGAAAGACAAATTTAATGTGTACTCACTCATAGGTAGCTTTTACACATAAAGTAAAGAAAAACCAGCCTACAGTTCACAACCCCAGAACCTAGACAACAAAGAGGTCTCAAAGAAAGACATACATGGATATAATCTACATGGGAAGGATAAAAAAAACAGTATCTCCTGAGTAAATTAAAATCATGTGATCATGGGAGAGGATAAAGAGGGAGGGGGGAAGCAGCACAGACATTAAGGGCAACATTGAATAAATGGGACCTCCTGAAACTGAGTAGCTTCTGTAAAGCAAAGGACACTGTCACTAAGACAAAAAGGCAACCCACTGACTGGGAGAAGATCTTCACCAACCCTGCAACAGACAAAGGTCTGATCACCAAAATATATAAAGAACTCAAGAAACTAAACTTTAAAATGCTAATGAACCCAATAAAAAAATGGGGCACTGATCTGAACAGAGAATTCTCAACAGAAGAAATTCAAATGGCCAAAAGACACCTAAGGTCATGCACAACCTCCTTAGCGATAAGGGAAATGCAAATTAAAACAACTTTGAGATACCATCTTACACCTGTCAGAATGGCTAAAATCAAGAACACCAATGATAGCCTTTGCTGGAGAGGTTGTGGAGAAAGAGGCACACTCATTCATTGCTGGTGGGAATGCAAACTTGTGCAACCACTTTGGAAATCAGTGTGGCGATTTCTCAGGAAATTTGGGATCAACCTACCCCAAGATCCAGTAATACCACTATTGGGAATATACCCAAGAGATGCCACATCAAATGACAAAAGTATCTGTTCAACTATGTTCATAGCAGCATTGTTTGTAATAGCCAAAACCTGGAAACAACCTAGATGCCCTTCAATGGAGGAATGGATGAAGAAAGTGTGGAATATATACATATTAGAGTACTACTCAGCAGTAAAAAACAATGACTTCTCGAATTTTGCGTGCAAATGGATGGAAATAGAAAACACTATCCTGAGTGAGGTATCCCAGACTCAAAAAGAGGAACATGGGATGTACTCACTCATAATCGGTTTCTAGCCATAAAATAAAAGACATTAAGCATATAATGTGTGATCCTATAGAAGCTAAATAAGAAAGTGAACCCAAAGAAAATCATATAGTCATCCGCATGGAGAGGGGAAGTAGACAAGATTCCAGGGCAAAAACTGGGAACTTGCGGGTGAGGTGGCATGGGGCAAAGGGGAAATGGGATGAGAAATATGAGAAGGGGAGGATGGGAGGAGCTCGGAGGATTGGGATGGTTGGGATATAGGAAGGATGGATACGAGAGCAGCGAAGTATATATCCTATCTAAGGGAGCCATCTTAGGGTTGGCAAGAGACTTGACTCTTGAGGGGTTCGCAGGTGTCCAGGAATATGTCCCCAGCTGGTACCTTGGGCAACTAAGGAGAGGGAACCTGAAATGACCCTATCCTATACTGATGAATATCTTGCATATCACCTTAGAACCTTCATCTGGCGATGGATCGAGGTAGAGACAGAGTCTCAATTTGGAGCAACGGTCTGAGCTCTTAAGGTCCAAATGAGGAGCAGAAGGAGGGAGAACATGAGCAAAAAATCAGGACCACGAGGGATGCACCCACCCACTGTGACAGTGGAACTGATTTATTGGGAGCCCACCAAGGCCAGCTGGTCTGGGACTGAATAAGCATGGGTTGATTCCGGACTCTCTGAGCATGGCGGTCAATGAAGACTGATGAGAAGCCAAGGACAATGGCACTAGGTTTCGACCCTAATACATGAACTGGCTTTGTGGGAGCTTAGCCTGTTTGGACGCTCACCTTTCTGGACGTAGATAGAAGGACCTTGGTCTTCCCCCAGGGCAGGGAATTTGGACTGCTCTTCAGTATCGAGAGGGAGGGGGAATGGAGTGGGGGGAGGAGAAGAGGAGTGGGGATAGGGGGAGGGAAGTGGGGGGAGGGCAATATTTGGGAGGAGGGGAGGGAAATGGGAAATGGGGAGCAGGTGGAAATTTTAATTAAAAAAGAATAAAAATAAATAAATAAGTAAAAAAAAAGACTGTGTTAGATATGCATAAATGAATAGACCAAGCAATGTTGTAATTAATACAGTTTCTGAGTGATTATTTTGTGGTCTGGGCAGCTGGGAACAAAGAAGCAGCCTCCAACAACAAAACTGGGCAATTTTAGCATTAATTCTTGGAAAGTCAGAGAAAATTCTGTACTAAAATCATGTAGCCTGGGGCATTTTTGTTGCTGTTTATTAAAATCTTAATTACTAATTTTATTTCACCAGAATTATAGATATGCTTTACTTGTTTATTTGATTCTCACCAAAAACTTTGGTAAGTGATATATATTGAGAAAATTTTCCATTATTTTATATTTTCCAACTTGGTGGAATATAAGTTTCAATATATGTTCTTCTGATTTTTTTGGAATTTTGTTGTCTTTTGGTATATTTCCACTTTCATTTCTAATTTAATCTTCTCTACATTTTTGTTAATTTAGAGTAGGTTTTCTCTATCTTGTTGATTTTCTTAAAGAACCAACTCTTTGTTTCATTAACTCTTTAGATCTTACTTCTGTTTCTATTATATTTACTTCAGATTTAAGTTTAATTATTTCCTGTCTAAAAATTTTGGAGTGATTTCTTTCTTTTGTTCTAGAGATTTCAAATGTGCCCTTTAATTATTAATATGAGATCCCTTTCATTTTTTTAAATGTAAGACTTCATGCTATCAACTTGTCTCTTAGAACATTCTTTATTGTGTCTCATAAGGCTTGTGTATATTTTGTATTTCTGTTCATTCAATTCTAGAAAGTCGTTAATATTTTTCTTGACTCATTTATCAGCTGTTATGTTGTTCATTGTCCATGCCTTTATAAGTTTTCAGGCATTTTTATTGTGGTTCATACCCTGCTTTGATTCATGGTGGTCAGAAAGAATGCAGAGGATTATGCTGACTTTATTATTTCTTTTGAGAATTGCTTTATTTCCAAGTAAATGGGAAATTTTGAATAAAGTTCCATGAGGGGCTTATAAGAAGGTATATTCTTTTATGGTTGGATGCAACATTCTATAAATATCTGTTAGGTTCATTTTGTTTATAATGGAGAGTAGTGTGGAGGATAAAAAATGCAGACCCATTTCCACCTTGTCTGATAGAGAGTTTGGAGATTGACAAGCATAGTTGCATGTCACAACTCAAGATGTGATTGCTTGGTTCTTTTGAAATTAAGATAGCTCCATACCATTCTTACAGTGGTCAAGATATGCAGAGGTACTTCTGCTCCTTCTTTTGTAATTATGAGGTCAGCTGGGGTAGGGTCCTCTTCAGGATATGTGATATAGAGCGCCTTTGCTACCTCCACTACAGAATGCTAATGATTTGATGTCTCAGAGTGATAAAGCTATTGACTGTGTGAGTTATCCTTTGTATCATGTTAATAAAGTCTTTTGTTATCCTTTCCCCACTTACCTTGGGTATAAAATCTGTGGAAAAATAAATGTGGGTGGATATTTCAGGATTTTAGTCACTGGAATGCCCTCCCAACACTTTCTATGGTTTCTCTCCTATTATTTTTATACATCTTCATATTTCTTAGTATATTTCTAAAATTCCCATGCCCCTACCCTTTGTCAGAGGTGATTTTGTGGAGGCTTGTCCTTGACAAATTAGGTTTATTCTTTCTCTTGTTTTTGTCTGGTTGACCTGTCTGTTATGAGATGTTGAATTAATTATGTAAAGATTGGTATGTGGTTTATGCTGTAGTAGTATTTCTTTTATGTAGTTGGTGCATAGATGCTAAGAATTCCAGTATTGTCTTCATTGGTTTAGCTCATTGATTAGTATTTTGTCTCCTCTATCTCTTCAAAATAATTTTGATTCAAAGTCTATTTTGTCAGATATTGAAATAGCTGTTCTGGCTTTTTTTTTTAATGATTTGCTTGGAATATATTTTTCAATACTTTTGTCCAAGGTAGTGTATATCCTTGATATTGAGGTGTGTTTCTTGGAGGCAATTGAAGAACTTATCCAATTTCACACCCATTTTCATGTTCTGTGTTTTTTTATCAGTGAATTGAGACAACTAATGTTGATAATTAGCGATGAATAATGTTTAATGATTTCAGTTACTATGTTGTTACAATGTGGATCTTCCCCCTCTTTTTTTTTTATTTTAAGACAGGAATACTCTGTAGCTTTGGAGCCTGTCCTAGAACTCACTCTGTAGAGCAGGCTCACCTTGAACTGATAGAGATCTGCCTGTCTTTGCACCCAGAGTGCTGGGATAAACGCATGTGCCACAACTACCAAGCAAAGGGTTTTCCCCTTTTAAATTCACTGGTTTCAAATTATTCATTGTGTTTTCTTGGGTATGATTAACCTCTTTTAATTGTAGTTTTCCTTCTAGTTTTCTGTAGAGCTCAATTTGTTCAGAGATATGGCCAATAGCTTGAGCGTATTTTTAGCTAGCTCTTATATCCTGAATTAACCCATCTTTATTAATCTGTGTATTACCACGAGGTCATGGCCTACCAGAAAAGTTTCAAAGGGCTCCAGCAGAGACCTCTGTCTCCTGAAGAGGCAACATGGCTTGTCCCCAACTCTCCTACTCTCTCTCTACATCTTTATTCAGGTTTTCCTGCCTGGCTTTACTCTGTTAAGTCATTGGCCAAAAGCAGCTTTATTTATTAACTACTAAAAGCAGTATAAAATGGAATTAAAGAAAATAAAAAATAAATTTTTCAGAATTCCAGTTTCTTACTCATGTGGCCTATAATCCTAGCCTATCGGTGACACATATTACTCAAGAATATTTTTAACAGATAGTACATAACCATACTGATTCTATATCTTTATATAATAATAAAATTAAAAACAATCATGTTTTATAAATTTTAGGCAAATGGCATGTATACTAAGTCTTAGGTAGAGTCCATGTAAATGAAAACATTTCAAGTAACAAATTTATACATTAATTAACTTTTAAAATCTTATCATCCTACTAGATCTATTTTTTATCAGCATTGGGATGTTTTATTAAGCTACTTACATACACTGAAACCAGGAATAAAAAGTAAACAGAAGTCAATATTAACATTAGTTAATCTCTGTTAGTCTGAATTCAAATGAAATAATTACAAAGTCAGCCATGATAAAGTGTTTATGTGCATACTGAGAAAATCCACCTTTGTTATTCTTAAATAAAGTAGTGGAATGGTGTGAAAATGTTCATGATCATGGCAAGTTGCCAGGCTTTGAAATCTGTTTAACGATCAGTCCTACTGTTAATATCTACCAACCATTGTTAATACAGCAATCCGTTTTAATGTTCAAGAACAACACCAAACTTTCTGTTGGAGTGTGTGTTGTAAGGCTGAAAGGATGCACAGTGCTTATGTGGCCAGGTGCACACAACAGGAAGGAGTTAAGATGGAGCCATCAGAAAAATAACAACTGCAACTTGATGAGTTCTTGTTATTTTAAGACACACCTGCTCCAAGTCAGCAGGATTTCAAAGGAAAATAAGAAGTGTGTTGGATGTATCCCAAGGCGCATAAAAGATTGAATTCGATTCTGTCTAGCTGATGTTTGGAAATTTACAGCCCTGCTGACTGGGCTAAATGTCTTCCTTACTAAATTCCAGAAGACACAGTGTTGATTTTATCAGAGAAAATCACATAGCTAACCTTAGTTAAAAATGCATCACCTTCTTTCAGCCCTCCTTTCCTTTCCCTCTGGAGATTCAATGTTGGCCGTCACCAAAGTGGAAGCATTCAGGATTTATAAAGAAAGATGGAAATTGTTTAACTACTTTAGTTTTAATTGATGAACAACAAAGGTCTAGTTCTATAGCACAAACAGTGAACATTAAACAAGAAAAGTTTGTGGGGTATGCTCAATAAGGAAGTGGTTACTTCTAATTGCAGGAGCTCACAAGTCAAAAGTCAAGCACCAACTGAAATAAAGCACTGACTCTATTAGCAACAAATTATGCACACACATGTATAACAGTTTACATGCTGATGTAAAACAATTGTGTCTATTTTGTTGTATGTGATCATTATTGACTTAATTCTATCCAAAGAATATTCATCAGTGTTACTATTTTACAAAGCAATAAAGGCTTCTTTGTATTTTAGTATGAAATATTGTACTGCACATATAGAAACTAAGTTACTTACTAGTAATTATTAGACTATTTAAATAAGTAATTGATGGATTATCTTAATATATCTAAAATTTAATATTTTCTTTATTCTTACATATCTTATAATCACCATGGAAAAGAGTAAATTTCAAAAATGTTGCAGATAGAAATTAATTCTAAAATTCCACAGGATTATTTATATCTATTCTGTTCATTAAAAATAATAAAAGTATTGATATTTACACATGAAATGTGAAAGTTGATGGTGACATAAAATATAAAAAAATAAAATTGAATGAAAGTCATTATTTAAATCTGAATAATAAAATCTTTTTCTGCAGTTGCCATTTGTTTGTTAATATAAGATTTATTGGACAAAGATACCACCATAATAAGAAAAAAAAAACCACAATCTATTCACACTGTCAAATGTCTTTTATCAGAATAATATCAATAACAATGCAGGCAAAATGATAAGAAATTTGAGACTATTATCCCACCTTCTGTCTAAAGGGATGATAGTTTCACCTGGTACATGTGTTCTCAAATATTTAGTAAGAGGACATTATCTTTAAAAGTATCCAAGACAGAAACAAAATGAAGGTATCAAGTGCTGTGGGTCAATGGCTTGTACCCTGTCAATTTTAATTTAATAAAACTCTGTTTGGCCAGTAGCCAGGCAGGAGATTAGGCAGGACAACAAGACAGGAAGTAGAGGCAGGTCGATGAGAACAGGAGAATTCTGGGAAGAAGGAAGTCCTAGTCTGTAGTTGTGACCTAGCCACAGAAGAAGCAAGATGTAACTGTCTCGCCAAATAAGGTACCAAGTCATGTGGCTAACATAGAGAAGAATAATGGGCTAATATACATTATAACAGTTAATTAAAAGCCTGAGATAATGGACCAATTAGTTTATAACTAATATAAACCTCTGTGTGATTTCTTGGGGATTTAACAGCTGTGGGAACCAGGCAGGACAGAAACCTCAGAAAATAGTTAAGAGAGAGAGAGAGATTTCTTAGAATATGTAAAGAAAATGTTCATTGAGAAAATTTTAAAAATTAATACACTTTTGGTAAAGACCTTGGCCAGAAACCGAAAGCAGAAAACTCCAAGACAATGGAGTTTTCCCGTTATTGATGTTGTTTATTACAACTACAGAGGAGAAAATGGTAGAATCTGTTTACTAAATGCTGAGATTGAAAGGAGTGATGAACAGCTTTGCCCAGAATGTGAAATAGTATGAACCAGTAAACCCATAACTTAAGATTTGCATTGGTTCATCAATAAAGTTTGCAGAAGAGAAGAAATGGAACAATAGCTGTGACCATCACAACAAAGTGACCGAGAGGCACTCAAAGCAAATAAAGACATGGACAGAAAATAAAGTATATTGACGAGGCTTAAATTTATAGTTTAGCAGCAACAGGGAAAAGTAGAAAAACTTAAAAGAATATTAGAACTCTTTCCTCTTTCAGTTATGAGTTTACTTCTGAGTCTAGTGAAGTACAGAACTTTTGTTCTTCTCCAGAAGGTATTCATTCTCATTGCAGACTTCCAAGTAGTGACAGTATGCCAGTCCAGCTATGCAATATACAACTTCCAATGTCATAATTTTGCAAGTACCGTCTGGTGTTATAGGTGCTTTTGCATCTGAAAATGACATTATATTCAGGTCATGGGTGCATAGGCAACCACATCTGAATGCTCTTTGGGTAAATGGTATACATTGTGTTCCAGAACTCCTATGTCTTTTCTGAAATAAATTAAAAAGTATACAAACTTGATGAAAGAACCCTGCCTTTTTCACTTCATTCTGAAAAGTGACTTTGTCCCAGTAAGAAATTAATTCACTGAGGCTGTGGTAGCAGTTGTGGGTATATTGATAAGAAGCAATGATAGAGGATACTCTTTAAATACAAATCCAATGGTAAATTTGTTGCCACATTTCTATCCCATTCCATACAGATTTTGGCACAACATTCTCATAAAATGTTCTTTAAAGTCATAAGTGAAGTCATACAACATTTTTGAAGAAAACTATTTGATGGTTTCCATTCTTATTGGCAACAAACAGTCTAATATTTTAGATCTAAACATCTATCAATTTTCACACACGTTATCTTTTCTGTATCTCCCACTAACACTTTTCTAATCCCATTTCCAGTTAGGTAACCTTCAGGCTACTGTAGCATTTTTGATTTTTTTCTGTCAGAAATTTTTTCAATATCCCAGCATCTTTTCACATACGCAGCTTCTTTTTCGTTCATGCTGTTATTTTCAGATTCAGTTCACAAAACAATGACTATCATGTTCATTGTACTAGGCTTCACCTTATTTCTTTCTAAAAGGCTGTATTCTAACTTGATCTCTTTGTTTTCAAGAAAAGCAAAATTGTTTTGGGTGCATCACTCATCCACATGAAGTGTCCTGTTTCAGTTTTCTCAAGTTTTCTATTATTTTATAGTTGTAGCAAATGAGAATACCTATTATCAAGTTACTTTATGGCTATAAAATGATATTTAAAATAAAGAGCATACTATTATAATTTAAAATGAGCTGGTCTACAGAAACACAGTCTGAAAGTAATTAGTCAATCACAGTTATTGATGTTGCTAGCAGGGCTCAAATTAGTGCCAACCTTGACTGCTTCCTCTCTGACAACTACTTTATGGGTATTAAGTGGAATGCAAAACAGCAAAGAGTTCAAAGGAATCCTGCTGTTCTTTCCTTCAAATGCAGCCTATGATCACGTTTATATATCTTTGCATCTACTTATCTTCTGTTCTAGCTTGTTATATCATTGATTTCAAGTCCTTGATTTTTCCTTACTTGTATCATATATAACATTCTATCAAATACCTTGCTGAGATTCAGGTAAAAGATTCCCACTGGCTTTGCCTCATTAACTTCTTTCCTCAGATTAGACACTTGAGCAGACCACTCAGAGCCTTTGCATGTGTTCACATACAAAACCTGCAAATGGTGTACTCTAGGATCCTCACCGAAGACACGTGCATGCACTGTAGTTCTAAATAGAAAACTTAACATCCTAAACAACAATTAATTGCAAAAACACTTTGATTTTTTTTTTTTATTTTTTGTAGTTGATATAGCACTTCTTTTTTTCTTTGTCCATTCAGGCCTAAGGACTGATGAAAAGAATCGTGGTTTAGAATTTCACAACTGTAGCTGATCCTCATCTACTCACATTCTGTATTATTTTACCACCTGGTCATTGATGCCATTTAAAATGAAATGACTAAGGTAATACATCCAGTCCTCACATGATTGTGTTTCTGCTTGGTCAGTTCTTAACCTTCACCAAGCAACCACCAATATATCTTGGTAATGCCTTTGTGACAGTCCATAACGTTGACCATAGTCCAGGCATACTATGCAGTGCCTGAAAAATGCTAATGAGCTTAACAGAGAAAGCAGATGTGACTAGGTTGCTCCAAATAGCTCACTAGTATACCCCCCACAACTTCAAACTTGGATGTAATTGTAGATTTCTCTTTTAAAAAGTTATACCCCTGAGATTTGTCACCAAGAGACAATTCCGAAACAAGAACTCACTCTTGAATTGGCCATTGACTAAATTCTAATTAGCTTACTTATTGTGTTTGTCCATAACTCTCTTGCATGAATTATTTTACAAATACTGATATCATTCTAATTGTTCCATATCTGCCATTTTTCTTATACTGTTCTTCCTTCAAAAGCAATTTAACACTGACATTCAAAACATATTTCATATTTAGCCCATTATCCTAACCCCACTCACTGTACATATTCTCTATGTAACCTCATTAATTATCATATAACTTTCCATTATTTTCTTTGAAATCCATGGACCCCTTTTGCTTAGGCATTCTGAACTTGACTTTTTTCAGCACTGTTATCTTGACTATTTGTGCTTTTTCGTGACATAATCATCTTCACTCCACCCATCATTTTATTTCAGTTCAAAGGTACCTTTCTATGTACTGCTTAATTCCCAAAGGTGAGAGTTGTAGGACCTTCTACTACTCTCTTTAAATAAATTAACTCTATCTACCTGATTGTAATGTTGTGAATTTTCTAATTTTACTTCTTTATCTTGAAGGTTCCCTTATTATTGTTCCCATGATATAACAAGATACATACTAAGTGTCATCACTGTAGATGACTTTCTGATAGTCATCTGCACATAGCACCTGGAACAATCAATTTTACATAAACTCTAAAAGTCTATCGATTGTACTCAATCATATGAAGCTGGACCTAAAGCTGCTTCCCTTTGATAATAACTTTACGTTAAATATACTATAGATAATGCTTTGTATTATTATATGATTTTGTTGTACTAAGTAAGTCTTATAACATATTCATTTACTAAATTTTTTTATGAGGGCTAACTAGGCCATGTATTTTTACTGTTAATGATGTAAATTATTATATTAGAAAAACAAAGTTTCTTTATCTCAGTTCCTGTTATATAGATACCATATGTCAATTGCCTTTACTTTCCTTCTTTACTTATGGGACAGTTTGACTCATTTTCCAACAGTTATTTTAAAATCAGTCATGAGAGTTCCGTTTATATCATGTAAGATGGTGGTTTGAAAATCAATTCCTAGTAACAGCTGATTATTTAGAATGTATTCACTAGTACATTATTAAGATACTTTAAACCAGAATTTGAAATCAAAAGTAACATAAAAGTCTACAATTGAACAACATACCTATAATGGCTGTTCTTGGTTGTCAGTTGACATCCATAGAAAAAGGAACACTCAATTGAGGAATTACTTCTATCAGATTGGTCTGAGTATAGAAATATCTGTAGACCATTTTCTGTTTTTGTTTGTTGTTTCTTTTATTATCTTTGATCTTCTCTTTTATTGTTAAGATTATAGTGTAATTACATCATTTTTCCCTTCACCTAAACCTGCCCATATACAACTCATTGCTTTCTTTCAAATTTATGCCCCCTTTATACATTAATTTTTGACGCAGAAATATTAATATAACCTGCTCAGTCTCTATAATGTGATTTGTATATATATATATATATATATATATATATATATACTAGTTAGTATATAACTGACTAGTTACTATTGAATTTCTAATTCGTATGATCTTTGCTGAGGAAAACCCAGCATCCCTTGGTTGCCTACAGTGATTTGTTCAGCTTTGAGGCCTTCTTGGCTTTCTCCCATCTACTATACCTGTCTATTGATGATGTTCAAGTCATATTTGGGCAGTCATATTGGTAAAAATTTAAGCATATAACTTCTGACATTATAAAGTGAATTGTTCTCGCGACAAATTCTGGTCTTTTTATTTTACAGTCTTTCTTCTTCCTTTTCCACAATATTCACTGTACATTTTCTTGCAGCTATATCCACTGAAGCTGAACTCCACAACTCACATTTTGATTGTTTATGGTTGTTCTATTATGGTATTCATTATGAGTTCTGTCTGTTGCAAAGAGAAGTTTCCTTAATGAGGAGTGAATATTCTACTTCTCTGTGGCAATATTTAGAATAAAGTTAGGGGCTATACGGTTAGCAAAATGGTGATTATAGGTTCTTCTTCAAGATCTATGATTTCACCAGGACTGGCTAGTTGGGTTGGTTTCCTACACCAGACATGAAGAGCCCTTAGTTCCCACAACAGAGATGCTGAATATCACAAAGTTATGTGTGTCACTCTTGCTTCCTTAATTTTACTGTCCATTCTGGTAACCGGGGAGATTTACAGGCATTATAACTGGGCAGGGCTCTTGGCTGACTCCCTCCTTTGGAGACTTTGATGATATTTTATGGTACCAAGAATGCTAGTCCCTAGAAAAGAGTCAGTCAGCTCAGAGGCTTTTGAGCCTTTTGTCTGAATTCCATAAATCAGCAACAGGGACTTAACTTTTACCTTTGTGGACAATCAAAGTAATAATTATAAGCAGAATGTTTTGGGAGTCCCTTGGACAAACTTTACCTACCAACAATTTCAAATTAGAGCTTTGCATGCCTAGTTTTTTTTTTTTTTTTTTTTTTTTTTTTTTTTTTTTTTTGAGACAAAGTTTCTCTGTGTAGTCCTAGCTCTCCTAGAACTTGCTTTGTAGACCAGGCTGGCCTTGAACTCACAGAGATCTGCCTTCTGCCACCCAAGTGCTGGAATTAAAGGTGTGCACCACCATAACTGGCTATAGATTGGGGTTTTTATTAGGAAATCTTTGGCTTTTGTGTAATGTTTGTTAGTGAAAATGAGAAAAATGTGTGTGTACATGTATTATAATTTTTAGGTAAATACTTAATAGTGGGACTCTTTACGACTCAGACATCTTTCTTGTTATTTGAATCCCCTTCCTCCTTCTTTTGAATCCTTCTTCCTCCTCCCTAATTAGAGGCCCATTTTTCCGATTTCTCCAATCATTTTACATGTATCTTAGTGTGTTAATATTTTGGAACATTTTCATGATTAATGATTGTTTTGTTGGGTTCAGACCATAGTCATGCAGGCTTGTGATCCTCCATTGTCTCTGTTTTAGTTCCTGTCTCCAGGTTCCTGCCTTGACTACCTGCTTTGGTTCTCTTTGATGTTGGAACTTAACACATAAGCTAAAGTAAGCCTTTTGTTATGTAAGTTGTATTTTGTCAGTGTTTTATATTGGCAACAGAAAAAGGGAAAACCTGAAAACTTTTCCAATATTATAAATATTTTTATTGATGGATGTATAGTTAAATTATATTTTAAGTAAAATATAATTTTATCTTAAATCATACATTTGTTCCTTATTTATGAAAAATATAGATCTTTTTTCTAACATTGATGTGGAACACAAAGTCCTATTTCTAGTATCTTTATTTCTTTCTATAAATCATTGTTCACAACCCTGAGCCAATTTACTATTAGTTTCATTGATCTTTCCCACTGATATTACAAGACTGTAAAGAATTTTGTCAAAAGCTTTCTGAACATCTAAGTTTAAAATCCCCTTTAACTCCCTTTCCACATTTGTCTACCTGGAGTGAAGTCCCTGAAGAATTTCACAAAAGTAGTGAGTGATTCCTTTTATTCTCCAAATGTGTGCTGTCTGCTCTTAATCAAGCTGAGCTTTTCAAAGTCATTCTCCTTAGATGTCTAAAAATAGTTTCTTTAAGTTTCCAACATAACTGAGTTAAGAGAAACTGAAATACAAGAAAGTCATTCTAAGACTGTTTTCTGTTAGTATTTTGTTTTGTTCACCAATCTGAAAAGATGGTATTTTAACAGAAAAATATTAAATGTTGCTTATCTTTTTTAATTTGAGAGATACTCTCATGGACCTGTGACTTGGTTACTGTGCCTTTCTATTTTTTAATACCTATTAATGAATAACCAATTTCTGTTATTAGAATGACCAATTTCTTGCCTAAATTCTAAATTCTGACATACATTAGAAATGGGTGTTAGAGAAACATCAATATTTGTTACATTTATTTTAATGTGCTACTGCTATTTCATGAGAATTTGATATAAATCGCCTTTCATTATTAAACATCCTGTCACAGAATCCTATAATTTGTTGTGAAATATCTGATGAAGATACTAGACTCTTTTTGCTTGAAATAAATGTACAAAGAGAATAAATGATTTAAGCCTCAGTTTCCCCACAGAAGCAGAGGCAATCTAAAGAAAATAAAACTTTAGAAAATATAGCAAGATGAAGACAATAAGAGTGGAATGAATGCTTGTCTTCAAAACCAAAGCCCTTCTGAGGCAGGGCAATAGTGCAAGCATAGCAAGTGCATGAAAACTCACAATGAATAAGCAAAATTGGCCAAAACAACCTGTCAGTGGACCAAAACCAAACCAGAGAGAGTATGCACAGCACAGAGATCTAGGATAGAACCAAACTTGTCTGGGAAAAGAAAATCAATGAAATGATTCCTAATGATGCTGTTTATTCTGCAGCCCAGAGCCTAGAATAGTTGTTATAATGGTTTCATTCAGCAACTAATGGGAACAAACCAATGCAGAGACCCACAGCCAAACAATAATCAAAGCTTGGGAATTCCTGTGGAAAGTGTGGAAAGAAGATTCGGAGGAGACAGAGGAGTTAAGCACACCTCAAGAAAACAACCTAAAGAACCTACTAGGCAGGATTCACAGGGGTTCACAGAGACTAGGGCAACAATCAGAGAGCCTATATGGTTCTAACCTATGTCCTCTGCTTATGTTATGGTTGTGTATCTTGATATTCTTACAGAACTCCTAACAGTGAGAGCAGGGCTTGTTTATGAATCCTTTGCCTACTTTTGGGACCCATTTTTTTTTTTATTGAGTTGCTACCTTCAGGCTTAATATGAGGAATTGTGTCTTGTATTAAAGCAATATGATATAAATAGTTTGGTTGATATCCCTGAAAACCTGTCCTTTTCTAAAAGGAAATGGAGGAAGATTGGATAGGGGAGAGGGGAAGTAGGGATGAGAGACTAGGAGGAAAAAAGGGAGGAAAACAGTGGTCATGATGTAATATATGAGTGAAGAATAAGGAAAACCACACAAACAAAACAAATAGAAAAGGAGAAAAAAGAATCAAAGAAAAACATCAAGAAACACATACAGATACATACATTTGAGCACACAGAGAAATACCATAAATACACAAGAGCATATGTACTTTATATACAAAAGACATTCAAGGTTGAAGAAAATGCCCTGCTCAAAGAACATCCAACAACTCAATGGGATTGATTGATTGATTGATTGATTGATTGATTGATTGATTTAGTTTTGGCCATCAACCACTGAACACGGTGCCTATCAGTAAGAGTGGTGTGTTTATCCTGTGAGACTCTCTTGGAAAAAACTGATTTGTCATTTGAAATGCTCATCAATTGGAGATAGCTTTTATGTTGGGGTTGTGACTGTGTCCACTTCTCTTTCAAGCTCAAGGACCCCATCTGGAGAAAACATTTTGAAGTTCTATGCATATTGCCAAAGTTTCTCTGAATTCATATATACACAAAACCTATTGTATCTGGAAGGCCTGAGTGCATGGTGTCTTCATTCCCTTCTGGCTTTTGAACTAGTTTCACCCTGTAGAGATCCCTGAGTCTTGTTGAGAGATATTTGATGAAGATGTTCTTTTAGAGCTGTGAGTCTCAAGCACTCCCACTCTTTGCATATTGTTTTGCTGTGGGTCTCTGTATTTGTTCCCATTTTCTATATGAACCTTGTCTGAAAATGGCTGAGAAATGCTCAGAATTACAAGTTTAAAAGAAAGCCATTAAAACTCATTTTACACAATCATATTTAGTTTGGCCATGAATCCAAGAATAAATAAAATTAGTAATGAATTTTAAATCTTTCATATCTGTGACTAAAATGCTTAATTTATAATCCCTTGTAAAAATCAAATAATACTACCTAAAATAATCACTGTAAATGCACTAAAAGTCTCATTATTTCTTCAGTATCAGTATCAGACATCACATAGAATTATTACAGCACACTATTTAACTATGTAATTTCAATATAGGAGAGATATTTTGGCATAAGTCATGATAATTTCTTATATAATAAACTGATTCATAAGTATTTATGAAATTTTGAAAGTTATCATTTTAATTTTACACTCCTATTTGAAAACTTAATTTTCTACTTAATAACTGTTTTCAGAAACAATGCATTATGAATTAGGTTAGATATAACTAGTATAATTAGTGAAGAAACTACACAAGATTAGCAAAGTTGAAGTTGATTAAACAGGCCTGATAAAAATTCTCATTTTTAGAAATATCTTGTTCCTTTTAATGTTAAAACACATTGTTATGGATCTATACCAATTAACAATTATTGACCAAAGAAGAGAAATGGTATTTATATACACAAGCACAATGAATTAGTCATATATTTTATCAAGTGGTGGTTCACAGCAGTCAACTTCAGTACTCACCTCATTGTTTAATGTCTCTTCTAGTTTCTCTCCTTGAGAACTGGAATTAGCTTCATCACACTTCCTGATGTTTCTTTTCTTCTCAAACTGTACATTTTGCATTTTCCTTGCTTAGCTTGCTACTTGTATTTCATTACTGATTTACATAAGAGTAACCACTTTTAGTCATATGTTGTCAGAGTCAATATAAGCTGCCTCAAAATCTCCTCTAATGCCATTGTTCAAAAGCTATTCTATTTACTCTCAGGCAGAAATTTTGTACAAGGAAGAGAGCAACTACATGCTTCAACATAATATCATAAGAATAGTCTCGAGGCCATTTATTAATATTCCTTTCCAGGGAATGCTATCAGATTCAAGTGGCAGGCACAGGCCTCCCAAAACTGAGATTGCATCCACACTATCATGCCCAGCTTTCTAAATGTTTGCTGAAGACTTGACTCAGGTATTAATGCTTATACAGGCAAGATCTTTTCCTAGTTAGACATCACCCTAGGTACCCAGGTATATCTTTAACAATTTATAATACTGCTGCGTGAGCCCCAGGTAATTCACTGAAAAACTATTTGAACAGGAAACTGGAGGAAGTAAGTCATTGATCTAATGCCCCATTTTGCACTTGCAAAATGATACTTAGTAAAGATTTAAGATATTGCAGATGTTCAATATGAAGACTCCAGTGTCCACTCTAAAATAACATTTCTGTATTCCACTAATGTAGCACTTAGCATTGTATTCTTTATATCCACAGTTCATTGAAACAATATTTTTTTTGTCTCCTCAGAGGCCATCTCATTTTAGTTATTACATTTGGTCAATTGTTCTCAATCATTTCATTTATAATTTGTTCCCAGGATTCTTTTCTTGGGAACTCCTATTCTCATTTCCTACTGATGAAGTCAATGTTTTCATCCATTCATATTGAGCTAAAGCTGTAGCAGCAGCACACCAGGGAGTCATCCCTGCTGTCTTTTCGATACCCATGATAGAAATGAGTCTTCCACCATTATATTCTTTAATCTCTCATTTGTCAGACTGCCCCTCAAGAAAGTCTTGATCTCTATTTGCTCAGATAAATGTCATACATTTAGTGCTCACTAAAAATGAATTTGTTTTCTTATTCTCCGAGAGTCTCCATTTCACGTACTGTCTTCATCCATATAAGTTTTTCCATAGTGTGGTATTAGGATAAGATTAGATACTTTATATATGTGGTTACATTACTTCCAAAAGGTATTTTTAGAAAAATAAATCTATAAAATTTTAGTAGGTGGTATTTACCAAGAATAAACATTTCTTTTATCATTCCAATTTAGTAGACCCCAGTTTTTTAAATATGTTCTGATATATCTCTTAATTTCAAGGGTATGTTTTTATTTGTCCCATTCATATATAATTTTGTTAGTTATGTTCTATTTCAACATTTTAGTAAATTTTGCTAAGTGCTTATCAATCTTGCTGATTTTCCTTAAAAAAACTTTTATTTCTTTCCCCTTTCTTCTTTGGTATTTTGCTTATTCCTGCTGTTATTGTTTCAGTGTTATTGATTTCAATCATGGGTTTGATTTCTTGCTGTCTACTTCTTTTAGTTGTAATAGTGTTTTTATGAGCAGGAGTACTCATATTTTGGGCATAGATGAATATTATTGCAATATATTTTTGGTGGCTTTCTTCTTCATTAAGTATGTACCTTCTTTCCCTATTCCTTCTGATTAATTTTGATTTGAAGTTTATTTGGCCTGATATTAAAATAGAAAAGCTTTTTTGTTTTCCCTGTGTTTTTATCCTGAGGTAATGCCTTTTTTTGATGTTGAGATGTCTTTTTTTTTTTCCAAATTCTGGCTATTACACATAATGCTCTTATGGACATAATTGAATAAATGTCCTTGTAGTATGATTGAGCACTTTTGGGTATATGCCCAAGAGTGGCATTTCTCGGTGCTGAGATAGGTTGATTTTCAATTTTCTGAGAAGCCACCATACTGATTTCCAAAGCGGTTGTACACGTTTCCATTCCCACAAGAATTAGAGAAGTGTTCCCCTTACTCCACACATTCTGACAGTTGTATCATGGTATTTTCAAGTCCTTTTGATTTGCATTTCCTTGATGGTTACGGATGTTGAACATTTCCTTAAACATCTTTCATTCATTTGAGATTCTGCTGTTGAGAATTCTCTGTTTAGATCTGTACCCCATTTTTAATTGGATTATTTTGTCTAATTCCTTGAATATTTTTTTTTCTCAGTCATCTGTCTGATGTGGACCTACATGCCCCTCAACCAAAGAATGGGTTAGGAAAATGTGGTACATTTACACAATGGAATATTACTCAGTAGGAGAAAACAGTGAAGTCTTGATACTTGCATGCAAATGGATGGAACTAAGAGAAAAAAAAAGTCCTAAGTGAGGTAGCTCAGACCCAGAAAGATTAACATAGTATATACTCATTCATAAACTGATACTAGCTGTAAAGCAAAGAATAATGAACCACTGTTACATAACTGCAGAGAATCTAAGTAGCAAGGAGAACACTAAGAGAAACACACAGAGATATGCCTGGGAAGGGGAAATAGCCAAGATCTCCTGAGTAAATTGGGAATATAGGGGTGGGAGGAGAAGGGAGGACAGAAGGTGAGGTGGAAGGAAGAAAAGAAGGGTAGAGGAGAACTAGAGGTAACAGTATAGTTGAGATGGGGGAAGGACAGAGGCCTAGAACAAGGAAAGAGATATCTTGATTGAGGAAGTCATTATAGGACTAGTAAGAAACCTGGCACTAGAGAAATTCCCAGCAATCCACAGGAATGATCCCAGCTAAGACCCTAAGCAATAATGAAGAGGGTGCATTAACTGGCCCTGTCCTATAGTCAGAGCAATGACTATCATAAAAGTCACCATAGATCTTCATCTAGCAACTGATGAAAACAGAGGCAGAGATCCACAGCAGAGCACACTGGGCTGAACTCCCGAAGTTCAGTTGAAGACTGACAGAAGAGGTAATGATCATGATGGGGATCTTAAAGAAGGACTACACTAGGCCCTTTGAATGTGAGGAGAGTTGTACAGTTGGGGCAGACAGTGAGGCTACTTGTAGTGAGACCAGGGTTTATCCCTACTGTTTGTTCTGGCTTTTTGGAACCCATCTCTTTGGAAGGATAATTTTCTCAGCCTAGATATAGTGGGGAGGAAATTGGTTCTGCTTCAAAGCAACATTCTAGACTTCATTGACTCCCCATGGGAAGCCTTACCTCTTTGAGGAATGCATGGGAGAGGTAAGGGAGGGAGTGCGAGGAGGGGAGAAAGTGGGAACTGGGATTGGTATGTAAAATAAGAGAAGATTGTTTTTTAATAAATAAATAAAATAAAAAAGTGGGATGTCTTTTTTGTTTATAAAAAGTGGATAGTTTTTATTTTCTTATCTAATCTTGTAATCTGTGCCTCTTATTGGAGAATCAAGACCATTAATGTTGAGGGTTATCCATAAGCAATGCTTTTTGGTTTCCATTATTTTGTTGTAGTAGTTTGGGTTTTCTTCTCTCTTTTGATTTTCTGGTCTGGGAATATTTGTTCCTGGTGTTCTCTTGTGTGCATTAAACCTTTTTCCTTGAAATTTTTCTTCAAATGCATATTGTAGAGTTTTGTTTGTAGATAGAAACTACTTAACTTTTTATTACCAAGTATCTTTATTCTTCCTTTTTGATTAAGAGTTTTGCTGGCTATAGTAATCTGTACTGGCATCTGCAGTCTTTTTGAGTGTATAAATTATCCAAACAAGCCTTTCTTGCTTTTAGTATTTCCATTGAGAGATAGGTATTATTTTAATAGGATCATGTTTATATTTAACTTGGCCTTCATTCTTTAAGTTTTTAATATTCTTTTTTTTTGTTTGTGCATTTAGAGTTTTGATTAATATATGTCATGGTGTTTCTTTTTCTGTCCCATTCTCTTTGCCATTATGTATGCTTTTTGTTACTTAATGGTCATCTTCTTTAGGTTAGGAAAATTTCTATGATTTTGTTGAAAATATTTTCTGTGCCTTTTTCTTAGCTTTCTTCTCCTTCATGAATTTTTATTATTTATTTATTTTGCCTTTACATATTTTCTCCATTTGTGGTCGTTTTTGACTGGAATTTTTTATATTTAACATTTTATTGACATGTGCTACTATTTCTTCTACCTTGTCTTTTGCACCTGAGATTCTCTTTCTTCTCTTGTGTTCTGTTGGTGAAGCTTGCCTCTGAGGTTCACGATTGACTTTCTAGAGTTTTAATTTGTAGTTTTAGCTAAATGTGAGTTTCTCTAGTGAGATTCTATTTTTACTTCCATGTCTTAACCTCTATTCATTATTACATTCTACTATTTGTGTTTTTACAAATTTCGTTAATAGGCTTAGACAGTCTCTTTAAGGTGCTTGAACATTCATAATAACCTTTTAAATTATTTTTATTGTACTATTTATTTTTCTCTGCTGTCCTCCCTTTCTCTCCCTTCCCTTCTACTCCCTCCCATTATCACGATGCTCCCAATTTACTCAGGAGAGATTGTCTTTATCTACTTCCCATGTAAATTTGATCCATGTATGTCTCTCATAGGGTCCTCTTGTTGTCTAGGTTCTCTGGGGTTGTGAATTGTAGGATGGTTTTTCTTTGTTCTTTATCAGAGTAAAAGCACAATCAACAAAATTTAGGACAATATGACCTCAATAGCATCCAGAAAACCTACTACAGTAGATCCTAAAAATTCAATATAGACATTCATAAAAAAGAAGGATAACTTGGTGATTAACTGTTTGAAACACAAAAGTCACTCATTCACAAGAAATGTAAGCTTGTCCATCTAAATTTCTTCAAACTTGTATTAACATAAACAACAATAAAATTGTTGCTTTTGAATGGCAAATAATGTGCAACCCATTATTTCTCATGTAACTGAAATGAGTTAATAAAAACTTCATATAAATACAATTGTCAAAGAACAACTATTTTGACCTAAAACTTATCTCACTTACTGACTTTTGAGGTTGTTGTGTCTGACAATGATGTGTACCAACTATGGATCCAGCATTAATCTTCCCACATAGAGTCCACAATGAGTCCAGGAATACAATCAAGCAACTGAAATACTACCATGTTCATATCAATAATTTTATTAAAGATGTTTAGAAATCTACTTCCAAGAAATTGATTATATGTGGACTTATAGTAATATATCTGCACATTTTATTTTCCTTAGCAGATTATAGTGATAAGATTTGCAGTAAGAATGATAGAAAAGAGATTGTGATCTCTATATAATGTCCTTAGGTGTGGTTGCTAAAGTGATTAAATCAAACAGGCATAGTTTAAGTACAGGAAGAACCATAATTATTATGTAATATTACTTATCCATTTTAGGAATACAAGAAAAAATTAAATTGAAAATAATGTGAGAATAAAATTACCTAGTGACAATAACTCGTTGAATAATAAAGTTGAATAAAACTCCACAAAATTTCTGTACTAAATTCTTATCAAACTAGCGTGTCAATAGGTATACAGAAGTCAAATGGTTAAACAGTGATATCATATATGAAATAATGTATCTAAATTTTATTCAAAGGAAGCAAGGAGAAGTATACCACTGCAGATATACAAATTAAGTCTGAGAGTTATATAATTGAACCATGCTGTTCACACCTCTGGGTCCTTTCTAAGTTGCAGGATAATGAACATCAGTCTGTTTCTAGGCATGCACAGATGTTCAATTCTGTCCTATCCACTAAACAAGGTCTATTTTGACTCGTTTATTTTCAGAGGAGAAATATGATGAATTCCCTGGGGTTATTAGGAGTAGGAGAACTTCATTAATCAATAGCAGCTTGAAAAACTAAAGCCTACTACACTTTACTTACAATTAAAATATATCTTATGGTTCATTTATGTTGAATTCCTGTCAATTGAGATAAAGAGGATTGTGTAGTGCTTTAATATATGTGGACAGACACATATATGTGATGGTTTTGCTGTATAGAAAAAGCAATGAAGAAATAGCAAATGTAGAATTATTAATGCTTTGCGGAAAGAATGAAGACTACCGATTACTTCTATAACCACAAAGAAGAACAGAAACAGGAGATTTGTTCTACTTGAACTAAAAGAAATTAAAATCTCAAGTGAGTCCTACTATATTAAAACTGTATTTAATTAATGTATATAATTGTGTTAAATAAACTTCAGAAATGTTCCAGTTAGTATCATTGTACTGGGTAGTGGATGCACAAAGAAAAATCATAACAACATGAATGTAGGAGGATAAAGCAACCATTTCATTGTATGAGGCTTGATTTTGCTTCAATAATTGCTGTTGTATTGGAAAATGAATGCTCGGTGTCCTCACAATAAATTTTCTTTTTCATGTTCTCCATGGGGAAATGGATGATTATCTTTCTTAAGGCCAAATAAAAAAATGAAAGTGCAACTGTTAGTGAAGAAGAGACTTCACACTCTTCTAGAACATAGAGGTACAGTATCTAAACCTATACAATGATAAAAGTTAGGCATGCCAACACAGGCTGTCAAGCACCTTCCCTCCTAACTTAGTCTCTAATGTTTTGAACAGAACCCCAAAGATACAAATGTTTCATACATTCAGGTTTGATTTTGGTATATTCAGTTCGGTGAATTGTGGTAGCCCAACAAACATAAAGTAATTACTCACATTTTTACACACATCAGTATTTTAATTAGGCAGATATGAAATCAAAGACAGTATTTTTTCTCAAGAACAATAAAAAGGTGTTTTCATATATACACTGGTCTAGAAAAAAACAATAGAAAACTTAAGTAACTGAGAATCAATATAGAAATATGAATATGGATAAGTTTTGATTTAATTTTAAGATATTAAAATGCCCCAACATCGCATATCCTGAAAGAAGAATAATTTCAGAATCTAGCAGGCCACAGAAAAAGAACAGCTGCAAAAAATTACAAAATAGTATTTATGAACAGAAAATAGAAAACTGCAAACATAAAGAAGTGATCTACAGTGGCAAGCTTCAAACACATTTGGAAAACTTTACCACCTATGTTTGACTGAAGCTGCTGTGATTGACTGAGACTTAGTAATTTTATAAGATTTTACTCATAACTTAAATTTTCTATTAGTTTATACCCATAAGTAAGATTGCAGTTTGTTATAGTCAGACACGGTGATGGTTTTCCACAGGCTAAAATTAGTTTAATAATTTATAAGCAAATAGCTATGGATGTAAAGGTTAGATACCTATCATCAATATTTATATACTTATACATATTTATAATTCAAAAGAAATGACTACATATAGATGTATTTATCTATGGATATGAGACAAAACTTAACAGTTTAAATATAATAAGTATATCTGAAGATGTAAATTATTTTCTTGGATATAACTTAAACAAGCCAAAGTCTGAAACATACATTGGTAATATCAGTCTTAACACAGAGCAACTTATGTATAAAATCAATATCCTCAATTTCTAATGGAAAGCCCAATGCTGCTGTATCAACATATTACAAGTTAGGATTTGTACTGATTCCATTAAGTCTGTATGCATAGTTTTCAACTTGTGAATGAGTAGATTTTTAATTTCCTCTTTTTAAAAAGATTTCTTGTGAGATGATTACACGCTCAAAAAAACTTCAAAATAATTGTTTGGCTTCTATCACATCAAAACATTCACTACCATTCACAGTTTGAGAAAGTGTCTCCCTGACAGCCAGTCAGATTTAATAAGAACATATATAGCAGCCTCTCTCTATCCTGTAAGAAAATAATGAGAAAGGAGCCTAATTGTGCCAGGTTTCAATGTTTGCATGACACACTTTCATAGAATTTGATGTGGGACATGTCTTCTTCTGTCTATTTGATCATTAATTAGTTGTCAAAATTAGAAAGAATTGCTTAACAAATGTTAATTGATTTTTACTGTAACTAAATTTTAGAATATAAAGCTGAAAGAAACAAAATTGATTAAAGAGCTAGAATATGGATTCAGTGCAGATGGTCAAAATGAGCTGAAATTACACAATTTGATTTTAAAGCAAAGATGACTTCAGGGAAAAGAGAGAAAAGAGAGAAGAGTAGTGTATGGAGGCATGATTGCAAGACACTAAAAGTCGGTGAAATTCACCTCCAATTAACATCTAAAGATTGACTTTAGCTGTGATAAAAACGAAATTAAATTAGATATTATGATCTCATAACTACAATGGGAAGAAAAGCAGAATGAGTCTGTCATCCTTTTATATGAATGTCTCTGGTTGATTAGCCTTAGCCAGGCAAATAAATTATATCAAGGTTGATGTAAGTGCTTAAAGATGTTATTGCAATTGTAAATGTACAAGAGAGTCTTATATAAAATATTGTATTTAATGGTTATAACAATCATTATTTCTGTATATTGACATTTAATATTTTTAACATAAAATCTATATACATCGCATCTGCACATGCAACTTCACTTCTATTATTAAACTAATATAAACCATTATTAAGTTTTGGAAAGGATTTTGTCAAGCCAAGTCAAAAACTTTTAGGTTTTCCTAGTGTTTTTACTTTTTTTTTTTCTCTCATTCCTGCTTTATTTTTTTCTCATACAGTTAGGCCCAAAGTTTTATCTTCACATTTTAAAGCTGTTACTATTCTTTCAAATGATTTTAAAACTGTGCTATCAAATTCTAATATATCATTATAATATTGTATTATTTAAGATTTTACTATCATCCACATACTCTTTATTATTATGTATGCTTGCTTCACTTGCCAAAAGGAATATTTATATGCTACCTAGTGTTCTAACAATAAATTGGTTATGAATCTTCTCTTCAAAATTTTAAAAATAGCTCAGTGGTTCTTACATTCCATAAGACACATAGTAGTGCTTAGGAGTGCTTAGGAGGAGGAGGAGGCCACTTGGTCAGTATGGCTGCTCAGCTCCAAAATAATAATCACACAGAAACTATATTAATTAAATCACTGTTTGGCTTCTTATTGGCTAGCTTTTACATGTTAATTTAACCCATTTCTTTTAATCTGTGTATCACCATGTGGCTTTGGTGAAATTCCAGCATCTGTATCTGGCAAGCTACATGGCTTCTCTTTCTCTCCAAAGTCTTCCTCCCAGCATTCAATCTAATTTTCCCTGCCTAGCTCTGTTCCTAGTGCCCTGCTATAGGCCATAAGCAGTTCCATTATTAACTGATGTATTCACAGGATACAGAAAAGAATCCCACATCATCTCCCCTTTTCTGTTTAAATAAAGGGACGGTATAAATTTAACATTAAAATTATATATCAAAACAGGTATCAAGCAAGAATGACAGTTATAATATAAATATTTTACTTTATAATATAAATAATCCACTTTATCTTTTACCATAACTAAGGAAAACTATAACTATAAGTTCTTCAACTCCATCAAAGACTCCAGAAGGATATAATCTTATTATTATATCCTTGCATTGTAAGAAACATCCAAAACTCTAGGTATAAAAGAGATATCTTGCTGACTGGACAGTCACCCAAACTTCTTCTGTACCATAGGGACATCTGCCTTCAGCCTACAGGCCCATAGTATTCAGCAGACCTTTCCATGAAGCAGGATATTTCTAAGACAGTTCTGCCTATATTTGCCAGTCAATTTTTTTGTGTCCTGCAGTATGCCTAGCAGATTCTTCTTTAAAGCCAGAACCCCAAAGGCCTTTTCTCACTTTTAGGCAAGTTCAGCAGTCATTTCTCTGTGGGTTCTGCATTTCCAGTTGATGCGGCATACCATAAAGCAGTTCAGACAAGAGAAGTTTCTTGCCCAAATGGTTAGCAAATTCCAAAAGGAGCTTCTCTGATGCCCATAATCCTCTTGAAGTCACTTGGTGCTGCCAGGAGCAGATGTGTCTCATTTTCATAAAAAGTTTTAAGCTCTTAAAACATTTTAAATGCCGTGTTCTGTAGTCTTTAAAAGATTTGAAGAATCCCTATCTATCTGAAATATATCTGTGTACATCTAAAAAATTTAACTAATATGATGACAAACTTGACTATTATAGATGACTCTATTAACCTATATTTCTTAATTATATATTACTTTTAAAATGAGTTACAGAAACACAATACTTTAATCACTAGTAGAAATATATAGTATAACAAAACTGACCTTAAATTTGTATCAAAAGACCAATATTCATACCAATCCAAATCTCTATAGCATATTCCCCTTTAAATGTAAATAAACATTTATAAATAATATTTGTGAATATGGGAGTAGTTCTATCCAAACTGCTCCCTGCTGTTTATCAGGGGAAGTAATTTTTTGAGAAATGTTCAAGGCAACTATTCAAAGGTTGTTGGTCCATCAAACCACATTAGTCTGGAAACAATCCACAGTTTCCCATCCTTGGGGGAAATAAAAGAAGAACCTCTTTTTTTTTTTTTTTTTGGTTTTTCAAGACAGGGTTTCTCTGTGGCTTTGAAGCCTGTCCTGGAACTAGCTCTTATAGACCAGGCTGGTCTCGAACTCACAGAGATTCACCTGCCTCTGCCTCCCAAGTGCTGGGATTAAGGCATGCACCACCACTGCCTGGCAAGAAGAACCTCTTTAGATCCATATTTTGAAATCAAGATAGCTTTAAAGTATATGTTGGCTTAGCTTAGCAGTCCCCAGATTCAAATATCTCTCTGTAGTCAAAAAATTCAAAGAAAATACAATAGTATACATAATCCAGATTATCTGTGAATATTACACTTTTACATGGCTTACTTTTCACTCCTTTTAATCTATGACTGTCTGTACTCTGTCTCTTCACAGTTTTGTTTTAATTTTCAAAACCATTTACTTTTTATAACTCTCTATACTCTTTGTCTTCTCTCTCCTAAGTCTATGTATATTTATCAAACACTATGACTCAGTTAGAGGTCTTTTCCATCTGAATTTGTCTTTATTGATATCTGTAATTCTTTACTGACCAGGATGGCTTCTTAAAATACTAAGTGCTTCTTGAAAACTTAAGTGCAGCATTACTAGGATATTTACGGTACTATATGTTTGCTCAGTACAGTCCAGTCCAACATGGTGGAAGTCTGTTCACTGCCTCTGCAAGCCATGCACATTGCCCCAGTTCCAAGTATGCAACGACTCTATGTCAAACCATTAAGCAGTTTGTAACACTCTATTCACAAAACTACATTTAAATGTTCAGTATCCTGAAAGAGCCAGAGGTCACGGTGGCAGTATGGCCCAGAAAGCTGGCATTTCAAAATGGCATGGCTTTTTTCTGCTACTGCTGAATCAGGAAACATTCCCTTAAAGGAGCTATGGCACGCCGTCAGCAAACACCAAGAAGCTGAGTTAACCTCTGTGTTTTTGTGTCTAGAATTTCTTTTTAAGCTCTCTCAGGTTTTAAGTGGAATTTATTTGCTCACGTGGGATCCAATTTGTTGGAGGAGGCTGCTTGATAGGTCCACCACTCACCCCCAAAATAATCACACAGAAACTATATTAATTAAATCACTGTTTACCCTATTAGCTCTAGCTTTATATTGGCTAGATCTTACATGTTAATTTAACCCATTTTTGTTATTGTGTGTATCACCATGTGGCTGTGGCTTACTGGCTAAAGTTCCAGTGTCTGTTTCTGTCAGGCTCCATGGCTTCTCTTTGTCTCAGCCTTCTTCCTCCCAGGATTCAGTTTAGTTTTCTTTGCCTAGCTCTGTTCCCCTGTAGGCATGCCATAGGCCCAAAGTAGTTCCTTTATTAACCAATGATATTTACAGAATACAGAGGGAAATACCATATCAGTTGTTTTGAGAATAACTAAAGTGATCTCCTAATTTTTCTGACTATGACCCCACAAATTATTGTTTAGATGAAAGTCTAACTGAAAGTGGTTAATGCAAAATACAGTGGAAAGTTTCCTGAGTTTGCATGTAAGAATGTAAAATTAAGGTATACCTTTATTAATTTATATAATTTAGTAAACATACTTGGTATTGGATTGGTGCCTTAACTCCATTCATTACATTTGCATAGAAGTAAAAGATACTATTATTAAACTCTTCAAGAAGCAAATAATTTAGAAAGAAATACTGAGTTTAGAATGTAACAGCACAGAATTCAAGTTCATGGAGGCAAAAATTTTAAAGAAAAATATCATGGAGAGAAATTAACTGTTCCTTGGAAACACTCATTCCTTTGTAATTATGCATGAAATGAGAAAGTCCCATTAAAGACCAAAAATGCAGACAAAGAATATATTGAAGTTGCCAGGGTTTTTAAATTTTTAATTAAAATGTTCTTGTTATTGTTGCAGTGAGAAGGACATTTTCAATTTCTTATGTAAAAATAGTGGATAGGGAATTACAAATGGAGAAAATCAATTACACTTGGCTTTACCATATGGAGAGCTAAGCATTTCAGGATTAGATTTTTCTGGCATATTCACCTTTGCAGCTTACTAGACACAAAAAGAAACAACATTATGCAGAGAAAATAAAAGTGACACACTTTGCCTTTTTATCTCCAAGTGTTTATCCAATGTTCATCAAGCAGACATATCAGTAAAGAGTGAATTTTAATATTATCTCTGATGGGATGTTTTCTTTTCACTTAAAACTTGTAAAATGCAAATAAACACACTGTAACATGAACACTGACTTGCATACCTCTGCACCTATGTACACTAAGAAGGAGACAATACATACATGCTGTGTATTCATGTTTAATAGGGAGAAACATAGGAAAAGTAGACTGTGTACAAGCATATATATTCAGGTGCACAGGCAAGCTGACTCAGATGTCTGTTTAGATTTTGCAATAGATTTTGCATGTGTTGATCACCTGAGTAGCACAGAATAATAGAACCACAAAATAAAGGAAAGGGGAATAATTGTAGATATAGTAACAAAGGTATAAAGAAAAGATTTTTGGCATCTTTATCAAATCCTCTGTACCTTTTATCTTTCATTTCATTCTATCTTTTCTTCAAGACTTCCTTGCTTCCTTCCATTTTGTTTTTATTTCTGAGGAAACCCCTCATCTACAGACCTCATTTACGTATGTATCATGCTTTTCCACAGAGCAGTTTCCCAGAAAGCTCTGTCTGTTAATTAGGACTCAATATTTTGTTGGACTATTATTGAATAAACAAATTGGTGTTATGATCTGTCTGTCAATCATCTGGCAATATATTTTGAAGCCGTTGAGAAGGGAAGAAAATTATCTTAATGACTGTCCTGATGTTTGCTACCTGCCATGAAGAGAAGAGGTGATTTATATCCCACTAGCTTCTATATGATAGTGCCTCTTATGTCAATGAAGGCTTTACCAAGGAATGAAGGATGCAAAGAAATAATTTCTCATGTTCACATTCCACCAAGAGTGGTACTGAAAGTAGTATTATATTGTCTATTTCTATATATCAGTACCATTTTTACTTGCAGTACCAAAACCTTTGAATTGAGTAAATTGTGACATTTGTTATAATTGTGTAATTAGTTGCAGTTTAAAATATATAAAAGTAAATGCCTCAGTTGTTGGAACCTAATATCCTTAGACAATTTCTAGCATACTTAATTTTTATCCAGAGAAAATAAGAATGTTTTCTAAGACATGGTCTAACTACCTAACATATTAAGACAAGTCTACAGGGGATGTGGAGTTTGTACCATGGAAGGCCTTAACAATTTATATTTTTTAATTGAGATGACACTAATAAATCAATTATATAATTTACAAGGGCTCTAAGTTTAAGCCTCTGGGATAGTTGGGATAAAGCTAGGGTGGATATGGGAGCAGGGAAGTATATATCTTAATTAAGGGAGCCATCTTAGGGTTGGCAAGAGACTTGACCCTAGAGGGGCTCCCAGGTGTCCAGGGAGATGTCCCCAGTTAGTTCCCTGGGTAGCTGAGGAGAGGGAACCTGAAATGGCCCTATCCTATAGCCATACTAATGAATATCTTGCATATCACCATAGAACCTTCATCTGGCAATGGATGGAGATAGAAACAGAAACCCACATTGGAGCACCGGACTGAGCTCCCAAAGTCCTAATGAGGAGCAGAAGGGGGGAGAACATGAGCAAGGAAGTCAGGACCGCGAGGGATACACCCACCCACTGAGACGGTGGGACTAATCTATTGGGAGCTTACCAAGGCCAACTGAACTGGGACTAAAAAAGCATGGGATAAAACCAGACTCTGAACATGGCAGACAATGAGGGCTGATGAGAAGCCAAGGAGAATGGCACTGGGTTTTGATCCTACGGCATGTACTAGCTTTGTGGGAGCCTAGCCAGTTTGGATGCTCACCTTCCTAGACCTGGATGGAGGGGGGAGGACCTTGGACTTCCCACAGGGCAGGGAACCCTGACTGCTCTTTGGACTGGAGAGGGAGGGGGAGAGGAGTGGGAGGAGGGGAAGGGAAATGGGAGGCTGAGAGGAGGCGGAAAATTTTTCAATAAAAAGACAAAAAAATTGCATCACATCTTAGCATCATTAAACAAGTGGTTCTACCACTTAAACAAATGCAAGACTTCTTCATCTATTAACCCCCGAGAGGAAAGTGTTGTCTTTAGTAATGGAGACTTATCACCAGCTTGTGGAGAATAACCTATAATCTTGACAATGGCATGACTTGTTTGGAACTTCCCATTGGAACCCTTTGACAAACAGCTTTATACAAACCAAATCCTGGTGCTGGAAATTTCATTTGGTGACAAGAGATGTCCAGCTGGGGCTCTGTCTCACCCAAAGGAATAATTTGGCAATTCCATTTGAGATCTAAATTCTAGTCTGTTTGTGCCATTGAACTATGTGGTCTGAAAAACATTATTGACTTTTTTAAGTCTTAAATCCCATGTACCTCAAGTTCACATAGTAATAGGATAATTTACATTCCTGTTGTGTCAAATGAATATAAAATCATATTTGTAATAATTGTTAATTATGAATTAATTATTGACTATTTACAAGTTGACAAACTGTATTTAATTAGTATAAATAATAAATATGTTTGATAAGCTTAGGAAAAACTCATTCAAAGTGTTTACATTTGTTAATAGTCAATTAAAACTAATTTTAGCTGACTAACATTGAGAAAAGTGATTATAAAGATCAAATAGGAGACTTTTTAAAGTTAACATTCATAAATTTAAATAAACCATCTCCGAGGTAAGCACTTCTGTGGATGTCATTGTTTCCTGAAGAGTTAACTTATTTTTTTCAACTCTGTGTACTATGGTCTGTCTATACAATTTAACCTGTAGACTATAAACAGAAAAAAATCTCATGAAATCTATACTGAAACTTTGAGACACTGTGTTGTGCATCATTCTAAAGATCAGGTGCTAGAATGGTTTCTTCTTTAGTCTGAATTGTAGAATGTAGATACACAGAGTAAAGCTAAGTACAGCAAATTAGCACCAAGCTGACTTCTGGGTCCATACCTTCAAGTAGAGCTACTGCTGGCCTGCAGTGATGCATAAAGAATTGGTTGGTTAAACCAATGAGAAGGGACTGCATTCTCAGTTATAACTTGAAACCCAGTGGGGTGGGAGTGAGAGAAAATAATAGGAGAGACTGTGGAATACATAAAACCTAGTACAATGGAAACTTCCTGGAACACATTGGGATGACCTTAGTGAGGACTCTTAGTAATGAAGAATATAGAGTTGAACCAGACACCTTCTGTAAACAGGCTTGGCTACCAGTGGTGGAAATGAAACATCGACCCAGCCACAAAATACATGTTTGGTTGGCAAAATGTGCTGGGATAATAGTGGCTCAGGGATTGTGGGAATGGTCAAACATGATTGGTCTAACTTGAAGTCCAAGCAGCAAGGAGCCCATGCTTGACACTGCCTGGATGTCCAGGAACCAGAAGCTGGATGGCTCAGAAACTGAGGGTAAAGTCAAATTTGACTCACAAAAACAAAACAAAGGGAACACTCCTGCATTGCTGGTGGGAATGCAAGCTGGTACAGCCCCTTTGGATGTCAGCACGGTGATTTCTCAGAAAATTAGGAAACAACCTTCAAGATCCAGTAATACCACTTTTGGGTATCTATCCAAAGGATGCTCAATCGTGCCAAAAGGACCTGTGCTCAACTATTTTCAGAGCAGCGTTGTTTGTTATAGCCAGAATTTTAAAACAACCTAAATGCCCTTTGATCAAAGAATGGATAAGAAAATGTGGTACATTTACACAATGGAGTACTACACAGCATAAAAAAAATGACATCTTAAATTTTTCAGGCAAATGGATGGAGGTAGAAAACATCATTTTGAGTGAGTTAACCCAGACAAACAATTATCACATGTACTCACTCATAAGTGGTTTTTAAACATAAAGCAAAGAAAACCAGCCCACAAATCACAAACACAGAGAACCTAGCCAACAAACAGGACCCTCAGAAGACATACATAGATGTGACCTATGTGGGTAGTAGAAAAAGACAAGATCTACTGAGTAAATTGGGAGCATGGGGACCTTGGAAGAGGGCTAAAGGGGAGGGAAGAGGCAGGGAGGGGAGCAGAGAAAAATGTAGAGTTCAACAAAAATCAATAAAAAAAATCAAAAAATAATGAAATGATTATATTATATATTATTATTATACCCTGCTGTATTCATATATTTTTTTACTAGCCCCATTATCATCAGAGAGGCCTTGCTCTACATCTGCATATATACTAAAGTTGTTTAGCTTGGTGTTTTGTTGTACTCCAAACTATAAAAACAGGTGTGTCTCTGATTCTTTTGCCTACTTGTGGGACTCTTTTCCTTCTGCTGGGTTGACTTGTCTAGCCTCGATAAGTGGCTTTATGTCTAGTTTTATTTCATCTTGTTATGCCATATTCAATTGCTATCACTGGGATGCTTGTTTTTTTCTTAAGGGAAATGAAGGAGCGGTAAATCTGGAAGACAGAAGAGGTAGTGAAGAGGTGGTTGGGTGGGAGAAGTGGAGAGAGTCGAGTCAGCTGGGGTGTATTTTATGAGAGAAGAAAGAAGAAAAAGAAAAAATAAAGAAGACATCTCAAGTTAAAAATAAAAAAAAACAAGCAAAAACAAAATTGATAGAAAGCACCTTAAGTGAAATATTCTTACATGATGATTAATACCCTAGCCGGGATCTCTGAAGACAAAGAGCTATTCTACTATATTTTGATGAAAAGAAATGAAAGCTTCAGCAACTCTGAAGACAGTTTTGTAACTTCCTTGCAGATACTAGCTCTTAAGTAAGAAGTGTTATTTCATCTCTCCAAGTATGTTTTTGCTTACACTTCCTATCACGTGTTCGAGTAACAGAAGACCTTCCTAGCACCATCGGACTTGCCGGAACTTAGAACCAGGAGCCAAAATAAGCTCCTGTCCTATATAAGCTGATCAGGTGTTTCAGCTTTATAATACTATCATGGAATGTTTTAATATCTAAATTTGAAATAAGAAATGTAGAGTAGGTTAGAATTCCAATATTCTTATGATAATGATTGCATGTGAATTAGATGCAGCTCCAAACTCCTGTTATGAAGTATCACTGATTCATGGGCACATTTTAAGAAAGGGCTGAAAGAATTCAGAATGCCAACAATGACAGAAAAGATGAGCATGCCCAAACTAAAGATTTTCATCTCTTGTCAATTAACTCTACATTCCTTAATAAGTTATTTGTGTGAACTCAGTTGCATATAAGAAGCAAGGTTATAGATTTTTTTCTGTCAAAATGCACCAGCAATTGTTCTCATAAGAATTTCAAGTTTTATGTATAAAGTTTGCTCTTGAAATTTACATGTAAAATATATTCAACATGTTGTACATTGTAAAACTTTCACATATGTGTTTTTCTTGAATGATTTTGTATTTCACAAAAATAGTATGTTAATTACTATTTGTTTTTTATTTTTAAAAGAATATTTATATATAATTAATTTATATAATATAAATATATATACATAGCACATGTAAAATTTTATATATATATATATATATATATATATATAATATATATATATTTTTTTTGGGTTTTCGAGACAGGGTTTCTCTGTGGTTTTGGAGCCTGTCCTGGAACTACCTTTGTAGACCAGGCTAGTCTCGAACTCACAGAGATCCGCCTACCTCTGCCTCCCGAGTTCTGGGATTAAAGGCATGCGCCACCACCGCCCGGCTATATAATATTTTATATGTGAGTGTGAGTATGTGTGTTTGGGAGTGTGTGTGTGTGTGTATTTGTTGATGCATGGACATGGCTTCCCACAGAGATCAGAAGAGGATACCTTATTCTATGATACTGGAATGACATGCAGTTGTGGCCCACCTCATGTAGGGACTGAGAAGCATACTCAGTTCTCTTCAGGAAAAGTAAGTGCTTTTAACTGCTGAGCCATAGCTTCCTCCTCTATTTTCATTATCATTTAACTGATGGGATCTGGGAAACTATTGATTCTACTAGATTTTTGCTGTATTAAATTGAAAAGTAGTAAATTATATGTTAAAAGCTAAAATATGAATAACCTTTGTAAACATAATAATCAAGTGAAATTATTTTTTGTATATTTCATTGAATTTAGCATGAGACAAATATTCATTTTATAATATAACAATATTTTCAACTATTTGAATTATTTATGTTTAAGGCGGTACCTTCTTATAGGTTTTCTATTATTTTACTATATTCTAAATGCATTTGAAGCAAGATTTGAGAAAAGTTATTTTATGCAAAACTTAATAACTTTATTTGCAACATTTATCATGCAAAGCCTCTAACTACCAAGAATCTGTTGGCACGGGACAAAATGTGTAGGTTCCCTACAGAGAATTTATTATTTGGAATCAAGGAATATCATCCTTCCTGGTCATTACCATGGAGAAACTGCCCAAACAGTGAAATAACAAATTTGTGTTATGAATACACAAAATTAGTTTCATTTAAAATGTTAATTTAAAATAGTGCATATTTTACATTATTTCTTCATGATGAAACTTAAATATTAACATGTCAAGACAACATGACTTGAAACTCACCAGTATAGAAAAGCTAATATATTCTAAGACTGTCCACATCATAGTGTTCATATCTTGGATAGTCATGTAAAAGATTTTATTTCTTTGCAGTTTAAGGATGTAAGTTGACTATGCTATAATTAATAATGAAATGAATTTTTATTTTATAATACTGTGAAGTTAACAAAATGATTTTCAGTTTATTACACTTAGCTTCTCAAAAAGAGAACAAAAGGTTCCTGCCCATCATATGGTTGACAGCAGATATGCTCATTTATGTTTTCTAATTGTGAGATGAGCTGTCCATAATGTTACTAGTAATAATAATGCCAACTTTTAAACAAGTTTTAAAGGATGAAAATTTTATTTATATTGTGAAGCAAAACATTTCATGTTAAATATATGTAAATATGTAAATATACACATGGTTAGCATACATACATATAAGGATATATTTATATACATACATAGACATAAAATTATAAGGAAATACTATTACTCATTTATGCATACTTTCATGAACTTGGAAGGGATATATGTTAGCAATCCTGTAAACTCATTTAATCAAATTTTTAATTTGGGAACAGATTAAAATAACATATTAGAAATGCATAACTTGTACATCATGTATTATTGAATCTAAGCAGAAAATGTATTGTCAATAGTCAGCTTAAAGGAGCATTAAAATTTTGCATACTGTCTCTAGTTACCTGAGATAGTCTATGCAGAGCCTAGTACAGTTTGTCTGCATGTGCATATATTTGTATATGTGGATATTAAGAACATTCAACTGGGATATTTTTTTTTTTTAAATTTTCCGTCTCCTCCCTGCCTCCCATTTCCCTCCCCCTCCTCCCGCCCCTCTCCCCATTCCCCACTCCTCTTCTCCTCCCTCTCCAGCCCCAAGAGCAGTCAGGGTTCCCTGCCAGGTGGAAAGACCAAGGTCCTCCCCACTCCATCCAGGTCTAGGAAGGTGAACATCCAAACTGTCTAGGCTCCCACAAAGCCAGAACATGAAGTAGGATCAAAACCCCATGCCATTCTCCTTGGCCTCTCGTCAGCTCTCATTGTCCACCACGTTCAGAGAGTCCGGTTTTATCCCATGCTTTTTCAGTCATAGTCCAGCTGGCCTTGGTGAGCTCCCAATAGATCAGACCCACTCTCTCAGTGTGTGGGTGCACCCCTCGTGGTCCTGCCTTCCTTGCTCATGTTCTCCCTCCTTCTGCTCCTCGTTAGGACCTTGGGAGCTCAGTCCGGTGCTCCAGTGTGGGCCTCTGTCTCTATCTCCATCATACTTTTAACACTAGTTGAGGAACTGGTAATGAAGGCACTGGCTAAGGTGTCAGCCTACGTCCCACTATATATCACAATATTTGTGGTTTCTACAAAGTATGTCTTGCAATACAGAGAGACAAATCTCCAATTACTCTCAGTTTTATAAAAATCTTAATGTAACCTAATGAGTGCCTAGATTATTAGAAAATTGTTAAAGATGCATAGCCTGTCTTCAATGAATATGATGTTTAATTTTTGAAAATTTTCTTTTTAAGTTATTTGGATAATTTCATACATAAGCTCTGTATTTACACTGTTTTCTCCTAACCTCCACATACTTGGAATGCATAGCTATTAGGATAGCTTCCTTGTCTCAGACACCATTGATAGCTGTTCTATCATTGAACCTTATCTAAGGGTGGGACCATACAAAATACGTACATGTGCTTATCAATTGATGTTGTCAGATGCAGGTTTTGTTTAGATGATGATATTTTATGTTACATTTGTTTAGCTCTGCAAAGCTGTGTTAATTTGCAAGTCTAAAACACTTGCTTTGTTTAGTAAAGGTCTGAACAGCCAATTGCTAGGCATAATAGAGGAATAGGTTGGCTGCTAAGTAGAGAGAATAGGAGGACAAATCTAGGAATGAGCAGAGGGAAAGATAAAAAGGAGACAAGCAAGTAAAGGAGGAGAAGAGGAGGACACCAGCGGCCAGCTACCCAGCCACACGGCCAGAATGGATAAGAAGGGAAGAAAGATATATAGAATAAAGAAAAGTATAAAGCCCAGAGGCAAAATGTAGAAAAAAAAAAAAAAAACCTAAGATTATTTAAGATAGAAAAAATTGGCTAAAAATAACTCAAGCTAAGATTGGCCAGTCATAAGTAAGAATAATTCCCCATGTGTTTGTTTGGGAGCTGGGTGGAGGGCCCCAGGGAGCTAAGAAAAAAGAAAAGACTACAATCAATGGTTTAATTGAATTCTTATTTTTGATTTTTAAATTACTTAAATTATCTTAATTCTATCTAATATCTTTCATTTCTAGTTACCTAAAAATGGTGGCTGATTTCTAGAAATGGGATGCCACACTTTGCCCTTAATCTGAAAAAAAACCTCCTATTAATAGTTGCTTAGTACTGAGAATTGAAATCTTAAAATTAAACGTTGGTCACATTTCATCTTTCAGAAATCAATGGGTGTCAACTCTCTTAACTCAAATATTAGTGTTTTAATGACATATTCTTCCTATGAACACTTTAGCTTTCCATTCTGTAGCATTCTCATTGGTATTCACTCTCTTGCCAGCTTCGTGTCCTTTAGGCTGGTTTCTGAACCAGTCATAGTTTCTCTTCCTGCTAACATTGCACAGAGTAAATCTCCTACATAAACCATATTCCTGCCGGGCACTCTCTTCAATCTGCCTTACTTTACCTGCACTAAGTTATTTGAAACCTCGAAGGTATTGACTCCATATGTTGTCAGTCACTGTCTTCTTTTTCGTTCAGAGATAGAAAATCTATTTTGACAAAGAGATCTCCAGGCTCAGGAAAGAAAATATCTACTAATATAAGCAATATTAAAAGATTAGTAGAATAGTTATGACATTTTTTTAACTGGAAACATTTTATTCAATTTTGAATAGATATATCCTGTTATGTATAAACAGAGGATTCTTCTGCAATACTCATTGAAAGTGTTACTCTCGGGGCTGGAGAGATGGCTCAGTGGTTAAGAGCATTGCTTGCTCTTCCAAAGGTCCTGAGTTCAATTCCCAGCAACCACATTGTGGGTCACAACCATCTGTAATGAGGTCTGGTGCCCTCTTCTGGCATGCAGACATACACACAGACAGAATATTGTATACATAATAAATAAATAAATATTTAAAAAAATGATCTGAATTCTTTGGACATATTAATGCTATTATATGCCATTCTTATTATAAAGGAGAATTATTTTAATATAAATAAAATGTGTCTAGTTTTTATCATAATAATGGAAACAGTCACTTATTTTGAATGCTATTACTTAAATTGCTTGATATCATTTTATATAGTATAAGTAGGTAAGTTCAAACTAAAATTGGAATACAACACTGATTTTATAATGTAAAGATTGTTTAATCATTATATTCTCATTTATTTTAAAAATCTGTGGATGCTATTATGTTAACTATGTTTATGAAAATAAAATAAAATGAATGATGTTCTTTCTAATATATGCAAACTAAGTAATGAGACAAGATTGAGTCACATTATTTACTGTATTGATTTTTATTTATGAATAAATGGGCAATATCTCCTACTGAGATCATTTCCCCAAGTATTTTCAGCTATATTGTCATACTGTAATAACAGAATTCTATTCATAACTATGGTCATCATATCACTTAGTAAGATACTTGGATGTTTTGTATTTGAATTCCTGTCACCTCAGTGTATGTTCAGGCATTGCTCATTTTTCTCTAAATACAAGGTGTTTTGGCTTACCTAACACAGTAGCAAAACAACCCTAGTCTCCTTGGCTGAAGGGAGGAATTGGTAGTAGGGTGGCTAAGTGTTGGGATACAGTGAGATTATTTTTTTCTGCCTTGTTTTACATTTCCTCCTTGGGACTGTCTGTTTCTTCCCCAATTCTTATTCCTCCAGAAAGCCCCTTGCTCTGTGGACCCAGTTCCTGCTGGTTTTCTCCTGTGCTATAGAGTAGCTCCAGGGCTCCATTATATCACTACCTTCATGCATCTCTCCAATGCAAGTGATACAGCTTCCTGCTGTTTCTAATCTGTGCCTAACTTCCTCATACATTTTGTTCCTTTGGTCTTCAATCACACATGTAACTGATTGTTTGTGCTGAATTTTTTCCAAGAGACACTTAGAGGGTTTTAAGTTTCCCTGCGTTCAAGTAGATTTCGGTTTCTTTTTTTAGGCATAAAGAAATAACTCAAGTAAAACCAAGGGGTTTAAAACACATGAAAAAGTATATCTGGCTAGTAGTATTCCTAACTCCAATTAAAAAAAAATCCAACTTTATAGTTTCACACTTCATATTGCATGATTAGGCATCTATAAAAACTATTCTTCTCAAAGATGCTTAATTTTTCTTCATAAGGTGTGCAAACAACATATTTAAAAAGAACATATTTAATTTCTTTTTTTTTTTTTTTTTTTGGTTTTTCGAGACAGGGTTTCTCTGTGGTTTTGGAGCCTGTCCCGGAACTAGCTCTGTAGACCAGGCTGGCCTTGAACTCCCAGAGATCCGCCTGCCTCTGCCTCCCAAGTGCTGGGATTAAAGGCGTGCGCCACCACCGCCCGGCAACATATTTAATTTCTATTCCTAGAAAGTTCCTTTATGCACTTATCAAAGTGCCCTTCCATATATCCAGATTCTTATAAGATTTAGAATATATTATCTGTTCACAATGATGTAATGAGAGTAAAAAACACCAAAGAAGAAAATAAGAAAAATAGAAATTATTGCATTCAATCCATGGTGACAAACAAGGAAAGAACAAAGGGTAAGTGTCTCAATACCTCCTTTCACTTCCTAAACTAATATAACCTCCAAAAACTGTGACAGATTCGGTATCATAGTGAAGAAGCACAAGGCATTTGTCCATGGATCCAAAGCCTAGTATCTGCTTTCCTATCTATTCAGGAGTGCAATAGAATTAAAATATTTTATTTTTCACTATTGTTTTATTCTTAGAATTAACAGGGAAATTTTGGTTTAATAATACATGCATAACCGAAATAATTATAGTATACGTGGTATTAATTGCAATTATAATCTAAAATAATATAATTTTCATTATAATTCTACCTGAATCATCAGAAGTTACTGTGTTTTCTATAAAATATCATATTCACCAGTATACTTCATATTTTATTTTAAACATTATATAGACTCCTATTCTTAACAAAGGCTTGAATGCCTAGTTTTAATTTACCAAAATATAAAGTTTATCTGACTATATTTTGTTGGAGAAGCTACACTAAAATTTATACATATTTTTCTAGTTATAATTGTGCATATGAATATCAATTTATCATAAAATCACATGAATCTGTACTCATTTATTTTCTCTATCTTTACAAGATACCTGGAATTTGTCTAGTTAATTTTATTGCATTATTTCATACTTTGCATGTACAGTCATGATTTCATCTAATGGTAATTTCTTCTTAAATGTCCTGACCTTGTAGAAAATACGACTGCATCATGGTATATTTTGTGAGCCGTGAAAAATTTTGTCTACAACAGTCTTTATAGCTTATATGAACAAAATGTGCATTTTTCTTATTTTATCTTTTTGATTCATATATTTCGTTGAGAATAAATAACTATGTAATTTACATACATCTGATGGTGGGTAAATGTTGAGTAAATTAATAAATTTCTGAGATTTAAAAATTTTAGGCTGAAATAGCAGATATAGGTGAAGCTTTTGAAATAGATGTATCATATTTCCAAAACAATATGCTTATATACAAAGGAAATATAGTAGAATGTCTGCATTTGATGAAAATAAGAATAAATTTAGAGCTGTAATAACATGTAAAACTAGTTTTCATTAAAAGATTAATACCTGAAAAATATATATAATCTTTTGTTCACAAGGGTAACACTCTTATTATCTATCTTTATCTACATATCTATCATATGCCTATCATTCATCTATCTGTTAATCATCTATCATCTATATGTCTTCTATCTCTTTTTATCCTACCTATTCAGTAAATAGAAAATAATATGCACTGGTTGAATAGAGTGATGCTCAAGCCATTTTAATTCTCTTAATATTGTCTAATTTTATGTCAAATTCCTTCTTCCAGATACATCTATTGTTTTCCTGGTGATATATAAAGAGAAAGAGATAGAGTGTTTTGAAGTGAGGGAGCAAGGGAGAGAGAGCAAGTCAGCAAGTGACAGAGAGCATACTAAGAATAAATTCACTGATTTCAATGAGTATTTGCATTGTGACATGGATGTCAACAATCTAATAGGGTTCCTAGAATATCAACTAAATAATTAATGGTCCTCCTTTTTTTTTCTTTTGTCTTATAGACAATATTTTTTTTGTTTTTACAGAGACCTAGAAGAGGAATATGTCTTAAGAGCACTTAACCAATTCTAAAGTTCTACTAATCATCTTGAACTTCAATCTGCTTCAACAAGGAAAAATAAACAAATAAACTATATAAACTTAAGTAATTTTTAAAAATATATATATAAGAAGTCTAAATGTAACTAATCACATATCACAAAATTCTTCTAGTGAAGCATTGAGGAAGAAGGTAATAGAAATAAAAACATAATGCTTAAGTTGGAATGAAACAACAAGTGAGAATTTACTATATCTTAAGATTGTTAGGCATTTGTTCTGGTTTTAGTAAAAATTGTCCCTTTCCAGATAAACAATGATATGCATATCATTACAAATATAAAGCCACTAGCATGTTCTGTGTATTAAAAAAAAAAAAACAGATTGAAGCCGGGCGGTGGTGGCGCACGCCTTTAATCCCAGCACTGGGGAGGCAGAGGCAGGCGGATCTCTGTGAGTTCGATACCAGCCTGGTCTACAAGAACTAGTTCCAGGACAGGCTCCAAAACCACAGACAAACCCTGTCTCGAAAAACCAAAAAAATAAATAAATAAATAAATAAATAAATAAAAAATAAAAAATAAAAATAAATAAAAAAAGATTACCTTCCATCTTTGAATAAAAATTATTTCATAGTAAAATGCTTTCTACATCAAAAATAAAATCCTTTCATCAAATCAAGATTGTATTATTATAGATAGTCATTGCCATAATCAATTTTCACAAGGGAAAAACATGTTTCTTTCCAAAGAATCTAGCTATCAACTATATCAGTATAATTTAAGATGTGGATTCAAATGTGTTTTTTTTTTCGTATATTGAAAACCTGAATTTCTGATTACATAATCCTGTGACTACTCAAAATAAATATTTTATTATGAATGCTGGATGATTAATATCACTGAAGACTACCTTTGTTCCAGGAAATATAACACCATAGAGATAGTAAGACAGCACAATTTAATGGATTGTATTGAACTGTTCAAAGTTAGCATCTGTATCATTTAACTAAACTGTATATAAATTGCTTATGAATTATAAATCCATATTATGCATCCTCATCCTCAGGATAGTGTACTACCCAAATGTGTTTCTCCTACTGTTGTCAAACTATGGTCTCTTCTAGATGGGGAATTCTAAGAGTTAGATAATCTTTAAAGAAATACCAAAGTTCAGGGATTTTCTGTTGTGATCGACATGACTTTATATAATGTTCAATGGCTCTCATTGGCACTTCCTTCACTAGTTTCTTCCATCTACATCTTCTGTATATCTGTTCAGTAAATCATCACTTTCTACATTTATTTCAGATCCTGTTTCCAGGGAACCTAACAGGAGAGAAAGAGCATAGCAAAGGGTTCACATGACTGCTTACTCACTTTCTCTTGTAAGAATGGAATATGTGAAAACTTAACATACATATACAGACGGGAAATCAATATGCCAGTCATTTTTGTCAGCAATACTAAGTTGCATGTCCTAATATATGTCTCAGTTAGGGTTTCTATTACTGTGAAGAGTAACCATGACCACAAAACCTCTTATGAAAGAATAACATTAATTAGAAGGGCTTTCATTTTTAGAGGTTTCATCCATTATATTCATGGTCCTGCATGGTTGCTTGGGCCACAAGTTATGCTGGAGAAGAAGCTGAGAGTCCTATACCTTGATCCACAGGAAACAGGAAGTGGTTTAAATGTCTCACTGAGCAAAGCCTGAGGAAAAAGGACCTCAAAGCCCACCCTACAGTGACAAACTTCTTCCAACATGGTATACTTATCCAACAAAGCCACACCTTCTAATATGGTCCACTATTATATTGTGGGCCATTTCCCTTCAAATGACCACAATATATTCATTTTCTGTACCAACAATACTAATCTCAATGCAAATATGAGCTGTTTCTGTCCTTCTGTCATTATCTTCTTTATTTCATTAAATATTATTGCATTTTTCTTTCTTTTGTAAAATACTGCTTGCAAAACATTTTTTATTTATGAAAACTATGAAAATAGAAGACATGAAAAGAAAAGAAATAATACTTTAAAGTAACTCATGTTTTTTGTATGGTGATAAGAAACCAATAAATTTAAATGGTTTATAAGGCAATTATTTCTAAGTAGGAAAACAGAAGTGAACAATAGTGATCAGTATGTCTAGTTATAACTATTTTGAATAGAATCGTCATTTCATAAGTGTCATTTTGCTACTGTTGTGAATTACAATGCAAATACCTGTGCTTTCTCATGCTCTTAGTCATGTCCTGTGAAAGGGTCTTTGAACCCCCAAAGGGGCTGAGGACACTGGGAAAACATGGGTCACAGAATCAACTAAGCAGAGCTCATAGGGTCTCACAGAGAAAGAATGACAGTCCCAGAACCTATATGGGTCTGTGCTAGGTTCTCTACATGAATTATATTATAATCTTGTCAGACTATTATAATAATCTAATAACCATTTTCTGTAGGAAAGACATATTAATTCATGGTGTAAACTATGCATAAAATAACAAAAATATGAGGTATTTAGAAAATGCAGCATACAAGAAGAAAAGAGCTAATGTACCTTAAATAATTTAACATAAGTCTGTAATCCTATGGAATTAAATAATAATAATCCTATGAATTAAATAATAAGCTTACTATTAATGTGATGATCATTAAGTCTCTTTGGAAACTAGTCTTAATCTCTGGCATTGTTAGCAAATTATTTCAAATTATCCAGATATATACAACTTCAATCCAGAATTTTCAGCAACATATTTCTATCATCCTTTGTTGAAGTTTCAATGATTGCATCAATTTTGTTAAATAGTCTAGCTATTAAATAGACAGGTAAGTATCCATGCCTTCTAGGGGTTGGAAAGAAATCTAATAGGTAAAGGAATATTAAAACTGGCTCACCACACATAGTTAATTTATTTCTTAGCTACTAGGCATGCACAATTTAAGAATTGCTGAATAATCTTACAATATCCCAATAATCAAAGACTAAAAGTGTTAATATGTCCTTAGGAACAAATATTAAATGACTGGAGATTGAGTTGAAATGCCCAGCCTGAGATACTGTTAAGTATGAATAAAAAGTAAAATGCTATCTTTACCCCAAAGCATATAGCACTAATATCATATTTCATGTAATTCAGATATTTTCTTCCAGGAAGAAATTCAAAACCTGCATTAGTAGAATAACTATAGAAAGACAATCAATTTGAAACTTGAGTGCTAGAAACACATCTTTAACCTGAGGGATTCAGTAAAAGACTGAACATGATATCTCACAATTTGCAGGATCAAGTTTCTCCTTTTGATAGAATTGTGCTGAAATATACATTTCATTACTTTGTTCTGATTCAAAGAGGATTTTACATGAAGCTTGATATTTTATTTTAAATGACATCAAACTCCTGGAATAGTTTAATGCATTGTTGTTAATTTTCATTATCAATAAAATATAAAATATCAAGCTTTAATGTAATGATAATGAAATAATACTGTGTTAATTTTTCAAGCTTCTAATAATACCATTAGGTCCAGTGCTGAAATATCGTTCATAAAATTCTAGAGAGAGTAAATAACATTGACTAAGTTGATGTTACTTGTAAAATTCTTGCTGAGAATCCAATATAGATTTAGTTTGATTCTAAAATATAGAGAATCAGGTCAGAAGATTACAGATTTGAAAAAGGCACTTGCTACAAAGTCAGTTGATCAGAGTTTAGTGCCATGGAATAGATTCATTGAAGTGTCTAATTATAAACAAAAAGTGAGACTTTCAAAGATACTTGCACAACCTGGGAGGCAGAAATAGAGGATAATAGCAAACACGGTAACCCATGAACTAAAACTCATGATTTGAAATGTTCTGAAGCTGTGTGGTGTTGTTGACTGAGGTTTCTTTCCCACCTAGTCCTGCATTGTTCAGTCCCAAAGAAACGCACAGAGGACTACATTAATCATAAACTGGTTGGCCTGTTAGCTCAGGCTTCTTATTAACTCTTAGATCCTACATTAACCCATAATTATTTCTGTGTCAGCATCTGGCTTTGTACCTTTTATCAGCAAGGGATTCTCATCTTGCATAATCATCTGGATTATGACAGCATACTGATCCCTTTCCTCCTACCAGAATTTTCCTGTTCTCACTGCCCTGCCAATACTTCCTACCTGTTTGCCCCCCTATACTTCCTGCCTAGCTATTGGTCAATAAGTGCTTTATGAAAGCAATACAAGTAACAAATCTTTATAGGGTACATGATCATTGTCCTATAGCAAGGTGTAGTTAAAGAATATTATGTACCAAAAGCAAAGAAAAGGAAATACAGACTTTAACTCATGAATTGAATTTTATGTACAGAAGATAAGACATTCATGAAAGTTGAGTGGATTCTCTTCCTAAAGTCTTTGTAACATAGCATTCTGAGTTTGATTTACAGTTGATTGAAAATATAAATAAATAAATAAATAAAAGATTTAGTGATGAAAGCATTACCCCTGTGTACAAAAAAATAAAACTTGGCAATTTACTAATAAGAGATGGGAAATAACTATTGGATCTTGAGTTAAGCATTTGAGAGATAGATTATCTTCTTCCATTTTTTTCTCTCTTTAATGTGTGTACTTATGGTGAATTAATAAAAAGGTTTAATGGAAATGAGATAAGCTTCAGAAGTAGTTTTAATGTGAGATTTTTAAAAATTATGTTTCTTAATGTAATCGAGTCTACCATTCTAAATCTTGTTTTATAGAAAAATGAGCTTCAAAAGTATTTTTATTTTTTTGTACACAGGGGTAATGCTTCCATCATTATATTCAATCAACTGTAAATCAAACTCAGAATGTTATGTACACTAGGCTATTGCTATAAAACTGACCTACATGCCAAGCTCTCATTATTAAAGTTCTTATGCTAAGACTAAAATTCATAAAACACTGATATTTCTTTTAAGCCTCTAATTTTTCAGATACATAGCTGCTTATAATGTAGTATAAATTGGTAATATATCACAATGTACCACCATATATTTGGAAATACAATGTCAACTTCCTACAAAGGAACTCCGCACACACATAGAAATTTAACATTGATCTAGAAACAGGTATAATTCTAAATCTACATCATTTAAAAATTTTAATTATGCTTTTATCCAATGACAGCATATTATCCTATTAATTAACAATTCTTCAGTGTATGATTTTCATTTTAATAAGATTGATAATTGTAAATGTGCAGATAAATATGTTTTTGATGCAATTTACTGACTATTAAGAAATTAAAAGTCTAAAATTATCCTTATAATGTAGAAAACATGCTTTAAATCCACTTCTTCTAAGGGAGGAAAGAGAAAAAAGAATTCTTATCAGGGAATACTTATCAGGAACTGAACCAAACAAATGGCCTTGTATAATAAAATCACAGGAACTGTGCATTCTAAAGAGGTAGAGAATTATACAGCATATGGCATAGAATATGTAAGTGAAGCCCTAGAGGTCAAAAAGTAAAAGCAAACCAATTACACTAAGTAACCATTGAATTGTTTTTCATTGTCTAATTGAAAAGTAATCACAAAGAATCAGAAAGCTCTAAATTGGAAGGCCTTTTAGTTTCTATTTGACCTTAAGCCAAAGTTATTTAAATAAAGTAAATAATGTATTCTACATGGAAATTTTTCGCAAATTCAAATTCCCACTTGTGTGCCTTCTTATATCCAACCTACTTTTGTCTGCTTGCTTTCTAAGCATGGTTTTCACATATTAGTTAATGGAAGCAGCGTCCTCTTTTTCTAAAAAAAAAATAAGAATGATGCAAATTTAATTTTAATTATAGTTCAATCTAAATGTGTTCAGTGAAATAATGTCAGTCAATACTGTTAATGATGAATTTAGATCATATAAAAAAAGGAAACCTTTCATTCACTCACTTTTCTTAGTGAACAATTGCAAATATTTAATGGGGATAAACAAAGTTTCTGCTTGACTCTTACAGGTAAATAATTTCATAAGCTGAGAGTTCTGAAAGTCAGCGTTACTATTCCATACTCTTGGTAACATTTCTCTCCTGTGTTGATTATGTTCAATAGCATTGGATAGAAACTACTAAAATAGCATACGACAAGAAAAGAGGAAATTGTTCTTTAAGAACCTATTCAGGGAACCAAACTTGTGCTTTGCCCTTGTGTGATCCATTCTTTTCTTCACCAGGACAGCCCTCAAAATACAGACATAGAAGATCAAGAGGCACCACGCACGGCTTCATCAAAAGCAGTGTGTGTTCAAACTCAGCTTCTCCCCAGACCTCAATGCATTCCCTTTATGAGACTCCAACTTTCAAACTGGCTCTTGAAAGACCATTCTGTCTTTGGAAAACGGAGTAGGGCAGACAGGAGCAGTTTCTGCTGCTCCAGTTATCTATGTCCGTGATTCTTTGCAGGCTTAATAACAGACTCAAGGTTACTGGCTTGTGTGGTGTCTGGCTGCAGACAAAAGATGAGCCTCCTAGGTCCTAAACAATGAACCTTCTAACTCTCTCTCTCTCTCTCTCTCTCTCTCTCTCTCTCTCTCTCTCTCTCTCTCTCTGTGTGTGTGTGTGTGTGTGTGTGTGTGTTTGAGAGAGAGTCTGTCTGTCTCTGTCTCTCTTTTTACACACACACACACACACACACACACACACACACATCTATGCAACCAATGCTCTTTCAGTGTTTCTTGAATAATTCCATGAGATCCTATTAAAACTCTGCTTAATCAGAGAAAATATCAAGTGTTTAATTGTTTGAAATTCTTCTGAAGTCACAGAAACTAACATCCAATTAGCACCCAGACTTCTCTTTTCAGATAAAGAACTAATCTTTATCTAGAAACTTTTCCTGCGTATCTTTTTCTTGGAAACACACTTTGCAACCCAAATTACATACAGAATACCATGAAACAGAATATGAAATGATATTTTTCTGCAAACTATCATCGTTTCTGATTCATTTTCAAAATCTTTGATATTTACATATGACCTTTCCATTTTTATTAACAGTTTATTGGATTTTTGCATTCCAGCTAGCAGAAAAGAAAGGTAATTTACAGAAAGATTTGACAGTTATACACACAGCTATAAACTTCAGTCCATTAACTTATTTCTCATGTAACCTTTAGTCAATTCTACCAAAACAGCCATATAAGCATACGCTTTTCTCCTTTATGTAAAAAGACTCTCATTACGAAATCCAAATTACAGAATGTCAAATGCAAGGAAACCCATTTTATCCTGTCTCCTTATGGTTCACAGATGCTTACAGGGCTGAGAGATGCTCATGACTCTTTTTAAGGCACATAAATAAAATTCACAGGTACTTTTTATTTCAGTTAAATATGAATGTGTAATACCACATATCACTTACTTTGTTAAAGTATAATTGCAGATTTGATGCTGGAAACACAATCTATTTAACTTTAAATAATGGCTCAGAATAGATTTATTGAATCGCATTTCTTCAAGGCATAATGCTATTTCTCTACACAACATAATACAATGATTTTCTTTAACAGTGTATATCAAAGACTGTCTTTGGAATGGTAGTTTCAGAGGCCCGGGGGAAGAAAGAACAGACTGAGATGAGGAAGGTTTGATTTTCAATAGCAGAATGATTATACATAGAATGAACTATTATGAGATCTTTTAAAAGAACTAAAATACATATATTGAATGTTTTCAAGATAATAAAAGAAAATATTTTAAAATTTAGATATGCAAAACCTATTATATACTTTATACAAACTGTGTATATGAGAGAGACACTCTCCATAAATACATACAAGTTTTATGTTTCAGTGATAGTTCTATTTGATGCTGGGTAGATAACTCCCCTTGTAATCCATTTTCTTGTTAGCACTAAGATCCCAATTTAATCACAAGAAAACTCATTAAAAAGAAAAGGAGGAGGAATAATGGTGACTCACAGTTAAAATGCCACTGGGAGAGGTAAGCGATTATAATTCCCTGGCCAACCAAGACTAACCTGTAAACTGTGGGGCTGCAGGTCAATTATAGACCTCAACAATAACAACAATAGATACATTTCAGTGTCTCAACAATGACCTTTGTATTCCTAGGTGGAGGAGTAATCATTGTATTATGTTGTGTAGAGAAATAGCATTATGCCTTGAAGAAATTTGCAAAGGATGCTCAAATTTGTTTGTCTTCTGGCCTCCATATACATCTGTACAGTTGTGCATGCTTGCTTACTCGCACAGGTATCTGCAAACCCATTAACATATACATGCATGTGTGCATTAAAGATACACACACATGATGCTATAGAAAATCCTATAAATATTTGTCTTTTAAAATGCATATGCTGATAGCTTTTTGAAAAACCTGGGATTCACATATTTTTTGAACACACATAAAAGTAAAGCTAGGTTATAGATTAGTGAAAATGTATATTATTTGGGTCCTACAGAGCATGAATCCTTACAAATTTTAACATTGATATCCCTATCCATAAAAACATTTGTGTATGAGAGTGTTGAGAATTATTTCTTTTAAAAATAATTAAGAGAAGCTGTAATGTTAGAGGAATCAGACTAGAAAAACAATGCACATTTTATAGGAATCTCATTCTTTTAATTATAAAATACCATAATTTGTATTTCATTAATATAAGTATAAACCAAATTACTTGTATTCAAATACTTTATTTAATGAATTGCATTTATATATCTTTCATTGAATAAACAATATGAAAACTTTAGTTAATCATTAAAATGAGCTATTTCACATAACATTTGTCAATTTGCAGAAATTAATTGGTAAGGTTGGCCAAAGAATCTCAAAAATCAGTAAGTAGTGCCAGTCAAGATAAGAAATTATTAAAGATATTGCTATGTTGGTGTATTTATGCATGATCAATATGGATATTTGTGAGGAACATGTGAAAATTATTTAAATTGCAGCAGCAAATGAACACAAACTTTTGGGAACTACTTAAAACATTCATATTTAACCAATGGTTTGTTTGTTTTTATCTTATATAATTTATTTTGTTATTATTATTTTTAGATGCTTTTTTGTAATCTAATTAGTCAGAGAAAGAAGAGTGTGGAGTATGGTTACTGGAGAAACACTGAAGATACAAGAGCATTTGAGGGAGGGAAACAATAATCAGGATTTACTGTTCTGAAATAACTTCTACTTTCAACGAAAATGGAATTTTAAAAATGAAGTGAAATAGGATCACCTTCAAAACAGAAATAAGATAAATTTACTAAAGAAAAGTTTTTTTGTTGTTGTTATTTTTTTTTTTTTCAAATTCATCCCATTTGTTTGGGTCCTTTTAAGGAAATGGAAAAGTTTGTATTGCCATCTGGTGTTAAGTAGGGGAACAGCTTTTTTAGAGAAGCATGTTCTAGTATTTTGTTTGAGCAGGAAGCTCAGGATGCTAGTCTTAATACACAAATAAAATAGAAAAATACCAGAATATGACTATGTAGTAAAACTTCATATTTGCCTTTACATTGTTATTTTACTTTATCTTATATAGTTAGGAGTAATTGCAGATTTTATATCAATAATAGATAGATAGATAGATAGATAGATAGATAGATAGATAGAAAGATAGATAGATAGATAGATAGATAGATAGATAGATAGATAGATGATAGATAGATAGATAGATAGATAGATGATAGATCTTCAAACGAAGTAATTAGAGGATATAAATAAATTAATTGGAAGATAAATATACATATATATATATATACATACATACATACACACACCCAAACAAAGTAATTTGTGGATATATATAAGCAGAACCAAATAATATAGATACATTCATATATATGTGCTTTTATGCTTATTAAAATTATTATAAAAACATTAATAAGAAACATTCCTGAAATTATTTATGAGTTCATTGTAAAACTTTCATAATAGTCATGATTTTAAGATAATTTGCTTCAAGTTTGTCTCATTTAAAATAACATTGCTCCTACAATAGTTTACAAATATAAATTCAATGAAATTAGTTATAACAGGCTTTTGTAAAACTTGGCATTTTGTGTGCATATCAATGAAAACCTCGGAAACAGCAAGTATGGAATACATTAGAGCCATGAGAATTGTGTTCTCTCCGTCCCACACTCCTCTTGACTGCTTTGTGTTATAGTCATAAATTATGTGCTTTTATATATGCATAGTCTACTGAAATTTTGTTTATTTTTTCTTAACATTGTAGTAGGGGCTGTGGGCTATGTTCCTGCCATCCCAGCTCCCAGTCGCCTGGCTAGCTTATGCCCCGAAATAACAACACACAAACTGGATTCTTTTAAACACTGCTTGGCCCATTATATCTAGCCTCTTCTCGGCTAACTCTTGCACCTGGAATAGCCCATTTCTAATAATGTGTGTAGCACCCCAAGGTGCGCTTACCGGGAAGATTCCAGCCTATGTCCATCCTGGGTCGGAGCTTCATGGCATCTGCCCCAGAGAGGAGAGCTATCGAGTCTGAGCTCACTTCCTCTTCCTCCCAGCATTCTGTTCTGTTTACTCCACCCACCTATGTTCTAACCTATGAGGGCCAAGCAGTTTCTTTATTTTTTAACCAATGATCTTCCTCCATCATAACATTATACTCTGCTGAATTTTTCTCAAATGTCTCATTCTTTACTAATTTTGTATTTACAATATTTAGTATGTTATTTTGTTATCCTTTTGTTCTTTCTTCCCCTCCTTGGTTATTAAAGAAATAGCGCTCTGTTTTCAGTCACTTTTTTATGATGGAAATAGTAACGTCTATAGTAAAAAAGAAAAAAAATCATGAGCAGCACCTCTTTTAGAATATTTTTAAAGTTAATTCACAAATTTCTGATAATAATTTGATTTACCACTACAAAATGACTCCTTTTATATCCTAGAAGAGATAGAATATCAAAGTCATGGCCCTTCATGTTACAAAATGCTTAACACTCACAATACTGTTTTACTGCAAAATAGTATATTAAAGTATTTTATGTGTAATAGAATTTGATTCTGTCCTTCCAGTTAGAGATATTATTCACTTACTACTCCTTATCAATGGTACATGAACACGTATGTTATACATTATTTCAGAAAAGCTAATTTTGAATACATTAACAAGGAGATGCTTATCCGTATTTTCAAAGATACCGTATCACTCTGGAGAGATTTCCAAACAGTTGCTCTCTGAAGATGAACTGAATGTGTCCCTCATATTCATGCCCACCTTCCTTTTACCGTGAAACCGCCACTGTGGGTTGTTTTGGGGTTAGTGTTGCAATGATTATAACTGCAGATGGAAGCATAGCAAAAGGCTTCTTTAAATACCAAGACTCACATCGTGTATTTACACAGTGAATATAATGCAAAACCATTATATCATTTTGTCCTGATAAGGTAGAGTCTCTAATGAGTAGCAGTAAATGATGACAATTCTAAAATACACAAGATTTATATACTTGATATTTTTCAAAATATCCATGGGATAGCAACACAAACTATTTACTGTAAATACATTAGTAACATAATAAATGACTAAAAGTTAGAGCAAGTGACTGTTTCTGATGGGCAAAACATAGCTAAATACATGTTTGAATGAAAAGTATTAGGGAAAACTTAGAACGCTATTCGTTATGTTACGATTTGACTGAAGCAATAGCATAACAAACAAGTGATTCAAACATATCAGGGATGGGGCTTAGTAAATCTCAAATTCTGTAGTCCATGTTCATAGAAGGACTTAAGAAAAACTGATGAGAACATTGTAAAAAGAAGTTTCAAGGTAACTTCACATAAACAACTCATGAATTTGCTTCATATTGCTCACAGACACATGGGGGTAAAATAGAAAGAAAAGTTACTATTTTTCTACCCAGCAAAGATCTCTTTATGTTAAGTAAAGCAAGGATCCTGGTTGAAAACAATTTGTTTTGCAAAGGCATGTGTATAGTGGCATGAAACAGATCAGGAGATGATGCTGAATAAACACTAGCCACTTATGGATAATTGAAGGACATCAAATGCTGCTTGGTTTGTGCAGTTACATTCAGTGGACAACAGAAATTATCTAGGAAAGTAGGAGAAGTCATGAAGCAGCAGTCATAAGCATGCTCATGCATTAGACCCACATATAAGACATAACTCACTTCCCTTTTCATCCTCATTTTTTAGTAAATCACATCAAAATCAGAACAAACTCCGTAAAATCAAGCTATGGAACACTTATATGCAGATACTGAGTCATGAGCTGTTATCCTTACAAATATCCTAAGGCAAGGAGGCTAGGCAAGCCAAAGATAATGGGTGGGAAATATTAGCTTGGATTCGACTGTGTGAGTAATTGTCACTGATCTTTTTCTGATGAAGTTAGGTATGATCAATTATTTCTCATCTGATATCAATGCTATATTAGCAGGATCCTTCATCTTTGGAAACAAAGAAATAACAATAGAAAATAAAACACGGTTTCAAGAGAACCCTTGAAACATTTTGACACTGAGCTCTAAAAGTGAAGACTATATGCTAACGTTGACATTTGTACTATAATTCACTTTAAAGCAGAACACACTGTAAATTCTGTCTTAATTCAGGGAAAGTAGTGAATAATGAGAAAACAAGACTGGTCTTGACTGGAAATTTATCATCGAATTCATGAAAAGCAAGCATGCAACCTCATTAGCCATCAGGATCTATGTGGAAGTGAAAGATATTCATAAGACAGTATAAATTACATGCATGTACTATAAAAAAGAAGAATATGCCTCTTTGTCCTTTTCAATTGATAAAATATTTTTGTCCCTCCGAAAATGAATTCAAATATTTCAATGATGGAGTACTATATTCCCTGCGGTTTCTTTCTGATTTGGAATATAAGGGTGATAAGGACAACTCTTGAGTACTAGAGAGGGTTTCACTGAATGCTTGAAGAACAGGGTCCAGAAATGTTCTAAATCAGTTTTGAATGATAAAGCAGCAGAGTGCACTTGAAGCTTCCATTATCTATTATCTGTAGAACATAAACAGCTATCTATAAGATTTGGCATATTTTAAACTTTTCATCACTCTCCTCTACTCTATCTTTTCTGAAACAATTCAAGATTAAGTTATGCTTCCAAGAAATAATTTACATTCTTAGATTCACTCAGTGAATGCTCATGTATAATCAACCTAATTCCTAAGAACATTTTAAAGGCATTATCGTACTCAATATTTTATAATAGATCATAACCCTGAAGTGTGTTGCAAAGATATAGTACCTTTGAAATTGGATTCACGGGTCACTAAAATTCATTATTTAAAGATTAGCTGTTTCTGTCATAGATCAGCATTTTATAGATGAGGATATGCTATCAATCTAGACAGAAGAAGACTATTCAAAATTGCAGAACTGTGCAAACCCAGAAGGAAACGTGAATGGTACTTTTAGAAATTTTGTGTCCTTCAAATTTATTTATGATGGCTTATCCTTTATGTTCTTTTTAATCACCCTGTGCTTTTCATGAAGACTTATTTGCTGTGCACCGCGACCCCATGTCTGCGCTCCGTGCACTGGCACCCAGTTCGCAAGCTTCGGGCAAGGGGGCTGGAGGTTAAAATACACAGACACACACAGACAGAGAGACAGCACCACGGGTCATTTTTGAATTCCCCAAGAATGCTCCCTTTATTGTGTTCAGGGGCAGATTATATAGAGATATCCGCACCCCAGCCAAACCCACCAGAAACCACTCCCCTGCCATCAGGAACTCCTGAAGGTCTCCTTCTCAGAGCAGCTGTAGGCACTCAGATCAGGGGATTACAAGAAATTCAGGATCTGGGGTCTCACTGCTCCCAACACTTATTCATGTTATCTTCGATATAATTAGTTAGATTCTTGTTAAACTCGCAAACCTCTCCTTGTGAAATATTTCCTATATTTTCTCTCACTCAGGATTCTCAGTGTTCAATGTTTGTGACCTGTTTTTCTTCTTAACAGTCTTTCTCTTGGAAAAGAAGGCTCCCAATGTCAATTTTGTACATAATGACTTGATTTATATCATTATTTTTAGTTATTCTTTTTTGACACTCTCCAAACAAGGTTATCTAGTCTTCTGAAATTAAAAATTATTCCAAAAGGCCCCATTTGAAAATACATCATGAACTCTTGTGTCAATATAATTTTAAAACAAAAATTAAAATTTGTTACTAAAAATGCATTATGTATTTATAAATAGGTAACAAAAACCACAGAAGAAATAATGCATTATTTATTAGAGATCCTATCTCTATTGTATGAGGTTTATTTTTGCTGATGATCTGAGTCAGATAAGGATTTAAAATTGAACTAATTGCTTTGAATTAAACAATGGTTGAGCCTAAGGTTAAGTGTGCATTTTCTTCTGTGCTGGAGAACATACAAAAACTACTAGTAGTTAAGACCCAGTGGAGTCATTGAAGCTCTTGATATTCCACAAGAGCCCATTTCACACTAGATAATGACTCAAGAAAGGTGAGGGTGCACATTGAAGTTTCAGCAGAAGTATTCTGAAGTAGCAGCTTTCTTTCTTGCCTGATATTAGAAGTATTGAGAGAGAGAGCCAGGAAAGTTAGACAAGGCATGATAAAAGCACTTTTTGCTTAATATTTTAAGTTACCATTATTATTATTATTATTATTATTATTATTATTATTATTATTATTGCATAGTTACATATTTATAATGAATTGTACAAAATATGTGGACCCTCACTGGATATCACATACATATAAAGTTCAGAGACCAGCATTTAAGAGTCAGTTATCTCCATCCTGTGATTCCAGTGATTGAACACAAGTCTTCAGTCATGTAGAATAGTTCACATCCATGTTGAGCCACCCCCAAAACTATTGTTTTATTAATACAGATTTTTTTCATTAAATCATGCTCCAGCTCCCATGAGCACAGCGAACTTCATCATGAGGCAGAAAGAATTAGTTGACTATAATATTAGTTGCAAAAACATGGTTGACATGGATGATGTTTTAGGTCAATAATTGTTATGAATTTAGGCTTCTTCTAAAAAGAATCACAAAACTTGGAAAAATTAAGTTTAAGTTATGTGTACCTAGCAGTCTTCAACTTTTCATTTGGAATTCCTTCTCAAAAAGGATAAGGAAAATGTGGTACATTTACACAATGGAGTACTACATAGCAGAAAAAAATGACATCTTGAATTTTGCAAGAAAATTGGTCAAGCTAGAAAACATCATTTTAAGTGTGGTAACTCAGACACAGAAAGATAATTATCACATGTACTCACTCATAAGTTGTTTTAAAACATAAAGCAAAGAAAACAAGCCCACAAATCACAAAACCAGAGAATCTGAACACCAATGAGGACACTAAGAGAGGCATGCATAGATCTATTCTACATGGGAAGTAAAAGAAAGAAAAAAAAAAAGAAAATCTCCTGAGTAAATTGGAAACATGGGGACCTTGGAGTAGGGTTGAAGGGGAGAGGAGAGGCAAGGAGGGAAGCAGAGAAAAATGTAGAGCTCAAGAAAAATCAATTAAAAATCCCTAAAAAAAGGACAAAAGTGGGAAAGGAATTGAATTCTCTGAGTTGACTCTTTGTGTCCATTGAGATACAATGAAAAAATGTATCAAATTTACCTCAGAAATCTGTGCTTTCTTCTTTAAAACAATACTTAATGAAATCACACAGGTACTATGTCTTACTAAGGTTTCTTGTTTATACTAACTCAGAGTAAATTGAGTAGGTTTATAAAAGTTTTGGTAAAGTTGCTTCTATATTGAAGTGGGGCACGCCTAGTTATTATGAATCGTACCTTAATATCACAATTCTTAGTGTAAATGTCTAAGAACTGTATATTTCATTTTTAAAAATAAATTTATTTTTTATTATATTTTACATTCTAACCAGAGTTCCCCCCTCATAGCCCTCCTCCTGTCCTGCTATGGTGTAGAAGGTCCTTCTCTATTTGTATTGATTTCGTGGGTTGAATAGAGAAACTGCCTTGGCTTTTTGATAGGACGATTCCATAGGCAGAGTAGACAGAACTGAATTCTGGGAGGAAGAAAACAGGGTCAGAGATTGCTGCCATGGAGCCAGCCACCAGGTCAGAGATGCTGAATCTTTCCCAGTAAGCCACGACCTTGTGGCGAACACAGATTATTAGAAATGGGTTGAATCAAGATGTGAGAGTTAGCCAATAAGAGGCTAGAAATAATGGGGCAGGCAGTGTTTAAATGAATACAATTTCTGTGTAATTATTTTGGATGAAAGCTAGCTGGGCGGCTGGGAGGAAAAGCAGACTCTCCCCTCTCTCTTTACCACACTGCTCGCCTCCCTTCCAGGTTACCTCCCATCTACTCCTCCCACTGGGCAAGGACTCCCATGAGTCTGACACATTAAGGTGGGGCAGGATCAGCCCTCTCTGTTGAAGGGGAGCTGCGGGCTGGTGTTTCTACCACTCAGCTCCCAGCCGCCTGACTAGCTTATGCCCTGAAATAACAACACACAAACTGTATTCTTTTAAACACTGCTTGGCCCATTTCTATTAATGTGTGTAGCACCTTGAGGTGCTCTTACCAGGAAGATTCTAGCCTACGTCCAACCTGGGTCTGAGCTTCATCATGTCTGCCCCAGAGAGCAGAGCTAAGGCATATGAGCTCACTTCCTCTTCCTCCCAGCATTCTGTTCTGTTTACTCCATCTACCTATGTTATAACCTATGAGGGCCAAGCATTTTCTTTAGTTTTTAATGAATGACCTTCCTCCATCATTTCCCCTTTTTCTGTTTAAACAAAAAAAAAGGAAGGCTTTAACTTTAACATAGCAAAATTACATATAACAAAACAGTTATCAAGTAAAAATTACAATATTTACATCTAGTTTATCTTTATCATAACTAAGGAAAACTATAACTATAACTAGCTATTCTTTAACTCCATCAAAGACTCCAGAAAGATACAATATTACCTAAGCAAACAAGAAATAAGCAACTTCCAAACTCTAGAAATGACAGAGACATCTCGTTGCCTGGACAGTCACCCAAAGTTCCTCTGTACCATTGGGGCATCCATCTTCGGCCTACAGGCCCATAGTTTCCAGCAGACATTTCCATATTGCCACAACTCTATGGCATTTCAGGGTCCCTGCCAGCAAGCAAGCTGCAGAATTGCACTCAGAAACCACATTCTAACATTCTGTAGTCAGATCACCTGCCTGAAAGAGTCAGAGTTTGCCCTGGCAGGACAGAACAGAAAGCCAGCATTTTAAATAAAACAGCACAACTTTTTTCCTGCTATGGTTGAAAACAAACAAGCATGCAGTCAGCTTTTATCAATACCATTTAAGTGTTTCGTGGCAGGACCTCTTAATGAGCAGCAGGGTTTTGCAGTTAAAGCTGAGTCAGGAAGCTTCTCATAGATGAGAGTACTTGCTTGCCTCTAGCAAGCAGAGCAGACCCAAGAAATTGCTGCTACCAAGAAAACATGCTTTACTCTATTCTTTCCCAAGTTTTCTCAGGCTTTCTGTGGACTCAGTTGTCCACACGTTGGGCAGCCATTCTGTTGAAGGGGAGCTGCTTGCTGGCATTTCTACCACTCAGCTCCCAGCCGCCTGGCTAGCTTATGCCCTGAAATAACAACACACAAACTGTATTCTTTTAAATACTGCTTGGCCCATTCCTATTAATGTGTGTAGCACCTTGAGATGCTCTTACCAGGAAGATTCTAGCCTACGTCCAACCTGGGTCTGAGCTTCATCATGTCTGCCCCAGAGAGCAGAGCTAAGGCATATGAGCTCACTTCCTCTTCCTCCCAGCATTCTGTTCTGTTTACTCCACCCACCTATGTTCTAACCTATGAGGGCCAAGCAGTTTCTTTATTTTTTAACCAATGACCTTCCTCCATCACCTCTCCCCACTGTATTATGGCCAAGCATGTTATCCCACCATAGGGAATCGTCTCCAAAAAAGCTAGCTTATGATTCAGGGATAGGTTATGGTCCAACTACCAGGTGCCCCTCAGATTGTCCAAGCTTCATTGCTATCTCCTAAACTGGAGGGCCTAGTTCGGTCATGTGCAAGCTCCACAGCTGTCAATCTAGAGTTCATGAATTTCCATGAGCTTGGTTCAGCTATCTCTGTAGATTTCTCCATCACGATCTTAATCTCTGTTGCTCATATATTTCATCCTCCCTCTATTAGACTGGATTCCACCTGGTGCTAGGTTGTAGATTTCTACATCTGATTCCATCAGTTACTGGATGAAGGCTCGAGTATGATGATAGTCACTAATCTGATTACGGAGAAGGCCAGTTCAAGCACTCTGTCCACTATGGCTAGGAGTCTTATCTGGAGTCATTCTTGGGGATTCTTGGGAGTTTCCCTAGCACCAAGTTTCTCCCTAACCCAATAGTCTCTCTCTCTCTATGAAGATATCGCTTTGATTGCTCTCCCATTCTATCCCTCCAGTCCCCCATCCCATTTCCTCATGATGAGAAAATACCCCTTTTAATCTCATTACTTTTAGCAAAGTATTTTATTACATTCAGATTCCAGATAGAATTTTGTTTTCTGCCTTTCTTCAATTTACTATTGTTTGTAGTCAGCTTCAACAACGTAGAGCTCTCTGCATTCACTTATGTCTCTATCTGTAATCTTTTTCATTATATCTTTCATCTTTTGAGAATCTGCAAATTTTGAAAAATACACTTTTGAAATATGACTTTTGTCATAGTAATTTATATTTTACATATAATCTAACTTTCCACTACTACTCAAAGTAAAACTTCCATTACATAAAACCTCAAGGAAACATTATGAATGATAATTCATAATAAACATAATAGATATAATCTAATCCTGTTGGTTAATTTTCATATATGTAAGTTCAGGCACACAGAAAGTGCTGTTTCCAAACAGCTTGACTATTTACTGTCATTACCTAGGTTAGTAGGTAGTAGTAACTAGTTATGCAACTAATTTGAGAAAGATATTATGGATGACTTTCTTTCTGTGTGTCTGTGTTTTATTTCAATTTTGAATTTGCTCTAAACACTTATAACACTAAAATAATGTTTTATTTATTTAAAAAAATCACTAAATAATCTTACATATATCGTGTAAATGCTGCTTCCCATAAGAAACTTCATAAATTGGTATCAATGAATTTACATTTTGACAGAGTGTACACAAGTTCACACTTCTCTGGTTTAATAAAATGTACTTTAATGTAATTTCAAAATACTTTGCTTACACGCCATCCCATGAATTGAACTGAAAAACATAGAAATCCTGCATCTATCAATTATCAGTTTTTTTTATATTATTTTAAACTTAAGTGGACCCCACCCACCATTTCTGATTTCTACATAGAATTTTGATTTTAACAGTTTCTATTACAAAGAGCCAGCTCTTTATTGAACAACAGGTTTCCTTGTCAGAATCTCCAAATTGCCTTAATATCATGGACTTTTTTTTTCTTGTAGTTATCCTTGGAAAAAAGAGTGGGTAGTTTCCAAAGACACTACTAATCCCTGACTAATTTTCTTATCAAAATTATTTCATGCAAACTGTTCCTTGTTATGCCATATTATAAACAGGATAGTAATAGTATGGCTAATCTCATTGCTAGTTATGGAATTATATACATATGTCTCACCACTGTGAGTAATAAAATTATATTTCTAAATAAAAGTATATTTTGGAAAAGAACTCACATAAGTTAATAAAAGTATACTTAAAATAACCAACATGCTGTTACACAGTAACAGTTGAGAACTTAGCACTTCCTGAGCAGGATACTTTAAAAATATGTCTATAGACTCAGTACTCTATCACTACCATTGCTATTCAGAATTAGTACCAGCTGATATGAATAAATTACAAGGAAGGACTCTTTCTACATCCCTAATTATTGCTAAAAACTGTAGGAATATTTACCAAATTAGAACATATCCCATTGCCAGCATTTTCTGCCAGATACTGCTAAGTTATGTTCCTACTCATAAAAGAACCAGTTTTCACAAAGGTAATGCCCTTTAGGGAATATTTTACGTGGCACATGAGGGTATTTTTGTCAAGGACAAGCTGCACATACTTCACTTCACCAACTCATTTGGATTTAAAGCCACTCAGGTAGTTGAAGCCGACATGTGTACCAGGGAGTTTGTTTGCAAATGGGTTGCCTAAAGTGGGCATTTCCACCTCATGGTAAGTTAACAGAGACATAGTTAAAGAAACAGGATGAATGGAGCTAGCTGAGTCCTACAGTTACTTCTCTCACCTTGCTTCCCTCCAAGATATGAACACTTCCGTCAAATGTTCTCTCTCTCTCTCTTTTTTTTCACCTGTTTTTGAATGGGATATTTATGTATTTTTATTGTTTTATTGAGCTATATATTTTTCTCTACTGTCCTCCCTTCCTCTCCCCTCTCCCTTATACCTTCTCCCATGATCTTCACTTTCCCAATTTACTCAGGCAATCTTGTCATTTCCTCCTTCCCATGTAGATTAGATCCATGTATGTCTCTCTTAGGGTCCTCTTTGTTGTCTAGGTTCTCTAGGGTTGTGAATTGTAGGCTGGTTTTTCTTTGCCTTATGTCTAAAAACTACTTAAGTGAGTGCATATTATATTTGTCTTTCTGGGTCTGGGTTACCTCACTCAATATTATGTTTTCTAGATCCATCCATTTGCCAGCAAATTTCAAGATATCATTTTTTTTCACTGTGTAGTACTCCCTCGTGTACTACCACATTTTTTAATGCATTCTTTGGTCAAAGTGTGGGAAGTACACCTGAATTCATTAGCACAGGACACCACTTCCTAAATATAACCCCAGTAGCACAAATACTAAGAGCAACAATTAATGAATAGGATCACCTGAAACTGAGAAACTTCTGTATGGTCAAGGACAAATGACAGCCTACAGAATAGGAAAAGAACTTCAACAACCTCATATCAGAAAGAGTACTAACAAATGTTTTTAAATCAATGCAGCATGGCATTACTCAGAAACGTAACCAAGTAAATGTGGGATGAAGTTCTAAACCCACCTGCCAAAATAAGTGTTTTCTCCTTTAGGACATTTTCTAAATTGAATTTGTGATTATAGTGACAAGCAGGTAGCTAGAGCATTCCCCTTATGATTCTTTAAAATTTAATTGTCTAATGCAGCTGTACACATTTGGTTATGTGTATGTGTCTAGGCTTTTCAAATTAGCAAATCAACTAATAATTTTTTTCAAATCATGTTGCCATAGTATATATATTCTGAACTTAATAGTCTTCAACTTTTATCTCCATTTTCTTGAGATCTTCTTTAGTGCTTATGCTTAACTGTTCTAAAATAATTCTCTTGCAAACTTTATCAATGTCATTTATTTTGCTAATTCCAACAGCCATAGAAATGTCTGTGGTGTGTGTGTGTGTGTGCGTGTGTGAGTCTGTGTGTCCTTCAAGTTCATTTTAGTTATATTGGAAATATAATAATTGCTTTATCATAAAGATAGGTTCAACTATCTTCGTGTAAGACATTCAGATTTGTTCCTCTCTACCTCAATAGCTCTTTTCTGCATCTTTCTTTATTAGAGCCTGGAATACTTATGGTGATCTAAAGGCTTTAGAACTGGCCTGTTCCTTCATGACCTCTAATGTTGCTGGAACAATGAGTTATTGTAAAATTACCTCTTGACCCTTAAATTGGTTTTTCCAAATTTTCTGTTTACTAAGAAGATCTTTTTCCCTCCTATTAACTCTAGTAACTCCTAATAATTCACATTTCATTAGCTTATTTATAATCATCTGGTCACACATATTTATCTATTTAAAAAATTTAGGTTTAAAAAATATAAAATCCAAATATCTTTTCTATTATCTTTGAAATGCATCCCTTCTACAACTTCTTGTACACTGAATAAATATGATATACTTCAAGAAAATAACCTAATGTTTAATCCTAACTCTTACCACACATACAAACCTTAAGGTAATATGTGTGCTCTCCACTAAAAAAGATTTTTTAAACAAATATAACATCTGCCACAAAAACTCACAATTATCACGATCACACATTATTGGTTTTACTTAGAATAAAGCTGAATTTTTTTTCCATTAAACTTAGTCTTTTATGGGACACTCAAATTTATATTTTTTCATACAGGAAGGGTAAAATATCTATTGTGAAAAATCAGAAGACCTGAATAAACAGGAAAGTGCAATTGACAATGGTCTTGAATGTTCAAATGATTGACAAAGCTAGTCTTTGTATTTGTTTGTTTTCTCTTTTTTTATTACTTTATAAATAATATCATTAAGGGAGAATATGAGCAGGGAAGTCAGGAGTGCAGTAGGTTGGTCCACCCACTGAGACAGTGTGCCTGATCTAATGGGAGCTCACCAAAACCAGCTGGACTGGGACTGACCGAGCATAGGATCATACTGGACCCTCTGAATGTGGCTGACAATTGGGCCAGACTGAGAAGTCAATGATAATGCCACTAGGATTTCTCTCTACTGCATGTACTGTTTTTTTTTTTTTGATACTAGACTATCTTTGCATACCTTTATAAGCCAGGAGGAAGGTGGGGGGGGGGTTGGAATTCCCACAGGGCAGGGTACCCTGCCCTCTCTTAGGAAGTAGAAGAGGAAGAGGAAATTAAGTTGAATTAATCTATCACATTAGTTTAGCATGGTAGTTTCTAAAGTTACTTTACATTTCTAAGTCTTGATAGGTAAATAATAGTAATACTGCATTGAATTTTTATACTATTAACTATTTTAGATTTGCTGTCTTATTAACTTCAAATTTTAAAACAATAATGTTAATTTATTTAGATATTGCAATGTATTTTGATCATATTCAACACAAAACCCTACCCTTAAGTTTTTCAATATCTGTCCTGAAATATGCCCTAAATCCCTAATTTCCAGTCCTCTTCTGTTGTGTTTAAAAGTCAGTTGACATAATTTGAGTTTTATATATACTTCTGGATATTGGGACATCTACTATGGCATGGTCCACTCACCAGGAGCTTTGAATTTAAATAAAATTGAGTCTCTTTATCTTAAAGCTATGATCTATCCACAACTCTGTGTTTGAAGGAAAATCACAACCCATTCCTAATCAGTGACAGAATGCTGGATGGATTAATTTTACACAGGTCTTTTAGAGATATCTCCAGATACTATGAGTTCATTAAAATATAAGTGATGTCATGTCCAGAAAAGATTATTTTTTGTTTAGCTCTGGTCTTAAACAAATTCTGGAATTTGCAGCATTTCTGCCTAACTTCTATAGCAATCCCTGAACCTTGAGGAAGGTGTATGACACAGATTTCTAGTATAGAAAGCAGAGCACTCCACAGTCCTTTTTATTCATAATTACTATTGTATTTAAAGTTTGTTCTGTAGTATGTACTCACATAGAATCATAATGCTATGAAAAATTCACAAATCAAGGAAGAGCTATGGCACAATAAAGACAATAAAAATTGAAATGGAAATAGCAAATATTATGACCAACTAACAACAAAAAATAGAGAATTGTAGAAATAAAAGTGAAAAAAATCAACTTAATCCATTGCTTCCGCAAACACTTACTGAACATACAGTACATGTTAGGTATTCTTTAGTGTACTTGGAACATGGCCAGAAACACAAGAAAGTAATATCCTGGCTTGAGATGTCAGTCAGTGATCTGGAAGGGTGAGAGTGATTACCAGAAGAAAGTGACGTTAGGAAGGATAAGTGAATGGGACTAAATGCAGTACGTGCATGGAGAGAATTCTGCTGAACAAAACAAATAGCACAACACTTATTAAATGGCTCACTACCTTGGGGAAATACAAAACAGAACACAAAGAATAGGGGAAAGCACTGAGAACTGCAATCATAACGGCTGTGAGCGGAAAAATGATACTCAAAAAGGAGAAACTCGGTGTATTGTAATAGAATCAATCCCATGCAGCACAGAAATTAGATTTCCCAAGAAGCAAGGCAGGAAAAGTCAAATGCCAAAAACCAAAATGACCAACCAGGATCAATCATTCATTTCGAGTAACAGCTTACCATCTAATCTACAACGTAAATGTCTTTAAATGACCCAGGTCATATAAGAAAAAACAAACTTGAAACAATTAATAAATCAATTAAATATCCCACCTGAATATGAAAAGCAAGCTTCATGGTGGGCAGAAACAAGCATAATAAGTGTTATGCAATACTCATATTTCCAAAATAAAATGATTAATTATGATAATATGAGACTAGAGAAATGTGTCAGAATTCAAGAGCACTTGCTGTTCTGGCAGATCGTTCGTGCTTGGTTCTTAGCACTGTTTTTCCCTCTTCTGACTTCCACAAGCATTGGATATATGTTCTCCTCTTACAGACAGGCACACATGCACATACACAAAAATAAAAAAAGAAGTCAAGTTATTTTCAAGAACTTCCTTAAAATGTCATAAGAAATAATCTCTGATTTAGAATTATAAATATTCTTGGAAAGAATCTCTCTCTCATAAAGTAAAAATTGCTTTTAAATTCAGAATTAAGTTCCTGTATATGAAATACTTTTCGTTTTGTTTTTTACAGTTGTCATAGAGTTAAAAATATTGTTATATAGTTGAAATTCACTTGGGTCTAGGTTTTATTTACAGTATTTGCACTGAGTCAGAAGTTACAGGTAAGCTCTTTGTAAACTTGAGCTGAGGTGCCAGGCGCTGGGGAAGACCTAAAATATTCCTTTCCCTCACAGACTTGTATTTTGAATGCCTCTCGAGTTATGTCATGATTTTGAGCCTTTTGGAGGCAAGGCCAAGTTGGCAGAAATATATCACTAGGGGCAAGTCTTTGAAGGTTACCTCACTCCAGGTTCTGGCCTGCTTTCTCTGACTTTTAGTCTGTTGCAGTGTGATAAGTATCTGCCTCACACTTTCCCCATCATGCATCCCATGTTGCTTTCCCCGCTATGATGGGCATAACTCCCTTTACCACTGCGAGCTCAAACCAACTTTCCCTGCCTTGTGTTGTTTCCACCAGGCATTCTGCCCCAAAATTACAAAGTAACTAGTACAGACCTGTGAGTTGTTGATTAATGCGACAAGGTAAAGAGTCAAATGAAAATAACAGAAAACTTAGTACCAAATGGTCAGTCCTGGAAAACAAGCATATGGTAACACTGTATGAACTTAACAGGTTATATTTAGGAATATATATACACACACATGCAATAAAATGTGTGAAAAATTAAAAGAGGACAGAGGGATATACGAGAGGATTTTGGAGGGAAGGAAAAAGGGGGAAATGCCTTTATTATAATCTCAAAAATACAGAGAGCAGATTCCTCAATAACTTTTTCTTCTCAGAAGAACCACAATTTGCTTGTCAGGATAGATACAGTTTTGTGTCACTTTTGAGAGAGCTGCAAGCAAGTGGTGGTGTAAATTTGATGGAAATCAGTGCACAGTGGAAACACACTCAGGTCTAAGCCACTCTAGATGAAATTGTTTCCTGGGATCTTCATGAGAAGCCTTTCACTAAGGTGCCTGAAAATCGTAACTAACTGTATGAGAAACAATCACTATGAAGACAGGAAGATATGAATACCAGTACTAGCAAAGCAAGTATTAATTAAAGCATACTTACCAGAAACACTTGAATCTTTCATTCAAACCCAATTCAGAGGTGGGGCAGCACTGGCTGAGCATAGAGAGTAGTGTCCTGAGAGCAGCATTACCTGTACACCTTGCTAGATCAATCTTCTGTCATTACCTGGGTAACATTTAACATTAGGCTTACAAATAGACTTCTTTTTACTCTTACAAATCAAAGTGAATTATGCAAATGCAGAAAATATGTTAGCAAATACAAGATGCTATTAAAATTAATGAACTCATGGATTTACTCATTCAAACCACATTGAAAGGATGAATGTTCTTTTCCTGTGATTAGAAAGTTATACCTGAATTAGGATGAAGTTTACGGATTGTGGAGCAAAGCTGGAAGGTGGTTATTATCTTCACAATTAATAAAGCATAATTAAATAGGATTCTATAAAATATCATTATAATCCAAGAATGCTATTAACTTATTAATGGATACAGAAAATATGATATACTTACAAACTAGAATTTGTTTATCTGTAAATAAAACTGAAATTGGGGAACTTGTGGGTAAATAGATGTCTCTGGAAAACTTTTCTTTCATTGAGATAGCCAGGCCCAAAAGAAGTGCTGAAGATTTGCTGCTATATGTGGAAAGTAGCATCAAATATTTAGACTTTCATGTTAACCTGGAAAACCTACATGAAAATCAAAAATGAAAAGTACCTTTGAGGAGTGGGATAATAAAAAATAAGTAAGCTTTACCTTTATATATCTAGAATAAAATAAGATCTCAGTTGGCCCTCATAGGTTAAAACATAGGTGGGTGGAGTAAACAGAATAGAATGCTGGGAGGAAGAGGAAGTGAGCTCAGACTCTACAGCTCTGCTCTCTGGAGCAGACGCTATGCTCCCCTCTCCCGGGCAGATGCAGGGCAGCTCCTCTCCAGAGCAGATGCGATGAAGCTCCTACCCAGGATGGACGTAGGCTAGAATCTTCCCGGTAAGCGCACCTTGGGGTGCTACACACATGAATAGAAATGGGCCAAGCAGTGTTTAAAAGAAAAAAGAAAAAAAAAGATCTCAGTGAGGCATTTAATAGAGCATATTGTGCATATATAGAGATCAGTATCTCGATAATTTGATAGAAATGTGAATACGCACTCAAAGTGGTTATCAATATTCATCAGGCTGTGAATCTTCAACTCTTTTAAGAGCAGCAAAAGAACCATAACAGAACTGTGAGCTAACACAAACTTCTCTCTATCTAGTAAGTAAATAGGAACTTACTACTATTTTTTCTCTAAATTGATACGATGTTAAACAGCCTTTAAAAATTGATGTTTTAACTGATACACTAATACAACTCAGAACCTTAATAAGGACAGCTCTTTTTTAAAAATAAACGCTGTGAAGGCAAATATTTATGGGTGTTAATGGTGCTAAGAATAAGATATGGTTGAGCAATTAGCCCTAAAAAAGACATTTGTGCTAACACTTCTAAAAGTCAGAGACAAATCACTGATATGAGTAGAAAAAAATGTAAGAAGTAGAAAACAGAAAGAATGCATTGAAATGTTATCTTTCTAGGAAGACACAGCAACAGAAATGATGAACTCATAGCAGCTGTGCTTGTTTGCGTTAGGTTTGCACAGGACTTGAAATATCAACTGTAAGCCATGGATGTGGAGAGGACCACCAAATACTAGCTCTTAGCTGAAACTTCTGGGGAGGTAGATTCATTGGCTTCAGTTCTGATTAACTCACATGCCAACTGAATAGTAAAACCTCAGTCACATGATGTGCAACATAAATGTTCCTTAGAATGTACTGAAAGCACCGTTGGAACCCTGGTTCACTGTCTTGATAAATTAGAAAGAAGAGCAAAGCTATCATATTGTATCATAATTTAATTTTGCTTGGTAAAATGATGTCTGTTTTTTAACTTTCTGAGGTAGGGTAATATAAACATTGAGATGATTATAGTGAAAATTAAAAAAATTATAGTTGATAAGTTCATAAACTAAGTGTAAAAGCCACAGTTTTTCTTAATCATTATACTCATACATTGCTTTATGCTAATTTCAAATAAAAAGGTTTATAAACTAACATTTTTATCCAAAAGGATATACTAAAAGGATTAAATTTATTTCTTATTCATAAATACAAAATAGTGGTATCATGTATGTATGTATATATTATTATTATTATTATTATTATTATTATTATTATGAACGCAGTTGTACTAGTGAGCCGTTAATGGAAAATGTAAATTTGAAATATGTTTTGATACAAAACACACTCTATTTCCTTAAGTATAATTAAATCAATTGTTATGTATAGAATAATCAAGGCTCAAATAAAAACATTGTTTAAAACATCCTCTAAAGAACACTAACTATTCACAGAGAAGCAGTGTCTTATGGATGTTCCTATTTCATAAAATGTAATGTCACGGAAGAACAGTGTATCAGTATTTCATGTTGATGATGATCACATACAAATCATATTGAGAGATTATTACTATTAATCAAGTGATAATTTTTACAATATAAAATGAGAGTAGAATATATAGAATAGTTCTTCATATATGAAATTAGTCTTCTTTAATTATCATAGAACCTATAAATTATTATGAAATATTAATGATAATGCTAACAATACTAACAGATCATCTGATTATTTTTGCCTTTTTCTTTTTTATGAGACACATCTCATTAAGATTTTTGTTTATGTCTCTGTACTGCCTTCACAGCTGAGACTGAGCTGGAGCATGTGTTTCTTTTTTCTCTACTACTCATGTGTTGGGGTCAAATCGATGAACCACTGTACCCACTACAAAGACCATCATATATGTGACTATAATAAAACTAAAATCTATGTACTTCAGACTATGCAATGGCAATGAAAAAGCACATACTAGAAAAAGCAAGACAATTTTAAAATTAAAATTTGTGCATATGTTAGCATTTAAACTTTCTATTATATAAGGAATAAAATGTTACTTATAATTCTTACAGAATAATAACAGCACAATGAGTGTGCTCATGTATTACATCTCTTTGATGTCATTGGATAACGCATTGAGATTGTAATTATATCATTAAAATGTGGATATTATTACTTGATTTTCTAACAAAATCTTTTTGTACAAAGTTTTAATGAATTACCTAGGAATAAATCCCAGGTAGTTGTATAACAGCCAATAAATGGCTATCTAGTAGGTATTTTTTCTTTCTAAGAATGCATGAATAGAATGTGGATACAACAGAATGTGGTGGTACCAAAGATTCTACTCATGTCATTACTATAAACTCAAGGAAGTTACTGTAATATCCTACATAGTCCATATTCTTTCTCTTATATATTTATATATTCCATCTAAATTAATTTTATAAAGGCTCTTTTTGTTATTGAAATTTTTATACATAGGTTGATGTGAGGTATATGGCAAAGCAGATAAACTGTCTTATCTTTTAACATAGTATACTTTGGAAAGCAGTATAGAATCTATATGTGAATTCTGAATTTATGCTGTCAGTATTGAGTTTAGAGATATTTGATTATTAATGTCATTATTTCCAACAGATAAAGTGCATAAGCATGAACTTGAATCATCTTCCAGCTACTGTATAGTCTGCCATGTGTTCTCGGTTGACTATCTCTATTGAAAGCAGATATTAAACAATTGAGAGGGTAAAACATCATGGTACAAAATTATAGCTGTCAAGAAGGAGCAAAGGTTATAACCATCATTGTTGCCACTATGTAAGAATAATGATAGGATAGATGTCTCTCAAAATTACAAGGACAGATTCTTTTGTATAAAGAGTAAATACTATGCAATTTCTCAATGAACTGAATTCAAGATAATTGTTTCAAATGGCAAAAGCTACCCACAGAGAACAAAGGGCAAAGTTGTTATTCCTGAATAGGACTAAGACTACCTAAAGATCTTTTGAAAAGATTTATTAATACTGTTGAAACTAATAAATCATTTTCAATGTGGGTAGTATCATCCCAACTGAATGCAGTATTTATCAGAAAACTTAAATTTCATACTGACAAAACATTTAAATAGTATTTTGAGTCATTTGTTTATATTTGTTTTCTTCCATTATGTTATTCTACAAATCTTTATGAAAAAAATCCTCTCTCAAAGTTTTAAGTACAGCAATAGCAAAAGTTTAAAGTTAAGCAATAAGCAATTATTCTTAAAATTTAAAATGCATTGATGTTATCCAGTTTGTATTGTTACATCTTATTACAAAATTTTAGATGAATAAACATATTTTTATTCAAAACTGTAATCTCAATGTAAACTCTGATATTTTATTCTAGATCTATTTGAAATACAAAACCTGTTGCTAAATAATTCTGATTTGGGAGAAAGTCAGTATATTATTTAAACTTTTCTCTTTTGTTTTCATTTCTCACATGTCATAGGTTTCTCTACACCAATTGTCTCTTTAAAGATCTCTGTTGTTTTGCTTTTTTGTGTGTTGTGAACAGAAAATATGTCAAAAGGCAAAATGATAAAATAATTGTTGGTACTTTTGTGTGTTTGTGATATATATACAATAAATTTGGTATCTAATATAAAGTAATTATTTTAAAAACTCACAATTTAGAAATGAGTAAGCACAAAAGTAATTAAAAATGTCATACCAAACTGAAATAGTAAAAATATCATTATTTGAAGAATTGAATCTAGTCCTTATTTGAGGCACTTTAATATGTGATTTTTTGCTTGCTATAAGAAATATGTAATTTTTATGCCTTGATTCTCAGAAGAATAATTTCAAAAATCCCATTTAACTTAAACTCTTATTTTCTGTTACATGATTCTTTTTGATCTGCCTTTATTCATCAATGTAATAGAAGAGTGGACAGAAATAACATACGGACAACATTATTTACTTTGCCTTACAGTTTAAAGTATGTAGTTATTTGTGATGTGGAAATTGGATTCATGACGTGGTACTTAGTGGAGCGCTGGTATGTATTGATTAGTTCTTGCATCCTATAAAATCATAGTGGCAAATAGAAAGCAGCATCTGCATGGGAATAATAATGGGCTATAACCTTTAGTTACTCACTGTAGCTGTCTTACCTTAATGTGATAAGCCTCTATACCCAACATTTCCAGAGTTCCTTAAATCAGTACCTGGGTGAGATTAGGGAAAGTGCTCAAATAAATATACACATTGGAAATATTTCACGTTCAAATATCAACATACAACTTTAAAAATTTTTTGTTTTTTTTCCCTCACACATAAGTTCATGTAGATACGATTGTGGAAGACAATAAAAAGCATTTAACTTTTTATATTGATTTGCATTGCTTGAAAAACAGTGATATACACAGCCCTTAATGAGATGTCTCCGTCACATCCTCACCCCCAGAGCTCAGGCAATCCTGTGGTAGAGGAGGAAGGAAGGAAGAAAATAGAAGAGGGAAGAAGGCTACCAAGAAACATGAGTAAGGCTCTGTAAACTCACAGGGACTGAGGCAACATGCACTGGGCCAGCATAGGGCTGTATCCATTCTTCTGATTCATGTGCCTTCTCTTGGGGTCTTTTCCTTATGTTGATTTGGTCTGTTCAACTTTGATATGATAGTTTATAGTTTATTTATACAATAGTTTTATTTTATCCTTATCCCTTAGAAACCTATTTGTTTTCTCAGGAGAGACAAATGTTAGATCCAGACAGGAGGGGAAGTGGAGAGGAACTGGGAAGAACAGTGAGACAGGAAACAAAATCAGCATATATTATGTAGGAAAACAATTTATTTTAAGTTAAAAAAGGAATTATTAGATAAAAGTATGAAAATCCACATGATTCCACATTATCAACAATCATTAAAAATAGTATAAACAACTTTTTCTGGCAGCAGAACTCTTTCACAAAATTTCTACAAAATGAATTAGGTATTTCAACATAGCCTAGTAACACGAACAGGGCCTGTTTGTTGAGGTTTTTGTCCCACCCGGCACCCCACAGCAGGCAAGCCCCAAAGAAAATCACACAGAGATCTCTATAAGTTTTAAAGTTGATTGGCCCATTAGGTCAGGTTTCTTATTAGCTTTTGTAGCTTATATTAACCCATTGTTCTTATCTATGCTAGCCACATGGTTTAGTACCTTTCTCAGCAGGGCAGCTCACATCTTGCTTCTTCACAGTCTGGGCAGGTGTGGGAGGAATCAATTCCTTCTTCCCAGAATTCTCCTGTTCTCATTGTATCATTTTTGTTTCCTGTCTGGTTTTCCCAATCATACTTCCTGCTTGGCCAATCAGCATTTATTTAAAACATGATTGACAGAATACAGATAATTCTCCTGCATCATAGCCTGTTAAGAAATCTAATAGGCAGTAGTCCAGATAACAGACCTTGAGTAGTATGGACTTCCACATCTAAGGTAGCAAATATCAAAATGGCACTTTAGTTTTATTTACTGATTGAAGTGGGTACATGGTGTGGGACAATTCTGTATTCTGGCAATTATGTTTTAAATAAACACTGATTGGCCAATAGCCAGGCAGGAAGTATAGGCAAGACAACCAGACAGGAAGTAGAGGCAGGGCAATGATAACAGGAGAATTCTGGGAAGGAGTCCTTCCCAGTCCTGTCCAGCCACCGAAGAAACAGGATGTGACCTGACCCACTGAAAAAGGTACAGAGACATGTAGCTAACATAGCTAAGAATAATGGGCTAATATAAGTTATAAGAGCTAATATGAAGCCTGAGCTAATAGGCCAAACAGTTTATAACTTTGGAGACATCTGTGTGATTTTCTTTGGGATTAACCGGCTGTGGGAACTGGGCAGGACAGAAACCCCAACATGCCCTCATGTTACAGTTACAAAACCTGACATATTTATGGGTGTATCATACACAATCCTGTTCCATTTGAGAGAGAAGTATCAATGCATTTGTGTATAGCTTTATTTTTTAAGCTACATAAACCTAATAGAAATTACTTTATCAAATTTCTAGGGTGTTTATCTTAGAACTTAAATTTTTAAAGAATTTTGTAAATATAGGAAGAGATACTTTGTAACATTTAATGTCTACTTTAAAATTTAAGATGAAATGTAAGGAGCATTTCAGAAAAAATAGCATTTAGAACTACATATCAACCTCAGTGAAAAACACTTGCTAATTTAAGACAAATTTACTGGATAAATATTCTGAAAGATCTATTTTTTAATAAATGGTAACATTATATGCAGAGAGATTAGAAATCGGAGGTCTCCATCAATTCCCTCCCTTCTAGCATGAGAGAATCTTAAAAAAGGGGAGGCAGAAAGACTGTAAGAGCCAGAGGTATAGAGGACACAGGGAGAACAAGAGACTCTGAGCCAACTAAATAAGGCACATATTATCTTTTAGAGAAAGAAACATCAAGCTCAGGGCAATTTTTATGCTAATTATGTTTATATATTATTATATATGCATACATATGTTAGTATGTATATTATATATTATATGTCCTTATTGTATATACTTTTATATTTATTGTGTTACTTATATGCAAGTTTTAAGACTGTCTATTCATTGTCTATTAAGGACTGTTCTTCCTGGGGAAAGACTATTTCTCAAACTCTTAAATTTCTTTGTTGTGTCTAGTTCTTTGTTTGGTGCTGAGGCCTCATGAGCTTTTCTACCTTCACTGGGCATGTCTGGTTTTTTTTTTTTTTTCTGTCCTTGTAATGTTCATGTTTGTGAAAATTTGTTGACATTGCTTGTGACATTGGTAGGAGACACAATTTTATTGTTCTCATTCCATATTGTTCTCCTCCAAGTACATGGTTCAAAAATGTTAAAATATTTATTACCTATATAAAAAAATGAGTATTGTTCTGATAACCAACTAGAAAGTATGATATATGAATTGATGAATGCGTTCTGTGTTAAGTTTTGCTCATTACCATTCCTTTCAAGGTGATTTTCTTTTTATTCCTTTAAATTATTTTTTTCTATGAAGATTAATCCTCATGTTAAAAATTTTCTTTGTTTTCCATATATCATGGTTCTTTCCAAGCAAACATGTTGTAGGCTAGTCAATTTATTGTCTTCTTATAAGAATGATCTAATTTATTACCAGTAATGTTCCTTTTGTTATATTAATTTAACATCAATAATTTTTATAATTCATGTCAATAGTTTTCCCATTATTCAAGGTGATGCTGGAGAATTAATAATGCTAACAGTAAAAGCATACATGAAAATTGATATTCTATCTTAATTTTGTCATATTATTAAACTGAATGTTTCCATGACTATCAGGATGAGTAGTTATCAGATAGTAAATTACTTATGTAAATTCTACCTCTGCATTATTTATTGAAACTAACTTATTTCTTCTATTGTCAATGTTATTATTTTACTCATTACCTGAGGATAAGAGACATACACTTTTCAAAAATAAATTTAATCCCTATTATTTTCTCATCCTTTTACTGTTTTCAGCTATCATATTCTTGTTGTGTGAGTACACATACTCAATCAAAAAGCATTTATTGACATTAATCTATCTATATATCCTAAAGTCCTACCTCTTAAAATGATCTTAAAACAAATAAACAAACTGAAACCTAATTTAGAACCATGCTTTTTTTTTTTTTGAAAAGGTAGGCTTTTCTCAGCCAATCACAAGTAACCAAGTTTAAACCAATCATAGTCAATTGATCATACCATTTCAAAAACAGCAAATTTGTCACACTAACAAGTAAGCAATTTCTGTATTTTACTTTTCTGCTGTTTGGTTAGTATCTGCCAGTAGCATAATTTTCAGTGTTTTTTTGACTCAACCATATTTCTTAATTTGTCAAATAAACTCTGCTTCATTGTTGAATTGTTATTTCTTTCTTTTAACATACCTAATACATAAGCAAGAAAGAATGTGTAAGACATTTAGATATTTAATGTATATAGAAGAGTAAACAACAGTATGGAACCTTCCAAGGAATATACTTAAAAGAAAAATAAAATTGAAATTTAAAGATTTGTTATAAATCAGGAACCTAGGGAGATAGCTCAGTAAGTAAATGCTTGCCATGTAAGAAGGAGAATCCAAGTTTGATATCTAACATCCATGTACAAAGTGGGCCCTTTGCTGCACAATATTAAACCATGCTTCAGAAGCAGAGACAGGAAAATTGCTGAAAGTCAATGGTCAATCATCCCAGTTTAATGTTTGAGATCCAGGGCATAATGAGGAACTCTATCTCAAAAAAAATATATATAGACCAATTAAGGAAAGTTGATTTGGTTTATACATACATATGAACATGCAGAAACACACACAAACACACACACAAACATACACAAAACCTCTTTTCTCACATGAAACATTTTCATGATTCTACTTACCTCAATACAATCTCAATGCTACCTCCCTCAACCTCAAAATTATTTGAACATAATGTAATTTACTACAGGATAATGAATAGCTGTCTTCAAGAATATGTAGCATTTTAGTAGTACTAAATTAACCAAAATCCACAAATTATCAAAGAAATTTATATAAAAATAATTATGATTTTCCCAAAAAACTCACAAATGAAACTATTTTCATTTGAGAAATACCAAGGTATTTCTGCAAAGCAGTATGTAAAAATAGCCTAAAATAAAAAGTACTAAATGTACTTAGAAAAGAAAACAACAAAAATCACTACTCTCTGAGAAGTAAGACAGCTATGTGCCAAGACAACCTTTTTAACATTCCCCTGAGTTCAGCACTCAAAGGATAGTAATGAAGGTAATGTGGGAAGAGTGAATTTCAGGTGGATCCCTCAATTATTGCTGAACAGTGAAGCACAAACAAAATGAGAACATGCTGATGGAATAAGGGAACTTCTCAACAGTTTCTTTTCTGAGATTCATGAAAAAGAAGATAAAAGGAAGAAATCAAGTTTTCTCACAGCTGGATCATAATGTTAGAAAAATGGTTCCTTCCTTAGAAACTGTGAGAATGAGATATATTTTTGCAAAAGCTCTCAGTGAAGGTTTTGTTCAACTTTTTACCACAATATACTACATTAGTTGGGTTTCTCTAGCAACAGAAATGATAGAATAAACTTAAGATTGGTCCCTTTTTGTTCTATGTTGGAATCCAAAAGAACTAGGCACTAACAAAAGTGAAAGGATATCTTGGGAGCAGTATAAATAAATTTGTTAGCCAGAGAGAGGGTTAGCAGGCAAAAAGTGAGTTTTTTCTTCCTTGTCTTTTTATGTAGGCTGCCACCAGAAGGTAAGACCTAGACAGACAGATAGACACACACACACACACACACACACACACACACACACACACATATATATATATATATATATATATATATATATATATATATATGTCAAATCAGTTAATTTAGTAAAAAAAAACCTTCTCCAGAAGGCAAGACCTATACTTAGTGTGGTCTCCTTAATTCAATTTATAATATATATTAAGGGTGGGTATGCTAAATCAAATAACTAAATAATGAAAAACACACATAAGTGAGGTAATCCAGACCCAGAAAGACAAATATAATATGTACTCACTTATAAGTGGCTTTAGACATACAGCAAAGGAAAACCAGCTTACAATACTAAAAGAAGCATACATGGATCTAATCTACATGGAAAGTAGAAAAGGACAAAATCTCATGAGTAAATTGGAGTGTGGTGATTATGAAAGAAGGTAGAGTGGGAGGTGGGAGGAAAGGAAGGAAATGGAGAAAAATATATAGCTCAATAAAAACAAAAATAATAAATAAAATGTTGAATCTGCCTGTAGAGTCAATATCCGTTTCATTAACGTGGGCAGTTGGGGCCTACGTTCTCCACTATATGCTGGGAATTTCTCTGGCTTAAGCTTGCTGATTATTACATGTAAGTTGTCACAAAACTGTGATTTGATGAGTATAAAAACATTGTGTTCATACAACAGTTTCCTCAAGTTTTCTTCAACTTCAGTCCTCCACACTCTTTCCATTCCCTCTTCCTAGCGGTCCTTTATTTTTGAGGGGAGGCATATGATGTGTACATTCTATTTATCTCTGAGAGTTTGAGTCTTTTATTTCCTTTTCATTGACCATGTTATTAAGAATGTTTATGTTAACTGCAATAAAATGTATTTCTGATGAAGGATCAGAGTGAGTTATCTATGTGCATAGCAACAAGTCAGTATGAGTTATTTTTATGCTATGACTATTTAGAAGAATAATTTAGGCTTTTCCTTGTCCTATGTCCTAATATGGCACAAGTTCTTTGTCATCTTAACAGTGTTTGGAATGGGATAAATATCATAGAGTGGGGAAATATTATGTTTCTCCCATACCCTATGTCCTAAAATGTTATAAATTCTTTGTCATCTTAACAGTGCCTACGAGGGGATCTATCTCCTAGTATGGGATCTTAGAACCAAACAATAGGTGGTTGGTTACCCCAAAATATTCATGTGTGTTTTTATTTATTCATATATATATTCCTAAGAACACAAATGTAACCTGTTTAGTTGAGCTAATGTTGCATGATTTTAGGGCTTACCATTTAGCATTGGAAAACCAGTCTGTGTGTTCTTCATAATCGAAGTCTCCTAGCTCCAAATCTTTGGAAGTGAGTACTTGTTTTACAATAGCAAAAATATAGAAAGAAAAAAATATACATGAAAGCAACATATTTTTACATGTTTTGGGGGCTTAAAAAGAAAATATTTGCAGAAACAAGTGAATAATTTAGTAAAATTGTTTGAAGTTCAGAATGTCCTCTTCAATTCACTGGAGTGTTTATATGCATCAGTGCTACCTGAAAGCAGTGTTCACGACTGTTTCATGCTGACCAAGAATGCAGAATGAATTAAAGAGGTTGATAAAGAGCCAGCACTGCTCAGAGAGCAACTTCATTCCATTTATAATGGCTAAATGTAAACAGATGGCTGAGGCAAACATATTAATGATGATTATGTCAAAGGAAGGAAAACATAGCTATCACATTTTGTACCTGTTTTATAAATAAAACTCAAATACACACCTACTGACATTGAGGAAGCTGCAAACATAACATTTATTTGATATTTACTCCATTCTATGATACTGTCTAAAATTTTACACTTGGTTTAACGTTAGATGCAAAATTGGCATTTTGAAAACTGTTAGTTTGAATTGAATTTTGACATACAACTTGATTTGTATTTTAACAGGCAATTTTAAATTTCTATTTAATTAAATGTCCTACACATTTAAAATATTTACTTCAACTGAAACTCAAGCCTGTTGACCAACTAAAACCTACCTTATTATAAATGTAATTTATAGACAATCACACAATTTTGATAATATAATCAAATAATATATTACAATAATTGAAAACTTATTTTTTCTGCTACACTTTCTCTTATCAAACTATGTTTCACAGAATGCTATTACCAAGGACACAATATAATTCCATTATTGATTTGAATACACATTTAAAGGTCAGCACTAGCTAAGCAGTTTGAAAGTTGATTAGTTTATGCCTGTTAAAGCTCCTACACACCTTTGAAATTTAGAATAATTATATTTAAACAACATACTGACAGGAAAAATTATGACTGTGTTGCAAACTATGACATTATTAAGGAAAAGTAGACCTTTCTAAATGTACAAATTTGAAAGTTTTTATAAGTTTTATATGAGAGAAAATTTTAGAAATAATGTTTGAAATAATTTTAGGCATTGTATGGGCCTTATTTTATAATAAATACTATGAAAATTAAGCATTTATTTATATTTTGCCTCTGAATGCATCTTTACAAGGCACGAGGCTCATCCTTTATAAAGAAAAGATTGCTAAACAGTATGTATTATTTTTTCATGCAGTACAGATTATTCTTTTTTAATTTATTAGATTTTTTAAAAAAAATACCAATCAAAGTTCCCACTACCTCCTCTCCTCCCATTTCTTCCACACACCTTCCCACCCAACACCTCTCCAATCCTCAGAGAGGTTAAGGCACATTGCTTTGTGTAAGGTCCAAGGCCCTCCCTATTATATCTAGACTGAGCAAGGTATACATCTAAAGAGAATAGGTTTCCAAAAAGCCAGTAAATACAGTAGGGATAAATCCTGGTGCCACTGCCAGTGGTCCCTCTATGTGACCCAGCCATACAAATGTCAATCACATTTAGAGGGAATAGTTTGGTCCTATGTCTGTTGCTTCCCAGTCAGGCTGAAGTTACTGAGCTCCCATTAGCTCAGGTAAGCTTTTCCAGTGAGTGAACCCATCTTGGTCTTGACCTCTTTTCTCATATTCTCATTCTTTCCACTCTTTAACTGGACTTTGGGAGCTCAGGCCAGTGTTCTGATGAGGGTCTCTGCCTCTCTTTCCATCAATTGTTGGATGGAAGTTCTATGGTGATATTTAAGATATTCATCAGTCTGGCTACAGGGCAAATCAAGATCAGGCTCCCTCTCCTTTATTGCTTATGGTCTTAGCTGGAGTCAGCCTTGTGGATTCCTGAGAATTTCTCTAGAGCCAGGTTTCTGCTAACACTATAATGGCTTCCTCAATCAAGATATCTCTTTCCTTGCTCTCATCACTGTTCTTCCCCCATCTCAACTATCCCATTCTCTCAAGTTCTCTTCAACCCTCCCCTTCTCCCCTCCTCTTCTCCTTCCACCCTCTCTCCTTTCCCACCCCTATGATCCCAATTTTGTCAGGCGATTTTGTCTATTTCAACTTTCCAAGTGGGTCTATATGTGTTTTTCTTTGGGTTTACCTTATTACTTTGCTCCTCTAGAATCATGAACTATAGGCTCAATGTCCTTTATTAATGACTAGAATCCATGTATGAGTGAGTACATACCATATCCATCTATTTGGCTGGGGGTTACCTCACTCAGGATAGTGTTTTCTAATTTCATACATTTGCATGCAAAATTCAAAATGTCATTGTTTTTTACCAGTGGACAGTACTCTAACGTGTAAATGTTGCACATTTTCTTTATCCATTCTTCGGTTAAGGGGCATCTAGGTTGTTTCCAGGTTCTGGCTATTACAAATAATGCTGCTATGAATATAGTTGAACAAATGCTTTGTAGTATGATTGAGCAACTTTTGGGTGTATGCCCAAGAGTGGTATTTCTGGATCTTTAGGTAGGTTAATTTCCAGTTGTCTGAAAAACTCTCATAATAATTTCCATGTACAAATTTGCATTCCCAGCAGAAATAGATGACTGCTTCCCTTACTCCAATCCTCTCCAGCATAAGCTATCATTGGTGTTTTCGATCTTAGCCATTTTGACAGTTGTGTTACAGAGATGATTTGATTTGCATTTCACTGATGACTAACGATATTGAAAATTCTTTTAAGAATCTTTTGGCTAAAACCAGGCAGTGGTGGCGCACGCCTTTAATCCCAGCACTCGGGAGGCAGAGGCAGGTGGATTTCTGGATCTCTGTGAGTTCAAGGCCAGCCTGGTCTACAAAGGTAGTTCCAGGACAGGCTCCAAAGCTACAGAGAAACCCTGTCTCGAAAAAGAATCTTTTGGCTATTTGAGATTTTTTTGTTTTGTTTTGTTTTGTTTTTCAAGACAGGGTTTCTCTGTGGCTTTGGAGCCTGTCCTGGAACTAGCTCTTGTAGACCAGGCTGGTCTCGAACTCACAGAGATTCACCTGCCTCTGCCTCCCAAGTCCTGGGATTAAAGGCGTGTGCCACCACTGCCTGGCCTTGAGATTTTTCTATTGAGAATTCTCTGTTTAGTTCTGTACCCCATTTTAAATTGATATTTGGAATTTTAATGTCTAATTTCTTGAGTTCTTTATATATTTTGGAGATCAGTCCTTTGGCTGATGTGGGGCTGATGAAGATCATTTCCCATTCAGTAGGCTATCATCATTTTGTCTTATTGACTGTGTCCTTTCCTTTACAGAAGCTTTTCAATTGCAGGGGGGGTCCCATTCATTTATTGTTGCTCTCACTGTCTGCACTACTGGGATTATATTTAGGAAGTGGTCTCCTGTGTCCATGCATAGAAGATTACTTCCCTCTTTCTCTTCTATCAGGTACAGTGCAGCTGGATTTATATTGAGGTCTTTAATCTATTTAGATTGAAGTTTTGTGCATGGCAATAGATACGAATCTATTATCATTCTTCTACATGTTGATATTCAGTTATGCAAGCACCATTTTTTGTAGATACTTTCTCTTTTTCCATTGTATAATTTTAACTTCGTTGTCAAAATTTAGGTGATCATAAGTGTGTGAATTTATATCCATGTCTTAGATTCGATTCCATTGGTCCCCTGTCTACTTTTATGCCAATATCCAGCTGTATTCATTACTGTAGCTCTGTAATAGAGCTTGATGTCAGGGATGGTGATAATTCTGAAAGTTCCTTTATTGCACAGGATTGTTTTGACTATCCTTGGTTTTGTTTTTCCATATGAAGTTTATTATTGTTCTTTCAAGGTCTGTGAAGAATTGTGTTGGGATATTTATGGGATTGTATTGAATCTATAGATTGCTTTCAGTTGGATTGCCATTTTTACTATGTTGATCCTACTTATCCAATAGCATGGAAGATCTTTCCATTTTCTGGTATGTTCTTCCAATTTCTTTCTTTAGAGACCTAATGTTCTTTGTCAATTAAGTCTTTTATACTTTGGTTAGTGATGCCCAGGGATATTTTATGCTATTTGTGGCTATTATGAAAGGTGATGTTTCTCTGATTTCCCTCTCAGCTTCTTTATCATTTGTATATATGAGTGCTATGGATTTTTTTGAGATGATCTTGTATCCTTCCATACCACTGAAGGTTTTATCAGCTGCATGCATTCTCTGGTAGAGTTTTTGGTGTGACCTATATATACTATCTTATCAACTGAAAGTAATGAAAGTTTGACTTCTTTCTTTCCAATTTGAAGCCACTTGATCTCCTTTTGTTGTCTTATTTCTACTGCCAAAACTACAAGAACTATGTTGAAGAGATATGGAGAGAATGGACAGCCCTGTCTTGTTCCTCTATTTAGTGGAATCGCTTTGATTTAATTTGATGTTGGCTGTCAGCTTGTTGTATATTGCTTTTGTTATATTTATATATGTTCCTTGTATACTTGATCTCTTCAGGACCTTTATCATGAAGAGATGTTGAATTTTCTCAAATGCTTTTTCAGCATCTAATAAAAATGATCATATGATTTTTTTTCTTTCAGTTCATTTGTATGACGGATTGCATTGATAGATTTTCATATGTTGAAATAGCCAAAATCTCGGGGATGAAGCCGAATTATTCATGATGGATGATTTTTTTTGATGTGTTCTTGGATTTGGTTTTCCAGTATTTTATTGAGTATTTTTGCATTCATGTTCATGAGTGAGATTGGTTTGTAATCATCTTTCTTGGTTGAGTCTTAGTGTGTTTTTTGTATCAGGGTAACTGTAAACTCATAAAAAGAGTTTGGCAATGTCCTTCCTCTTTCTATTATGTGGATTACTTTGAATAGTATAGGTATTAGCTTCTTATGAAGTTCTGATAGAATTCTGCACTAAAACCATCCAGCCCTGGGCTTTTTTAGGTTGGGAGGTTTTTGATCTCAGCTTATATTTCCTTCCAGTTTAAAGGACTGAGCTCCCACGGTCCAAATGAGGAGCAGAAGAAGGGAGAACATGAGCAAGGAAGTCAGGACTGGGAGGGGTGTGCCCACCCACTGAGGCAGTGGGGCTGATCTAATGGGAGCTCACCAATGCCAGCTGGACTGGGAGTAATAGAGCATGTTATCAAACCAGACTCTCTGAATGTGGCTGACAATGAGGGCTGACTGAGAAGCCAAGAACAATGGCACTGGGTTTTGATTCTAATGCATGTAGGCTTTGTGGGAGCCTATTTTGTTTGGATGTTCACCTTCCTAGACCTGAATGGAGGGGGGATGACCTTGGACTTCCCACAGGGCAGGGAACCCTGACTGCTCTTTGGACTGGAGAGAGAGGGGAAAAGGGAATGGGGGAGTGGGAGGGAAATGGGAGGAGGTGAGGAGGTGGAAATTTTTAATAATAAAAAAAGGTCTATTTAAATTGCTCACCTGTTCTTTATTTAATTTTGTTATATGGTATTTATTTTTTTATTTTTATTTTTTTATGGGATTGTTTTTTTTATTTTTTTTATTAATTAATTTATTTAATTATTAAAGATTTCTGCCTCTTCCCCGCCACCACCTCCCATTCCGTCCCCCTCCCCCAATCAAGTCTTCCTTCCTCCTCAGCCCAAAGAGCAAGCAGGTTTCTCTGCCCTGTGGGAGGTCCAAGGACCACCCACCTCCATCCAGGTCTATTAAGGTGAGCATCCAAACTACCTGGGCTCCCACAAAGCCATTACGTGCAATAGGATCAAGAACCCATTGCCATTGTTCTTCAGTTCTCAGTAGTCCTCATTGTCCATTATGTTCAGCGAGACCGGTTTTGTCCCATGCTTTTTCAGACCCCGGCCAGCTGGCCTTGGTGAGTTCCCGATAGAACATCCCCATTGCCTCAGTGTGTGGGTGCACCCCTCGCAGTCCTGAGTTCCTTGCTCGTGCTCACTCTCCTTCTGTTCCTCCTTTGGATCGTGAGACTTCAGTCCAGTGCTCCAATGTTGGTCTCTGTCTCTGTCTTCTTTCATCGCCTGATGAAGGTTAATATTCAGGGGGATGCTTATATGTTTTTCTTTGGGTTCACCTTCTTATTTAGCTTCTCTAGAATCACGAATTATAGTCTCAATGTCCTTTATTTATGGCTAGAAACCAAATATGAGTGAGTACATCCCATGTTCCTCTTTTTGGGTCTGGCTTACCTCACTCAGGATAGTGTTTTCTATTTCCGTCCATTTGTATGCAAAATTCAAGAAGTCATTGTTTTTTACTGCTGAGTAGTACTCTAATATGTATATATTCCATACTTTCTTCATCCATTCTTCCATTGAAGGACATCTAGGTTGTTTCCAGGTTCTGGCTATTACAAACAATGCTGCTATGAACATAGTTGAGCATATACTTTTGTTGTATGTTTGGGCATCTCTTGGGTATATTCCCAATAGTGGTATTTATTTTTTTAAATGTCCATTTCTTTTACATTTTCCAATTTTGTGGAATACGGGATTTTGTAGTATGATCTGATATTCCTCTTGATTTTTTCAGTGTGTTGTTATATCCCTCTTTTCATTTCTGATTTTGTTAATTTTTATGTTCTCTCTCTGCCTTTTCATTAGTTTGGATAAGGTTTTTTTAATATGTTGATTTTCTCAAAGAACAAGCCCTTTGCTTCATTGATTATTTTTATTGTTTTCTTTGTTTATATTTTGTTGATTTCAGCCCTCAATTTGATTATTTCCTGTCTTCTACTTGACCCAGGTGAGTCTGTTTCTTTTTGTTCTAGACCTTTTAGGTGTGATGTTAAGTCATTACTTTGAGGTCTCTCCATTTTCTTTATGTGGGCATTTAGTGCTATGAACTTTCCTTTTAGCACTGCTTTCATAGTGTCCCATAGGTTTGAGTATGTTGTGCCTTTATTTTCATTGAATTCAAGGAAGTCTTTAATTTATTTATTTCTTCCTTAAACCAGGAGTGCTTCAGTAGTTTGTTACTGAGTATGTGATCAACTTTAGAGAACGGTTCCATTAGGTGCTGAGAAGAAGGTATATTCTTTTGTATTTGGGTGGAATGTTCTATAGATGTCTGTTAAGTCCATTTGCTTCATGACATCTGTTAGTTTTCTTATTTCTCTGTTAAGTTTCTCTCTGGTTGACCTGTCCATTGGCGAAAGTAGAGTGTTAATATTAAGTAATATTAATTACCAGTCATTCTTAATTCCAATTATTTTTGGTAGTAGTGTTTGTGTATTTCTCTTCTTTGGGTTATGCTGGTGGGGGGTTAGCAGTTGCCTGTATTTTTGTGAGTGTAGTTAGCTTCTGTGGGTGGGGGTTTTCCTTCTAGTACTTCTGTAAGGCTGGGTTTATGGATATATGTTGTTTAAATCTGTTTTTGTCATCAAATATCTTGTTTTCTCCATTGATGGTGATTGAAAGCTTTGATGGGTATAGTAGTCTGGGCTTGCATCTGTCGTCTCTTAGTGTCTGCAGCACATCTATCCACGACCTTCTGGCTTTCATGGTTTCTTTTGAGAATTCATGTGTAATTCTAATAGGTTTACCTTTATATGTTACTTGACCGTTTTTCTTTGCAGCTCTTAATATTTTTTTCTTTACTCTGCATGTTTTGTGTTTTGATTATTATATGGTGAGGGAATTTTTTTTTTTTTTTTTTTTTTTTTGGATCCAGTCTATTTAGTGTTCTGTAAGCTTCTTGTACCTTTATAGGAATATACTTCTTTAGGGTGGGAAAGTTTTCTTCTACAATTTTGTTGAATATATTTTCTGGGCTTTTGAGCTGGAGTTCTTCTCCTTCTAACCCTGTTATTCTTAGGTCTGGTCTTTTCATGGTTTCCCAGATTTCCTGGATGTTTTGTGTTAAGAATTTGTTGGGTTTGGTGTTTTCTTTGATCCCACAACACAGCCTGCTTCATGACCCCTCAGCCCTGAAGCAGGCTGTGTTGTGGGATCCAAGGACCTCACAGATCAAATGTTTTCCTTTAAAAGAATGTCTGTGGTCATGGTGTCTTTTCATAGTGATAGAAACCCTAACTTATACACATCGTCTTATCATGTCATCAAGAGAAAAGTGTACAAAATTTCCAAATTCCTAAGCATTTGTTAAATTTACACAGCTAGTATTATTAATAAAGAAAAATTTCAGTTTATATTGAATCTACCAAGAAAAATTTCAGTTTCATATAGTGCAAGAGATAAAATAACTATGATTGACTTGGATAATACTTTATAATTTTTCTTTGGAAATTGATTTAAACATCTTTTAAGGCGGAATATATATCATAAATTAAAAATATTTACAGTTGAGGTAATGATTCAGGTCAAATACCTTGCTTACTAATTAAACTCTAAGAGCACTATTGATTGATTTCATTACAGTATAAAAAAGTACTTGCTAGTGGTTCTGACACAATTACTTTCTAATTTAAATGATAGGTCAATAGCCTATCATATAACAAAATAAATAACATTGAGAAAGATTAACTATCTTTAGATGGAAGGTGAGGATATTGTTTTATTTTACATGTATGTTATTTGGAAAATCAGATTGTTGAGAATAATAATTTTTAATTACAGTTCTTTGGCTTATTTAAAAACAGACTTTGAAAAAATACTTCAGCATTTGAACTCTTGTTCAAATGTACCGTAAATGTATCTGTGAAGGAGGAATCAGTATTAAAGTCTTGCCAAGCATGTTGAGTCCTTGGTTTGAGCCCCAGCAAAGAATTGAAATAATGCCTGATTTATCAAGTTATTTGTAAAATTCCTGGCCAATGGTAAATGTTTAACAAATATAAATGGAAAAACAGGGAAATGTCATTATTGAAATTATAATCACCATCTGTTATGGTTATCTAAGCTTTTATTTCCTGTCTCCAGAAAAGGGAAAGCAGCCAAATTATACAAATATACTGACATTCATCTTGTCCGTGTCACAGATGCTGTGAAGGTATATAGACATACATAATGACAAACATTATCCTCTCACGGTTATTACATCTATGCACATATACAAAGAACATTGTTTTTCCCAGAAAATGTAGGTGTAATATAGGATTACAGGGTTCAGAATAAAAGAGGATTGTATATAGATATGTACATAAAATTTATTTTATTATTTTTAATTATATGTGAGTGTGTATGTGTGTGTTTGTTTCTGAGGGTGTGTGATTTTGTCAGTTTTGGTGTGTGTGTGGTTTATACAGAGGTCACAAGCATCTAGTTACCTGAGTCTGAAATGCCAGGCAGTTATGAACTGTCTGACTTGAACATTCAGAAAGAGCTTTGGGTTCTCTGCACAAACAGTATATGATGGAGGAGTTACTTTCATTTAATAAAGAAACTGCCTTGGCCCATTTATAGGCCAGCCCTTAGGTGGGTGGAGTAAATAGAACAGAAGGCTGGGAGAAAGGAGCCGAGTCAGGGAGTCGCCATGATTTTCCCACTCCAGACAGATGCAGGTTAAGATCTTTCCTGGTAAGCCAGCTCGTGGTACTACACAGAATATTAGAAATGGGTTAGATCAATTGTAAGAGCTAGCCAATAAGAGGCTGGAACTAATGGGCCAGGCAGTGATTAAAAGAATACAGTTTCCGTGTAATTATTTCGGGGCATAAGCTAGCCATGCGGGCGGCCGGGTGCCGGGGACGCAGCCCTGCAGCTCTTATTACAACAAGTATATATCCACTCCCCCATTCCCAAGCTCATTGTTTTTATGGATTACAAAAAATAAGTGAATATATAATGGATTTTAATCATTGTTCTGACACTATCATTAATTTATTTAGTTGTACAGTTTCCAATGATTACATTAAGGTAATTGTGAAAAAATTTTGCATTCCTATCAGCTGTGTTAGTCTCAAGGAAATGCAGCTTTTCCATTTAAGTTCTGTTGCCTGACATCAGTGAAGATGTGAGTCTAAACAAATGCTTTACACCTGCGCTGAAGAAAAGGCTAAAAATGAAGCCTAAATATCATGACAAAAGCAGCCAGGGCTATGTAGGACAATCCTAACTCCTGGGCACTCTGTGTGCTCTAGAATAGATTAAATGCTTGAAAAGAAAGAGTATGTTTTGGCAGCGTTGCTAGATCTATATCCCCAGAGCAAAATTGAAGACATAGTTGCATTCAATACAGACATAGATCTTCAGAAAGATATTTTCCTAAACAAGCATTGCAGGCACGCTGCTGTGCGTGCCAAGAATATCTCATGAAACAGAGAGCAGGCCTGGAACGAACACGATGAGTGCGGAGGAGAATGCTGAAAGGGGAACTGCTTCAGTGACACCCACAGCAGCAGGAGATGACAACAATGGTAGTATCAGCAGCAAAAAGGGCTATTTCTCCATTTATAAATGCAATTGAACATATGGCTAGCTTAATTAGGACTTTTCTCATTAACTCAGAATAGGCCCTCTCTACTGAAGTACCCTGGATAGAAAATCTGCGTAAGTAACAGTCTATAGGTTTGCAAAAAGACCATTTAATAAGTTGGAAACCAAGAAGTCAGCTATGAGCATCTGTGCAACATTTGCTCATCTTTACCATTTTTAGTCTCTACTGTGTACCAGAACTCCCAATGATGAGAATGGTTACTTTAATGCGACCTTCCTAGGTTCTGCCTGTAGTTAAAAGCTGAAGTACCTTTCCGACCTAAGAAAATAATATCGGTTAGTTTTACCTCTGTTATTACTGCATGTGGAATACAAAAAAACTGAATGTGGTTTCTTGATAAAATTCTAACATTTTCAAGGTAATATTTTTTCTCCTTCTTAAAGTAAGAAAAATAAAAGAAAATAAACAACTAACATATTAACTTCCATAGGAAATTACACCTATGTGTGTATTGTGTTGCATTGTGTGTATGTAAAACATACATACATAATTTTTGGACTGGCTATAATGTTTTTCTTTGTATATAAAATTTAAGATTTGGAATGAGGCAAAATAAAGGGCAACTGAAGAGAAAGTCTCTATATTCACATTAGTTGGGTTGAATTGGAGTAAAAGAAAAGAAGATAAAACCTTTTTATAATTTCAAAAGCATGCATCAAAATGTTAAGATACCTGACTATATAAGTAACACTTCTAGTTTCAAATATAAAATTGTTTATTTTCACCTCAAACATGGTAGACATAATAAAGAACATAACTTGTGTGCTTACCTGAGTATCACAACATAATAAACATGATAATATGGTTAGGAAATGCTCAGCCACAAAATTTGAATATCACTTTTTTTTACTAGTATAGTAAACCTTGAACTCTGATATTTTGCAACACATTACATTATCTTGCTCTAATTGTCAACTACAACTAGTGCCCTTATGAAAAATTCCAGTTTTCCTAGACCTTGATTTGGTTTTTGCAGCATAGAAGAGTGGGTAACTGAGTGGAATTTGACCTCTTTTGTCAACACAGATAACATGGTTAGGGATTTAAGCACACATTTTTAATGAGTTGAGGCAAATAATAAGGTACTATCCTGAAGCTTAAATACAACTTATTTTTCATTTCCTTATATTTCATAGTTATTCCTGTGATAATAGTCCATGACCAAAGTAATTTGTGTGAGATATGGTTTATTTCACCTTATAGTTCCTGGCAAGTGCTTCATCGAGTGATATCAGAGCAAGAACTCAAGCAGGGCAGGAATCTGGGTGCAGTAAGAAGCAGGAACAATGAATGAGTGCTTCTTACTGGCTTGCTCCCTATAGTTTGCTCAGAACTATGCACTTTCACTGGCACCCACCTCCCCAGAGGGCTGGACCTTCTTTTATCTGTCAGTATTCCAGAAAATGCAGGGCAGTCTAACCAATAGGCAAATCTTATGGAAGCATTTTCTTAATTGGGAGCCCCTCTTCTTGAATAACTCTAGCTTTTTCATGTTAACAAAAAATAATCAGAACTTCAACATATACAAACTTTTGATACTAATAAAGCATAATTTGTCTCAATAAAGGCACCCCATAGTCTTTATAATAATTAATTTTTAAACTGGTCATAAAAGAAATGGTTATTCTAAATCAAATGTCAGACTGTCTACCTGATGATTACAAAAAAATTCATGTACTTAGGAGATAGGCGAGGTAGAAGTCAGAGAGAGAGTCTGGATAGGTATTTTTCAGTGCAACCACAAAAGCAATTTACACTCAGGGTTAAAAGAAATGTCAGCATTTATGAATCAAAAGAAAATGTGTGAGAAATTTCATCAAGAAATAAAAAAGCTCATAGAAAAAATTTTCTGGAATTTTCTTTCATTGAACTTACTTTCAATTTGTCATAAAGTTATAATAAGTTTTTTTACTGGTATTAAAATGTCTTTATAAGATTGGTATAGGTTTTTCTTGTACATGCAGGTGACTGTAGACCCAATAAAGAGCACTGGATCCCTGAAGCTAGATTTATAAATATTTGTGAGCTTCCCAGTGTTGACACTTGGAAATTACTGGCTTTCTATGTAAAATTAATACTTTTAAAATCTGAGACAATTCTCCAGACCCTCATGCAAACTTTGTACAGATGTCTTTTTTCTTCTGTTGTTGAGACTTTGCTTCTCTGTCCGGATTCATTCCCCTCTTTAACCTATTATCAACTAAATTGTTCATGCGACCGTGACAAAAGTTCTGCTTTACCAGAGCATTAATTAATATATAAAACAAAAGTAATAAAGAAGTTTTCTTTCTCTCAAACATTTTTACATCCCAATTATACACATATTTATTTATTTTCTTTGCATGTTGATGTACTATTGTCTTAGTCTTATGAATATAGTAAATATGCTTATCTTTCTCTCTAATTTGTTGTTTTATTTGAGTGATAATGTCAGTGAATTTGAATTCTTTTAAACTCTGCCCTAAAACACATGCTTAAATAAAAATTATAAAATGTTGTCTTCAGCATATTTTGTTCCTACCTCATTTCTGATCTCCATTATCTCTTACTTCTGAAGCCACGTTAAAAAATTATATACCACAAAAGGACACCAAGTCAGTTCTCTGTTTTATGTCACTAATAGTATGTTTTTCTGAACATGGCGGACAATGAAGGCTGATGAGAAGCCAAGGACAATGGCACTAGGTTTAGATCCTAATACATGAACTGGCTTTGTGGGAGCTTAGCCTGTTTGGGTGCTCACCTTCCTGGGCCTGGATGGAAGTGGGAGGACCTTGGTCTTCCTGTAGGGCAGGGAATTTGGACTGCTCTTCAGTATCGAGAGGGAGGGGGAATGGACTGGGGGGAGGAGAAGAGGAGTGGGGATGGGGGAGGGGAGTGGGGGGAGGGGGCAATGTGTGGGAGGAGGGGGAGGGGAATGGGAAACGGGGAGCAGTTGGAAATTTTAATTAAAAAAGAATAAAAATAAATAAAAAAAATAGTATGTTATCACAGATTGGGTAATTTTATAAGAAAATAAGTTCAATTTTGATCAGCTCCTCATGTTAAATATCTTAATGAGATGTCACTAAAATACTAGCACTTCTTTGAGATGAGAGACAGTAGGCACATAATAATTGTTATAGAGGGGAACCCACCAAAATTCCTGATTTCATCAACAATTTAATCTAGCAGTCATCTTGAATAGAGACTGACTGTCATCTATTACAATCTTTCTCCCCTCTCTGATGTGTGTGCGTGTGACTTAGGGGATGTTGCCTTAAATGACTGAGTAATGACAAAAAAAAAAAAATCAAATGCTGCTCGATTCTACTCATAAATGGAATTTAATCTAGTTGTTCCCATAAAAACTGAAAGTTAAATTGTGTTAACCCAGGAGTGTGAATAAGAATGTAGGAAAGTCTAGGAGAAGAGAGAGATAAGAGGTACCAGAGCATTGCTCAATAGGAGGAGTAACGATAAAAGTGTTCCCTGGCACAGTGGGTGGGTGCAATAAGCATAACACAGCACATATGCCAAAATAGAAGGGACCACTTTGACTGATGTCCTCATGAACAGAGTTCAAGATTTAAATAAGTGCCCAGAACTAATCATCGTGATGTAAAATGTGAAGCCAAACATCACACTGGGCCTGTGAGATAGCTCAGTCACTAAAGGAGTTTCCTGCCAAAGATGAGCTCATCTTTGGGCCCCACATGCTAGAAGAGGTGAAGAAACTACCAATGATTCTCCTTGGACTTCCAGCTGTGCTTTGGGGGACATAGGCTTTAGGACATACATGTGCTCACCAAAAGATATACACGGTATAGTTAGACCGAGAGAGAAATAGAGTAAATGTGAGCATACACACACACACACACACACACACACACACACCACATGCATACATATACATGAATGCTCTTGTGACCACTTAACCAAATATACAAAATCAATGAAAAAATATGGTATTTGTGTTTTAGTTTGTTTGTTTTGTTGTGTTTTGCTTTATTTGTTTGTTTGTTTTAAGAGGAGTTTGGCCGGAGAAAGACCAATCTCTGCAGTGGCACAGAGAAATATTGTTGGTATACTAGGTGTCTGCAATTCAAGAACTGAGTCCTTGGGACAAAACAAGCCACCTGAAACTTGGTGACATATGTCTATCTTCTGGTTTGTAACATTTGTTAGTAATAGCTATAAAGCCTACCTACAGAAAAAAAAGTGATTTTATGAAACTCTCAAGACAGAACTAAAATGGACAAATTACTCAAGAAAACATTTATTTCAGAGAAATGGAGTGAGATAAAAATCTGACCATCAAAATTCCAATATACTTGGCTCAAGATGAAGAATTATAAGAAAATCTAAAACATCTGGGATGGAGGGACTCCCTGCAGACTCTTCTGGTGATGCTGAGAGCTCCACCTTGCCTGTATTTAATTTGAGTTTTAATTTTAATGTGTCCACTTGTGTTTTGACATTTGAAAACAGTGAATTTATATAGCGTAAGATCTCAGTGGGCTTTCCCTCACAGCCTCTGTTTTGTGGAAAAGAATTCAGAGTTCTTATAAACATTCCAGCCTACCAATCTTCCAAATTTCTGCCCTACTTGTATTATGCATCATATATCATTGCCATGAGTATATATCAGAAGATTTAGAATAAACAAATATTTGATTATAATAACTTTACCAAGGAATTCAGAAAGAACTACATGATTCTACACTTAAGGTCATGTCTTGACACAACCAAGAAACTTATTCTACTTTTTAAGAGAGAATGAATGATGGCAGCTCTTGTACAAACATGGCAGACCTTTATACCTCACTACACTATTTTAAAACAATGGATAAACTGCCTGGTATTACAATTGTAACCTTGACTAAGTGGGTCAAACTTATGACCAACATGTAGATGTTGGGAGAAGGGGCCATTAGCTGAGCATTTTGTTTCAGATTGGATGCCTGTTTAGGTTTTTTTTTTTCTTGTGCCATGAATATAGATTTGGAGAAAATAATTTCCCCTTTAGAAATAAGGGCAGCAAATAGTCAAGGTTTTACCTTGAGTGTGCTTCAAACAATGTCAAGCTGAATGTTTCTGCTTCCAATGTACATCTGTGCAAGAAAACACACTAACATGAAACAGGAAAATAGAACAAGTCATTAGGAAAATTTCCCAGGCTAAATTCAGAAAACACAAAGACAAAAGCCATATATGCATCCAAATTTCTCTCTGAGGTGTACAATAGGTAGGGCCTCACTGTGTCTCAGAAACTTCTACCTGGGCTGAACTTTCATCTGCCAGGACACACTTCCTCACATGGCAGAGGCTTGTTATATAGAAATTACACACAACACCTCTCCCTTATCTCTTGCCTTTGCATATTGTTTAGTCTGAAACACCCTCCTTTGCCCAACATGAATTACATGCTGGGGTGCCTAAGCACAAAGACACATCAAACATTCAAACAAATAATTTGATAAATTAAAGACTTCAACTCCCTGTAGCCCATTGCCTTAGTGTGCTTAATAAACTCATCTTCCTATACAGGCTTAGAAAATAAATACATTCCAGTCAGCCAATGATCTTCAGACTTCTCTCATAGTCTGTCTACTAATGATTAGAAAATGAAGATTTTTATGACCTGGAATAAAATTAATGAAGGTAAGAGTACGTGAAAGAGTAGACTTGGTCTGAACACAGACTGAAGCAATCCACAAATTACCTAGTAATTTAATAAAACCATGAATCTAGATAAAACAAAGAAATGTCCAAAAAATATTGTGTTTTCTTATTTTACTTTTGGTAGTATGCTATAATTACAACATTTCTCCTTTTCCTTTTTTACTCCCAAATTTTCCCATATTCCCCTTCCTGATCTCTTTCAAATTTTTAGTACTATTTTTATTGCATCCAATCATATACATACATACATACTCTCTCACACACATATATGTATATACACACAAATCAGTCTGTGTGCTCTGAATTGTTTATATTTGCACGGTGTCCTTTTGTAATTAGACAACCAAAGGGTGAACTCTGCCTTGGGGAAGATGATTTCTTCATCTTACAGCCTTCCTTAGTTGTCTATAGTACTTTGTGTAGGGTGTAGGGTTAAGATCTTTTGGGTTTTCTCTGTCACCATTGGCATGTGCAGTGACATCATGCCTGATTAGTCATGCTGATGAGGTTTTATGGGGTTTGTTTCTGCTATTACTGGAAAAACAATACACTGCAAACTCCATGATTCTCTTATACTTTTTTCTGCCCCCTCTTCTGCAATGTTTCCTAAGCCATAGTGCGTGTTTTTGGCAGAATAAGCACTCCAAAAAACTGTACTAAGAGCAGACCAAGAAGCTACTACAAATATGAATTGGTCCTATCATAATTATAATGTTCAAAATATAGCTCTGTAATTTTAAATGAATAGGAACTATAAACTAGAAGCTATACATGCCTTGGTTAGTTTAATAAAATAATAGTCTCCAGATTGGTCATTTTACTAAACTTATTCTTTCCATAAACAGTAAGTTGAGCTACAGAGGTCCTGGGTTTTTTTTTTCACTGCTTTTCAAGATTTAATATTATGACACATTTCAATATTTTCATCTTCAAATTTCAAATCATTTTTTACAGATCAACGTTTTACTCTCTATATTAAGGATAACATGTATATTTGCATTTTAAAACAGTGCCTATGTGTATATTCTTGCATTTGTGAGAATAGAGAAGTCTCCTTCCAAAATTCTTTTTCTTCTCTCCCAAGTTTTGTGCTATGGGACCTTGCTTCTGCAATCAGAGTATCTCTTGAGAAAGTAGTTGTCTCTTTCATGTAAGTAGTTCAAAAAAGAGAAAGTGGAGCAGCTGCTTTCTGTGAAGAGGGTACCACAGACATCATTTAAATTGATGCTAATTCTTCTAGAGTTATCTATTGAAGTGCAAAGGATGTAGTCTCAATGCCTTTGGCCTAAATGTTCTATACTGTGTTTGTTCCTTCAGGACTAACCTACCTTTTCAGTGCAGAGATAAAATGAGAACATTGGCCCTTCTGCTCAAGGAGAGTCATTGTTCACAGGATAAGTTACTACAGCAAATAACATGACAAAAGATAGAACCCATGCATAACATGGGTATTTTTTATTCCATTTTGAAGCACAATTAATAAAAACTCACTGTCAGAAATTGAGGTTCAACCTGAAAATCTCAAAAGCAAAACAATCAGCCATTGACTCTTACCTCAACCTCAGTCTGAAAATGGGAATTCAGCTTTCAGGAATCTCAAAATGAGACTGTCCTTAGAGTTGTCTCCCCGTGTCTTATATTCTTCTCTAAGACTGGGATTACAGCCATGCACCACTGATATTAAATGCATCCTATACTTGATTTCTATGGCAACTACGGCTACTGGGATTAATGGTGTGTGTCACTATGGCTACTGGAATAAAAGGTGTGTCTTACCATAACCTGGTCAGGAAGGCTACCCAGTGGAACTGTTTTACTCTCAGATCTTCAGGCAGTCTTTATTCAGATTCAGTAAAATACAATTGAAATGCAATTACATATTATTTTTCCTATTAGCTATCAAAATTAAATGATAACTTTCATGAAAATTCTACCAGACAAAATACATCTGTATTTTCTTGGATTTAATAATCGCAAGTTATTGGAATTTTATTGGTACTAGTGCCCCTCATGATGAATCTAATAAGCAGCAGGAAACAAGATTATCAGAATAGCAGCAAAATATCCAGTGTTAGAAATAAATAATGTAAAAAGAACAGGGCCACAATATTTCAGAACATATTTTTTTTCACGAAACTTTTGTTTGTTTTTCCCAGGTCATCCGTTCAGTCTCATTTGACTAGAGGATTTCCAATAAGTTGCTCTTAAACAGTCTGTGTCTGGTATGTCTTCCATACTCCCAAGATATTATCACTATTATTGTACTCCTGTAGATATATTGGTGTGCTGTTCTTGTGGTTCATAGGTCTTACAGGTGGGTAGAACTATTGTTTTTCTCCCATGTCAGTTTCCCTTGCCTCTTTGGATATTGTAAGATAGTCCTCAGAGGGTAAGCTTTCTGGTCAGTTATAGCTCAGTTTTTAAGTCTTGTGTCCAAGACTGGCAGGGGTGTGCCCACCCACTGAGACGGCGGGTTGATCTAATGGGAGCTCACCAAGGCCAGCTGGACTGGGACAGATGGAGCATGTGATCAAACTGGACTTCTGAATGTGGCTGACAATGAGGGCGACTGAGACGCCAAGGACAATGACACTGGGTTTTGATTCTAGTGCATGTACTGGCTTTGTGGGAGCCTATTCTGTTTTGATGCTCACCTTCCTAGACCTGGATGGAGGGGGGAGAACCTTGGACTTCCCACAAAGCAGGGAACCCTGACTGCTCTTTGGACTGGAGAGGGTGGGAGAGGGGGAGTGCGTGAGGGGGAAGGAAATGGGAGGAGGTGGAAATTTTTAATAAAAAAAATAATTTTTCAGTTATCTATAACTGTGTGTATAAGTGATAGAATTTAGTAGGGAAAACAAAGTTATTAATTTACACAAATTCTGTTGTTTGAATAAACCAAGTGGTCGGCTTATCTAGAACATCCAAAATGAATCATTCATTCAACTTGCTGGCACAGTCATTTTAGATGGAGACACAGAAGTGGCTGTCAAAGGAAACACCTTTGTTTTGAAAGACTTGACCTCTGCAGGTGTTTGTAGTATCTCAAGGAACAAAGCTGACTTCTAAGGGTAATAAGATTAAAACTGGCAGCCCTTCATACTATGAACTTGAAAAACAAATAATGCTCCATTTAACACACATCATTATCCAGGTCGGTCAAAATATTTTCAATTCAAGACAAGATAAAACAGTCTTCACTTATTGCCATGGAAAATGACTTATGAGCATATACACAAATAAAACAAATATTTGTGTCATCACTTGAGTCAGTTTGCTCAGAAAATAAACAAAGCAATTTCTATTTAATGTTTTCTTACATCTTTTTTTCTGTGTCCCTTGTGAGTATGGATTTGGATATTGTGAAATGACCAAGGACTAGGAATGATATTTGCACCAGACTTTATTCCTGTTGTATTAACCACAGAAACTTTTGTTTTCATATAAAAGCTTTTATAACTTTGTTGAAAAAAGTCTGATAATGATATTGTTTCAAAAATGGTTGCTCAAAAAATTGAGACACAGTAAAGATAATATGGCATTAAAATATATTCTTTATGTACTCTGCTATGCATTGTCTCTTGCTGAGACAGAACAGTGTTATTAGAAACATTGATTGCAAAGATCTTGAAATGCTTACTCATCTCAAGTAATCTATAATTCAACTGACAGTCATGCTTCTTTGCTCAATCACCAGTAGAGCAATTTTCACATAAATATGAAACATGTTTGCTGAATTTTTATATATGTGATAGTTTGTCTGAATGTTGTATTAATATATTATCAGAGCTGGTGATTATTTTCTAGTTATTATCAGGCCTTCTTTAAGTCTCATAATCTTTTACATAATCTACTTTATACTATTTGGACATTGAAGGTACCTTAAAGCAAAAATGAGGTCAAAAGTACTAGCAATAACATACTAATTGAGATCTTTGGTGCCTAGATAAGTAAACCATGTAATAAAGAAAAAAAAAATAAAACAAGGAGAAGTAGTTACAAATACATGCTCATTTTAGGTCCTTAAAATATGTATCAACTGATAAAAAGTCACCAAAATTGTTAATAACTTTACATATAAAACAATAGAAGATACTCTTTTTCTGATTTCCTTATTTGAAAATTAACTGTATATTCAAACTAAAGATACTCTGAAAGGATGAATGTTTCCAAAATTGATTAGTTATATATCCAAGAATGCATATTTGCTATCTGTAAATGTGAAATTAGTTTCTCTGTCTTGATTACATCATAGGCTTCATTTGCAAGTTCACAATGAAACAATTTAATTTAAAAAAACAATAAACATATTTTAGTTTAGGTACAATAAAATGCAATTCTTGTGGGGATTTATAAACTTATAATTATGCATATTGGTTAAGTGAGTAAGGTATTGCTTTCTGAAGCAATTTCCTTTTACTTGAATAGGCTTCCCTCACAATTTGAAGGAACTGGATTCAGTATTTCAAATGAAGTGATCCTTACAAAGCTTGTTTCTGAGATGAACACTAAACAAATTTGACATCTTGCCAAGGAGAAAGGAGGAAAATTATGCTTTTTATTTTGTCACTTATTTTCCTGGAGAGGATTTTGTAGTCTTAATAGACATTTAAAAGATAAATTATTTTCTTGAAACAGTTCTTTCTAATTCTTTTTATCCTTAAGTCAAGGTGCAATGGTTTTTCTCTCTTAGGGCTGGGATTGCAGTTTTTACTGTCATTTAGAATTAGTGTTGTCTATTTTATTGGTTTATCTAGTAATGTATGACTACCAAGAGGACATTTTTAAAAATCTACTAAATTTAGTATATTAAAAATGATATTTAAATACTATCCGTTGAATGAGATGATGAGGACACCATTATTTATTGAAACAGTTTCCAGCCCAAATATTTCTTGTCCTGTTTTTTGTTTTGTTTTGTTTTTTGTTCCATTTGTTTTGTTTTTGTTAAGTTGACATAATCTATGGTTATCTTTAAAGAGAACCCTTAAATAAGAATTCTCTACCAGATTACCTGTGACAATTCTCTGAAGGACTTTCTTATTAATGACTTACGTGGGAGAGCCTAATTCACTGTGGTCAGTGCAAATCCTGGGTTTAATCATGCATAAAGAAGCTGAATAAGTCACAGGAAGTAAGTATCTATTCTGCTAAATTGTTGTATTACTCCTTTATACATACAAATTACCATCAGTTAGCTAGATAATTAGTCTTGACAATCAAGTGTCTCTGCTATTTCTCATACCTGAATACTGGGCCATCTACTCCCAATATCTGAAAAAAGTACACCTGATGTGGGATTTCCCTCTCTATGCTGTGAATACCATTGGTTAATAAAGAAATTGGCTTGGCCTGATAGGGTAGAATAGAGATAGGCAGGGAAAAGTAAACTGAATGCTGGGAGGAAGGAGTCAGAGTCAGGGAGAAGCCATGGAGCCACCACTACAGACAGACATGCTGGAACCTTGCTGGTAGGCCACAAACCTCATGGTAAAATATAAAATAATGGAAATGGGTTAAATTAAGATGTAAAAGATTTCCAATAAGAAGTTAGAGCTAATAAACTAAGCAATGATTTAATTAATACAATATCTGTGTGGTTATTTTGGGAGTCTGGGCAGCTGTGGAATGAACAAGCAGCCTCTTACAACATATACCCTGTTACAGTATTTTCTCCAACTTAATGACCACCATTAAAACTGGCACTATTAGATTCTATGTTTATTTTTTTACTGCCGTGTTTTCTGAGATACATTGATGTTAGAGCTTCTACTTTTAAGGTGCTCAAATCAACTTAAAAAATTTATATCAACAATCATAATCTTGATACTTTCTCTAGTCATAATTCTATTGTTATAATAGTTTGGTTTCAAGCAACACTATCTCCAGAAACTATTTCAGTTATCTAATTTTCTTTAATATTAAGTTTAATGAGAAGTAAAAATCCCCTATTTCTGTCTATATATCTCTCTCTTTCTCGCCCCCCCCCGTCTCTCTCTCTTTGTGTGTGAATGTGTGCTTGTTTCACTTTTTCTTGCTTTCTCCTGTCTTGTTTTATTTATCGATAAAAGTCTGCATTATATAGCTGTTGGTAACCTGAAGTTATATTTCCAGACACTTTCCTCCAGTGGGCCCCAGAATGTTGACAGACCATTCTGTAATATTTTCTAAGGTTTCTAACTTTCCTTATTTTTCTGTGGAACTATATCACTAGTACTTCTTTCAAATAAATGAAATATTTTCCTTATGCTTATTCTCAATATATATTCCAAGCAATTAGAGTCAGACATTAGAGAAAACCCAGTAAATTCCTATTTTATTCCTGCAATACTTACTGCCCAGCACATGTGTCTGACTTGCTGTTATTTAATTCCAAAGTAATGAAAATCTAGCTTAAAATCATCAAGGGGGTCCTCCCTTTTTACCTCTGTATGCCACGTGCATTTTCACTTACTAGAAATATAGTCACATTTCTTCAGTGATTCTCTTGCCTTGTTTCTCACACTGTTTATCTCTCCAGAAGACCATTACTGGAAGCAGAAAGACCAGGTGCTATCATCACAAAATAAATATGTCTTATTGAGCCAACTTTCCATGGTTGTCTTTCTTTCTGTTTCTGCAAACTGAATCAAATGTAATTATTTTCTTCATTTCATCTCCATATTTTCAACTTCTGTTTGTATGTGTATTTACCAAATTTATTTTCTTATTACAAATGAAAAATTTAATTTTCTCCTACTTTTCTAAATGTTTATATTTTATGTCTATGAGTATCTTCACTGCATCTATGTAGTACACCACGTGTATGCAATGACAGAAGATCTTCTGAACAAGTGGTACATATGGTTGTAAGGTATCATGGAGGTCCTGAGACCTGAACCAGGGACCTCTGACAGAACACTCAGTGTTTTTTTTATTTTAATTAATTAGTTTAATTTTTTTGAAATGATCTTTTCTCATTTTACACATCTATCCCCGTTTCCTCTCCCTTCCTTCCTCCAGCTTCCCCCCACCTTTCCCCCACCCTCACCCCATCCATTCCTCAAAGAGGGTAAGGTTTCCCATATCGAGTCAAAAAAGTCTGATACATCACATTGAGGCCTTCTTACCTATGAGCCAGTGATCTTAACTACTGAGCATCTTTCCAGGCCTGATATTTTTCTTACTCTTTTAATAAAAACTGTTGACTCTTTGATAAAAAAGGAAAGTATTAAATCTTCCTTGTAATATATAACTGGATCTCCAGGTGAAAGGACATGAGCTGAAGATAATGATCCTCTCATCTGTTTTATCTAGTCATGCTTGATACAATAGACAGTATTATGAGACCAGCATAAGACATCATCATCACTAAACCATGGATATCATTTGCACATGTACTCTTCTGAGGGAAAAGTTTACAGGAACATATCCCAATGTCACTATTCTATGATCAACACTTGCATAGGAGGATACTTAATGGAATTTTATGTAATAAATGAGTAAGGATAACACTGAAGACAGGAGGAGGCCATGATCATTGTAGTATAAAAAAGACAATGGAATGCAAGGTGTTTTTCATTGTTAAAAATTAGCTGTTGTTTTAACAAATAGTTTCTCTTCTTACTCTTTCATTTTTTTCTGACAGTCATGTGTTCCTTGCATCATCTAGCAAGGTGGTATGTCTTTTAGATGATTCAATGGGGTCTGAAACTCTGTAATAATAAAAGTACTCAGGTGTGGTACTCTGAAAGTCATTAACAACTCAATTATGTTAATTTATTTTAATACGATGTTAATACTTTGTGTACTTTTCTTGTCTGTCATTGACGTAGCTAGACTCTACCAATGTAATAGTTTTCTAACTCTTCTCCTTAATTAGTGTATAATTCCTACCATATATTATTTTACACTTAGATTAGGTTGATATGCCACCAACTATATAATGGCACCTACTTGTATAAAACATTTACATTTCACCTAGCTCCATATGAAAAAAGCCAAAACTGACATCATTATTAAAACAAAATTTACCTTACACAAATTTAAACAAGATATTTTCCTGATGATACTGTAATACAAAAAGGATAACTAAACTCAACTATATTGAAATGAAAATTGTTGTAGGCTGGCACCAAATTTTGTGGGAATATATTAACTGAACTACTAATTATAGTATGATTAATAATTTATGCAATTCTCATACTAGACAATATTTTTATTACCAGCTACATACAATAGTACTTTTATTATCCCTTTTTTTAAATACTCCTGTTATCACTATTTTGCAGGTAGAAAATTGAGGCATAATAAAGTATCATGATACTCACATAGTGATTTAGGATTCCCTCTTATACTGAGAATAACATTGGTTAATAAGGAATTTGCTTTGGTTCTATTGCAGTACAGAATAGGGCAAGGCAGGAATTCTAAGCCAATAGATGCAGAGAGAGAGTAGGCAGAGTCAAAGAGAAGCCATGTAGCAACTGCAGGAGACTGACACTGGATGGAAACTTACTGGTAAACTAAAACCATATGGCAATACACAGATTAATGGAAATAGGTTAATTTAATATATAAGAGCTAACCAATAAGAAGTATGAGCTAATAGGCCAAGAAGTGCTGTAATAATACAGTTTCTGTGTGATTATTTGGGGTGTGAGCAGTTGGGAAATGAATGAGCAGCTGCTCACTACAACATAGGGATAAAAAGGTAGAACTTAACATCATTATTCTATATTAATATTAATTTTATAATAGTGAATATTTTGTGTTCATATATACTAAAATGTATGACTTATACAAATGTATGCATAGAAATATTTTCTGTTACTTTTCTTTCCATCTCTTTTTAAAATTTTTTATTTATTTTATAATATTTAAAAATGAAACTAGAAATTTCTCCAGAAATGTATTGGAAAATTGAAAATTAAAGATAAAATCATAGCATCTTAGAATATAGTTCCTGATACCTATCCATTCAAAATACATGTATAAAATTTTACAATTGATTTTGAACAATCTGGTTGTTTGCATAAATTATAATTTTTGTGCTACATGTATTTATTGCTAAATAGTCAATAATAGAGGTATTGTCAAATGTGGTAAAATGTGAACTTCTGATCTTGTTAGTACTTGATTTAGTTCTTCATGAGTCCTAAATAAGAAAATATATAATATCTGTTTTAAAACATAATGTTATGTATATAATTTAAATAAATAACTAGAAATGTGAGATACTCTCACATATGCATACACATGTACACATACATATGTTCATATGAATGACTTTGACCAGCAGGTTGTTCTTTTGTGACACAGTATTAAGAGCAAGGCAAACAAGAGATGAGATGGTAACAAAGACAGAGTAGGTGGATTTTTGAGGTCTTGTACAAACAATGGAATACACAAAGCACATTGTTTAATGAAGTACATCATTTTAACTACTATCTCCAGAAGAGAAATAAAAAAGTCTGCAAAAAGTGAGCCATTTTAGGGTTGGCCAGATACTTGGCTCTAGAGGGATTCCCAGGTGTCCAAGGAGTTGTCCCCAGCTAGGTCCTTGGGCAGTAGAGGAGAGGGTGCCTAAACTGGCCTTCTCCCATAGCCACATCATAGAACCTTCATCCGGCGATGGATGGAGATAGAGACAGAGCACTGGACTGAGCATATTTAATAAGTAAATAAATTAAAAAAAAAATGAAGTCACAGTTTGCTTGGAATTGCAGATATCTATTGGCCTACAATCAGGATAACATGGCAACTGTGCCTTTATTTTCATGCTTACATTTTGGGTAAGAGTCCAATTCAGCTATATACACACACAAGTTACTTAGGTTAGTTATTCTTAATATTGAGGATTTTACATTTGCATGAGGAAAATTATTAGATTTGTAACATTTTTAGATGCCATAATGAACATGTTATCCATAAAAAATTATAATATCCTTGTCCACAGTACAGAACAGACTCCCAAAATTCATGCCTAAACCTGAAAGAACACACAGTCTTTATCTTAACTAGCTGACTGTTATCTGATTATTCTCACTGATTCTTTCTCCAAATCCTTTATCCTTGCTGTCACCTTGGATTCCAGGAATAAGAGATCCTTTTGATAAATACCTTGTGACAAGCATCAAGACTACTCTCAGGTAGTAGTACCATTTACTCTGACAGACACAGAATGACCAATCATGAAGTAATAATAAAGGGCATTATAGTCTGAGGAAGAATGCGTGAGTGAGCACCATTTTTTGCCTATCTAGATCTTGTTCCTTTCCTGTACAATCCTGAAGTTCTTGTAAGTTCCCAAAAGGTAGCATTTAGTATGTCTTTTTAGGTTAACTTTGCTAAGAATAAATTCATGTCCCACATTCATCAAAACATGCACTCTCTTTGGAGTGTAGGGCCGTTTTTATTTTCCTTTCTCACCCCAGATGGCTCCTTTGCCTAGGCTTGTATTAGTATTACCTGTTGGTAACTAGCCTGTAACATTATGCTCTGGGAGACATTTAAATCATTTTATGATCCAAATCATAAAAATACTTTAAGGTAGGATATGATAAAATAGAACAATACTGAATGATTATTCTGAAAGGGAAACCATGGCATTATAGTTTTATTATGTAATTTTCATATTATCATACATTAATTTAGCAATTTTCAAAAATAGATAAGATTATACTTTAAGCTATGTAGTACTATAAAAAATAATTGAGTAGCTTGAGAGGTGGCCCAGATGTTAAGAGCATTGAATATTCTTCCAGAAAATCAGAGTTCTATATCCAGAGCACACATCATATTCATAAATATCCCTAACTCCAGTTGTAGGGGATTCGATGCTCTATTCAGGTCTCTGTGGCATTATGCATTCATGTGGTAGTACATAGATAGACATCCAAACAAAATGCTCATAAATACATACAAATCATAATCTAAAAAGAAAAATTACCTTCAATAAAGAAATATTGACATAAAGTATTTACTGTGGAAAAGGAAAATCATATGACCAAAAGATATGTAATAATGTGACAAATATTTGAAATATATATATATATCCACAAAGAATAAGTCCTTTCAGTCAGTGCATGTATTAAAGCTTAATCACTAAATTAAAATATGAAATAGGGATGATTTGGAACAAATTAAACATCTTTCAAATGAGAAATGTGGATGCACTGGAGAGATAGCTAAGCAGCAACAGAACACATTGCCCTTGTAGAGGACTCCCATTTTGCTCTTAGAACTCATGTAGTGCAATTCACAAACATCTATAAATATAGGTCCAAGAAATTTGATGTCAACTGACGTCTGTAGGTATCTGCACTTGCATTCATGGCCAAACACCGACACACATGCGTAAACATAATTATACAGTAAAGCATATACAATAGAATGTGTTTTTATACATACATACATACATACACATATATATATATGTGCATACACATACATCTGTAATTAAAGAAAAAGTGGCTAATGCTAATAGCTTGAGAAGGTAGGAATATGTGAGGAGCTTGAGAGAAGACATCAGAAAGGGCCTGGGTGGAATAAAAATGTGCAAAGAAAAAAATAAGTCATAAAAAATTAGAAAAAAATGACATCCTAAATCATTTTATATAACCTCTGAACATCATGGTGAGCATTAGAAAAAGATTAATGTCTTCATAAAGACATAAAAGAATAAACTAAATATTTACACAGAAAAAGAGCAACTAAAGTTAACATAGATGTATAATATAAATGTATAATGTGATCTAATTTATCTTTGAATAAATATTTCTTTTATTATTTGTGCATGATCTTGTATGTAACACATTAGACACACATCTGTGCATGTATAACTTATATTCATCTGAGTAATATAAGACTTTATACTTTGATTCTACACATGTATTGTGTGAACTTTTGAAGTTAGATTGCAATAATGTGCTACTTTCATCTACCAATTTTAGAAAGTTCATAAAATGTCATCTTGTTTTATAATATCAGAAATAAATTTTGTTTTATGAAGTTAAAGGATAATGAGTGCATCCAAAGATCAATTACCTTAGAATCTATAAATTTGCTTTTAATTGAGCAATTACCAATTTAAGAATTAGAAAAACAAATAAATCATAGTTTTATATTAAATATAAACAATCTTTTAACATTTTTCCTGATATGTATTTCTTCTTTATTTTCAGTTTCCCAATTCTTTTTCTATTTCATTAAATAGATACAGTGTTCCTTTTTAATGAAGCCCCCTTTGTAAAAATTATAATAAAGCAACCCCAACAGCAGTTAAGATGTAATGAGCTGAAATAACACATACATGATTCACCAGAGTCTTACATTATCACAGCACTAACTTCACTCCCAGAAGAAATTTCAATCAACAAACTGACATATTTAAAACTGTCACCAGTTGCTTAGTGTCATCGGTGTTAACATAATGGCTTACTATCACAAATAGTTTGCCAGAAGAGGAAAATTTGAAATTAATTATAGAGCTCATAAATTCTTTTGATATTAAACCATAGTTATGACAGATTAGTTTTATTAGCTACCTTAAATAATTTATCCCTTTAACACAACTGTTAATGAAATGCAAATATACCTTGTTAGGTTCTAGACATTTAATCTTAGTGAAACATCAGTATATATAAATTCATTAGTGGAGAGTTCAAGTGGAAGAAAGAGAACTATATGATGAGTTTTTGCTCATTTATATAACTTTTTGGAGCCTACCCTGACTGTAAACAGACACCATGACCCTGCAACCATTATAATAAAAAAATATTTGATTGGGGTGCCATACATTTTCAGAGCTTTAGTCCTTTACCATCAAGGTATGCCATGATGACATGCAGGCAGACGTGGTTCTGGAAAAGTAGTTGAGAAGCCTTCGACTTGGCCCTCAGAAAACAGGAAGCAGTTTGAGTGTCACAATGAAAAAACCTTGAGCAAAGAAGATATCAAATTCCACCTCCACAGTGATATACTTCCTCCAACAAGGGCAGACAAACTTCAACAAAGTAACAACTCCTAATACTGCCACTCAATTTGAGTTTATGGGGGCTACTTACATTCAAATTACCACCCCAACTGAAAATTCTATAACACAACTCTTGTACCTAAGGGTCAGGATGTATTGGAGCAAAGATCCTTAGAGCAAGAGCCATCTACCTAAAGCAATCTGCAGATTCAATGCAATTCCCTTCAAAATTCAAACCCAATTCTTTACAGACCATTAAAGGACAATATTCAGCTTCATATTGAATACAAAAGACTCAGGATAGCTAAAACAACCCTGTGCTATAAAATAACTTCCAGTGGTATCATTTCCCCTGATTTCAAGCTGTATTAAAAAGGTAAATTAATAAAAAGCACATCCTGCTGGCCAGTGGTGGTGCATGGTCCTTAATCTCCAAACTTGGGAGACAGAGACTTGCAGATCTCTATGAGTTCAAGGCTGCCAGGTCTACAAGAGCTAGTTCCAGGACAGCCCAGCCAGGGCTGTTACACAGAGAAACCCTGTCTCAAAAAACAAAAAAACAAAAAAAAAACAAAACCCATATATTATTGACCTAAAAGCAGACACAATGTTTAATGGAATCAAATCAAAGGCTCTGACAAAAATCCACACATATATGAATACCTGATTTTTGAAAAAAAGACCTACAAATTTTCTCCTATAACTGGATGTCTGCATGTAAGACAATTCAAGTACATCCATATTTATCACCCTGCATATAACTCAAACCCAGCTGGACCAAAGACCTTAAAATAAAACCAGACGCACTGAACTTGATAGAAGGTAAAGTAGGGGATATTCTTGAACACATTGGAACAGTTAGGTATATATGCAAAAAAAGCTCCATCCTACCACAAGAACACTTACCCAACTATGTTCACTGCGGCTTTATCCATAATAGCCAGAAACTGAAAACAACCTATATGTCTTCAACCAAGGATAAAGAAAATGTGGTACATTTACACAGTGGAATTTACTTGTCTATTTTAAAAATGACAGCATGAAATTTTAAGGCAAATGGATATAAATAGGAAAAATCATCTTGAGGGAGGCAACCTAGACCCAGAAAGACAAACATGATATGTACTCACTTAAAAGTATATTAGTTAATATTTTAAAGATAATAATACTAGAATCCAGACCCAGAGAGACTTAGTAACAAGGATGACTCTGTGAGGCAGGTGTATGGAGTTTTCTGAGAAGGGGCTATAGAAGAAATTATGCGGGTATACTAGGAACAGGTGAAAATGGGATCAGGAGAATTTAGGTGGGGAAAGAAGTTCCTGAGAGAGACTTTGGGGAAAGACATCTGTAATTCTGGGCATTTGGAGGCAATGAGGAAACCTGGTTCAGTGGAACTTCTTGGAACCTATGAGATTGATTTTATTGAAGAATCCAGTAATGGAGGCTAGAGAGCCTGAAGAGGCCATTTTCTGTAATTAGGCTAGGCTCCCAGCTGTGGGACTGGGGCACAAATCCAGCCACAAATCCTCATCTTAAAACCTATCCTGCCTACAGTATGTGCTTGGGCAATGGTGATTTCGAGCTTCTGGAAGTGACCACCAAGAACTGATCTAACTTGATGTTCATGCCAAGAGAGGTAGCCCATGCCCTATACTGCCTGGATTGCCAGTAATTGGAACCTAGATGCCAACAGTTCTAGAACAGAACCAAACATAAGTGACAAAAAAAAAAAAAAGAATGATTTCTAATGAGATCTGCTGTACTCATAGATCGGTGCCTAGCCCAATGATTTTTATAGGGGCTACCTTCAACAGCGGATGGAAGCAGGTACAGAAATCTGTTGTAGAGGAGCTGCGGGCTGTGTTCCTTCCACCCCAGCTCCTGGTCGCCTGGCTAGTTTATGCCCCAAAATAACGACACACAAACTGTATTCTTTTAAACACTGCTTGGCCCATTAGCTCTAGCCCTTACTGGCTAATTCTCATATCCCGATCAACCCATCTCTAATAATCTGTGTAGCACCAGTCTTACCAGGAAAGATTCAGGCCTACATCCATCCTGGGTCCGAGCTTCATCACGTCTGTTTTGGAGCACAGCGGCATGGCGTCTGCCCCAGAGAGGAGAGCTACGGCTTATGAGCTCACTTCCTCTTTCTTCCAGCATTTTGTTCTGTTTACTCCACCCACCTAAAGGCTGGCCAATCAAATGGGCCAAGGCAGTTTCTTTATTACTTAACCAATGACCTTCCTCCATCAGAAATCCACAACCAAATATTGGGTGTAGCTCAGGAAACCCCACAGAAGAGGGCAAAGAATACTTGTAGAAGCCAGAGAAATCTAGGACAAAAGGAGAACATGGACCAAGAATCAGCTAAGAGCAGGGTTCCTAGGGAGTCACAGATACTGAAGCTGCATCCATGGAGCCTGATGGATTTCTGCTAGGCACTGCATATGTTCTATGATTGTTATCTTGGTGTTTTGGGGGACTCCTAACAATGGGTGTGAGCATATCTGTGAGTGTCTGTACCTGGTTTCATTGTGTCTTGTGCCATAGTTAGTGCGCTCCATTATAGTCCCAGGGTGGCGTGCTCTTTTCTCAGGTGCTAAAAGGGTAAGATGTTTGTGAGATGTGGAGAAGTGAGAGTAGTGAGTCTGGGGGGAGAAGATGGAGGGGAAACTAAGAGTAGTAGAGGGAGGACAATCTGTGATCAGGATGCACTGTATGAGAGAAGAATAAATATAAATTATTTAAAAACTCCTAATTAACAAACAATATGTAGTTACTATAATAAAATGAAAAAAATTAAATTGATAAACTCTAAATTCAGTGTGCTGAAAGTCAAATTTTTAAAAAAGTGTACAGTTATTTTATAATAGAATTTTTATTTCACTAACTTTTGCAAAAAAATACAGGATGTGTAAATTCACATGCACATACAAATTCACCATTACTACATAGGCATTACCCATATGTGCATGTATACATATTCATAGTAACATATATGCTTATATGTCTATGTGGAAATGCACAAACCTGTAATATGATTCAGTTTTGCAAATCACTTCCCAAATATTCAATATCACAATATAATAGTTTTCAAATTTTTTCTTCATGAAAGACAAAGAAATTATTAGGTCTGCAGAAGTTTAAAGAGTTGGGATTATGAATTGGGATTCACATCCTCCTCGTATTAGATTGTGCCACAATTAACATTCATCTGAATGAAATTATTTAACGGATATGTAACAGATTATCTCCATGAGTAAAACAGTATCATTTTGAATGCTACGTCCATCTTCAAAACTATTTATTTCTAGTTTGGATAGAAAGGCAATGCAAGGTCTCTATTGTGTTTGTTTGTGTTATATAAAAAAATCACATGTCATGTGCCATGTGAGATGTTATCTATTTTAAAACTAAATTGATTTTATTTAGATATATGAATTCTCAAACTCCTACTTGTAATAACAATGCTTACCAAATCATAAATATATTTTCCTCTTGTCAATAAAAAAGTCAAAATAGTGAATATAGTATCTCAGGAGTCATTTATAAGTAATACAGCAATACCATTTCCAGGTCACACTTGGGAAAGGTGAATGCCTCATGGACCTAAATAATAAATTCCTCAAAAGGACTTTAAAGGCTTAAGTTATAATCTTTCATTCTCATCTACTGTGTGCTCAGCCACACAACTCAATAACATTGACAAACCTAATTTTCTGAAAAGCTTGAGGCTGTTTGTTGATACGACAATAACAAGACAATTTGCCAGGGGATACCTGAGTCCAGTGACTCCTCTGTCATAGAAACAAGGCAGAAGACAAAATGGATAGTATTTTCTGCACCTTTTTTCCTTAATAATGTTTTTACTGAGGGTAAATATAACTTAAGATCTTTTATTGGCTCACCAGCCCTTATATTAAAATGAAACATTGATTTCAGTCAGGCATTGAAGTAATTAAAGGGAAGTTGAATTGCATGAAGGTGATTGAATCACAACATTCAAGAAAGTGTAGATGAGTTTTAAGTCATAATGAATGTTATGAGTGCAAATTTCATGCTACATCTGAAATCATTTAAAGGTGGCCTAAGGTCATGTACCTAGTATCACAGTTTGAAATATAAGGGGAAATAAATTGTCTTTAGAAACTAGAGAATAATTCTTTATAATATAATTGTGGTAGAAAAGTTAATGTAATTTTATAGAGGGTCCAAATTTTGTTATAATTAATATTGTATTATGATAATTATTTTGGTTGCAGCATAGACACACTAAGTATATACTTACCATATTTCCTTCTAAGGAATATTTATACATTGTATTTACTAACTAGTCAATTGAAAATATTGTGTTTAAAGTCCATTTTAATATTCAAGGACTTCGAAAAGAGGCATTATATCGGAGTTAAAACATTTCTGACATAAATATGTTTAACATTCAATTAAAAACTTAATAAAACTTTTAATATAAGAAAGGTGATATTTTCTTATAGATTAATTTATAAGAAACTTTTCCTTGAAAATGGGATTTGATTTTTTGGGTTTGTTTTTTTTTTTTCTGTTTTTTTGAGACAGGGTTTCTCTGTAGCTTTGGAGCCTGTTCTGGAACTAGCTCTTGTAGACCAGGCTGGCCTCGAACTTGCAGAGATCTGCCCACCTCTGCCTCTTGAGTGCTGAAAAATAAAAGAGCATTGGTTCTTTCTCCAAAGGATGTGCATTCAATTTCCAGCAATTGAATGGCCATTCATATCTCTGCCACTCTGGTTAAAGGAAATATGATGTTGTCTTCTTGCCTTATGGGGAGCAGGCATACACACAATACTGACAAACATGATAGGCACATGTTCATACCCATTTTATGATTAAATTAATAGATTATTAAAAGCAATTGAAAGGAGATTAATGAGCCCAAGTCTGTTCTAAGACACAAAACAAGATCCTGTCTTATATAAACAAATACATAAATTAAAGCTAAACATGAATTTCTTCTCACATAAACTGATGAGACAATATAAAGTTGCTAGAAATGTGAGCCATATTGATATCTGGAAAAGAATATTTTAGACAGAAGTTTTGTAATTTGAGATTTTTGAAATTTTGGAGAGAGTTACTTATATTTGTTTCACATATGTTTTGCAACCACATTTTCTTAAGGAGAAGAAATCAGTATGCATACATTTACATTTTAGGTACATGGCACAATTTTTTTCTCTGAAATTTGAATAAGTTATTTATTAGTATCTAAAATGAACACTTTAGAAAATAAAAGGTCGATTCTTCAATTAATAGGTCACAATTAAATTAAGTTTATATCCACAAATATTTCTATTATCTTTTGAAAACCATTATAAAATTCTACCTATTAATTAAACAATATCATAGAAGATAATACTTAATATTTAATGACGCAGTCATTCACATATATTCTATATTTACTTCCTCATGAATGTTAGGCAAATAATTTAACTGAGTTGAATCTTGACCCACAATTTTATTATATATTAGATCACTTTTCCTTATAGAGATTATAGAGAATTTAAAGATGCTATTATATTTCATATAGAGCTGTTTTCTCATCACCACTATTAATCAATAGCATCTTGTAAATACTTACTATTTTAATGAAATAAATTCAACTAGAAATCAATTGATATGCTAATTTATCCTAAATAACCTATTAAGTTTACATTCTTAAAGCTTATTTTGTGAAAGCCATACATGGTTATAAAGTGAAATGTAGCTCTATTATAAAAACTCAGACAGATACTGGGGTTCAACCTGAGGGTCAGAAAAACAAAACAGCCAGCCACAGGTTCTTACCTCTACTTCAGTCCGAAATGGAGATTCTGCCTCCTGAATCCTCAGAATGAGACTGTCTGAGAGCTGGGTTTCTCATCGCACCTTGTGTTTCTCTCTAGGGCTGGGATTAAAGGCGTGTATCACTACTGCCCAATTTCTATGGCAGACTAGTGTGGCTATGAGGTTAAAGGTGTGTGTCACCTCTGCATGGACTGTAAGACTGAACAGCTGGGCCGATTTACCCTCTGATCTTCAGGCAAGCTTTATCTATAGAATTAAAATGAAATATCACTACAATGGGACAAAGCAAAGGAAAATATCACTGCTCTAGCTCTTAAGTACTAAAGAAGACAATTCTGATATGAGATTCATTTTATCATCCTAATACTATTGTGCAAGGTACAGTCTACCTATCTTTCCAACATTCCACTTTTAAGGTCAAAAGAATTAAATCAATCCTGGAATAATTTACAATATAGGAAACTTGGTAAATAACTTTAGGCAAAATATATTTTGTGAGCTCGTGTCATAAAATGTATTTTCTTTAATCCTGTCATTATAATTATTGATTTCACACATCAATACACACATTTCACTGTTGGTGAAAAGTGATAAACAGAAGTAACTTGATTTTTTTATAAGAAGGTAGTGGTATTTGATAACTATAGGCTTCAAATTAGGACTGAAAAATATTATCCATTATGAATACATTGTACAGTACAACTCTGGGTCATTCACAAGATATAAGATGGGCCACAACCACAAACGACCATGTTCAGTATAGCTTCCACTCACTCTACTGGGAATCAGGTTTTTTCACATTTTCAAGTAAAATCAATGAGTTTTTATAGATCTCAATACCTCACACTTGTAGATACTGACATTTACATGTTCAAAAAGCATCAAATAATATGTACCTTGAAGATCATACAGAAAACTTAAATGAGATACTTATCAAAGTGATTCTACAATACAAAATATGGTTTCCCTCTACATGAACCCATGACTATCAGGTATAAATAATGATTGCAAAATTATAAGCAATTATGTGCATAAATTCTATACGTTTTTTAAATTTTGTTTGATTCTTTATCCCAAAGAACACCATGTGTTTTAAAAATATTATTTTTCTCAAGTGTTTTGATTTTGTCTTGTTAAATTTTGGACTTATTTGCCATTTCCTGAAATGAGTTATTTCCATCAACTGGAATTTCTTTGTGTGTTATGATACTTTCTAGTCCCTTAGGTAATGTAAGATCTAGAAGTATGAGAGAATGTTTTGAAACTTGTAAACCAACTAAGAAATTTAGGGGATGTGAACAGGAGAGCAAAATGACTCTCCACTATGCTCACTGCCCAGTATGCATGCCCTGTATAGTCACAGAGGGACCTATTAGTGGAAATGCAGACTTTCTTGGAGTTTCTGCTAGTGTCCAGTAGTTAGTTAGGATGCTGAAAGACAATAAAGTTATTTATCTTTTTAACTGTATTCTGTTCCTGTGGTGTCTAATGCTAACATTTCTCAGGGCAACTACATACATTTTTCTTTTAGTTATTAGTGAAATGATCTGCTGCAGGCTACCTAGACTGTTCATCACACTTGAAGGTTTCTATTGTAGGTGATATGGATTCATGTTCATATGGGGTATACCTTATAGTATGTTTGTGGATCATAGTCCCCTGTCCCCGAACCACAACACAAATTATTCAGTGTTAGGATATACAACCGCAAATAAAAAAATACCATCCCTGTTAACAAAAAAGCTCTGTTTCTATGGCCTTAAGATTTTTCTTTTTCAAAAGATACTTAAGAAATCTATACCAATATTTTACTCTGCTCAGTAATTAATTTCCATACCAAAGACTGAAGCAAATGTGCTATATTTGATAATATGATCTCTACCATTCCTATGTTTCACTGATCAAATTTTGACTATTTTCATTTTTCTAAATAAAGCTCCTAAGGAAAAATAGCAAACTATCCCATTGAATCAACATAACACATTAGAGTGAATAAAGAATTACATTTTTATAAGAATATTAGCAGATCCATATTTATCACCTTGAACAAAACTTGAGTCCAAGATATAGATAGATAGATAGATAGATAGATAGATAGATGATAGATAGATAGATAGATAGATAGATAGATAGATAGATAGATAGATAGATGTAAAAATCTCTTTTCAAAGACCTGTAGCCATCAAAATCATTGTAAACAATTTTACCATATTATATTATCACATCAGTGCCTAGAAGATGGTACAACAGTTAAGAACACTTAAAATTCCTACAAAAGACCCAGATTTGGTGTCTAAGCACCCATGTGGCTCACAAACAATTGACCTTCAATTGTTGCATGTTATCTAAATCCTTCATATGGTCTCCACTGGCACCTGGCCTACGTATGTCTATATACATACACACACATACACACTTTATACACATATAAAATATGCATATATGTACATATATGCAATTTGAATAATGGTATTGTGACAAGCATATGTGAGCCAGGATGTGGAATGTAGTATACACACACACACACACACACACATAGAAATTTCAGTGTTAAAAAAGAAATTTTAATAACAAAGAGCAGCCTTTTCCTTTTTTTCTTCTGATAATGGAAATAAAGAATTTTGTTTGGGGGGTGTAGGATAATCATGTGAGAGAATATGAGGAGAAAAAGCATTGTCCTGCATGTAATATTACATTTAAGAAAAAAAAAATCACTTGACCTTTGCTTGTACTATTAAACGTTTGTAAAATTTTATTGCTAGGATTTACATAACATAAAAAATTCACTGTTAAATGGTAGCATGACTGCTCTATTACTTGTTACGGATAATGTGTAGCATATAATACATGTAATATTATTATTATATTACTCAATATCACCTTTTCCTTATTTTAAGAAAACAGAACAGTCTGCAGTTCCATCAAACAACTGGAGGTTCGAAGGTAGGAAAAAATGCACAGTTCTTGTTAAGTCAAATGAAGGTTTCTTCTTGGTTTTCCCAGCTCTCTCTCTTAACCTCATTTTGTTCCCAAAATCCCCATGCCGATATATTTTCTTTTTTTTTTTCTGCTTTTCAAGAGAGTTTTAAAGATAGAAAGACTGAGATTGAGAAAAGTAAACATAGGCAAAGGAAGTGAAAAAATGCTAAACTCTGGGACATCCAATTATTTTCACTGTGGGATAACCTTTTGCATTCCTGTGTAGACCATTCAAAACAATGTTTTATACTGCACAGTGCAAAATAAGTGCTTTTAATTTTTTTCAGTTTTATGAAGCGGTGAAAATAAAGAGAACATATGGCTTCTAATAAAGTTTATTTTTCAAATTCTTCAGAATAAACTGCCCCTGGGAAATGTTTTTTGCTTTGTAATAACTACATTTTTCTTTTTACCGAATCTTCTACTGTAAGTGGAATTTTATTGTATGCTACTTGATCCTAAATAATTTATAATTTGCCACAAGGATTTATATGAAATAGGAACAAATACTATTCTTTATACTTTTTTACTTCACACCAATGCAAGTTTTGTTCAATGAGAAAACCTACCTACTTTAAAAACAAAAATGTGTATACAGTCTACAAATCTACATATCTGATTACCATACAGCAACAACTAGAGCATTAAATATGAAATTTCAAAAAGAAAGCAAGAAACCCACTAGTATAATCTCACTTTTAGATATTTTGAAATAATTAGCATTTCAAGATACATTAAAATTACCAAATATAGGTTTGTGACTTAATACAAGATAATTGAGACACACATTGACAATATATATCTTCTACATGTTAATTGAGGTCGCTTTACATGTTTTTAGATATGTAACTTTTTTTCAATTGTTGCCATTTAAAGTTTTCAGTAATCTGTAGAACATTCCAGGATTATTGCCTTTTGGGAATAGTCTTATTTTAGATCTGTCAATATATTTGTCATTTCTGTCTTTCTTCTATGGTTACCCTTACAATCTTTCCACTCAAGATGATGTTAAATTCTGAGTTCTCTCTCTCTCTTTTCTCTTTCTCTGTTTTATCTCTCCTTCCCCAATCTCTCTCTCTTTGTATATGTCTCTCTGCCTCCTCTATTTGTCATATTGAACACTACCGTAGTATATGATGCCCACTAAGTCTACTAAAAAACAAAAAGAAATTTAATATATCTTCAAAGTATTTCTTTGCACTCTTTGATAGCTCTTTTGATAGATATTTTAGACTAAGTATATGTGTCAGTAACTGAACTTCCCAAACCCAGGACAATAAGAAAATAATACATACTGCAGGTAACATCCAAGGTCTAATAGATTCATTAACTCCATATGGTATAACACAGATCTTGAATATACTAAGTCCCCAGAAGAGTTATGACATTTGCTAAATGTGTTCCAAATGAAGAAGCTACTGAAATTAGTAGAACAGAAATCGTTTTCAGTTGCTTTTAAAGAAGCAAGGAGGTTATTATTTTTACTCTATTACTTTTTCTACAAGTTTAATATTTATTTTATTATCTTATTCCTTCAATCTATGATTTATGTACTCGTTTTTTTCATCCAAGAATTTACACTTCCTCCCCTCTTCCCATCCCCCTCCCTTCCTCCCATTCCCCTCCTGCTCCCCCACTCACCCTCCTCCCTCCTTAAGAGAGGGCAGGGACCCCTGACCTGTGGGAAGTCCAAGGCCCTCCCCCCCACATCCAGGCCTAGGAAGCTTTGCATCCAAATATACTAGGGTCCCAAAATGCCAGTACATGCAGTAGAAACAAGGGTCAGTAATAGATTAAAGGAATAAGATAATAAAATAAATATTAAACATGTAGAAAAGGTAATAAAGTAAAAATAATCACATAAAGAAGAAATATACACAGAGAGTCTGAATTATGTATGCTATTATGTTTTCTTTGATTTTTTTGACTATTAAAGAGTCATGTAACAAGAAACATTTTGTTGTATAGGTTCCTATAATAAACCAACATAAAGTTATCCTGACTTCAAAATTTGGGTCTAAGAATATGTTCCTTTGAAAATGTCACTATGAACACCTCTCAAAAATTACTCCACCCAATAAACAGCAGGAAGCAGTTTGGAGAAAACTAAACCCATATTTCCAAATATTGTTTGTAAATGTTTCTTTACATTAAAGGGGGATATGCTATAAAAAAAGAAGCAATGAGAAAAGTGATGCTAGTTAACTCAAAAAATTCTTTGTGATGTCAAATAAGATAACTAAAAAACTTCAGTAAAATTTTCACTGAAAATGAATTATTTGGGTGTTAAAAATTATTTAAAAGTTGATGAGTTAATGATTGAGTTATATTTTTGTCAAGAATTCTGACATATTTGGAGATTGCAAAATCATGTGTGTTAATGCTATATTTGAATTGTGATGTCACCATATACTAATGGGATAATAGAAGAGAATTATCTAGAAGCTATGTCTCTATCTCATGAATTGCCTAGTTTGTAGATATACGACAATTTACATGGTCATCTTAAGGATTAAGTGATGGAAGCAATGATTGTAGCAATATAATTCTAATCCATAGCTTAGTTATGTGTGCACTTAGTGTTGAAACATTTTTAAAATGTCACTAATGTTAGCACATATATAAATTATAACTTCATGTAGCTAAGCATTTGAGGATGATACTGAGATTATATGAACTTATTTGTCTCTGAAAACATTTAGAACATTTAGATTTTTCTTTGCATTGTTTATATTTTGGTAGATACTTAGAACATTAATGGTATATATTTTACATCATCTTTCTGTCATAGGTTTATTTCCTTTGTATTGTGTATTAGTAGATCCCCTATTTTAAATTGCAAAATTGTCTTTTGTTGAAAAACTATAATTAATTTAGTTGAATCAAATTCATATTTTTTTAACATTTCTACTCACTGTCTCAGACACAAGTCTCAAAAATCTCCATTTTCTGATAAGAGAAATTTTCTCCTATTCCTTTTGTAGAAACATTTCAATTTTCACGTTTTTATAGTTGTGATTGGACTAAGTATGGGTTATACTTTGCGAACAAAGGTCTATGTTATTTTTCTTGAGTCTATTTGGCAAATGGATTTTCTTTCCCCATTGACGTTTTCTAAAGCTTTCAAAAATATAAATTGTTTTAAACATCCACCTGTCATATTTGAGGAAGTTCTGTTTTGTATATTTGATGGTGAACTGGCATGTACATATACAGAGGAAATATCTCTTTGTATTTATTTTTTCATTTTCCAATAGATGGCCAAAGATCAATAGTAATGTTAATGCTGTCTTGACACTGCACAAGCAATAACATCCCCATGACAAAATTCTATTGAAATAAAAAAAGACATTTTTGAGTTCATGAATATTGTTGCGTCCTGTGTAGTGCATCAGAGTCAAATTCACAATCTCAATCCATATGCTCCACAGCACCTGTGCCAAACCCTGCTTGTAAAGTAATTAATAAGCATATGTCTTCACCAAATTAGGTTTAAACATTTAAATAAAATAATTAATTATATATTAAATATTTTCTATGCAATGTGCTTTGAAGTACCGCAGATTATTATTTTTAATACACCATTATTTCAAGTTTTAAAATGGTTGTTACTTTCTGTTTTAGTATATTTTAGTCATTCTGGTAAATATCAGTATTGGAACAGAAATATCATCTCTTTGACATAAATTTATCCGTTCACATTACTGCATTAGAATAAAAACTTGACAAACCTCCTTCTGAACATCTATAAGTAAGCAACATAGTAAACAAATAATTTCCTTAAGTCTCCATAACAATAAACAGAGCACTATTTTCTGGCAGGTAAAAGTAACCTGAAATATCTCTAAAATGTTAACAACTTGCCCAATGAGAGGAAAATTCTCTTCCCTTTTATAATAATAATGATATTAATATTTGAGATCTTTTAGGTTTATGGTATGCGCAAAGCCCTTTATATCAGTCAGTTCAGAGATATCCAGTGACAATAAAATCATGGAATAAATAAATGTTGCAAAGAAGAGGCAGAGTAAAAGCTGTTTATTCTATCACTAAAACCATATTGGCATCTAAATTTTATAGATCAGTCATTCTTCCTTTTCTCTTGATTAGAGTAGAAATCATTATACTTTACACGCCCTTTGGAAAGTTTACATTTAAGTTAGAAATACAGAAACCATGTGGTTTTTTTGAGTCAAATTAGAAGATTTCAGAGTTTTGGGGGAGGAAATTCTTTTATATTTGATGTGATATGTATCTACAACTGTAGAAAATTATAAGAAAGTATTAATTTGGCTGGGCAGTGGTGGTGCATGCCTTTAATCCCAGCACTCAGGAGGCAGAGGCAAAATGTGGATCTCTGTGAGCTCAAGGTCAGCCTGGTGTACATGAGTTATTTTCAGGACAGGCTCTAAAGCTACAAAAAAAAAAAAAAAAAAAAAAAAAAGAAAGAAAGAAAGTGAATTTAGACTATTGCAATGTCTTACATGTATTCATTATCCTAACTAACTTCCTATCTTACTTTATTGCTTTTCTTTATATCCACTTTCACTAAAAATTTGAATCAAATTAAAATGATAATGTACAGATACATACAACAAATCTCTTGCAAATAGTAAATATTTTAAAGGGATATTCTGGTTTAGATGAAGCAGAAGATAGTGAACTAATAAAAAGTACGTGTAAAGACAGCTAATTTTCAGTATTTTTGGTAATTCAAGTAACCCTGAAAGTGCTATGTGCTTTAATATCCATTCATAGCACACAGATGCAAGAAAGTGAGAGATCCCTGATGAATAAGACAATTCAGTCATGGGGATAGCATCCAGAAAAATGGAATGGTAGGGCTCAGTAACTGCTGCTTGCTTTGTGAGACTGCATGCCATGTGCATGCTCTTCTTCTGTCTTTTACACACCTTCTGCATTAGTAGGTTATCATTTACACTAAGGTACTCATAGAAGGGACAATCATACCTTGGATTTAGAGATTCCACAGTGATGAAATTGACTGATTAAGTTGCTATAGCAACAGAAAATGACTGCTAATGAATTGTCTTAAGTTCTTCTTTAAGGTATGAATTTTGATTCAAATGCCTCAGTCCATAGATATGGAATAAATATTTCAATTGTTATACATATAAATGATCATAAGAATTGAATTTTAACATGTTTTCCTCTTAACCAAATTTCTGGTTCTTAATAACAATTTCAAGATGACATTGTATTTAAAATAAAGAAGTGAGATTTTAATTAATAGAAGATAATTTTTAGGAAAGCAGGGTAGAGGTGTAGTACTAGAGATAGGTCTGAAATTTGAAAGCTGCTCTCTACTGGGAATGTGATCTGCTCATGCACTTTTATGAGATCTACTCACCCTGCTAGTACCAAAGTGCAACAGCAGCGTATACTAAGGTCAAAGACAGCATACACGTTGTTCTAAAGGGCTCCAGCAATGCAGGCTTGCTGCTTGTGGCACATATGACATTTGCCATAGGCTGACTCTGATCACAGTGTTTGACTCTTGTTTGTCTACATTTTAAATATCTCTGACTTCATGGAGTTCCCACTGGAATTTTAGCTTCATGCTCACAACTTCATGCCCCAACTCTCTGAAGCTGCTTTTAGTGTTTTGGCTCTTTCAATGCACTGCCAGACTGCTGAAGCTCTCCTTTAAAACTCTAGTGGAAGCCTATGTTACACTAAAACTCTTACAGTTTGCTTGACCCCAAAAAAAGATTCCTGTTGTTGGTTGCTTTACTCTTTTGGCTCTTGCAGGCGGTCTGCAACCCAGCTCACAAATAAATCACACAGAGACTTATTCTTACTTGTAAATGCCCAGCCTTAGATTAATTTATTTTTTTATCAATCTCCTTAAATTATGCCATTTATCTTTTGCCTCTGGACTCTTTCCTTTATATATATATATATATTTTTTTTCTTTCCTTCTTTTCCCATATCTGGCTGTGATTGGGTTGCTGTCCCTCCTTTTATAGCTCCTTGACATTTTCCTCCCAGATTTCTCCTCCTATTTATTCTCTCTGACAGTCGTCTCTACCTATCCTTTTCCCTGCCTTGTTATTGGCCATTCGGCTCTTTATTAGACCAATCAGGTTTAGTAGGAAGGTCGCTTGTTGGTTCCTGGCTAGCTTGGCCTGATAGGATACAGCAGAGCAAGCAGGGAGGACTAAACTGAATGCAAGAAGAAAAAAGGGCAGAGTCAAAGAGAACCCATGGGGGACCAGAGACTTTAGCCAGTAAGCCACTGTCATGTGGTGATATACAGATTAAAAGAAATGGGTTAAATTAATATAAGAGTTAATCAATAAAATATTAGAGCTAATGGCCCAGCAGAGATTTGATTAATGCAGTTTCTGTGTGATTAGTTTGGTTTTGGGAGGACAAAACAAACTGGCAGCTTCTCCAACAGCAACTGGTGCCCATGTGGCCAACTAAAATCCACTTAAAACCCAAAAGAGCTTGAAAAGAAATTTTAGACACTTAAAAAAACAAGTTTAGTTGCATTTTTTTCCCAAATGGGCTTTGTATGGGGTGTTATGCTGCAGCTCCTTTAGGAAAGGTCTTACGGATTCAGCAGTAGTAGTCACATCGTTTCGAAAAGGCAGCTTCCTGGCTGTTGGTTGTGCTGCTAGCATGAACTCTGACTCTTTGGGAAACTGAGCATTTGGATGGGGTTTGTGAGCAGCATGCTACAACTTGCTTGGTGGCAACTTGGATTGGCTGTGTGCCTGAAAGTGGGGTGATGTGTGTGGCTCAGAGGTGCAAGTGGCTCTATCTACCATGCTGGTCTGGGTAGGAAAAGCATGAAGTACCGTATATGCCTTAGCAAATGTGCAGCTTAAGTTTTAAGAAGTATTTAGCATTTTAAAAAGCATTCCTGGACAACAAAGAATTGCAGATATGCAATAAAAACCAATCCAGATGAGTCATAGTGTTGGATAAAGGTACATAGGCTTGAAGGAGAGAAGAAAAAGAGTATAGAGAGTCACAAAATAAAGTTAATGCTTTAAAAATGGGTAAAATATTTAAAGAGACAGAGTACAGATAGATAGTCATAGATTAAAAGGAGTAGAGAAAGCCGGGCGGTGGTGGCGCACGCCTTTAATCCCAGCACTCGGGAGGCAGAGGCAGGCAGATCTCTGTGAGTTCGAGGCCAGCCTGGTCTACAAAGGGAGTTCCAGGACAGGCTCCAAAGCTACAGAGAAACCCTGTCTTGAAAAACCAAAAAAAAAAAATAAATAAATAAATAAATAAATAAATAAAAGGAGTAGAGAAAAATAAGCCACAAAAGAAATGGAAAATTCACAGAAAGACTAGATTGCATGTATTATTATATTATCTTTGAATTTTTTGACTGTGAATGAGTTAAGTACAGAGAGACATTTCATTGTATATTATAAAGGTATCATGACTTCCATATTTGTGTCTAAGGATATATTGCTTTGGAAAAGATATTCTTCTTGTATTTCCACAGACGATGAGAATCTATGAGTTGTTTCCAGACTGGTGTGGTTTGATGGAACAAGACCCCCTGAGGGTTGCTGGTAACATCCCCCAAAATAATATGCCCAACAATCAACAAGAAGCAATATGGAGACAACTACACCCATATTCTCAAATATTGTCTATAAATGTTTGCATACATTCAAAGGGAGATATAGATATGAATAATTTGCATTGGTATGGATCTTGGTTTAGTGATACATATTTAAGGTTAATTTTGCTAATTATGTATTTCTATTATTGATTAAGATATCATGTTTGTGTAGCTCAATTAAAAATGTAATGCATAATTTAAAGATATAGCTTAATAGAGAGTCATATATAATAGTCAAGCTTGTACTCATGTTAGATTTTCTAGAAGTATAGAGATGTTAGATAGGTATTTTTCCAAATCTTTCAGAGACCCTTAGAATATGGCATTTAAAATGTTTAAAAACTTAAGACTTTTCATGACAGTGAGACACATCTGCTCTTGGTAGCACCAAGCTACTTCAAGAGGATGATGAAGAGGCTCCTTATGGAGTTGTTTATCCATTTGGGCTATAAACTGTTCTTGCCTGGACTGCTTGATTGGACATGTAGGACCCACAGAGAAATGACTGCTGAACTTGCCTAAAGGTGGGGCCATCATTCAGGGTTCATGCTTCATGAAAGAGACTGCCAAATATTCTGCAGGACATAGAAAGAAGTAACTGACAAACTGCCAGCATAGGTAGAGTTGTCTTTGAAATGTCCTGCTTCATGGAAAAGCCTGCAGGATACTATGGGCCTATAGGCTGAAGATGGATGCACCAATGATACAAAAGGTCTTTGGTTGACTGTCCAGGTAGCAAGATGTCTCTGTCACTTCTAGAGTTTTGGAAGTTGCTTACATTGTACTTCCTGTTTACTTAGGTAATAGTATATCTTTCTGGAGTCTTTGATGGAGTTGAAGAATTTATAGTTATAGTTTTTCTTGGACATTATAAAAGATAAAGTAGATATAACTATAATTCTTGCTTGATAACTGTTTTTTTACATGTAACTTTACTATCTTAAAATTAAAACCTTCCATTTTGTTTAAACAGAAAAGGGAAAATGGTGTGGGAGGTCCTTTTGTCAATGTGTTGTTTTTATTTGTTAATAAATAAAGAACTGCTATGAGCCTATGGCAGGAAAGAACAGAACTATGTGGGGAAAACTAGGTTGTATGATATGAGAAAGAAGGCAAGAGTAAAAGAGAAGCCATAGTAACACTGGAGATAGATGCTGGGAACTTTATCCAGTAAGCCACAGCCACATGGCAATATATAGATTAATAGAAATAGATCAAATTAATTCAAGAGTTAGTTAGTTAATAAGAGCTAGAGCAAGGGGCAAAGCAGTGATTTAATTAGTACAGTTTCTGTGCAATTATTTAAGGGCTAAGTGGCTGGGAACCAACAAGCAGCTCTTTCCTCGTACAACAATCAGGTGTTTTATTTAGATTGGCACCATAACACAGCTTCAGAGAGTTAAACAAATGCAGCATAAAAAAATGTAACACATCTTTGCATCATTAAACAATTGTTTACAGCATAAATAATGTAACATATTTTAAAATAATATTTCACAACGGTTTATTTTTATTATGTGGTATCTTCAGCAATAGGGTCTTATCTCCAAATTCTGGAGCATAACCAACAGCAATGACAATAACCTGATATTTCAGATTTCTGTGGCACAACACAAATCTAAAAATACGTTGAGGACTGGCCTCAACAAAAACACTTCTTACCAAGGTAGGGGTATGCGAAAATAAAGACACAAACCACAAGACAGTATCAGGAGGGAATTTCAGTTATTATTCAGATCCTCAAATCTCCCGCATTTATTTTTCCACAGCATTTATAGCAAATGTAAACTGGGGGAGAAGGTAACAAAAAGCTTTATTAACATGATAGCATGAGACTTCCTGTCATCAGCATTCTGTTCCCTAAGTAGCAATATGACCTAAATCATGTATATTCACATACACTTGGTCACATAGGCTGAAAACAGTCCCTCTCCTGTGATCTCCTAGTTGCAATGGAAGAAGCAGAAGTACATAGGCATATCCTGACCACCCGTCAGGATGGCAACTTCAAAAAGGGGCCAGGCAGCCACCTCCTGAGCTAGAAGGTGTGATTAAGACTTATTCCCCAAACTCCCTGACCATCAGAGAGGGTAGAAAATAGATGTGCATTTCTTGGCACAAAAAAGTAACCAATTTATGGCACTTGTTTTTGTGTGTAGTAGACTTTTGTGTCAAATATGGACATGTAGCCCTGTTAAAGAGCCACTGCATTTTAACTCCGCATACAATAAACTTCTACAGCAGTAGATTTCCCTCTCTACTTTAAAGGTTTAAAATTTAAAGGTTATTTTTTCCTCCCCATATTCCTTCTTATTGCCTGCTTTCCACTTGTCGACTCCGCTTCATACAACCTGTTTCATTATCCCAACTTAATCCTGCATATCAGTGTTTTCTAGCTTCCCTCCCTTCTAAGCACCTCTTCACAGCTCATGAGCCATTTCCTGTACATATTTTTTTGCATTCCAAATGAGGCACACATATCAAGGATTCAAAGCTAAATATGTGAGGAAACATGCAAAATGTGTATTTCTGTTTCTGGGTTACCTCAATCACAATCATTATTTTCAGCTCTATCTACTGACTTTTAAGATATGGCTTCTCTACCAGTGGTTGTCGACTTTCCTACTGCTGCAAACCTTTAATACAGCTCCTCAAGTTGTGGTGAGCCCCCATCATAAAATTATTCTTTCTCTTCTTCATAATTGTTTTTGCTGCTGAGCAGTATTTCAGTTCCTAAGACCACCAAAAATATGTGTTTCTTGAGGATCGAGACCCAAAAGTTGAAAACTGCAATCTTAGGGAGTACACATAAATGTGGTAGAGTTGGATGCCGGAACACAGTGAATTTAATCTTGTATTGACTTGGAAGTTTCATCCCTTTTGGCTGCCTTTTATAGTACTGGAAGGTTCTATGCATCCTACCAGAAGGGAAAGTAATCATCAATCACATCCAACTGTGAACACTCTGAGCTACAATAATGACCCACTGGTAAAATTGTGACATCAACATCACAGCATTAACCAACTACTTCCAGATTTAGGTCCAGCGCCAGAAAAGAAAAGAAAAGAAATACCGGGCAACATTTTCAAGTCCAAAACCTGTGGTGAGACTTGTGAAAGGCACTAAGAACTTACTACTCAGTGTAACAATTTTGAGGATATTCCTAATGACTTATTGCAAATCTATAGGTCAATGAATATCTCAAACATGTCTCATTAAAGGAACCAACTGCTTGGCTCTCAATAAAACATCATCCAGAAAAGCTATTTTATCCCTGACTTTTTGTGTTCATTTTTGTTCCTATAAGGATTTAGAGTATTCTGAGGAGTTTAAACTTCATCATCAGTTATTTCATCTTCTGATACTATGTAAATAAATAATAGAAGTACTTGATGATGCTTTCTCATAAGTATTATTTCAAATATAAACCATCTTTAGATTCCAGTTGTATTTAACATTTAAAAACATATACTTTAGATAAATATTACTCTTAAATTTGTAAGGACAAATATAATTCATAGTGTTTCCAACAGAAAGTAACTAATAATGAGTTGTCATGAAAATTTTATTAAAGTGTGACTATGATTCAAATACTGTCTGATTCTAAAGATATAGAATAAAAAAAATAAAGATATAGAATAAATACTGCATATGTTAGACATATAATTTGATCTTAATATTATCTCAGTATGATTTCCATTTATAAAAATTTCTGTTTTTTAATTATCGTAGTTATTTCTATACAACATTAAATTTAAAATAGGAAACCGAGAATTTAATTTGTATATGTCAAAAGAATTTTTTTAAAAACGATTGTAGAGATGTAGTGTAACATACAAGTTTTAAAATAGAATATAAATGAAGAAATATACTTTTAGGAAAGTAGCAAATGAAACTTTGATTATGTCAATTTTGCTTTGGGCTCTATATTCATATTATTTTTTGGTTGAAAAAGCACACTCATGTTAAACTTGGTCCTAAAAAAAATTACAGATGCTTTTAGAGAATGAATAATTGAGTGTTCAAAATCAATTTACTTGCTAAGAATTCCTGTATCATGGTCAAATATTTGGGCTGCAGTTGGCTTATAGAAATCTTTGTAGCTTTTAAACTAATCTGTAAATTCATAGCACCTTAAAATCACAAAATAAAATTATTATTTAGGTCCAGTGAGACTGCTCACGAGGAATAAACGACATGCTTGCTGCCAAGCTTGAGGACCTGAGTTCAATACCTGACATTCTTAATGTCTAATAGGAGAGTCAACTCTAAGAGTCGTCCTATGAACCGCATGTGTTTGCCATGGGATATATGCCTCACACATATATACAAGCATTACATGAACAAATTATAAAGTAGAATTAAAATTTATATATAAGGCACTATAAAAAAGTCATTTAGAGGTATTATCACCACATTAAAATTCATGAGGTAATACTCAGTTATTAAATTTACTTAATATTTTATGATATGTACAGAATTAAAGACAAAGAAATTAATTTAAAACATGTTTTAGTAAATTGATATTTATTTCTCTCACCTGTAATATGACTTTTACTTTTTAGAGGAATATTTTTTAAAATTATGAAGATACTGTTTGTAAAAACTAAAATTTTTACTTAATTATTCACTTCAGTTAAAAATCACATGCAAAAATGATCTGTTTGATTTAGATGGATTTTTCTCAGGGATGCTTTAAGTGTCTCTGCTAGTAATTCCCTATTTTTGATAAGCCTTTTCCTTTTAGGACAGTTGAAGTATAGTGAATAATTTCTTTCAATTTTTTTTTCACATTAATGTCCAAGGTTTCCTTGCGTGATTTAAAAAGCCACCAAACTTTATAAACACAAGAATTACTTCCACATTAAAGGACTGAACACAGCAGGGCAGTACTGGAGGCCCAGGGAATGACTCAGACATTGAATTGAAATGGAATACTCCCCCCAGGTGATTTAGAAAATGTCATAATCTTTTCAATATGATGAACTGAACAGGCTTACGGAGATCAAGGTAAAAGCCAGTGTGGAGGCTAAAAGGTACAATCATCACAATTTGAACTTTTAATCTGAAAGACCTTCAATTTCCTCTCCCATTGGCTTTCACAGGACGGCTTAACTACAGGATTCACCTAATTCCAGATCAACTATTTGAGGGCATCTTAAAAGCACTATAAAGCATTAGGGATCATGCAAGAAGTTAAGAGATTTAGACATTCAAAGTCTCCTGGTGCTGACATCACAGATTCTAACTTTTAAATTTCTTCATGCTTACAATATAAGGAAAGGTCCTTTAAGGTTATAACCAATAAATACCCAAATGATAAAGTAATTTAGTTTTACAGGGTTTATTGACTGTGAAAAGGACTGAGAAGATAGATGTAGGAAATTATAGTGAATTGCTGTAATCTTTGTTACCACAGTGTGCAACTATTGTAAGGCTGGCCACCACTATTTTTCTTGGAACCAAAAACCTAGAAAGGCAAATGATACAGTGAAAAGCAGTGGCTTTTCAACAAACCTCGATAAAGGATTGCATGCATGAGTTAGAAACCCAACAGGGAGTAGTGATTGACAGCGATGTGTCTCTGCCTTTACCAAACGGAAATGAGCCCCCTCTCAAGCACAGAACATGCATAACAATGATAGAAAGGAATTTTACTAAGCTGTCAGAGAGACTGGGTATTATGTTGAATGATGAACTAGGGACAAACCATGTTCACATGACTGATATAACTTCGAAGCTGCAAATCTGGGAAACTGTGTCAATCACACTTAGAATATGAAAAATTGCATTTGGGTAAAATATAAAAATTGGATTTAAGAAACACTTCCCACAATCCAAAATCCAAAAGATATCACATGGTTAATATTAGCTTATGGGTTCTCATGAAAATTGATTTAAATTTCTAAGTACAAGTACATGAAAAAACATATCCTGTGTAATTTTATTAAAAAAGAATACAGAATTGGGGTTAGAGAAACAACTCAGCAATATGGTATTTACATAGCTTACATGAGGTTCCTGGGTTTGAATCTCAAAAGAGTGATGAGAAAAGAATAATATATCCTAGTAATAAGCCCATAGAAACTAATATTTAAAGGTCACTACGTTTTTTGTTCTCTTGACAGTATCACTCTTCTGTAAAGTATAGTATTGGTCATAGTTACTCCAGATGACCCTCTACCATCCTCTTTCCATTTCTAGCACCCCCTTTTTCTTTCCAGATACCTGTTTCCTTCCCTTATGCCCTTATGACCTTCTTTTTCTTTTCTTCTCTAAGTTGCATGCCGGCAGCCACAGATACTTTGTGTTCAAGATTGCAGCAATCATATCAAACCAATTGGCAATGCCCCATCGCCATCTTCCCTATTTTGGCTTTGAAAGTCCTTTCAGTTTCTCTTTTGTGAGATTCCCTGGTCCCCACACAGTGTTAAATAAATGTGGCATTAGTGACCAGGCACTCAGTCATCACTTATTCTCAGCAAACTGGCCAAATTTTAACACAGCACCGAAAGAAGTTCCTCTAATCAACGCTAAGAGGGGTACTAGTCTGTGGGAGCAAAGAAACATTTGTCACAGGCAGTTTAAATGCATTTCCATTTGTCATAACATTAGTAGTTGCTTCCACTATGGGGTTATGATCTCCCTCACCATGAACATTTTAGCAGTGCTGTGATTCCAGGTATGTAATACCTCTTATGGAAGACCTCTGAAATTCAGTTTTGAAGTGATTGATTACTTCAGGTATCCCCACTAGTATACCAACTGATGCACTTTTAAAGGCAGGTCAGTGTTAGAGCTCACAAGATCCGCACTTGTAGAAGTTTGTGGATGGTCATTCTTCTTTTTCAACACTCTCCTCCATTGATATTTCTGACTTTTATTTCCATAAAGCTTGCATTTCATGAATATCTTCTTCCAAATTTCTTTCCTCCCACAAATGCAAATGTCTACATTATTGCTACTTAGCCTCACTACATCTCTCTTCACCTTAAGTCTAAAAGATCAATTGATTTATCATGTGGGGCTAAGTCCCAACTGTTACCTGCATAACACAATTCCTGCATCTAAGGCCCAGGGATCTTTGTTAAAAAGGGAGCAGAAAGCCTGTAAGAGTGAGAGGAAGAGGATATTTTCTGTGAGAGTTGTGTCTCCTAGAAAGGTCAGAGGCTACATCCATGAAGTCTCATCAGTATGGTTACTTAAACAAGACTAGAACACAATTTACACAAATGGGCATGGTAATACAGAGGGGAAAAGGCAGCAAGACCTCAACTTTAGACAAATAAGCAGAACACACTTTCACCCAAAGTATCATCTCAAAGTAATTTTTCCATTTTAAAATCACTCACTCATTTGCATGTGTGTAGTGGAAATGAACCACGTACAGCTTTCAAGAGTCAGTTTTGTTTACATACCCTGTGACGTGCAAGGAAACAAGCTTAGGTTCTCTGACTTGGTGGTAAGATCCTCTCCCATCAGACATCTCCCTATATCTTCAAAGGAGTTCTGATTTCCATTGCCCAGATGTTGATTTCATTTAAAAAAATATTTGTAGAGTCTTGCATTTATTATTTTTAGAATTCTCTTAGTTTTTATTATATAACACACACAATTATATATAGTATATAATTGTAATATATATTGCTTATTTCATATATTTAGCTCTCATAGGTTTTATCACATTCTTTGTACAGGATCTCGAATATTCTGAACTTTTCCCTTACTGTGCAAACTGCTTTTCATTTCATTTACCCCACTTTAAAATTACTGATTTTGTTTTCAGAGACTGGGGTCCCATTTTGTGGATCATTGACTATACCAATATCTTGTGATGTATGTTCTACTTTCCTTCTTTAAATTTCAGAAAGTCATGGCTTACAATGATATCAAAGGTACATTTGAGGCTTTCTTTTATTTTTTTGGTTTTTTAGTTTTATTTTGTGTTTTGCTTTTTTTTTCTGTGTGTGCATAAGGAGAAATATAGAGTACTCTACCTGTAGATATCTAAAACTTTCTCATAACCATTCATTGAAGATACTATTCTTTCTCTAGAGTTTGTGTTTAGCAACTTTTTCATAATTCACATGATTAATTTTTTATAGAGAGCTATTTATGAGTCTTTTTATTGATCTACATGTTAATTTTTTGTGAGTATCATGATTGCTTTTGGTATTATGGTTCTGTGGTTTATATTGTCACAGATGACAATGTATATAGTATTTTTCATTTTTGCTCAAAGTTGCTTTTGTTTCCTTAGGTTGTCTTTGCTTTCACATAAAATATAAGGGTTTATTTTAATCTTTGAACAATAGGAGAGTTTCAATTGTCTTGCATTGAATCTAATGATTTCTTTTGTAAGATGATATTTTTATAATACTAATTCTCTCAATCTATGAGGAAATGATGTGGGATTTTCCTCTGAATGCTGTGAATACCATTGGTTAATAAAGAAGCTTCTTTTGACCAACAGCTTAATAGACTATAACCAGGCTGGAAGAGATATATATAGAGAGAGTAGGCAGAGTCAGGGAGAAGCCATGTAGCTGCTGCAGGATTCAGATGCCAGATGGAGGAAAGAACCTTACCAGTAGCCTACAACCATGTGGCAAGGTACAGATTAATAGGAATGGGTTAATTTAAGACATAAGAACTAGCGAATAAGAAGCGTGAGCTAATAGGCCAACAAGTGTTGTAATAATATAGCTTTTGTGTGGGTTATTTAGGATCTGGGTGGCCAGGAACAAACAAGCAGCCTGTCTACAAGCAAGAGAGGTCTTTCTTTCTATCCTTTGATTTCTTTTCAATGTCTCTTCCAAAGGATAATTATACAGACCTTTTATTTCCTTGGTTATATTTGTTCCCAGCTATTTTTTGATTTATGAATTCCAAATGAATGGAATTATTGTCTAAAATTATTTCTAATTGGTATACAGGAAACTAACATAGGTATATTTATATAGTGCAGGGAATGCATATATGTATGTATATTTGCATATATGTGTTTATGCGTATGTATGTGTGTATGTATTAAGATGTTTATGTATCCAAAGATGTATATGTAAGATGTATGTGTATATGTAAATGTATATATGTGTATGTATGAGTATGTAAGTGTATGTGTGTGTTATGTGTGTGGATGTATTATATGTATGTATATATATATATAATATCACTTGCTGAAAATGTTGAACTGTTCTAGAATTTTCTGATAGAGTCTTGATGTTATATCATGCAAAGAATCATTATCAGCAAAAGAACCCATTTTGACAACTTTCCTATTTATATCCCTTTCATTAGTTTTTCTTAAATTTATTTGTAAGAGTTGTTATTTATTATTACTTGTAAACATGCTATTTACTAAAATTCATTAAGCTAGTGAAAGTCAGTATGCAAGTATGCACACACTTTTAAAGGTCATCATCAGAAACAAATTTAGTAGTAAGCCAGCAGGTATTTCACAGTGCATGCTGCTAAATGAGGCAAAAATATATTGGTATCCTTTTCATTTCATCTCTCATACTGAGTCAATATTTTAACACCCATCTGTTCATTTAGATCTGACTTGTATGTATGTATGTAGGTATGTATGCATGTATGTGTGTATGTATGTATGCATGTATTCAAATCCCATAGACATATAAGTAATTACTTCTTTAAAATCAATCTTAGTTATGGTAACTATTGCTTTAATGAAATACCATGGCTGAAGCAACTTGAGGAGGAGAGTTTATTTGGCTTCTACTTTCATATCACTGTTCCTATCAAGAAAATCAGGAGAGTAACACAAGCAGAATAGGAACCTGGAAGTGAACAGGACTGATAGAAGAGTGCTGACTTCTGGCTTGCCTTCCATGGTTTGTTCACCTTGCATTCCGAGAGAATACAGGACTCCCACCCTAGGGATGGAACTACACACGATGAACTGGGCCTTTCCACATAAATCACCAATAAAGAAAATGCCGCAGGCTTGCCTGCGTCCTGATTTTATGGACACATTTTCTCAATTTAGGTTCCCTCCTTCCAAATGACTTAGTTTGTGGCACTTTAAATAAAACTATCCAACAAAATATCTCTAACTGTAATACAACTTTGATATATCTCATGTTGGAGGTATTTGGGTTGAATAATCTTTATTTAGATAATAATACTTATTATCTATGATTTCACTCTTTGGGACTCAACAATGTGTATGGATTATTTTCAATAAAATTACATACAAAAAAGATTGTATGTTGATCAATCAACTAACTTCTGCAACCAGAAGCTCAAAGGATCCTAACTGGCATTTTATATTGGCTGATTCTGTTTACATCAACTTCACAGATTGTTGCTACCATCTGTAATGGAAATGCACTGGCATTTTCCAATTTACTCTCAAGATAATGCTTGTTTTCATGTTGACAATGTTCCAGTTTGAAAACTGAATTCTCTTTTTCTTCTTGTAAATGTCATATTAGAGGCAAATGGAAATTATCTAGAAAAAAAGCAATAAAAATCTAAGAAAAACTGTTGGCCAACTGCATAATCTGAATATTAATTCTTGAGTCATTTCTAAGGCAGCCATTCAGGACTTTAAATATATATGCTTAGGATAATGATACTTGCTACGCTCAAGAAGGTCATTAGAAGCTGAACTCCTTAGACTTCACGTTACTATCATTAACAGAGAAGGGATTTTAGCTTAAATCTTAACAAATAACATTACAACACTTTTGAAAAGATTTAACATTTTAAGAGGGATTTGAGGTATTAACTTATAGAAATCGATATTTCTTCTCTTTTGTATGTTTTTGTTTATTTGAGACACAGTTTCGACGTGTAACAGTCCTAGCTGTCCTACAACTAGCTCTGTAGACCAGGCTGGCCTCAGATTCACAAAGATCCACATGTCTCTGTCTCCTTAGTGCTGGGATCAAAGGTGTGTGCCACACAACTCAGGATGGAAATGGATATTTCATTTGGCGTGTTAAATTTCATTTGATATTACCAAAATTGTTGTTCTATTTGTGAGATTACCATTTCAATCATATAATTATTGAATAAAACAAAATTCATCAAGCTGACATAATCTGTTGTTTTAATGACACATGTGGAAGTTCTTATTCAATGACCTCTCCATAAATTACAAATTTAGTTCATCACAGTTACTTGAAGGAAAGAAATCTTTACTTCCAGTAGGGTATTTAAAATATATTCCAGATAGCTCCTATCCTTTGTATTTTTTCCAATTTCTTTTCAAGTTTTTCAACAAGGAAGATGAATTAATAATTTCCCTCGTGAAAATAAGCTTTAAAAAATCTCAAAAAAATTGACAAAACAATTAGAGAAACTTAAAAAGCAACAATCATTGTAATTAGATTAGCTTAATTTCAGAGATGCATGGATGACTCAATATTCATAAAACAGTGACTATGCGGATGTATAGTATATATAAGTATAGACTCAAAGACAGGAATCACAAGATCATTTAATCTGACAGTCAATATTCTTTCAGGATAAAAATCATAGAGAAGCTAGAGCTTGGAAACATACCTCTCCCTAACAAAAACTTCGTTGAAAAACACCTGACCAATATCATCTTAAGCAAAGAAAGAAATTCAAGAATTTCAATTAAGATTAGGTACTAGACAAAAGTATCTGCTCTTGCCATTTCAGTGCAGTGCTTAACATACTAACTAAATAAATAAGATTAGGAAATAAACGTGACAAAATATGAACAGAATCACACTTCATAGATGGTGTGATTCTTTATTTGAAGAGAATATAAAGATACTATCAAAATTGCTTAGAGCTGATAAATGCTTTCTGCAAAATGATATAACTTAAAATGAACATATAAAAATACTTAGTCTTACTACATATCAAGTATATACATACTGGAAAAGGAGTCAGACAATAAACTCATCCAGATGACCATACAACGAAAACAAAATCCTAGGCAATAAATTTTAACAAGGAAACATGTCACGTGTGTGTTAATTTAATGGAAAGGTATAGTAAAGCACAGTAGTGACATGGCAATGTCCTAGTGACAGTCTGCTTTCATGTTGTAGCTTCAGATCAGTATGAGGACTACAGGATACCAGCTTTTTGAAGACATAAATTCTCAGGACATTATACCTATCCCAAGTCACCTATATAAATACCATCACACTGAAGATTACATTTAAATATATGGATTTGAAAGAACAAAAACATTTAGTCTATAACAACACTCTTTTGTTCAGAGATTTCAGAGATTTCTATACATATAAAAGATCTCTGACAGGCATTAAATAAACTGAACAGACTCCAATCCAGATTTCTTTTATTTTCATTTTAAATCTTATGTGCTTTGTTTATGTGTGAACCTAATAAAAGAATAAAGCATTTCTTTATTTAGAACTCAAATCTATGAAGAGGCAATGGTATGGGAAAGATTTCAGCTGTGCTATTCATTTGTTTGTAGCAATTCTGTCTTCTTTTCCCCTTCCTACTTGTTTTTACATTGGCCTTTTAATTCTTTTTCTTCCTTCATGATGTTACAAAGTTGTATTTACTGTTCTTTAATTTATTTTCCCAGTAAGACTGCCTCTGGCTACCAGCCAGTCTTTTATTTATACAGCAGAGACAAATGCTATTTCTTTGCGTGCAATTCTGGTGTTTTATGTTGTCGGAGAAGCCAAACACTGCATACACCAAGTCAGCATATTTCTCAGATCATTTGTACAGAGATGTTTCTTCATCAGATTTTCTTCAGAAGGTGACCTCAAACATTTCTACCACTCGCACACAGCTGGACAATGAGCATGGAGACTGACTCTGACTTTCAAATCACAGAGTAATTTAATCTGTTGACCATTTGTCTTCTTGTCATGTACCTTCAATATTTTCAAGTTCACTGTGAAGTATTATGATTATAGAACATGCCTGAATAAAGGCAAGGTCATATAATCAAATAATTCTTATACCAGTTCTGGAGAACTTCATTTAAAAATATGCATCAGCTATATGAGTTATTCAGAAAAATAGCTCAATGACTACAGAATCCCTATGACAGTTAAATAAAAAACCATAATATTAGTGCTTTTAATTTATCTAGCTATAATTAATTAGCAATGAAATTGGCACTCATAGCATCATGGTAAATGAGAACATCAAAGGACATTAAGGAAGTAATGTTTTGCACAGGCCTGTGATTCTACTTTCTCTGGAAGCTGGGCAGGTAGTTGCTTAAAAGCTGTGTAGAGAGTTCAGGTTCAATCTAAACAGTCTGGATGGTGACTATCTCAAAATATAAGTCGAATATAAAAGGGAGAAAAGAAACAGAGGATTGGAAAAATACTTTGCTTAGTGGAAGTTATTTTAGGTATAATGGGCAAGGCCTTCAATTTAAACTCTAGTGTAAAGGAGGAAATTTTGAGCCTAGTTTTCTCCAGATGTTTTCTTATGGATGCATATGTATTCAGTTAGTATATATGTATTGAGTAATCTCTACTCAGATATTTCCTTTTTCAAGAAACATAAAAGAGGTAGAATGTTTAAATTTTTCATTGACCTAAATTTTAGAATTTTACACATAGTTGCTGATATGCGTTCAGCCTGTATTTGATGTTTTTATTTTCCCAGGCTAAGAAGGTGTGTATGTAGTCTCAAGCCAAATTTTTCAGAATTCTTTGAGGTGACTACAGGTAGTTTGTGAGTAAGTGAATGCTATGAACAACTTGTTTTATAATGGAAAATAATGTGATAGATTGTTCTACTTCGTTATGGGTATTAAACTGGTGCTCTACATATATTTGTTCTTGTTCCTAAATCTAAAAATGAAGCTCTATGAGCTGAATTTCTATGTATTAAGATAGTCAACTTGGAGTGCAAGTTAGTTGGATTCAAATGTTGAATATTTGCATATGAGGGATTTGCTTTCTAAAAGTCTCAGAAACAAATTAATTCAAAGTGTTAGCTTACCTTGGAGCATAAGTAAGTTACAATTGAATACATAATCCCTAATTCAATTTTCACCTGGGTGTTTTGGACTCAAATCTATTTTCCAGCCGTACTTGACAAGTACATTGGAGTGGCTTTAGAAATGGAATCAACATCAAGTGCAAATTCCTTCTGAAAATGAACATCCTATTTCCATAATTAAGTTGATTGTTTACAAAAATTTATATGCATACAGGATTGTTTTCAGACCTTTTGGAAGTCTGGGCAAGTGTAAGTAGACAGAGAAATGACCAAAAATCTGAACTATTAATATTAGTTTATTCATCTTTGTTCAACTGTAAGCAGTAAATATTCTTTACACAACTGTTTTACTCCTACTTTTTCACTCATTTATACAACTGAGGCACTAAAATTTAGGTATATTTTATTAGTATAGTTAGGATAACAATACAGTATTTTATGAGATTTATCTTTATTTAAAAATACAAAACATATGGAGTTAGTCTTGGAAACTATCCATATGATATAGATACTCACGAAATATTTAAATGTAAGAAAAGTTACAGTTCTTTACATTATGAACTAAGTGTGCATTTTTTTTTCTATAGAACTAAGGAAAGGATCTATGTTAGGAAAAATATACAGCATTTAAGCAATCTAAATCACTGTGTTGAAGATAACATCTTACCCATTTCATTTCACATAAAAGACGCAATCACCTATGACCATAACCCTGACCATGATATGAAATGTAGTGCAAGGAACAGCCAATAAATTATATAATTATAAATATTTATGTATAGTAACTGTGTATGTCTGTATGTAAATATGTTCATATGAGTACTAGTGGCAATAGTGGCCACAGGCATTAAATACACTACAGCTGGATTTACAGTTGGTGTGAGTCACGTGACATGGGTCCCTGGAACTAAAAAAATCATTTTTCAAAGCCATATTCTCAATCTCTGCAGACATAATTTATTTATGTTTTTAATCTGCTACCTACGTTTATATGTTCATGCACATGACATTATTCCCTGGGGTGAACATCTGATGCCTACCAGTGGGCACATTACTGAAAGGTATTAAATTTCCTTATTCTTTTTCCTCTAGCTGCTATCAAGTGCAAAGAGTGCTGGAGTTTTGTCCCCAGATATACCACTCGGCAGTCCCTAAGAGAATATAATTGGCTTGATATTATGTAGGTTTTATGTAGATAACAAAATTTGAAGGGCGTTCATTTCATGTGTGCTATAGCCATGACATAACTGGATGACAGTATTTCACAGCACTTTTCTTGATTGAAGGAAAGATAGGATCTTCAACAAATGATGCTTGGAAGCCTGGTTTTCAATATGGAAAAATGTAAACTCTTACCTCTCAACTTACAGAGGAGCCAAGTTCAAATGTATCAAGAACCTTAAGACCCTGCATCTGACAGAGGAAAAAGCATACTTCAACATCAAGGCAGAGGGGAAGACTTCTTCCATATAACTCTGTTAACTCAGAAATTAGATTATTAAAACAATCTCAGTAAGAGTTTCTGCACAGCAAAGGAAACAGCAACAAGACAGCTCACATAACAGGAGAAAAACCTTTGCCAGCCGTACATCTGAGAGAAGATTTGTAGTTAGAACACACAGGACACACAGGAAACCAAACAGTTAAAGCAGCAAAATAGCAAAATAGAAAAAAAAGAAGCAATTAAAATGGGGTTTAGGGGTTTAGGGAAGTGAAGACAGATTCCTCAAAAGAAGAAGCACAAATGGCTAGTAAACTTTTTTTTTTAAAAAAAGTATCTAGTATCTTCAGTCATCATTATACTTTAAAACATGTTGTCTTTTCCCAAAGGAAAAAAAGCTGAGAAAGAGAGTAATCATCTCTCATTTAGTGCCTTGTGCAAATCTCCCCAGACAGTATCACTTTATGGAAAGTAATGTTTGTGATGGGCTCATTTAAAGTGGAATCTCAGTCTAATCTACTGTTGCAAGCCTAATAGTTGTCTGAGTATGTTCCATGATTTAAAATGCAACAAGATCATTTTGCATTCCGTATTGCTGAGACTCAATTTTAATTTACTAATCATCACCATTCTAAATATTGATTAAAGGACATTAGAGTTACAGTAGTAGAGAAACTGACAAAACTAAGAAACCACTGAGATTTGTTGGAAAAGTTGGAAAAATAACAAAAATAATCTGATTTAAAATATAGAATGTAGGTTAGGAAAATAAAAGTAAAGGTTTCACAGTAAATAAATAAATAAGTGAAGAAACTTCAGCAATCAGAGTCCAGGAATTTCCCAAACTGGAGTTTGTAGATACAATGACGGTGGTGATTATGAGTCTGGATTGCACTGGGCCATGAAGAAATGGATCTGAGACTCAATTGATTTTTCTATTTTTAGGTTTTCAGATGAGGATTTTTTTTTACTTAAAAGTGAAAATAAGTAATCTGTTTACACAAACAGGGTTTGTATTTTAGTAGTAAAATAATAAAAGTTTTGAAACTGAAAGTTTCCAAGGCAGTTCTGCCCAGTGCTGAAGAATCTGAACCCTAAAAGTTGCAAAAGTCACACATAGAAAGCATAGGGTCAGCTGGATTGCTTCTTCTCCTCCTCTCTGCCTCCCTCCCTCCCTCCCTCCCTCCCTCCCTCCCTCCCTCCCTCCCTCCCTCCCTCTCTCCCTCCCTTCCTTATCTTTCCTTCTTTTTAAATTGTGTATGTTTTTATGTGTTTGTTCTTGTTGCTGTGCATATGTGTGAGTATGTTGTGTGTGTATATATATATATATGTGTGTGTATGTGTTTGTGTGTATGTATGTGTGTTGTGAATGTGTGTGTGTGTGTGTGTGTGTGTGTGGGCAGGGGCAGTCTTAAGTGCTCTTGCCCAGGGGCTGTCTATCTTAAATATGAATTTTTTGTGTTTGTTTGTTGTTTGGTGTTTATTTGTTGTTTTGTATTTCTTTGTATCGTGTCAGCCTTTGTCACTGGGATTTGGGCCACACTTCTCTTATGACTACTCAGCAAGCCCAGGAAACTTGCTGTCCCACCTTCCAAGCATTAATATTACAAGGTTCTGATCATACAGCTAGACATTATTTTATTTTTAAAACAATCTTTTCTCATTTTATATTCCAAACCTAGTTCCCACTCTGTCCCCTCCTCCTTGCAACCTCCACCTGCCCCACACACACCTCCCATCCACTCCTCAGAGAGGGTAAGGTTTCCCATGGGGAATCAACAAAGCCTGGCATATCATTTTGAGGCAGGACTAAGGTCCTCCCTGCTATATCTAGGCTGATCAATGTATCCCTCCCAAGAAAAAGGACATCAAAAAGCCAGTTCAAAGCCGGGCGGTGGTGGCGCACGCCTTTAATCCCAGCACTTGGGAGGCAGAGGCAGGCGGATCTCTGTGAGTTCGAGACCAGCCTGGTCTACAAGAGCTAGTTCCAGGACAGGCTCCAAAACCACAGAGAAACCCTGTCTCGAAAAGCCAAAAAAAAAAAAAAAAAAAAGCCAGTTCAAGCATTATGGATAATTCCTTGACCCAGTTCCAGTGACCTCACAGACATCCCCAGCCACACAATTGTCACCCACATTAGGATAGCCAAGTTTGGTCCTATGCAGGTTCTCCCACTGTCAGTCCAGAGTAAGTGATGCCAACTGTTTCTGTGAGTATCCTTATCATGGTCTTAACCCCTTTGTCCTTATTATTACTCCTCCCTCTTCTCTACTGGGCTCTGGGAGTTCAACCTAGTGCTTAACTCTGGGCATTTTTTTCTTTTAACATGGTGCAGGGATCAAAATCAGTTTATCAACTAAGCCAGCTCCTCAACAACTAGACTAAATTTGCTAAAATCTGTAAGCGAGCACTTAGCCAATTCTGGGATGCAGAAAAAAAAAAAAAGATGCTTACATCACTCTCTCTCTCTCTCTCTCTCTCTCTCTCTCTCTCTCTCTCTCTCTCTCTCTTTCTCTCTCTCTCTTTCACACACACACACACATGAAACAAACCTGTTTGTACTTTTGTAAATGAGTCATTGGCTTTAATAATGACATGATAATGTTATAATGAAAATGGGAAATTTTACTGTTAATATTAAGAGTAATACCAAATAATTTCTGCATCTGAACAAAGGAAGTTAAAAATCGTAAACATTCTTATAATGATCATATGTACCTAGTAATACATATGTGCTAACATAGTCACTGAATCCAAGTGTAAAAGCAACATTCTCCCTTCTATCTCAGCTTAGCTATAGCTGAAATATCTTTCCAATGAATAAAAGACTCATGCAGTAAATTTTCAGGAAGTATATAAGCCTATGACTGTACAATGGAAAGGTAAACACTATTATAAACTGTGAATTGTAAGTGACAGCAATGTGGTCTTGAAGATTCATTTATTATAGCAAATTTACACTAACAGTGGTTCAAATTGTCTATTTCTGGTAATCAGAACACATTTTGTGCTTTAGTTCCTTCAGATTCTTTACTAGGTAAGAATTTCTTAGATTTTTTTTCTTCAAACAATTTAAGTCCATATGATGATCCATTGGATTTTTGCAGCTGACTATAATTCATTCTTTACAGTAATATACTCTTTGACTTCACAAATATTCATATTCTAAAAGCCAACTTTATAGATCTTCTAAACTGTAGAAAACTACTCATAAAGCTGGTTAATAATTCACTGATTTACATACTTAAATATTATAAAATTTTTTGAGTTATACTACTTTATTGCAATTCAAAATTTTGATAAAGCAGCAGCTTACAGATTTTCTCAACTTGTTAATTTTACTATAAATCCATACTCATTACTTATAAACTTAACCTACTTTGATGGAGGTTATGTCAAATACTTTACTCAGTCCATAGTATCTGTTATATCTAAAAAATTCAATGTTGCTAATCTCCCCTAAATTTGTAGAGGTATCTCAGGTTCTACGACCGGATTCAGCTGATAAGCAAACTGATTTTCTTAGTCTTTGTTGCACATGGAAATACATTAACATCTTATTATTAGCTTACTGCAGACAACTCCAAAGAGTACCTTGGTGATGAAATTAGAGTAAGGTGAGCATCTCAGTCACTGCAAGTTTACGTAAGCATTGCTTTGCTGTGGGAATTTACTTTATTAATAGAATTGAGACAAGTGAAATTTAGTAAGTTTTAGTCTGAATCCTGTCGGCAGGCCTTAAAAATAACCAACTCTCACTAATAAGCTATGTGATACTGAGCACGTTGAACATCTTATAACCTCAGTTTTCTCGGTTTGAAATGGGAATAGCCTCACCATGTGTCATTTCCATGTAGATGAAAGTGAGCATTTCCAAGGACATTTTTTTAATTTACTCATTGAACCTAAACAAAAGTCAAATTTCTCCATTTCTTATACCACTATGGAGACTTTGTGTCAAAGTTAGGTGTAGCCATGTTAATTTTGTCCAAAGTTTTGTGAATAGTGGCAAAGTAATGAGAAGATGAAACACTTTTAAAAATAGTTCTGATGGTGTACAGCCTTGAAATTACAAGTTTTCATCTTCTACCATGAAATCATCAAGAAATAGGCCTGTCATCTTTTCCTGTTAGCACATGCACTTTAAAGTAAATGTAGCTTTTTAAACTTAAGATGAGAGGACAGGATGTGAACATGAAAGTGCTGATTCTTAAGTAAATGTCATCCTGCCTCATATTTTTAGACACGCTGAAAAGTGACTGTGTAAAGGAAACAAGATTCTGTTTTACACTGACCTGCCTCTTCACTTGGGTTCTTTGGCTACTTCCTCTTGCCGTGATTCTTAACAAGTGGAAAAAGAAAATATGGTTGAAATCTCAGGGATACATTCTGATCAATTAATTACAGTGAACTTGCTAATAAATATGGATTCGATTTGTATCTGGAGATTAGATCTACATAGTTTTAGTTTGTTAATTTGGGTGTGTGTTTGTGTGTTGCACATTTCTATTTACATTTTGATTTGACAGTTTTATAGTTTATACTATTGCAAAAGTAATACGTATTTCAAAACTAATAAACCTTTTTTAAAATAAATGAATTGGCTTTCATGATTACTGAGAATAAGACATCCTATGATTGACCTTTCTCCATGCTGGATATCCACCTACGTAAAATCAACAATTGCTATGGTCACAAACAGGAGATCTAGAATTATATGCAAGAGCAAGACATCTGAGACTTACTGCATGTTGTCTGACAGGAAGGAAAAAAAATCCTTCTTATTCCTTTTTGTCATATTCAATTGCCCATAGGAAAGGTAATCAAACTGAGAAGTGTCATTTTTCACAGCTTCTTTATAAGTTCAGATAGTAAGTTCTTCTGGAAACATGTTCACATATATAAAAAATATTATGTCTAACCTCTACAGCAAATGCTGTCAGGTTTAAGCAAAACTTACCAGAATATTATTTAACTTATTATTACGAAGTGAAAAATACTGATTTCATGAGGCTTTTCAATTTTCCTGGAAATGGGTAATCATACTTCAACTACTGAGGGTAACTATTCCAATATGTAAAAGCTTTACCAAAAACATTCCTCATGAACTAATACAAAGTTTTATATGAATGCTTTAGAGAATACATTATCCAACCTATATAAATTAATTGTAATTGGGAAATTAAAATGAATTTTATCTTCAATATCTGTCACATTTAAGTCACTGTTCATAAATGTGAAGAACATTGAAATAAAATTAGATGTTAAAATGACTTTTAGGTAAATCCCCAATTTGCTTCTGTTGCTTTATAATGAGAAAAAATAACAAATACTCATAATGGTACAGATAATAAAACAGCAGTGAATATAATTTCAAGTTTTATAGGAAAATTTGATCAGCATTTTAGATAAATGTATTTCCATAAAAATAGGGAAAGTCTAATAAAATAATAATACATTTTTATAGAAATAAGAACTAATGGCACAGCACAGTAGAAATATAAATGACTTTAAATACAATAGGAAATTTTCTTTAATTTATATAGGAACATCACAAATTTTACTGTAGCTGAGTTGTCATTTCTGTTTTTTTATGTTACTGAGGTATGCTTGGAATACGTATACTGGCACTGCCGTCTGAGATATGATCATCTTATATGGCTCTGGAGTGATTTCACAACATTTACAAAAATACTATGTACTATTATGTGATCCATAAGTGTTAACTATAGACCAGAATCTTAATGCTTGAGGGATGAAGAATTGCAGATTTGAGTTTTTATCTTTATGTAATTATAAAATTCAGGATCAGAGTAAGCCCTTAAAACAGAATTTCTTACAAAACAACAATCCAAATTTGTGAAATTAGTTGGTAGACTAATCACTTAGAGAAATTATTATAGCTAATAGCTAATTTTATGGTGTGGGTGTGTGTATGTGTGTGTATGTGTGTGTTTGTATGTGTGTGTATGTGTGTGTGTGTTTTGCTTTGCTTTTTTGAGACAGGGTTTTTCTGTTCAGCTTTGTAGCCCATCCGGGAAAGACTCAGAGATCTGCCTGCCTCTGCCTCCCGAGTTCTGTGATTAAAGGTGTGTGCCTCCACTGCCTAACTTGTAGGTAATTTTAAAAATATATTTATAATATGGTGTCTAAATCCAGTAGTGCCTAGCATATTAACTGTACTTTTCTGTAGTAATAATCACTAGTACTAGTTGTGGGAACTCCTTCAGCCAACAACCTTTAAGATACCGGCCCACTTAGGGCATGGTATCATATACTATAAATGCACCTGGGTATTGTGTGAGGTGCTCTTTCCTGCTGGATTCAGTTCCAGTTTCCAGCACATGCAGAGGACTGCAGATTGCTACCTTTACTCTGAGTTTATCCCCAAATAAATAAACCTTTGTTATACTCCGTTCCAGGCTATTGTGAAATTCTTTGGGACGATGACAACTAGTCATGTTGATTCTGAAACTTCTGATATATTTCTCAAGTATTTTGGATATGGCAAATGAGTAATTGAATTTGTATCTCTATAATCATATTTAATAAATATTTCCAAATAACATAGTCCATAATTTTAAAACCAACATTTCCATATTATACATCTAGTTGTGCTCGATTCTAAAACTTGAAACAGTCATATTCTTCAATTCCCTGAGTTAATTTCAACGAATAAATAAATAATTTCAACTAATTTTGAAATTAGTCAACATTCTTTAGATTTACTACTTAAATGCAGGTGAAACATTTAATTCATATTATATGAATATATATATGATGATCTGTTGAAAACCTACACAACTAAAACTTTGTCAAAGAATTGTTACTAGGTCAAGAATTTATTACCTTGAAGAATTCATGCAAAACCTCAATAAACTATTAGACTTAGTTTCTTGTTTATAAATCTAATAACAAAAAATTTATATACCACCAATAATAATCATCGATTTTATTATCCAAACTCAATAAATCTTTTAGACTTTGAGACAAAATTGTTATGTGATCAAAAATACTGTGAACCTCCAATTATAAACATTTCCAAAAAGGTATTGTAATCTGAAATTTAGTTTAATTCTGTTTCACCTTTTTAAAAGTTTTCATTCAATTTTATCATATTATCTCCTGACTCCAATGCCTCCCAGACCATCTCCTTGCTCTCTAATCACCTAACTTTCTGTTCTTACTCTCTGTCATAAAAACAAACTCGCAAAAAAACTACAACTCAATTGGTGGAGACCACTTTCTCCTGAGCCTGCCATGAAGTGTGGCTCATATAACCAGATTCAGTTGACTGAAGAAAACTGATTTTTGCTATTAATTGCAAGAAACTTCTTGGCTAGGGTTGGGAAATTATACCCACTCCTTTTTGCCCATGCTAGGATTTCTATCTAACATGAATTTGTACCAGTCTTGTTAATGTTGTCTGAGTATCTTTGAGTACATACGCATATCAGTTTGATTCTATCTTGGAAATACTGTTGCCTCTAAGTAATGCACCACCTTTGACTTTTTCAGTATTCTGCCTTGTCTTCTGCATAGATACTTGACCATCAAGGGCAGGAGGGCAAAAAGGGTTCTCATTTTGCTCTTAGTGGTATAAATTCTCTCACACTCAGTATATATTACAGTAGCATTTCTCTGTGTTAATTACTGTTCATGGAAAGAGAAATGATAATGGTTCAGCTGTACCCTGATGTATGGATAGGCATATCAATATAGCGTTAGGAGTCATTTAATTGCAGAATAATTATAAAAGATTTTCCTCTAAAACCCATGATTTATCTAGTCTCAGGTTCTTGGTCTTATTAACAGCATCAAGTGCAGGTTCCAAAACAGCTTTATCAAACAAAAGGAGTTAGTTGCTACCATAGCATTTGTGTCACTAAGCATAAGTGTGTATTTCTTTCAGATTGGTTACATCTGTAGTTTGTAGCAGTCCAAAGCAAGGGGGGATTGATCTTTACTTTTTTCTTCCAGTAATGTTTCTAGTATTTTCCACCACTAAGAAAGCTGGTCAGTAATGTTGAACTTTCTATTTGAGCACCAGTTCAATTCCCCCATGTTCAATACACGGGATGCATTGTCTTCAAAAATAGGGTCTCACCATCATATTGCAGAGGATCATCAATTGCATGGAACTATTTTCTTATGTTTGTGGGGATAATCTATAAAACCTCTTTGGCCAACAATTCAAATAGATGTTAATCATTTCTGGTATTGGGTAGCTGGGGTACTGCCATGTTCATTTTATGGTGATTCTTTTTGTGGTTTAGGAAATGTCTATCATAGTAAGATTTCATGTGACTTTTCAGAAGGCTTTGGTCTTTGTTATAACTCTCTATATTCCCTGCAGTACCATGTGCTTTCATGCCCATCCAATTTTAATCATCATGCTTTAATCTCCCCTTTCTCCCTACAAGTTTAGTTAACTTATAAAGCTTGCATATGGGCAGTTTTGAACATATTCATGCATAACTTTTTATATTGGAGCATGAGGTCTGTTTTAATACATAAGCTATAAAATTTATAAGATTGCAATTGTTATTCTCGGATTGATCTGGAATAGACTGCCCAGAGGAGAGCCAAGCATTCTTTGGGAGGCTTTCTACCTTTTACATTTACCTACTTACCTAACACATTTGGATTTGTGATTCATCTACAGGTAATGGAGGTACATTAAGGCTATTTCTGAAAAGTAAAACTGTCAGCTAAGAATGTTTCCAATGACTTAAATTTCACATGTTCTATGAAATTGCTTGTGTAACAATCATCCATTTGAAGCTGTAAAAATCCTCTACAATCACTGGAAATTGTTGTTTCTTGCATGGTATTCATTATACTAGTTTTACTATGAACATTTAGGAGAGAGTTTTCCAGTTTAGATACTGTTCTTTTTTTCTTTTTCTTTTTTGAGAATAAAACTAAATTTTAAAGATTATTAATGCACGAAAATACTTGCACAAGTTTCTTTTGTATTATTATAATTAGATATATTTAAACATATTTAAACATAACTAGTGAAAATGTAGAACTTGTACTCATTTGCAAACACATTAATTTTTAGATTTACTGTTTAATTGATGAGAAAAATTAGATTTGTTTCCACAAATACCCACCAATTAAGTCTCATGATTTCTAAAATTGGATAGTATGTGTACTAAGAAATCTTAATGATTAAATATTTCATATCTAAAGAAACATATATATGATTTTTAAGCAATTAATTAAATTAAAAATCAACAATAACAACCTTTAAAACAATCACTAAAATTTCAAAAATGACTTATTTTTCAATTGTTTACTTTCTTAAATCAATGTTATATTTTAATATTCTTTAATTTTTGTGTGCATTGATATGTTATATACATGTATGTTTGGGCACCACAATTCCTGGTATCATGAGACATGTGAGGAAACTGGATACCTTAGCACTGGAATTAAATATAGTTATAAACGTCGATGAGAATACTAGGAATCTAACCCAGGCCCTGCGGAAGAACAACAGTCAGAGACAGTCCCTGCTCACAGTATTAGGAAACCAAAAATAAGACAAAGCTATGTAACTTTGACATTTGTGCAGAAGGGCCTAAGTCAGTCCCTTGAAGGTCTCCTGGTTGTTGGTTCAGTCTCTGTGAGCTCCTATGAACCAAAGTTTGGTGATTCTGTAGATTTTCTTGTCCTGTCCTTGACCCCTCTGGCTCCCATAATCCTTTCTCCCTCTTTTCCACGGATTCCCTATGATCCAACTAACGTTTCACAATGGCTCTTTGCATCTGTTTCCCTCACTTGTTAGCGGAACCTCTCTGGTGACGTTTAGGCTAGACAGTGATCTACAAGTATAGCAGAATATAATTAGGAGTCATCTCATTGACTTTTTGATTCAAGATATGCTGGGGTAAAGGTGGCACAGAAATTATGGGAGCTACCGACCAAAAGTGACCCAGCATGAAACTCATATCCTGAGAGAGAGTCCATCCCTGACACTGGCTGACGGGTTAGAACCCAGAGGCTAGATAGCCCAGAGATCTTACTTATATTATAGCATTTGTCTTAATTAAGAACATCAAGAATTTGTATCAACAAACTCAGATCTCCTTTATTCTCCCAAAGAACTATTTGGTCTCTTGATTGTAATAATTACTCACATAGTAACTGAAAATTTTTGCTCTTGTGAATAATTTACTGCATTTTTATTAGATTTTGAGCAGTTTTAGATGTATAGTCAAACCAAGAGAAACACATGGATATTCCCACTTATTTTCTCTCAACTCATATGCATTGCTTCCAACATCAACGTTCATTAAATAGATAGACATACGATGGAGTGACATAATAATTAGATAGATATCTGACAAAAGTAAAACACAAACATGCAAACACATTTCACACATATACCATATTCAGTGCAAATCTCTATGTAGAGAAAACATTTAGATGAAGAAAAATTTCTCACTTTTTGTTGGAACAGAATGTGATCTTTATAAATATAATCAGCAGTTATGTTTTGTCTAGACAGTATTTTTTTTTGTAATTGAAGTTGTAGTAATAACGAAGAATGGTTAATGATAAAATTTTCATTTCAGTTCTGTAATTATTGGTGTTGTTTTAATGTGTCAAAGCTAATAAGAATTAATTACAAAATTTTTGATGTTATTAAACACATATGTTTAATCATTGAGAAATATTTTTAACATAATTTAGTCATAATTTTGATAATATCATAGTTCAACAAGCATTTAAATTTTGTAGGCTTTAGTGGAATATATGGCATTCTGTAAACAAATCTATCATCCATATCTTCAATATTATACTTATGCAAGGACTCATAAATTAGGCATTCTTAGGCAATTTTTAAATGTTATGCTTGGTTTCTCTTCTTTAAGACAACTTTTAAATGAGTTACTCTATTTAAAGTATATCTAGATGTACCAGTACTCACCAATATATGTTTGTATTCTAAATAAGTTTTATTAGTGAATTAATACATTGTTTTGAATGGCTCTGCCTTTTTTGAGGATAGACATGAGGATATAAAATGTACCATGATGTTTACAGAGCTAATGTAAAATTTATCACGATAAAAAAACTGGGTCTTATAAATAGGAAAACACAATATAATGACATCCTTTTCTCAGTATTTTTGAGGGCAAATCTCAGTAAGGGTAAATACTTAATATTATGCAAATAGAGAATAATGTAGGGCTCAATAAAAATTAATAAAAGTAAACTTTGCAAAAAAAGAGACTTGATGCTATAAATAAAGCTTGTTGTTTTAGTTGGGCAGTGTCGGTACACATCTTTAATTCTAACAGTTGGGAGGCAGAAGTGGACAGATGTAGGCAGATATCCATGAGTTCAAGACCAGTCTCAAAAAGTTAACATAAATAAATATATAAATAAATAAAATAAAAGCTTTTGGTTCTATTCCTGCTTATCTGGAAAATCTCTGAATGAGTGATAATATAAATAAATAAATAAGTTGAAAAATAAAAGTTAGAGAGATCTCTGCAATTATTTGCAGAATTAATCAGAATTAGATCAAATTTACCAAACATATATGCTAGTGTTTGGAAGAATATTTAATAGATTCAAATGTAAATAATAATCTCATGAGACTTTTCACAGAATACGAAAAGTGAAGATGAAATGAGAAAACGAATGGTCTGAGAAAATGCCTGTAAGCAAAGGAATCTCTGCAAGCTGAAGACAAGTCATTCACTCAACGTTATTCTATCTAATGTTATTTATTTTCACAATAAAGTTTACTTTTAGATTTGCAACAGCTTTTACTACCCTATGAAATTGCATTTTGAAATATGCTTTAGATATTTTAGAAAATTTTGTTTCACTTTTGATTGTGACTGTGTGTTGTGTGTGCATGCATGCATGCCTGTGGTGTATGTGTGTGTTTATATATTTATAGCTGTATGCATGTGATTGTGTGTGTGTTTGTGGTGTGAATTTTGTGTGTATGTGCCTATGGCTGAATGAAACATTTTTGTGCGTGCTGCTGTGTATGTCTGTCTTTGTGTGGTCTGAGTTTTGTGTTTATGTTCCTATAACTATGGTGTGTGTGGGTGTGGGTATGTGTGTGCATGGTATATGTTTGCATGGTTTATTTATGTGTGGTCTAAATAAGTGGTATATGAGTTGGGGAGGTGTTATTAGTGGGTGTGGATAGGGGTTTGTAGCTGCATGGTACACGAGCGCTGGTGTCTATGGTGCTCAATCCTAAGTGATGGAATTCCAAGTGATTCTTGACTTGTGGTGTAAGTGTGGGAACAGAGCTTGGTCTTCTGCAAAAACAACATCTGACTCTTTTATTTCCAATTTTGGTATTTTTTTCTGTTTTGTTTTCAATTTTATTTTTATGAGAACTTCATATATGAGCCCCACTTTTATAACACTTAGAGACCCCTCTTGTCTTCAAACTCATCCTCTGAAGACACTTTTCTCCAAATTTATTATGTCTATGATGTCTTATTTAATTACTTTTCATATATCAATATAAATATGGGTGCATATTTATGTGTGAGTATATATTTAACATACTGAATTCATTAAACAACCTACGAAGGGGCAGCTAGTCCTTGAAGGAAGCTGATTCTCCCTCTATCAAACAGTCATTGGTCAAGAGTAACTTTTCATTCTGGGATAAGACCATGTGAAGTTTCCACGCTGGAATTTTCATGCCACACTTTTATGTCTGTTTAATCAGACAACTATGTTGTTTAGATTTCATAGATGCATTTTCTCTATTCTGTATGAAGAAAATATCTACCAAGAGGAGTCTGTTGCATGAGTTCTAAATGATCTTAATAGTAAAAACCTGGAGCCAGATATCAGGGTAAGTGCTGAAAGGTCAGGAACAAGGGAGCAAGTCACAGGCAACTCTTACCTTGCTCACTAAGTCTTAGTTCAAAAAGGGCTGAGTGGCTGTCTTCTCCCACTTTTCTTCTTCTCTCTCCCCAGTCATGTCACTTGCTGTCTCTTTGTATAAACCTCCAGACTTCTAAGGCTTCCTAGTGGCTAGCTCTGCCCTTTGATCTTTAGGCAAGCTTTATTTGTTAGAGCACAAACAAAGCATTCCACAGATGTTCTTGATCTCTGGAATTTAAATCTTCTCACATCCTCTTCTGTGATCCTCAAGTGCAGGAGTTGCATTGCAGATGTATCAGCTGGGTTGGACATCCAACTGTTTTGGATCTCTGTAGTAGTCTCCACCTGCTGTCAAAATTAACTCTTTGATATGGGATGAGAGTTACACTTAATAATGGGTATAAAGATAGGTACTGAGGGAACCCTAAGAAATGACATTGCCTTAGGAAACTGACATCAGTAGGGTCTCCTCTATGATTTATGACATCTCCAGTCACTAAAAGCTGGCAAGGATTATAGTATGAAGCCTGAATTCCCTTCTACTGATTGTGCACTAAGTCTGGCTTGACAGAACAGAACAAGATCTTTTTTTTTTTTTTTTTTTACATTTTTTTTTATTATTTTTTAATTAAAATTTCCAACTGCTCCCCGTTTCCCATTTCCCTCCCCTCCTCCCACACATTGTCCCCTCCCCCCACTCCCCTCCCCCATCCCCACTCCTGTTCTCCTCCCCCCAGTCCATTCCCCCTCTTAACCACTGAGTAATCTATTGAACCCTGTGTTCTGAATATTTACTTGAAAAACTAAGACACTGAGTTACATAGTATTTGGTTAATACAGTCAACTTACTTTTCATTAGATCTAGAAAAGACCTAAATAGGAATTATTTCACTGGACTGTTTTTGGACTTTGAAACTACAATTATGTCCAAACACCAGAAATCTATAGATATCTAAGTACTTAATACAAACTTACATGGTGATAATAAAATCCATGGAGTATTCAGATGGTTCTAAAATATCAACCCAGAAAAACACTCTGGTCTGTGTTGGATGTAGAAAACTGAGCCACAACAAGGTTTTTATGAGAATAAGTGGACAAGGCTGGTGAAATTCTGGATAATCTGTTTTAGAATACAGAACCTCAACCATCATGATACCTCTTGAAAAACACAGAAAATACATATATTATATATCTAAATAATTTAGTTTCACCTGGATTTCATCTTTATTAGCTGTGGGTCATTTGATGTTTGGATTTAATGGAAATTCTAATAATTATTTAAAATAGCCAATTTTTAATAAATTGCATTGTAGATTGAAATTAAGAAATTGAAGACCATTAAAGTAGTTTCAGAAAAGGGAGTTTAAAAAAGAAGAAATTAGTCTACAACAAGGTTAAGATTAAATAAATTGAGTAACCAGTTACCTTGAAAAATAAAATTCTAGTTATTCATGTTATTTAGTAGCAAAAATGCTTACTTTATTTATTTACTGTTGTTGCCTAGAATGAATCTCCCTTAGCTGGGATCTAAACCTTAGCTGACTTGGTGACATTATGATAAATGATGACAGGTTTACACAGGGCAGTATAATTGAGTGATAGACACTAGCACTTTCTCTCTATGCTGCAAAAATAGTGTCCAGCTTGGGATTTAATTTCTGCTCTCAAAGGCCTGTGAAAACACAGAGACATTTCTCTTTGCTATAAAGACATCACTAGCCATTTCAGCTTCATGACGGGACTTACAATCAGATAAAATTCAAAATAAAATCTGAATTTTCAATGTGGCAAATTGCAACATATTTTTTTCAATTCCCAGGGGTTTCTAAAACAGTACTAAAACATGGATATTTTAACAGAACTGAAATTTATTGTTTCCTCCTGACCCTTTTGAAAAATCAGGGCCAAAATTACTCTTTGCCTTTTCTTGTCACTACAACTGAGACAAAATTACTGACTTTCTATGAACTATAGGTACCTAAAGTGACATCTGCATGTCTTTGTTCAAATGAGTTAGTTTCTGCTTAACTTTTTCTTTTAATATTTATAATACTACATATAATCAACATACATGGATGTCCTCTATTAAACAGTGTTTCTTATATCCTAAATTAAAATAAGGTCATCTTCAGATGTACCAGCAGAATTTCCAGCAGAAACAAGTATTTTTGGGAGAGATATTCAATATATTACAAATGTACATTAATAAAGTAGCAATTTCAAAATTTTTGCAATAAAATTTAGACATTCTTGAGAATGTCAATTGCAATTTTTATAAAGAAATAACTTAATGGAATTCCAAAGACTTGGATTCATTTTATAATACATGTAAACACTCTGCAAAGTTCATATGGTTTTTTTAAATCATGAAGCAATAATCTTGACGTGAGTGATATTTAATTTCTGGACCAATAAGCCAGGAAAAGAGGATGCTCAGATTGCTGTGAGAAACATGGAGGAGCTGTGATGATGCTTTAAGAAGAGGTATAAATTAGTAATTTGAGGAATAATGGAGGATTCTCTCCAAGATTTAAGGACGCCACTCAGAATGTTATGGCTCAAAAGATTAGGAAGGCAAAGTAGTGTATTACCTTTTCCTTTTTGAGTCAGGGCATTGATTTTTCTCCTGCCCTTGCCTATACTTGTTGCTATGCCTTTGATTTTGGCTGTCAACTGCTACCTTGGATTTGGGACTACAATGAAGTAAATAATGACACCAGAGCCATTGGGTTTCTACCTCACAGACAGTAGATCATGGAGTGTTTATAAACTTCTGTGTTGGGGTAAGACAATTATATATTCTATGTTATATACATATACATATATATATGTGCATATACATATATATTTGGAGGTCAGGATGTCCCGACAGCTCCCACTCTGCCTGTGGTTCGGTCCTCTCTCTGCATGCTTCCCTCAGCTTTCTATAATCCTTTCTTTTGTATGCCTTTTTCCACAGAGAGCAGGAGCTCAAGTGCCTCTGTGTTCCCTTGTCCCTCCACAGTCCTTCTCCTCAGGGGTAGGAGTCTTTATGGCCACACGTGACCCTATTTCCTGCTTGCTCTCTTCCCATGCAGCCAGTCACTGTCGTCTGTGTCAATTAACAAGCCCTCACTTGACCTGACTGGCAGCTTCCTACAGAAACATGACTCAGCTCGCCCCTGTTCAGAATGGCTCTCTATGACCACCTAGGAAACATCACACTTTCTGTCTGACATCACATTTTCTCTGTCGGTCGCTTGTCTGCAAATGCCTGTCACATACCAGTTGATATGGGTACCCAAGGGCCCGGGCAGCACAGGCCTCTTAGAAAATCTGTAGTTCAGTGGAACAAAGGGTAGAGGAAACAGTCACGGCCAATGAGGCAATCACGTTTTCAGTGCTGATTCCACACCTGTGCTGATCTTGCTGCTCTCAGTTCCACCAAGTCGGCCTCATCTTGACTCCAGGGATTGCCCAGTACAGAGGGCCACAGCTTACCCACCAACTACATTTGCTGCAACGCTAAGAAGGCAGATGTCCTGATACTCCCTGTAGACAGTAGATGAACAGGGCAAATCATAGGATTCTAAAAGTCAGACAATTGTCAACAACACCCAAAGCATAGGATTCTAACAGAAACACAATTAACAACCACACCCAAAGCACATGATTTTCTCTCGTCAATGGCGAGCTGACTCTATGTTATGCGCAAGTGTTGCTGAAGATAAAGTACTGCAGGCATGATGATAGTCCCACACTCCTTGCGGTCATAATTTGCTCTTCATCATTGTTCTTCCATGGAAATAAAGAGACCAGTCCTCAGAAAAAATTTAAAGAGAACATATGAGTCACCTTTGATGTCTTTGGACAAAAAGATGCTCCAAATCATGAAGATGTCCTTTATTTTCAGAGCTTTAGTTCCTTAGGAGTAGAATAATTCTCTATCTATCTATCTATCTATCTATCTATCTATCTATCTATCTATCTATGTGTGTGTATGTATATGTATTCTTTCCCATAATATATATGTGTGTTTGTGTGTGTGTGAACTTGATTGATAACATGTTCTTTTCCAACGGGAATAGTTTAAATTAGTTTTCTGTTAACAGAGACTTTTGCAAATAGGAGAATGTTTTACATGGCTACAATGGTTCGCAATCTCATTCTCCATTCTTGAGCTACTTATAAACTCCCTTTGAATGCTCTTATACAAAAGAATCTAAAGAAATCTACCAAATCTAGGTTAACTGTTAACTCAGAATCTTAAACATCAGAATAAATAGATTTGGGTTTGTTTTGTATCACAATAAATGAATAACCCACACTCAAAATACACTAATGTGTGCACCTTGCTGTAAAATAATGTGACTCACATTATTTATTGACTTACACATTTCATCTTCATGAATCCATTGGAGCTAGCTTTTGCATGACTTAAATTCACCTGGCAGCCAATTTCCAGAAGCAATCACATGGCAGCAGCTCATTTGTACCAGAGGATGAATGCTTCCAAGTAATCACAGGCACAATTCCTTTCATTTTTCTAAATAATTACAGCTGTTCTTTCGAGAACCATTTCAGTTAAAGGTCACTCACAATTTCTATTATAATATCTCTCTTATTTCTCAGCTATTTTAATTTACTTTCAATTTGCAATTGATAGTTCTGTCTGGGCAGTCTGCTCTTATTAGAAACATTTCCACACATGTAAAGAAAAGTTACCTGTAATCTTAAGTGACTATTCGGGATGGTACATAATCCATGAGAACTCATACTTCTTTTTTTAAAAAATATAAAACTGTATATTTTCTTAAAAGGCAAACCAAAGTGGTGCTTCCATTAATATTGTAAAATCTTAGATTGGTATAAATGTATCAAACTCTCACAGCCCTTGAAACATTTAGAAAGTTAGTAATATGGATCAGAGGAATTAGGAAGTCCCTCCCCTAATAGATATAAGCACCTATGTGTCAGAATTCTCAGTCATCAGAACACGTATCTGCCATGCGTCAACACCTAAAGAGCAAGGATAAGTTTAGGACCGAACCATCTAGTCAAATAATTCTTTTTAGAGACAGAACAGTAATCTTATTTCACTCTTTGTACAATAAACATATATGGAAATATTTCTCTCAGCTATGAATTTGACAAATAATAATCTGGCAGTTTTCATCTGAAAATAGGCTGTGTTTGCAGTATCATAAAAAAGATAATTGATTTAAATCTTCATTGTTGTAAGGAGAGGATGAACGCTTTCGATATCATAGTACTAGTATTTGAAAATATATGCATGCTTGCACTCATGATATATATATATATATCATGAGTGCAAGCATGCATATATTTAAACATAGAACTGTATGTAAGTAGTATATACAATGTCTGTGTTCAAGAATTGTGTATGTTTTCTGAGCCAGATAAGATACCCTATGGTTTTACAAGATGTTCTTTGTTGATTGTTGACCTTATTTCTAAGGTTACCAGATTTATACCCAGTAAGTCACAGCCTCTGCCTTTACACTGAATGATGGTCCCAATAGTTTTTATGAATCGTTTTGGGGTATTAGGTCTTGTGTTAAGGTTCTTGATCTATTTGGACTAAATTTTAAACAGGGTTAGAACTAAAGATCTAGTTTTATCCTAGTGTAGGTTGGAACCCAAATTTCCCATCACCTTCAACTGAAGATGTCTTTTCTATAATATACATATTTGCCACATTTACAAATATAAGGCAAATGTAATTGTGTTGGTTTATATCTATATTATTTATTTGTCTGCAGCGTTATGAATGCTAGGCAAGTGTTCAGCAACTGTGAGTCAACTCCAGCCCTCCTGTTGCTTTTATTCTGGGAAAATTCTTTGCAAGAAATATCCCAGGAAAGTTTTGAACTTACTCTGTATCAAAAGCAGGTCTAAAGTTAGTTGTGAGTTTCTTAACTCAGCTTTCTGTGTAGCTAGGACTATATGCCTGAATAAGTGTGTAGGTCTTTTTGTTTGTTTTGTTTGTTTTTGTTTTTTGTTATGTTTTTCAAGTAAGGTTTTTTCTGTCTTGTCCTGGAACTTGCTTTGTAGACCAGGCTGACCTGAAACTTATAGAGATCCACCTTCCTCTTCCTCTCAAAATCTGGGATTAAAGGCATGCAGCACCACTGCCCAGCTCTATTTTTTGTTGGTGGTGTTTAAAAGAATTCTGTGCTGGCTTGAATAAAAATGCTCCCCCCCATAGTCTAATATGTTTGAACCCATGATTCCTAATTGCTGAGACTGTTTAGAAGTACTTGGAGGCGTGGCCTTATTGGAGGAAGTGTGTCACTTTGGGAGGAATTTAGGATTCAAAGCCCTAGAACCTTCCTAAATTAATCCTCTCTTCCTCTTAATTGCTGAGAAGTCTCAGCCACTATTCAAGTGCCAGACCTAATTATCAGCCTGCTCCCCTGTTCACTACCATGGTTGTCGTGAATTCTAATCCCCTACAATCATGAGGCACAAATTAAAAGTTCTCTTTCACAGTTTGCCTTGGTCGTGGTGTTTGTCACAGAAATGGCAAACTAACTCAGACAAACGTCCATTGCTATTAGGCATTTCTATCTATTCAAAAGCGGAAATAGTTCAGCTTTTTCCAGTAATTTGTGTTACTGTACTAGCTAGACGATGGAAGTTTGAAGTACTTGGTATTTACGTAGAAGTTTACAAGTCTTCATTTGACTGTTTCCCATGACTTCTGTTGGTATGTAAAAATCCTCTAAATCATATTTAGTTAATATTGCTTTCTGAACAATTGCCACTGAAAATGGCAGATAGGCAGTCAGCTACTTTTATCTTAGAGTTTCCATATGGATTGTATATTACTATGTTAAGAAATTAATTAAAAATTAGAATCTAAAATAATGTTCATCCTGTTTTCTATACCAGAGATAAATGAAGCAATATTATTATTTCCAGGTATCTTTAAAGCATATTATTGCAAGATAACAAGGATGTCTCTGCAAGTGCAAAAACATGCAAGCTCAAACTTACATGTCATTGCTTGATTTGGTTATGATTCTCTAAGAAGCAAATATATCTAAGACATGGTGATTCACTACTAGCAGTCACTCTAAAGTTGCAATTCTAAGAATAATAAAAAAAATAGGGTTCTAGAAGTGAGAAAATGTATGGATACCTAACTTTGCAATGACATCACGAAAGAAAAACTTTAATAATTTCTCCCAGATATCCTATAATGATATCACTAACTAGGATTTCACAGTGTTTGATGTTAATATACTTTAAATTAATTTGAACCCAACCAAGTTTCTAGTGTCCTTAGGGTCCTGACACCTTCAATATCTCTCTTGAACCTGGCAGCTTCAGTTCAAATGAAATTATTTGACATCACTTATGGCAAGCCTTTGAAGTGCTGAATCCTGAACTCATACAGAATCTACTTGTACGCTGAAAAAAAATTTAGAAAGAAGTGAAAACATAATAACACTGTTCTCCCAAACATTGTATTAGTTTGTCATTTTCCTTTTTAGAATTGTTTCCATTCTTTGAGAAAATGGTACACCTTGTTTCAACATATTGAGCCCCATTCCTTTTCCCATGTACACTCCAATTCTTTACCAACCCAAATCTGTTTCTTCTCTTTCAATTTCTAGTGCCATCTGTCAAGTCTGTATTGGGTTTCTCATATATTTTTGGAAATGTGGTCTTTTACTGGAGCATGGTCCACTTACCCATGACAACATTCTTAAAGAAAAACCAATCTTTCTCTCCTAGCAACTACTATCTAGTTGCATGAGGCCAATAGTGCCTCAGCTAGGATAGGGTTTCATGACTCTTTGGCTCCATTTTTATATTTGTTGTGGCTTTGGTTTACATAGATCTCGCGGTGGCTATCACAATTGCTGGGAGACCATAAATACTGTTGGCCTGTTATGTCTTGAGTACTATTTCCTTGTATTCCTCTACCATATTAGATTGCTACAGTCTTTATGACTCCTCTTCCACAATGGTCCCTGAACCTTTGGAGGAGAGGCTGTGATGTAAAGGTCCCATTTATGGCTGAGCTTTCCAGGTAATTATTTTCTGTACCTTGCCCACTTGTAGTCCTTTAATTTAGTCATGGTCTACTGAAGATAGAAGCTTCTCTGTTGGGGGTTGAAGATGTACAACTCTGGGGGTATAAAGATTATTTACGAGGACTCAGTTTAATAATGTTTTAATGGGTGAACAATAAAGTATGGTATTCATGAAACATTATTTAACTATTAACAAAAATTAAATTTTGAATTTTGAATAGTTAATTGATGGAAACAATTAATTTGATGATATATTTCCTACTCAGAAAAACAAATGTTCCATTATTTTCTCTAATTTGTGTATGTCAGTTTTTAGTACTAAGATAATTATACTTATTTGGAATAGTTACAGAAGTCACGGAATCAGTAAGGAGCTATTGGAATGGGAGGCATTTCAAGGTGTAGATGATATAAAGCAGTAGTATAAAGACTTAAGTGGGATTAATAAAACCAAAAGGGCGGGTGGATTACAGAACAAGGTAGAGGAGACATAAAGAAAGTAAATAAATATCACTAAAATCACTAAATCATTTTCAAAAAGTCACATGTAATACATACACACACTCACAAACACACATATATTTATATATTGCAATATTATTTTTTATTCTCCAGAACTTGATGGTTAGACCCCACTTCCAAACATAGAACATACTTTATTCAAAGAACATGATGAAATAAAATAGATATGGGTATTGAAGTTTCATCCCTACCAATGGAATTTCAAAGTGCTAAGAGGTGCTATTCACACTACTAGATGAATAAAGTAATTATTAATTTTACACAGGCATCAATCAGTGAATTATAATACAGTCTGACTGGGTATCATAGCAATAAGCAATCATTTTCTGCTTTGATTTAAGTATCCGGCATAGCTACCAGAATAAAAACCTTGGATAGATCATGAGCACTAGAGGAAAATCTACCAATATTAATCTGTATTTTTTCTTTTATAACATATATAAATTTATTTTAGAACAAATTTATTTTGTCAAAAATTAGACAATAATGTGATAACTGACTAAAAACTGATGAAATATGGAAATCATAACCATATTTCTAACATCTACAAGGATCAATAATTTGTGGATATAGCTCTCTGTGTGTATGTGTGTGTGTGTGTCAGAGAGAGAGAGAGGATACATGACTTAAATTCTATACAATTATGATCCAATAACAAAAGTGCATGAAACTAGGCAGCCTATTGTCTTAAGTAAAACTGAGACTGCAAGAAACAGAGTAACCTGTTTTTATAGTTCTGATGTCCTAAATATTCCCCTTTTTCCTTATTCAAACATTACCTTTATGCTGGCAGCATATATTAACATGGAACTATGAGGAATGTGGGGAAAAAAATCATTAGACATGTTATGTTAAATGGGTTTGCTTCATTGATATAGGTGCTATGTGCCACATTTAAAACTCTTCCATTGAAAAGAGGTACTCGAATCTGATAATTATTTCTGTTAAGATAAATTGTTCTGGGGCAGCATAGTATCACATGCCTTTAACCCCAGAACTTGGGAGGCAGAGGCAAGCAGGTCTCTTTGAACTCGACTAAAGCCTGGTCTACAAAATGATTTTTAAGAGAGCAAAAACTGTTAAAAAGAGAAACCCCCTGTCCAAAAAAACCACGAAACAATACAAAAGGAAACAATTAACTAAAGTACCACTATGGTTTTTAGTGGTTTTCATGTGATAGTCTCAACAACACAATTGTTTTGTTAACAAAGTTTTAATTGACATAAAAACCTCTTTGTGGACTACCTATTTCTAAAGATCAAAAGTCCTAATTGGTCACCAACAAAAATCAAATAATCATGTTAAATTGTCTGTCTATTCAAAGGGGTGCTTTATTTGGTCAGTTCATTAAAGTTCTCCAGTAGAAAAGTTTGTGTTTACTTCTGATCTTTTTATTTGCTGCTTTTTAAACAAAATACCTGAAAACAAATTTAGTCAAAAATCTTAAGTTAGAATTAATTTTTAGCTTACATTTCCAGATGTTATTGTTTACAACGGCTCTGCTTCTTTGATTTTGGTATATGGTGAGGCCGTTTCATCATGGTAGGGAGCAAATGGCAGATTATCATGCCATTTCCTAGTGAAAGAGAAAAAGATTGCTAGAGCCTGGGCCTAGTGTTATTCTTCCCTGGGAATAAGTAAATACATACATGTAAAATAAATAACCCTGGATTAATATAGGGTTAATAAATTAATAAAGTGCTGTTGTGATTATAAACAGTGTTATTAATGAACTGAATTATATTCATATATATGAAGCCAATCTTCATATCTAGTAGTATGCTTTTCATTAAAATTTAGATGTTATTATGAATTGAAATAAAGTTCTGAATTAAAACAAACTAAAAATTAATTCCAGCAGCATAAATTAAAACAAAAACAAGATAATTATGTAATTGTAGCATTTATTGTTTTGTTTTTAATATGTGGAATATAAATCAGAACAGAAAGTAATTGAATTAATTACTTGACCTAAAAATTCCTATTTTAATATTCTATAGTCCTTCAGTTGAGAGACTATTATTTTGCAAACATTTTTTTGCTATTTTATTTTTTTAACATTTATAAGATATATTTATTATTTTTCTGACCAAAGTGCAATGATTTTTAAAATCTTTTTAAAACAAGTAACCATGAAACAATGTATTCCAGAAAATAAAATACAAATGGGAATTTTAACTATTAGATTGCTTTTCCTAATTTATTCTAACTCTGTATTTAGTCTAAGAAACAAAACAAAACAAAAAACCCTGAAGTATTATTAAAATAAGAATGAATCATATCAACATAAACTAACACATTCTTGTCGGGGTCTACTTCTAAGAACCGTGTTGACATCAGTTAAATGGTGACTAGCTCTATGTCACAGGGCACAGGAACACAAGTCATTTTCCCTTGCCCCACAGATTATGTCAGAAGGAAGTTGGCAATCTTGTCAGGCTCTGAAGCCCCGTCCCGACTCAAACCTTGAAAGTAAAGACTATGCCCTGTCATACGTCTTTGCATACGCTGTAATAAGTTAATGCCTAAGTTTTAACTTCCGATAGAAAATGGTCAGTCATGTGATAAATACTAGAACATTGCTAGGAATCCATTTTGTGAGTTCGTTTACTAAATACCTTGTACAAGAACTGACTAGACATAAAGTTCCTTTAAATTTGGTCCACAGATTCACTTAACAGGTTGGAAATCTTAATGTGCAGCAAAAGAATTTCCAAATCCTAACACGGTGCAATTATAAAAGGGATATACATGCATACTAAACAATTTTGCTCACAGAAGGCACAAACAGAAAAGGGACAATCTTGTAACACAAACAACAACTAGCTGAAACCCTTCTTCATTTGGTGAGCACCATAATACCTAAGATGATCAAACCTGAATTTACTGTGTACTGTGACCACAAATTAAAAATAACACATAATTTGTCTTACTATATATTTCTAAACATTAATTGAGATGTAATTTTGAAAGATTAAAATTGCCTTAAAAGGGGGCTGTGATAGCAGCTATAAAGCAATATTCAAGCATGATTTAAAGATGTTTTTTCAGGGTTAGTTAGCTTGCAATATTAGTAGTGACTATTGCCATATTTTTCCAAATGAATGTATTGTAAAGGAAAATAACTTGAATTTTTTGTGTGTTGTGATTTCAGAAGACAATGATCTAGATTTCCAATTCCTCATGAGAGCTGCATGTCTAGAAAATAAGAAAAAAAAGGAAAAGCATGAAAGAGAACTTTACATAACCACAAAGGCATATATATGCCAAAGCTTGGAATGTAAGTCCCGCTGGAAGGATGTTAACTCAGCTCTATCTCTTTGATTCTAGCGTGTCACTGAGTGAGTATCTCCTTCTACTAATAGGTCGCCTCCAGTATTCGTTGCCTCAATCCAACTCTAAAATACCAAAGTCAACCAACCAATGGCTATAAACATTGAGACCACGATCTCAAGTATAACTACTATTTGTTAAGTGTGTACCTTATCTCTTTTGTCACAGCAATATGAATCACATTAATACTGACAAACAGTGGCAGGGTTTATTGGGAAAAACATAACACAAATAAAATTTTGTGATTCTGCCTAATGGATAATATCTTTGTACCTGAAGATTTTTTTTTCTTATTTTCTAGACATATGGATATAACTTTATCTTTTAGTTACATTTTAATAAAAATACCCTCTGCTTGGTCTTAAATAATGATTGGCCAAACTTCATTCGTGTGGTTTCATTTATCATGTAAAAAGATAAATGATGTAAAGATACTTTAAATTTTTTTTTTTGGTTTTTATGTCTTAATGTTGACATAGTCTAAAGATTTTTATAAAACAATAATTTCTAAAGATTTTATTTTTAATTTTCATTTGTGAGAGTATGTAGTTTTGTGAGTAAATATATGCATGTATGATGTGGAATTTCCCTCTGTATGCTGTGAATACCATTGGTTAATAAGGAAACTGGCATACCCTGATAGGTTAGAACAGAGATAGGTGAGGAAAACTAAACTGAATTCTGGGAGGAAGAAGGTGGAGTCAGAGAGAAGCCATGTAGCTCCAGTGGAGCCAGACTGAATTTTACCTTGTGAGCCACAGCCATGTGGCCACACGCAGATTAGTAGAAATGGTTTAAATTAAAGATGTAAGAGTTAGCCAATAGCAAGCTATAACTAATAGGTTAAGTGTGATTTAATTAATACAGTTTCTGTGTGGTTATTTTGGTATTCTGGGAGGCCAGGAAATGAACAAGCAAATAAGCGGATACCTTACAACACATGTGTGTGTGCATATTTGAGTGTGTACCATGGAATGTGTGTGTACCTGTGTGTGCATGCATGTGAAGTATGTCCAGGTACCTCAGAATCCAGTAAACAGTGTCAACCACTCTTGTATTTGATTTACAGGAAGATGTGTCCACCAGATAAGTATGTTGAAAACTGAGCCTATGTCATCTGGAAGAGCAGTAAGCTCATCAATAATGGGCCATATCACTAGAATCTCAATAGGTTAAATTTAGCTTTCATATGCTATCACTTTTATTAGTACACAGTCAAACTCATAAATCAGACACAAAGAAACCTTTCTAAAACTCACGAACTGGGAAGGGAGTAATTGCTTGGTAGTTCAAAGCATTTATTAATCTTGCAATGGACCCAGATTGAGTTCCCAACATCCACATAGCATCTAGAACACCTGAGTCAGTCCAGGAAATATCCACTTCTAATGTTTACAAGCACCATCAATATATCCACATGTTTTATATATATGCTGGCAAAACACTCAGATGCATTAAAAAAAATAAAATAAAATAAAAAAAATAAAATAAAATAAAAAAATAAAATAAACTTAGAAATTGTTTTGAGAAAAGACAAATATATCAGTTCCTAGCTATATTTTTCCTGAATAATTTTTATTCTATCAAATAAATACAAATATTCACAGCAATGTTTTCTACATTAGCACTTATGAAAGCAATAATATTTATTAGTATATCTCCTCAAGAGAATTCTGTCCTCATATAAATCTATAAAGAAGACAGAATTAAAATCTACTTCTAATGAAAGTACAATAACAATGTAACATATTCATAAAGGCAAATTTTAATTGACCCAAACTGAGATTAAAATTTTAATTGGAAATGAAATTTTATAGTGTCACATCACAGATCTACTAGGATATGCTAGTGCCAGATTTGTAATTTTCCTCATCTATTTTGAAGAAACACATTGCATTAAGGATGATATTCCAATTCACAAGAATAATACTGTAACTTTAAATCTCATTAACACTTGTAAATATTACAATTAGTAAGCTACATTATCAGTTTTGTAAGCATAATGCATATTTATTCAAGAATAATGAACCAATTCTACTTCCTGAAATTAAATTTCAGTCATAATAATAAATCTGTTTACAGGAATAGAGAATTGTTTAAGTGGCATACAGGGATTATTTCAGAGAAAAAATGGCAATCACCAAGACTTTCATGACATTCTAATATATGTAAGCATCCTTTTCTCACAATAAGGACAATTTGAAGAACAAAGAGCTATTATCAAACAGTCCTGCACATTTAAAATGCAGTTTATCTGTCACAGGAAGAATGTTATCTGAGCAGTCCTAAATCACGTATGAATTGGGTTTTACCTAACAATATTTTCATTAATATAAAAGTATGTTTATGAGAGGTGTCATGTTACCTGCCTGTGGCCACAGCATTCAAAATGTATGGAGAAGAGGTTACTGATGTAAGGTTTTTCTAGTGTAGAACACAAGGAGGAATGTCATGTCAGAAAAGAATATTTGTCACCACCACCAATAACAACAACAACAACAAACAATTTTCCATATACAATGGATCATTTTAGTACTGAATGTCTAACAACTGTCTTGCAAAAATACCTAGAGTGAAGTTAAGGGTGCCGTGTGAAATTTGAAAATAACGTAACAGTATTGAAGTTTATTATAAGGGAAATAGGTATGATGAGTCAATTTATTTTAAACTTGTGTTTTATTATGTTTGTGCATATACTGAACATTTACCTACTAAATCCTTCACCATTTAATTATGCTGGGATGAAATAATAATAGGTACACCAGTTTTCTGATTTTGGATTACATTCAGTTACTATATTTTTCAAATTTTCACAAACTCAGTAATTGAGAGTTCTTTCAACTTGATTCCCATTATTCTTTTATATATCCTTATATACTTTTAAATAGTTTATATCCAGGTTTTGATATTTTTCATGGCATATGTTTTGATCAGAATCTTCTCTCTTATACCCAACTTCTCTCTGATGCTCTTCTTCATTTTTCCCTTGTTAACTTCAGGGTCTCTCTCACCCCCCTCTATCTAACTCTCTCTCTCTCTCTTTCTGTCTCTCTCTCTCTCTCTTTCTCTCTCTCTCACACACACACAAACACGCTTTTTCTCTCCATCAATCATTCATCTCTCCATTCCTCCACCCATTCATATATTATCTATCTATTCATCTATCTATCATCTATTTATCATCTATCTAATATCTGTATCAATATGTCCCTCTTGATATTTTGTGATATTGTTTCTCTGTGGAGCTATCTCTGTCTATCTTGGTTCTCCTTTAAAGCAGGCACGTTTCCAACTCAGAGATCCTCTTTCATCTGCCTCCAGAGTATTGAAATTAAAGGTGTGTGCCAAAACTAATTATGTTTGTGTATATGTGTGTATGTGTGTTTATATATTTTATGTATATTTTATGTAATATATCTTACAAAATATATATAGAAAAATATATGTATATATTACTTTTTTATACTGTAAGATGATACAAGCCCATCACATGTATCTTCTGACACAGAATATAATGAACTGTTTTCCCAATAGGCACTCACTCCTTTTTCATAAGTTGTATTGAAACATATATCCATACATCAGATGTCATCTTGCTACTAAAAATTAGTTATCTCTTGTTCCCTTTAGATGAAAAAGCTCTATATTTGTTTTTACATCTGTTCTTATATCAAGATTAGTTTTTAATTTTCTCAATTCATTTGTGTTCCATGAGACACTCTGTATTCATTTTAGAATAAAACCTTAGGTATTAAGTGGTTTTAGTCTGATTTTAATAGCTAATTGTGTATTGACTAATGCAATTTCCTGATTTTTCATATTTATAACAAGTATAAGATAAATGACATGGCCGGGCGGTGGTGGCGCACGCCTTTAATCCCAGCACTCGGGAGGCAGAGGCAGGTGGATCTCTGTGAGTTCGAGACCAGCCTGGTCTACAGAGCTAGTTCCAGGACAGGCTCCAAAGCCACAGAGAAACCCTGTCTCGAAAAACAAACAAACAAAAAAAAAAAAGATAAATGACACAAACAGGTAGCTTAATCAAAGGTTTTATTATTAATCAAGCTCATCAAAAAATTCATGAATATTTGGTTAATGCATTTTCCTTCAGTCCTCCTTGTCAAATAAAATCAAACTCCATTATAAACTTCAAAATCTTTATTAATTATGCTTCATGCACATAAGAATAAAATTTAAATTTAGGAAAAATTTCAATTCATTCCATATCCATGTTGCATAGAAGTGACAACCATTTAAATTCATAACCATATGTAGATTGTTTTCAACTAATGGATAAATGACCAACAGTTTTCTCATGTGTTCTGATGATAGGGTAAAAAATAGTAGTTTGTCTCTTTAGTTTTTTGTTTGTTTGTTTGTTTGTTTCACCTATTCTCAGTATCCCACTGTCTTGATAATTTTATTGTCAATATTTTTGGATTTTTCTCTTTATCTTATTACATCATTTGCTCTCAGTCAACTTTCTAATACTTTTTGGAATTATACATTAGTCTTTTTATTTTCTCTTCATAAAAACCTAAATTTCAATGCTGTCTTTTATTTAGGAACAAAAATGACAAGGCACTGCCAGTTGTGATTTGTTGGATCCAATCCTTTGCTTGTAATCATTCTGACTGATGCTTGCACAGAAAACAACAACCACTTTGTCGTGTGAGTTCCACCAACTATGATTTCTACTAAGATCTTGCTTGTGCCCCTTGGAAAATAATTGACATTGAAGAAGCATCTCAGTTAAACTTACATCTGCCAGCAAAGAAAAACCCATTACAAGCTCTTGACAAGAGAGATAATTTTGAAAAACACTAAGTGCTGCAGGGGAACCCAGGGAAAAATATTGTCTTGACACTATGGGCTAGTTATATGATTTAAATTGTGAACTTAAGTTTTGTGGATTCAATTTGTCACCTCTAATGTTGATTCCTCAAATTATATCTTCTTAACAGAACATGTTATTTTTCCCCAAGTTGTTAGATTAATTAATGACCCATGCTTTCTGACAAAGATGTTTATGTGTTTTCAAAATACCTACCACTAAATAAGAAGTCTTTTGATAGTCTTTCTATCCTAAATGCTGTGATACATAGCACCATTATTAGAGATCCTTAGACTATCAGTGGAACTTATTTTGTATGTATTGGTTTAGAATTATAAAAGACTCCCAGACAGATGCTTGTCTTTATCTCGTTTTCTTCTTCTGGAAAATAACTAAAAACATTTGAACATAAATTGTGGCTCAATGATGTATTATCCCCTTAGTTAATCTAAGTTGATTTTTTTCTTTGTAGTATAAAGTTAGTCATCAGAACTATTATAAACAAATCTAAATGAATGTTAATCTGGTTTGGATGTATCAGAGTAGCTGCAATTTGCTTCCAAGCTGCTTTTGCTCTATTCTTTTTGACAGTTACAATCCATATAAAAAGGACTAATATAATTAAAACAGTAGTCTCAATGTATATCTGTCATGACTTTTCAACAATTTCAGAAAATATAGCAACCTGTATTATTTTTTTGTTCATTTGATCATGAAAAATCATCTCATGTTATTGACGTTCAGTAAACTTAAATTCTAAATGATTCATGAGAATATAAATTTCTTGTTCCTGAGGAAATGTAGATTTTCTAATTTATTTGGATTTCTTGCCATGAGGATAGCTACTGTCTATTCACACTAGTTTTCTTGCTTACAGACAATTAACCAAGTGGATACATTATAAAGGTCTCCATACTTGTTTTTTTTCTCAATCTGCAATATTTTAACCTTAAATTCCTACTTGACAAGTGTTTAAATCCTATTATTGAATTACTCAAATTTGGATCTTCTCTGGCAAAGTTATATAAAGTACAGATTTTATCATACCATGCTTCTATTCACATGTCATCAACTTTTGACAATTCTCCTTCAAGATTATGGCTGTAATGAATGAGAATTGAGTCATGAAACAATATTCTAAATAAATAAAACAAACTGAGCTGAGACATGAACAATAACGTTTTATGAATTCTCATCTTAATATCCCTTCTAATTTTATCTTTCTTTTCAAAACATTTTATTCTTCTGTATTATTTGCCTCTTCCCCAATTTTGTAGAAAGATGATAGATAGATAGATAGATAGATAGATAGATAGATAGATAGATAGATAGATAGATAGATCATAGATAGGTAGATTGGTATATGAGAATAGAGAAAAATTCATATTACTTCACAGGAGATATTTTTATACTTTCCAAAATTGTATCATATACATCAAGCCAGTTAAAAGAGGGTTTTGACTATCCTCATTACAGTGAAATGTACAAAATGATTAATTGATATGTTGGAGACTGTGTAAATATATAGCATATGGCAACTGTTAATTCAGAATTCCCAGCAGAGAAGTGATTCTCTAATGGAGGTTAATCCTCTCCAAGTAAGTTCTGCAGGACCATTGACTCTAGAAACTGACCTTCACATTTGCTAAAGAATCCAGGTGTCTCCTCAATTCATTGTAGTGTGTAATCTCATATGATGTGTGTATGTGATAACATGATTACATCTCAATCTTATGGGCATATATATCGGTGGGTGCTCAGAAAATTTGATTTTCATTTAGCAAAATAATTTTGATATATAGAAAATATATTAGGACATGCTTTATAACTAGATCTATTCATCCCATGAAGATTATAGACACTTCAAAGCCCATTTGGTTCATCTTCCTCAGACTGACTACATGAAATTAGTTCATTTTTACATCAGAGCAAGTTCATATTAGACTAAAGGCTCTCAGTAAATAGATAATAGGTTTAAAACTTTACAGCTATATACAACGTCAGAGGCACAGATATCCAACCAAGGTTGCTACACAAGACGCCTTAAGAAAAGCATGCCAATTCTTCATTTGCCAAGTTTGCTGACAATAAACCTGTCTCAAAGTTTGTCACTGGGCACTATACCACCCCCAATTTGGTAACAGTCTTGTGGTCAATTCTTTATTCTGTCAATTATGTTTTAAATAACGCTGATTGGCCTGTAGCCAGGCAAGAAGTATAGGTGGGACAACCAGACAGGAAGTAGAGACAGGGCAATGAGAACAGTAGAATTCTGGAAAGAAGGAAGCTCTCTCTGCAGTCCTGTCCAGACACCAAAGAAGCAGGATGTGACCTGCCACGCTGAAAAAGTTACTGAGCCATGTGGCTGACATATACTAGAATAATGGGCTAATATAAGTTATGAGCACTAATACAAAGCTTGAGCTAATGAGCCAATCAGCTTATAACTTATGGAGATCTCTGTGTGATTTTCTTTGGGACTTACCAGCTGTGGGAACTGGGCAGGACAGAAACCCCAACAAGCAGGCCCTCATGTTACTCAGTCTTACATTAAAACCTTGAAACCTTTGTGTTGCTTTGGTAAATGGCTCAACTTCTTATGGCTCAACCCTGGGAATATGCTTTTGACAATGAGAGATAACTCTTGTAATTTCCTTCATTGCTTCAAGCCACACATGGGAGAGACAGTTTTTAGGCTAGCGAAGAAGATGCTAGGAAGAATTAGAACTTATAGAGAAGAATTAAAATAGCAGCAGAACAATAGAGACTGATTGGAAGCAGCACTTGTGTGAGAGTGTCCATTCACCTTCAGATACTCTAAGAAAAAAGGTTCCTTTCACTTGTTGTAGCATCAGGTCTGAACCCTGAAGACGGCCTTAGGGCTGGACCCCAAAGGACCTCGATATAGATCACTAGAGTAGCCTGAAGTGGCCATCACTTAGTAACAATATATTATGTCTTGAAAATTTATACTACATACTGTAAATAGGTGCAGGGATTCTCAAAGGAAAAAACTACATCAAAATATTTAAGGATAAAACAGAAACTTATAAACCAATTCTTCATAATAAGATAAACAAGTATGACTGTATGTTTTTCTTTGGGTTTACCTTCTTATTTATCTTCTCTAGGATTGCTCACCTTCCTAGACCTGGATGGAAGGGGGAGGACCTTGGACTGCCCACAGGCCAGGGAACCCTGACTGCTCTTTGGATTGGAGAGAGAGGGGGAGCGGAGTGGGGTGTGGGGAGTGGGGGGAGGGGGAGGGAAAAGGGAGGTGGGGAGGAGGTGGAAATTTTTAATAAAAAAAAATTTAATAAAAAAGATAAACAAATATGTTGATATATAAATGCTCGGTGGCTATGTTTCAAAAGTAGAATGAAGTACATTATTTTAATATAAGTATGTTTTACAAATGATTCTGGACAGTGTATATATACTGTGTAAGAAAAACATTCACTAAATCCTATTGCACATCATTCAAAAGCATAGTGATCCTATAAAATATAGCTACAATTGTAAATTTCAAGCTAATGTGTGATTATAACCTTATAATACTGGGCTGGAGAGATGTATCAGCAATTAAGAGCACTTGTCTGCTTTTGCAAAGGTCCTGAATTCAATTCCCAGCAACCAAATGGTGGCTTACAACCATCAGTAATGGGATCTGATTCCCTCTTCTGGTGTACATGAAGACAGAACACTCAATTACATAAAATACATGAATAAATAAATCTTTTAAAAAATATAATCCTGATAAAAAAAGTAAAAAAGCATTTTTCTATGTAAAGCATAAATGGAGAAAATGTGGATGGAATAGATAATTTCAAAATAAAAATAAATAAATCTCTATGAGGATATCTAGCTAAAAACACATAATGCAATAGTATTGTATATATATATATATATGGGTTATAAAGTTATTAAAAACAAAAAAATCTAATAGGTCTAAAGAATTATTCAAATCAATAATGGTGGTAAATAAAATTTTATGTAATTTTTTGAAAAAAAAGTCATTAAACAAAATACATAAATAGAAAACTAGGAAATATACAGAGAAACAGAAAAATGATCAGCTTTAATGTCTGCACACAAATGTCAATAGAAATATTTTCATATTCCTACTAACAAGTGTTCATCATTATATAAAGTGCTGAGCAAAGCACTAAAAATGCTAATTTATGGAAAGACAACCCTGATACAAAACATCATGAAAAAGACTGACGACAGCATCAGTTTCCAATGCCTTAGTTGCATACAGTGTGTCATGCCTTGAATTTGCTTTCTCTGAAATATGCTAGTCTGATTCCAGTTTCTGAGAGTGGGCTTGAACAACATGGGGTTTAGGATACATTGTTAACCTCTTTCTATTTGAAGCATGGGAATAGCTTGGATTGAGGTATTCTGGGCTTGGGGTGTAGGAACAGTTTGTTTGGATCTCCCACCATGCAATAGTAGGGATGTTGCAACATAGTGTATCACAGTTTCCCATTTGTTCAATTTGACTGGTTTATGGCATTATTGAGAGAAAGAAAAGACACTTATCTAGTTTCTGAAATTTTCTCAAAGTAAGACATACATGAACTGTTAAATCAATGTTAGTATAAAAGCAAGGGGAGCCAGTATGTCCTATTTCATACTCTTACTGTTGAAATTCTCAACAGGACTTTTACTTTCACATAAATCCCAAAGTCAAAAGAAAAAATGAGATTCTATCTTTAATTGAATGAAAATATACATAACTTTATATAAGTTAAGTCAATCACCAAGTCCCTAGGCATTGAGATTTTTCCACCAATGATGAATTCTATCAGATATGAATGTACAGCAATTCTACAGAATCTGCTTACTAAAATTAAGATAGAATGTGTGCAATATTTATAATCCTGAAGTAGATATACTTCAGGTAATGAAAAACTAAGATACTAAGAAACATATACAGTAATTATTTCTTTGTATGTTAGTGTGTCTGTCAGACATTCGCAATAATTATGAAACTAGTCAAGTCTAATCCAAGAGCAATAGAAAAATGAGTAATATGTTAAAAATAACAGGTGTCACTAAATAAAAATTCTCTTATACAAGAAAGACATGGGTTTAATAGTGATATGGAACTAAAGAACTAAGAATAATTAATTCTCCTTTGCTTGTTTCCAACACAGAAAGGAATACAAAGAGAGAGATAACAAACTGAATAGCTAGAAACATTCCCTTTTTTTTTAGGGATAATAAAATAGTTGTACATATTTTCTAATCCTAGTAGTACAGTGAATGAAAATTAGGAGCATACTCATTTAATTATAAAAAATAATTGATTCAATGAATAGATACTGAGCATCATATAACAGAATTTATTCTACATACCTGTTGTACAGATAGAACAAAAGGAGAAATCTTCATTCTTGTTTTGCTTAAATTATATAGAGGGGCACATTCTTAATCATATGAGATTTTGAAGTGGAAGTTAAAAAACAACTTTGAAATATTTTTTGATTGGATATCATCAAATTTAACTCTCTAATGTTTTATCAAATGAATTTTTGATCATATTAAGACATTTCAATGTGGAACTTAAATTCTACTTGTTAATTTAAAGCATTTTCATAAGCCATATAAGAATTTTTACAGCATATTTAAGAAATATTGTACAAAAATGCCAAATCACTTACATAAATAAGGGCTTACAGTATTAAACATACCTTCTGTATGTTTTTTAATATACACAAATCTCTGGAAAATACAACTTCTACTACATCTTATATAATATTTCTCGCCTCTGTTCCTCAGCAGTTTTGTAAAGCTAAGTCTTCAGAAATCATGAAACTCAAGAATAAACAAATCTTTAAAGTTAGAATATCTTCTAATTTACAAGAGATCTATCTGCCCTCTCCTGACCAAGGCTCCTTAGTAACGATACTGGTGAGAAGGTTCTCTCTGACAAGTCCAGCTGTCTGCAGGCTGTGCAGGGATCTCCAGGCATAGCATTCCATGAGTTGTCACCCGTCTTTGTGAACTTTGCACTCAGCAGTCTTGTGTCACCCACACTCACGTATCTAGCCCTCCTCCTATTTTGCTATGAGCACTTAGAATGGACCCACAGATTCACTAAATTAGTTTGGCGTGGGACATGCTTCATCCCAGCATCAGAAACATACATAGGAGCAAATAATCACATGCTCCTATCTCCCCGGAAAAAAAATGACACAACAGATATTAATGTTATAAAATCACCTATAATAAATAAGTTTTTCTCAATTAGCCAGTTTTCTAGTGGGTCTTCATTCCTTATTTATCAATAGTGACCTTGTCATAAATATATCAATAAGAGACCAGTTAAAGAAAGTCATAAGTATTCATCTTAATTCTCCTGGTATGGTCTAAATGAAAATATCCTATAGGATTTATTAAATTTTTGATAAGACATTCTTGATGACATCATCAGAAATTAGCAAACGGACCAGCATTTAAGAACATGGTGACACTCAGCTGATATTTGATGGGACATAGAGTATTGTTAGGTATCCTGAAAAGTTTGCGCTCCTGTCTATCTTCCAGGTTTGTGTTTCTTCCTTAAGAAAAGATAAAAAAAATTCACAGTCAAGCAGAGTTTCCAAATTCTAGATGTGTAATCTCATATCAATGCACAGTAGTTCTATGAAAACCTATAATCAAGAATTCTGTGTAAATTGAAAAACACTAGGAGATTATTATAATAACACTTGATTAATGCTTATTTTATTCTGAGAATAGCTTGGGAAGGAGATTGGTTAAGTATTAATTCACATTATAGTTAAGTAGAATATGTACATTACTGAAAAACATTCATGAAGGTAAAAAAATATGACTACCTATTGGCCTCGTGAATATAGATTTACTAAGAAAAATGTATCATTAACATTAGATGCGTTATGCAATCAGTTAAAATAGTTTCTTTAGAAAATTTAAAACATGTTTCTTATTTAGAGCAGCAATGATGATCTAAAACTCATTAGTAAATAACTGTCAAAAGTATTTTACTTTGCTATTTCTGCTGGTTGCTTGGTGACAGCAGTATTGTAACAGGTAACACCATGATTTTTATTTAAGTAATAAAATCTTGTCTGTCTAAGAGTGTCCTCTAGAGATTCTTTCTATAGGCGGCCCAGGCACTGATAGGATAATCTCAAGAGAGTAGTGAATTCCAAATTTCTGACTTTCACACATTGCAAATATTTAATTTGTTGGAATATGGAGGAAAGGGTCTACATTCATCTTAAGTACATTTTTCTATGATTTCCTACTTTGAAGAAAAACTACATCTTTGCATGCTAGCTTTAAGTGAAGAATGTTGACCTCCCCATAAGATTTGGGAAAGAGAGGATCCCTGTACATATAACAATATCTTGGTTATTATACATGCAATGAAAACACAAAGCAATAGAGCATTCCACTACAAATCCAGATTATTTGTTTTTTGTTTTTGTGTTCTGCAAGTGATACCCAAAATGAACCTCTTTCGTACTCTTGTGTTTTCATCACAAGCATCCCGAGGAATGACTGAAAAATACTTTACATTCAACACACATTTGTTGAACTGAACAGGGTACCAAATTTCCTCTTTTCTCCTCATCTTTACATAAAAAAAAATGCTTCTATATTACACACTTCTTTGCTATTGAATAGCAGAAAATCTCTTCATGAAAAGCATTCAGTTCTCAATTTAAACATTGTTTTGCTGAAGGAACTTCTGGATCTACATAATCCTTTATTTCCACATATCTAATCTGTTGTTTTTTTAAACAGTACATGCCTATCAGATATGTTGGTGTAAGAAAATATCAACTTGTTTATTTTATGATTGGAACATGAAAGCTCCCATGTAAGCACTTTCTTTCATTCTGTGGAACAACAGACATGAACACAGAAATAACCAAATACATATTTTTAACTGTAGTAAACATTTACCATTCTTACCTCTTCTTTGTTAAAACCTTTCTATTTTCCACAAATCTACAATGATGACCCCTGGTAATACTCCTAGCAATAGTGGATATGTAGCCTGATGGACCATCCCCTGTGATCAGATTGGCAGCTACCCCAACTGTTATCAGAGATTCTTCATCCAGTAACTGATGGAACAAATGCAGAGACTCACAGACAAACATTAGGCTGAGCTTGAGGAATCTTGCTGAAGAAAGAGAGGGAGTTTAGAAGGGCCAGGAGAGTTATAGACATCACAAGAAAACCCACAGAAACAACTAACCTGGTATATTGGCCTTCTACATATATATGACAGCTGTGTAGTTTGGTCTGCTATGACCTCCTAACAATGGGAGCAGAGGCTGTCCCTAACTCTTTGACTGACTCTTGGGAACCTATTCCTCATAGATTGCCTTGCTCAGTCTATTTTTAATATTTTTATTGATTTTTATTGACTCATTCCTAATACAAGAGAAGGTGCTTAGTTTTAACTGCAACTTTGTATGCCATGCTTTGTTGATACCCATAAAAGAGCAGTCCATTTTTGTACAGAAACAGAAGTGTATTGAGGTGGACAGAAAGGAATTGGAGGGAAGGAATAGGAGTGAATAGGATGTGAAAGAAAGAAAGAAAGAAAGAAAGAAAGAAAGAAAGAAAGAAAGAAAGAAGGAAGGAAGGAAGGAAGGAAGGAAGGAAGGAAGGAAGGAAGGAAGGAAGGAAGGAAGGAAGGAAGGAAGGAAGGAAGGAAGGAAGGAAGGAAGGAAGGAAGGAAAGAAAGAAAGAAAGAAAGAAAGAAAGAAAGAAAGAAAGAAAGGAAGAAAAAAAGAAAAGAGAAAGAAAGGACTTAGCTGCCCATAAATTTTGTTATATTTTATGTTTATTTATATTCCATACCAGGAATGCTTTAATTTTTCCTGGATTTCTTTAATGATCTATTTATTGTTCATTTTGAATTTTTATTATGCATATTTTTGTAGTTTTTGTTGTTTCTGTGGTTGTTAATTTCCACCTTTATATCATTGTTGTCAGATGGAATTCTGGTAGTATTTTAACTTTCCACACTCTGTTGAGGATAACTTTTTCTGCCAGTTTATGACCAACTATAGAATCTCATGAACTCTTGATAAAAATATGTGGTTTTTTTTAGCATTTGGGTTTAATGTTCTCAGAAGATCTGCGATATTCATTTGTTCTGTGGTTTTATTTACACACAAAGTTTCCATATTAATTAAAAAATGGTTCCTATACTTATTTGTACCCTCTTTGAGAGCTTTACACAGATTCAGATTAATTCCTTTGACTATTTTTCTTGTGGAATAGCATCTAATTCACTGACATTCCTCCCCAGTACTGACAGTTGGTTGATAATTGTACAGGGGATATTTTATCTTGGCTTTTCACATTAAGATGCATTTTACATTGAAATTTGGTCATATAGAATTAATTTGTTCCTTACAATATTTGGGCTCTTGTGAATGAATGACTGTTTATTTTGGTCCTTGCTATAATCTTTGATTTATATTTTGCTGCAATTAGGTTGGAGAAGCGTTAAGTATTGATTTGTGCATGGGGTAGCCACAGGTGATCAGTTGAGGGCTGATGACCACTGACCTCACAAACTAGACTCAGTGCAATGTATATATATATATATATCAGTGAATATATGTCAGAGGAATTAAGCTAGGACACTGCTTTGTTTGTCTTCAGATATCTAGAGCCAGCTTTTATTAGGTGCACAGGAATGTTGTACTCTGGCGCTCACAGTCTAAATTCATGAACTTGGATTAGTATGGAAAGGTAGCTCTGTGTGTGTGTGTGTGTGTGTGTGTGTGTGTTTGCATATGTATTGTAATAATCAGAGAATGTTTCCAAAAGCATAATCTATATGAGGGAAGATTGAGTTCTGGCCTCCCTGTCTGGTGTGAACATGGGGTAAATGAAGTTTCTGAAACCAGAGGTACAACTCTTTCTAGAACAAATCTGATAAAGAATTCTATTGTGAACAGGAGACAAGAAGTCTGACATATCTTACTTTACTAGGCCTTGTTTTTGTAGGATGGTATAATTGTACACAGGATGAAGGAGATTGAGGATTATGTACTGGTCCAGGCTGGTAATAACAGTGTAGAGAAAGCAAGCTTTGAGTGCAGGAGTTGAGAAAAATTCTTTTCTATCTGGGTTAGTACTAGTAGGGTGGGGAAAGTATGTGCTGAGGTGCTGGGTCCAAAGAAATGGTAAATTAAGACCACTGCTGGAGGGGCATCAGGAGTCTCTCTGAATCTTTAAGAAATAAATTGATTAAAGGTATTTTGAGTCAAAAATTATATTGAAACATATATTTTCATTATTTTTCAACTTATGCAAATGACATTTTGTGGGTTTAGCATAAAGAATGTAGAAAAGACATCAATAATCAAAACATGTGTGTTTATAAAATCATTAGTATTATGTTCAAAGATTTATCAGATAAGAGTTACTATTAAGATTTTTACAAAGTGGCTGGAGAGATGGCAGCAATATTATCATTTAGTTCTCCTGAGCTCCACATCTTGAATTCTTATCTGAATATTAAGATTCTGATGTGAAAATATGGCATATTTGTACCTTCATGTCATAAAAAAATCCCATTGAAATCACAAATTTGAATCTTTTGAGAAAAGAAAATATAAAAATATAGACATTGTGAATACAATGGCGCTATGGAATTATATAATACTTTTGGAAGGCAAAATTTTAAATGTGAAAATATATCTTAAAAACTTCAGAAAAATTATAAAAAATAGATGTAAGTAAAACTAATAATACAAATGTGTTGATAAAACCACATAAAACATCAAAATTATCAATCTCCAAGCAATAAGATTCAAATATACCACTTTACCACTCCTGAGTTATCAATTCCACTGTGCTCTTGATGGAACAAGCAAGTAGTTACTTCATCCACCTGCCTAGTAACTACAGGCTTTCACAGGTATCTAAAGGCCGGGTCTAGCCTACATCTGTAGTAAGAGGCTGTTTGCTCATTCCTGACTGCTGAGACCACAAAATAACCACACAGAAACTATATTATTTGCACTACTGTTTGGCCAATAGTTTAAATGTATTTCTGGCTTACTCTTGCATATTAAACTAACCCATCTCCATTAATCTGTGCATCACTAGGAGGTCGTGGCCTACCAGCAACGTTTCAATGGGCTCCAGCACAGGCATCTGTCCCTGCTAGTGGCTACATGGCTTCTCACTGACTCAATCATTTTTCTCCCAGTATTCATTTTACTTTTCCCACCTAGCTCTATTCTGCTAAGCCACTGGCTGGAACAGCTTTATTCATTAACTAATAAAAGCATAGATAGAAGGATTTCCCCCCACCACTTTTACAGCATTAGCTATAAAAACCTTGCAGCTCTTTTAAGAGGTCCTGCCACCAAACACTTAAATGGTGTTGATGAATAGCCAACATCATGTTGTTTTGGTGGTGGTAGGGACCTTGAAACTCCATAGTTTTGTGGCAATAAACATGACTCCCTCTAGTACCTCCATCATGAAGTTAGACATATATATCGCTTAGCAAATTAAGACTCATGTGGTCAGAAAAAGAGACATACAATAAAGTTATATTCAGACAAAAAGAACCCTGTAAACAGTTTACAGTATGTTTTAAAATATATGTAGGCTTGGGAAAGAAAAGAAAAAGAGTAAAGTACTTTTAAAAAGTACTTGAGTATGGTGGCACACAACTTAAATCCCAGCACTTGGGAGGCAGAGGGAGGTGGAGCTCTGTGAGTTCAAAGAAAGGCTGGTCTACAGAGTGAGTTCTAGGACAGACAAAGATACACAGAGAAATTTTGTCTCAAAAGCTAAAAATTAAAAATAAACCTAAAATGGCCCCATTCTATAGCCATACTGATGAATATCTTTTTTTTCTTTTTTTTCTTTTTAATTCTTTTTTTTATTTTTATTTTTATTCTTTTTTAATTAAAATTTCCACCTGCTCCCCGTTTCCCATTTCCCTCCCCTCCTCCCAAATAATGCCCCCTCCCCCAACTTCCCTCCCCCTCCCCCCACTCCTCTTCTCCTCCCCCCACACTGATATCACCATAGAACCTTCATCTGGCGATGGATGAAGCTAGAGAAAGAGACCCACATTGGAACACGGTACTGAGCTCCCAAGGTCCAAATGAGGAGCAGAAGGAGGGAGGACATGAGCAAGAAAGTCCCGAACGAGGGGTGTGCCCACCCACTGAGACTGAACTAATGGGAGCTCACCAAAGCAAGCTGTACTGGGACTGATGGAGCATGTGATCAAACCAGACTCTCTGAATGTGTCGGACAAGGAGGGCTGACTAAGGAGTCAAGGACAGTGGCACTGGGTTTTGATCCTACTGCATATACTGGCTTTGTGGGAGCCTAGTCTGTTTGGATGCTCACCTTACTAGACCTGGATGGAGAGGGGAGGACCTTGGACTTCCCCCTGACTGCTCTTTGAACTGGAGAGGGAGGGAGAGGAGGATGGGGGGAGGGGAGAAGTGAGAGGAGGAGAGGAGGAGGAAATTTTTAAGTAAAAATAAAAAATAAAATAAATAAATAAATAAAAATAATATAGAACTAAAAGAAATGGGGTTTAAAATAAAGCCACATAAAGATGGAAACTACACAAAGAATCTGGGTACTGTATGTTATAATATTGACTTTAATTGTTTGATGGCTGAGGAAAGAGCAACAGGAAAAGATATTTGGTTATACATGCTTCTGGAGTATTCCAACATATATATATTTTGACAATGCCTTGACTTCAAAATTCAAGTCAAAAGATATGTTACTTTGGAGAAGAGGTTTCCTTTTGTTTCCAAGGAAATGAGAAGCTGTGGATTCATTCTGGGTTAAGAAAAATCAGGTTTGATCAAGGAAAACTTCCTAAGAAATCTCCGATAGGAGCGCAGGTTCCAGATGTCTGAGTTCTACATCCAGAACAGTCTCAAAACTGTTGACTGAGATGGCTAAGCCTCACAAAATATTCAACTCAGGACTTGACCATAATCCTAAATTTTCTTTAGGTACCCATAAAATTATCAGTACCTCCAGTCAACAGGAAGTAGCCTAGAGAACTGTACCCACATTTCCAAAATTAATGGATTATGGATGTTTATCTTTGTTTAGAGAGATATTTGCAAATTGTTGTGGATAATGGTCAGAACAAGAGCTAAACAAAGGCAATTAGATTCACGATTCTTGTTTTGAAATAAATGGGGGGTGCTGTGGGATAATGGTGTTGTACCCTTTAAGACTTGTTACTTGTATTAGTTTAATAAAACACTGGTTGGCCAGTAGCCAGGCAGGAAGTATAGGTGGGATGACCAGAATTAGAGAATTCTGGAAAGAGGAAAGACTCAGTCTACAGTTGTCACTGAGATACAGCAGACATAAGATGAGAATGCCTCACTGATAAATAGTACCAAGCCACGAGGCTAACACAGATAAGACTTATGGGTTAATGTAAGATGTTAAGAAATAGTTAATAAGAAAGCATGAGCTAATAGGCCAACAAGTTTATAATTAATGTAAACCTCTGTGTGTTTCTTTGGGACACAATGGCTGCAGGACTGGATAGGACAGAAACTCTTATCAACATACATCAAATAAAATTATAGAATGCTCTATTATATAAACACAAAATAATAAATTATGTGACTAAATAAAATGAAATTAGTAGCAGGTTATGCTTCAGTACAGCATCATAATGTGACTAAATCAAATTAGACAAATTGAATTCAGACTGATAGTAAGAAATGACCTGAGTGGCCAAACCCAGACTCATCTGAGCACACTTATTTAATCCAGTGAGTTATTAATAATTTGTCACATGACAAAGGAAAACTGCTAGAATCAGATTCAATAAAATGGAAACAAACATACCCAATGTGTCGTTGGTAAAAACATTAATATGCAGATGAGAAACATTACATATTAATCATATATGTTCATAAAATATTATATGGTTTTATATGATATATACCATATTCGTGATGAATATTCAATAATCAGGTTATTTTTCCTAGAATTATAAATTATAGAATCTAATTTTGCATGGTTGGGGGTTCTTTTGGTGTCAAGCTGCTCATTAAGAAATGTAGATATTAAGTGGTGAGCCATAATTAAATTAAGCAATAAGTTACTGGCAACAGTCACATTGAGAAATGTTAAATATTTCTAATTTTCTTGGCTCATAATTATGACATAGCATATTGACAATAAAGTTTAGAAACAAAGAGATATTTAGTGAAAACAGACTTTTAATAATTTTTCATGGAGTATTGCTGCAGAATCAAATCAGTATGATTTTATGAAAGCAAAAGTTGAGACTCTTCACAAGCTGAAAAATGTGAATTTCACATTATTCTTTAGAAATTCAAGTTTAAACATATTTTAAACTTCAACAAAATGATTTCTCCACTGTGAAGAGTAATTGAAAATCCCCAACTAAGAACCCCATATAAGTCTACAAAAATATCTAGCATTTTGCTGGAGTGGTGACCAGATATAGACAAGACAGCCTTTCTAGTTGATTCACCTTGCTGTTCTGAATTCTCTTGAGAACCTGACCCTCACCTTTTCTTTGTGCAATGCTGTTTCTTATTCAGTCTAATTTTGATTGTTTGATATATCTGAATATATTAATTTCCAGTTGATAGACTGCCCTCAGATGTCATTTTATTTTTCTTTGTCACTAAGTTTGTCAACATTATTGATAGAAGGAAATCTCTTATAAGAATTGTATGACTGATAACTTATATTTTCTATTCATATATTTTCATGTTATATATATATATTAATATATATGTGTGTTTGTGTACATGTGATAAAGTTAGCCAAAGAATAGAAAAAAGTTTCAAAATGCTATAAAGCATCAACTAGTTAAAAAAGTCAGTGAAAATATTTATTACAGATTTGATCATAGTTTTGTTGTTTACAGATGCGAAATTACCACATCAAAATCTACAATTTTGTAATTTCTTGAAGGATCTCTACAACCACCACAGTCAGCAGAGCAACAATCCCCAAAAGACAAGAAGGCAGTTCAGTTCATCACAGCTCAGTATCTGGCAGTAGTTCAAACTTCTGACTTTGAGTAATTTATTTAGGCATATTTGAACACAGCACATTTTTTTTTTGAAAAATGTTATGGTATTATCTCAGTTCCATGTATCCAACAAAGCTTAAGAGGTGACTACATGAAAGTTCTTTGTAACATACAAGTGGTATCTTCCCAAAAGATGGATTGTATAGATTAAGTGAGAAAAAAATCCTAAATTGCTGGTCTGAGAGAGGATCAGTATGGTTTTGGCTATAGGAACAGCGCAAAAATCACCAGGATTTAAATTATACCTCTCCCAGCCTTCTTGGAAGAAAGTAGGTTATACACCTGTCCATTTGAAGAGACAAGCATATGTTTTCAACATTCTTGTTTCCTGCAGTTTATATCTGTGAACACAAAGAACTCCAAGCCTCCTACAATTATCATAAATTATAATTAATAATGTGAAAACTGATGAGAAAATAAAATTGCAAATGCTATGATGTAATTATTATCCTGCTAGATCATATATATTTTAGAGTTTATTGTTTGATTAAAGTTTGTATACCACCTCTTTGTAATTATCCATAAACAACTATAGTAAATATGTATACCTATTGGGAAATGCTCGGAACCCATCACACACACACACTCACACACACATACACACACACACACAAAGTAAAAACATTTTGAGAGCAGAAGATAAAAAGCACTTAGTTCTAAAATGTTCACACTTTATCAGACAATAATCAAAATGTCTCTGTTCTTTGCATCTAAATGATAGTTGAAAAGAGATTGATTTTTTTCATTTTATATTGTCATTTTAGAACACAAAATTTCTGAATTAACACCAGCATTAACTATTCAATGTTATGTCTTCAGAATAAAAGTCAGTAATTATTAACAATCTGATTACATTTAGTGGCAATGGTATTTTTGGCAGCTCCTGCACAAAGTCATGTTTGAATTATAGTTTTTAATAGCAGGCATGATCTAAGTGATGTGGAGAACAAGTCTGATAATCTGTATAACAGATAATTCTGAAGAATTTTTCAATTTCCATTTCTATTTAAGAATGTGAAAATAGATTTCATGGGCATATATATATTTACAGACTTTAGTACTAAGCAGGAATGCTAAGTGTTCATTTATGCTAGAAATACGACTGAAGTATCATGTAATACTATGTCATGTAAAGAGAAACTTGATGAGAGGACAAAAATATGTGATTGTGTAGAGAATCAAGTAGAATCTGAATAAGGTTCTGCAGTCTGAATAATATGTTCATGACATCATTCTGAGCTGAGTGATGTGGTGTGCTTGTTAAAATTAACCAACCACTATCTTTTACTATTTATTATCGGTTCTGCTAACTCACTATCACTATACATAAGTATCAATAAACAAAGCCACTCTAGTCGATCCAAATAGATGTGAAACACAACCAATACCGAACATAAATTTTTGTGTGTGTGTGTGATTTTTGTTTTTTATTTGTTTATTTTTTTTGTTGAAAAAATTTCCGCCTCCTCCCCGCCTCCCATTTCCTCCCCCTCCTCCCACTCCTCTTCCCCTCTCCCCACTCCCCTCCCTGTGGAGTCTGAAGAGCAATCCGAATTCCCTGCCCTGTGTGAAGTCCAAGGTCCTGCCCCCTCCATCCAGGTCTAAGAAGGTGAGCATCCAAACAGGCTAGGCTCCCACAAAGCCAGTTCATGCAGAAGGATCGAAACCTAGTGCCATTGTCCTTGGCTTCTCATCAGCCTTCCTTGTCCGCCATGTTCAGAGAGTCCGTTTTTATCCCATGCTTTTTCAGTCCCAGTCCAGCTGGTCTTGGTGAGCTCCCAATAAATCAGCCCCACTGTCACAGTGGGTGGGTGCACCCCTCGCGGTCCTGACTTCCTTGCTCATGTTCTCCCTCCTTCTGCTCCTCATTTGGACCTTGGGAGCTCAGTCCAGTGCTCCAATGTGGGTCTCTGTCTCTATCTCCATCCATCGCCAAATGAAGGTTCTAAGGTGATATGCAAGATATTCATCAGTATGGCTATAGGATAGGGTCATTTCAAGTTCCTTCTCCTCAGTTGCCCAAGGTACTAGCTGGGGACATCTCCCTGGACACCTGCGAGACCCTCTAGAGTCAAGTCTCTTGCCAACCCTAAGATGGCTCCCTTAATTAGGATATGTACTTCCCTGCTCCCATATCCACCCTTCCTTTATCCCAACCATTCCATTCCCCCAAGCTCCCACCATCCTCCCCTTCTCACATTTCTCACCCCATTTCCTCTTACCCCCATCCCACCCCACCCCAAGTTCCCAGTTTTTGCCCGGCAATCTTGTCTACTTCCCATATCCAGGCGTATGATTATATGTTTTTCTTTGGGTTCACCTTCTTATTTAGCTTCTCTAGGATCACAAATTATAGGCTCAATGTCCTTTATTTATGGCTAGAAACCAATTATGAGTGAGTACATCCCATGTTCATCTTTTTGGGTCTGGGTTACCTCACTCAGGATAGTGTTTTTTATTTCCATCCATTTGCATGCAAAATTCACGATGTCATTATTTTTTATCACTGAGTAGTACTCTAATATGTATATATTCCACACTTTCTTCATCCATTCTTCCATTGAAGGGCATCTAGGTTGTTTCCAGGTTCTGGCCATTACAAATAATGCTGCTATGAACATAGTTGAACAAATGCTTTTGTCATATGATAGGGCATCTCTTGGGTATATTCCCAAGAGTGGTATTACCTATGCATTAGTCAGCTCTGAGCTACTACTCCAAGAAAATGGCACAATGTATGCAGAAAAAAAAAAGAAAAACAGGTTTGTAGGCAGGTGGCGTGGTGCAGGCCTTTAATCCCAGCACTTGAGAAGCAGGGGCAGGTAGATCTATATGAGTTCAAGGCCACCGTGGTCTGCAGAACGTGTTCCAGGATTGCCAGGGGTACACAGAGAAACCATTTTGAAACAAACAAACATAAACTAGGTTTGTAATCCCCCAGGTTTGGAAGCTCAAAGTAGAAATATATTCTGAAACTTTGGGGAGGATTGCTGCTTGGCTACCTCACCTGAGGGGCAATGGCAGAGAGTAACTGCAGGAGAACATGGTAGAATAAATATACAATTGCATTCCTTCTAGAAATAGAGAAGGTACAAATGATCTTGTGACTCCCTTTCAAAACATGACTCCAGTGATTTAAGAAATCACAGTGTAGGACTCAGGTGAGAAAACATTGAACCTAGAGAAGACCTTATGAGAATGAGAATCTTTTTAAGCTAGAAATCATGTAGGGCAATGATTAATATATTTATAGTGATATTTTACATTAATCAATGTTGTGGTTATCCAGTCTGTTTTGAATTTCTACTTTTATTTAAAACAGTCAATGGATGATTAAGTTTGATATGTTATGCTTCTCCTGAAATAACCTGATAGCTTAAGAGAAAAATTACTTCGAAATTGGGACATTAGAATTTTATATTTTTCTTAAACTGTACATAATATTACTATATTAAAATAATATCCTAAGGCATACATTATGAGATATTAAAATGCATGTCAGTCAAAAAAATTGTTAACAATATTTTTGTCTTTCTTTAGTATAACTCTTTATATTTTTATAAAATTCATATTTTACCTGCTTTTCAGTTCTGAGGACCAACCCTACAGCTCTGAAGATATGAGGTGTTCACTCTGCCACTGAGCTACACTCCATCCCTATAAAAGTCCTTAATTGTTCTTGAACATGTTCTCTGAGACTTTACTCTCTTGATTTTAGAACAATTTCTTTTAATGAATTCCAGTTTCTTGTATTTGTCAAATTATTCTTTTGTAATCTACTAAATCATACAGATCTTAAGACTTGTATACTTTCTCTTGCTTAATTATCTAAAAATATAATGTGTATATGTTGAATTTGCCGTGGTCATGCACTATTTCTGAAAAATGTTAAGCATTTACCATTAAACTCACACTTTGTGGAAGCTCCAAAATTATTTTGCCTAGGTCAGCATTTTGTTTAATAAGGAAGAGGGGGTTTCCTGAAGTGTTATATCATAATTCCCATGTAATGTTTGAAAATCCATTAATATAAATAGAGTGCACCTACCTCTGATTTTGAGTGAGCTTCTCAACAACTTTAGATGACATTTTAAGAGCTGTATGCATGGGGTACCATGTAATTTGACTGTGTTCTGTGCTGAAACTTTAGGATGAATTATAGATTTAAAGAGCAATTCATTCTGTAATGGGTGAACCAAGTAATATAAGAATGAATCCATGGTGACCATTTAAAATGGAATTCAAGAAAACAACATTTTATTTGCTTCATAAAAACCTGTGAGGCATTACTATTGAATAACGTAAGCAGAATACAGCCACATAAATCTTCTTAATTTACATCTAGGGCTTCATTATGCATATTTGATAGCACTCTGCAGAACTTTAATTTACAGACTTCTGGAACTTTACCAATCCCAAAAGAAGTACTAAACATGCCTGTTGGAACATTTAACTGAAGCAAGTCACAGGAGAGTTCCCTAATGAGTACAGAATTATCAGTTATTTGCATTCCTGGTAGATTTAAAGCGATAGGGCCTATTAACACAATAATGCTAAATTTATTTTGAATACAACTATTCCTGGAACCATTTACTAACAGGCAGGACTCAGTATAAACTTCCAAATATGCAGTAAATTTGAGTTACATTTTAATTACCTCCTCTAAATGAAAGATTACTGATTCAACTATCAATCACATAATATCAATGAATAAACAGAAGAAACAATTATTTAGCAGTTACATCTTCAATGTAAATAAATCTTATCACATGTTAAAAATTTGCTGGAATAAACAAAGAAAATGGAAAAAATACATTTGGAAAGGTTTGTGGAAAATGAAATTATATACTTTGATTCTCAATGGCAAATTCTAGCTACTCTTTGAATATTTTATAAAACATAATATTTAGGAAATTTGGCATTAAATATATGCACTGCTCATAGTGTATGAATGTGCAGTGTTTTTCTCAGCACCAAATAAACTTTGATTCACAAATTGAGAAAAGTAAGCTGGTGATAGAAACCATAGAATTGACTCTTCTTGAAAGAAACATTTGTCTGTGACTATCTAACCTTAGACTTTTCTTTCCTGATAACAGACTAAAGGATCCACTTGTCCACATGTGTTGCAGAGTGATGAGTTGAATCTTAGATTAGATGTAATTGGATACTGGTACAATACATATAAATAAAGAAATACTTTTGTACAGGGAATAACAGTAACTAAGCAAACCACTGACATTAGAAACACTGAGATGCTGCCAGACAGAAGCAGGCAGCTCTGTAGATCAAAGGAAACAGAATTAAACCATAATCTAAAGTTTGCTTTTATTTAATATGTGATTAGCTTGTGAATGCATCCTGTTTTAGGTAACGTCATATCCTCTCTACGAGTATTGCCTCACAAATGATGTGGGTCATTTGGGACATTAAATGTCATTTGATACTATTGAAACATTCAATCAGAATCAATTTCTTCCGCACCTTTCATTACTACAAACCAAAAAAAAAAAAAAAAAAAAAAAAAAAAAATTCTGGGCCAGCGAGATGGCCACATTAATATGCCAGAGTGGGTAAAATTTCTTGCCACCAAGCCTGAAGACGTAATCCCTAGAAACTATATGAAAGAGGGAATCAGATAATGCATGTTGTCCACTGACCTGCACAAACATGCTGTGGCATTCAGGAGTGCACAAGCAAGCACACACACACAAACACATATATGAATAACTGTTATCAATTCTTTTCTTATTTACTGAACTTTCATCTTTATTCTTATAACTTATAGATTTTAAAAATCTATATGTAAAGGTTTTTATAAGCATCTGTTAATCAAGGACTTATTGAAACACAGATTCGCTTCAGGGAAATGGAAATTTTATTAATTTAGTCTAGGTTTATTTTATATGTATTCCATAGTTACTGAAAAAAAATGTCACTACATTATTGTACCTTGAGTATAAAGAGTGTGGTACCCACATCAGTTGTTCAAATTCTTTCATGACACAATTACATTTCAGAAAAATTACTATCATGGTTGTTGAGATAATCAATCATTTGGGGTTCATTTTCGATTTTCTGATGCAATGATTGTCTTTCATATATTGGATATAGAAATATGTTCAGCTCAACAGCATGCAACTAAAACACAAAAACACATAAATTATGACTGTTTTGTCTAGGATGGGTCTGTGCATGTTTTAGCTTCATGAATGCAATAGTCAGGTGTTGTCCAGAAGACAGCTGCACTTCACATCACTCTTCCCACCTCCAGCTTTTGAATTCTATTTTATCTTTCATTATTTATAAAAAATGAAATTACAGATTTATGTTCCTTTTACTCAACTATTATTATGAACTTCACTCATAAATTTGATCAATTTGAGGATACAGAATATATTAGTTATATTTGCCTTAAGTAGTAAGGGGTAACCTACCCTTGCCATTTTCACTTAGATCAAAGGAACTTGCTAGAAACACATTGGGCAATTTTCTGTGGGATATTGGACATTTAGTTTTACTAACCAATAATTAATATATTGTTCAATTTACAGATATCAACTGAATGTATTACAATCCTTTTATATTTTAAACACTAGTTTAATTCCAATCATGCTGTATCTCTTACTGCTTAGAAACTGACAATAAAATAATTTGATATTTTGCTTCATTTTCTTCATTTGTGCAAACCATAAAAATAGAATATTTCTCTGAGTATTTTTATAATATTGCCTGGCACAATTTCAGTTCCTATAATGTATCACACTTACTTGTTTCTAATGTAAATAATATGCTTGGGTCATTTTTATCTAGAGAATAGATTTGAAATTCTTTTAATTAAATGCTTCTGAACTTGTTCCTGCTTCTTGACATCTATCATATTCCTTGATACAATTTCAACTTGCATGTAAGCCATGCTAATATTTTTACAATTGCAAAGCTACAGTTAATGCGTCAGGATTTGTCGTGGTTTCTACAGTTATCTTCCCAAGACACACATCTGATCATTACACTTGCAGGCATATTTAACAGTCAGTGGGTATTGCTTATGGAATGAATTCTAAACTCCGTAGTAAGACATTCCAGGCGATCCACAATCTGTTCCTAAGCTCACTCTTCAGCCTCATTTCACATTATGTCCCTCAAAATCACTCAAATTTAATTATGGTCTTCTGTTCATTCCCAGAAACATCAACCAAGTTTCCAGGTGGGAATAGTCACTATATCATTGTTAAGAGTCTGAGTTTCACAGTCAAACTTACGAGGCTCAGTTGCTAGTGTAATCACTTATAAAGTGGTGAGATTTGATAAAACATCTAATGGCCCTTACATTCCCAGTGTTCATATTTTAACATCTTGAAGTCGTGCTTCACAAAATTTACCAAGAGAATCTATACCTACGTTTACTGTCTGGAATTTTTTGTGGTATGTTTTTCAAAAAAATATATGTTTAAAATGTATGTATGTTTTAGATTGCTTTTGTTCTTCCGGCCACCTAAAAGTTATTTACTATTTTCTACAAACTTTTTCTGTTATGAAAGAGAAAGGTCAAATGGAGTATGACAAATATTTTGTCATTTACATGTAATCATATGTTACATTTTAAAAGAGAGTTGGACCTCTCTCTGGTGCTTAGATGAATTTTAGTAGCCTCTTCCCCATGCTGACTTACCTGGTTCCTGCCTCAAAGTAGGGGGAGGAGCTCGATCCTGCCTCAACTTGACATGCCATGTTTTGCTCAAGCTCATGGGAGGCCTGTCCCTTTCTGAATGGAGACGGAGGAGGAGTAGATGGGGAGAGAGGATAGGAGTATAGAAGGGAGGTGAAACCGATTGGTATGCAAAATAAATAAAAAACAACATATTATTTAAATAAAAATTTCTAACATACGTTGCTGAAAGGCCCACAATGGGAAATCCTAGCATATTAGTGGCTCAAGCCACTTAAGCTGCCTTGCACTGTGCCCGAAAAAATACAGCGAAAGCCATCTGTTTCCCATTTCCGCAGGCAACCTTTCTTTTCAATCTCTATCTATGCCTTTTCTCATTCACTATAATGTGCTGACAAAGTCTGACCTATGTTGGAGGTAATGTGGCCTTCAACCAGCACAGACATGTAGAAACTCGCCAGGACAGGGTTATCTGTCAGACTTCAGAGATGTCCTAGTTAGATTCTTAAAGCTCTAGGTGTTATCCACTGGTTTTGCAGCAATGTAGCCCTGGAATTGTAACAGTTGGGCATTCCAGGCACATTTGGTCATTTCCAGATGTAGAGGATGCTCAAAGCAACTAAACATTGACCCAAGTCTGTATCTTGGTTTTCAATCCAACCATGTATTCCATTATTTTATTTTATTTTATTTTATTTTATTTTTTTTTTTTTTTGGTTTTTCGAGACAGGGTTTCTCTGTGGCTTTGGAGCCTGTCCTGGAACTAGCTCTTGTAGACCAGGCTGGTCTCGAACTCACAGAGATCCGCCTGCCTCTGCCTCCCAAGTGCTGGGATTAAAGGCGTGCGCCACCACCGCCCGGCTCCATTATTTTTTTAAACCAAAAGAGACTCCTTGTACTGTTTAAGGACTGACTTAACAACCTCAAGATAAGAGAGTTGAAACAGGTAACTCTCCTTTGCACATCTGGTCTCAAAATATATTGGACAAAAGGTCACTGTTCTCAAATTTTGGAACTTTCAATATCTAATATCTAATGTATTTTTGTAATGTCAGAAAACTGAATGGCAGAGTAGTTGGAGTCCTCTCCCCTATAAAACTTCTAGCTCACTTAAACCTCTCTCAAGATTCTGGCTTACATTCATGTTCAAAACTGGAATGTAAAATTTTCTGCTGGGCCACCAACAAACTTGCATTTTTATTATCACAGTGATTCCTAACTAGGAAGCATAACATTCTTGTAATTCATCTTTTGCTGTATGCTTTGGGCCTCCTTGTGTTTCTTCCTCTCCAAATAGACATAATCCCACTTCTATCTCTAACTGATAAGAAGGAAAGGCAATTCACGTTGTCTGCTTATATCTACAGGCATACTCACACTGGTTATGGGTATGTAAATCATACATAGATATGAAGATCAATCTCAAAGAGATGCAAATGTCTTTTGGGTACGGATACTATTGAAAAATTGGTTCATGTGTTCAAGCCTACTAAGCAGGCTGGCTCTGGAGTTGGAATTTAGCCAATTTGCAACAGACCCAAGTATATATGTTTAAAAGTTTCCTCTTACGTCTCTGTTGTGGGTCATGGTGTCTACCTGATTCTGGACAGGAAGAAGGAGAGCAAAGCAAAGCAACCCAGAAGACACTTTGACCATGAATACAACCATTTCCAATATAGGTTATTAATGTTTTGGTGTTTAACTCTCTGAATTACTGCCCCCCACCCCTTTTTTTCTTAACTTTCTTTACTATCTTCAATTTTCTGTATTTAAGCTTTGTAAGTTCATTATGTTTGGTTTAAAAAGGATTTTCAGATAATCTTAATTTGTGATACTATACCATGTATGGAATTTAGATTCAACTCTTTTTTTTTTTTTTTTTGAGAAAGTATTTGTTTGTGTAGCTTTGGCTGTCCTAAACTCACTCTGTAGAACAGGGTGGCCTCGAACTCAGCGAGATCTGCCTGCCTCTGCCTACCGAATCCTGGGAATAAAACCGAGCACCAGCACCACCCGAGTGCTTTCAATTCTTGTTTTGAAAAAGAGTATGCTCCTGATGAATGCATCTTGGAGTACTATATGGCTTCCTATCATCTTAGCTGCTGACCGAGGCACACTTTGGAGTAAAGAACAACGATATGGTTTGCTGCCCTTTTGGCAGTCACATGATTAAGCCAATATCTTTATTAAGGTTAAAGAAAAAGAAAAGACATGCCTTCTGACTTAACTATCATTTTCGTTAAGGTAACCAATTTGGATCTATGAACTTAAGCAGAATTCCCAAAATCTAGACCCACTGAATGCTTTATTTAACCATTGTACTTCTCTTTTATCTAAAAACAAGACAACACCTGGCTTCCAAAGTTGTTTATTTTGAAACTAAGTCATAAAACCTGGCATTTTGTAAAAGTACATTATGAAATAATCAGGAAAATGAGGTTTCCATATGTTGACTGCATTTATGATTTAAAGTTTATTTTGACATAAAGGGTCTTTGATTCAAGAACTAACTTCTTAAGATTCAGTTGTAAAAGTGGCTAACTTATTATAATCTGTTAAAGATGATTTAGATAAACAAGTTAATGGTCAGTCATGTTAATGTTAAGTACAAGTGTAATTTATTTACAAAAAAAAAATTTGGAGAAATAGAGCAAATTTTATCTCCCGGCATCTAGTCTTCTGTTATTTCACATTGCATACTATTCTGTATATATTGTCAATCAGGTGTGTAAAGTTGATTTTAAAATCTTGAATGCTTGAGTAAAATGGATTATGTTTCTAATGCATCTGTATGACAGGAAGCATCTGTCCAGAGTAGTTCCTTTGCATGGAGCACCATTCCACGAGAGAAGCTGCATACTGGCCTCCTTATAGGACAGAGATGTATAGGAAATAAGGTCTACCAGAAATCTGTTGCTTCCTTCTCTGGCTGCATAATTCTGAACAACTCTGGCTGTGTAGTACTGACCAGTTCAGGCCGTGTAAGAAAAACAAACAAACAAACAAACAAACAGCAAGCACTTCCTTATCTTCAGAAAAGATGAACTATTCTTTATGTCTCACTCTACATGGGATGAATCCTTTTAATCGATGGAGGATCTTAGAGTCTGCATCTACATCCCAAATGTTGCAAATAATAATAATAATAATAAAAGCAGAGAGGCAAATAACAGTTACTCTCTTCTCAATGTTTCACAAACTTGATATACAGGATGCTGTGAACAGCAGAACCTTGTATATAAACCCACCACCTGACCTGCATGCTGGTTCAATTGATCCTGCCCTTTACCTTAACATTCATTTCTTCCTTTCAGCAAAGTTAATTACAGGGTATACACCAGAATGAAAAATACTTATTCATTATAATCTGAAGTGGGAGCTGCAGGCTGTGTTCCTGCCGCCCCAGGTCCTGGTCGCCTGGCTAGCTTATGCCCCAAAATAACAACACACAAACTGTATTCTTTTAAACACTGCTTGGCCCATTAGCTCTAGCCCTTACTGGCTAATTCTCATATCCCGATCAACCCATCTCTAATAATCTGTGTAGCACCTGTCTTACCGGGAAAGATTCAGCATGTCTGACCTGGCGGTTTGCTTCATCGTGTCTGCCTCTGAGAGGAGCTGCCCTGCATCTGCCTGGGAGAGGGGAGCATGGCGTCTGAGCTCACTTCCTCTTCCTCCCCGCATTCTGTTCTGTTTACTCCACCCACCTATGTTCTAACCTATGAGGGCCTAGCAGTTTCTTTATTAATTAACCAATGACCTTCCTCCATCAATAATCCAAGCATTGGGAAGTTATTCAGAATATCCAAGCACTGTCTTTGACAGTAGTTTTATATCTGCACCATCAACAAATGTTTTTATTAAGTGATATCCCAAGCCCTCAGGTTAGTCAAAAGGAGATGACTTAGATGAACGGGGTTCCTTCCAACATAGGCTAGTCTGTGGTACCTTGAACATAAAAGCTAGGTTCTATTTGTAAAGAGTTCCAAGACTAGTTCCCTTAAAAAGGAGTATACAGGCTTTAGCAGTGATACCTGTGGTTGTTTTCTAAGAAACTAAAACACAAAATCTAATAAGGCCCATTAAGTTAGGATATCTTAATTTACAAATGGTGTCTTTAAATAGAATGATATTAATAAATATGCTTATTGCAGTCATGATGCAGTAACCCAGAGTTTTGTCCATGTGCAAAGCAAGTAAAGTGTTGCTTTTACTCTTTTTAATTCAGCCCACATTACATGTAAATTATTTGTTAAGATTTGACATAACTGACTACTTTTACCTTTCATTTGTTGTTTGACTGTATGGAATAAAAGTATAGAGATTTTTAGAAGGTTCTGTTAATAGGGTTAGTTTTAAAAGACTATTGCTTCATAAAATGAAACATTTTACACTGAAATTAGAAATATTTTCTTTTGGAGAAATACAACTTAGATTTAAAAGTCTCTTTACACAGTCTAGTAATATGAAATATTTACTGTATAATCTTAGAATATAGATATAACAACTTGATGTTTATCAAAGCATGTATTGTCGTGTTTTCAAATCCTAGATATGATCATTTAAGAAATTAGTGTCAATTATTAAAATTTTACCTTATTAAATTATTTAAAACAAATTGTGTTTTACTTAAGATACTTTACTTTGGTCACTAAATAAAAGCTTGCATTTTTAATCTTTCAAACACATACACACCGTCATCTGACTTATGTTCTGGATCTTTATCAACTGTTATATTTCATTATGCCCCCATCGTTGCAACCTCTTTTGAGACACTCTAATTACTGTTCTGCTTGTTACCTTTTTGTCAGGCTTGAAGCAGTTACTGAGAGATCAATAATCCCAAAGCCCTAAAAGCAGTTCAGGTGACCTCTGAAAGAATCTAATGGGCCATGGGCCATCCACCTCATTTGTCCTCTTGCTACTCTGGGTATTGTTTTGGGGACTCAGAACTAATACCAGAGAAATGATGCCTCCCATGCATAAATTTACCTCTGCTTGTCTCCCACCAGGTCAGATCAACTTAATATCCTTCAGGACCAGCTATACTCCTTCGTAACTGCAGTACTCTAAAATGAAAAAAAAAAGAGAGCAAGAGTTACTGCTAAGGAAGGGATTTTTACCCTCCTTGAACAATATTGTTTCCAGGTCAACACATCCTATCAATTTGAAATGGGGCCTAAAGACACGGAGGTCAGACAAAGTTTCCTTCTGGTTTCCTCCCACTCTGGCTCCTTCCCATGATCTCCCTTTTCTCTTTCTTATCCTCATAAATATGCTGTACCCTGTCTTTTAAATGTTTTACTTATTGAATTTCACTTTATATCCAAACAAAATGTTTGGCTTAAGCTCTCCCAACGATTCCCACCTTGCAAAGCTCCATTTGTTCCCAAAACACCTGCATAAAGGACCTTTTAATGGAGAAACAAAAAGGGACCTTTATTGCTTTCCTTTCCAGACAGACAAATTTCTTTACATTAGCCTTCTATATTTTCTTGTTCCCTTCCTTTGATGCTCTGCATCTCTCAGCTAATTCTACTGGTCCATTTTGGAGCTAGTCCCTGGCAATGGATCTAATCATTTTCATCCTAAATCAACTTTCTGTCCACATTCTCTCACGGGCCTGCTCAATTACTCCCACCTCTGTTCTTTCCTATCCCTCAACCATCTTGGGAAATATCTATTATACTCTGTAAGCACATCATCTGCTTTCAGTCCTCTAACAATTATTTTCCAAGTCTGGGAATACAGGACGCAATCGCCTGACCCATCTCGGCACACCAAGTTAAGACTATCTCCCTGCTGCATGAACAGAGGACCTCATCTTCAATGGACCCAGAACTAATGCCTCTAACGCAGCCCTTCCTCAGAAGAAAACAGCTATAGCATCCCTGCCCTGAATGTTTAACGTCTCAGAAGTAGAAATAATATTTCTCTGCTACAAAACTAGACATTTTAGCTTGCCTTGGAAATTATAGATATCATTTCTGTTTGTGTGCGGGGCTACATATCACATCCCATAGTCCCTCATACGCATTTTGGACATCCACACACATGGGTAACAAAATGTTTCCTCACCATGAATAAACAAGGTATTCACTAAGGTCAGATTAAGTTTTTTTTTCTTCTTCAATCTCTCTAAAGCTAACAACTTAATAATCTAATAAAGTTCTTATTTCAGAACTTACACATTATACTAATTTACTGATAAGTGAGAATTCATAACTGCTTATTTACTTCTTATTATAATTGATGGTGAATTGATGGAAGAGATGTCTTAATCTTGAATTCATCCAGCACATTTTCAGCATGCAATTCACTTCAAATATTAAGTCTTATACTTAGAACAAAGTAGGTGGACAAAGCAAGCCTCCATATAACAGAGTATGAAACATTTTCCACGTCTGATGCATCCTACTGGTTTTTCAAAATCATTAGTAGCCCTGTGACTTAGCAAATTATTTTCTAATTTCTTAAACTGCTCTGATAATAAACTTAGATGATCTGCCTTGCTAAAATGAGGATCAAATAATATGGCTCACAGTTCAATGATTGCACTTAAAATGAAAAGTTACACTTATATTTTATTATCTTTACAAATTTAAACAGAGATAAGATTTGAAATTAAAGGCAAATGAAAGTTAGAAAATGGGTTTTCATATTTGTGTGTACATGTGAAAAGGGAATTCACCTTATGACTTTTCCACTGCAATTTTAGAAGGAATTTGAAGTATCCTTTGGGATAATGTAAGCTGTGTCAACATGCAAACCAATGCCAAAATTATCAATGCAAATCCTATTTTTCTTTTCCTCAAGGCAACTGACTGTAAAGGATCAGTAATTATTGTTTACACTTGGCCCCAATAATTTTTTGGAAACCAAATAATTTTTTTTCTCTAACAAAATAGTGTGTTTCATTTTTCAGTATCTAAGTAGGATAATGCGTCTTTTTCTTTAGTATCAGTACCAAAGATTTATCTTGTGATCTGGATCACTATTAAATGAAATTCATCTTTAGACTTCCACTCAGATGTTGGTTGTAGTGGCACACCCTATTAGTCCCAGCATTTGGGAGACATGGACAGGGGTAGTTTGAGGCCAGCATGGTCTACTGAGAGAGTTCCAGCGCATCCATATCTACAAAGAGAAACCCTTTCAAAACAAACACAAACACATACATACAAAAAAAAAAAATCTCCAGGTAGAAACTTTATGATTTGAATATACTCTGTAATTACTTCTGTAGATAATAAACCTCTGGATCAAATTTGAGATAAAAATTAACATCTTTATTAGGACATATGTTTCATTTCTTCCATTTCACTGTTTTATTTTTAAAATTGTTTCTTTTAATCATTGAGGTTTTAAGATAATTACATCATTTCACACTTCCTTTTCCACCTACCAAATACTCCCACATACCTCTCCTTGCTACATTAGATATTCATAAATTTCTTTTTCAATTAACATTGCTATACTTACAAATAATTAAATACATACATATATATATATACATCTATACTTCTACATACATAAATACAAATTGCTCATATGTTACCTACAGGCACATTTTCCATGCTTTTGTTTGGTTACCAGTTGCCGTGCTCCTCCTAGGAGAAGACATTTGTGCTTTTCTCAGTGTTTGTTAGTTTCCTGTAGATTTTTGGGTAGATTAAGGCCTGCAGTCCTTCGCCACCACAATCCCCCTCCCCCACAACCTTTCCTCTCTCCCATCTACTTCAGTGTGTCCATTGATGTTCTATTTAGTTAGCACATTCTTATGCAATCCTTTGGTGAGACTGTATGGCTGTATCTTCTGACATTCCCTATAGACAGACAATCTTGTAGCAAACTCTCTGATCTTCTTGATCTTAAACTCTCCTTGTGTCATTTTTGTGATATTACTTTACTGACCATAAATCCCAAATCTACAAACTCATGTTCATATATTTTATGGAGACACAAGTATTATTTAATATTTTTAGTTTGTTTTCCCTTTTGTCACCTCCATTATAATGGATAGTAGCAGTTATTAAAGTCAGATATAGGATAGAGGAGGAGGACCTTGGACTTCCCACAGGGCAGGGAACCCTGACTGCTCTTTGGACTGGAGAGGGAGGGGGAAAGGAGAAGGGGGAGGTGGAGGGAAATGGGAGGCAGAGAGGAGGCAGAAATTTTTTCAATAAAAAAAATATATAAAGTCAGATATAGGACATTAAGGACCTGCTTGGTCAAAGGGGAAAGATCTGGTTTCTTCCAGGCAGAGCAGTCAGCATTTCCACAAGAGAAGCTCAAGGTCTAAAATTTATCAAATGAATTTGTTACTTTCTATGTGCATTACCAATGAGAAACAATGAATATGATTGATATTATTTGAAAAAAATGATGAGTGTTTTACAGTTTCAAGCACATATATATAAAAGAGTAAATAAATTGAGAAAGTTATTTCCCCTATTACTTGCAATATTGTCATTTGAGCTCAATGTATTTAAGTGCTGTTATGCTGTTTCTAGGCCAGTTGGGTTAATCAGTTTGGTGCTATTCATTTTCATAAAGTCTTGTTCAGTTTTATAGTGAATTTGCAAAGCTGCTTCAGCATTTTGAACTACCCTACAAAGCAATTACAGAGTTTTTGTTTGCAGAGTCCTTTGAAAGCAAAAACATTTCACTGTAATAAGAGGTTTCTGTTACAAGTACCTGTGTAAAGCGTACTCAATTCGCCTTAAGTCTGGCTTTTTTCTGATGTTGCCACTATATGTAAGAGGTACTAACTTATATATACTCATTCTTAACCACAAAAATGAATAACTCATCGATATATCTCTGTTTCGCTTCTTTTCTTTTACTCTTTCTTATGTTAATGACTAAGATCTCATTGCAATCCTGCAACCACTTTTTACTGAGTTATTATTAACTATGTACTATTATTAATTAAATTTCTTCATTGATAATTATACATATCTGTATTTATTTCTTTGTCATAATATACTAGTGTGGGAAATTGGTCTGTATTCTGTCAATTATATTTTAAATAAATGCTGATTGGCCAGTAGCCAGGCAGAAAGTATAGGCGGGACAACCAGACACAAGTAGAGGCGGGTCAATGAGAAGAGGAGAATTCTGGGATAAAGGAAGCCTCTGCAGTCGTGACCCTGCCAGAGGAGAAGCAAGATGTGACTGCCTCACTGAATAAGGTACTGAGCCGCATGGCTAACACAGATAAGAATAATGGGCTAATATAAGTTCTAAGAGTTAATAAGATGCTTGCGATATTAGGCCAATCAATTTATAACTAAGGTAGACCTTTGTGTGATTTCTTTTGGAATTAACAATTGCAGGAACCAGGCAGAGCAGAAACCCTGACAACAATATACTTAATATCTGTTGTATTTGAATACATCTCCTTTGTTTATGACTAGCATTTACTTATGAATGAGGACATACCATATTCGTTTTTTTTTTTGGAGTCTGGTTTATCTCACTCAGGATATTGTTTTCTAATACCATGGATTGCATGTAAAATTCAAGATGACGTTGTTTTTTTACCATGTACTCTAATGTGTAGATGTGCCACACTTTCTTTATCCATTCTTCAGTTGACGGGCATCTATGTTGTTTCCAGTCTCTAACTATTACAAATAATGCTGCTATGAACATAATTGAACAAATGTTTTTGTAGTATAATTGAACATCTTTTGGGTATGTTCCCTATAGTGGTATTGCTGGATCCTGAGGTAGGTTGATTCCCAGTTTTCTGAGAAACCACCACACTGATTTCCAAAGTGGTTGCACAAGTTTGCATTCCCACCAGCAATGGATGATTGTTATTAGAACTGCTAAACTAACCTAGCATACCCTGCCCTAGTAATTCTCATCTATCTTAGGCACTGTTCTAAGGTTGTCTCCAAGGAGGCAGCATGACAACTCCTATGAAAGCATTGAACTGAGAGATTGTTTACAATTTTAGAGGGTAAATCAATGATAATCATTACGGAAATCAGAAGGACATGGTGCTGGAACAACAGCTATAAAAGGGCTTTGAATTCTCATCTGTGTGCAGTAGATAGAGAGACAGACAGACTGACAGAGACAGAAACTGAGAAACAGAGACAGAGAGAGACAGAGAAAAAGGAAACAGAGAGGCAGAGAGACAGAGAGAAAGAAAGATAGAACCTGGCATGGATTTTAAATCCTCATGCTTATTCCAGACAATGACATACTTCCTCGTCCTGTAAGGCCACAAGGCCACAGTGAATCCTTCTGATAATTCTTCAACTTCTTGATGAATAAGCATTAAAATATATGAACCTATGAGGACCATTTACATTTAAAACACCACACAATCCTATTTTATTCTTCTTGCTCCACAATTAACATAAAAGGCATTTTAAAACACATAAGGAAGCCTACAACTATGGGAGTTATTTTAATCAATACTTCACATCACTAATTTTGGCCTACTCTAAACATAACTTTTATTTATGTTTGACTTAAATCACTTATCATAGTATTTGCATAACTAATGATATTGGTGCCGTACATGATCCTGTAAACTAACCAACTATAAGTTTTCTGGAGGTAGTTGTCTGTTAAAAACCTTTGTGAACAATTAATGGTGACTAGTTTTTTTTTATATGAAGATTGAATTATACAATTTTGTGTATTTTTCCTGAGTTTGAGACTTATATATACATTAATATTATTGAAATAAATTCTAATTTCATGGATTTTACAGTCTCTTCTCCATAATCTAATTAACATGAACAATTATTTTATATTCAGAATCTTCATTATATTCAATTTCTATTCTATTTTTATACCTTTAGCGTCTAAGAAACTAGCTCTTATGCTAAATCTGTGAGAAATTTATATATTATTTGATATTTAACTCTTTTATGACTAATGATTAGTCTTGTATTGCTTTTTTTTCATATACATGGATTATCAGGGGCTTTGAGTACCAGCCTCAGAACCCCATCAGGGTCTAGCAAAGGTTTGTTAAAAGAAGCAAAAACCTGACTAATTGGGTCTGAGGGTAAACGGAATAAATCAATTCACATGCATTACATCTAATTGTTTGTTTTTTCTTGGGGAATGAAACAGTGAGAGGGAAAAAGAAGGGTCCATCTCCACCAGGTTTTTTGTTTTTTAGACTGGTTAATTTCAAAGACAGAAACAATGATATCAGTATGCATTTCAGAATCACAAAAAGACAGGTAGAACCTGACAAAGCAGTGCTCCAGAAAAACTTTGAAACCACCCAGGAAAGAGTCAGAATCCAAGGGAAAATACCTGGCATTCCAAAGCATTATAGTAAGTTACTAAATATCCCTGAAACCTAAACTTCACCCATACTCAGACTTGTATGTCTGATAAGAGCTGGATGGTATCTTCTATCTTTTTGAAATTCCTATGTGATCTTTTAGCAAAGGTAATTTTTTGGGAATAACTATGTAAATTTGACTATTGGATCAAAGAGTGAATGTTATTACTCTAAGACCTCATGGAAGGTCATTCATTAACCATACAAGAGGAGGAAGTTACACTGCCAAGGTATTTTGGGAGTGAATCCCATTCTGAAGGGAATAATCATGGCTTCACAAGGTTTCTACAGATTTGACAGCAACTTTTTTCTTTCCCTTAGCCATATTTATACCATTCTACAACATACCATACCTAGAATTTTATTTAATTACAGTTAAAAGGTAAAATAAAGCAAGATTAAAGAAAATAGGAGAAAAAATGTTCTTAGACCGTGATAATTTATTTAAACTTTATTCCAACTCACCCTTACAGTTAGTCTATTTAATCTTTGAAATGGCAAGAGGTCTTTTGACCACAGCATGGAATTTTCTGAACTTTGAAGGCCCAGCACATCAACCGTGATACCTCAGTAGCCTGTTGTGCTTTCTCAGAAGTTAGACAGTTTTTCTTTTACATCTGTAGTGATTAAATTTTTTGATGAAGCATGAAATATAATTACAGTATGATTAGAAAGCATTACCTGTATGTGTTGTAATTGTCCATGAAATTAGCAATTTTCTTCTAAAATACTCATTATTTACTTTTTTTGTCACATGAAAAGCACACAATTACCATTTTTATACCTTAAATGATAATAATAAATTAAAATATAATGCCAAAGTTTCATAATTTTAGTTTTCACCAAAGAAAATTAACTCTTTAATATTTATTTAATTCTGTATTTATTAAGCTCTAGCATTAAAAGCCTAGCTAAAATTTTCATAAAGCTTCATCTATTCTAATGAATCTCTACACAAAAATATTTATTTTAAGGGTTTTTAAAACAACCTGACATTTTAGAAAATGAAGACTCCTTTGTAGTTGTCTGTATTTGAAAGACACAGTATAAAGAGAGCCAGGTTTCCAGCTTTTTAGCTAGTTCTAGAGTTGAATTGTTGATATAGAATGCAAGTAAAATAGGTTTTACATGAAAAGAAATTTAAATTTTGGCTGTCAATATTCAGTAGGGTATTTCTAGTTGGTTTTGGAACCTCAAAACAACCTAATTTTTATGAATAAAACCATTTATCCATGTACATTGTAGAATCATGGGAAGAAACTACTTTTATTCTCATTACAATGTTCACAATTGCAGGCACTCATTGGTTGTTAACTGGATCTTGATCATTGTTTACTAATCACTGTTCCTCTACATGTTGCCTTTATCATTTCTTTCTGTTTCCCCAAGACACGTGACTATACTTTATTCAAGTGATATTACAACCCAAAATGTATGAATTAGAAATTATATCCTTTCATAGCTTGAAATCCAGACCCCACCATAAGCAAGTGAAATAGGAGATGGTTAGTATTAACCAGGAAAGATACACAAGAGCCTCCTAAAAATGGCAATGAAGCTATTTCCATTGTACTCCAACAATATATAGCTCCTTAAATAAGACTTAAACAACAAACACCAGTAAAAATGCTAATGGGGAAATCTCATAGGGTTCCATCCACAGATTAAAGTACTCTATATAGCTAGGTAAATTTTTTCCAAGGGATGAGCCATCAATTGAATAACAAAGATGAAATGGTAAACAACAATAAAACAATAAACATATTCCACAGGTTATATTTATATGTTTATAATGTGTATAATGTGAGAGTATGGACAATATGTGTGTTTGAGTATGGGTTCTGTATGGGTGTATGTGTATGTGTGTGTATATGTGTGTGTGTGTGTATGCGTGCATGTGTGAGTGTGTTAAATAATAATCAAAGAAAAATCTTCTCAATTTGAGAGAGAGTGGGGGAAAGAAGCAGAATTGGGAAAGTGATACAATTTTATTTTATTTTTATTTTGGTTTATCGAGGTTGGGTTTCTCTGTGTAACAGGCCTGACTGTCCTGGAACTTGCTTTGCAGACATGTATGTCATACTTATATTTAGACTAATCAGATTCTTTAGATACTTAGAGACTGTAGTCTATATAGACAGGTATCTTTAACCACTTCAAAGAGCTGTAAAATATGGAATTTAAATAACTTAGGGTTCTGTTGACGTGAGAAACGATTGCTCCTGGCAGCACTGATCTATTCCTGAGAAAATGTTGAACACCGAAGATACACCACTTGGAGCTAGTTTTCTTTTTGGCAAAACTGGTCTTTGAGCAAGGAAATGCCCATGAATCTATCCCTGACAAAATGTACCATGTCCAGTCAGGACAAGCAGGATACAAGAAACAAAGACTGTCAAATCTTGCCAAGGTAAAGTAAGATGGTTTTGAAAAACTACCTTCCTCTGAAAATCATCTGTCAGTTATTCTAGGCCTTAGCCACAGTTGATTGCTCCAACATTGCAAATGAGACTTTGGCTGATTGCCCAGGTAGCCAGTTGTCTTTGTCATTTATTGAACATTTTGGAAGTTGCTTGATTGCTCTTCCTGCTTACTCCAGTAGACTAGTTAGTTGTAGTTACTTTTCTTTCATGACTTGGCCATGTCATTTATAATACAAGACTTAAACTCCAGATAGGATAATTATTGAAACACTTATCATGATTCTTGCATCAGATTAAACTAGATGCTTAGGATCAGTTGTCATATAATATGACTTTCTCAAGGTTGAACCATTTTTTGTAACAATTCAAAAGTCATACTGCCAAATATGAAGATATAAATCAGCCAATCTGATTCTGATCCACAAGTTAGCAGCATAAAAAGTAAGGTTTTAAGAACATTCCTATTATAGATATCATATTGTGGCAATTTGAATAAGATGGCCACCACTGACTCACAGGGAATGTCATTGTTAAAAAATGTGGCCCTGTTGGAGTGAGTGAGTTTTTTTTTGTTCTGTTTTTGTTTTTGTTTTTGGGGGAAGTGTGTCATTGCAGTGGGTTTGAGATCACAGATTGTCAAGCTAGGCATAGTGGCTCACAGGATGCCATCTGTGCATCCAGATGTAGAACTCTCATCTAACTCTCCAATGTCATATGTACCTGCAAGCCACCATACTTCTCATCATGACAATAATAAGCTACACCTTTGAACTGTAAGCCAGGCACAATTCAATGTGTTCCTTTAAAGTAGTTGCCATTGTCATGGTGTTTCTTTACAGCAATAAAACCCTAAGACACATGGGCAAAATGCTAGCAACATACAGAATTCCATTATTCATGTTTTTACATTTATTTAATGCATCCTGTCAAGTATAGAGACATTGGAGTTGTTTTGGATAAACAATAAGAAATAATTTTACCAATAGACATTTTCTCTTCTCTTTAATAAAAACTATTTTGACATGTTAATATATTTACAAACTTTTAATATTTTTCTTTTTCTTCCATTTTTAGGATAGAAACTATAAACAAAGTCTAGTCAAATTTCCAGTGTTTGATCTCCCAAATAGAATGGGTGAACATACAGAAACTTGGTGACCTGAAAACAAACAAACTTTTTCTATTCACCCAGGAGTAACTGAATAGCCTTTCTATGTGATTCACAGAATGTGAAATTGCCTGTAAATAACCAAGAGAACTAATAGTGATGTTCACCACACAAGTAATTATGTGTTCTTTATAGAAAGAAATGTGAAAAAATTCAAAACTGAAGCACCTAAGTATACTGAAAGAGAGAGATTATGTCTACCAAATCTGGGGTTATGCTGTTGTTAGCTGTCTGATTATAGACTGAAATTTCAAGTTTTGACTCTTGTAGAAATTCATGTTCAGCCTAGTCCCATCCTAACTGGCAAAATAAAAATGGTATTAGTGCAAAAAACAAACAAAACAAAACAACAAAAATACCCACATAGGGCCTATAAGCCATGTTACAATGAGGAAGAGGAAGATGACCAGAGTACCCAATCTTTTGAAGTGATGGGATTTTAGAAGTTACTGAGCAAAGTACAACTTGAAGGGGCACAAATAGATATGGTGCAGAAAATACACAAAGTCAATTTACTTGACAACTGAGCAGACATGTTATGTGCAGTGCTATTGTACAAAAAGCATCAGGACGTTTGTCCAGCAGTGGACAGGGGGAGTCATACCTTGGCAGATGACGGTGAACATTGATAAGAACAAGTGTAAGAGACAAAAGAGAGGAAGAGAAAACGTTCTGGGGTGTGAGATGATTCTCTTTGAAGCATTTCGTTTGTCTACTCTCTCGAACATCAAGAATACTGTCTTTTTTCCCAATTTACTTTTTACTATTTCATATAGTGTATTGAGATCATAGTTATGCTTTTCCTTGATCCTATTTTGCTTTATGCCCACTCCTGCTGACTCCATTCTTCTGCACTTAATCTGTCAATAAGCCTGCTAATATGCTTGATCCCTAGAACACAGCTAGTAAAAGGAGAGCACTGACTTCCAAAGCAAAGTACTGATTCTGCTATTAAGGCCAGAAAGAAACAAAGAACAAACAGCTTGACATCTCAGCCTTCATTTTATTTTTATCACTTTTATGGAATCCTCCTGTCAGAGTGTACAATATTCCTTCTAAATCTCCAGAAGACCCATAAATTTGCAGTTGCTGTTGTTTCTAGAACAGTATAGATCAGTGCACACCTTATAACAAACTAAGAGAAAAGGGAAATGATTGGTGATGAAGAATGTGCACCCTAGATTATGACAATAATATTATAGAAAGTAGATTGTCCATATCAAACAGAGAAGATTTTCCAAATCACCTTGAAAACAAGAACTGAGATAATGATTAACCAAGAAAGACCTTGAACAAGGTTGCAAAAATGAGCATACTTTTTCTTCCTGCCTGAATTAGACATTCACGTAAACTTAAATCTCATTTGGGTGCAAGAAAGATGGATGGGGTAGATGTATTTACTTCTTTATCAACAGCTCCCTATATAGACACCTATATAGAGAAATATTCTTTCTCAGCTTTCTAACATTACTTATCTTTATAAATGTAAAATTGGGATCCTAGTACTTAGGAACACCCCACCCCAGGAATTTTATCCAAAAACTCAGCAGGATTGAAGTGCTCAATAGCCAAATTGCTAAAATAATATTAAAGGTAAAAATGTCTGAGAATTTGACATTTGCTTCTTTGGTAATTAGTATAGGTTTTATTATACAATATAGTCTACCATTTATCCCTTAACATAGTAGGTAAAATGTAGACATGTTCTTTTTCACATAGAAGTTGTCTCTAGTGAAAAATAATTATACCCAACAATCTGAAGTATAATTCAAGTCAAAGAGAAGTTGGAAAAAAAAGAATTTTGAACAGAGACCGACTGAAGTTTTCTAACTCATATTTGAAAGTTAAGACAGGACTCTATCAGTAAATGACATTTAAATTGAAATCTGAGATATGAGAGCTTCAAAGTGACCTTTGGGAGTATCTTTTCAAGGAGATATGTGGATCAAATTTATACTGCAATTGGTTGAAAAATTAATGTTACATGAAGAATTCAATTCACTGAAAAGAACATTGAAAATAGAAAAATACAAGTATGACTTGGTGATCTGAAATGCCAGTGAATTGACTTCATTTATTTATCATTGAAAAAGTGAAATGAAGCTTCTAGGTTAGTTGATGACTAAAGGAAGAACCTTCTAGAACACAGGGATATCTTTTTGCTTGACTCATTATTTGGAAGCGTGTGTCCTAAGGTTAGGAATAAAAGAGCAGAGCAGAAGGAAGTGATTAAAACACAAAAGGGTAAGAAGTTGTAAACCAAATGATATTTTGTAAGTTATTTCTGGAAACTTGAATTTTTTTCTGGGGACTATTGCAGCCTTTGCAGACTATCAGTAAGAAAGAATCATATGACCTAATTTACATTTTGTAGGCATATTTGGTTTCTATTTGGGAGGACAAATTACACAGATATAGATCATAGGGGTAGAAGTCCAGAAATTAAGGAGGAATTACTATATATAAGCAAGTTATTTAGGTGAGTTTTACCGGAAAAATAGCAGGGGATGTTGTCAGATTCTGTTTACATTTTGAAGACAGAACCAATAAAATTCTTGAGATTTGAGAAGCAGAAGAATGAAAAAAATTAAAATATTTTAGATCTGAACTCTGAATAAAACTCAGTACCATTTAATGAAATAGAAGCAGAAGAATATGATTACAGGTATCAGGGTTTATGCTGTGTGTGTGTGTGTAGTATATGATGTTCCTAGATGTGCTTATGTGAATGTGAATGTTGAGACAAGAGATTGATCGCCAAGCCTGTAGCTTACTAGAGTCTGCTCTGCCCCGTAGGGTAAGTTGGCTGGCCAGGCCATTCCAGAGTCTCATCTATTTCTAATCCCCCAATGCTGGTATTAAAAATGCATATCACCTCACTGGAATTTTTATGTGAGTCATGGTAATTAAACTAATGTCTTTACTCTTACATGGCAAGCATGCTACATACCAAGTCAGTCGAGCAGGTTTTGTCGGTGCATGTATGCATGGAGTGAGAGCATCTGTGTGACATGAAAGCATGCTGACATAGATGTATGCACATGGAAGCCTGAGGATTTCAGGATATTGGGTGTCCCCTAACTAACTCCATTTATTCGCTAGAGACAGCTCTCAGGCTGAACCTGAACTTCTGACCCTCCTATCTATTCCCACTCTCAGCAACAGGGTTCCAGGTACACATGGCCAGGTATCGCATTTGATATGCGTGCTTAGTACTTGAATTTATATCATCATGCTTGTTCAGCAAGAACTTTTATCACCGTGCCAATGTTCCAGATTCAACACATAGTTTTTAAAAATTGATTGAAGAGAATATTTGGCATGAAAGCAGAGTGTGCGAACAAGTTTGACATATAAAGGTTAGTTTACTAAAAATGCAAACTCCTATAAACTAGCAACAACATGAGATCATTTTAGATAGAGAGTAAACTTGATAAGTTCATTTACTGAAATTAAGGAAAATCTTAAAAAAATGATGATTATGGACTACTTAGGTAATAAAAATGTAAATAAAATTTAAATAAAACCAAAAGGGTGTCCAGTGAGAATGCATTCTTAAAGGGAAGCATTCATAGCAGCTAGGCTTTGACAGTGCACAGGGAATGAAAACAAGTGGATCCCAGTAGGGATGATGCAAATTTGGTCTCACTCTTCATAGATCAGTTCCATTGTGCAGAGCAGCTGATGCTTGGCGTTGTTGACTTACATTTATATAGTTGACTGTAGTGTGGTTTCCAAAGTTATGTTTATTTTCCTTCACATATTGATAAAATTAATTGGATCTTCCACATTTTTGAGGAAACTATTTAGTAAGTAACATCTTTCAACTTGAAACTCTTTACAAGCTTAAGAAGTGATAAACATAATTATCAGCATGAAGAGTTACTAGCAATTAAAAACTGGTTGAGAGGGGAGAAACATTCTTCCTGAGAGACGAGTCCCTTAGGTAGCTATCCAATCACACGTGGTCAGCCCTTAAATCAAATACATGCAAGTGACACAAAACATACACAGCTAGTTGTATTTATGTATCAACAGGTATATGTGTAATAGTAATATTAAAGCATAGGAAGACAAAGAATCGAAAAAGATAATAGTAATATAGGAGATGTTGGAGGGAGAGAGTGGGTAGAAATGATGTAATTACATTTTATTAAGTTTTAAAAAAATCATGAAAAATTTTTATCTTCAGAATAAAAATGTTAAGACATACCCAATGCACTCATTTATTTCTAAATAGAAAAACTGCTTCTCTTCAAGTGTGATTGACTGACACTGTTTCCTTGATGGATACCTGCTGTTGAACACAGTGATGGGTCTTTCTAGACATTTCTCAACCTGTCAGCAGGTTTTTGACCTTTAGTTCAGGGTCAGCGGAGATCTCCTGGTCACCTGAGAAGAGGATGGAGACTTCCCATCGCCTCTGGCCGTCTCCTCTGACCCCCTGTCATTGTAGTTAGTATTATTCATAATATTGGAGAGTTTGTTGCTTCTTTCATGTTTGACCTTCTCTGACATGATCTTTGTACACATGCTGAGAGAGATCAAATGATAGAACATGTCATCTATCATCTAAAGTCACTGATGAAATAGTACCACCTATGCAAGAAACTGAGAACCATGGTAAATGCTGACAGTGTCACACCAAACTGATAGAGGTTTCAGGATAATAAAGATAAAATATGAAATGAGAAAAGGAAAAGAGAGATATGAAAATAAATAAATAAATTGAAATTTTGTCACAACTGATTCTTGTGAATCAGTTTCTTCGTTGCATTTTGATCTCCAATATTCTCCATTTTTGTGGACCCACAATTTGTGGCCATACTGCTAAGTTATATTAGACGTGAAACTCTCTTCCTAATTTAGTTTATTCAGTTTCGGAACAAAATCACTGTATAGCTACATCAAAAATCTCCAAATTCATAATTTGGGCAACTTCTTATAAAAGCTTAGAGAACCTCAGCAATTCTATGAACAATTTAGAAAGTTCACTTGATATAAATTATAGGCTTCTTATTCATGGTTGATCTTTATGGCCTGCTGTTCTCTGTATTCCACTGTCTAATTTTTTCTTGCATACAGTTTTAGGAAATCTCATAGTTATGAGTTCACATTATTTCTGCCACAAGGACAGTTTTCATGGATGAATTATGTTTGACTTGTAACAAACTTTAGACATCTTATGACTATCCTAATTATTAGTCTAAATTTTGTCACAATCATTTAGATCAAGCACATATTGTTATTCCTCTTTAAAATATGTCTATAATATTATAAGGTCTGTTTCTTCACTCTAACAATGAAATTAATTAAAGAGAGTGTTTTCTTTCATTTTTCTTCTTAATTTCTTCAGAAATCTTTTACAAATATGACAAAGTTGTTACTTTAAAATAAATTACATTTCCATTCTTGATTTTTGTTTTCGCATGTACATTTTCCTTTGTCATTTATTTAAGCTTTAAATGGTTTTTGAGAATTTTATTTCTAAGGATTCTAATGATGTTTCCATGCACCTATCTCTTCAACTCCTTTGTCCTCCAACTTCTTTTCAACTGAATAACTTCTTCTTTACTACTGTGTTTTATATAGTGCAGAGTCTATTTATTGTTTCTCATCATGCATGTGTTGATGGCTGACATACAGAATGGGGTAACACATCACAGATCTCATGTTTCTGTAAAACTATTGCTTCCTTTCTCAGCAGCCATCAATTGCCTGCAGATCTTCAGCTAGGGGTAGGATCTTTTGAATTTTTCACTGTTCACATTGGCATGTTAATTGGTTTTTGCATTATGCATGTCTCCTTTAGACAAGTATTTGGATGTGATTTTATGGGTGGATTATCCCTGGTATAGGTATAGAATACTCTATGTTGCAATAGTTGTCCTTGTCCTATGGGCTAGCTAGATTTATTTCAACTTGACACAAAATAATATTCATCAGAGTAGAGAAACCTCAATTTAGAAAATGCCTCCACAAGAACAGGCTGTGAGCCAGCCTATAGAGCATTTTTTTAACTAGTGATTGATGGGGAAGGCCCAGCACATTGAGGATGGTGCTGCCCCTGGCCTTGTATGCTGGGTCCTATAAGAAAACAGTTCTTTATCAAAAGTATACTTTAAACATATTTTATGCTAGTTAAGAACTTCAAAATATTTACATGAAGAAGTAGCAGAGCAATTTTTTTCTTTTTACTAAGAGCATGTATATAGTACAATGTTTTAAGTAAGTTATTAAAACAAGGTTGCAAATACTATTTCCCTCATTCTTCTATAATTATTATGTCTATATTTGTTTTTTCTTATGCTTAAACATAATTTTATTAATTTATTTTATTTTACTTCTTCATGTAAATATTTTTGAAGCTCTTAACTAGCATAAAATATGTTTAAAGTATACATTTGATAAGAACTGTTTCTAAAATATACAGAAAGCTAATAGCCAGTATTCCAAATTAATATCACCTATGGAAATATTGGCAGATATTTCACTAGAGAAATAGTGTGGGATTACTAAACATGTGACAACCCATTCATTGTCATTAAACATGATCACCTGTATAATTCACAAATAAATTGCTAAGTGATTATCATCAAATCCATAAGATAGTTAATATTTTAAGATATACATTAGTAGTAGTAGTATTTGGTAGCTATCACTAATAGAAACAAACTTCCTGTTGAATTTGAATTAGATGATAACCTGGATATTAATCATGCAAGGAACTAATAACAAGAACTCTAAATAAAAGCTATTGGCATATGCAAAACTCAGGGATTTTACATACATACATACATGCATACCCACATGTGGGTATGCATGTATGTATGTATTTAAATTTTTTGAAATAGTTTCTCTGAATAGTTTTGGTGCCTGTCCTGAAACTAGATCTTTTTAAATAGACTTGCCTTAAATTTAAAGAGATCCACCTGTCTCTGCCTCCCAAGTTCTGGGATTAAAGGCCTGCACCACCACCACCTGGCTATCTCTCTTAAGATAGTAAACAGTGCCAGGTGTGGTATCACATGTGTTTGATCCCAGGGCTGGGGGGCAGAGGCAGACTGATCTTTATGAGTTCTAGGCAAGCCTGGTTCTAGGACAGCGTTAGTTCCAGGACAACCAGAAACCTTTTTCTTGAAAAAAACAAATAGAGAATAAACAGTGTCATAATAAACCAAAAAGTGATGTCTTGAATGAATAATTAAAAAGCTGGGGAGTGGCCGGGCCGTGGTGGCTCACGCCTTTAATCCCAGCACTCGGGAGGCAGAGCCAGGCGGATCTCTGAGAGTTCGAGGCAAGCCTGGTCTACAAGAGCTAGTTCGGGGGTGGGCACCAAAGCTACAGAGAAACCCTGTCTCGAAAAACCAAAAAAAAAAAAAAAAGCTGGGGAGTCCATATAAGTTCAAAAATTAGTAAACAAAATTAGTGTTACTGCTAAACTAAATTTACTCTCTGGGACACAGTGAGTAAATATTAATGTATCTATGATAAATGACTAGAAACAAGAAATAAAAACCATCTAGAAAACATGAAAACACCAAAAAAAAAAAAAAGTAAAAGAAAAGAAAAGGAAAACAGCCTGAAATAACCATGTGGGGAAAACCAATTAATAGCTCTGCTGTATGAAAGTCTTAGTGATATAAACCATTTCCTCCACAATCTTCCTTTTGGTCATGGTGTTCATAGCAATAGAAATCCTAACTAAGACATCCCCTTTTCTATTGAAGCTTCTTTCTCCTTTTCTGTATCTTTTGTTTAGAAATTTAGGATTTAGAGCCTCGCTGTATATGTGCCACTTCTGGATGAGCACCTCATGGTCACTTATTTGCATTGTTTTATAAAAATTATGGACCTAGTAATAATCTCAATATACTGCAAATGAAGCTTCATTGATCTGAGTTGTGATTTTGTGTAGGTATTTATGCATTTAGAATACATTTGGAAATCATGCTAGTTTAGAGACTTTAAGCTCGTAGTTGCTCCTCCATGTTCTATGACCTCATCAATCATGGGCTAGGGTTATAGAACTAGACTTGCATTCTCTCATATTGTGTGGATCTTTAGTCTAATTTCCCAGCTACTGGTTATTTTCAAGGTGAAAATACCACTACTACACCATTCTAAATATCTTTATCTCTTTTACATTTTGAGATTAAAATATAATTACAATGTTTCTCCCATCCATATCCTCCTTTGAAACTCTATATGTTCCATTGTCTTTTTAAAATTTATAAACTATTTTTCTATTATTTCTTGTTATATAAATATATTCCTGAACTGGGCACGATGGTGTATGACTTTAATATCAGCATTTGAGAGGCCAAAGCAGGTAGATGTCTGTTGATTTTGAGGACAATCTTGTATACAAAGTGAGTTCCAGGACAGCCAGAACTATGTTACAGAGAGAAATCCTGTTTTGAAAAACAAAACAAAGCAACAAACAATGTTTATGTGTATATATAGATATAGAAATTAGGGATATCTGTTCATATGCATTTCTTTAAATAAACACACATATCTCTAAACATACACATACAAACTGCTCAGTCTGTACAGTGTTACTCATGGGTGTTTTTAGGGCTGACCATTTGGTATTGGATAACTAATGGCATTCTCTTCTCAAAAGAAGATCATTTCTCTTGATCTCAGCATTTTTTTGTTCCTTACAGGGTAGGGGTATTTGTGTGTGGGGGGTATATATTTGAGACCTGTTGGCAATATTTTTATCAGGCTGGTTATGGTTGTTGTCTTTAGGTTTTATAACTTGTTAGTCTTCTGTTCTCTTTTGTCCTTTTGAAGTGTCATAGCTTATTCTTCTAATATGAGTGCTGGTCCTCAAGAAGGAGGCTTCCATGCCAGTTCCAGTCCTACAAATCCTGTGTCTCAAGTGTATGATATTTTTAGCTATATATTACTAACTTGATGGCAATAGCCTTCATTGTGTGCCCTCCCTGACAAGTAATTTAGTGAGATTTTTCCCATACATGGCACTGTGGATCATATATTATCTATGTTAGATAATCTATGTCTCTTAAGGAAGCATTATCTTTCATGACGCATAATTGCAATTAAATTATATACGATTAAAATTTATATATATATTATTTTCATTTGATTATTAAACAGTATTTCCTGTAGTTAATACACAGGAAGAGGAAGAAAGGCAACATAAGTAACATTAAAGATATTTCTAAAAGTCACATGTGTTATCCATTACAAAAGATAACAAACATTGAGGCAAAATGTTTCCAGAAATATCCTAACTGACATGAATATTTAAACGTGTGTTAGGGTTGTGGTTATGTTTAAATCAGATTGTCTAGGCAGACAGAACAAATTCTTTGAAAGACAGACTGGTCAGGATGGAAAAAAACATCAAGTTTAGCCGCACTGATCACCAGGAAAAACATATGTAATGATAGAATAAACTGAATAAAATGTGATTAAGATCAGAACCCTACAAAAGTGAAGGCAAAGAAGCCCAGGCTTAATGTGGACATTCAAAGGTTAAGGAAAAGGAAAAATATGTTAATATATTATTAGTAATATTTTAATATTAGTAATAATTAGTAATAAACATTAATATCTAAAATAAGATGGTGAAGTTAAGACTATCAACAAGTTCTAGAAAAAAACATCAAGGTAATGAGTCTGAGAAATCTGTCATCAATCAAAATACAGTAAAGAAGAGTAACTCTGTAAAAAACAGTTTTCTAAAAATAAGCAATGGCTCTATTTCCAGCAGTAGAATTTCATTTCTTTAGAAAATTTATAGAATTCTAATTTTCTAGCTGAGCTCATTAGCATTCTCCTTCAATTGAACGAGTCAATTAGAAGGTTTAACTTTGCAGAAAGCCAAGTGCCCTGAAAAGCTCTATTTTTAACTACACTGAGTTGCCCTTGAAAGAAGTTTTCTAATAACATAAAATGATATCTCATTCATGGGAATTATAGCACAGAATGATTTTTAATAGGCAATAACAAAGTAAACAGTACCAGGTAAGAAAGGGCTTTATTCTACATTCTCTACCATGTCCACTGGGATGAATTAGAAATTCTTTTAAAGCAGGATTCTAGCTTCAGAACATAGAACACAATTGAATGTTTATGTTTCAAAGACATTCTGCAGCATCTCCCAAGTCAGTCCTTAAAAGCTTCCTTGAAGAACTCAAGGAGAATTGCAACATGTAGAAGAGTTAAATCTACAAGGTAATTTCAATCTTTTGAATATTGCCTTTGCACAAAGGAAATACTACTACGATAGAATTCTCATGCACTGGAAATAAAAGCTAATTGCAGTCACTAAAAAACACAGTGTCATTTACAGTAGCAGAAACATTTGAATAACAGTTTAAAATATTATACTGATCAGCAGAGAGATTTAAATATACTTATTACAACATATTAAGGACATAATAAATCTGATTTATAATATTTTTATATTTTATATTATCTGTTTTATAAAGAGGTTAAAAAAAGTCATTATTTTAGAATGGCCATATGTAAAGGTAAGTATGCTGTGATTATTAAAAAGAAGACGGTTGGTTTAGAAGAAGACACTTTGTAAGGTTCTACTCTACTATCAATAGTGGTAAAGCCTCTGACCTCTTTCATTTGTACATGTAAGATATATCATACTGATGTGAACACATAGTCATTAAATCAAAATCACTTAATATTATTTTCAAATATGAATAATTTTGTATCACAATTTCATTTAACTAAAGCATCAAAAATCATTGAATCAACATGTGTGTATGTGTAGAATAATGATGTTATATTGATTATATTACATAATACAGATTTATATGAATGCTCACTTTTAGTACAAAATCAACACTAGTAGAAATATTAAAAACACTTCTATACATATAAGACAATAATAAAATTTATAGTGACATTTCTAAGACAGAGTGGAGCCTACCACCATTCCAATGGACTTAACAATATAGATGCCAACTTTAAAGGAAATTATCATTTTAGGAGTCAATTGGTTGTTTTAGCAATGAACAGACAGATAAAGATTTTTATTTTTATATTTATTTATTTATTTATTTATTTATTTATTTATTTATTTATTTTTGGTTTTTCGAGACAGGGTTTCTCTGTAGCTTTGGTGCCTGTCCCGGAACTAGCTCTTGTAGACCAGGCTGGCCTCGAACTCCCAGAGATCCGCCTGCCTCTGCCTCCCGAGTGCTGGGATTAAAGGCGTGCGCCACCACCGCCCGGCTAGATAAAGATTTTTAAAACCTGATCATCAAAGCACTTAAGGAGTAAAGTGAGGGTTATTACCTTTGGAAATATAATTTGATATAAAATAAAAACATTTATTCATGTAAATTTATGGACCAAAATAATTTTATCTAGAATAATATTCATCAAATTTCTTGATGTTTCAGAACATTAAAGACAAAATGACGACTAATAGGACTTGTTGAGTATCTTATAGCAATGTGAAATTGGAATATTAACTAAGGAAATGAAACTACTAACATTTATTTTGCTGGTATGAATATGCCTTCAAGATATAAAACTACAATAATGAGTAAACATAAAATGTGCGACATAACACAAATTAGGCGATAAAGATATTGGTGATTATCCAAAGGTTGATGACTTTCTTTATTTAGTAAATTGTTGTTATTCAATAGTTTTATTTTTAACATATTGGGTTTTATTTTAAATTTTTATAATAATTATTAATATGTATTTTGTGTGAGGATATGTGTGTTCGTATGTGGGGGGGGTATGTGTGGGTAATAGACTTTCTATAGCATGAGTTATCCTGTACACTTGCATGTACTAGGGTACATGGAGGACAAAGGACCATTTTAGCAAATTAGTTCTCTATTTCCACTGTGGTCTTTAGGCATCAACGTTAGGTCATCAAACTTGAGTGCAGAAACTTTTTATTTGTCACCTCATGATTTTCTGTTGTCTATCTTTTAACGTTAGACACATATCTAAAATTTTTGGAAGAATACAAATATCTGTATATACAGTAGAATTATTTAATAAAGAAAAATGTTTAAGGTATACAATATTCTATGAACTTTAGAAACCCTCAGAAAAACATTGAAATGCAAATCAATAAAATGTGCACATCAAATTAAGCTATTGGAAACATTTCTGATTAAGACTTTTGAATAACTTTCCAAAATCATTTTAAGCTATGTTTTTTTAGAAATATACTCAAATTATTAAGCATTTTTAAAACTATCAAAATTATGACTCTACAGTGCTTCTTCTACTATTATTAAAAGTAGGTCACTCTAGGTTGTTTCCAGGTTCTGGCTATTACAAATAATACTGCTATGAAATTGTTGAACAAATGCTTTTGTAGTATGATAGAGCATCTCTTCAGTATATTCCCAACAGTAGTATTGCTGGATCCGGGGTAGGTTGATCCCGAATTTCCTAAGAAACCACCACACTGATTTCCAAAGTGGTTGCACAAGTTTGCATTCCCACAAGTAATGGATGAGTGTTCCCTTCTAATATTTTTCTTCAAAACCACAGCATTCAGTTGCTAGGGAATAAATTATCTGTTGTAAATGTTATGGTATGTAATGGATTGTACTTAAATAGCATATCTCAATGAAAATTGAAATATGCCAGCTAAACATTGATTGTCTCATTTAAATACATAATTACTCTTATGAGCTATCACATATATACATGAATTTATAATGGATTTTTGAGGTGCACAATATTGACCAAATTGTAGATTACATATCAAGAAAATTTTGAAATGTAGATGTTGGGCACAATATACAGCAACATCACCAAGGCAGTTATCTATTTTTGTAAATAGCAGTTTAATGAGCATTATAATTATTCATCCTGTCAACAAGAACTCGAAATATACATAGTAAATATACACAACTCATTTATCAATAGTCTAAATGAGTTGTATTAATATTCTATAAACATTATTTTAAAATTTCAACAATGTTAAAACTTTCCATACTTGCTACTTTTTTATTTAAATGTTCTTAATTAAGGCAGTGACCTACTACACAAAAGAAAAATGAAAGCTTTTTAGACTTGGGAATATCAAGTAAGAAGATATTTTGAGAATCTTCTAAATGTTATTGTAATATAAGTAATGGCTTGCCAATCATTTTACTTTTATATTAACAAAAAAACATAATATTTAAATTTGTATCATTCTGTATATTCATGAGTGCTTGTAGTATTATAAGTAGAAAAAATTAAATGTTCTAAATTTTCACTGTATAAATATAAATTTATTTTTTCATAATAAAAACTAGGTGTGCATATATGTATCACAAAGATAAATTATATTTTTTGCAATTATTTCCAAGAAATCATTAACACACTCTAAACAAGAAAATAGCTATAATGTTTAAATATAGACTGTAATAAAAAATAAAAATTAAATAGATGGTAATTAATATATATATACAGAATAAAGTAAACAAATCACAGTATTTTTCTGTAAAAAACATCTAGAATATTTAAACAATTTCAATTAACATTTGTTAAATATTTAAAGCAAATAAAATTTTTGTAATTTACTGAGACTATATAAATAATCACATCTATTTCAATAATACTTTTTCAATCTTACATAATAAATATGAGTAGGGGCTGGTTATCGCTGACCATTTTGCCTGAACTTGGAACCCTTATCCTCCTACTGGATAGCCTCACCCAGCCATGATATGAGGGTTTATACACAGTCTTATTCTATCTTGTTAGGCTGTGCTCTGTGAACCCCTAGGAGACTTGTTGTCTTTCTTTCTTTCTTTCTTTCTTTCTTTCTTTCTTTCTTTCTTTCTTTCTCTTTCTTTTTTTCTTTCCCTTTCTTTCTTTCTATTTTTTTTTAAAAAAAGAACAGAGGATTTGATATGGGGGAGGAATAGCAGGGGTACAAGGAGGAGTGGGGAAAGGAGAAACTGTGGTTTGGATGTAATATATGAGAGAAATTTAAAGGTTAAAAAACAATGATAATTGAATGCTAAAGCATATTATTTATCCGTTAAAAAATCTTAATGCCTAAATTGATTAAAATAAGGATCTGGAAACATTAATAATTTTGGAACCAAATTTATAACAAGAAAGAAATGAATTGTATTCTCAAAAAATGTAAATGAGTCCTAATTTTTCTAATCTCTTAAAACTGCTGTGATAGGTAAATTCTAAAATGAATAGAATACTAGACTCCTGCAATATATTACCCCTGTGTGGCCACTGCACCTGAGCATCAGTGAGTCGTGTAAATAATATATAGACTGATTCTTTCCATCAGGTATTACTATGCTGAAAATGATGTTAGAACTGTCACTCTTGTGGCTACATCACACATATCCTAGAAGACAGATGTAACTACCTGGATAAGGAAGTCAGAGAAAAGTCCTGCTGAGTGAGTAGAAAGCAAACAGTCCTGCTGTAAATTGTCTGTACCTCACTGGTGAGAAAGAACTGAGGGCTTCTGGGAATGAAAACACTCTCCATCAGACAGGTACCATGACAACAAGGAACTCAGTCCTACTAGAAACTAAGAAACTAAGGTCTGTATTGGAACATGGAGCAGTAAATTCTCAGATTTGCAGCAATTTTATACTTCAGAGAACAGTGCACAGTGCCAAACTGTCTCAAGATTGCTTAGCACCAGAAACACTGAATGAATATATTGATGTTTTATTACAAGTGATATTTTATGCAAGGAAGAAAAGCAGTGCAATAACAAAATATTATTTAAAATTTGTGGCAAATGAAGTGTTTCATTTGATTGCAATCTGACTTGTTTGCATCCTTATTTAAGAATTATTATTTTGGAGCAATAAAATTACATGTTTGCCTCACTCTCATGTTTATCATTTATTGATTAGACCTTTGGGTACTTCAAAAATACCCTTTAATATTTTTATGAAATAATAACTATTCTCCAGTCTGTTTAAAACATATTCTTAAATTTGTATTTGAATGGTTTCATACACTAGATTATTTTCTGAATATATGGCTTTGTGTTCTGGTTTACATTTAATTGTTCTTGCTTTATAGTTATCACACCTCTAAATATTAGGTTCTTTTAGCATTGCTATAATAATCACTCATTGATCATCCAATATACAAAGTCAAGGTACAAAACTGACCGTACATTTATCATTACTTTGTTTTAGCTAAATTATTGTTCATACTTAGCAGCTTTCCTGTTATTACCTTAATTAATACTTTTTCATGTTTTATAAAATATCTTGTGATCTTATTCTGTTCCCTCTCAAAACTCCATAGTAATACTCACTTTTTTTTCCAAGCAACCTTATATTTTTCTTGTTGCTGTTTGTTTTGTTGTTGTTGTTGTTGTTGTTTTAGTTATTTTTTTAATTATTTTTATTCTTTTTTAATTAAAATTTCCACCTGTCCCTGTTCCCCATTTCCCTCCCCCTCCTCCCAAATATTGCCCCTCCCCCCACTCCCCTTTCCCTATCCCCACTCCTCTTCTCCCCCCACTCCATTCCCCCTCCCTCTTGCTACTGAAGAGCAGTACAAATTCCCTGCCCTGCGGGAAGACCAAGGTCCTCCCACTTCTATCTAGGTCCAGGAAGGTGATTGTCCAAACAGGCTAAGCTCCCACAAAGCCAGTTCATGTATTAGGATCAAAACCTAGTGCCATTGTCCTTGGCTTCTCATCAGCCTTCATTGTCCGCCATGTTCAGAGAGTCCAGTTTCAGGAGCTTGAGGGATTGGGATGGTTAGGATATAGGAAGGATGGATACAGGTGCTGTTTGTTTTTATTGACACAAGTATAGAGGCTGTCCTGGAACTTGCTCTCTAGATCCTACTGGCCTCAAACTCACAGAGATCTGCCTGCATCTCTTTTCTTTCTTTCTTTTTCTAAAAGCACATAACAGGATGAAAAACAACAAATATATGATGTCTATTTTGTGCTGACCAACTATTCTTAAACATGCATCCATGCCATGGTGTGTGGTTGTTATATTCATTGTCAATTCATTGAAGAAAAGTGGTTTTCTCTCTCCTAGCACCTTTGATTGAAAATAACTTTTTTTTGTGATGGATGGAATTTTGTGCCCACTTCCCCTCAGCCCTGTTGTCATTTTTTTCTAATTTAAACTTTGATACCTTGTGCATATTGTCACATTCTTTGTGAGTTCATATGTGCATCAGCCTTGTTCTGCCTATAAAAAACTGTTTCTTTAGAATTGCCCACCACTTGGGACTCTTAAAAGATTTCTCTCTCTCTTGAGTCTTAAGGGAAAAGTTGTAGTACAGAGATCTAATTTAACACTGAGTGTTCCATAGTCTCTGATCCTCTGCATGTTGTCCAGTTGGTTGTGAGTCTCTGTGTTAGTTTCTATATGAAAGGAGGGGGTCTGTGATGAAGTTATATACTGATCTATGGTACAATAAAATATCATTATGAGTCATTTATTATTATATTCATGTAGAATAACTGTAAAAAGTAGGAAAGAGATCTATATAGCCTTAAGTTTTTAACCCCACATCTCATGAATATTCCTTAAGTCTATAATATTTGGGACATTATTGTCACTATTGTAGCTCATAATATCTATTACCAACTGAAAGTGATTACTTTTCTTCTCTGGAAGCATCAAGTACTTGCTACCATATGAATACTAGTTAGTAGGAGTGAAACTTAAAATTGACCCAGATTAGAAAATAATAATTTCATTTTCCAAAACAATAATCTCTTTCTGAAGTATAGTTCCAGATACAAGTTTTAGTCTACCTTGATTGTTATCCCTCAGACATAAATAATATTTTTCTTTACGACATTCATGTTGTTCCTTTTATATAACCTTCAACAAAATGATCAAATATATAGCGATTATGTTGGCAAAAGTTCTCAGCAAAAAAAAAAAAATCTGTAAACCATCAAGTTCAAGAATCTGATTTTATCACTGGAACCTGTACATTAGAAAAAAAAGCACCTCTTGTTCTTGCTCTGAAGTCCTGCTATTCCTTAGTGTTTGTTGCTGAATTTGAAACATCCAAATTAATATTTTTATAATAATTTCAATACACATTGATTTTATTTCCTAATAATAAACAATTTTCTTCCTAACAACCTTCACATACTTGCTTTCATAAATCCTTTTACAAGAGTTTGATACTCTCTCCTAACTTTAATAACTCTTTTTCAAATATCCTGGTAACATAATTTGGTTTATATCCTGACCATGGCATTTATTATCTAAAAAGTTCTGCTTTATTTGCTTATTATATATTATTAATTTCTTCCTGTTAAAACATTTTACTCAAGATGCCAATCATATGCTTTTATTACTGTATGTCACAATACAAATTATTATCTGACCCAAAATACTTACTTCTTTGATATTTTAAACATGTTAATATACCCAAATAATAAATCAACTTTTCTAGCTATAAATTATTTATGAGACAGAAAATAACTAAAAATAACAAATGGTTTCTAGGCTATTCCTTTTAGATATTCCCTAATGTTTCTCACTAAACTCACATAATATTAACTAGAGTCCAGAGTATCTTAGCAATAACTGTGATTTTAAAAGTTATGCAAAAGAAGAGAAAAAAGCTAAAAGTAGAAAAAATTACAGTGAAGTGATTATTGTAGTAAATTAATTGCTATATATCAAATGCATGACTTATCTCCTAATGAAATTCTTTTCATTATGCTCATTATTAGAATTGCCTTTAATCCTAAGGGCTCTAGTCCAATATTCTTCTTAGCATTTTTTTACACAGTCTCCTCATGTCATGTCTAGAAGGTCACCGAGTTAATCGGCTGTGAGTACTTAGAGTAGTTAATTCCACCACATAAGCTACCTGATTTTCAACTTTGGAACTTCTTTGGTCAAGGTTGTATGATTAGCATAAGCTCCCATCAAGAACCTATTTCTTAGGTCTGGAATGGCTCACCAGTAAGTATGTCAGTGACACTGATTACATTGATATAATCAAATGAATTCATCTATATTTACCTCCCTTGGATAGCATAGCATGTACTTTTCTTTATATATTTGTTTAAGATTTGTCATTAATTTCCAAGGGAATATGACCCTGGTAATCTTATGGGAATCCTGAAAATTTTAGAATTATGGTTAAATCATGGCTATGGTAGTCTATGAGACTGCATCATCTCAATCAATTGTCTTGAGGCTGTTTTAGATGTTGGATCACCTGGGTCATCACTTCCATCAGAGATTTCTCTGAGGGTCTTACTTGATCTAACCATATTAGCCAGGAAGCTCTTCATCTTCTTTGGAAACAAAAGCAAAACTTCTTTTCCAAAGAAGCATATCCTTAGACCATGGGATAAAACCGGACTCTCTGAACATGGTGGACAATGAGAGCTGACGAGAGGCCAAGGACAATGGCACGGGGTTTTGATCCTACTTCATGTTCTGGCTTTGTGGGAGCCTAAACAGTTTGGATGTTCACCTTCCTAGACCTGGATGGAGTGGGGAGGACCTTGGTCTTTCCACAGGGCAGGGAACCCTGACTGCTCTTGGGGCTGGAGAGGGAGGAGAAGAGGAGTGGGGGGAGGGGGAAGGAAATGGGAAGTGGGGAGGAGGCGGAAAATTTTTTTTCAATAAAAAAAATAAAACAATGTCCCTACCCCGCACTTTCCACATTTGCATTAGTATTCCAATTTTTGCAATCTCAACCATATTGCTCATCAACACCGATTCTAGAAATCCATGTCATTTCTTTTCTGCATTACAAAACTCTTCTAAGATCCCATAAACTGATTCCAAAGTCCTATGAGCCACATAAACATATTTTATCACAGCCACAAACCTCTAATGCTGTTGCCTATTTAAACTAAAGGAAGACAGATTTACTTTGTTTCAGAAGATTTCAGTCCATCTTGGCAGGAAGGTATGATAAAAAAAGCCTTTCAGTTCCTGATGTGTGTGGATATATCCAACTTTGTTCATATCCCTGTGGGATAGGATAGAGATAAGAAGAAATGAAGTGCAGGTAGAATACTCAAGTTCCTGTCATTAGTGACCTATATTGATACCAAAGCCCCTCCTCCTAAAAGTTCCACTCCTTCTCAAAACCAAAATGTGTGCGTGTGTATGATCAGGGGAGCATTTATGATTTAAACTATAGCATCTTTCTTTCTTTTTTTTTTTTTTTTGGTTTTTCGAGACAGGGTTTCTCTGTGGTTTTGGAGCCTGTCCTGGAACTAGCTCTTGTAGACCAGGCTGGTCTCGAACTCACAGAGATCCACCTGCCTCTGCCTCCCAAGTGCTGGGATTAAAGGCATGCGCCACCATCGCCCGGCTCTATAGCATCTTTCTCTTCCTGTAATAAAACTTAAACTTATCTAGCCTTGCAAGCAAAGCTTAATCATTTGCTTTTAATGCTTATCTATTCTACATGCAAATAAGTTATTTTACCCTATCTGACTAACAGAAAATCTTAGGAGCATTTTCGATGCATTTGGAAGTATTAAAACTGAAACAAAAACTCTGGTTCAGATAGCTAACTAAATATGGATATATATATAGTGATGAGAGTTAAAATTTGGACTCCTTGTTTTTATTTCAACTCTTGATACAACATTGCTGTATTCTTTTTTAATTTATTTTTTATTTCAATTTACATTTCATTCACAGTTCTTCTCCCCACCCCTCCTTCCACTTCCCACTCCCAGCCCAATTATTATCCACTTCTCCCAAAAAGTAAAGCCTCCCATAGGAAGTCAACAAAGCCTGCACATTAAGTTGTGCCAAAACCAAGCCCTTTCCCCTACATTAAGGCTAATCATGGGATCCAGCCATAAAAAATGGAGTCCAATAAGCTAACTCATGCAAACAATTGTACCATCACTCTGTGACATATATTTTCAGTGGCAAGAAACTATTTATGGACACTAAGATTCAAGAATATAATAACTATAGATTACTTTTTTCCTCTTGATTCCCGACTCAATTGGAAGTACTTAAAATACACACACACACACACACACACACACACACTACTAAGCAATTAGTGATATATTTAGGAGGGGATTTTATCGCAGGTTATATGTTCACTATCATTTCAACTTTTACCTCTGACACATAAGTATATCCTATATTTTATGTGGCATAATATAAATTCAACTAAGGACATTTGAAAAAGCCACACTGAGGAATATTATTTCATGAGCTTACTTTAAGTTATGTAGTATGTATATGTGTTATATCAATATGTATTTATTAGCATTAAATCACATTGGATGATAATATTCATCATAAGATGAAGGTGTAAGTCATAAACAATCCCACACCAGTTTGGAATTATGATTAATAGGGTGGTATTTATTTAAAGGGGAAAAAACTTACAGATCACCGTCCCAGACAACAGCCCTTTGCGAAATCAGGAAGAAGTCTACTCACCGAACCGTAGCAGGAAGTAAAGAGAGAGCGAGGAGGGAAGTAGCCGCTTTTTTAAAGGGAGAGAGACCACGCCCCAATGGGCTGGTATCTCAGCAGCTATTGGCTGGAGGAGCGGAAGGACCTCCCGCAACAATAAGAACCATAAAGTATCTAACAGAAACTCCATTATCAGGTAAGGAAAACGTTTCTTCATGATGATGGTAAGGAAATTATAAGTTGACATGAGAAAATGAACAGGGAAAAGTCATGCAGTCCCACTCCCATGGAGAGATACAGTACTTCAGAGGCTGGGGAGAGAAAGAGAATTAGTTTCCTCCAGGAGATGATACACATAAACCATAAAATTTCAAGTAGTTATCTCTGAACACATGTATATAGGAACAAAACTTTAGTACTCAATAGCTATAAACATGTAACAGTAATAGTTATAAATGAGTTCATGAATGAAGGAGTATGCATAGGCAAAGCTTAGTAAGAGGAGAAGTGACATATTCAGTTCTCACATCAAAAGTTCTGCAATACAAAAAAATAAGCAAATGTAACTACGCTCCAATATAAATAAATATTTTAGAATAAAATTATATGATGTTTAGTTTTATGTATTTTGTCCACCAACATATTATTGCCATTAATAAAAGGTTCTTCTATTATTTCTTTTCTTTTCTTTGCTTGGGGTGAATGCTTTGAAAATTTTTTTCAATATGCATGTTGAGGTCTTGACTCTATTTGGATGAGCATGATATTTAAAAGCTCCATCTAAAGTCGTGTTGGAAAGACCAATGTTTGACTTGCATGAAATAACTTACTTTTTATTCTCTAGCCAGATTGTTCTTTTGGTAGATTTTAAACTTAAAAGTATTAAGATCTCCTAACTGCCAGTCAACTCTTTAAAATAGAAGACATTTTCTCCTTCTTCTACTTGTTTGCTTCTATTTCTCAAAACAAAGAGTAAAGGGTAGATGTGAATACAAGTAAATAGAAACACATATATTCATTTTATTCTTTTCTATTTTACCAGAGAGTGCTAAAACAGTTTTGATATTAGAGTTCTTGACTGATTTTCTATTATTATTACATAAGATAGTAATTGCCAATTTTGTTTGCATTTAGATAAAGAAAAAATACATTTATAGTTTTCAGCGTGAATACTATAGAAGCCAACTCTGAGAAAATTAGAAACTTGCAATAAGTAAAGGACATATTAGGTTAAATTACCTTCATCCCCCAAAATAAAATAAAATAAAAATATTTTATCTATTATAGAGGACATATCATGTTTAGATATAATAATTTGAGGTTCTATTGATTCCTATATGAACTGCATCATATTAGAATGAAATCGAGAAGACATCTGATCTGACATGTAATTTGTTAGCATATTGTTTTCTTAGTAATGCATTTGTGATATCTTTTGTTCATATTAGAAATTTTACCTTCATTTGTTCAAGAAGTTTTGTCTAAAAATTATTTTCTTAAAACCAGTCATAACTGTCATAATATTGAAAATACTATTTAAAATGTCTTTATATATAGGTGTTTTAACCATCATTCAAGCCAAATCACTATTCAGAAATATCAAAGGAGAACTGAGAAAATGTCTATACTGCTACTACTTCAAAAGAATAAAACTGAAAAATAGCTGTCCCAAACCTTGTATAGATAGGCATTGAAACCTTTTTACTATTTTGATACACCACATAAACCTCTACTCATAAATTACTAGTCCTTGAAGCTGATGTGTTCCATCCTGCCTATTCCTGAAGCAAGATTGCCACCAAACATTAATGTTCAATCAGTACACTGAAAATATTGAGTGAGACCAGAACCTACAAAAAGCAAAAGGGAAACCTGACAATATGTCAAGTGAGTTACCTATTATATACTGATAGAAATTGAATTCTCAGAGATAAAATGTAAATTTCAAATGCCACCTGGATTTCCATCTGACACATTTATGCCACCTGCTTCTGATGAAAATTGAAAGGCAGCTTGTAGAAATGGTCAAGAATTATCAAGTCAATCATATTCAATACCTTGTATCTTCTAGAGCTTTAAAAATATTGCTTGACTTTATGTTGTTTTCTCTGCTCCTAGCCCTGTGTTGTCTTGTGTTTTCTTCTTTACTATGTCTCTGACATAGACATAATAATTTGAGAGGTGTTAAATTAAAAATCACATAATAATATCTCAAAGATGTCCATTTTAAAACTTGTTCCAATTTCAGTGTCACCATCTATATTTTCAAGGTAATTTTAAAATGTTCTCAAGAAGTAGGAAAACAGATCTCCATTTTATCCATTTCATCTCCATTATCTCTGGCTTTAATAATACAAGTGTTATTTTGACTGATTAGAATCTGATATTTCTTATGGACCTCATGTAGTTTATAAGAGTAGGGAAGATGTCTGAACTTTTTTTGTAACTCAACATAATTTTATGGAAACAATATCATGACTGAGGCATTCAAAGCTTATAAAAAGAACAAATAAAACACTTAGACTTTTTCCTAGAGAAAGTCCACCTTCCCTTTAGCCATATGTGACTTTTAGACAGACATGGGGTTTATAGTTTGCATTTACAACAATGTTGTATTTAACAACCATTCTTTAAATTCATTATTAAGCTTCATATTTTAGATTCTAATACTTTTTTCAGTTTTTTTTAAGGATCCTGGAGGGGAGAAGCTATATGTGAAATATGTTAATCACAAGTTTCCATAATTATATGGAGAGTATTTGAAGACAAACTTTTATGAAAGAAAAGAATTAGTATGAAAAGTAATTAGTTAATCTGACAGGACTTTATATTAAAGGGAAAAAGTCTAGAATGAAATCTTTGAATAACCAGTTTATACTTTACAAATGTAAGCATGCATATTGCTACCCACAAAACATGTAACAATTATATAGACTATAGAGTAGCTCATTCAATTGATGTTATAAAAACTTAAGCAAATTAACAATCATTTTTGTTAAGTTTCCTTCGATCTACTGTTATTTTCCTAAACATTTCTGAAGCAACTAATCATTGAGATCTGATGACAACTAGTTTGCTGCTTTTCTAAATGTCCCTAATTATGAAAGCAGCAGTATCTCATCATTCTGTTATACTTCAGAAACTGATTAAATTGAATAGGTCTCATAGACTAGCTTTTTATACATAATTGATGAGTATTTTTGACCACTTTTAAATCAAGGTAAATTCATGCTTTAATATTTAGGGATGCTCAAATCTTATTTGTAGATAAATGTTTAAAGCAGATTTCCATTTAGATTAAACAAACTCTAGGCGTTTGTTGAAGTATATTAATTTACCTGAGGTAATTAATTCGTGTCAGTTTCAAACTATATTTTACCAAAGTAAAGATCTTGGAATTGAGATAAAATCATGGCAAAATATACATAAAACATAAAGTGTCACAAACATGGGTGTAAATAAAATACAAATATAGTGAAATCAAGGAAAATAATGCCTATTTACATGCAAACTATCTTGGTAACAGTTTGTTTTCATAATCTCAGAAATAAATGTCTTTTCTTACAATGGTTGTTGGAGACCAGCTTCAACAAAAATACTACTTACAAGGGTAGGGGCATGAGGATTTAAAAAGTTAGCAAAAAATATGAAAACACAAGTGAAAATAATAAAACAGAAATCATAAGATAGTACCAGGATGGAGTGCCAGTGAATATTGAAATAACCCTTGTCCCAAATGTAATGCTCTTACTCACATTAGCACAATCTCAGAAATTAATACATAGAGAACACGAATTTTTGTCATACTATAATTTGTATATGGATTATCAATCCACTACCTTAGAATTCTTTTTATTATGATTTATTATAAGATCACTTTTATGTCTTCACAGAAAATCCTTTGTGTAACATTAAATATACATTAAATATACAATGTATGTTAAAATGGCATGTTAACCAAAAATAAACAGAGGGAAAAATTTCAATGATGCATAGGTCAATCTGAACAACCTGCAATCTGAAACATGACTCACAGATATTACTGTGATGCTTCCTCCCATAAGACTTTCATTTATTATTCTCTTGCTTGTGGAGAAATTTGATATATTTTATTTCACATGTCTGAAGGGAAGCCTATCATTTATGCCTAAGTCATTTTTTGTTTACTTTGTAGTGTTGAGGGTAGACTCAGGCTCATGAAAAATAATTGCTTAAACTTTGAAGTTCATTCCCAGCCCAACCTTTATCATTAAAAAGTGCAAACTGTTTTACCGATTTCTACTGATCTTTACTCAAAAATATATGTTATCTCCAGAATATATCATCAAGTATTAAATCTAAGCTTTGTATACACTTAACCTATTTTCAGGAATTCTATTTATTTTTCTGACTTCTGAATACCTAGCCACATGTACTTAACAATTACTCACTTATAAATTTATTGTAACATTTCAGAACATAATTGTTTAGGCTTTCTATGTTATCAGACATACTTTATAGAACTCTTTTAAGGAATCTGTGATTTTTTTTATTCATATTGTATGTGGCTGTGTTAAGGATGATATATGCTTAGTTTAATGATGATGCATATTTAGGGAGAAATGATTAATGGCTAAAAATTAAAAATCTATCACATGTTGTTAACTTTTTCTTTAGGAATATAACACAAATAACAATTGGCTCTACTTCTGAGAGAAAACTGCAATCAAAAATAATAGGAATAAAGGTTCATGCAGTACAGTACCAACTAGTAATTGACAGTTTTATGTGATTTAATTAACATATATGCAATGTCAAATATCTTTATCTTTTACCTTTTTGTTTTTATTCATTTTTTGAAATCTCTTAAAATATATAAACAGTCCAAACACTTTGTACCCAGCTTTTTGACTCTTGATGAATTTTTTAGTTGACATTTAGTGTACTTTGCATAACTGAACTAGTCCAGTGCCTGAGTCACTTATCAGTAGAGGTCAGGAGATGATGAATGCTTTAAATTTTGCATTTTTCCCCAGTTTCCTCAGTTTTGTTTTATAAACTACTTGTCTGAATTAATCTTTTCCAGTTCTGTTGTGCAGCTACTGCTGCTCTGGAAAGAAACTTGCAACTGAAGTCAATTAACAGAACAGCTGAGAAAGCAGATGCTCCAGCTATGTTTACAGTATTTTATCAGGGGAAAATTCTGCTTCCTTTTGAAAGAGAAGCAAACTCCAAGCTAATACATTAGTCTATGGATCTTGAACTATGTGGTTTTTCAGTTGAATTAATAAATGATGAAATCAGAAAGCAATATTTGTTAGAAATATAAGCAAAATTGGTTTATTAGTATGCTTCTTAAATAAGTTTATGTGTTTACTAAATTTGACTAAAGGCATGGAAGTAACACTTATGTGTGTATTATATGATATGCATATTATATTATGATCTTTAATTTTTAGTTCTCCACCTCTCCTTGATGCCTATTTATACCAGTGACAAAATTAGGACAATAACCCTAAGGTTGCAGTACTGGCACATTTACCTTGGTGTTAACCAAAAACTACCTAAGTGAACTTAAGACCCACTCAAAAAGGGGAACACCATGGCTGGTACTTGAAACTAAGTTATGTTCTCAGTGCTAGTGAAGTCATAGTTATTAAAAGAGAATTCACTACTATTTATTTTCAAAATCAGTATAATCTGCAAACTTTTGTTATTATACCCACAGATAAGTATAGTCCCCATCATTAAGGCAACTTTTCTTTGCTATAGACAGAAACTCCTATAGAAAACTTTAACAAATTGAACTACAAATCTGTAGAGCAAAGTGTAAGTAGATACACAAACAAAACATTCCCACATATATGTTTCAGAGTGTGATTCATTGACACATATTGGAGAAGAGGGGATAGAAAGATTATAGGAACAGGTAATCATGAAATTTGATCTAAGTATTTGTCTCCTACTTATATCAGAAGGTACACCAGTAAATTCTTAGCAACATGACTATAAAAACATGACATGAACAATGAGGACATCAATGAACATGCCAAACTAGATGGGACAAAGACAATGAGGCCTTACTTCTACATGATGAAGTATAGGCACCTGAGAACAGGTGGGAGCAGGAGAGTCTCTCTTCTCCAGGGAAGAGCACACCAATTGGTATCCAATGCCAAATGGTCAAGCTTGAAAACATACATACAAGTTACATTATACAGATGTATGCATTTACATGAGGTAGGTCAAACAAGAATTGTCTCCACAAACTCATATATGTTGCAGAAATTTTGTAATTGGTCTGGTAGGCAATTTTTGGGAGCAACTTGGCCCAAAGGGTGGAATTTTGTTTTAGAGTACCTTACCGGATACCCAAATAAAAAGCTGGGATGTCCCCAAGTGTAGTGGCCCATGGCTTAATCCCAGCAGATGGTAGGTAGAGTCAGGCAGATCTCTGTGAGTTCATGACCAACCCAATTTACAGATGGAATTCCAGCACAAGTTCCAAGGCTACAGAGAAATCCTGTCTCAAAAAAAAAAATAAGCAAACAAACAAACAAAAGCTTGATTGGGTTATGTACTCTCTCTTGGGAGATGGACAGACTGGCATTGAGCCAAGGAAGCATGAATGGCATTCACAATCCCTCTTGGGAACAAGGAAGTAGCAGCAGCAGAGAGCTGGACCACAATAAATAGCAGAGCAACTGATGAGGTAGTGCAGGAGAATTGCCTGTATTCTACTAATTATGTTTTAAAAAAATGATGATTGGGTAGTAGCCAGGCAGGAAGTATAGGCAGGACAACCAGACAGGAAGTAGAGGTGGGTCAATAAGAAAAGGAGAATTCTGGGAAGGAGGAAGCCCATTCCTCCCCAGTCCAGTCCAGACACAGAAGAAGGAAGATGTGACCTGCCCTGCTGAAAAAGGTATTGAGCCATGTGACTAACCTAGATAAGAATAATGGGTTAATATAAGTTATAAGAGTTAATAAGAAGCCTGAGCTAATGGGCCAATCAGTTTATGATTAATGTAAACTTATGTATGATTTCTTTGGGACTTAATGACTGTGGGAACCAGGCAGGACAGAAACCTCAGCCAACAGTGAGGTGACCTGTTTTCCTCATTCTGTCTTATAACCATTGTGCAAGAAGTTTGCTATTAATAAAACGTAACACAATCTCTACTTCTTTTTTAAATTTATTTTAAAGATTAGTCACTAGAGAGTGGCACTGTTTAAAACGATTAGAAGGATTAGGATGTATGGCCTTGTTTAAGGAAGTGTGTCACTAGGGGTGATATTTGAGGTTTCAAAAGCTCATTCAAGGCCAGACTCTTTCTCTCTCTGCCTCTGGATCAGGATGTAACTCTCAGACACTGTTGTATAGATAGCATCATGTTTCCCTATCATGATGATAATATACTAAACTCTGAAACTCTAAGCAATGGTGCCAATAAGGTACTTAGCTGGGATAGTGTTTATGTTAGCATGGCTTTAATTGATCAGGGAGATTGAAAGTATATAAAATCTTGAAACAAAATAAGAAAAAGCTACAACTGCCTCATTTGGTTTTTCTAATCAAATTGAGGCCAACACAGATTCAAGGATACAGAAAAGAGATTCAACCAAATCACATTTGAAAAATATGTATCCTTTGGAGAGTGAAATGAGATTTTTCTCTTGCTTGCAAAGGTCAGTATTCATTCTACCAATACCAACTAATTAGATGAGCCTACTTCATTATAAAGAAGGATCTGCTATCTTCAAAGTCCTCTGATGCAATGTTAGATCTGTTAAACATTCTGTAATTACAACATCTTGAATCCTGTTTGACCAAACTTCAGGGTACTGTGAACTGACAAAAGTCAATCATTATATGCAACATTTACTGTTTTCAACTGTTAGAATATAAACTATCATTTATATTGTAATGAAATATTTAAAGATAAATGAGTAAAAACAAATATATAAAGTGACAAGGAATGGATAATTTTCCATGCTAAAGATGTAGTGTTAAACCTTTTGTTTTGTTATTGTTCCTAAATAATGTTATGTGAGAAATAAAAATGTACAATCTTTTTATGATAAAATAAAACTTACAAATAGTTATTTATTTCCAACAACAGTGAAAGTATAAATGAATATACTTCCTACTAAAGAATGTGCCAGTTGAATCTAAAAAGACAGAATTACTGATTTCTTGATTTTGAGATGACTTAAAAAATGGGACTGAGTATATAAGGAAAAGTCATAATTTTATCCAAATAAGTACTCTAATATAATAGTTAATGACAATCAGTTGAGTAAGTCATAATGATTATAACAACTGCTTTTTAACCACACACACATATATGTGTATATATAAAGCAGTCAAAATCTTATAGCAAATAAGTTCTATAGAATTTTTCAAATTTAATAACTTCATAAGTTATAAGTTTTATTATTAATCATAACATAACTGCATATTAGATATTATCAATTATAGTTTTATAATTTTAACTAGACACAAAAAACAAATTAAGCACAAATTATACAGAATAAGTTAATATACAGTCTTTCACAATATAGCTTAGTAAAGACAAAACAATTTCGACCTTGATTAGACAATATTATAGTAAGTAGAAAAATTCCAATAAGCTTGTGACATCCAAACTTCTACAATGTCAGCACAGAAACATTAGAATATATCTGAGTTATCCTTGTATAAGGAGTCATACTGTATTAACAAACACATAAAGCACAAAAGTATTTTAAAGTGTAGAAGAATTCCCTATAAAAATGACACAATTTCATTCTCTGTAGGATGCTTCACATTATTTTTGGAAAAGAAGATAAAGATATTTTCAGTTGTGTTATATGGAATTCTAGATTCTTAGAGTTTCCCCCAAAGAGCTGCTTCATTTATCTATTGAAGGACACTTAGGCTGTTTTTATTTCTTGGCTACTGTGTGATAGGCTTCTTTAGCCTCCTTATTCTCCAGGGAAAGGTGAATGTGCTATCCGTCCATTCTGCAGCCCCAAGATGCAGGTCAATCAGATGTGATAAGGTGTGTGTCGAGTCAAAGCAGAAAATCAGTTTATTACTGTGAGAGTCAGCTTATATATGGTAAGTGGCATCCTATGATGTGGGGGTACCTCCAGCCAATGAAAGGCAGCCAAACCCTCTCTCTGGCTGGAGGTGTGTCTACCTAGTTTTTGCTGTCTCATCCTCACTCAAACTCAACCCAGAGTTTTCTCTGTCCAACAGGCCTCAAAGTCTAGGCCCTGAACTCCAGCCAGGGTTTTTTTTTTTTTTTTTTTTTTTTTTTTTCCGGTCCTATAGGCCTCTAGGTATAGGCCCTGAGATAATTTTGGCCCAACATCTCCCCATTTTGTTTTATATCCCACCCTCTACTTTGGTCACCATGCCCAAATAGCCCACTGGTAAGAGAGTACTGGTCAGGGCCACCCCTATCCAGAGTTTTGGCCTGGATACCCTCAAATTGAGAGTTCATTCATGGGGTGGGATGTATCAAGCCTATCAGAATGTACTCGAAGGGTCATGTATCTGTTGTATTTGTTTTTGAAATTCTTTTTTCACTCTTTGAAAATACATGGTCCAAAAAGATCAATAAACAAATAGCCATCAGTGCAATTAGGGAAGAGATGAGTGTGGTAAGTCATGGAGACCAATTAAGCCAGGTTTCATAGTGGGTCCTTGATTTAAACGAATCAATATCTTAACTCATCTAGGGTTATTGTAACTATCCCAGAATAGTCCGTATAGAAGCAACATTCTTCCCCAAGTGTGCTGCAAATTTCTCTCTGTTCCATAAACAGTAAGTCCAAGCCTTTCCTATTTTGTAAGGTTACCCTTGCTAAGGAATCCAAAGACTTTTGTAATTAATATATGCCCACCCCAATCTATTCACATCCCCAGGAAGAATAGTAGTAGTAATCAGGAGTCCACCCCACTCCCACCACCCTTGCTGCCAGTTTCTAAGAGCAGAGGCAGTCCAGTTGCTTCCTGGATATAAAAGGGTGTCTTTTATAAAAGGGATATAAAAGGGCATGCCTCCTAGGGACATGAGAACACCAAGGCACAATAAGGTAAAATAACTGGGGTAGGATAAACCCTCAAAAGCCTCCACATTTAGGTTTCCCTTTGATTCCCACAATCCAGTCTCCCACATTCCAGCTCACACATGCCAAATCACAGAGGTCAAACATCAGACCAGGATATCAGGTCCAGGGTGTCATCATTTGAGAAGTCTGGTTTATGATCCCTCCAGTGCCAGCATTCGACAGGATCCACATCATCTTTTGTGGTTGGTGGGAGCTTGCTGCCTGGACCATGAGAATAATTAACATTATTGTCACTGGGAGAGTCATCTAAAATAGATAAACAAGAAACACTTTCCTTGAGGGTTAATTCTCCTTGGGCAGTGGTTATTTTTTTTCTTGTGTTTGAATTTAAGGGTTGTGCAATATAACCTTTCATTGTTTCATCTTGGTCTTCCCCATTGTCCTGAGGGAAGGGAAGAAATTTTAAGTTTGAGAAGACACATTGATATTGAAACTTTTAAATATTGATGGTTAATAACAACATTTGCAGTTGTTGATGGGGGGAGGCTTCTCTCCCTTTTTGTTTTATGAGGACCTCTTTGAGATATTTGTGATTTCTTTTAACAATCCTTTGACCCTGAGGGTTATATGGGATCCCAGTGGTATGAGATACATTCTATATCTAGAAGAATTCTTTTGCTGTTTTACTTATAAAACAGGGGCTGTAGTTGGTCTTGACCTGTTGTGGTAGTCCAAATACAGCAAAGCAATGTAAGAAGTGGCTTTTTTCATGGGTTACCTTTTTCCTTGAGTGGGTGGTAGCCCAGAATGCCATAGAGTGATATGGGAGTCCTCTCTGTGTGCTGTGACTAGCACTAATGAATAAAGAAACTGCTTTAGCCCTACAGCAAGGCAGAACTTAGCTAGGCAGGGAAGGACTAAATTGAATGCTGGGAGAACAAAGGACAGAGTCAGAGAGATGCAATGGAACTGCCAGAGTCAGACATGCCGAATTTGGCTTTTAAGTCACTGACACGTGGTGTATATGCATTGCTAAGTGGAGGGTAATGTGTTACATCTGTTTCTCAGACAGTTGATCCTAACCCTCTTGGATTTACCCCTGGCCCTTGTAAGGAGGGGGATGTGCAGAGACACTGTTGGCAAGTCTTCCATATTTGAGTCCTCTCCAGTTGATATGAGTAAGTCATGCATTTGGGTAGCATTTTGTTTGGGTAGAGTTGAGACCTCTATGAGACAAATTCTGAAGCTGCAGCATCTGCAGCAGCATTCACTTGGTAAATAAGACCAGGGAGGTTTTGGTGTCCTTTGATATGTTGAATATATATGTTTTTTTTTTCTACCTTCTAAGAGTGATTGAGTTGTATTATCAAGGCAGAAATAGGATTAGCATCCAATCTGATGTAGACATAGGGTAAATGTGGCAGTAAGTTTACCACATAAGAGGTAGATGAATAGAGGTTGCAGAGTTCTGGGACCTCTTGCAAGGCAATATATACAGACATTATTTCCTTTTATTGATCAGATCCCCCACAAGGAAGAATTTTGGTATTCTCTGTATTGGTCACCCCAGCAGGGGAAACTACAAAAGTGGCCCCATTCTTCATGCCATCTATGCAAACAGTGAATGCCTAGGGTAGGGACCTAGAAGAAAAGACAAAGGGGAATCTCCAGTGTAGTTATTGATATAGCTTCACTAACCAAGACTCCCCAAAACTGGTGTCCAGGGTCCCTAGAAATCCCTCCAGGGTGAGGCTTAATCAAAATCAATGCCTGACCACCCATTCTAAGTTCTTAATTTTGAATGGAATTATTAATTTAGAGAGATCTTTTCCATAATGTCAGAGGGAGGTATCATTTTTACCATCTAATGTTTTATTTAAATTAATCATATCATTGAGACCTATCCCAAGACAAGACAATAGATAGAAAATATTTCCTAGCAATCTTTGGAAACCATTTAGAGTCTGCAATCAATCTCTCCCAGTGTGCACTGCTTGGAGTCTAATTTTTTTTGTAAATCTATTTTATAGCCTTATTATTAGAATTTCCTCTTTGTATTTTTTCCAGGAGCATTTTGTAATCCCCATCAAAACAAAATTTTCTTTATTTTTTTAAACATTCTTTCTAAAGTATCTATATTTAAATCAGATAGTAAATATCATCCCTGTAATGGTAAACTATAGATTCAGAAAATTGTTTATGTATCCTTTTCAATGACTGACATACAAAATATTGGCACAGGTAGAGTTATTTACCATTCACTGTGGAAGACTCTTTCATTGATATCTCTTCACAGGCTGAGAATTGTTATAAGTAGGCACTGTGAAGGCAAATTTCTCTCTTTTTTTTCATTATAAAGGTATAGTGAAGTCAATCTTTTAAATCAACAACTATAAGAGGATATCTGTTAGGTAATTGAGAAGGCAAAGGAATTCCAAACTGTAGAAAGCTCATTGGCTGAATCACCTTATTTACAGCTCTTATATCTGTTACCATTCTCCATTTTCCAATTATCCATTTTCCAGAAGGTTTTTTTTTTTTTTTTTTTTTTTTTTTTTCAGATACAGAATTTGAGGAAATACTTCCAAGGGCTGGTTGATTCTTCAATATACTGACCGTTTAGTTGCTCCTGTACCAGATATTCTAAAGCCTGCATTTTCTCTCTTGATAAAGGGCACTGTGAACCCCATACAGATTTGTCAACCATTTCAGAGGTAAAGTTCTTGACACCTCTGGATGATTAGCAACTATTGTGCCCTATTCAGTACATCCTGAATAGTCAGAGCCTGTTCTTTATAATATCTTGTGATATTTTTTCTCAGAATCATATGTTAATTTATAGTTTGTTTCTAAGATTGGGGTAATGTTGATCTGAGTACTCCATTGCTATAACAAATCACATCTCCATAAATTCATTGCTATGTTAACCACATATAGTTTAATATTCCTCTCTGTCCTTCTGACCCTATATATTCAAAAAATCTCACACTCTGCTTTATGTGAGATAAAGTTTTGATCCCTAAAAACTGTACATTTACATCCTGAAAAGGCCAATTTGGGTGCCAAGATTCTGGTGAAATTCTTGTTACATCCACACCTGTGTCTACGAGAATTTTAATATTATTTATTTATATTTTTAATTTTGGTCACAGAAGTTTGCCAAATATTCATTTTTTTTGGTTTCTTATGAAATTTTTGTTCTCTCTTCTATAGCTGTTCTATTATCCATAGCACACAATGGTTTCTAAAAATAGGTATTAGATTTCTTAATTGCTCTGGAAAGTTTTCTCTGTGATGGCAGGAAACTACTGAATGGGATTTGGCATAGAGACCTAAAGGAGACCCTTCATAGAGTTTTCCAACAGCAAAGGATTACTTGAACTGTTCCTCATTGACCTATATTCATTAGTACAATGCCTGCCTTTGTCACACCACCTGTATAATCCCGAAAAAAGAAACATTTTCAAATTGTCTAGTATACTATCATACAGAGACCCAGCTCTCTCCATTGTAATGGTTTCCCATGTCTTTAATGTGGGAAAGAAACTCTTTCTTTTAACTATTTCCTCCCTTTAAAAATTCCAAATTTTCTTACCAGATTTGGTGATGATACTGATGAAGATGTGAGAGTTATTTCTGTTGTGTAGAACAGTAAAAGTCTCACTAAATTTCAAGGCAGCTACTTAGTTTGGCAACAGCTGGAGAAGGGGGTTCAAGGAGAACCTGCAATCCACAGTTGAAAGGGGGAGGCTGTCTGAAAAACTCACAGGGGGTCGTTCAGAAAAAAAATGCTGGGGTGAGGGTGCCTGCTGAAGGCTGAACAAGCCTGTCTAGGGCCAGTGAGCCATTTGGAGCCCAGATACTTCTGGAGTTTGGGTGCCAACTGGAGACTGTTTCAGAAAGGCTACAACAGGAAAATCCCAAACTTGCTCAGAGGCTTGGGGAAAAAAAAAAAAAAAAAAAAAAAAAAGCCTAACCAGGTAGGACTGGAGCCCCACATGCAGCTCTGTTGCAAACGGCATGTGCAGCTCAAGCCTGTGCCAGTGACCCTTTTGTTAATTTGTACCCCAAATATTTGGTGTCAACTGTAGAATAAATAAGAAAAACCCAGAAACAAATATTGGGGTTCAACCTGATGATTAGAAAAGCAAAGCAGCCAGCCAATGGATCCAACCCAGACAAAATGGTAATCCTGCTTCCATGAATCATCGGAATTAACCTGAGCATGAGATCTCTCTTCTCTAGTCTTATATTCCTCTCTAGTGCTGGGATTAAAGGCTTGTACCACACTGCCCAGTCTCTGTGGCTAACTAGTGTGACTGCTGGGAATAAAGGTGCCTGGCCTGCATGGTTGACTAGTGTGGCTGCTTTGCACTGACCTTCAGGTAAGCCTTATTTATTAAAATACAAATAATATACCACTATACTCAGAGTCCCTCCCCCACAATAATAAAATTAAGACTACACACACACACACAAAACAGACATGCAGTCCTGTGCAGGCCCTATGCTTGCTGCTTCAGTCTCTGTGAGTTCATTTGGTCTTTTTCCCCCAGTTGATTTAGAAGGACTTGTTCGCCTAGTGTACTCCATTAACTTTGGTTCTTATACTCTTTCTACTATCTGGCTAATTTCTTAATAATAATTAATATATAATCCTTAAAACATAAAACTAGTATATATAAGAAATACTTTTTATATTAATAAGCATAGAAATAAGTATATATCTTATTGATGTTATAGTTTTTTATTGTCATTATGACATGTTCATCCAAAACACAGTTTGTGGCTATCTTATTTCTTTTTTGTTATTTGTACCTTAAGCGAATCTAATAATTTTTTATATGTCATTTTATGTTTTTTGAGTCATATTTGACTCTGAATCCCATAAATGAAGGTTTTTTCTTTTTAAATTTTCACTGTAACCTATATTTTGTTATTGATACTTTTGTTTCCATCGAAGCTTCAGCCATTTCCTTTGCCCCAAGCATGAAAGTGGATGACTGCTTAGAACCTCAAAAATGACAAATGCTAATCTTTGGGCTTTTGCCAGTTTTAATTCAAAAACTGAAGTGAAAATGAGAACTCAATTTGCTTTTAAATTGCATTTTCTTTTGCATGAATGACTTCAATACTTTTGTAAGCTTAAGAGATGTAGAGCATTTTCATTTCCTTCTGTAAACTGTCCTAACTTGTTTATTTTTCTCTCATGTCATTGCTTTTCAGCTGACTTTGAAGTACTTCATAACATAGAAGTGTAAGACTTCTGCTTGGTATAACTTCTAAAGATATGTATTTATATGTACATAATATATGCATATTATAATATGCAGAAACAGTACAAAACCAAGTACATTTGATTGTATAGTGACAGTATATATTACCTTATTTAGAGCATAATTAATGTAATTCAAGGGTCGTTATGGTGAAGGCTTAATCAAAAGAGTAGTAATATTTGAAAAACTGTGGGTCATAGGGGTAGGATTTTATGGAAGATCTTAAGACCACTGAAGATATATTATTGCAAGTCATTGCAAAGAAAATGTCCCTTTTTTTATGTCAGTCTCCTGTCCCATAATCTGAGAACCTGGTAAAATATATTTTCCAATTCCATGCATTTCCCTCACTAACAACAAAATATTGCTTTGACATATCACATTTATAAGCCAAAATAAAACTATCTTGATTTCAAAAGTATCTGTCTCCAATATTTCATTAAAATAGAACAGAGCTTGCTGATAAAACCTAACAACACCTGTTAATGGACACTATTATGCTATTATTATTAAAGTTTGAATTATATCATAACATTATTCAGTCTTTCAAGACCTATAGTACAAAAAATATAACACATGTTTTCTATAATAAGTAAAAGTTAATATTTGCATATTTCTCTTTCTTTACACCTGATGTCAACATAAAATTAAGATTAGAACCTATCAGCCATTCTGTAAGTGAATGCCCATCCACTGTCTTTCTTTCCCTTGTCCGGGTTTTTTTTTGTTTTTTTTTTTTTTCATTTTTTTCTATCACCTTGAATCAATTCTTCTTTCTTGAGACTTACTTTAGTTCTTTGTATCCACAGAAAATTAGGGGATTTGTTTTAAAAGTAAATACACGCAATCTTATTCCTTAGTTGCATTGAAGCATGCTTGATTGCAAGTAGTTAGCTTTTGTTTAATGCTAGTAATGACTTAGAATATGAGGAAATTGTTTTGCCCAGGAGAATAGCTTTGTTGATCCTAAATTGAGGCCACACCCAGGGACAGCTATGCTTTTCTGTAGCCCCTTAAATAGAAGACTGTGAAGTGGCTGGTACCAATTCTTCATTGGAAGATGAATCCAATAAATAATGGCCAATGGTGCCACATGTGTGATGCCATCCAAGTACATATTCTTGTCAAGATCAGAACTTTCTAGATCTGATAAGACCCTATCATGTTTTGACAGTGTTGTCTATATTCCTCTTTCCATTTGGAGACTTTGGAAGTCAAGGATTCCATGCTCAGATGTGCAACATTTATTCTTACTTGAACTCTGTTCTTGACTAATAAATTCAGAAATCTAATTTTTTTAAAAAAAGAATTTCTTTCAGGTGGAAAAAAAAGAAATGTGATGGAACAATTATCATGAATCAATCTAGGGAAAAACTGTATAGTAACAAGCTCCTATGCATATCGGTGTAAGTAATATTTGATAAAAACAACAAATATGACTGGGATATGGATCTTCACATCAAAGTCAAGAATCTGCTCTGGCTAGACGGAATCTGCACCCAAATAGATAATAACACAGGTAGTCTACATTGTGACTTGCATGAACATTTAGTCATTCTTGTTCAAAATTATATGACTGATGTCAAATTCTACTGTAATAATTATTTCCAACTCATAAATTTACATTGTCTTCCTTGTTTTATTTTCCTTTGGTAGAAATTGCTGTTTTATCAGTTTTGGTACGAATGTATTGTATCTGTGGACTATATCTCATGGTGAAAGAACCAAAAAGATTCCCTACAATTCAGATTGGAAGCTACTGTCACTTTAGATTACCAGTTCTCAGAAAGCAAAATCTGTGTAAAAATAGACTAGAGGGAAAGGGCTTTCCTGTATTGCCTTTCCATAAATGTATTGAACAAAACAAAGAGATTTCTGACTAGTAATGAAAAAAAAATTACCATTAAAGAAAAAATATCCTTGTTAAGTGTTAAGTATAACCAAAAAGTAACTGTTGAAAAGTTAAGAAATTAGTTTAAGTTTTTCTTTCTCAGTAGAAAGATATCTGACCTAATTTACTTTTTCAGTAGATCAATCTTTTAACATTTTAATTTGAATTCTTAAAAAGCTTTCAGCATTTACAGTTCATTACAATAAAATCAGGTTCTCTGGGTATGACTCTAATCAGAAACTGTGTTCATGGATCATAACATCGTATTAGTGCCAAATTACCGACTGGTGCAAAGATTAATTAAAATGGTGCTGTTTCTGATAAAATAAAACAATTGCTTCACTTGTCTGGAGGACATAATGTTTTCCTGAGTTCTAAGATTCACAAGATGATTAAGGAGTTCCAAATCCCTACAAATTTAAATATTTATGCATATCCTTTGAAAATAAAATTTGAAAACTTCAATTTCATAGAAAATAACAAAGTTACCATTCATGTTTTTATAATTATTAAAATTTAACAAGTATAATTTTTAATTAAATATAATATAATAAATATAAAAATTAAAATTTAGTGTTATAATTTATGAATACTAAATTTTAATATTGTAATAGGCAACATATGTGAGAGCCCATTAAAGAGAGAAATATTAAGATATTTAAAGATTATCTTTATAAATATTATTTGAACAAATGTGAAATTTGCTTTAATATAAAACTGAATATGTCATTTCAACCATATGCTAAAACATGATGGTATTACATATAACATTATAGCCACTCATTTGTGATAGAAAATATTATTTTATATGTACTATTGCAAATGTGCAAGTATAAATGGATTGTTTTATTAGTTTAAGAGATTTTCTGCATCAGCACAGAAAATTTTACTGTGTTTTTGTCTCTTTTGTTTTTCATATATACTGTCTCATGTTTCATTCTGGACTTACTTCAAACTTTCCATGTATTGGAGGATGCTTCTAATGCATCCCCTTTCACATACTTAATACCATGATTATAAATGCACCACCATAGCCAGGGGATGCCCTGGTGGAGTCTGTATGCGGGGTTCATGCTAACCAACTGGTGCTCTAATAACTGAAAAGCATCCATAATTCTGTGCTTTTATTTTTAATATTTGCATTGCTATAATTGTTTACTTCTGAAACTATTTGTCTGAACAGAGAGACATATATGACATCAATTGCTCAACAATCACTAACATAGTTTTTCTATAATACTTAGAAAATATCTATTTCTATAACTTTTAGAGAATCTTATTTTCTCGTTTGAATTGTCTTACTATAATATAAAATAAAATAAACTGCAATATGTATTAAAATAGCTTCCTTCTGCTCCACTGACAGATTGCTTACTGGCCTGGCATTGCTAGGCTCTAAGTTAATGTATTTGTGAAAGAGTTACATAGTAAATCTAGTTAATTTTCTCAATTTCACATCGTTCAGAATTTTAAAGGTATTTTCATGTACATTTATTTCAAATCTAGAATCATTTTGGTCAATTATAGAGGTAATCATGGAGTAATACTTTCCTACACTTTTGTTGTATGAAGACTGTAAAGAATCACATATGATAGGTGGCCTCTTTAAAATGACAATATGTATTAGTAAGTAAAATAAATTTTGTAATCAATGCAAATGTTAGTTCTTTGGATGTGTTTTAAGATGAATTTGTACTGGACAATGATGGTGCAAGTCTTTAATCCCAGCATTCGGGAAACAGAGGCAGGCCATCTCTTGAAATTGAAGTCAGCATGGTCTCCTGAGCAAGTTCCAGGAGAGCCAGGATTATTACACAGAGAAACCCTGTCTTGTAAAGACAGATATCAATTTGTATAGTATTTTCATATATTGATTTTCTATAAAAATGTTTCAGGGGGCTGGAGAGATGGCTCAGCGGTTAGGAGCATTGCCTGCTCTTCCAAAGGTCCTGAGTTCAATTCCCAGCAACCACATGGTGGCTCACAACCATCTGTAATGAGGTCTGGTGCCCTCTTCTGGTCTGCATACATGCAGACAGAATATTGTATACATAATAAAAAAACAAACATAAAAAAAAAATAAAAATAAAAAAATAATAAAAAAAAATAAAAATGTTTCAGCTCATTGCAATCAAGTGCTGTGCTTACTTCTTTTCCCTAACCCATCCTAATAATGTATCTGTATTCCATTTTATCTAGATTTAACAAACTAAATTTTTAACACCTACAACTATAATCACAGAGTTGTATAATTTTTCTTTAGCAGAGTAATAGTTGGCTTCCCAACTCAAACACTACTGAATTTGTTTTTATTCTTGCCAATTATTCATTTGTACTTTGAAAAATTCTGCACATGTAATTTTACCAGATATTTCCTTTAGATATTTTGTGGTTTGGGAATGACTTAGTTTCAGAGGAAATGTAGTTGAGGTTTTAGTGAACAAATCAACCTAACAGTCCTTACATATGAAAGTACTCCTTCTCTCTTCCTGTTTATTCATCCGTGTGAATGTTCTCTTTCCAATAATTTTCATTGTGTTATGATTTTCCTTTTTTAATTTTATCTTTTTAAAATCAAGCAGGTGGTGAATCAGTGCCTTTACTATCAATATAACCCTTTTTTAAATTTTAGGGTAACTGACATTCTTTTAATATTTAATATCATTTAATTATTTATGGTTATTTCTGTGTTGCCTCACTAAAGGATTACTTGTTTGTAGTGTGCATTACTACCATTGCTTTCATTAGAGGAGGTGCATACACATGCACTCATATATGTATACTGAATAATGTTTGTCACTAGTTTGACAGTATCCACTCTAAGAGCCTTTGGCTATCTAAATAAGTCCCTAGTGCACGAGAAACCTCCATGGAACTTGGTCAGAATGGTCCAAGTGACACAGGCCATTGTTCCCCCCCCCCCATGTTTTCCTTTCAGATGTTGGACGTAGTCAGTACCACTGCAAACAGCACAATATCAGGACATGGAACTTGGGTAACTAGATGGATCTCACCCCAAAACATCTTTCCTGCAGTCAAGCTTTAATAGTATCAGAAGGGACTATATGACCCATCACAGAGTGAAACAATAAACAGTTGAATTAAAATTATAATGCGCAAACCCAAAGTCATCTAAATAAAATCGTCTCAATAATTAGGAATGTAATTAAAGGAAATACTTCTCTTGAATCTAATGTGTAGCGAATGAAATATCTCATGTGTTAAATAAGCAATAGCAGTACTGATATGTAGAAGAAAGTCTACTACAGCTCCTTAAGACAACAGAAAGAAAACAAAACCCATAGAAATCAATGTCAACAAGAATAAACCCTTTAACTTACAAATACAACAATGTGTAAGATCTAAAGTTCAAACAGAAGAAGGAGGCAAACTGTTTCTTATTTCCTATTGAAAATGGCATTAAATGAGATGTTCTAAATAAGGCAGAAATCTTTTCCATGTCTGAAAACTAGCAGTAGTCTTAATTTAAGAAGTCATAATACCACCAATGATGGTATTTCTCAAATATAACCATTTTCAATGAAAAACCTAATCATGGAACATATTGTGCTAGAAGATTCATGGTCTGAAAATGACTTTTGTATTTTCCTCATTAAAAAAGAAATTATCTTATAATTGACGAAATGAATTTTAGAGCCTTTAGTATATCTAAGATAGTGAAATTGCAAAACAGCAGTTTCAAATCATTATTAACTCATTCCTTGGCCAAATGCATGGTATAGCCAATGCCAAGAAAAAAATCAACTTTTAATGTTTATCTTAGATTAATATCTGAAGTAGATAAAATTTAAATTAATATAAAATTTAATGACTACTCTTAAAATATTATAATTATGAAATCTTTATGAAAGCACATATATGACAACTTTCCTGATCTATAATAGAAATAAAATTAATTAATTGTTTTGTTAGGTGGAATAAGACATTGAAATTATAGAACTTGCTCTGAAATAATCTTTTGCGATCTTAGATAATCTTGCAATATAAAATTTTCAATTTTCATAATTCAAATTGTACAGCATCATTTTAATAATCTATTTTAGATTAATTTAATGGCAACAGTTCCATTATTATTATTATTATTATTATTATTATTTTGGTTTTTGAGACAGAGTTTCTGGAGCCTATCCTGGAACTAGTTCTTGTAGACCATGTTAACTATGAACTTTGAACTTTGAACTCATAAAGATCTGCCTGCCTCTGCCTCCTGAGTGCTGGGATTAACGGCATGCACCACCACTGTCTGACATAGATTCTTCTCTTATACAGATATCCAGACTGCACTTTCCTCTCCCTCCAGGCCTCTCAGCCATGTGGTTTTGTAGCTTTTTTAGTAAGGCAGTCGCATCTTGCTTGCTCTGTGTCTGGTTTCCTCTGTGTCTCAGTGACGACTGCAGACTAAGTCTTTTTCCTTTCCCAGAATTCTCCTGTTCTCATTGCCCCAACTCTACTTCCTGCCTGGTCACCTCATCTATACTTCCTGCCTGGCTACTGGCCAACCAGAATTTTATTAAAATACAATGGACAGGGTACAGATATTGTCCCACAGCATTATATCTCAAAAGAATGCACTCATCTTTAGAAAAGGCTGTTGAGATCAAACTTATGGTTTTATGAAAATTAAGGAAATTATTATTATTATTATTAAAACTGCCCTATTTTACATACCAATCTCAGTTCCCTTTCCCTACTGTTCTCCCACATTCCCCACCTTCTCCACATTCCAACCCCCATCCACACCTCAGAGAAGGTGAGCGCTCTCATGGGGAGTCAAAATAGTCAGTCACATCACAGGCAGGATCAAGGCACTCTCCCATATCTAGGCTGAACAAGGAATCTCTCCATAGTTCAACTTTTTAATTATCTATTATGCTTCTACTTTGTAATGTTTTGTTACATGGATTTTAAATTATATATGCTATCAATATCTGAACTACACAATAATTAAATCAATGTACTAGTTACTTATGATATACACATATACTTACTATCAATGGAAATAGATATACGATATGTAGGTGACATATTTACATACACTTGAGAAATTTACATACATAAGAGAAATTATGTTTTACTTCCAAAGTCTGTAAAATAACAAAACTAGTAAGTACTGTAGTGACATTTCAACTGAATTTTAATAAATAAAGCTTGCCTGATGATCTGAGAGTAAACAGCCTTACAGACCAGGTAATAACACACACCTTTAATCCCTGTAGCCATATTAGTATGCCCTAGAAACTGGGCAGTGCATGCCTTTAATCTTAATGGTGCATGCCTTTAATCTCAGCCCTAGAAAGGATTATAAAATGGGAGGAAACAACTTTCACACACAGTACCATTATGAGTTTCCTAGAGGCAGAATCGCCATTTCAGTATGCGGTAGAGGTAAGACTTGGTGGCTGGCTGCTTTGCTTTTCAGATCTTCATGTTGAACCCCATTATCAGTCTCTGAGTTTTTATTAATTATACTTCAAAGCATGATCATCTTTCGTAATTTTATGTATGTATTTCATTCAAAATCAGGAAAATAAGTTTAAGCCACAAATACTAGGTTGAAAGAAGATTGATGTTAATATTATTGGATTATAGAGGGTATACATTTTCTGAATTAATGGCAGCTATAAATTCCTTTCACTATATTCATATATAGTGAGTCTTCAGGGATCCCAGCATTATGACAAATTAGCCTATAACGGGTTATTTATAAACAACAGATAATTACTTCCCATAGTCCCTGTAGCTAATAAGTCTACAATGAAGAAAGGACAGACCTAGTCTGATGACAGCTTATTTCCTACATAATTCATAAGCCTTCTCCCTGTAGTCACACAGTAAGAGGGCAAAGTCAGATTTTTAGAGCTCTTAATAATACTGTTATTGCAAGCCATGTAGGTCCCCCCCAACACACACACACACTAAGATTAAAGTGTAAAACCTCCCACGGGAAGTCTACAAAGTCTCAGATCTTAACTCCACATCAGCTTCTTACCATCTCTCTGACTCGATTTCTTAATCTATTTAGTAAGAATTTAATGATATGTTTCCATAATAGCAGTGAACATTAAGAGTGATGATTTTTGAAAGAACATACAAATTATTCAACCATAGAGTAAGTACTCAATAAATATTACATCATGAAAACAGAATTTCTTCTAAATAAATATCTGACTAGAATATTAAAAAAATATAGAGATTCAGGTGAAATAAAACTAAGCACTGTAATCCTAATTTCTTTTTGAAGAATTTTTTTATTTAAAAGTTTTTTTTTTCATTTTACATACCACCATAGTTCCCCTCCCTTCCCTCCTCCTACTCTCCACTCATCTTCTCCCACCCAACTCCCCCTTCCACACACACACTAAGATTAAAGTATAAGACCTCCCTTGGGAAGTCTACAAAGTCTGGATTAAGGAGTTGAGAGGCAGGACCAATCACTCCCCCCTGTATCTAAGCAGAGAAAGTTATCAATAGGAAATAGACTCCAAAAAGCAGGTCATGCACTGGGGATATATCCTGGTCCCACTGCCAGTGGACCCAGAGACTGCCCAAGCCACAAAACTATCACCCACATCCAGAGGGCCTAGGTCAGTCCTATACAAGTTCCCCAGCTATTAGTCCAGAGTCAGTGAACTTCCATTTGTTTGGTTCAGCTGTGGGTTTCCCCATCATGGCCTTAATATGTTTGCTCATATAATCATTCCTCCTCTTTGATTGGTCTAGGCTCAGTGCTTAGCTGTGGATCTTTGCATCTGCTTCCATCAGCTACTGGGTGAAGGGTCTGTGAAGACAATTCAGGTGGTCATTCATCTGGTTACAGGGGAAGGCCAGTTAAGGCACCTTCTTCACTATTGCTAGGAATCTCAGCTGGGGTCATCCTTGTGGATTCCTGGGAATTTCCCTAGCATAGGATTTCTTCCTAACTGTATAATGACTCCCTCTATCAAGATATCTCTTTTCTTCCTCTCCCTCTCTGTTTCTCCCTTAACTCAACCTTCCTGTTCCCTCATGTTTTCCTCCCCCTTTTACCTCTTCCTCCCTTCCCCCACCCAGGTTCCCAATTTACTGAGGAGATCTTATCTATTTCCTCTTCCCAGGGGTATCCATGCCTGTCTCTCTTAGCATCCTCCTTGTTATCTAGGGGTTGTGGATTACAGCCTTGTTATCCTTTTCTTTACATCTTATATGCACTTACAAGTGAGTACATCCCATATTTATCTTTCAGGGTCTAAGATACCTCTCTCAGGATGGTTCTTTCTAGTTCCATCCATTTGCCTCCAAAGTTTCATTTTCACATTTACATAATGAACAATATTACTTGCCACGAATTAACTGGCAAGTACTTTACAAATAAGATTCTTAATTACAGTTGACACTTTTGGGCTTAGAGTGAGAGGAACAGCCATCTGGTTCAAAAATTGCACGAGCCAGATAAAAACTCAGTGTAAGAAACTGTGGGACAATTATGAAGATGTTAGGATTAGCAGGAATAGAGCTTTCTGCTAATACACCCGAAATCTACTGATTAATACAGTTGTTGTGGTACCAATAGCCATGTCTTCCTATAGTTCCCAATGCCTCTGTTGCAAAAGGTCGACAAAATAGTCAGACACACACATAAAAAAGCTGACTTACAGAGATTATTTCTTTTCTATTTTAAATTAATTAATTAATTATGTATATGCCCACCTGCCAGAAAAGGGCACCAGATCCCATAGATGGTTATGAGCCACCATGTGGTTGCTGAGGACTGAACTCAGGACCTCTGAAAGAGCAGCCAGTGGTCTTAACCTCTGAGCCATCTCTCCAGCCCCCAAGAACTTTGAGTAGATATATGTGTGTGTTGAGGGCTCAAAGTTCAGTAAAAAGAAGTGTGTCTGTCGTGATAAGAATTATTTACAGTTGCTATTTTGTCTTTTCCTGCCTTGGTCTTAAAATACATGATTCATCATCTTCGGCAGTCCTATCACTCTGGAAAAACTATATGATACTTTGAAACTAATCTAAATAAATTAATTAAAAACAATTGTCACAATCATAACGTCAGGATATTATGGACATTATTTTGAGGATAACAAACAGACTTATAAACTATGCTCTTGGGAGAACTCCCTTGAAAAGTGATGCAGAATCATATTCTCTTTCTACTTGCTAACAAATAAAAACATCTGCATTTAATAGGCAGATGTACAAGGCCATTTAAGCATGGCATTATACAGAGCATAAAAATGAACTTCATTATCAACAAAATATATCTTTATGTTATAGCAAGTTACATGATACATAGCATAAACAAGATGTTTTCCTTTGTGTCTGTAGATTAATTCAGTTTCAAAGAAAATAGTTTAATTAAGCAGGATAAAATAAATCCAGGTAAGGGCTACAAAGACATGGACTGCATCACCTTTCAGCCATTTTGATGCATGTTAATTCACTGGTTAAAAAACAGTAGAGAAAGTCAGTCTAAGAAATTTCAAAAGTACCCCTGGAAAGGAAACAACTAAAGAAGACACAAAATGCCCCGTGGAAATATTCTTTGCTGGAAAACATATCTACTATGAACTCTCATTTCAAAGTGGCATTGGGTGAAAAAAAAAAAAAAAAAAACCGTAGCAGATGTTCACTGAGATGTGGGTTAGAACTGCCAAATCCCAGACTCCTCAATTGTCTTAGTGAAAGTTTACCTGTAGATTCATAAGACTCTCAGTTAAGCACATGACTGTTTAAGGAAAAATGAAATAGAAGCAACAGAAGAATCATACATGTCCCATCCATTCTGTTGAGACCCTTAGATACATTTAATGATTTCTGTAAAAAAAAAAATAACATCCGATGTATATATTTTATTTCATAGTAATGTATTTTATTTCTTAATCTTTACACGTTATTATTATTAGGTACTTACTCATATAAGCAGATTAACATATTGGATTGGGTAAAACATTGCCACTTTGGGTAAAAAATGAATATGTCTTTTGACAATGGAAACCTTCAGCCAAATATATAATATCTAAAGGCAGGGAGAGTCCACTTAATGTACAACCACTTCTGTTTTAGCAATTCCTTTCACAAGTAAGCCAGCTCACTGTGAGATAAAAATACATTTTCTCTAATCTACTATATTTCACTTAGAAAATGAAAAGTTGGTGGATTGAGTATTGCTGAAAAGCAAAAACCTGAAAAAAATCACTAATTGTCCTTTGAGATTTATGTTAGACCATCATCCACATATTCTGCTCATGGAAGGATTAACATCCCAGAATATTCTATCTTGTGACAAAATACCATTAACTCATGATCATCACAAACACATTAAATAACAACCATTGATGGTGTTGTGACATCTCTAAAGAATTTGTATGCTTTTTTTAACGATGAAGAACATCACTCAGCATCAGTTCTGAGTGTTGAATTGATCCTTGGAAGAGAGGCTGGTAATTTGATTGTTCTGTAATGTGCAAGTGCATAATTTCAGAAAGAGAAATCATTTTATGAAAGAACTAATTATATGCAAATGAATTTCTTCACAGAATGTTAATAACATTAGAAATGCTTTTCAAAAATGAAGAAAAATAACATAAAATAAAATATATTGAAGAAAGATAGGTAGTAAAGTAAAAGTGTCAGAGGGGAAAGTTGAGTCATTTTGGCCTCTACAACTTGAGAGAGCATCTTGTTGGTCTTTATTTAGCCTGCTAAGATCTTCTTGATAATAAGGATTACTAAATTCTGACGGATTCTGTAATCACAGTGCTGTCCTTTGTTAATACCAGAAAAGGCTCTATAAGAAGACTTACATACCATAAATCAGTGCTAAAATAACTAATATATCTTACAAGCAAGTTAACACACACACAAAGATAAAAGAAAAAAACATAATTAAAACTTACGAGCATTAATGTGGCTCTATACAACTATATTTAGCCAATAATATATCTAGGAGTTACTCTCTCTCCTTCCTCACATTTGTCAGTCTTTCTGAACTAGTACAACTTCCTTTTGAAATTGAACTTATGTTGTGTTGGAGTTATTGAACATTTGGAATTTTCTAAATTGTGTTATCTAAATTGTTATATCAGATTTTTAAAATGTCAAATAAATTAACACAATGAAGCCAAACACCAAAGAATGTGCACTGGAATCTTTATAGATATTAAAGTTAGTTTTTGTTATATTTAAGTATTTAGTTAGAAATGCAAAATGAATCAGCTATGGTTTACTCTTACACATATCCAAAATTTGGTTCATAGTACACACTGCAAGTGGCTCACTGCCATCTGGTACCACAACCCTTGAAGGATCCAATACCCAAGGCCTACATGGACACACTAACAGAAACATGCATGCACATGCACACAAACACACCCCAAACAGAAATATGCATATTTTTAAAGAATCTTTAAAAATTCTCTCAATTGCCGGGCGGTGGTGGCTCACGCCTTTAATTCCAGCACTTGGGAGGCAGAGGCAGGCGGATCTCTGTGAGTTCGAGACCAGCATGGTCTACAAGAGCTAGTTCCAGGATGGGCTCCAAAACCACAGAGAAACCCTGTCTCAAAAAACCAAAAAAAAAAAAAAAAAAAAAAAAACCAAAAAAAAAAATTCTCTCAATTTTTCTCAAAGAAAAATCTTTTCTTTAAGATTTAGTTACCTTATTTTTATATATGAAAAATAAATTACATGTCTTAGACTGGAAGGCACGATACAACTCTTGTAAGATTGATTTATAAATGCAATATAATTTCACTAAAAATCTAGCACTTTCTTTGAAGGATACTGAGATGGCAGGATGTATTTAAACCAACAGTCATCAAAACATTTTTGGTATTGTGAGGGCATAAGTAAGTAGAGAAATTAAAAATAATAATGCTTAGCCTAAAAATAGACAAAGGTAAATATAGCCAAATGAATTATAACACAGGATAAAAGACAGTAAAATAGATCAAATAAAATCTTTTGCTCAAATATGCTGGCACAGGTGCCTATATACATAAAGGAAAATTAGAGGTATACATACAGAAATGCATACTTGAACTAATTAAATTTTGATATTTAAATTTCTGAGAGACATTATAGAAGAAAAACATATCAATCATAAGAATGAAATTTTGAACCACTTTTTATATTTATTTTATGTTTATTAATATTTTGACTTTATTCATGTAAGTTTACCATGCATGTGGTTGGTGCCTATAGATGTCAAAAGGAGACATTTTATAAATTTAGAATAAAATCAAGGATAGTTGTCAGCAGCCATTAATTTGATTGTCAGTAAAACTTGATCCTCTACAATTGCTCTTATCTGCTAAGTCATCTCTCCAGACCCCTTGACCTAAATTTTGAAGGTATAATCCAAGAAAGTTTGGTTTGTAAATTGGAAATCATTAAAATTAAGTGCTCTATTTTTAGAAAGAAAAATTTAACAGCCTGAGAAGAAAAGCCACAGATATAGGGGAAATGTTTCCAAAAAGTACATGGAATAGAGAATTATTAGCTAAAAGTACAAAGAATTCTCTATTTCAACAACAAGAAAAAAATAAGCAAGTAAAATAATTGATCAAATACATTAATAGCTCAACAGAGAAAAGATAGGTATATGCTTCTGTAAGGGTGTAGAAATATCTTCAGTGATTTACTTTATGCTGTGATTAAAGGGGATTAAATGGGATATAAGCATATACTTCCTTAAATATTCAACATATTCCAGTAATTGATTATACTGTCGATTTCAGTGTGACAAAAGTTGAGTCTGGAAGAGTGGAAATTTGTACCTAACTCTGGCTCCATAGGCACTCTTTTAGAACTCAGTAGATAGACTTTCCATATATACATAAAACCACGTGTGGTCACATTCAAAATAGTGAGGACACCTAATGCTCATGACAATAGGTAAACAGAAACTCACCCATTTCTGGTGATTCTGTGAATGCACATCTTCATGAAGAGATGAAACAAAAGTAGAACTAAATAAATGGATTATATAACCTGTGAATAATTTTGCAGCACAAAGGAGAGGAATAAAACTCCTTTAGCATTTAGCTATTAAAACATATATAGATATATGTTCATAAACGTAGGTTACTGTGAATTAAATAGAATTCTGAAATTTCATGTAATCTCTTTTATTGTTTAAATTTTATTTATGTCAACAAATGAAAACCTAATACATGTCCAACAGTTTTCTTGCATTCATAAGGTCTACTGATATGAACAAATGTTTAAATGTGGCTATGTGATAAGAAAATATAGCAGCATGCAAAAGATTGATAAAAGTCATTATTAACAAGCATATTGAAAATCAAAGATGAGTACATGAGTATTCAAATAGGCAGTAAAAGGTATATTGTTGCAGAATATTTAACTAAGTAAATTTAGGTTACATTTGTTTATCATGTAGACTATTATTTTAACTGTGTAAAGGTGTATTACATTTGTCTATGTTGAATTTGTTTAATGATGTAAGGATTGTGTTTTAATTATGTAAAGATGTGTTGCATTTGTTTCACCTAGCCTGTGTAAGTCACCTAACTGGTTAACTAAAGAGCTGTATGGCCAATAGATAGGCAGAGAAAGGAGGTGTGGGAATGGCAGTCAGAAAGAATAAGTATAAGGAGGAATCTATGCTCAAGAGAAAAGAACAAGAGGAAGGAGTGGAGAAAATGAAGGAGACACGTGGGGCCAAAGGTCAGGCAACTGCCAGCCTGTCAGACATAGAGACAGCAGGAAAGTAAGATGCATAGAAGAAGAGAAATAAAAGTAAATGATGGAAAAGGTAGATAAAGAGAAACAAGTTAATTTAAGTTAAAAGAGCTAGCAAGAAATGAACCTAAACTAAGCTGGGCATTGATAACTAATAAGAACTTTCTATGTCATGGTTTGAGAGCTGTTTGTTGGCTTAAATGAAAAAGCCTGCAGCCAAGTGGGAGTTCGAGGCCAGCCTGGTCTACAAGAGCTAGTTCCAGGACAGGAACCAAAAAGCTACAGAGAAACCCTATCTCGAAAATAAAGAAAAGAAAAAAAGAAAGAAAGAAAAGAAAAGCCTGCTAAGATAATGGGTGGAGTTTAGTACACCTTCTATCTTCTTCTTCCCTGCCATAACAATATTTCTACCCAGTTCGTTATAAATAGAATTGTGTATTTTTACTGCCCCTGCTTTCTAAATAAGTGTTTTGATATTTAATTTTGTTTATAAAATGAGCATAGATTTCATCTGTAGCAACTAACCCACTACATACCATTAATGTTGATTCAAGTAGTATTTGTATATCTCCTTTCAAAAGTGAGAACTGAAGAACTATATAAAAAGCTAAACACAGAATAACGTGGATGTTATCTTAAAAAGGAGGGAGGAAGAACTCCAGAAAAGATTCATTTAAACCTACATGGAAACTCCGTGACATAGCAATAGGAGAAATGGAAACTAAACCACGTGAGTCAAAGATGGTATTGCTTTGTGTTCTTCTACACGTAGACATATGATTTGAACAGCACCATTTGTTGAAGGTATTTCCCAATGTATATTTCTGACTTCATCAAAAATAAGGTGTTTATATGGGTATGGATTGATGCTTTGGTTTTCAATTCAATTCTATTGGTCATGTCTGTTTTTATGTCAATATTATACATTTTTTATTGATGTAGTTCTGTAGTGCAACTTAAAGTAGGAAATGATGGAACATCCAGTCTATTACCGTGAACAAACTCAAGTTCAAGTGGATCATATACCTCAAAATAAAAACAGATACACTGAACCTGATAGAAGAGAAAGTTGGGAATAGCTTGGAACACACTGACACAGGCAACCACTTTCTGAACAGAAAGCCAGTGGTGAAGGCACTACCATAAACAGAGCAATCAGTAGACCCAGAGAGGTTAGGTAAAGAGGAGTGTTTTGGGGGTAGAACATGGGTCTCTCTGAGAGGAAAAATTAGAATAGATTGTATGGGTAAAATCAGGGCAAGTGGGAAATGAAGATGGGAGAACCAGGTGGTGAGAGATATATGGTGGCGGGAGAGATTTAGGGGAGAAAATGCTAGAATTGGGGGTGGGGTCATTGTAGGTATGGTGTGGAAATCTAGTGCAGTGGTCATGTCCATCAATCTATGAAGGTTATTCTAATGAGGACTCCTAGTAATGTGGGATGAGGGTTCTCAACTGATCATATCTTGTACCCAGGCTACGGTTCCAATGGTGGGACTATGCTGCATTCAATTGAGTTGTTGATCAAGGGGGGTTCAATGGAAATCGCCAATGAATCCATGATGTTGATAAGACGAAGAGATACTCTGTGTGGGGACCCTACTGCTGAGGCCAATACCCACACAGTTCATTGAATACAGAGAAGTACAGTTGGTGCCAACATGTAGCCTCCACCCCTAAATTTTACACTTTATGGTATAGGAAATTAGCTTCAGGCTACTGAAATAGAAATGTAGATACTAACCCTGCTACGAAACCCTTGACCTACAATCTTCATTTCCTGCACATAATGCTAGGGCAAAGGTGGCATAGGACTTATGGAGTAGTCATTTAATGGTTGATTTTATGTAAGGTCCATTTCATGAGAAGGAATCCATACCCAACTCTGATCGGATAACCAAGAATCAGAGAGCAGATAGCTCAGAGATCTGTGGTAAAATGATGTAAGATTCCCCTCTGTAGTACATGAATACCATTAGTTAATAAAGAAATTGTCTTGGACCTGTGCAGGGAATAGAGGTAGGTGGGGAAAACTAACTGAATTCTGGAGAAGGAAGGAGGAGTAGAGAGAAGCCACGTAGCCCCGCCAAAGCCAGACAGAACTTTAACCGATAAGCCACTGCCATGTGGCAGTACACAGATTAGTGGAGATGGGTTAAGTTAATATGTAAGAGTTAGCCAATAAGAAGCTAGAGATAATGGACCAAGCCATGATTTAAATTATATAGTTTCTGTGTGATTATTTCAGGGCTGAGCAGCTGGGAACCAACAAGCGTCCTCCTTACAAAAGTAAGATCAAATACAACTGATATAAAAAGAAAACAGTTATCAATAAAATGTTTCCTAATGATATACTACTACTCAAAGTCAGAACTTTATATCTAGTAATCATCAGAGAGGCTTTCTTTGGCAGCAAATGGGAACATATACAGAGATCCATAGCAAGACATTATGTGGAGAGAGAGAGTCTAAAATGGAGTTTTCCATCAAATCCCTCCCTTCAGAACTTAGGAAATCTTGAGGAAGAGCAGGCAGAAAGATTGGAAAAGACAAAGGGCTTCAAGAACATAGGGTAATCAATGCCTTCTGAATCAACTAGGCAAAGCATGTATAGCTCACAGAGACTGAAGCAGGAAGTATAGGCCCTACAGGAGCTTGTAGCAAGGCTTTTGCATGTATGACTTGGTATTTATGAGCTCCTGACTGTGAAAAAAAGGGGAACTATGACACTTGCTCCTACTCTTGGGACTCTTCCTTCTGTCAAGTTGCCATGTCTAACTTTAATATAATAGTTTTTGCTTCATCTTATTATATTTTATTTTGTCATGATTGTTATCTCTTAGAAACTCATTTTTTTTCTAATGAGAGACAAAAGGAGATATATTGGAGGAGAGTGAAGGAGAAAAGGAACAGGAAGTAGAGGGAGGACAAACTATAATCAAGATATATTGTATGGAAAAAGAATAGATTTTTAATAAAAGAAATAATATGTGAAAAATACATTGAAAAAGATAATTTTCATTACTAAGATCTAAACTAAAAAGGACTTGCAAAATGACTATTCTGTTTTAATGTTAATCCAAATAATGGCCTTTGCAATATCCCTTAAAATAATAATTATAAAATTACTAGAGATGAATAGGAAACAATGGACTGGACACACAAAAATCACTGCCCAATTCTCTATGCAAAATTTTCTAATGAAATAAATAGAACAAGAAATACTTAAAGTTAAACAAAATAAAGGTGAATAAGTATTTCTGAACTTAAATTTAAGTGTTTTTCTAGTTTTTGTATATTTCAACTTAGATTTGCTAATAAGGTAAAGTTCCAATATGACTGCCTTCCAAAATGGCAAATTAGCCTGGCTCATTGAAATATTAGGATTCCATTCTAATCTTGTTGATATATTCTGATAATTAACCCTCTCTGAGTAGATGCATTGACTAATGTTCAATGTACAGCACTAGAAAAATGGTCATTTTTACAATGTGGGTTTAGTGGACTAAATGAAAGATTTTTTTATTAATAGCCACACTTTTCATAAATTTTATGAGTTAATAGGGTTCAATTAATGTTGCCAAGTGGTGTGCTTCTTGCGCATGTCTCTGGGGCAATGTGAAGTTGAGAAGAATGTGTTATGAATGGTTCAGCAGTTATATTGAAACCCTAGTCATTAAGAAATGGGTAATTAATGTGCATCTGCGTTAGGCTCATGGGTACTCTTAAGGACCCTGATGTGTGCAGAAAGAGAAAAATGAAGACTAGCAAGGAAATACAGCTTTTCTCCATTTCTTAAAATTGAGGCCTACATCTGTCCTTAATTAGAAGAAATGAATTCCCATTAACATCATTAGGTGACATGCTATGATTTGTTAAAGCATATACGAACTGTGAAAACTGATTTAAAAGCTCAGGAGGTCTCATGGCATTTTTATTTTAATCTCAGAAGTACATTTTATAATAAAATACAAATCATCTCGATCCAGACGTGCACATTAAAGGTTCTTCTCTTTCATTTTGACCACATTCTCTGTGTGATTTTAACAATCATTTATAAACGTGACTTATACCAGATATGTTCCAGCCACACACAAAGAGATGCAACCACAACACCTTTGTAACAGGCTCAGTATATAAAAGTGTCACATATATTAATGACAGTTTCAAATAGTTTGCTAAAAATACAATTGTCGTGCTTGTTACAGATGACTAGCTCTGTTGACGTTCTAGTTTCTGGAGAGATTCAAATTAAATTGCTTTTATCTCCTGAAGCAGAATAAAAGTCCATATTCCTCATGATAATAAAATGTATCCTTGGGGCAAGTCATATGTCTGTGCTTTTTAAATGAAACTGTCATAATTTAATTAGTATGCAGGAACACAAGCCTTGGTTTTAAGAGAAAGATGACTCTCCTGAGTGTTCTTGTTCAGTGGCCTTCTGTAATTTTACTTTCTGAGAGACCTACTGAGAGATTGTACTTGTAATTAAACACTGCTTTTATTTAGAGTTTTAGTGACACTCTGCTGATAATTCCATTGAGGTACAGCTTGAAATGAGGATATCTCTATTTTATATGCAATTGTATTAAAATTACTATGAATTATAAGATAGAAAGCAACTATAAGTTAGATTTTAAGTTGAAAAAGTGTAGTATTAAACACAGGCAAGCAAATTTATAACCATATTGGTGGGAGATATTTTCACCCACATTAAAATTATACAGATGGATTTGTTCTTAATCTTTAAGTAAAATCACAAATTATGTACATTTTATTTAAAATTATAATTACTGTTTGATAGTCGTTCCTCTTATATCCTCTACATCAGTGAGTTCCTAGATCTTGAATTAGTTCTTCTTTTAGGTTTTGTTTCTTTGTTCTTTCAGAAATCCCCATAAAGTTTTCCAAAAGGGTTAAATTAGTGTACATAATCACCAATCATTCTGTATCTTCACATTCAAACAAGTATTTATTATTATTATTTGTTGTTGTTTTGAAGATAGTTATTTTTACTGGTATCTCATTACACAATTTATCATTTAATTATATTTGTTATAGCTGAGTGTTTGTGATTGTGTGTGTGACTCAAGGTATCAAGTTTACACAGAAATCACTTTTTTTCACAAGTCACCACTGTAAGCTTGACTAACATTCAATTGAGAAAATACTGTCTTAAAATCCAGCTGTAGGGTATTTTCTTAATTAGTAAGTGATGAGGAACAACACAGTCCATTGCGGTTTTGCTATCCATAGCTTTGGAGTGTTGAGTTCTATTGAAGCACACACACAAGTAAGCAGCACATCTTCTATGGCCTCTGTATCTGTCCAAGCCCTGCTTGTGTTCCTATCATATTTAATATAGAAGTGAAAAAAAAAAAAAAACCTCTGTCCTCCTTTATTTGCTTTTGGTGACGTTGTTTCAAATAGTAGTCCTAACTTAGACAGACATGTCAAAGTCCCATGGGAAATAACTATGAATTATTCCATTTAGAATCCCAAAATGATCTCAATAAGAGTTGGTATAAACTATTATATTTATACTTAGTCATTGTGATGGTTTGAAAAAAAATGCCTCCCAAAGGGAGTAGCATTATTAGGAGGTATGGCCTTGTTGGAGTAGGTTTGGCTTTCTAGGAGGAAAAGTGTCATCCTGGGGGTGGCGAGGTTTGAGGTCTCCTTTGTGCAAGCTCCACATATTGTAGCCACTTTACTTACAGCTGCCTGTGGACCAAGATGTAAAACTCTCAGCTTCTTCTCCAGTACCATGTCGAACAACATCCCACCACGTTGTTTTCCAGGGGGATCCGGCTTGGCTTGTGTTCACTCCTGAGATGGGGAAGGACTTTCAATTTAAGAAAAATTCTGACGACCAAGTGGATTGCACTCAAATGTCCCCAAATACCTCGAGAACATATTTATTTATACTTGCTAGGATTACATGACAGCTTCATCACAGACTAGTATTTTTGACTTTTATGAAATACATCGTAATCATTATAAAAGCCCCAATTGTTCCCCTTTATGGCAACATACAAAAATATTCCAAAACGTACAAAATGTACTTCAAAAATACACCTTCCAATCCCCTATCCTTCTCTAGACACAGAGTTCAGCATTTTTGGCAGACTTAACTAAACATGGATCCAGACACACTTGCTCTTGTAGTGCAAAAGTTAGCTAGCAGATACTTGTTGTTACAAAGTTAAAAAGTAAAAAGACATGGGTACAATGCTTTAAGAACAACAATATTTTAATCCAGATAATTCTTTTGTGTTTGCAAGTTATGCTTTTATACAGTTGCCTTTTTTCACTGGAGGATCCCATGTCTCTCTGTAAAAGGCAGACCTTGATAAGGCACTCTTTTCCCATCTCACAATACCACACTTCTTCCATTAATATAAGCTCTACTGTATAGTGAAAGACAGATATTCTTATACCATATTTTACATTGCATTCCTCCCATTGGATTGTACTGATCATATCATTGATTCTATATGCTTGGTGTCTGTAACACCCGATTTTGTTTTACACCCTCGGTACAGTTCGTGAGCCACTTTACCATAAGCCAGTCGGGCAAGGGCCTGGAGATTGAAAGAACACACAAAGAGACCTGGGTCATTCGAAAGGAAATCAGCCGAATGCTGTTTATTCAGATTTGGGGAAGTCCTTAAGTACCTAACTGCTGCACAAGAACCTCCGCCCAGGCAGGTGGGAAATTACCATAGCAACAATGGAGTCAATGCCCTACAACTAATCACCAGGCGGGGCAGGGGAAACACAGGTACAAACAGAATGCTTTGTCAGCTGACACAGAATGCTTTGTCAGCTGACCAGAAACTGTCCTCGCAGATGCACCCCAGGAACAAAGGTAGACCCGGGCCCTACAGGTGTCTAGGGAACTTACACTCAATGTTTGGCACTGTGATATCCCCAAGGCCTTTTCTGTATTCTGTGAGTACATGCCTACTCTCACTTCCAGATCTGTGAGACACAGTTAATGTTCCCAGTGTTCTTTTCTCATACATACCTAATTGTGTCTATTGAGTCAGAAAAGCTTCCAGGATTAGGAGTTGTCGTCAGTAATTCCAGATAAGATATCTGAGAAACATTAGTCCCCTGTTGAATTGTAGGGGAGAATATTCAAAAAAGAACAAAATTTCTAAGGAAAATAGAGCTATTACACGTGTGACTGACAAAATAAAAATAAAAGCTGTCCAAAGACTCATATAATGACATAGAAAAGAACTTGCAAGTTGCATGAATTTTTTTTTAAATTCCTATGCTGTCCCATTGACTACTTATCCTTGTCAAGTGAAAGTCATTCTCCGTGGAAACCCACTGGACTAGTAGTCTTATGCTGATCTGAGACTCGCCTGCACAGGTCTTCACAGTTTTCCTCCATAATCATAATGGGCTAATCCTCCGAATCTCTAAGCTGCCCCAATTAAGTGTTTTCCTGTTTAAGAGTTACTATGGACATGGTGTCTCTTGATAGTAATAGAAATGTTGGGACCGATTGATTCCTGGCCTTCAGCTGCTCTTCCCTGTCTAGAGTCTTCTAATTGAAGTTACTAAAAGCTGTGCCTTGCCTAGAGGATCAGAGGATGGGATTTTTACCTGTTGACCATTGACTGCAATGTATTTAAGCCTCCATGGTGCTATTAAAAAGGGGCTTTTGTACCAGTGATTAGAGGTCCGTGTGTCGGTCTGTCTCTGCGTGTGTTTCCTCAACCTCCAGCCCCTTGCCCGAAGCTCGCTAACTGGTTTCTAGCGCATAGAGTGCAGACGAGGCTGCGCGGTGGTGGCCCACGCCTTTAATCCCAGCACTCGGGAGGCAGAGGCAGGCTGATCTCTGTGAGTTCGAGACCAGCCTGGTCTAAAAGAGCTAGTTCCAGGACAGGCTCCAAAACCACAGAGAAACCCTGTCTCGAAAAACCAAAAAAAAAAAAAAAAAAAAAAAAGTGAAAGTGTAGGCTAGGGCTGCAGTGCTCTGCACTAAGGCAGCCATTTTGAAATTCCAATCATGTCAAGACTACAGACAGCTTCAGATTGTTCCAGCCAACCTTAATGGGCAAGTAGGCCAAAAGAAATCATGCAATTTAGCCTATCAAGGTATAGGACAGCAATGGAAGCCAATTAGTTGGTATTTTCACCATAAAAGTTTATAATACAACAGTTTATTTGGGAAAACCAAATACCAGTATGCAAATATGTTAGAAAACTATTTGTACTATGAGGTAGTAGTGCAACTTTCCCTGGGCTTTAAGCATAAAAAATAAAATAAGACCAATAGCAATTTTTGTTGAGTTTTTGCCTTTACTTTGTTCTCACAATTTTCGTGTACTTTAAACATGCTAATTTTTAAAATTACTATAGTCTACATTCTCTTCCACTATAACTTCCTTCCTTTTCTAGATAATGACTTTTACAGAACATTATACCAGGCAGGTATGAGATGCTCCCTCTTCCGGTATTTCAGATATTTCTTTTTATATTTCAGATATTTGCTCTAAGAATTAAAATTATATGTGCTTTATCCAAAATCTAATATATACTTGATTTATATAAAATGTCCTCAGTTTATGATGCCTAAATTAAAACTTTAGACATTACCACTACTGAGTATCTATTCCTTGGACGTTATTCTTTGAATTTTATTTTATTTTCTTGGACTAGCAATACATGGAACAATAGTTTCTCATTACCCTTCAGCAGAAGAGTAAATTACTGATTTCTGCAGTATGCTGTGTTTTTCATGTGACAGTTGGTAGATTAATAGTTTTAAGTGAATTTTGACATGTCATTTACATTTTATTTCTATTTACACATAGTTTATTACCATATGCCTTTTGGTATGTCAAAGAACACCTGTACCTCCATCTCCCTTACTGTACGTCTTCGATGATGATATTAAACTTTAGCCCAAGGAGTTATAGTTTAATGAAACTGTATCTACAATGGGTATTGTTAGCTTCCTCTGATGTGTTATGCAATCCATGGGCACAGGGACTATCTCTCCATTGCTCACCTGCTGATCTAACCTGCTGATCAAACTGCTAACCAGACAAGTCATTCAGTGAAATATTTTAAAATGAAGGGTCTCAAAAAGGACTTATATTTTTAAAAAGATGTTAAATATATAAATCTGATACCATTATACCATCCATCCTGCAGCTAGATTAATTTTTCCAATAACTGCCCTCTATCCCCTTTAAGGGCGTTTTACTCACTAATTCTGCTAATGATTGTGGTCAAAGATTCAATGTCTATGGTTACTTGAATGACAATGAACTCACAATCTGTGAAGATTAATCATGGATTTCATTGGAGGCTAGAAGATGTTCCAAATCCACTTTAATGTGATACCTGCCAAGGAGAGCTACAGACTGGATACAGAACCGGCCCGAGAGAGAGAAGTATGCTGCAGTCAAGAATACTGAAGGGAGCAGGAGATGTGAAAAGCACTTTGACTTCTGAAAGAGAGCAGGAGAGTTAGAAGTTTGTCCAGCAATTTTTTGGAGTCTTTCTTTTTTCCAGTGTTCCTCACTATGTTTCTGTTGTATGAGGCTGCTTGTTTGTTCCCAGCTACTCAGTCCTGAAATAACCAGACTGAATCTATATTAATTAAATCACTGTTTGACCTATGAACTCCAGCTTTTTATTGTTTAGCTCTCACATTCTAATTTAACCCATTTCTCTTAACCTGTGTATTACCAAATGGCTATGGCTTACTGGCAAGATTCTGTCTGGCATCTGTCTCTGGGAAGGCTATATAGCTTCTTTGACTCTCCCTTCTTTCTCCCAGCATTCAGTTTAGTTTTCCCCGCCCACCTCTATTTTTCCCTGCACAGAAAGTTTTTTTATTAACCAGTGGTATTCACAGCACACAGCGGCGAATCCCACAACATGTTCCCTTTTCTCTTTTTTGAAATTGTCTTGTACATTTTGTGTCATTGTATGTTGGAAATGTGTGATTGATTGGCTTTTGTATTTTGAATTTACAAAGAATTATACTTAAGAGATTGGCTTAAGTCTCAGAAGAGACTTTGGACTTGAGCTTTTCAACAAAGTTGAGACTATGGTGGGGACTTTTAAAGTTGAACTGAATGCATTTGTGCATTATGGTATGGTTACAAGTCTATGAGGACCAAGGAGTGAAATATGGTGTTTTGAATAAGAATAGTCCACATAGGCTCATATATTTCAATACTTAGCTACCAAGTAGTGGCACTATTTTAAAGGTTTAGAAGAAAGAGGATATTATTTTGTTTGATGCTATGAGTCACTGGAGTAAAATTTGAAGTTTCAAAAGCCTGTGTCAAGTCCAGAATCTTTCTGCCAATACAAAAGGATATATTTCCTGAGTCTGTCTGCAGGCCACCTTGCTTCCCACCATAATGGTGGTTAACTAAGCCTGTGTAATGAAAAGCAAGTTCACATTTAAATGCTTCCTCTTTTAAGAATCTCTGTGGTCATAATGACTCTTAATAGAGCAGTAACTAAGACAATATTCATGTTGCTAAATAAGTAAAACTGGTATTAAAAAAGAAAGTCCCAAATATAGTATAGATAAACTAAGAGCACCCCAATAAAAATAAAATTTTCAAAATAGGAATATATTAGAATATTTTACCTTAGTAAAATTATTATCTATAGGAATTAGGGGAAGCTGAACCATTTCTTATGCACTAATATTGCACCAATATATTGCAAACTCTACAAGCGGATTTATAAGATAAGTGTTTACCAATTAATTTTCAAGCACTAGGAGCAATGAATCATTTCCAGAATATATTTTGTATATATGATTTTATGTTAGGTTAATTTATCACCAAATAGCAATTGTACCTCAGGGTTCATTATTTTTGTCTACCATACACACACACACACACACACACACACACACATATGTATATATGCAGCTAAATAAATTGAAAGGAGTTAAACATTTGTATTTTTTTAAGCAAAAAATGCAGTTATTCTCTAGAAGTGGGTCATGGAGTTAAGTATCTCAGCAGTTGCTGAACACTTCTCTGTTATTCTGCCTTGTGCCATGTAACTACACATTTTCTCTTGTTTGTTAGAAGTAACTATTCAATAATTGAAATATGCCCAGACAGTCTGTAGCTAAGTAATTACTTGTACTTGTTTTATATCATGGATTGAGTACGATAAAAATAAAATTACTTTTTATTTTGGGTGTCGTAATTAATCATTCTGAAATTTAAATAATGGACAGTACATTTGTGAAATTGTAAATTTCTAGCTTCCAACACTACTTTAGGATAAGAAAATTAATATCAGGTTATGAATTTATAATGTTATTGTTGAAGTAATTTTGAGTTCTAAGGAACTAATTCTTTTAGAAGATAAATGATTGTTGTAAAAAAGGAATATTTAGGGAAGAGCTTAATTTTACAAAAGGATCTTAAATCTGGTATCCTCTTTCTCCTTCTTCACCGCTCTTGCTTCTTGTTCTTCCTAGCAATAGTAATGAAATTAGAGCGATAGCATTAATTTGTTTTTTGTTTGTTTGTTTTACTAAAAGTTGCTTTTTCTTTGCCTTCCTGGCCTTGATGAAACACATAATTATAAAATATATGAAAATGAGAGGAGGGAAACAAAGTGGCTTACAGAAAGTTACAAGAAATTGGTCATTATTGTCTAAACACCAATATACTTAATCTTTTGGAAAACTATGTAAGCTTAGTAGTCCGTTCACACCCCACTGAAAAGCACAAAAGATTTTGCATCCCTGACTGACACTCTGACTGTAACCTTGATATCAGTAAGGACACCAAAATCTAACACATATATTCTGAGATTTCCAAACCACATACAGAGATTTGTTGCCTCACTTCGCAGACTTCTGGTGCTTTGTTCAAAGTGAATATTAATACAAGCCTTTATGTGTTCTCTACTGATGACTACTGTTGGTTTTGCAAATGTGAGCTGTCCTATAGAAGAAAAGCATAAGGAAGAGATACTTGCTGAGGTGAGTGAAGCAAAATGGCAAACAAGATTTTCAAATGAAGAGCTGAAGAGAAAATGGATTAAGAACAGATACTATTTCTGACTGGCACTTTAAGGAAATAATTTAAGATTCTGGGGCATTAAAACAAGTCTCAGAACATTAATTGTGATTTTCTTCTTTTCCAGAAACATTATGATTCATATTTAATGTGATACATATAAAGATCACTGGTATAAGAAAATAATGGTAGTTGGTAGTCTCAGTGAAATGCATAAAATTAGGATTATAATTTTTATTATATCATCATTATATTGTCATTATGAGTATGAATTGCTGAGATATATCATATGGTGGATTATGGGATAAAACACAAAATTTGAGAAAATAATCAAGATTGGCATTTGTAGTAGGCAAAGTTAAAGATAAATAATATTAGAAATATTAATAAAGACTTTGATAAACATGTGCCAGTGAATTTCATTCAGCAATTTTTATGATTCTTGAAGCAATAAGATATTATAAGTAAGAAAATAGTTTGGTCCATGATGCACTACAAGAAAAATGTACTGAATATGGGAATAACAATTGCATGACAGTTGACCTAGTAATTTATCTAGTCCTATTACCAAATATTATAAGCAAAATAAAGTTATATAAGTAAACATTTAGTTGGGCTTACAGTTTCCGAGAGTGAGTCCATGACCACCTTTGTCATGGTACGGGAACATGACAGCAAAGAGGCAGACATGGTGCTGGAAACATAGCTGAAACCTTACATCTGATCCAAAAAAGCATGAAGCTCACAAAAGAGAGAAAGTGAGCTAACTGGGAATATAAAGTTATGTGGACTTTTGATATTTTAAAATTTCAGGTGGCACACTTTCTCCAAGAAAACCATACTTCCTAATCCTCTCACAAACAATTCCTTCAACTGGGAACCAAGTATTCAGATACTTGAGAATATTGGGTCCATTTTCATTCAAATCACCATTAGAGGCATGCCTGATAACAAAGAGGGTATCTTCCCAAATCTGAGATTACTAATATGAAGACTATAGAAGGAAAGTCAAGAAACAATCAGTACAGAGAAATCAATGACTTCTAAAAATAGTCAATAAATTTTATTAAATCATGAACCAACAATTTAGTAAGAACCTTGGGATACTATGGACAATACACTTTGTAGATACTGAATTTCATTAAAAAAAGTCAGTCCCCATCCACCAAATATCACCAATCAGATCAATGTAGAATATTAGGAAAAAAACCAGCAAAGTTAAATCAGTCTTTTAAGAAGCAATTATTCATATGCTCATTTAGTGTAAAAGAACATGCTATCAATTTTTACATTTTCAGCCATATTCTTGTTTAGATCTTTTTACATGGTTTACAGAGTTGTTTATTTTTTCTTGTCTAGTATTCTTATCTGCGTTGATGTTTAATGAAATCTTAACACTAACAAAACATTATAGCATGGTTGAGATTTCAAAGACCTCTCATGTCTCTCTGTAGGTGCATTTCTTTTTTTCAGGAAAAGAAATGGGTTAAAAAATTCAAGAAGAGGAATGATGAGAAGATTAGTTTCTATGGATAATGTGGCAAAAACTGTGACATTAAGGATGCCAAGATGTGAATGTCTAAAGGTTATTGTAACAACCGATGTGTAAAACCATCATTAAAAATGAATGTGAGAGCTACATTAATTCATAAAGGAATATTTAGTAATTCTACTGATTTTGATAGTAATAAAAATAGTCATTGCTTCAATGCAACATTTATGTAAAGCTTACGCTCAGATATTTTGCAAAATACAATATGATTTCTATACTTTATATATGTATATTATATAAAGTACATTTTATTATATTTATAAAAGAAACTATATGAAGTTCATATTTTTTTGGATATTACATTGAAAACTCATAACAGTTCTCAAAAAATTGCTGCTTACTGGCATGCTATCTCTGAATCACTCAGTTTCACTCTTTACACATCCTACATCCACCTGCCAAGAGTATTACCCATAATGCCACACCAATTATTGATTGAGAAAATACCCCCTCATATGCCCATGGGTCACTCCTATGGCAAAATTATCACAATTAAGATTCCTTCTTCCCAGGTATGTCTAGAATCCTTTCAAGGTGACAAAAATTGTTATACACCTGGTACTGGTTTGGAAGATTGTAGAGCCATAGGAAATGAAACTTTGCTGGAGTAACTGGACCACCTTTAGCAAACCACTAGACCTAAGATTCCAGTCCCACTGTCTGCATGCTCTAGATTTCCTGACTCTTTGATAACAGATGCAAAGCGACTAGCTATATCATTATCTCTCCACTGTGTCTTTCGACTTAAAATGGCTTCGTTTCCTTTCTTAAAATATTAGCTCAACTAAAAACCTTCCTTTTTAATATTGTTTCTTGTCAGTCACTGAGAAAATCTAAAGTTAATATCCAGAGCGAGTCCACAGTTGTTATGTACCTGACAGTGTCATTGGTATAGCTTTAGAATTGGTGTAAAGGAGGAATGTAGAAGAATTTAGGGCTATCGGCTAAAGAAACAGAGCTCTATTAGCAGAGGCTAATGGGTTATTATAGTATGATTTTGAAAGAGCAGAAGACTAAGGATATATGGATGGTGGAAGAATCATGAGGTTTCAGAGTGGAACAGGACTCTATCTGATATTTGATTAGGTGTAATTTGTATTATATCATAGAAGAGAATCAATCTGTTTTGTGGTCATTTGCTTAAAATTTGAATGACAAAAAACTCAAGAGTAAGGAATAATTAGTTTGGCAGAAGGTTCTGAGCTATGACTGTTTTCCACTGCTCTTATCTTGTTCTATAGCATGAAAGAGCAGCATGTGTAACAGAATGAAGTGAAAGATATTTATTTTGGTGAAGAAATTTAAACTTATAGCTAAAGCAGGTGGAATCAAAACTATAATTGGTAAAGAAATTAGCATTATTAAAGATAGATTAAAGATAAAAATAGTGTTTACAAGGTAAAGGACATTTGAAAAATAATGTTTAACTATTTTCCCATTTATCTTCGTAATTGATCACCAGTGAACATATGCCCTCACCACTTCGTTTACAAGAGTCTTAATACTCACTCTGTTGGGTTCACTTTTTTTCATTGATGATGAAAAGTCTCAGTCATTATCATTTAGTGTTATTAAAATTCTCCCTCTTCTTGCTTTCTAAGGATGGTCTTATTTTTCTGGTTTATTTGGATGCTTCTGCTTGTTCTTCCATATGGTGTACTTCTGTATGCCTGTTCACGATGGACCTATAATTACTAGTGTGCCTTAGAAATAGAGCTCAGATCTGTTCCCTTTACTTCCTCTAAATCAGTGGTTGCCCAATGTGGGCTACATAATCACAAAACACAAAAAGTACATGTGCATGTGTTAACTTAATTGGTCCGGTAGTGCTTGACTATAAATATCCTTTAAAATTGTTCAAGTGAATCTAATAGACATTAAGTGTTAAAAACTGTTAGCATCAGCTTGTCCCGTGGGTATAGTAAAGTCTGGTGGCTCAAACTGATCACAGACTGAACATTAACATCTATTCATATTTTCAAATCCATACACAGAATTGACTGTAAGTTTTCCCTGAATGAATACAAATATAGGGATCAAATTTGTGCTTATGTCTTCTCCATAATTTCTCTTCTGTATATATACACCTTCTTTGAGTGGATAAATGTCATTATTCCCATTGCTGAGAGTATCCTGTTTGTCTCTAACTTTCTCCCTCATGCATACTTAATTATCTCACAAGTACAGAGTAAAGTATTTTAAAATATAGTCTGAGTCCAATGATTCTCATTCATAGACTACTGACTTGACTCTGTCATCATGTGCCTGTATTAAAGAAGGTCTTGAACAGTCTCCTGACTTTCACTGTAGCTTCCAACAAAAGTCCATATTTTTCCTTTTATATATTTGTTAGTCCCAAAGTAGTTTAACAGAGAAATTGTATAAAGTTTTCAACAAAATGAAATCTCCCCATTATTTCTGTAAATTTCAAATTTAGGATGAAATAAATAATAAAACAATGAACAGACAGTACTCTCCCTTAACTTTGCACACATACCTATACAAATTAACAAAGCTTTAAAGTTACATTTAAACATAACAATCAATAAGATTTTTCATCTTAAATATTCATAGCTTATATTCTCTAACAAAGGTATTTTCCTTTGACTATTATAATATAAGAATATAATGTAGATTAAATACTATAAAGTATAATATCCACATTTCCCCTAACATGACCTCATTTATTTTTATATAATCACCCTTATCTCTAATTGTGAACATATATAAATATATGTTTTCTGAAATATTCAGAACACATAAATAGGATGGGAGAAAGAAACTCAATGTTGAAAAGAATCTCAGCTAGAACCTACCAATTTGTTTAATTATTAAAGCTTGTAAATAGACACATGTAAAAACTTGTATATTACTTTCGAGAGTTCTAAGTTGTTCTATTGTCCTTTTTAATTTGTTTATTTTTCATTATATTGACATTTTTGAGGAGTACAACAACTGTTACTGACTGAAGCTTTCATTGCACTCCCACTTCACAGAATATAGAATGCTGTACCCTTAGATGAAAAACTCAATATTTTGCATTCTATGCAGTCTTAGGCTACCATCTTCACAGACTACCATAATGAATCATTTAAAAAATTTATTTTCAAATGCATAAAAATGCTTGTATCTGAATCAGTTGAACATGAGTTTAGAATTAAAATAGAGTCTAACTCCATTTTCTCAGGCTTGGCTGCTGACAACTTTTAATAATGAACATCTCTTCTTACTTATTGTTAAGAAGACTAGAGTATTTTCTACTTTAATACTGCAGGAAATTCAAACTTCATGCACATTTATTTTCCATAAAAAATCTACCCAAAATTGCTTCTCTTTGAGGTGCCTTTAACCTTGCTCCAAAATCTGAACTAGTCACTTTTCTGCTGTTTCAGGTAATTTTGAGATCAGATTGGTCATCATACATGATACTGCAGTTTTATCATATGGATAATAAATATTTGTATACTGTCTGCTATATTTGACAACAGAAATCTTAACACTCAAATAATATGCATTTAAAATATTTAAGACAAAATATATTTTAAAAATTAATGTATTTGCTCATTGAACGCGGCGCCAGCTTTGAGGAAAATTGGTGCGGTGTCCTCGCCAGCACAGCCGGGCCTATATGCGAGCAACCATGTCTAAGGGACCTGCAGTCGGTATTGATTTTGGCACCACCTACTCGTGTGTGGGCGTCTTCCAGCACGGGAAGGTGGAGATTATTGCCAATGACCAGGGTAACCGAACCACACCAAGCTATGTGGCTTTTACCGACACAGAACGATTGATTGGGGATGCTGCGAAGAATCAGGTTGCGATGAACCCCACCAACACAGTTTTTGATGCCAAACGTCTGATCGGACGTAGGTTTGATGATACAGTTGTACAGTCTGACATGAAGCACTGGCCCTTCATGGTGGTGAACGATGCAGGCAGGCCCAAGGTCCAAGTAGAGTACAAAGGAGAGACAAAAAGCTTCTACCCAGAGGAGGTGTCCTCTATGGTTCTTACTAAGATGAAGGAGATCGCAGAAGCTTATCTGGGGAAGACGGTTACCAATGCTGTGGTCACAGTGCCAGCCTACTTCAATGATTCTCAGCGGCAGGCAACAAAAGATGCTGGAACTATTGCTGGCCTCAATGTCCTTCGAATTATCAACGAGCCGACTGCTGCTGCTATTGCCTATGGGCTAGATAAGAAGGTTGGAGCTGAAAGGAATGTGCTGATCTTTGACTTGGGAGGTGGTACTTTTGATGTGTCCATCCTCACAATTGAGGATGGAATTTTTGAAGTCAAATCAACAGCTGGAGACACCCACTTGGGTGGAGAAGACTTTGACAACAGGATGGTCAACCATTTCATTGCTGAGTTTAAACGAAAGCACAAGAAGGACATCAGAACAAGAGAGCTGTCAGGCGTCTGCGTACTGCCTGTGAACGGGCGAAGCACACCCTCTCTTCCAGCACCCAGGCCAGTATTGAGATTGATTCTCTCTATGAGGGAATCGACTTCTATACCTCCATTACCCGTGCACGATTTGAAGAATTAAATGCTGACCTGTTCCGGGGTACTCTGGACCCTGTAGAAAAGGCTCTTCGAGATGCTAAACTAGATAAGTCTCAGATCCATGATATTGTCCTGGTGGGTGGTTCTACCAGAATCCCCAAGATTCAGAAGCTTCTGCAGGACTTCTTCAATGGAAAAGAGCTGAACAAGAGCATCACCCCTGATGAAGCTGTTGCTTATGGTGCAGCCGTCCAGGCAGCCATTCTATCTGGAGACAAGTCTGAGAATGTTCAGGATTTGCTGCTCTTGGATGTCACTCCTCTTTCCCTTGGTATTGAAACTGCTGGTGGAGTCATGACTGTCCTCATCAAGCGCAATACCACCATCCCTACCAAGCAGACTCAGACTTTCACCACCTACTCTGATAACCAGCCGGGTGTGCTCATTCAGGTGTATGAAGGTGAACGAGCCATGACCAAGGATAACAACCTGCTTGGAAAGTTTGAACTTACAGGTATCCCTCCAGCACCCCGTGGTGTTCCCCAGATTGAAGTCACTTTTGACATTGATGCCAATGGCATCCTCAATGTTTCTGCTGTAGATAAGAGCACAGGCAAGGAGAACAAGATCACCATCACCAATGACAAGGACCGCTTGAGCAAGGAGGATATTGAGCGCATGGTCCAGGAAGCTGAGAAATACAAAGCTGAAGATGAAAAGCAGAGAGATAAGGTTTCCTCCAAGAATTCTCTGGAGTCTTATGCTTTCTACATGAAAGCAACAGTTGAAGATGAGAAACTTCAAGGAAAGATCAATGATGAGGACAAACAGAAGATCCTAGACAAGTGCAACGAGATCATCAGTTGGCTGGATAAGAACCAGACTGCAGAGAAGGAAGAATTTGAACACCAGCAGAAGGAACTGGAGAAGGTCTGCAACCCTATCATTACCAAGCTGTACCAGACTGCTGGTGGGATGCCTGGAGGAATGCCTGGCGGCTTCCCTGGTGGAGGATCTCCTCCATCTGGTGGTGCTTCTTCAGGGCCCACCATTGAAGAGGTGGATTAAGTCAATCCAAGTAGAAGTGTAGCATTTGCTCCACAGGGAAACATTTGAAGGACCCAAATTTAGCAAGTTACATGGCGGTTTCAAATTCAAACTGCTACAATAAATTTACTGGGCATTCTCAATACTTGAACATGGAACATGTACACAGGGAGTGAAGTAAGCATTGCACTTTATAAGCACTGTATCCTAAGTGGAAAATGCAATGTCTAATAAAACAGGCGGAAAATGGAATGTCTAATAAAAATATTTAAATAGGCACCAAAAAATTCAATTTATTTTCTATTTGTACTACTTTTGTTTCACCTCCTTAAAACGTTTTATATTCACAGTGTATAAAATGATGTTTTGGCATATGTGTAAGTATTCATTATGAAATAAATGCCACAACAAATTAGTATTCATCATCACACACAGTTATTGTTAGTACATGGTGATAACATTTGATATCTCTCAATGCAATATTTCCTGAAGACATCCTAGTGTTCCTCATGCATCCTATATATGTTGATAATGTTCATTTTGATGAATTTCTCACACTTTCTCCATCCCTTTTGACCCTGATAATCAACATTCTATTATTTCTTTGTATGAGTGGTATTCTTTTGTATTCTACTTAAAAGATTTATTTTAATCAGGATCATTCTAATTACTATAATCTTCTTTCGGGGAATCCTTGTTCTCACTGAAAAAGAAATTATTTGCGGGCAGTTTGGGGAAGGGAGTGTGTGTTTGTGGTAGTGCTGCTGGTGAAAGTCTGTGTGTAATGGGGATGACTACATCACATAGATGGAATGTTTTCCTCTAAAAGACAGAAACTATGAGTAGAGAAGGTGAATTTCTTAAGGTGCTGGTATGTTCATCCCTTAGTGTTTGATAACAATGATAGCTATGGCGACAGAGAAGATCTCTAGCAGCAAATGGTGTCTGAGTGCTCTAGTACTCCTGAAGATCTCGAGTTGTGGATTCTCAATACTGAGATTGTTATTATTTTTTTTTGATAGTCCTAGGAGTCCATGCAACTTAGTTCTTAATTCCGTAGCTTCCTGGTGGGCCAAGATGTGGGAACTCCTCAGTCATAGTTGCCAGTGTTGCTCTTCCAAGGTCTTAGCAGTCTGAGACCCTTGGTCAAGAAGCTTTGAAATTTCTTCTGATGTGGGATATCCTGAATATGTGTTGCTATTCTTGGTTGATGAATAAAACTGTTTCAGCCAATGGCTTAGCAGAGTAAAGCCAGGTGGGAAATCCAAAGAGAGATAGAGAGAGAGAGTAGGCAGAGTCAAAGAGACACCAAGTAGCTAATGAATGAGAAAGATGCCAGAACATCACCAGTAAACCACATCCTTTTTGTGATACATAGATTAATAGAAATGGGTTAGTTTATGATGTAAGAGTTAGCTAAAAATATTCCTGAACCATTGGTCAAACAATGTAGTATTTAATATAGTTTCTATGTGATTATTTTGGTCTAGGTGGCTGGGAAACAAAAGTACAGTCTCTGTCTACATTCTTCATAGTTCTTGAGATAACCAGGCCCTGTAACTTATATCCGTCTTTTAACCTTAGTGTTCCATCTTCTCTGTATTTCCACAATTTGTCTTGTTCCTTCATGGCCACTACATTCAACTTTTCAAGTGTACTCCATTGTTTTCTCCATCATCAGAGTTAACATGACTCCTAATACAGCTTCTGTTGCTTTTGTGCTGCTGCTGCTGCTGCTGCAGAGGATAATGATGGTGAAGATGATGATGATGATGTTGATGATGATGATGGTGGTGATGATGATGATGGTAGTGATAATGAAGATGACAATAGTCCTATTTATCATTATTATTGAGATTCTGACTGTTTTACAGTTCTCTGTACAGCTGGTCACTCTGTAGACCTCTTAAACTGCTAAGTGTTACCCCACACCTGTCTGTCAGCTGTGAAACGGCTTACTCTACCTATATGTGAGTGGCTTAGCAGGCTTCATGTTTTGCTGTCACTGTTGCTTCTGTTTGCTGTCTTAGACCTCACTACTAAATGCACACACACAAAAAAAGCCAATAGAAGGAAAACGTTCTGGAACCAACTGTTGTAGCCCCAGAGGAAAGAAGTTTATCTCAATCATTCAAGTAGTGAGCCCAACAACTAGCTTTTAGAGTCATAGTATGAGTGTTTATATCAGTCACAGCATGCCTCACAGACAAAGGAAGATTCATATTTTCACTAACTACATCTCTGCCCCTTTACCACCTATCACTGTAGTCCCTCTAGTGATCACCAGAAAAAGTATTTCAATTCTGCCTTACGTAGAAGGGATTGTAAGATCATTAGGTGCTCATGGATTGGGGTAGCAAAATGTCCATCACAAACTGAGACAATCATGACTATATCTTCACCTACTGACATAGGGTAAATCAGCTATGGTCATAACAGAGTTTCATCAAATAATTTCAGAGTGTTGAGAGAAGTTGGTGTTGGTATAAAGATAACCATCTGCCTTGTTGATAGTATTCTCAAGATTTGGCAGTGATGGAGAATACAACAGCATCCAAATTTTAAATTAAACTGTCACTCGTGTAAGATCTTTGCTTTTCTATATGAAAATGAACACCAGAAGTAATGACTTTAATGACGATTTAAACAATTTGTCATTAGCTCTAATGATGATTTTAATGGATCGTTAAGGATACTTAACATCTTCCCAGTTTCCCAAAGAGAAATAGGGCCCCTTATCCACCACATAACTACCTGTGTGTGTGCCTGACACATTTTCTTTATTCAGTTCATACACCTATGTTCATACTGATTTCATAGGTTAATTATTTAGCATAGTGCTTCAGGGAACATGGAAGTGTAGATATCTTTAAGGTACTTACTTTGTTTTGTTTAATATTACTTCAATTTGAAGAAAAGCCCTTTGTATTCAGTTGTCCTGGTAAGTATATATATCTTATTTGCTTGCCAAGAAGTATTTCCACTTTGTTTTGTTTATTACTTTCATGGCAGTGCTTTAGTCATTTCTACTGGTTGTCACTAAATGCCTTAGATATTATATGAGAATTTTTTTTCAGACAGGGTCTTAGCTGCTCTGTAGTCTAAATTGACTTGGAAACCCACTTTGTAGCCCACGCTAACATTTGACTCATGAACAATTCCTAGTTCTGGGATTTACAGGCATGAGACACCATAAAAGGCTAAACATAAAATAAATTGATTTTCATAAATTTTGAAGTTATATTTCTAACATGAGGATTAATGCCTGTCCAAGATATAGTGCTCTTTCTTCTTGATGCCCACAATCCACCTGTTCCTTCTGTCCCCACATTGCAGACAGAAATCTATAATAGCCCGGTAGTGGTGGTACACACCTTTAATTCTAGCACTCAGGAGGCGGAGACAGGTTGATCTCTGTAAGTTTGACACCAGTTTGGTCTACAAGAGCTAGTTCCAGGACATGTTCCAAAGCTACAGAGAAACCCTGCCTCAAAAAAGAAAAAAAAATAAATAAAAAGAAAAGCAAAAAAGAAAATCTATACTGTTCTTTATTTCTCCTGAAGATCCAAATAAAATTATAGATATTCTTTCCTCACCTGAACTTAATCCCTATCCAAATGTCTTCTAAAGGCATTGATTCCAAATTCCAACATTTTAGAGGGTAAGTCTTCTTTATGTGGATTTTAGAGTAACAATTTTCAGTTCATAACAAATGGACAGCATTTTCAGTATCCTTTCTGTTGCACTGATTTTTTTTTTTTTTTTGAGTATACAGTTCATTTCTGTGAGATAAAGGCACATGGGCAAAATTAATGTCTAAACTTTTTCCACCATGCAAACACCTCATTGCTATTGTTGAAAGCATGTCTGTGGTATTTGAGGTTATGGACCATCTCAATTTATTCAGCAGGAAGCTAATCGCTAATTAACCACATTTTTATTAACACCTTTGCCAAACATACCCACCCTCACAGAAAGGATTCCAGCTGTTTCGCTAATTGTTTAGGCATCAGCTAAGTCAAGTACCCCACTGGTCACAGGTAACAAATAATGCTCAAACATCTGCTTGCTAACAATATAACCTGACTCATTTACCATCACTGGTTTCCTGATATTGTACCCACAGGAGATGTTTAATAAATAATGAAATTCTCCTACCTGTTGAGAAGAATAAAAACAGCTATACTATGGAGGCCAAAGATACCATGGCCCTTTGTTATCTTTTAGAAGGCACAATTGCTGGTCATGAGAACTGTGAAAATTGTCCTGAACATCAGTATATTTTCATAGCACGGTCTGAGTTTTGTGTGGACTGCTCTAAAATTAGGTCAATTCCCCTGGGAATTCTTCTTGGATTTAGGAGAAATATAATTTCAGTTTCTGCTTAGTTTGTTGACAAAGCAAGCAGTGATCCAAATGATTAAACTCCTATCACCAGAGATAGTTACAAGGCCATGCTTCAACTAGCTAACAATGAGACAACAAATCGCAAGCTATTTGGTGTTCTGCCCTCAAGAACAGTTAGTTTTAAATGTTCTCAGATAAAGTATTAAAATTCAATAAAATAAAACAACATTTTTCAAAGACATACTACAATACATTTTAAATAGAAGCTTTAATTTTAGAATGCTATTTATGCTAAATTTCAAAATCTTAATTTTGTATTATTATTTTTGCATCTACCTAATAAAACACATTTATTGTCTTTCACTATAAGAGTATATATTCTCTTAATGACAAAATACAATGCTCTTTCTTTCCAAACACTTTGTATTTTTTTATCAGCATTTTTATTTTTTTTTTGTCTTTAGGTATTTTTTATTTCCTCAATTTTTATTATCAGGAGTGACTGAAATAAAAAATATAATTGAGTTCCATCATTATTGTCATTATGGAAATGGCTTTAAGAGAAAACTGGTCAGATGAATATTATTGCTTCCCACTTTTCAACTGGTAAATAGTTGCCATTGATAAAACAGACAAGCCCAGAGAATCTGTCCAGAATGTTCAAGATATGATGTATTATACAACATGCCTGTTCTCGGGGAGAACATCTATGACATAATTATGTGTACTTCTTGATCTCATCATATAAGACAAGCACAAAGCCACCACCCATGCCCCTGAGAACGTTGGACCATGCACCCTTGAAAAAGGCCTTGCTTCCTTCGTCACGAGCAATCTTCCTCCAGCAGTCGATCGTGCCTGTGTACAAGATGTCAGTTCCTTTGCGTCCTGACTGCATCATCATACGACGGCGAATCGTGTCAAAGGGATAGGAAGTCAAGCCAGCGACAGCCGTGACAGACTGTGCAATCATCCAGCTGATGAAGATGTGAGTGTTCTTGGGATCTGGAAGCATTCCCTTTGCAGTGTCATAGATGCCAAAGTAGGCAGCTCGGTAGATGATAATGCCCTGGACTGACACATTAAAGCCTTGGTACAGGCCCCTAATCCCATCAGATTTGTAGATCTTAACCAGGCACTCACCAAGGCCTTTGAATTCCCTTTCAGCTCCAGCTTTGCCCACATCAGCTGCTAGATGGGTACGGGCAAAATCAAGGGGGTACACAAAGCACAGAGATGTGGCCCCAGTGGCACCACCTGATGCCAGGTTCCCTGCAAAGTAGTGCCAAAACTGGGTCCTCTTATCCACACCACCCAAAAAGATCTGCTTGTATTTATCTTTGAAGGCAAAGTTGAGAGCCTGGGTGGGGAAGTATCTGATGACATTGGCCAGGTTACCACGCCAGAAGGACAGGACTCCCTGTTCCTTGGGGATACGAACCACACAGTCTATAATGCCCTTGTATTGCTTATCTGCCGTGATTTTCTTGCTGGCATGCTGCACCTGCAGCAGCAGCTTGACCCGCTCGATGGGCGCTACAGCCGCCTTGGAGATGGCCGCGGCCACTCCACCTGCGAAGAAGTCCTTGGCGAAGGACACAGCGGCATCTGTCACGTTGAAAGAGAAAGAAAAGAAAGGCAGGGGAGCGCGGAACGGGACTGGCTTGACAACCGGTTTCGACTCCCAGACTCTGGGACAGCATTTTTATTTTTATTATTTTAGCTCACATACAAAGCAATGGGCTTCACTGTGGCATTTTCATACAAGGATACATTACACTTTGTTTTTATCTCCCCCCATTCTTGCAGCTCTTCCTATTCCCAAGTCCTCTTTCCTTGTCCCTTTTGACTCAGAATATCTTTTTTATTCTGTTTTCAAGCCACATATAATCACTCACCTTCACTTTTCCCACCCACAAAATCTCTTCCTCCCCCATCACACCCCCTTTCTCATAACCCTCCCCACACACATGTCCACAAAAAATTAAAGCTAGATTCCTCGTGTAAGAGAAAACACTTTGTATTTTTATTTTGTGTATATATTGACTTCTACCAGGGAAAAATCCCACATTTTCATTTTGCAGTGAATGCATATACACACCTCTCAGTTGAACAACTGCTTTCCAGTGTTACTGAGAAAATGGAAATAAACAGAAGAGAAGGTCCAATTTCTTTTTATGAGGTTGTGTAACAACTGCTACCTACTTATTCTTTTACAAAATCTTAATGATATTCAATGTGATAGCCAAAACCTGTGTATCTTCATAATTACTTTGAGAAGATTCACTTGTCTTTTCTTGGCTGTTATCCAGGTATGTTTGTTGTTCTTTGTGATCTCAGCAACTCCTTTCCTCTCTGCTTCCTCAATATGTACTTTCAAGGCACCAACTTCCTCTCTATGCCTTTTTACAAAAAGACACAGGGATTTGATGGTGTCAGCAAAGTATCCCACAATAACCATTCCTCTGGGAGGTGCTAATCTTGGGAGCCATCTCTGAGTTTATTCTGCCTCATAGTGGAAGCATTTTTATCTATTATCCATGTCTAACTTTGTAATTAGCACATTTGTTCCACAGCATCCTACTTACTTGAGTGTCTACGGTAGTATTAATTTAAAAAACAATTGCGTATAATTCAAAGAAGAGGAAAAAGAGTAAATTAAAGTGATTATTTACTCAGAAATAAACCTTTCCAATTAAAGTTTCAATTTTCAAGCATTAATTTCCATGGTATCTCCCAAAGAACATCACAAAGTCTATAACTTGACAAAAGGAACACTACTTACTTTGCTTGAGGTAAATAGATTTAACTTGTATTTCAAGTGATTAAAATTCTAATTTTTATTATAATTGATTGATTATAATAATAATTAAATGAACTGTATTGATTGTCAACAATACAACACTATGCATTTGTGTTTTAGGTTATAAAATAGAATTATTTCCTTAAATAGATATTAAAATCACACATTTCACATATTCAGCTATATTTATAATATGATCAGAAACAAGCATTATCTTTCCAAGATAATTATTTTATGTTTTAAATGCAGATAATAAAAACCATCTTAAAAAGGTATAACAAAAAACAAATTAGACTCCTGCTGTGGGTTAGTCCTTTTTTTTTTTCTTTTTCTTTTCCTATTTGCTACTCTTTATTTTTTTATTAAAATTTTCCACCTCCTCCCCTCATCCCACTTCCCTCCCCTCCCCCTCCCTCTCCAGTACAAAGAGCAATCAGGGTTCCCTACCCTATGGGAAGTCCAAGGTTCTCCCCCCCTCCCCCACGCCCAGGAAGGTGAGCATCCAAACAGACCAGGCTCCCACAAAGCCCGTCCATGCAGTAGAATCAAAACCCAGTGCCATTGTCCTTGGCTTCTCCATCAGCCCTCATTGTCAGCCACATTCAGAGAGTCCGGTTTGATCACATGCTCCATCAGTCCCGGTCCAACTGGCCTTGGTGAGCTCCTATTAGATCAGTCCCACCGTCTCAGTGGGATGACGCACCCCTCGAGGTCCTGACTTCCTTGCTCATGTTCTCCCTCCTTCTGCTCCTCATTTGGAGGGATAGTCCTTTATGCTGTGAATAAATATTATTCACATCGTTAATAAAGAAGCTGCTTTGTCCTATAGCAAGGCAAAATAAGAATGGGTGGGAAAGTCAAAGTAAAAAAATATAGAGGAGAATGGTGGAATCAGGGAGATGTGAGCCAGGTTGTTGAAACAAGATATTCTAGAAAACAGGTAAAGCCACGAAGCCACATGGAAAAATGTTGATTAATAGAAATGGGTTAATTAAGTTGTAAGAGCTGTTTAATAATAAGCCTGAGCTATAAGACAAATATTCTATAATTAATATAACTATGTGTATGATTATTTGGTACTGGGTGGCAGGGACAAAAGAAGAGCTCTGCCTCTGTTTACAAACTCTCTCATCACTTAACTCTCTACATTCCTAGAGTGTGTTACAAGTTAAAAAATGTCTAGCAAATTCCTGAGACACATATGTTCATCAGAGAATTTTCTGTAGATATGTCTGTGAGTGAAGTGGGCCAGAGATGCATTCCTACAAGACCAAGCACCATCAAATTCTGCAAGGCAATCTCACACCAGAGGAAGGGAGAAGGGGAGGGTTGAGGAGAGCTTGAGGGAATGTGATAGTTGAGATGGAGGAAGGATAGAGATGAGAGCCAGGCTTGAAAGGAGCAAGCATAGGACCAAACTAGTTCCTCTGAATGTGGTTGACAGTTAAATTGCTGGGGCAAACTGAGGGGCCCCTGGCAGTGGCACCAGGATTTATCCCTACTGCATGTACTAGCTTTTTGGGATCCTATTCTTTTTGGATGTATATTTTGCTTAGCCTAGATATAGTAGGGAGGGCCTTAGACCTTCTCCAGAGCAATGTGTCTTACCCTCTCTGAAGATTGATGGGGGTGTGAAATGGGAGGAGGGGAGGGAGTGGGAACTTGGAGTGTTTTTTTTTTAAATCTAATAAATTAAAATAAATAAATAAATATTTGGTTATTAAAAGAAAGAATTAATGAACAGGAAGTCTGTGAACTTTTCACCATTAAACACTTTTAGGTAAATAGGAAAAAGGGATGCATATATACCTGAACTTACAAGACTGACAAGGAAAATTAACAATGTAGTCACCAGTGATGTAATATTAACCAATTATCTTAAAGTAACACAGTATGTTTATATTTCTTCTTCTTCTTCTTCTTCTTCTTCTTCTTCTTCTTCTTCTTCTTCTTCTTCTTCTTCTTCTTCTTCGTCTTTTAAACATTGTATCTTTTGGTGACATTCTGTATAATTTATTTTGTTATCTAGCAAAATCTTCATTAGCTTAAATTTGTACTTAATAGAAATGAAAAAAAGGCTGTTATTTTGTTTATAGACCTGTGACAGTGAATAAATTTCTACTGTCAAAATACAAAATATAAAGCTAATTGTTAGAGGTCATGTCTGAAATTGCAGCTCATTGGGTGAAGAGTCAGGAAAATTGGTCATTTGTTGCCAGTTAGACTCCCTGTTTCAGTTAATCAAATACCCATATAAACACACATTTTTTCAATAAAACAATTCCAATTTATGTCATCTTAGATAACTATACTGATTATTATTCATCAAAAATGTTGTAATGCAAATTAAGCAGCAATAATATTTTTGTTTTGATATTTTTGAGACAGGGTTTTTCTATGCTGTCCTAACTATTCTGGAAGCTGCCCCTGCCTCATTATTGCTGAATTACAGACTTGCATCACCACTACCTGGCCAGTAATAGTTTTAAAACATTTATATTACTTAATTTGCATCTAATCACTCCCAATTAATAAATTAATCTCATGAATCCTTTTTCTCCAACACAGTTTTTTGTTATTGATTACTTGTGAATTTTATGCAATATACCCCAATCACACACTAGTCCCATTCCTCCCAGGTCCACTCTTCCACTTGTGTGCCTTTCCCTCCCCACTAATGTAATATATCAACTACAACTTGTGTTGCCTATATACTCACTGAAGCATGGACAAACTTCCAGTAGCCACCCTCTTAAAGATAACTATGTTCTCTCCTATCCCTGTCTGAAACCATCAGCTGTGAAAAGTTACACTTTGGCATCTTTATCACAATTTTTAAGGACTCTCTTCAACCCTGTAAATGGTTTACTTTTTAGGAAAGTGAGGTTTTGCTACAGAAAACTTCAATGTCCTTCAATTATATTTCAGGACTAGGAATAATTATGAGACTCACTGGATGCTTGTCAACATTATTTATTGAAAATATAAGAAACATTGAAAAAAACACAAGTAGAACACAATTACCTTGTAATTGTTTCAGTTTTGATCCAATAAAATTAATCTCAATCTATTATTTATTATCCACAAGGGTGTGATTTGCTTTTAATTATGCAAGAATGCAGTATTAGCATCAGTTTGAAAGTCTGATATTTCAGGAATTAGTACACAGTGTGTGCTATGGGTATATCTAAGTTACTGCCTATTTTATTTATTGATCAAAATATTATAAAAATAAGCAAAGTGTAGATATAAATCACATTGAAAATGTTCCTGTCATCAATAATAGGTATTGTTTTTATAGTTTTTTTTAAATTTTTACTAGACTTCCCTCCAAATATTTCAGACTAATATATTTCACACAGTCTTTGAGATCATTGTTTTTACAAAGGAAGTGTTATTATATAAAGAGGAAAGCTAATTAACAGTAAAGGCAATGCTATGCTCGCATTAATTCATAAATATACACTTATCAATGTAGTTGGCTTGCTATATAACTCCAACTGTATTTCTCCTGAGCACAAATGTAAGTGACCCTATTTTCTACTACAGAGCTATACATGGTCATCTATATTCACAGCTGCTCTATTCATAATAGGTATTAAGTGGAATCTGCCTAGATGCTCATCAGCACATGAATGGGCTATGAAATCTGTTGCAAACACACAATAAAATTTTTATTTAAATGCAAAGAAAAATGAAAACATTACAGTTTCAAGGAAATGATTGGAAGTTTAAAACATTAGACTGTGTGATTTAACCCAGACTGAGAAAGATAAATATCACATGGTCTCACTCATATGTGAATTTTAGTGTTGAATTCTTTAGACCTGTATCTCAAATTGAAATATCTGTAGAGTAGTGGGAACAGAGAAAGAGGCCATTGGTGGAAGACAGGGGGAAAGACTGAAGTGGCAGTGGATTGTGGAGGTGTGTATATGAACGGCCCCCAAAGATTCTTATATTCGAATATTTAGTCACCAGGAAGTGGCATTATTTGAAAAGATTAGAAGGGTTGAGAGGTGTGGCTTGTTACAGGAAATGTGTCACTGGGAGTGGTCTTTGAAGATTCCAAAACCCACAGCCAGCCCAGTCTCTCTCTCTCGATCTAAGAATTAGCATGCAGCTCTGAGCTACTGCTCTACTGCTGTTTATGCCACCATTATAATAATGGACAGATCCTCTGAAACTGTAAGCAAGCCCCCAATTAAATGTGTTATTTTATAAAAGTTCTCTTGGTTATGGTGTGTCTTCACCTGAATAGAATGGTGACTTGGAAAGGGATAATTGACTATAGATTATGGAAAGGGGGAAATGGGGTAAGAGGTTTAATAAAAGAGAATGTTGAGTGTTGAGAGGGTAGTAAAGAAGAGGAAGGAACCAGGGACAACTGGCAGTCAGGCTGTTTGAAAATACTTTTTGGAATCCTATTGCTATTAAGCTTCCTAAATTAAATGTATATATGTTTTATATGTGTATATGAGTATCCATGTGTAAATTATATATATATGTATATATGCATATTGCATTATGTATATATACATTTACATATATCTTTTTGATTCAGGAAATATTGTTTCTTATATATTTAGTTTATGAGATTTAGCATGTAAGATTAAAACCTGTAATACTGAATTTTAGTGTCCTTTGATGCCTGTGTAATAAACACTTGATGCTGACCTGTCCACTATAAGGCCTAAAGGAAATTTTAAGTTGTGTCTACTAGTGTCAGAAAGTTAGAGCACTGGTAGTGTGCACTGAAAATGCATACAGGAGCCCAAGTCCCTTCCTTTGCTCTATGCCTTTTAGCAGACAAAAAAAAATGAAAAGGCAATCCTGCTACAAGCTCCTATCATGATGCTCTGTGGCAGGCACTATAGCACCATGAGACAGGGCTCAGGGATCATGGATTGAAATTTCTGACCCTGTAATCCTAGAGTAGTCTCTTCTTTGAGTTTATTTTCTTAGTTGTTTTATGGCAGGGTTCCAGTATATTGAGATCAAATTAAATACTATCACATTATAAGTAGTATCCAACACTCTATAGGACAGACATAAAACATTTAAATGCTTTTACACCAATGTAATCAGGCTGCTGCATTTTAACTAGTTACCATTCATGATTCTAGCATTAAGCTGTGAAGACTATATTGGCAGAAGGAGATCAGTGAGTGCTATATTTTCTTAGTATAAAACAAAACAGAGAGAAGAATTGATTGGAAACTTTAAAGACCCATAGATTGTCTATTAAACTGTGAACTGAAAATCCTCAAGTTTTCAGTGAATTCAAAGTAAGTCTGTAGATGTCACTTGTTTCCTGAGAAAACAAAGGAGAATTTCACAGAACTGAAAATAGGACAAAATGCTTGCATAGGAGGTGACTTAAATAGAAGTCCTCAGGGGTCTTTGGTGACAGATGTATCATCAGAGTTTTTAATAGTGGTCTTCTGAGGGTGATTTTTCTAGTTTAAATAAACATGGGAAGGATAAGCTATACTTTTAAAAATCATGACACTTAAATAAGCATAAAGGGAACATATGTCAGTTACTAGAGTTAATTCACAAATGTGACTACAATTAAGATATTACAACTAATTTAAAGGGATTATAAAAACACTCCTTTATGTCTAATAAATGGTGAAATAAGTCTGCTAATAAAAACTGGTTTACAACATACAGGAAAAATAAACATAATAGCTAGATTCATCTTTTCTATGGGAAAAAATAGTTCTGTGTGTTTACAAACAAAATTTATTTGTAGTTATATGAGTATTAGGCTTCATCATTTAGCTCTATCCCTAATTGTTATAGCCTTACCCAGTCAGAGGTTATGATTTCCAATCTTCTGTATCTATTGAAAAGATTCAGCATGAATTGGTCTGGTAAAACTCTTTCATAGTTTTCTTGACAATGAAATAAAAAAAAAAATTTCCCTGACCATGCAGGATACTCAGGCTTAAACTAGTCTACAAAAATAATAAGGGAAACAAATATATGTGTGACTTTGTACAAGCCTTCTTACAAAATAGTGGGAGACTTCATAACTAAGTGACTTTAAAATCCTGTCCTCGTGATTACACTTTTAGACTGAAATAATTGTATTCTTTAATTCCACCTCTTCTTGTTTTGTGTTATTTATTCTGGTTTTCTTCTTCTTCTTCTTCTTCTTCTTCTTCTTCTTCTTCTTCTTCTTCTTCTTCTTCTTCTTCTTCTTCTTCTTCTTATTTTTTACTTTTTTGTTTTATTTCCTCTTTTCTGAACATGCACTAATGCACTAAGACATTCATAGAATCCTTGCACAAGTTAGGATTAGGTGCAGTTGCCTATTATATTTGATATTTTCAGCTCCCTATCAATGTACCAGTTTGAAGGGTAGTAGGAAGAGTCTAGAAAATATTACAAAATTACAGTTGGTTCATGAATATTTAAATTAAATTTATACTGTCTTTTCTTTCATCATTCAGTACTTTTTCCATTTCTCAACTTATTCACATAAATTCTGTTTACGTGCTGGAAGATGTATTTAATTTTAGGCTATTGTGGAAAGACGATGAGTTGGTTCAGTGTGTGTAAATATTAAGTTTTCAACGAATTTCTACTGGACGTGAGGATACTTTCAACACCTTTCACCAAAGGTACACAGCTGAACAATCTGTGATTTACTGTTTGTAGTATCACTTTGTCAAGAATTCAACAACCTTCTTTCCCTGCCAGGTACTCTAGTTTTAGAATCACAGTCATGTTAGATTTAACATATTACTAAAAACTGGTGACCTGAACACTTTTTTACAAAAGAGTATGGCACTTCTCTTTTGGGAACTCAATTTCTTATATCTCTCCGTTTTTTTTTTGTTTTTTGTTTTTTGTTTTTTTTTTTTTTTTTTTTTTTTTTTTTTGTGATTTAGAAAGCAGCTATAGGATGTTATGCTGTGAATGCAACAAGGTGAAATTCCAGAAGACCTGAAAGAATAGTACAAGCTCTGTGCCTGTTGTTTTGAGAAAATGGTCTACTGTACATTTTACCTATTAGCTTCCACTACATCTGTTGTGTAAGTAAAGAAAGTATAGAAAGTATAGAAAAAAAAACTCTATCATCTTTCTCTAGCTTTTCTGACCACATGTGACGGGCTCACAATTATCTTACTGTTCCATCTATGAGTAATAAACATGCTTTATGTAACTTTTTAGGTGAATATACTTTGGGGAATCATGGTGTTGGCCTAATCTAGCTGTCTTGAGGGATATGCACTATAGATGTTTTGGGTTAGCATCCATGACTCCTGGTACATAGTGGGCCTTTCAGTTCTGGAGAAACCAAAGCAGTTCTCAGGCAGGGAAATATTCAGGCTGCCTTTTGATTCTCTATTTTTGCTAGAGGCCAATGAAGCATATGTCAGCTTTACAGGATAACTGATCTTAGACACTAAATATGTGCACCCCACAGAGCTAGCAAACATCAGTTTGTCCTGAAAACTACCATTGTATGGAATCTGGCAATTGCCATTTTATTCTGCTTCAGATAAACGTATAAAATGTTGGATTTGGAATATACTTATCTCAGCCTCGGTCTTTATAAGATTTCTCTAACCTGAGTAATATTCATATCTCACTAACTATATCAGGTAACCTTGACCTAGTAAATAAGTACTGGTGCTAACAGTAAACATCATACTAAATCCATGAATGTGGAGATTAATGAAATTTATTAGAAATTACTACCCATATTGGGACCCGATGTGGTAGGCTATCTAAGGTAAACTAATTTATTCCAAAATACTTCATGAAGCTACCTATAGTCTCACAAAATAAGCATACATAATATCAGAATTTTGGTAGCTAAGGTCTCTCATGAACTCATGGAGAGCAATGGATACAATCTCTAGTCCAGATTAAAAATTACTAGAGTTATCCATTATTTTCTATATCCTCTTGGAAGAGTACTCAACAAGAATGAGACAAGTAGGCTACAACTCCATAGCAAAACATTAGCCTCCAATGTGACTACTGTTCCCTTACAAATCCATTTTTATATTAATCCTATAGCCTCTGAACAGAGAAAACAGAAAAGGATGTTTTTAGGTTGTAACAGAACCTGGGAAACTGATCAGTCCATTTTTTTTTCTTTACACAATGAAAATCCTGAATCTTGGAAAAAAACTAATCTAACAAAATATTTTTTCCCTAATGCTAACTTGAAGGTTAAGGTTGAAAATTGTTGGTTGATTTTTAACTTTCTGTTTCTCTGAAATAACATCTTACACAGCACCTGACAGACCTTGAATTTCCTAGATACCACCTGTAGGGGAAATACGAAGATGAAAAAAAGATACCACTAAGTGAAAACTTAAATGATGGAGGATAATATTATGGGTGAGCAGACTGTTTTTCAAGTTTACAGACCTTTGGCAAGATGCAGTGTGTACCACCGAGAGTACACATTCAGAATCAGTACTCTCCTTCCCCAGCTGCCTAGAGTGTTGCTCACAGAAAGTCTCTTTTCAAATGCAAAAGAAGTTCAGCTGAGGTCCCTTGCTGTTTACCTGCTTACGTTGGTACTGTTAATACAGTTAAAAGAACCTAAATTTTAGTCCTTAAGGAAAACTGAAGATGAGTTTTCTATCTCTCCAAGAATGTTTCGGGGCTTCAGTACCTCATTGGGATTATTGAACAATCCTGCCACTTTGGTGGTGCAAATTCAAACTTCTCAGCCTCTCCGTGGTGTATTCAGATGGCTATTATTGAGTAATGTAGTCACTACTGTGTAACCTGATTTAATAATCCATTATCAGTGTGTGTGTGTGTATGTACCCATATTCTATAAGGCATATCTCTCTAATGCAGACATCTTCACTCTTTGTATCTTGTTTCCACTAAATCTTCTTCCTTATAAGGAAAACAATGATTGAATTTAAAACACAACCTCATTAAACTTGACGTGACATGTGTCTGTGTGTGTGTGTGTGTATGTGTAGGAGAAAGAGAAGGGGGGAGGGAGGGGGGAAGAGAGAGAGAGAGAGAGAGAGAGAGAGAGAGAGAGAGAGAGAGAGAGAGAGAGAGAGAGAGAGAGAGAGAAACAGACTGAAAAAGGTAGGAAAGACAGACAGAGACAAATTCCAGTCTGTATACTAGAGCAACTTGTCAACCTGACATTTACAACTTGTTCTTCATATTAAGAAATATTTCTGTAGTTAATTGTTATAATCTACATCTAGTTTTCAACAAAACATTTATTATTAACACTACTAGGTTTAGTGTTATATGATTTGCATCGATTTTAATTGCTTTTCTCTGTTCCACTCTCTTCTTTCCCCATCCCCTTCTATCCTCTCTCATAATCCCCATTCTTCAAATTTTATCATCAAGTGATGATAAAGTATTTATAATGGAAGACTTATTAGCAGCTTTGATAGTGGTGCATTAAATTATAAAGTATAGGATGGCAATGAAGAAGGAGGGCTTTGTTTTTACTACCCACATCAGCATTAATCCAATATTGAAACCAACAGATAGCCCTGCACAGACAAGCACAACATTATAAGCTTAAGGACTACAAGAGAATCAGTTATATCATAAGCATGAAGAAAATAAAAAGTTTAACATTTTAAAATTTGAATTTTGGGTAACCATTATTAAATATAAAATAGCAATTGCATTAAGTAATCAAAATACTTAGTAGCACACATTCTACTCTACAAGGTTTTCTAGATTCTATGTAAAACATTCAGAGGGTACACTGCCTGCTGCATAAGCTTGAGAACCAGAGTTAGAATCCAGAGCAGCTGTATGAGGCCATGAGTGCTAACACACGCCTCAAATCGTAGAGCTAGGAGGACGTAGAGACCAAAGGGTGCCCAGGACTTTCAGGATAGTCAAGCTACCCAATCATTGATGATATTCAGGATCAGTTAAATATATTTTCTCAAATACTAAGAGTGATGGAGGAAGACACACATCTTAATTTCATTTTAATTGTTTTGATATTATATAATAAACAGCAAATTTGGTAGTCAGAGTGTATTTTAGCTTACACTTCTAGCTTATAGTTCAACATCGTAGATATGTCAAAGCAACAAGGTGTTAAAACAGCTAGTGTTATCACATTCATTACACAGAGCTACAGAGCTAAAAGAAATGAGTACATGCATGCTTACTTGCCTCAGCCTTCTCTCTACAGGCATATAATACAGGACCCATGGAAGAGTTCTATGTAGAGTGGATTTTTTTTTTTTTTTTTTTTGGTTTTTTTCAAGACAGGGTTTCTCTGTGGTTTTGGAGCCTGTCCTGGAATTAGCTCTTGTAGACCAGGCTGGTCTCGAACTCACAGAGATCCACCTGCCTCTGCCTCCCAAGTGCTGGGATTAAAGGCATGCGCCACCACCACCCGGCTGAGTGGATATTTTTATAACAATTGTTGTCATCAAGTCAATCTTCCACAGACATGTTACTTACTAATCTGATTTAGACAGTAAGACGTCTTTGGGGAAATTCGGTATGTAGAACAATCTCTTCATAGCAGTTGTCAGGAAAGAGGATATCTATGCATGAGACCATTGATATTATCTTCTTGTATTGATGTCTCTAGAGAGGATAAAGAAATTTTCTTTTTAATCTAATTATCAGGAGCACCTCTTTCTAGTTAACATGTGTTGATAGTTGAGAACCTTGTCTCTTCATCCACTTCTCCCCATAATGACAAGAATACTGATCCTCTTTCACGTCTCACCCCATTTGATATATTGAATCATTACATTGAAGAGGAGCCCTAGAACTTTGGCTCAGATAGTTGTTAGCATTAAAGTTTATTTGGTGCCTTTTTTATTTATACTTGCTTAAATATTGGTCCTCATTAATTACCCTGAGTATGGACAGACATTTTCCTTGTCACTGTTGCTTGAATAATTATATATATATATATATATATATATATATATATGTTGATGTATGATTCCACTCTATATTCTATAAATATCATTGGTTAGTAAAGAAACTGTCTTGGGCCTGCACAGGGAATAGAGGTTGGCAAGGAAAACTAAATTAAATGCTGAGAGAAAGTAGGTGGGAGAGAAGCCAGGTAGCCCCAATGGAGTCAGATGAAACTTTACCCAGTAAGCCAAAGCTACATGGCTATACACAGATTACTAGAAATAAGTTAAATTAAAAGCTAAGAGCTATCCAATAAGAAGTCAGAGCTAATAGGTCAAGCAGTGATTTAATTAATATAGTTTCTGTGTCCTTATTTTGGTTCTGAGCAGCTGGGAAAGAACAGGAAACCCATCCTTACTTTAAATTGGTGCCTGCCACTGACCACCCCAGCCAGATATGGGGTTTTCTGGGACATGGTTCCTCAAAGACTAGGTGGATAAGGATTCTACAGTGACAAACAGAAACAAACACAGAGGCAGGTTGAAGCTGAGTATATTTTGCAGCTGTCAAGCAGGGGTTTTTAAACAAGAAGGTATTACAATTCTAAAAGATGTGTCCAGTGAAGCAGTCACAAAGAATAATTATCACAATCATCTGGCACAAGAAAGCACAAAATCAATCAGGTATTACATTTCCTGAACAGTGAATCCAAAGAATCAATTATGTTTGGAACAGATTACATCATAATCATTAAACAGAACAAAATACAAAAAAATCACTTATAGTTAATGACAAACTTTTAGAAGTGAGTTAAAAAAGTCTTTAAGAGCACTTGGTTATGACTCCTAGGTTCTGATCAAGTTTATAAATTTCCATGAGTAATGCTTATCTAACATCTATCTTCTGTCTTATTAAAAATCTTCAAAGCTTAATTTAAAACTATATTTAAACAATGCTTTCTATACACAATGTCAGTGCCAACCTCATCTACACACACAGCTATACAAGTTCATATGTTGTTGGGAGGATATTCTATCAAATCTTGTAATTATGAAAATGATTATGAAGCAAAACATTGATTTTCTCAGAGAAGAGGTCATGGCCAATGACCCCATTTTGAGGGGTAACTTCTTACCCAATTTTCTCACTTAGAATCTCAGCCCAGGCGATCAGGAACATCCTGTAAATATAGAAAAAGAATAGTAGAAGATAAAGCAAAAAACTGCCATGAGAACTATGGCTCGCTATTTTTCTTCAACTAGAGAGTTCCACAACGGGTTCCAGGAGACCTCCTCCCTTTGGAGCCTAAGGCTTCAGTCTGTGGAACTTGTCACACAGAATCTACTAGTGTGGCAAGTGCCCATGTGGCCAACTAAAATCCACATGCAACCTTAGAGGGCTTAGAAAGGAATTCCAGACACTAAAAATCAAAGTTTAGGTGCATTTATTTTCCCAAATGGGCTTTGCTTGCTGGCAGCATACTGCAGCTCCCTTAAGAGACGTTTTCTTGATTCAGCCAGTGGTAGTAGAAAAAAAACATGCCATTTAAAATGGCAGCTTTCTGGGCCATGCTGCCAGCACGATGTCTGGCTCTTTCAGGAGGCCAAGCATATAAATGGGGTTTGTGAAGAAAATGCTACAACTTGCTTAATGGCAATATAGACTAGCTAGGTGCCTAAAAATGAAGTTGTCAACATGGCTCTCAGAGGCAGCAAACAGCTCTGTCATGCTGAACTGGGTGGGGAAAGCAGACATTGTCATATTTCTACTAACAATGGTGCCGCTTAAGTTCATAAGAAGGGATTGGCATTTTGAGAAGTACTTCTGGTCAGAATACAGTTACAGATACACAATAAAGACAGATTCAGATAAAAGATCTTTAAATGGGTTATATTGTTGGATAAATGTACATAGGCTTGGGAGAGAAAAGAAAAAGAAAATAGACAGTTATAAAAAGGAGCAAATAGTTTTAAATAAATGGTAAAGTCTTTAAAGAGACAGAACAAAAATAAACCATGTAAAGCTGAAAAATACACAGTCTAAATTAGGAATAATATTGTGTTATTTTTGAATTTTTTGACTGTGAAGGAGCCAAGTACAGAGAGACATTTCATTATATGGACTGCTATGCTAAACCAAAATATATATTATAAAGATATCTTGACTTCAAAATTTGGGTCTAAGGATATGTTGTTTTGGAAAAGAGGTTCTTCTTTTGTTTCAACAAAAGATGAGAACCTCTGAAATCCTTCCTGACTAATATTGTTAGATGGTCCAAGACCCTCTGAAAGGTTGCTGTGAACACCACCCAAAATTTTGTTTACCCAAGTCCTAACTGAGATAAACCTAGCACACAGGATACACCATGAAAGACCAGATTAATAGCATCCCTAATCTGCAGGAAATAGTCTAGAGAACTATGCCCATATTCCCATATATTTTTTATAAAAAAAGGACAATATGCTATAGAGATTTGTATGAGTATGGATCTAGATTTGTTGATACACATTTAAGGTCAATTTTGTTAAATTTATACTTCTGCTCTTGATTAAAGTATTGTGTTTGTGCAGCTCATTTAAAAATGTAATGTATAATTAAGAATTTATGTTAATAGATAATCATTTATAATAGTCTAATTTGTAGTCATGTTAGTTAGATTTTCTAGATATATAGAGATGTATTTCACATAGATAGGTATTCTTCATACCTTTCAAAGACAAAAGAATATGGCATTTAAAATGTTTTAAGAAGTGAGGACTTTTCATGACAGCGAGACACATCTGCTCCTAGAAGGCCCAATCTACTTCAAGAGGAAGATGGACATCGAAGAGGCTCCTTACTGCTCTTGCTTGCACTGCTTGATGAACTGGACATGCAAGACCCATAGAGAAATGACTGCTAACCTTGTCTAAAGGTGAGATGATCCTTCAGGGTTCCTGGTTCATGAAAGAGTCTGTCAGACATTCTGCAGGACACAGAAAAATGTGATGGACAAACTACCAATATAGGCTGAACTGTCTTTGAAATTTCCTGCTTCATGGAAAAGTCTGCTGGATGCTATGGGCCAGTAGGCTGAAGATGGATGCCCCAACATTACAGAAGAACATTGGGTTACTGTCGAGGCAGAAAGATGTCTGTGTCAATTCTAGAGTTTTGGAAGTCATTTACAAAACACTTTCTATTTTCTTAGGTAATATTATATCCTTTGGGAGTCTTTGATGAGGTTGAAGAATTTATAATTATAGTTATAGTTTTTCTTAGTTATGATAAGAGATAAAGTAGATATTGCAACTATAATTCTTGTTTGATACCTGTTTTGTTATATATAATTTTACTATGTTAAAGTTAAAACCTTCATTTTTCATTTAAACAGAAAAGGGGAGTGAATATCACTGGGTAAGAGAAAAATTGTCTTAGGCCTGCAAAGGAAACAAAGGTAGGTGGGGAAAGCTAAACTGAATGATGGGAGAAAGGAGGTGAGGTTAGAGAAAAGCCATGTAGCCTTGCCAGAGCCAGATGAAACTTTACCTATTAAGCCACAGCTATGTGGCAATATACAAATTACCAGAAATCAGTTAAATTAATATGGAAGAGCTAGCTGATATGAAGTTAAAGCTATAGGCCATGAAGGGACTTAATTAGTTTTTGTGTGGTTATTTTGGGGCTGAGCAGCCAAAACCAACAAGCTGCCTCCTCACATAAATATGTACATATTATTATTTATCACAAGTAGACTAGAATTCATTTAAAGCTTATAGTATATGGGTGTATATGTATTAATTATATGCAAAATCTATGCTATTTTATGTAAAATACTTGGGCATGGACAGCTGTGGCTATTGGCATCTTTGGTGGTCTTAGAGTTAAGTTCCCATGGGTAGTAAGAACCACATGCAAGTCGTAAAGAAGAAATAATCTTATCATAGCAAGTTCACAGCAACTTATATGAATCTGATAATGATACATTAATAGAATAAATTGCTAATTTTTACACAATTTAATATACTTGTTAAATATATAACTCTTAAGTATATAATTATATAACTTGGTTATTTCATATTAAAATAAGATAAATGATTATTTCTCTATGTGTTATTAATATAACAAATAATTCATATTTATATTGTGAGACTATTCAAATTGTCAAATATTAAAATAGGAATATTTAAAAGTGGAAATTTTTCTCTTATAAAACAGTCTGTTAATAGTTACTAAATTCACAGGGGATGGAATAGAAAATGCCCATACATAGATCACAATTAGGTTTTGGGTAAAAATTTAACGTTTCTTCTACCAATATTAGATTTTAGTATCTTTTATTCCTTTGTTTTATATGAGTAAAGATAGGATTGATTATATTTATTAAATAAAAATTATAAGTGTCATTTTGATAATGGTAACAAAACAATAACATGTATTTATCGTGATATGACATGAATCAATAGATTTTATTTCCTTTTAGTGATGAAAAAGGTTTTCAAGGCATAAAGATTGAAAGTGATTTGTTCTTAGTTTTGATAAGGCTAACTCATTTTGTTTTTATATTGTATCCTTTTGTTCTTTTTATTTTTGGTTTATACAATTGGTTTTCAAAACTGAGGAGACAGAAAAATAAATTGATGTAGCTATAACTAGGTATGGAAGGTCTATTACCTAGAGAGTTTCAGAATGGGATGTTTCTTGCATTTATCTATTTCTTCATCTTTATCTTAACCTCAGTTTCTTATTACTGTGAATTTGAGAGAGAGGTCAAGTCTTGATTGAATACCTTTCTGAAATGTATTGGTCCAGGGTCATCCATTGTTCAAGCATTCCTGGAAAATTTATTCTTGTTTGATATGAAGTGTTGCCCTCATTTTTATGGTCAATGTCAAGGTGCTACACTTTGTCTCACAGTAAGCATATGTTGGCTTGTTTAGTGTACCTCTTCATCCCAGAATCTGTTTCCTAACATCCTTAACCTGAGATCAGTGCAAGATTTTGATTGAAATTCATATAGACTAATTTGCTTTTTTTTTACCCGGTACATATAAATTGTTTAATATACTTTATTTGCCAATTCTTTGAACATGATAACAAAATAACATTTGATTTTACTATATGAAATTTTCTTTTTTTTTTTTATTCATTAGTTCTTTTATTTAGATGCATATTTACAAATGCCTGACAAATTCTTCATGGAATATAGTAATAAATAAGGCAGAGCCCACTTCTTGTAACCCCTGTTTTTTTTTATTATTAATTAATTAATTTAATTATTAAAGATTTCTGCCTCTTCCCCGCCACCACCTCCCATTCCCTCCCCCTCCCCCAATCAAGTCTTCCTTCCTCCTCAGCCCAAAGAGTAAGCAGGTTTCTCTGCCCTGTGGGAGGTCCAAGGACCACCCACCTCCATCCAGGTCTATTAAGGTGAGCATCCAAACTACCTGGGCTCCCACAAAGCCATTACATGAATATAGCCTTGTGTAGTAGTCATTTTAATAAACAAGACATTGAGGAAAAGATATGTGAAGTTATTAGGCATAAGACATGCAACTTATTGATGGACTGGGATGATTCTCTGCAGGCCACCAATGATAATCTTTCTGCTGTGTTGTCTTTCTTCCTAAACTGACTCAGGAACAATTGGTTTTATGAACAATGTATATTCTTTTGTTAAGTTATAGGTTATAGTGTGTGAATTTTGCCAACTGTTGATAAATAACTGGGTAAGGTTATGCACAGAATAGGGAAACCAATATTTTAATAAAATACTTGTAATTTCTAATGGGATAATGGATCATATAAGAGAGTGGTAAGAGGAGTCAGTTATCTTAACTATCATCGGCAAGTCACACTACTCATAGAATCTTATGCAGTTTTTCTATCTTTATTTAACTTGTTGATATACAGCATGAATATGAGGAAATATATTGCAGATAAAACATTTGTTTCCAGGTTGTATTAAAAATTGATTTTGTTATTTATTTTTTCTTTTTTTAAAGATTTATTTATTTATTATGTATACAACATTCTGCCTCCATGTATGCCTGCATGCCAGAGGAGGAGGCCAGATCTCATTGCAGATGGTTGTGAGTCAATATGTGGTTGCTGGGAATTGAATTCTGGACCTCTGGAAGAGCAGCCAGTCCTCTTAACCACTGAGACATCTCTCCAGCTTCTGATTCTGTTATTTATAATTATTCTTTTTTCTCCAAAAATGCTTGACAAAAATATTTACTTAAAGATATCTTTATCATTATGCAAGATGAAATCTTCTACAGAATAATTATTTTGTTCATATTTTAAATTATTTATTTTTATTTATTTAAATGTGTGTTTCATTCTGTGTGCATGTGTTGTACGGGGACAGAAGAGGGCATAGATACCCTGTATACAGAGTTGCACATGTAGCTGCTTTGACTTGGGTGCTGAGATCTATTCCCAGTCTATGGAAGAAGAGCATGTGCTCTTAGTTTCTGAGGTATCTCCCTATCCCAAATTTGCTGATACTTTATGGAGTACTTATTCATTTAGTCTTAGTATTTTTGAATTCCTAAATATGATAAACACATTTGATTAGTTCCAGTATACTACAGAAAGAAAATGAGCCCTCATGGATCATATAATCTGATAGAGTCAGATTGTGACTGTCAATTCATTACAAAATGAAAGACAAATAGGGCTGAAATTACAACAGCATAAAATTTCCTATTCATTTAATGAAAAAAAATAAGAAGTTAGAAAAATCATAGAGTAGTTACATTAATTTCCAAAATAAAATATAGAAAAGCAAGATATCACAATTCTAAATGAAGTCTATGTAACATTACTGGGCCAGATCACTGTGACCACTGTGATTATATAATTCAAATAAGCATGTATTCTCATATATTTCAAATTTTTAAGACACCCCTAGTGTACCACGGATACTGAGTCCAAAAGAAAACTGATATGTTGACAACCTTATAACTTTTCTTGGTAACTTTTTAGTCATAGGCTATTCTTCCTAACAAGATGAAAATACACTTCTTCTTTATTAAAGGAAAATAATTATGTGGTATGGGACAACTGTATTCCATCAATTATATTTTAAATAAAAGTTGATTGGTCAGTACCCAGGCAGGAAGTATAGGCGGGACAACCAGACAGGAAGTAGAGGTGGGTCAACAAAAACAGGAGTGTTCTTGGAAGAAGGAAGCTTTTTCGGCAGTTGTGAGCCTGCCACAAAAGAAGCAAGATGTGACTGCCTCACTGAAAAAGGTACCAAGCCTTGTGGCTAGCATAGACAAGAATAATGGGCTAATATAAATTATAAGAGTTAATAAGAAGCATGAGCTACTGGGCCAATCAGTTTATAGTTAATGTAGACCTCTGTGTGATTTCTTTGGGACTTAACAACTGCAGGAACTGGGCAGGTCAGAAAACGTCAATCAACAATTACATTCTTGATTCTTTGGGACAATCATTGTCTTTTTCTTTAAATATATAGTTTGGTGCTAGGGTAGCTCTGTAGTTAGGAGTACTCATGATGGAATCATTAAGACTGGAGTTCATATCCCCACTTCTACATATATGTAACAAGCTGTACTTTTTATAAGTATCAGTAATTAGAACTTGAGGGACCTACTTCTCTCTTTAGGTCCCTGTGAACAACGGCATGAGAAACACAGGTGCATACACACTCTCTTATATGCATAGACACACAAGTCTTTTTTCAAAAGAAAACAATTTAACACATATTTGCATATACTTTAAAACTATATGACAATCATATGAACATCTCTTTTAACTTTATATTTGTCATATGAATAGATACACTAATAAATATGTTTTAGTCATTCCCATTGTCTAACTGCTTAATGTGTTGTACCATAATTTTTCAACAAAAATGTCCTAAAAATTATCTTGGACTGCATTGGATTTTTCTATTTTCCTTATACAATATCCAGTATTTTCAGTGGCTCTTGGATTATTTCTAAACAAATTCAGTTATGTCTAAGATTTATATTGCAGAATAGTTCTTTATGCCTACAATTCTCCAAAAGTATTTTCATGTTTGCCATTATCATTGAACTTAGCAAAAGAGAACATTATGGAAAGAACTTAACCATTGCAAACTGTTGTGAGAAAGCCACTTGTTAATTCCCAGCTGCTCAGAAGTTCAAACCCAAAATAATCAAATAGAAACTGTATTATTTAAATCACTGCTTCCAACATTAACTCTAGCTTCTTATTGGCTAGTTCTTACATATTAATTTAATCCATCTCCATTAATCTGTGTATTGCCATGTGGCTGTGGTTTACTGGCTAAAGTTCTGACATCTGTGTTTAGCGGGGCTACATGGCTTCTCCTGACTCCACCTTCTCTCTCCCAGCATTCAGTTTCATTTCCCCACCTAGCTAAGTTCTGACTTGCTATAGGTCCAAAGCAATTTCTTTATTGATTAATGGTAATCACAAAATATGAAGAAGAATCCCACATCACCTCCCATTTTCTGTTTAAATAAAAAGGAATGTTTTAATTTTACATAGTAAAATTACATGTAACAAAACAGGTATCAATGAAGAATTATAATTACAATATTTATATCTACTTTATCTTTTATCATAACTAAGGAAACTCTCCCTATATACTCTTCAACTCCATCAAAGACTCCAGAAGGATATAATATTACCTAAGTAAACAATAAGTTAATTGTAAGCAACTTCCAAAACTCTAGAAAGAACTTTGGATGACTGTCCAGGCTGTGAGATATCTCTGTCAATTTTAGAGTTTTGGAAGTTGCTTACAATGCACTTCCTGTTTTCCTAGGTAATATTATACCCTTCTTGAGCCTTTGATGAAGTTGAAGAATTTATATTTATAGTTGTAGTTTTTCTTAGTTATGATAAGAGATAAAGTAGATATAAATATTGTAACTGTAATTTTTCTTCACTCCTGTTTTTTTTTATTTTTCTATGTTAAAGTTAAATAAATAAGTTATATAAAATAAATAAATAAATAAATAAATATTCCTTTTATTTAAACAGAAAAGGGGAGATTATGTGGGATTCCCCTCTGTATATTTTGAATACCATTGGTGAATAAAGAAACTGGCTTGGCCTGAGAGGGTAGATTGATGATGAAAACACAACTAAATGCTGGGAGGAAGAAGTCAGAGTTTACAGAAAAGCCATGTGGCCACTGCCAGAAGCAGACATGCTGTAATTATACTGGTAGGCCATGACCTCATGGTGGTGCACAGATTAATTGAGATGGGTTAAATTAAGATGTAAGAGTTAGTCAATAAAAAGCTAGAGCTAATGGGCCAAGCAGTGATTTAAAGAATATAGATTCTGTGTAATTATTTTGGGGCTGAGCACCATAGTGCATGTTACTTTGTCTTTGGAATGACCTCTGTTTTGTCATATTAATTATTTTGGAGTACTCTATATATATATTAGTTTTATATTTTGTTCAGAAAAGTTATCAAAGAAGTTTTTCATGCTTTGGACTCTCATAACCCCTTAAAATTTACAACTATTTGAAGTAAGGGATTTGTTTAAGCTAGTATATCAGAAGTATTCAAAACTGGCCGCAGGATCACAGCAATGACACTGTCCAGGTATCACTCAGAAAGGGCCCTTGGCTGTAACACACTAATTAGTCTGTGATTGATTATACTCTTCTATATTGTTTGTATAAGGCCTCTTTTATGAATTAAGGATTCTTGTTAATGCATTTCAATTAAAACTTGTTTTGCTCAAGTTTAGAAATGTGTTTCACTACTTTTATAATAACCCTAGAATAGAAAAAGCATAATGCTATCCAGAGAGTCATGAACAGGAGTATATAGAATTAACAATGAGCCAGTTACCCCATTAATCCAAACAACAATCATTTCAGGTACCACTAGATATACAGGCAGTAATTGTAGAATCATCAAATTTTGACGTTTTCTCAATCTATAGTAATGGCAGAAATGTGATCCCTTTTCCCCCAAGGAAGCCTGGAGCTAAGGTATAGTAAAATCATGAGTATTTTTATTTTACCCATAAATATAATATAGTGAGTATCTAAAATACTCATAATGATTCTGAGGCATTTTTCCCTTTGGAAAACAAAATGCTCATTTCTTTCCTAACATTGAATGAATAAAAAGCAAATCTTTAGAAAACCCTTTCTCCCTTAGCCAGCCTTTCATTCTTTTCTATCAAAAACTATTTTATGTGACATATTCTGTTTATGTTTTCTCCTTCCCCATGTCCTTCCAGATCCTCCACATTATCCCAGCCCTCCATGTTCACCCTTCTGTTCCTTTATTTTTTTAAAAAAAAAAAGTCAAGTTAAAACAAAAAAAAAATGAAGAAAGAGTAAGCAGCACACAAAAACAGAAATACACACAAAATAATTAAATATGTAAGTTAAACAAACAAATAAATAAATAAAACCTTAAGAGTTGGCTATATCTTTCTTTTTTGACCTTTAAACTTTGGGATGGTATGTCATATTTAAATTATGCTATTATATATTTTTGATTCTTTACTTACCTAATTCATTTCTAACTCCTAGACTTCTTTTTCCTCCTAGGAAGGCCCATGGATCCATGGCTGTACCCCCCTGCCATAATGAAATCTAACATGTCTGTGCCCTTGAGTTCAAATATGAAGGAAAAATATAATTTTAAATATATTCTTGAATTCAGTACAAAACTTAGAGCTTTCAATTTATTAATCCTTTAGGAATCTAATAGGTTTCTACATTGAAAAATTCAGGCCAGAATCTTTCTTTTCTGTGCCCTCTCCATCTCCCTGCTCCTTATCAACTCACTTTATCTCACATTGAACTCAGGGCTTCATGTTCATTTTGTTCTGTGGTTCAGTGTGTGTGGATATGAGTGCACCCATTTCTCTCTCTCTCTCTCTCTCTCTCTCTCTCTCTCTCTCTCTCTCTCTCTCGTGTGTGTGTTTGCTTCGCATGTGAAAGTGTATGTATACCCAGGTGCTAGCATAGAGATCAGAAAACCACTCTGCAGAGTTAGTTCTTACTTGCCATCTTGTGGGATACAGGGATTGACTTGGACCATCAAGCCTTAGTGGAAATACTTTTCCCTGTTGAGCTTTACAAATAGCACAGCATTCATAAATTTTAGCTTCCCTCTGCTACTTCACAAAGCAAATTATTACCCTTATATTTACTCGTCTATCCTACATCAAGTTGCAAAAGAATTACAAGCTGAGGAATGACTTGTGTAAAAAAAAGATTATGATTTAAAATATTTTCCAATAATATATGTATTTCTAAAACTGGGTAGTAAAGCCTTTCAATATGCACGAGATAGTCAATTTAAAATTGAATCCAAGAACTCAATTACAAATTTAAGAATAATTAGGTTAAATTTTTCAATTGTCTCAGAGATAGGACACTTATTCCTAGCTTTAACCTCAATAGATGAAACTAGTTTGGTAATTTACTATGAATATTTTCCAGAATAGCATACTTAGCCAAAGTAGTAATATTAAGGAATAAGTAAATACTTGTCAATTGACAATAAACATGTAATTTTTTTGGAAGGCTATCTAACTATTTTATGCCAGTTTATATCATAAGCCTGCAATATGTAAATAGAATGTAAAATATTCCTACTCTTGTAAAATAGCCAGGTAAATATGAATAATAAAATCCCCCCAAATGATTGTCATTCTTTCGGTCTTGCATAAATTCCACTGCAATCAGTTGTCATTATATTTATGTGGCAGTGCCTTTAAATTTTGTTCAGGTATTAAGATTAATAGCTTACATATGCCACAATGTTTAATTTTTGCAACTAAACTTTGAGATGAAAATATATTACTCAATTTGGTTAAGATTGGGAGAGCTGAAAAGCTAACTGAATGACAAGTAGATTGTGGAGACCTAAAAATGTCAGCCTATTTCCATCTTGTCTGATGGTCAGAAAGTTTGAAGGTTGCTCAAATTTGTTGACAACAACAGGGCTACACATCCTGACTCAGGATGTGTTACTTGGTTCTTTTGACATTAAGGTGGCCCATACATGTAGATCTACTCCATCTTGAGAGATGATCAGGATATGCAAGCATATTTCTGCTCCTTATTTTGTAATAGGAAGTCACCTGGGGAGTGGCTGCTTTCAGGATACTTGAAATAGGTGGTTTCCCAGCCTACTCATCAGAATGCCAATGAATTAATGTCTCAAAATGTTGAAGCAATTAACTGTTAGAGTTGTCCTTTGTATCATGTTAAAGAAGTCTTTTGTTTCCCCTTTACCCTATCCTTTTGGGGTATGACAGTGTATGAAAATTTAAGTGCTCATGATTTCAGTATTGACTGGAACTCCCTCCTGATAGTATTCTATGGTTTCTGTTTTACTGTTTTATTTATGTCTTTGTACTCTTTACTTATTTTTCTAATCCCCACACCCCTTCCCTGGAAAGTGTTACTTTTGTTGAGGCTAGTTTCCAACAGTAGATTAACATTAGAGTCCAAAATATCTAACCCTGAGGCTATTTCAAGCTTCTTTTCATTTTTCTAAAAGAATAACTATTCTTCATTTACATGGCTTTATATGTGTAATATAACTTTGTGTTTTCTTCTGAAATATTTTATTTTTTATATTTTCCATTCAAAAATTTACTTCTTCCTGTCCTCCCATTCCCCTCCTTCTCCCCCACTTACCCTTCTCCCCCTCCCTGCCTCCTTAAGAGAGAGCAGGGAACCCTGCCCTTTGGGAAGTCCAAGGCCCTCCCCCCTACATCAAGGTCTAGGAAGCTATGCATCCAAAGAGACTAGGGTCCCAAGATTCCAATACCTGCAGTAGAAACAAGTCCCAGTGCTTTTATCAATGGCTTTTCAGTCAGCCCCCATTGTCAGCCACATTCAGAAAGTCTGGTTTGATCACATGCTTGTTCAGTCCCAGTCCAGCTGGATTTTATGAGCTCCCATTAGAACAGACATTCTGCATCAGTGGGTGGACCAAACCCTCACAGTCCTGACTTCCTTGTTCATCTTCTCCCTCTTTCTGCTCTTCAACTGGAACTTGGGAGCTCACTCCATTGCTCTCATGAGGATCTCTGTCTCTATCTCCATCTGTTGCCAGACAAAGTTTCTATGGTGATATTGAGATAATTATCAGTGTGATAGTGGGACAAGGACAGTTCAGGCACCCACTTCTCTGCTGCCCAAGGACATAGCTGGGGACATCCCCATGGATACCTGGGTTCCCTTCTAGAGCCAAGTCTCTTGCCACCCCTTGTTATGGTGGCTGTGGGCTGTGTTCCTGTTGCCCCAGCTCCTGGTCGCCTAGCTAGCTTATGCCCTGAAATAACAACACACAAACCGTATTTTTTTAATTCTTTTTTAATTAATATTTCCACCTGCTCCCCGTTTCCCATTTCCCCCCCTCCTCCCAAATATTGCCCCCTCCCCCCACGCCCCTCCCCCTTTCCCCACTCCTCTTCTCCACCCCCCATACCATTCCCCCTCCCTCTCAATACTGAAGAGCAGTCCAAATTCTCTGCCCTGCGGGAAGACGAAGGTCTTCTATCTACGTCCAGGAAGGTGAGTGTCTAAACAGGCTAAGCTCCCACAAAGCCTTTTAAACACTGCTTGGCCCATTATATCTAGCCTCTTCTCGGCTAACTCTTGCACCTGGACTAGCCCATTTCTAATAATGTGTGTAGCACCCCAAGGTGCGCTTACCGGGAAGATTCTAACCTATGTCCATCCTGGGTCGGAGCTTCATCGCATCTGCCCCAGAGAACAGAGCTATTGAGTCTGAGCTCACTTCCTCTTCCTCCCAGCGTTCTTTTCTGTTTACTCTACTCACCTATGTTCTAACCTATGAGGGCCAAGCAGTTTCTTTATTTTTTAACCAATGACCTTCCTCCATCAACCCCTAAAATGGGGTACTGAACTGAATAGAGAATTTTCAACAGAAAAAGTTCAAATGGCCAAAAGACACTTATGGTTAAGATCAACCTCCTTAGCGATCAGAGAAACAAATGCAAATCAAAACAACTTTGAGATACCATCTTACACCTGTCAAAATGGCTAAAATCAAAAACACTAATGATCCTATGCTTAGAGGATGTGGAGTAAAGGGAACACTCATCCATTGCTGGTGGGAATGCAAACTGGTGCAAACACTTTGGAAATCAGTGTGGCAGTTTCTCAGGAAGTTGGGAATCAATCTACCTCAGGATCCAGCAATACCACTCTTGGAATATACCCAAGAGATGCCTAATTACACTACAAAAGCATTTGTTCAACTATGTTCATAGCAGCATTATCTGTAATAGCCAGACCCTGGAAACAACCTCAGAGGAAGAATGAATAAAGAAAATGTGGAATATATACACATTAGAGTACTACTCAGCAGTAAAAAACAATGACATCTTGAATTTTGCATGCAAATGTATGGAAATAGAAAACACTATCTTGAGTGAGATAACCCAGACCCAAAAATATGAATATGGTATGTACTCATTCATTAGTGGACTCTAGCCATAAACAAAGGGCATTAAGCCTATAGTTCACAAGCCTAGAGAAGCCAAATAACAAGGTGGACCCAAAGAAAAACATATATAGATCCTCCTGGAAAATGGAAGCAAACAAGATTTCTGGGCAAAAGTTGGGAGCATGGGGGTAGGGGTAGGGGTGGGGTTGGGTGAAGGGGAGATGGGGAGAGAGAAGGGAGAAGGGAGAAGGGAAAGACTGGGGAGAGCTTGGGGAAATGGGAGGGTGAAGATGGAAGAAAGGTGGCTATAGGAGCAGGGAAGAAGATTTCTTCTGAAATCTGAAAAATATCAAGATAAATAGATTTCTTCTTTTAAGTAGAATTTTTTCGTGTAGTAAAGAAAATAAAGTTATGTTATACAATAAAACTCGCAATACTTTTTAAATAATTACTTGTAAAATCACAGTTATTCTTTGCTACCAAAGAACTACTATTTTTACAGAGTGCTATATTTGAATTTTTAAAAGACACAATGTTTATTTTCTAATATAGGTAACCAAGCATCCTTGATTCTGTGCTTTCAGTAATTTAAAAAATTTCCTTTGTTGTAACAGCTATTATTAGTTTAAAAGGATACTTGTAATATTTGACTTCTAATTCTGAGTTAAAGAATAGTCTTGGAAAGCACTGATAATCTTTGACGGTAAAGTCTATGGAGAAGCATTTATCACATTTTCTTTCAAAGGTTGTCCAGGTAGTGTTCTCCAGACCATATTTAATTAAATAGCTTTATTGTTTCAGTTTAGAAATATTATGTTACAAATGGGAATTGTTCTCTCTTGTTTTCTTTCCCTCTCCCTAGTTTACTCATTTAGGCTGCCTATATCAGAAATTAATTATGATTCTGCACACAGAAGACATTTCCCCCTTACCTTGTGTCCTTAACTACACAAGTATCTATAGGAGGCAAGAGGCAGGTAACTCTCTTTTGGTGCTTGTAAAAGACATTTCAAATTACAAAGTTCTCTCCTGAGAAAATTATATTCAGTGATTTTAACCTTTAAATGAAAAGTCGTTTCTTCAAATGAATTGGAATTCTTTTTTCTTTTCTGTTAATGGTATATTATTCTTCTTTTGTACTAAATTAATGTTGAGAGAAACAAATGTCAGATATTTGGCTCATGAAATATTCTATTTTCTTGTCAAAGCATTTCCTTGCAGAAACAAAGAGGAATATATAGCCACTCTTAATAAAATGCTCTGAATTAATCAAAGGGAAACATCAACACATTAATTTTGCTTCCAAATTGTTGTGTTATAGCCATGACAAGATATGGACTTTAAGTCCTATTTTATAACTGCATCTTCAATTTTACCAAAATGTTACACAACTCATAATTGTAAAGCAGTCATATTTGCATTGTGAAAAATAATTTCACTAAATTATTTTTAACTCAGGGTCATTACAGTCTTTTCACTTGTTTTCTACGTCATCAGAGAAGCAAAAACAAAATTTTGAACTATCCTTAAACCTAACCTAAAATGTAGAAGGGTAAGTTTCAGGACCAGAGTGTTATATCTCCTAGTTTCCTGAGTATTTCTGCAGTGTGGATGTTTATGCAAATACTTACAGTGCTTATGATGGAGTGAGTGACATAAGAGACACCATTTACTCCCGTGAGTGACCACATTTTCACATCTAAAATTAATAAAGAGGGTATTTTTCCTTTTTACTCATTCAAAACATCCTGTTAAAGAAGTCTTTTGAAGAATCTAATCCATGAAAAACAGGACTATTTCTTTATGTACTTTAAGAAGTGTTGCACAAAACTTGAAGCAGCATCTGTACCATCTATAATCAACTCCTGGATTTTACATCTAGAAAAAGAGGGGCTGTTTACTTCCGTGAAGAGATAGAAAGGCTGCTTGTATGGACTTTAACAATTAGCTCGAGAAAACCGATAACAGAAAGCAGCAAAATGTTGTAATGAGAAAGGAATCTTGTTATTTATATGGAACTAAGGAGATTTTTAATAACTTAATTTTTTTCTTCCTGCAAGTCTGCCTTCATTTAAAAATATAGTGATATGTGTTCCGATTTAAGCAGATCTTCAACCAAAGGCTGATGCTAGGTCCACAGCATAAAGTTTAAAATCTTATAGTAAAAACAACCCGAGACAACTTGCTATTTTAAGGCTAAGCTTTTTGATAATATTTTTAACATATGCTTTGTAATTTTCAAAATATGCATATGATATATTTTGAGCATATACATCTTCCACTTACCCCTTATACGTCTCCCCCAAGTCTTCCATCAACTGTCTCCTCTGACTTCATGAACTCTGTTTAATTATTTCTTTATGCCCATGGAATCCAATCAGTGTTGCTTATAGAAATATGGATGCAGAGTCGTCCATTGGAAAAAGACAACCTGTCAGTAGACAACCCCACAAAAAAAAAAAAATTCTCCCTTTCTCATTAACCAGCAGGTACAAATAACTGCTCAGCTAAGGGATTAAATTTTATTTATTTTTTTTAATTATATTTTTTTCATTCCACATACCAATGACTGTTCCCATTCTCTCCCCTCTTTGCACACTCCCTTCCCCCTACCCAAACCCTTATCCACTCCACAGAAAAGGTAAGACCTCCAATAGAGAGTTTACAAAGTATGGCGTATGAAGTTGAGTTAGTACCAAACCCCTCCCCCTGTATCTAGGCTGAGCAAGGGAACCCTATATAGGCTATAGTCTCCAAAAATCCTGTTCAAGCACTGTGGCCCCACAGACAGCCTAAGCCACAGAGTGTCACCCACATTCAGAGGGCCTAGTTCAGTCCTATGCAGGTTCCCCACTATCAGTCTGGAGTCAGTGAGTTCCCTCTAGCTCAGGTCAACTGCTTCTGTGGGTTTTCCCATCATGGTTTTCACTAGTTTGCTCATAAAATCCTTCCTCCCTCTCTTCAACTGGACCCTGGGAGCTTGACCCAGTGCCGCTGTGCATCTCTGCATAAAGTTCCATCATTACTGGATGAAGGTTTAACGATGACCATAAGGGTGGTCATCTGATTCCAGAAAAAGTCCAGTTAAGGCACCCTCTGCATTATTCCTAGGAGTCTTAGCTGAGGTCATCCTTGTGGATTCCTGATAACTTCCCTAGCACCAGATTCTTCTTAACTCTATAATGGCTCCTTCTATCAAGATATCTCATTCTTTATTCTCCCTCCCTAACCCTCCCATAAATCAGCCATCCAGTTGCCTCATGTTTTCTCCCCCTCTACCCTTCACCACTCCCTCCCCTCTCCTCCCAGTTCACTAAGGCAACCTACCTATTTTCTCTTTCTAGACACTTCCATGCCTGTCTCTCTTAGTTTCCTCCTTGTTACATAGATTCTCAGGGGTTGTGTAATGTAGCCTGTTTATCTTTTTCTTTATGTGTAATAAGGATTGGAATTTATTAGTACAACCCCTAAATGTTCTGGAATTTTTTAGATACTTCTTTTCAGATTATGGTATAATAATATCATTTCCCTTTTCCTGTTCTTCCCTCCAAGTATTTACATGTTCTCCTTCACAAGATCCACGCTTTATCACTAAGTTTCTCTTTTTCTATGCCTTTTCCCTTAGATACATTCCTAGACACTAAATCCCAAATTTTTAAACTATAAGATTTTTACTTGTACTGTTTAGACTTAAACCATTGGTGTATTTTTCCCTGGGGAAGACTATTTCTCCCCATCTCATCAGTTTTTGGTTCATTGTAGTCCTTCTGTAGGGTTGAGGCATCCTGGATTTCTCCTTCCTCATTCACATGTTTAATGATGTCACCCTTTGTCTTAGAGTTTCTATTGCTGTGAAGAGACACCATGACCACTTACTCTTACAGAGGAAAACATTTAATTGGAGCTAGCTTTCAGTATCAGACATTTAATCTATTATCTTTGTGGCAGAACTTGGTGTCATGCAGGCAGACAAGGTGCTGGAGAAGGAGTTGAGAGTTCTATATCTTTATCTTCAAGCAGCAGAAAGAATCTATTTTATACTGGGTACAGCTTGGAGATAAAAGAGACCTGAAAGCCCACGCCTACTGTGTGACACACATCCTTGAACAGGGCTATATCTACTCCAGCAAAGCCACACCTCCTAATAGAGCCACTCCCTATGTGGTCCATTTTCTTTCAAACAACCACACTCTTGGTCAGAACATGTTTAGAAAGTCTTGTTGGTGAGACTTCATCAATATAACTTGTGGCACATCTAGGAAACATAATCGACAGCAAACCCCATAATTCTCTGGCTTTTACACTGGCAAGGATCTTTTGGAGTTAATGTGATTTCAGTCACTATAATTTTTTACAGTTCTTTACATTTAACCACAAATTTTACATTTCTGTTCAGCTTATTGTATATATGTGCCTTGTTTTCATGTTGCTTGATTGACATCTGGGTTGGTACACACACACACACCCACACCCACATGCACATATAATGGTACACAGATATACACCATATATCTGTAGTAAGATTTAAAGTTCTTTAGGCATATGATCAGGTATAGTGCGGATCGGGGTTATATAGTGGATGTATTTCTATGTTTTAAAGAACTCTGTGGATTGATAATGCCATTGTGGCTATTTCAATCCAATCACCAGGGTAGAAGAGCTCCCCTTGCACTGTTTCCATGCATTTGTTGTCATTTGTATTTCTAATGCTGACCCTTCTGACTAGAGTCAAATAGGATCTTAAAATAGTTTTCATTTACATTTCCATGATAACTAAGGATTTTGAATAATATTTAAAGTTCTTTTGAGAATTTTCTGTTTAGTTCTGTGCCCAATTTCTTATTTTTTCTATCTGCTTAATAGATTCTAGAAACTTACTATTTATCATGTATATTGCTGACTTAATTTATATATCTGACTTAATTTTGTTACCTATCTTATTTAGAAATACACTCCAAATTGCTGAATTCAAGTCTCAAATTACAAATCTCAAAGCTACAAAAAGACTATTTTTTGCAAAGGCTTAACACTTGAAACTACATAAATTACTGTGTGAATAAGGTCCAACATTGAGCCATAGCAGAAAAATAACCAAACATCTATATCCAAAGATCATGGAACATTGAAAATAAGGAAAGAGAAAGAGTGGAAGAGCTGGAAGAGCCTTGTCTTGCTATTTCCTCATGAATATGAGAGTCCAGTAATGCTCAAGAAGAAAAAGAACTCAGGAATCTCAGAAAGTCCCTCAAGCTTACCAGAACAAATTTAAAAGAACAGTAAAGTTTACTGAGGAAAAAAAAAAAAAAAAGGTTTCCCAATGCCTAAGCGGATGGCATAACATGCAAGCCAGCTTCAGAGAAGCAAACTGGTGAGATCTCACTCCCTGAGATATGCAACTTCCTTTTATACACTGTAACTTAATACTTCAAGTAACACTAAACAAATGCTCTGGTTCACTAAACTACACTTGAGCAGACTTTTTTCTTCTTTTTTGTGTTGGTTTAAAAGCCTCCACTTCACTAAAGTTGACTATGCTCAAAAAGCACAAAAACATGACTCATAATAACACACACCTTTAACCCCAGCACTTAGGAAAGATAAGTAGGTAGATATTTGTGAGTTTGAGCTCATCTTTGTCTACATATTAAGAATATCTCTTAAAATAAATAAATAAATAAATAAATGCTATAAAAAGCTTTTTTCATTCAACCCCTGCTTACAAAAATACCGTTCTGTATAAATCAAAGTTTGGCTCACTGTCACATAGAAGTTGTATGGATCTAAGGCTAAGGGGTAAGTTGATCATCGCTGTCTCCAGCAGGAGAGATTAAATTGTGTCCTTCTGTCATGTAATTCTGAAATCATTCTTGTCCTTTGGAATACAGTGAAGATACGACTTTGTTGAATGCTATGATGCAATACTTTTAATATTTTAAGTGTATTCCCTTTGAAACAATACATGTTATTGATGTAGAGTTCAAAGTTGAAATTTTTTGACACTGTCCAAACCCAGTTAGTCCTGAATATGTTTGATCACTGGTGGTTAATGTAGCAGTCAGCTCCTCAGCATGCTGGTGTCTGGAAATTGAATTGCAGAAGTATCAGAGGGAAATATTCAATGACAAGGAACGAGGCAAAGAAATGGATATCGCCTGCTTTAGTATTCACTTACTTTATTATATAGTTACTTTCCTATTGCTGTGATAAAATATCTCTACTAAATAAATGTGTAGATGAATGAATTTCTTTGGCTTTCCAGTTTCAGTGGAAACAGTGCATCATGGAAGGGAGGTGCAAGCAGCAGGCATGTTGGCTCCAGCAGGAAGCTAAGAACGCACACCTCGACCACAAGGACAGTACAGAGTAAACTGAGGTGTGAAGCTTTTAATGTTAAAGCCTCGTCCTGTTGACATACTTTCTTAATGCTGTACCATCTAAACCTCTCCAAACAGCATAATCAACTGGGAACCAAGTGTTTAAATGCCTGGGTTCGTAACGATCATTCTCACGAAAAAAATCACACACTCTTAACATGATGTGTCCTTTACCACATACCCAGAACAGTGGAGTAAATAAGGCAGGGACAGGCACCTCCAAAACTATGAGTCCAAAGAAATGAGCCAACTTTCCTTTTTACAAGTTAATTTTAAATGGTGTTTCAGTATAGTGATAAATAGTTAAGTAGTGAAGTTTTACTTGAATTTTCCAGTCACTCCCAAGGAGTTCATTTTCCTGTTAATGTTCTCAAGCTCTGCTTTCTATAAATAGTCAAAAGCTGGTATGATTTGAATAGGAATGATTCTCCTTGATAGGTGAATTATATTATGTCAAAAAATTTTCAGAGTCGGTTCTGAATGAAAGAAGTTAATACCTTTGGATCTGCCCTCTATTCCTTGTTCTTAAATTCTTAGATTCAGCTGACTAAGCAGGATAATGAAACTGTGAGGCAAAAGTCCATAACTAAATTTCCTCTTAGAAACAAAATAAACAGAAAAAGAAAAGAAAGAAAAATATATCTGTACAGTAGAGGTGCTTGTAACTTTGAAAATAATTGTACAATTCTTAGCACATCATAGATTCAGTGCAGGGTACTATCTCAAATTGTGCTTGATGGGAAAAAGAATTAGATCCCCAACATTTTAGGTATTGACAATATTCTAACATAATCAAATATTCTAATCAGGGATATTTGCAAAGCAAGTGGTTACTAACTTAATTTGATAAAAGTTAAAAGTCATTACAGTGAGATCCATTTGAGGTACGTTGAAGAATATAATCCATTCAGCATAAAGTATAAATCTATGCATGTGTGTCAGAATAGCTAGGGGGCAAATCTGACCTGTTACTAGAAATAGCTATTTGAAGGCTAAAAGTGAGGCTTGGTAATACTATTTCCTCAAAGCATAGTGCAGATTTATCATCCTTTCCTTTGGGGTAGATGGAGTGCTGACATAACAGTTTGTTGCAGAAATCAGTGTGTTCAAATCCAAAAGGACAAGCTGCTTGAAAAACACTTTGCTCCTCTAGAGGCAATTTATAGAGCTGTTGTTGCTAAAACTTTGTCCAGACTATATCTCCTTTTAAGAAAACCCTTCAAATAAATCTCTGTTGTGACCTTCAATTCTCATCCCCAACAGCATTCATAACCATTATTTAAATGAAAAGGATATCCTTATTTTATTCAAAAGTATATTCATTTAAACTTTACCTTATTATAAAACAAAAAGAAAAGGAACAAAACAAAAACTAACTTTGTTTCTATCAGATAAAAATTTGTATTGTTTGAAGAGATCACACACTCACACACACACACATACACATCACTGTATTTAAAATTCTATTGTCATTGGAGGAATGCATTTCAACATCTCATTTCCTGAAGCAAAAATCATCTACTGCTTATCTTTGATCATAACTTAATTGTTATCTTGTTGGCCTCATATCCTCTGCTGTATGATCTTCTCCAAATTTGCTTACACTGGAGTCAGTTTTGATAGTTAATCTCTAATGCTTTGTTTTGTATACAGAGATCACTATTTCCCCTCCTGTATCTTTTGAAATGCAAAGTTGTCTGTAGCAGGGGAGTCTGGACTTTTGTGAATAACTGGGTGGGGCAAGGCATAATTATGAAGCTAATTTAGGAGAAGTTTGGCAAATTAGCCTATAGTTGCCAGCAAAAAGTTCTGCCTTATCTTTGTAGCTGAAATAATTGCTGATTTTTCCTACAGAATGTAAAATATATATGTAGCACACTTAGCTGCTTACAAAACAGAAACTTTTGCTGATATATTCAACTATCTCTTTTTAAAATTAAAAATCAGATAAATGTTATATACTGTCTATAATTCAATTAGAAAATTTTCCCCAAATTTGGTTGTTTGTATAAACACCACATTACAACTTCTATACTATCTTTTGACATTTGTCAATTAATTCACATGTTTGAAAGAGTATGCTTCACTTCATACAACAAGGCACGATCTTATGTAAGGGCCCTAACTGATGAAATTCAGATAAACAAGAAGGAAGCATTGTGGGAACAGAAAAAGCTAGTTATCCAATGACAACAGTAGAGGACAGGAGGACACAGGGAAGTTTATTCTCTTAGCTAAACATTAAAGTGTATAGGATACTTAAGTGAACTCCGTGTACCCACTCTCCACGCTGTACCTTTCTACCCAAGATTTACTGATTCTGCTTTAGGATCCCAAGTGTTCCTCCTTCTTCCTCACACCCATCTTTTAAAGCTTTTAATTTTCACCATTTCTCTGATGATATTTGTTTTAAACCACCCTGAAATATGTGTTTAACAGTTAGAAACTATTACCTGTATATGAGAGAAAATTTGATATTTTTTTCTGACCCTGGGTCACCTTACTCAGTATAATAAGATAAATATTCTCAATACTTAGATATAATCTACATTTCTTAAAATTTACCTTAATGTCATATTAAGCCACTTAGATTAATTGACTTTAGAAGTGTAATTTTTGTTTTTTCCTTGTTTAAGACAGATTTTTTTTTTTTAAAGCCCAGGTAGACTTCAAATTCTCTAGTTAAGGTTGACCTTGAACACCTGATCCATCTTTACTTCCCTAGGGGCTAGAATTATAGATGTGCTCCACTATGTCTGATTGAGAGCATAAGCCTTTTGATCTTCTTTGGAATAGGAGAGGAATCAAATGTTACCGGATTAAGATGATATCATTTTGTACATCAAACACACATTGAATTAAATGTTTGACTAAATGCTTCTGATTTGTTTTGACAATAGATTTTGCATATTGTTTCAAAAATCTTTCTGTTTTCATCCTCCTGCAGACTACATAATTATGAGATTGAAATTTCTTTATCTCAACATAGTGAAAGAAATTTTCTTCCTTCAAATGCAGTAATTTGTAGCTTAGTTGATGTTCCCTTCCATATTTTAGAAATTTTTACATGTGAAAATTTAAAATCTTGAAACCAAAGATAAATTTATAGACAAAGTGTAGTATACAAGCTGTGTGTTACTGGCATAAGTTCAAATACATGGCAGTTCTAAATTTAAAAGTCCATCACTGGGGTGCTGAAGAGATAGCTCAGTGATTAAGAGCACTGGTTGTTCATTCAGAAGACAAAGGTTCAATTTCTAGAATCCACATGGAACCTCAAAACCATCTGCAACTATTCTCCCAGTGATTTAACGGCATCTCCAGGCATCTGTGGGTATCACATTAAATACATAATTTTTGCAAGTTTATGTACAAGTTCTTGTATATAACTGGTACCCCTTTTATAATTAGTACACTAATATTCTTGATAGTATACTGATATTCTTGATACTGCATTGATAATTCTGTTCTATAAAAGTCTGATCCACCAAAGAAGTGGAACTCTACTTTTTATCCAATTTTCTATTTTCCAGCTTATTCTCACCACCAGCAAATCCCAACTGACATAAAAATATGAGTTTTGATGGATACTCCAATGTGGGAGCAAATCCTGTCATTGTCTTACATAATCCATGCACATTTCTTTTCTCATCACTTCTTTGAAATTCAAAAAGCATATTTATGATAGTACAATGCTTCCAAACTGTCCTCGGGGATCTCCATCCTTATTACCAGACATTGCTGAGAAGGGAAAAAGAAATTCAGTGCGGAAAAAGCTTTTTCAGTTTAGTGCTTTTATATTATCTTCTCCATAGCAGAACATTGAATCTATCATTTCTAAGACTGCTCTGAGAATCTCATAATTGCAGTACTTAGAATCAAGAGACATAATTCATCATCATTTGTTTGCAATTGTAGCAGCATTTCAGTCAAATTCAAAAGCACTTTCCTAATTTTATTTCTGAAGGTTGTGTTGACCTTTCGTATTGGATAAATAACCGAAGTTCCCCTTTCATTAAGTAAATCTAGCCTATGTTACAAAATAAAAGGCTTGTGTTTGTATTTACATATTAATATGTGTATGTGTTGTTGATCCAGCCTAATTTTTAAGTTTATTTTATTTTTGAGATTATAATATAATCATATCATTTCCAAGGGTGGCTCCCTCCAAATTCTTCCATATATCCCTTCTTGCTCTCTTTCATAATAATGGATTCTTTTTCTCATACATTCATGCACACACACACACTCACAGCTAAATACAAAAATGCATCCTGACTAATCTACATAATATTACTTATATGAATAATTTTATCATTTGTTTTAGATAATCAATTGGTGTATTTCCCTAGGTAAGATTAGACAATTCCTACCACTGTCAATATTCTTTAATTGTCTAGAGTTTTTTGTCAACAGTTGAGGCTTTCATGAAATTTCCCCCTCTACTTTATCATGTCTATCGCTGTCCTAGTTCAGCTTATGTTTAGGCACTCATATTAATGAGAATTTGTGGATCTTACTCTGTCTGGGCAAGATTTGATAGTTCTGCTTATTCATTTCCAGATACTATGTGTTTTGTCAGTGGTTGAGGTATGGGAAATTCCTTGCCCAAAGGCTTGTTTTGCCAAGAAGAAGACAAGCTCCAATGGAGTGTCTTTGGTGCTCAACAATCTCTCGGGAATAGATTGGTGTTGCCAGGAGTAATTGTGTCTCACTACCACAGAACTCTAATTTAGATTAAATGCCATTTTCTACAGCTCTTTAAAGAGGTTGAAGATTATCTATTTATACAGAATATAATCTCTATGTATCTAAAAACCCAATTAGTCTAACTATAAATATGACAAACATAGATGACTATTTATCTATAATTCTTAATACCTATCTAACTTAAAGACTAAGACAGTAAAAAACTGTGCAATAAATGAGCACAATGACCTCCAAATGTAAAGAATGTACAAGTATCTTGATCAGAGGTAGAAATGTACACTGCAATATGGTAACCATATATATCAATACATAAACAATATATAAGTGTCTTAATCAGAGGTAGAAATGTAAACTGCAATATGATAAATATATATCTCAATACATAAAAAATGTTTTTAAACAGAGATAGAAGCATTTATGCATACAATATTCAATATAATTTAACTTTGTATCCATTTACAAGAATCTATACAAATGTAATTGTCTATAAACAATAACTCACAAATACCAATCTATTATCCCTTCATCCAATTTTCCTTTTTTTTCCAAAAGATCCCTGAGCTTATAATTCCTCCCCCAACCTTCAACCGTATACCAATTATAATCAACCCCTAAATGATGTCCCTAAAACCGAGTACAAACTTTGATGGGAGAGGGGATGTTGTCCTCTAGAATTACTTCTAGCTGTCATGGGGGTGACATTCTTTCTAGGGTATCCTGAAATGATGGTTAAATTTCACGATTAATGTCTGGTAAGATTGCAAATAGTCTCTGAGTATTTTGTGGAGATCTGGCTAGAATGTAAATGATGTGCACCATTTCTACTAATCAAGTTGGAACCATCTTGTGCAGCTGGTACCAAGAATAGGTCTTGAAGTAGTGTTATCAGTATCATGACATCATATCAACCAGGTGGAGTTGTTGTTATGGGGCCCCATCTTCTTCCTGGAAACTTCAAAGATTACTGCAGGAAAATTCATTGTTCATTGTGAAAAACTTAAACATTAATTATATAAACATATACAGACATATATATTCAATGAAAGGTATGATGGATATAAAGAAAACAAAGATGTTTTCTAAATTCTTTTTTTCTTTTGACCCATATCATGGCTTTTGACATGAGACAAAAACTCTGGGTTTTTCTCTTAACAACAGGCTTGGAATTAGAGAGGGACTGAGCCAGAGTCCAACTCCAAAACCAGCTCTATATACTTATGAATATAAATAAATACACACACATATTTACACACATTGTTACTTATGGAATCTATTTGATTTTCCTGCTGATTCATATTGGGTAGCATTTTTTTCCATTTGTCAGTATTCAAACATCCAGGGTCCCTTGAATTTTTCGAAGATGAATGTTTTCCTGTAGAGATAAGAACAGAACCCTGCCCCCATCTTATATGTTTTTATTCTTTTTTCTTTTTTTCCATCTGTATAATTATCATCAGTGGGGATGAGGTGTCATTTCTCCTTTCCAAGAGGTTTCTCCTCTTCAAACCAAACCTTTATTATTTTTGATGGTATTCACAATTTTTCTTCTTTTGTGGAAACAAGAGCAAAACCCCTTGCCCAATGCAGCACATCTCCTGGATTCCATTGTGAGGTCAGCAAATCCTTGAAATAAACTGGTTGATTTAATTCGGCACACTTTTCCATTATCCAGTGTCCTTCTGTTGCTGTTGTCTGTTTCTCATTAGTGTTAAGAAAATTCAAGGTCAGCAGAATCTGAAGCAAGAGAGAGAGCACATGCCTGCTTCTTTAACATGCAGCAGAGACGATGCCCAAGTGTGCTGGTATCGTAAAGGCTATTGGCTGAAGGAGCAGGAGGAGCTCCTGCAGCATTTGAAGGTATGTGGATTAATATTTGGATCTTTGATTTGGTTCCATTGCTCCTCCTGTCTGTTCTTATCCAATACCAGGCTGTTTTCAGTACTGTAGCTCTGTAGTAGAGTTTGAAGTCAGGGATTTTGATGCTGCCAGAAGTTCTTTTATTGTACAGGATTGTTTTTGCTATCCTGGATTTTTTACTTTTCCATATGAAGTTGAGTACCATTCTTTTGAGGTCTGTGAAGAATTTTTCTGGAATTTTGATGAGCATTGCATTGAATCTGTAGATCAACTGGACTTTGGGAGTTCAGTCCAGTGCTCTAATGCAAGTTTCTGCCTCTGTTTTCATCAGTTGCTGGAAGAAGATTCTACGGTTATATTTAAAATATTCATCAGTCTGACTACAGGGCAAGGCCAGTTCTAATACCCTCTCCTTTGTGCTTAGGATATTAGCTGGGGTAATTCTGGCTGGGGCAGACTGCGGGACAACTGGAAGTGGCACCAGAATTTATTCCTACTGCTTGTACTGGCTTTTTTTTTTTTTTTATCTATTCTGTTTGGATGGATACCATGCTCTGCCTAGATATAGTACGGAAGGCCTCCCCAAAGCAATGTGCCTTACCCTCTCTGAGGAGTGTATGAGGGATGGTGGAGAGGTTCAGTGGAGGAAAGAGGAGGAAGGGAGGAAGGGAGGGAGTGGGAAGTGGGATTGTTATGAAAAATGGAAAAAGAATGTTTGTTTTCTTTTTTAAAATAAATAAATACATTAAAAGAGAAATTTTTTAAAAAATAAAAAATATATAAATGTTGGAAATCTGGTTCAGCCCTGTATTAATACAAACATGGATCAGGAATCAGATAACTGGATTACTAATCACCAAATATTAAAGATGAAACCACATAACGTTTGTCCATGAGACGCCTCAGCAGGTAAAAGCACTTGCTGTGTATGTCACGGTTTCTGTTTCTGTGATAAGACACCACAACCAAAACCTACTTGGGGAAGAAAGTAGCTTTTTTATATTTTACAGTCTATAATTAGTTCATCATCTTGGGAAGTTAAGGCAGAAACTATCAGTAGGCACTCACTCAAGGCAGGAACTGATACAGAGGGCATGAAGGAACACTGCTTACTGTCTTGTATTCTATAGCATGGCTTCTCATTCTGCCTTTTTGTGCAGTTCAGGACCATATCCCGGGGGTGACACCACTGATAGTGGTTGAACTCTCTCACATCCATCATTCCACAGGTTTACATAGGCCAATCCAACGGAAACATTTTCTCGATTTTTCTTTTCTTCTCACACAATTCTGATTCATGCCATCTAAAAACAAACAAAGAAACTAGACAGCACAATGCACTAGCTCGACAAGCTGAGTTTGATTCCCAAAACCCACGTAAAAAAAGCCAGATTCTGTGGTCTGCAACTATAACTTCAGTACTCCTACAGCGATAGGTGAATCAGACACTGGAAAATGGCCAGAAGCTAATGAATGGACAAGCTACCGTGGAGTACCCAATGTAGCGGAAAGAGTAGATTTCCTCCCTCAACAATTTATAAGAAGGTAAAGTTGGCCTCTGAAATTCAGATACCACCTGTGTTCATGAACACCACACGGATGCACATGAACACACACATGCATATGCACACACACCATATACAATACAAAATAATATAAATACAAAATGACAAATTTATTAAGTTTTAATGAATAAGAAAATTTAAGAATGATGAATCTACAGAGATGAATTCAGTGAGTTTCCTTGCACTAATATTCAAAATAGGAAGCTGAACAACACTCCGTCTTCTACCAATAAGTTTCAGTTAATGCTGGAATCAATTACTTGGAGAATCCCTCCAGACATCTATTTATGAGGGAAATAAGGAAGAAACAGAATGTCATTTAAAAGTTTTGTGATCACAGATTCTATCATGTATAAATGTCATTTTCCACTTAAGTCCTACCTTATCAGTTTGGAAGAGAGGTGCCATCAAAACCCATGTTTAAATGGGCAGTAAGCCTTCAGAAGTGACAATGGCACAAAGTTAGCGTGAAATGGAAACTACCATCTTCACAAGTGCATTGTCACTTGGAAAATTTGTATGCTTAAAGTGTTCTGTACCAACCACTCTTATATTAATTCCATGATGGAAATAGCTAATTAGAAGCAATTTAATATCAGACAGTTATCTACATTAAACAGAAGTGCTACGATTCAATGTAGAAGTAAATCTATTATTTCCTAGAAAAATCAGAGTCATTAGTTCAGAAGAGCTTACTGAAATAGAACACTACAAAGCTAAAGTAAGAATTTATATTTTAAAAGGAAATATACATATGATTTCAAAGTAAATGACACACTAATATACATAATTAGCACTATAAAGTGTTCAAGAGTCTTGAGAAAATTAATATGGGCATTGAGCTTGAATGTGGTAGATTGCTTCACAGGCCATCTACATATTCTATTACGAGCAGGTTTAAGAACATTAATGCTTTAAGCAGGCTTATGAAGAAATAGATATTCTTTGAAGCAAGAAACTGGAAAATGAATATGAGGAGAGAATTGAACTCTCAAAAAATTAACAGAGATCAGAACTAAGTAAGCTCCTTGGTATTTCATGAAGAATTACTGACTTCCATTGAAACATAATCGTCATGTAAGGTTGATATGTGTAATAGTATCAGGCCATCTCTGCACTTCCCTGAGTAAACTCTGTTTTTGATCCTTTAGAATGTTAAGGTTTTTTGTCAGAGCAGGCATTTTATCATATCAGAATCCTGTGCATAGTTGATAGATGATTTCCTATGTATGTATTTCCTCATTATGTAATTTTAAAGATGTAAGTATTTACCATACTCCTCAGTTATACCCAATAATTAATTTTTAAATAATGCAATTATTGGCCATAAGACTGAGGCAAGTTCTAAATCATTAGATTAGTGAGCATGGAACACATCTATGGATCATCTCCACATTTTCCCTAAACTCTGGTGCTACTTATTCTACTTCTCAAATACTCAACTCCACTCACATAAGTTTTGCTCAAATCTTGTGTATTGTCATGGAGTTTTTACCTCTCTGTCTTGTCCTTTTTTCTGTACTCATCTTCTGAATTCTCCATTTCAAACGGTTTGAATACCAGATGACAATCTATCAGGTTTGTATTCCCAGTTTGTGTCCTGATTTCTGATGTTCTGACTGACACTGTCATAGCTCTGATGCATGGTACTGTTTGCTTAATTTACTTTTTTGCTGTATGTGCTATGCTTCCTACAGAAGGGAGTGAACACTTAGAATAAATATGAAATCACTAGATACGTAGAGCCCCCCCCCTTGTCTTTATTCTAAGAGACATGCAGTTCGTTCCTTTCTTCTTGACCTGTAGATTCTCATACAGTGTGCTCTATTCATGTGAATAGTGGCTTGCTATCTTGATACTGTGACATTATTGATTGAAAGTGTAGAATAAGGACATCAGTAAATTATGCCTTCTCCAATGTCTTGAGGTCCTGGATGTTTTCTCTTGGGAGGGTGATGGAAAGAAGGCTGTTTTCTGGTAATATCTATTGAATGGTCTTTTTGCTCTAATTATAAAAATATCCTTTAATATAGGCAGAACCAGATTTATTATTTTCAGTGAGATATAATAGTGTTTATTGAAAAATTGGGGTGTGGAGGCTAAAATGAACTTATCTTTATTAAAACCAATATGTAATTTCAGTTATCAATACATCAAATTAAAAAAACTATGATTTTCTTAAGAATCGTGTACTTGATATTGAGACTGTTGATTAATTCTCAATGCCATCATAATGAAGACAGGTGACTTTCAGCATATGCTTGGTGCGTGTAGAAAAGAAATAAGAAAAAAACTCTATTTTGTGCTGCCGGAGATTATTAGCTCCCTCCTTTTTGATTTTGTTGTTGGTGTTTAATGGTGAGCATAAAACCCATGGTACAACACATGATAAGAAAATGCTCAAAATGCAAGCTAAACCCAGATCTCTTCATAAATAATGTATTCAGTCGGAGACAATGAAAAGATTGTATTTGATTTTAAAGACTGTAGGTGTGTGTCTGTGCTTTGCGGTGTTTACAAACAAGAGTGAAAAAGCACGATGTACTCAGAAAGTGTAGAACCCTGGAGCTTGATTTACAGGTGGCTGTGACTTTCTGAGTGTGGATGGGGAAACAGTCTTAATCCTCTTTGTGAATGGGACAAGCTTTTCCCTGCTGAGCAATCGCTTCAGCCTCTAATTCTGTACTCTTCTAATTTGGATTATTTTGTTCTGACCTAGGTGCAAACTGCTCATATCACCTCTTTAATTCAACATGGTATCATTTTTAAATTTACTCCCATTATATTACTTTGTTTTTTTTTATATTTTGCCATTTGTATTTTGTCATTGTCACTAATATTTGTAAATAGTAAGTAAATCAGAAAATTAAAGAATATTTTTGAGGAATATGGTCAGTAGATTTTCCTGCAGGATAATATCTACTCACATAATTCTCACAAAGATAACAAAATTTATTTACACTATTAAATAAAGAGACTTCCAAGAATTATTGTTTTATAATAGAAACAAAATATTATTTTACAAATAGCAATGACTTTAGAGCATTATAAAATTAAAATAATTTACAGACTTTATTTATTTTATGTAATTTTAAATTAAAATTCACTAAGCAGTGGTATCACTTTAGTTAATATTTACATAAAATTTAATATATCTCAGATTATGAGCAATATATTTTTGAAACAGTTAAATTTCATGAGGCTTGGTATAAACTATTATCTCATATATGTTTTATGTCAGTTTATAATTTTAGAAATATGTGAATCTAAGCATAAAAGCTTATCCTAACTTCAATATACTTTATAAACACAGAAGTAATATTTTAATAATAAAAGGTCATTTCAAAAGTAAAGTTTGATAAAATCACATAAAATGTCAAAGGGAGATAATTTCCACTTCATCAGCTTAATTCTTCTTTTACTAAACTTTTGAGCAACATGTGACATTTTTAAAAATCACCTTTGAAAACTTGGGCTGTAAAAATCAAAAATAGAGCAGACAATAAATTTCCATAATCACAGGAACAAAAAGCTTAGTAAATTGTGAACTGAAGCATTCATATAATCATTTCTTTAGTGTTGGGTAAAACATTCAACCATTCCTGAAAGCCCTTTCTTTGGCCTTAACTAACCCAGTCCTCTATTTCCTCTTATGCACTGACTGTTGCAATAATTTAAAGGTATAATTTGTTTACATTGTTTATTAATATTAATTGCCCATAACGCTCCATCTATAGCTGAGGCTTTATGAGATATCCCCCTCTATACTATCATGGGAGCTGGTAGTGTCACTATGAATGTTAGGAAACGTTGTTGTTAACATTTCATAAGTTCACTTTCTCTTTCATAGATAGAAGACACAGTGTCCCACGGACACTCCTGCCTCTGGCTCTCAAAATCATTCTGTTTGCTCCTTATGAGGCACCCTCGGACTCATTTGTGGTTGTTGTTGTTGCATTGTACATAAATAATTTGGATTGGGCATCACAAAGCATGCTGTCTTCTGCGTTTTCTCCAGTTGTGATTTATATATATATATATATGTTCCTGTCCTAGAACTAGTTCTTGTAGACCAGGCTAGCCTCGAACTCACAGAGATCCGCCTGCCTCTGCCTCCCGAGTGCTGGGATTAAAGGCGTGTACCACCACCGCCTGGCCTTATGTAATTATTTTGATCTACTGCAGACGGAAGCATCTTTGAGAGGGTTCAGCATTACGTTTATCTGTGGGTATAAACACCATTTATAATGCAGTTAAATATTATACTCGATGATAAAGGTGAAAATAATAGTTTCTCTTGTGATGCCATTACTTGACTTGCCATAGTTAGATGGCTAGGTTCAAAGATCGAGACTTGAATTCCATCTTGGTGATGTACCTAAAGGCCACTTAAATATTTGCTTTTTATTCCTAAGATATGTGTGTTACCAGTGCATCGCTGGTCATTGCACAATGTATCACTCGGGTTATTGTGTAGGGCTGGTCATTGTAGAGTATATCACTGGGGTTACCATGTAGGGCTGGTCATTGCACAGTGCATCACTGGGGTTATCGTGTAGGGCTGGTCATTGTAGAGTACATCACTGGGGTTATTGTGCAGGGCTGGTCATCACACAGTGCATCACTGGTCATTGTACAGTGCATCACTGGGGTTATTGTGCAGGGCTGGTCATCACACAGTGCATCACTGGTCATTGTACGGTGCATCACTGGAGTTATCGGCAGGGCTGGTCATCACACAATGCATCACTGGTCATTGTACGGTGCATCACTGAAGTTATCGGCAGGGCTGGTAATCACACAGTGCATCACTGGGGTTATTGTGCGGGACTGGTCATTGATGTTATCCCAAGGCATTAGCATGGGGCAGAATTATTATATGCTTCAATCCTAAAATGGTTTGCACAGTGCATCACTGTTATTGCGCAGGGATGGCCATTGCTGTGATCCCCAGGTATTAACAGTGTTTGCATAACACCTTTAGGGACCATGAGAAGTAGGCTTTAGAAAAAGAACTTCTAGTTCATTTACAGATCTCTTCTCCCAATTGAGAATTAGGCCTGGATTATTTGTTTCTTCAAAATTAAGGTCATACTTTCTAACTCTCACTAGAAACTATGGGCAAGAGCAATAGCCCATAGTATTTAGCCAGTGTCTTAGATTCCTGATACCAACAAAAATAAGAAACATTTGTTAGGTACTCTATTTTCTTGGAGAAGTATTATCACCTCAAATGAGATTACTTTGTTATGTATGTGTATGTATAAATATACTCATACATGTCCCAAATTTATTTTAAGTAAGTATAAAATATTTCCATATATCTTTCCAAATAACTTTAGTGTTCTTTATTTTTCTCCCACTCTACGGTTCAGCTCTTTTCCTCCTCATTTCCCCCTTTCCCCTTTCATAGCACCTATGTGCTAATGTCCCTCTTCATAAGGTTCTTCTCATTCCTTGTAGTTCCTTTTTACTTTCCTGGTTTCTGCGATTACACCAATTTACCTACTGAGACCATGCAGCAATAGTCTATCTCTGTTTGGATTACCTTATTTAGTATATTACCTGTTCCATTAACTTATCAAAAATTTTCATGATTTTAATATTTACAGCTCAATAGAATCCCATTGATTTCATGTAGCACATGTTCCTCACATATTTTCAGTAAAAGGAGATTCAGATTGTTTCCATTTTCTACCTATTGTGAAAAAAGTGTTAATGAATACAGATGAACAAGTATTTGTGGAGTAGGATATTGATTCTTTGAGGCATATTCCAAGCGGTAGTATAGCTGAGTCATATGGAAGATATGCCTTTAATTTTTTTGAGAATTCTCCATGTATCCATAGTAGCTGCACCAGTTTGCAATTTTACTGAGAGTAAAGAAGTGTGTCCCTTTCTCCACAACCTCACTACTACTCTTTACCATTCATTTTCTTGATCTTGATACCTACTTTCTAATGATATTACAGAGTAAAATTATCCCTGGGTGTAAGTCTGAAGATGTTATATATAAATGTCCCAAAATTTACAGATATACTCCTTAATTTATATTTATAGCAAAGTAGTAGGATACAATTCAACTTCTACAAATAAGTAACATTTCTATATATGAATAACAAGCACAAGAAGAAAAAAATTACAGAACCACTCCTATATATAAAACACCCTGAAAAAAAAATACTCTGAGGAAACACAGAAAAGAAAGTAAAAGACCTCTGACATGAAAACTAAATTTCTGAAGAGTTTGAGGGAGACTCTAGAAGATGTGGAGAATCTGATGCTTTCCTACTTCTTCAGAGAGTCACACTCTTTTCCAAACCTACAGTAATCCTTTGTTTTGAAATGTGGCAACAACCCCATAAACATTCTCAGCATAAAATCTTGCTGGGTCTGAAACCTGGTATCTACATAGCTGCAGAAATGGTTCTTTTATAATAAGTTGTCACTCTGTTCCAAATCTTGTGATTGCTTTTCCTCTTAACTAAAATGAATTTAGAACTCATGAATATACTTGAGTATCTTCATAGTATGTAATAAAGATCTACCACCTCTATTTCAATTATTTATCTTCAACCATCCTAGATAAAAGTGAAACTATGAAGGTCTCATGTATACCTTGCATATTTATCACTGCTAGTATTTCATCCATTGTGTTTTGTACCCTTGCATTTTTACTGTACCCATTATAGGGCATCAAACATTTACATATGAATGCTCAAAAACCTGGAGATTTTTGTAATGTTTGGATTTCTGATCTTTTAATTAGAGTTACTAAATCTCTTTTTGTTTATTGTTTTCAATTATTTCGTGAAATACAAATATGCTCAATGTGATAAATACTTTAGACAAGAATCATATATTTTGAGCACAGTCAAGTTATCTCCATGTGAATTGGCTCCCTCCAAAGGATTTCTGTCTTATTCTGTATGATACAGAAACATGATGTAGTCAATCTTGTATACATGAAGATAATGTCAGAAGACTAAAAAATTTGAAAATTAGTCTTTCTTTATAAGATCATGGTTAAACTATTAGTGTATCTAAAATTTGACCAAAGAGGTAGGTACGATTTCTAGAAGAATTAAAAGCTAGATCATATTCATTATATTTTAAAACACTTCTTTTGTAAATAAAACTAATATAGAAAAGTCCAGTATGGCATTTTTACTAATTTCATATGTAAGTTGCCTCTATAGAAGAGAGAGAAAAAGAGAAAAGAAAGAAAGGTTAGATCAAATAATAATATATCAATTTTTAACATATGATAGTCTTATTTGTGTAATTTAATACTTTGAGACACTAGTTTCTCTCAGAATAAGAAAAACAAAAAAATTGTCATTTTTCAGAATGCATTTTTCACAAATGGATCATTCAGAATTTGTCACATAAAATCACCTCTGTTATTATTACAAGCAGTTAAATAAATATATGTCATGAATTTCAGTAAATATATGTAACTTTTTTAAGCCAGAAGAGCTACAAAGCTGTGCTTCCTGCTTACTTATGTGCTGATTAGTCAGGTTTCTTTCATTGAGTAAGTAATCAATACTGAATACTCAATTTAGCTCAGCCTTTTTTCTCAAAATTAAATCATCCTGTTCAAATTATTTGGTTATTAATCTTTCCAAAAGGCATTTTGTAGAATGGAAAAGAACCCCCTAAACACACATTTTTATTGCTGATAGTGAGATTACCTTCATGCGCTATATGGTAAATTATTTAGTTTGAGTGATACCTCAAGGATAGGTTTTCCCTTTTATTATGAAATTGATAAAGTACAAATTGATTTCTTGCACTAGGATAATGTCTGGGAAACCATTCTATATACATTATATTGCACTCATCTATTTTTAAAACACAAAATTGTCCTGTTAATAATCACTTGTCTTTCAGTAAAGCAAACAGTTCTGCTAATGTAATGTCAAAATTGATGCTAATCACTTTTTCCACAAGCAGCAACCTTACAGCCTAAATTAAAATTGTGTATAGCCCATACTTAGTATTTTAACATAAGCATCTGCACTATGAATTATTGATTTTATTTTTCCCAATCAGCCAAAGAAGCAATATATACAAAGACACAGAAAAAGCAAAATACTTCCCCTCATGTCATGCCAATAATTGCATAGTGCTTGCACATGGGCACTCGTTAGCTATCCGTGTGTATTTTCTTATGTGATGTCAAAGAGTTTTCAAGCTCACATCACATTCATTCATCAAAATTTATTTTAGAGCTATCATTTTAGCCCATTGTAAAAGTAAGGAAAGAAGAAAAATGGGGAAGCATTCTTAGAAATCTGGTCACAGTTCTTCTTTGACACTATAAAAAGAGCCCATTTTGTGCATTCATTTATTTCTGAGAATTTTCTCATAAAATGTAACACTAATGATGATGGGAAGCTTAGGTCTTCATTTAGACACCCTTAGACTCATGAAATCAAATTCATTAAAATGACTGATCTGGTTTGTAGAGAATATCATCTCTTTTCATAAATTAATAGAACCATTGTCTAAAAGAAGCACTCAAAATATTCATTAAATGAAACTCTATTTAAAATAGTAAATACAGTCAAAATAGTCAATACATATTACATATATACATATACATGACCAATGCTTTTACTTAGGGCATGCATTTTTAAAGTGTTTAGAGGATTAACAAAGCATAGTAGATCAATTTTGCATATATAAAATATATAACTAGGATTAGCGAATGAAATCAAGATATTGATTAACTTAATAATAATTCAACACTCTTCTTGGTATTAATCAGATTGGCTGTTTGTTCTTTCATAACAAAAACTTTAAGTGGTAAGGTTGACATCAATTGCAAATCACATATATACTGTTCCTGTATTAGTGAAGTTATGAATGATTATTGATTAAGTCCACCTGACTTTCTTGACTCTGTGATTTCATGTTATTTACAGGGCAAATAACCCTAATCTCTAAAGTTAAATGCTCTGAAAATATTTCTGAAACCATCATGAATACACTGACATGAAACTGAACCTGGAGTCTGAAATTTCCCTCTAATTTCTGCTACAAACTCTGCAGTTTACTGATAATCTCTGACACTGGAGAATTGACTTGATATTTCTGCATTTCACGTAACAAGCTCCACACTTAAGAGTTGAAGGACATGCCATACTTCTTTTGTTTAAATCAAATAAGCGACACATGTGAAATTTGTGTCACATACTAAATAAAAATAGTCTTCAAGATTGTTAACATTAAATTTTAAATAACATTTATTTATAATGCCTCCGAAAGTCAGCTAGGAGTCAAACTTCTCTGAATAATCTTCCTGACTTCAATCACAAAACTTCTTCAGAAATGTGTGTGTGGAATTATATCCATTCTGATCATGACTGCCCTGTCCATGACCACAACACTGTTAATACTGATCTTGTGAAAGGGTGACGTCATTTCCTAAATTGTCAGCTCTTGTTACTTCCTGCTGACATTGGACTGTCGTTTTTAGGAAGCCAAAGAATCTAGAATGTTGTAAAGATCTGGGAGAGCAGGCTGTGTCATTTGAAGTCCGGGTTCTGTGCGACTGTCTTAAGGCTACAAAGTTGTACTCTGTGGGGAAGGACAAGGACATAGAGTCCAAGGAAAGAGCTGGTTTTTGTGAGATGTTGGGGCTGTCTGCAGATGATTTGAAATCTGCTAGAACAGATAGATTAGAGACAGATAAAGTTAATGAGTTTAGGGATTTATTTTTATCTTGGATAAACATTTGAAACTTTAGGCTCATGGTCCTGGAAGTTGGGTAAAGGAGTCCTAAGACCAGGGAAAGGTTTCACCCTCAAAAATAGACAGGTGGGGATACAGGCTTTTGGTAGACAAGAGTATTTATCTGCAGTCATATTGAGAGTTCTTGCTCTCAAGAAAAATTTAGACCGACTTTACAAAGATTATTGAATAACAACTGTCATCTGAAAACTGGGGTTGGTTGTGTTTGCAAGACTTTAATTGCCAGAATATTTGGGGGTGAGGTTGTCCAGGTGGATTCTGAAAAAGAGATATTTTAGGAACATGGATGATTAGGGAGGCTCTTGGCAAATGGTGAGAAGAACGGTCTGTCACAGAAATTTAAGGTTGGTGTGGAAAGGTTGAGAGAACTTGGCTTTGATCCTCAAAGTTGACTTGATTGTTAAGGGGACAATGGGTTAGTAGTGGTGTTGGGACATTTGCAACTGGATTATCAACATTGAGGGGGGCAGTGACTAACAGAGGGCCTTGAGTGGAGGCACATAGAAAACAATGAGAAGCATTAAAGGAGATATCAGTACAGTTGAGAAGACAGCATTTGTTGGGTGACCTCAACCCAAGTGAGGGTTTGGCATTGAGAGTGTGTTGGTGAGAAGATGGCTTGGGTTTAGTTATGTTTTGTAATTTAAAGTGTATGACTTTTTTCAAAGTATTTAATGTCTGAGGACACCTGGAAAGTTAGTGAATTTTAAGGAGCCCTTTTGCAGTGGGTTTTTGACAATCATTTGGGCAATGGAAAAGAAGGAATAGGAGAAGAGAGATGAGATTTATTTTGTTAGGAAATAGTCAGCAGTGGGAAATGGGTTTCTCTTGAGGAAACATGTACTGAAGGGTGAGGATGAATATGGGAAGTGGGGGTTGGAGAGAATCCTGTGTTAAAGGATGGTTAGATATGGTGTTATCTGTGTTATGTAGCAAGGTAGTATGGAGGGAATGAGGGTGAGTTTAAGGGATGAAAGAGCAACTTGGCACGTTGTCATGTCAGTGTGACATTTGTCTTTACCGATAATTAAGGGGTTAGGCTGATGTGCCCATTTCACAGGAAATAGCTTCCATCTGTATTAAAAGTGTAGGCAGAAATATTTAGAACTCTCTTGTTCTGAGAGGGATGGACCGAAGGTCTTTGAAAGTTTTTGAATAAGAATGAAAAGGATTGGGGAATGCTGAGGTAAGCATGGCTGGGTTAAGGGGAGGACAAGTAAGGGATGTGAGTCATATTCTTTTGGTAAGAGAAGTTTATAGGGATGGAACCTGAGATGGTGAAAAGGATTGGAGTTCTTTGGAAAGTTAGGAGTTGAGGGAGATAGTGATGGAAAAGGAACTGGGAGAGGGAATCTCTGAGAGGGGATTAGTTAGTTAGATTCAGTGATAATCAGAGAGACTGATGCAAACTGTATAGACAAAGAGATCAGCCATGGGTTGGGTTTTCTCAATTTGGAGAGGTAAGCTACAGGAGCAAAGTTGGATCCCAGGTATTTTAAAACCTTAAGAGCATCCAAGATAGGTAATTTGGGGAGAGCTTTGGAAGGTGAGATCTGGTAACTCGTGGAATTGAGGAAATTGAAGAATGAGGCAGTGTCATATCATGTATTGAAGAGGGAAGACTGGTAAAGGAGAAAGTCTTCTACATACTGAAGCAGGAGGGAAGGAAAATAAAGGAGGATGGAAGGCCAAGTCCATAGGAATGTCTGGAAGGGGAATATAAGGAAGGGGATTATAGGATGGAGAGGTACAATGGCAGTGTTAGTGGAGTGAAGGTTTTGGATTAGGTGGAAGGATTTGGTAGGCTTTTTGATTGTCGCTATAGGAATGTTGTTGGGTGAGGAGGTTAGACTAGAAAGAGGTTGGGTAAAGGGACTGAATGATAGATTTGAGACCACAGAGACTGGTTAAGTGTACAGAGTACTGGGTTTTGTAAATGTAATGAAGAAGGGTTTATGATGTGCAGTAAGGGATGAAGGAAAGGTGGTTTGGGGATTTGGGGATAGCGGGTAAGTGTACAAATGAGGATTGAGGAGAGGTAGGAGAAGTGTTTGGGGAGCTGTTGCCAGGATTGATGGCAAAATTTTTGCCAATTATGGAGAGAGCATGCTTTCCTGGTAAAACAACAAGAGAGGATGAGAAGAAAGGAGTGGGAAAGGGAAAAAGCTTGAAAGATTAAGTTAAGGGAGGAGACAGGAGTGGTAAGGTCAAAGTTAGAGTATTAGAGTAGGGTCTGTTTAAGGCAGTAGAGCTATTGAGAGGGATTTTTAAACTTATCTTTTACTTATGTTTATGTACCTTAATCATTTTCTTGGACCTCCATAACTTGTTAATCATTTTTCTATATCTTAATACCCTGATTGTCTGTTTCTCATAACCTCTAGAAACTCTAATCTCTTTTAGAAAGAAGCCTGTCAGCAAGGTAAACTGTACACATGAAACCAGGCAGTTGGGTATTTATTCTTGTTAAAGTTCTAGTTAGACATCAATGTTGTCAGAGATCTGAGAAGCATGAATTGAAGGAGGAATTGTAATTTAAATAGTTTTATATTAAATAAAATGACAGAAATTTACTTAGCTGTTTGAGGCTTGGGTGGTTCATTGAGGACAGAAGCAGTCAGGTTTTGTTGTCAGAAAAGAGCAGCATAGAAACCTTTTGGCTGTCAATGTCTGGAGAATTTTCTGTGGTGAAGGACTTGGAAAAGCTGACCTTACTTTGATGAGATGTGATGTGGGATTCCCCTTTGTATGCTATGAATATGTGTTATTACCGTTGGTCATTAAAGAAATTATTTCAGCCAGCGGCTTAGTAAAGTAAAGCCAGGCAGGAAATCCGAACAGAGACACCATGTAGCTGCCATAGGAAAAGGTGCCAGCTGCCAACCAGATATTACTGGTAGGTCACAGCTTCATGGTGATACACAGATTAATAGAAATGTGTTAATTTAAGATGTAAGAGTAAGATAGAAATATCTCTAAGCTATTGTCCAAACAGTGTTGTAGTTAATATAGTTTTTGTGCTATTATTCAGGTCTGGGCACCCGGGAAATGAACGAGCAATCTCTGTATACATACATATACACATAAATCAAACACACACACAAATACACAAATACATAATCCATTTGATAAAAAATCATTAATTTCTAGCCTCATTGCTCATCAACCTAATCATTTTTCCATGTAAGTGGATAGTATGGAAATAAGTATACTATGGAAAGCTATATATTGTGACTGAAGAGATAGCAAGAAGATCTTCATCAACTGACAAATGACTCCTTTGAGACTAGGGTGTTTTAAAAATTTAATGTTCTTAACCAAGGTATAATAATAAATATTAGTATAAAATTTATGCTTTTCATTATATTTTAATCTTCAAGCAATAACAGAGTTTATTTTCATTATTTGCTGATGAAAGAAAAACTTTATTGTTGCAGATATGTAAGGCATAATTTAAGTTCTGTTTATCCTGAAAATTAAAGCATATATTGGCAATCATAATTCTTGAAAAAAATACTACTTTTATTAAATACCAAAGTGTTATAAACATGGTTTTAACAACAAATATGTTTTTATGTGTATGCCTAATTGTGGTTAAATTAGGACTACCTAACTCTAATTTTCATATGTTGTTATGTACAAATTCACAAGGTGTTAACATTAAATTATGTAATATACAGTAAAATGGGATCTGTTTATACACACAAACTAGTAAATTAGATTACATCACACCTACATGTTTCTGTGTATGAAATGAAGTTATTAAATGAGAGCAAAGTATAATAAAACATTCACTCAATACTATAACAGCTCCTATCTATAAGCAAATTATTTTTTAAATACTTATGTTAATTTTTATTTTGAAAATGTGCTTCAATAATTTTGTATAAGTTAATTTTGAAAAGTCTAGGTTAACCAATGAAATTTCTGAGTGACAATACTGATATCTTAGTAACTACAGTAGCTCTCCAGTGTGGCCAGTACTGTCATCGACAAATAGAAAGGGCGGAGGGTAATTGAGTCTTTATTTCATATGAGAGAAAATGGAAATCATTTACAGTATTAACTTGATCTTCCAGATAATCTTTCACAAAACATCAGTAAATCATTGGTGAGCCACTCAAACAAATCAGAGGTATACAATTAGACACAAAAATTACCCATTGTTTAAAGTGAGACTTAACTTGAATCATTCTACTACAGGTAGAGTTATTCTGTAACTTAATTGCATTAAACTCTTGTCTATTTCAAGACAAAATATAATAAGAAATTAATTATAAATCTCTATAGTCAGTGTTATCTCATAGCTAGACATTGTTTTCCTTTTATACTTTTTAGTAAAAATAACATTTTTTTCTCACATAGCATATCCTAATTATGGTTTCCCCACTCTCCACTCTTTCCAGGTTTTCTTTAGTTACCTTCTCATCTAAATTCACCACTTTTCTATCTCTCATTAGAAAACAAACATGCATCTCAGGGATAATAATAAAGTAGAACAAGATGAAAACATAGGGATATAGTTTAAAATAAACAAACATAAGGAAAAAAGCTCAAGAAAAAGCACATGAAGTAATATAGACATAGAGACCCACTCATTCATACACCCAGAAATTACATAAAAAGATGTGTGTATATGTATACATGCATGGTAATATATTTATTACCTATAATAAATATATACTATATGTAATTAAAAATAAAAATATCATGAAAATTTTCAATTAAGTCCTAACATCATTGTGAGTCTAGAAGATGATGTAGAAAAATAAAAGATAAAGAAGACGTGGACATCTGCAACAAAGCAGTATTTTCTAGACATGGCGGGGTGCTTCACATATAAATTCATAGCAACTAAGACTGCATAACTAAGACATATACAAGGTCAAACCAATAAAATGACAGCATGTAAAACAGTTGGACTCATGAAAGCCCACCTCTGGCTGAGAATCTATTAGAAACTGACTGATGGTCTGGAATCGAGAGTTGATTTTCTTCAACAAGGTAGGTAGGCTCTGAAAGACTACAAATGCTCCCCAAATTTGTCATACAACTAAGTATATACACGTAGCACTAGGTGGAAACAGAGGGTTAACAGAGATTAGAATGAAAAAGTGGTGGTGAGGATAGAGAAGCAATGATGGGGGCATAAGAATGGATTTGATCAAAGTGCAATATATAGTGTGTATACATATGTATATGCATAAATGAAATCATCAAGTACTGAAAATAAATATTCAAAGAGACTCTACAACCTAATTTAAAATTAAATTTAATGAAGTCTGAGCAAAATTTAATTACTAAATCTCCATAACCCTTAACAATAACCCAGAAACATTTGACTTTGTTAAGTATAATCTTCCCTTTCTTAAAGGTAATTCCGCAGCACTAATTCACGCTCTATTTCTCTAACATTTACCATTTACACAAAACAAAAAAATGCCTAATGCTAGCCAGGCGGTGGTGGCGCATGCCTTTAATCCCAGCACTCGGGAGGCAGAGGCAGGCGGATCTCTGTGAGTTCAAGACCAGCCTGGTCTACAGAGCTAGTTCCATGACAGGCTCCAAAGCCACAGAGAAACCCTTTCTTGAAAAACAAAAACAAAACAAAACAATAACAAAAAAAATGCCTAATCTTCAATTGCATCCTCTTCTTTCCTTTATTCAAATTTTCTTGTCAAATCAGAAGCAGATTAACAGGGTGTGCATATTTTCCCACTGCAATTTCTCCACTTAGAGGATAAGTTCTTTCTAGTCAGACGGCTGAGCATCAGTTGCACATCTTTTCAATAATAACAAAGGACACATATCTCTTAGCACAGCAAACTACCATACCACAACATATATGATACTCTCAAGAACTGGAAAATATTCTATAGTTTCTTAGCTCTTTAAGGAACATTACTTACATGTCAAACCACGTTCATTGACATAGTGGTTAATGAAATATACTGTTTTATACAATATAGAAAGAAATGATCGTTAGATGTTCCATATTTAGATGGCTCAGCTTTGGTTGGACATGGCTGCACATGTTATCCCCCATCAAATCATGGATGAAATTCCAATACAGCAAAGAGGCACACTGTCATAGCTCAGTATGAAGCTAAATAGACATTCTAAAATTGTCTCATGGGTGCTTAGATGAATCACTACAAATTGAATATCTTATCATTCCTCATTTGAACTGTTCAATCACTTTTTTTCCAATTCAACTTTAATTCTATTGGTTCCTGTTTGATCACCAGTTATGTTGAATTAGCTTTCTTAAGAAGTTATACACCAATGTCTATTTACTCCAAGTAAGTACCAACACCATGAAAAAGATGTAGTTCCTCCCCCATACAGTTTGGTAAGCCAATGATATTGCTATTACTTATGGGAATACAGAATGATTAGAGATGCAAGAGTGACTCAAATGCACTGAATCATAAACATATTTCATCCTAGCACAGATGACTATTTATAGATCTTCATGTGCCTTAGAAGGACCCTCCAATGATACCTCCACCATACAACTCCTCCAATGAGATCTTCTACTTCAGCAATTGTTTGTTACTTGTACAAACATGGACTGGCTTTGGGATTCTTAAAATTTCTCATTCCTCTCAGTCTTAATAGCCTACCTACCTATCTTCCATCTATGAATCAATTTTGAAGAAGTTACTAAGTAACAGATCTCAGTTTTGAGTGAGTAGTTTTTGAACTTAACATCCTTGAACTGAAGTTTATTTATTCATTTGCTGATGTGTGTTAACCTGACATCCTATAAGATCTCAAAAATTTTTCAATGTGTTAAATTCACATTGATGTATAAAATATATTAGCAAATTACAAATGGAGTAAATAAACATGAATAAAACATTAGAATTAAAACACATGGAAACACTTTTCTGTTGAACAATTTTGCTAATAAAAGAATTGAGTTTGGTAAATATAACAAATTAATCACTTATTGAAAAATAAACAAAATATTTACCAAACACCCTGCATGTTAGACAGTGTGTTATATTGTGACCTGTCTCATACAGCTGCTGTCAAGGCTTCACCACCATAAGCTGTGTCCTGTAGTACTATGTACTAAAATAATCCCCGTATTCCATAGTTACTTCTTGTTGGGTTGGATAACAGAAAATGTAGCTAATATAAGAAATGTCACCAAAGAGCCTTCATTCAGCAATTGATGGAAGCAGAGGCAGATCCACAGCAGAGTATTAGACTGAGCTCCCAAAGTCAAGTAGAAGAGGGGGACGAGTGATAATACAAGTCAAGAGGTCAAGACTATAATGGAAACACCCACAGAAATAGCTCACCTGAGCTAATGGAAGCCCACCTACGCCAGCCTGACATCAAAGGAATCAGCATAGGCCCAAACACGGGCCTCTGAATATGGGTGATAGTTGTATAGCTGGGACAGACTGTGGGGCCACTGGCAGTAAGACCAGGATTTAAACCTACTGCTTGTACTAACTTTTTGGAACCCATTCTATTTGGAAGGATAACTTGCTGAACCTAAATATAGTGGGGAGAGCATTGGTCCTGCCTCAAAGCAATGTGATAGAATTTGTTGACTCCCTATGGGAAGCCTTACCCTTTCTGAGGAGTGGCTGGGGGATGTGTTGGGGGGAAGGCAAAGGTAACAGGAAAAGGGGAGAGAGTGGTTACTGAATTTGGTATGTAAAATGACAAAAGCCAGTTTTGTTAAAAATAAATAAAAAGAAGTAGTAAGATGACCATCTGTGAGCTCTTTTTCATGGTTCGTTATAAATTCTATTCCTGGTCTACTCACATTCAAAAGTATGCTTCTTTTTCTTTCTATCACCTGAGCTACTAGAATAGCAAAATGTGAAATTTGAAGGGGCAAAACTTTTAGACAGAGTGTTTACATACTCTGACTTGCCTTCCTGACTTTTCCAGCTGTGCTGACTGCATTTAGGTCTTAACTGCAATCATCTTTGGTTTTGTTTGGTTTCAAACCATAAATATACTTTCTCTAAATGAAAGATGGTTTCCTTAAAGCAACGCCTGATGTGGCAGACCTTTCATACTGAAGATATCATATCACATGGGGTGAGCTCCAAAAGCAAGTCGTAAGCTCTGCTTTTCTTTGACACCAGCAGTGCTGTAGTTCTTAGTAAACCGGTTTATTTGTCTGTATCTTTCTCTTTATTCGTAAACCACAGGCAAAGGTCTTTATTTTGGGACTATGAGGGGATTATTTTATGATTGAAGAAACTGCTATATATCAGAAGGAAATGTCACCAGGAAAATATGAGATGTTTTAGTGAAACTAAAATCTCAGTCTGTGGGTGACCTGTCTTAATAACGCATGCACACGATTTACCCACTTTGTTAAACAGGTTCTTTATTAAAATGATGAGTACTTAAAGTTTCTGTTTTCAAAACATGTGCATAGAAAAGTTATCTATGTAAAAACTTGCTTTTCAGTTAACAACTTTGTGCTTTCAAGCTAATTCTCTTTTATTTTTCTCATATGAAATTATAGATGGGGAAAACTGATCAAATGGATTTATAATGATTAAATGAGATTGACTTCATTGAGAAGAAAATCAGTGTAATGTTTTTACTTAAAAATCACCTCCTATGATCTCTTACGTGTTTTACTTCCTTTTAAATGTCCAAACAAATCTGAATCTTCATATTCTAACTCAATAATTCATTTTTAGACCCACATGAATATTTCAATTTAAAATATTTAAGTTCAAAATTATACACAAATATACAGCTTTAGAATGTAAAAGAAAAATGTTCAGGGTGATGTTGTCCCTTGATTATCCTAGATAAGCACTAGGTGATAAATCAACCACATCAACAGGATTGTTTAAAGTCATGGACTCACTCAAGGTGACACTATGCTAATACACAGTTAATCACTGCAGTTCAAATCACCTAACTGTTGGTAAAACATGTCAGTAAGTGGAGCGAATCACTGAATTTCTCACTTACTACAAATTTCTCTTCATTGTCTAGGATTTCATCTAGTTCTTACTGAGAAAAATCCAACCTTACACCTGCCATTTCTTGCATTTAGAAATAGTTGTAACAAACTGGTGTCTTCACCTTAAAAATACAATTACATCATTTTTCTAGCCTCTATCTTTCTTTCCTTAACTCAAACCAATAAGTATGGACTGGAGGATATATTTCTGTATATATTGTGCACAGAAACTAAAGGAACACACAATAAATTTTGATGTTGCTTTTATTTCTGTTGTTTCTTCTACCTCCTCCTTCTCATCATCATTATCCTCTTTTTTTTCTCTTCCTCTTCTCTTCTTCTTGGGTATTTTATAAGTTTCCAGTGAATTTTTTCATGTGTAATAAAGATATCACATTTGCTAAAAGAGCCACTAGTTTTCAAAATTTTGAAGTCTTACCTACTTTGTGACTAACGCATACACATATTAAATAATTATTCTGGTTAAGTTGTTTAGGGTTATACTTAGCAAATACATAAGATAACTTCTTCATTAATATATGAAAAGGAGAAATTTGATGATTATGCTGTATTAAAGTGAGTTTAGAAAATTACAAGCAAAAAATGGAAAATATCTATTAAAAGGAGAGACAATGAGAAATGGAATTAAAGAGAGAAAGAAGGAAAGCAGGGAGAAATTGTACATCTTGGGAAAATGTTTATTGACTCACCTTGAGTGAAGTGTCTGTATTAGTGAACAGTGGATTGGTATATGTGTTTTCACTTTAATATCTCATGACTCTGAAAATCATATTGAACGATTTGAATAGTATTTAAAGGAAATGGAATGCTGTCCTATTTTGGTTTCTGTTGCTAACTGAACAAAATCAAATACAGAGAGGCTGAAGGTTCAGGGTACCTGTTGCTATGGCAGAGGAATCAGTGCATACACCCATGTTGTGGAGCACAACCATCTTTTGCTCCAGTTCCATGGATCCTAAGTTGTCTACTGATCTTGTTGGGCACCAGAAATCATTAGTACACATACATGAATATAGGCAAAACAAGCACTGACACACATTTAAAAATAAATAAATCTTTAAAACAATTAAACCAGCAAGCTGAAAAAAAGGTTTACTTAACTAACAGGTTACAGTCGTCATGAAGGGAAACCAAAGAAGGAACTCAAGGCAGGTACTGTAGGCAAGAGCCTGGAGGCAGAAACTGAAGCATAAACCATAGACAAGTGTTGCTTTATTCCCATAGCTTGCTTTGTTTACTTTCTTATACAACCAAGACCACCTTTAGAGGAGGGGGATCTCCTCTAAATATAGTAATCTGGGATCTCCATCCCTAATATTTAATCAAGGATACTCTCAATGGTCAATCTGATAAAGGTAATTCTTTAGTTAAGGTTCCTTATTTTGTGACTATAGTTTGCATCAAGATAACTGATGAGGGATTCCCCTCTATATGCTGTGATTACCATTAATGAATAAAGAAAACTGGCTTGGTCTGATAGGGTAAAACAGAGTTAGGCAGGGAAAACTAAACTGAATGCTGGGAGAAAGAAGGGCGGAGTCAGAGTGAAGCCATGTAGCTCTGCCAGAGACAGACAGACAGAACTTTATATGGTAAGCCACAGCCAAATGGCAATACACAGATTAATAGAGATGAGTTAAATTAAGATATAAGAATTAGCCAATAAGGAGCAAGAACTAATGAGCCAAGCAGTGATTTGTATAATATAGTTTCAGTGTGGTTATTTTGGTTCTGGGTGACCAGGATGAACAAGCGGCCTCCTTACTACCAATAACAGAATCTAACAAACACCTATATTATTAAATATAGACAGAGATTTCTGGGAAGATTATTTTACCAGAAAATAACACTTATGAGGGAGTTTTACAGTCACACAAACAGCTAGAAGGAAACCCTGGAAACTTTACTATAATGAATGAAGAATTTCCAAAAGACATCATGGTAGGTGAACCTCTGAAGTTATAAAAGGGAGGGTAACAAAACTTGGTGGCAAAATAAAAGACAAGAATACTTAATGGAGCCATAAATCTTTAATCCTGTATAACTTCCAGAATTGTAGTTACTTTACCATACACAGGAAATAGAGCAGAGGGACTGTCCCGTGGTGAATATTTTATACTTGTTAAACATGGGCTTAAAATGGTAGAAAAATTTTGATGAGAAAAATGTTTACATAGAAACAAGAGCTTAATACTCAGAAGAATAGAATGAACTGAAGCTACAGACCTGCGAGTCATGTATAGACAGAATAAATTAATCAAACAAGTGACTCTAAGGAAAAAAAGGTACAGAGAGTTAACAGCCTAAAAATTGCTGAAAGGCAGACATGATTCTGTTCATTTGAAACCATCTGCTGGAATTCTCATATCTTGAATTTTCTTAAATGAGGTTTTGCAGATTTAATGATGAATTAAAATATTATATTTTGTTCTATCACCATTTTATGATTCTTCTTTTATAATATGCATAAGAGTCATCTATTAAATGGTATGTGATAGTACCAAACAATTTAATATCATGTTGTTTATATATTGACAGGTATATTTGATATATCTAGTCCATAAAACTTAATTATGAACTACAAGTATAATTAGAAACTCTGTGATTTAAATATCAGCCGCTGTGATATAGATTATACTATATTTTTCTAAGAATAGATATGATTCATATTTTATGTATGTTAACTTGTAATAACTTGTGCTTTCTAGTAGTAGATATTTGCATATTTAAGCACATAACATGACACTAAATTAATAACTATAAATATAAATTAACAAAATACAAAAGCATTTGGAAAACTCACTCTATGTGGTATAAATTGATGACTTCCAGTTTCTCATATTTTGAGAAATTCTTGGTGAATAACTGCTGGTAATCTCTCTTCCTTCAGATAGTGTTGCCAAGTTCAGCTAAAGACACAAGTCTTTATTTTAGTCTTTTAAAGCCATTAAACATTTTTGCTTTAAGAATTTTGTGTTTCCCTGATAGCTAAGGACAAAGAACATGTCCTTAAGTATCTTTTGGCCATTTGAAATTTGTCTGATGAGAATTCTCTGTTTAGTTCTGTGCACCATTTTTTTAATTGGGTTATTTAGAATTTTAATGTCTAATTTCTTGAGATTTTTATATATTTTGAGATCAGACCTTTGTCTGATGTGGGGTTGGTGAAGATTTTTTTCCCATTCAGTAGGCTGCCTTTTTGTCTTATTGACTGTGTCCTTTGCTTTACAGAAACTTCTCAGTTTCAGGAGGTTCCACTTATTTATTGATGCTCTTATTATCTGTGCTACTGGGGTTATATTTAGGAAGTGTTCTATGCCCATGCAGTGAAGGTTACTTCCCACTTTCTCCTCTATTATATTCAGTGTGGTTGGATTTATATTGAGGTCTTTAATCCATTTGGACCTGAGTTTTGTGCATGGCGACAGATATGGACCTGTTTTCATTCTTCTACAGGTTGACATCTATTATGCCAGCACCATTTGTTGAAGATACTTTCTTTTTTCCATTGTATCTTTTAGGCATTTTGTCAAAAATCAGGTGTTCATAGGTGTGTGAATTAATATCTGGGCCTTCAATTCAATTCCATTGGTCAACGTCTCTGTTTTTGTGCCAATATCAAGTTATTTTCATTACTGGTAATGGAAATCAAAACGACCTTGAGATACTATCTTACACCTATTAGAATGACTAAGATCAAAAATACTAATGATAGCTTATGCTGGAGAGGTTGTGGAGCAAGGGGAACACTCATCCATTGTTGGTGGGAATGCAAACTTGTGCAACCACTTTGGAAATCAGTGTGGCGGTTTCTCAAAAAACTGGATCAACCTACCTCAGGATCCAGCAATTCCACTCTTGGGAATATATCCAAAAGATGCTCAATTATATTACAAGAGCATTTATTCAACTATGTTCACAACAACATTATTTGTACTAGCCAGGACCTGGAAACAACAACCTAGATGCCCATCAACTGAAGAATGGATCAAGAAAGTGTGGCACATCTACACATTAGCGTACTACTCAGTGGTGAAAAACAATGACATCTTGAATTTTGCATTATTATAATATAAAACTTCAGAAGAAATAAATTTAAACTTTGTTTCCCTTGCTTTACCTTTTCTCTAAAACAGACAGCTAGATTCAGTTTTCATCATCTATATCTAAACTATGTGGAACAGTATTCATTCCCACATGCCAAACACAATTATTGCATTAACATTGTCTTACCATAAATGAAATGAATTGGTTTTATGTGTTTTGTTGTAACTGAGAGTGTCAAATTCATTAAATAAGATAATTCCTTGGGAAATAGCAAAATCATGAGAAGACTGTTGGCTGAACTCATAAAATAATTACTTCTGGTTCATGGAGTGACCCAAGAATAAACGTCAGCAGGAACAAACTTCTCTCCATTCATTTCACTGTATGTTTACAACATAATTTCCCCTTGTTTTCCTAAGAAATGTCTCAAGGTTTACTTTTTGTGATAGATTATTTTAGAATGCAAGTAAGCCATATATTTTTGGTCAAGTAAAAAATGAAATATATTATTGAGTTTTATTTTTATATTTTAAATTAGTTTAGAGGAAAAACAACTATTCATTTTTTTAAAAAAATACCATCAAGTCAGACCAACAAGATAACTCAATAGGTAAAAGGAATTGGCACCACACCTTGACAACCTGAGTCTAATAGCTGAGATCCACCTTCTTTTATGAAAGAATGATTTAAACCTACAAATTCTCTTTTAACCTGTACTTATGTACTATACCAAATGTATGCACACACATGTCATAGTATACAGAGAGAGAGAGAGAGTGAGAGAGAGAGAGATGAATGTGTATAATTTAAAAAGAAATCACTCCTTTTCACTTTTGACTTCAAATTTGTTATTAAAAATATAGAATTTAATTTTTTTCTCTTATACAAGGAATTCATCGTATATTAAAATGGTAGAAGGCAGAAGACTACGACAGAAAGTGAGGTCCAGAAACCCTTTGGGAAGGCTGAAAATTTAGAATATAAAAAAATGCAAATTGTTATCGATATGGATGATATAATTATATTCAACCTCTGGACAGAAGCAGAGACACTGCAGGATGTATGAAGCTGCTTGCTTTCTCATAGAACATCTAATGCTTTCTCTAAAATTTCCCATCTCCGCTTAACTTTATTTCTAGAACACAAAACTCCAAACATCTTTGACAATTTCCACAACAAAAGTAAGTATAAACAAATTATATGTAAAATTTAATTCATGAAACATGAAATTAAGTATAATTATAATTTTGTTCTCATTTTATTTTTTAAATCAGGATATAGTTCGTAGTAAACCTTTTATAGTATTTTGATTTTATACTTGATATTTATTCTTTAGAGACCAATTCTGTAAGGACTCTTAACTTTAAAAAAAACAACATACACTCTGGTCAGGACCACAGTTGGTGAGAGACCTGGAGAGATTTTTTGGGAGTTAAGAATGCCTGCTGTTCTCACAGAAGATCCAATTTCAGTTCGTTACTCCCCCATTAGATGGTTCATAACCATCTACAGTTCCAAGGAATGCTGCACCCTCTCCTGGTTTCTTGAAGTACCTTTAAATTCACGATGTATATACAGGCATGCAGGCACATATGCATACTCATAAATGAAAATAACAAATGAATAAATGAAAAGAGACAGAGTAGAATAATTCTTAGAAAGAAAGAAGTATTCCCAAAATGAGTAGGGTTACTTTACAGCTGTTAATATATGTTATTGACATTGCTTGGTCTTGAGTCACTGTACAGGATTGTATTTGAATAAACAAGAAGAAATAAGCTCACTGTAGCATTTTTCTAATTGTGTGTTTTATGATAAGTTTTGACATATTTATTGATAAATATAAATATTTACATTATATATTTTCTTTGACAAATTTATACAGTACACAACATATTACTGTCATCCCCTCCAACTTCTATGATTTTTTAAAAATGCTACAAGATCCCCGGCGGCAGGCAGCAGGTCCTGAGAGCAGCCAGTCTCAAGCAGAGACAGCTGCCTGTTCCCGAGTGGTCTGGTCCCAGCGAGCCTGGGGGTGTGAGCAGGAAATAGAATGTTATTCTGTATAAATTTCCACTTCACTTTTCACTCTTCTTCCTTCCTGTTCTTTAAGCACAAAAACAATTTTAGGCTGTGGCTTTTATTGTTCTCACCTTCAAATTTTGGCAGGTAATGGGAAACATGGTCAGGACATCCAAAACACTCTATGTTGAGCCTATGAATGTTCTGTCTCAGTTTTATCACTTGTATTCTTACTGAATTGTAAGACAATGTTCTTCAGATCTCACTGAACTCTAGTTGTCCTCAAATTTCATCTTACCTGAGTCAAAGATGCAGAAAGTAATTACATTCTCAAATTTAAAAGCGCAAACTATAAAGTCCTGAAGCTTTCTTATCATTACTTCTTTAAAACAGACATGTTTTTATAATGAGTTTATATATACCCTTGTCAAGAATGGAATGCATAAATGTGCTGTGTTAGAATGAAATTTTGTACATTTTATTCTCTAGCAAAATTTTCTAGAAGTATGTCAGGATCTGTATAATTATACTACAATAAAAATATAAGGTTATTTCTAAAAACATCACACTTAACAATTAAATTTCTGTGTGTCCTTATATCTTTGGATAAATATATTTCCAACAAAATGAATATACCAAATTTTCCTTCAAGACATCTAATTAAATATAATGAAACAAGTCTCTCTCCATTTTTAAAGCTATAACTCAGTTTAATTATTTCAAATATCAATGTCTGCTGAAATTTAAAAGGGAGGCACAATCATATTTGGCTGTTGCAAACTATGCTACAAATTCTATAGCTATTTATTTCTTTTCTGTATTTGTATTTAAGCTTTAACATTTTTCTCCCAGTTTAGTGTACCTTAAGACTCTACAGTCTAATATTTGAGCACACATTTTATCCCATATTTAGGACCATTTGCCTTTTTCTGCTCTCTTTAATATACTCTTTGCCTGTATCTTCCTTATAATGATAATACTTGATTTTAAGGATGTGCTGCCACGTCCCATATAATATTCTCTCTTGTCATCCTCTGTCCCCTATTTGTAAGAATTTTATATATTGCAGGACTTCCATTTTCTTCCATGTCATTTCATGTTTCCAGAAATAAATACTATTGCAACGTCAAATTGGAAGCCATACATTCATATTTCTATTTCTGAATTATCACAGCAACTGATTAACAACTAGGCAATTGATATTTTCACATCAATTTCAGAAGGAGTTTGAAGCAAATTACAACAATATACAATGTATTAGTTTGAAATGTATATATTAAATTCTATCATCTCATATTTTCAAAATATCATAGATTATGACGAACTATTCTACAAATTCCATAGCTATTTCTTTCCTCTCTGCATTTATATTTTAGCTTTTACATTTTTCTCCCAATTTAATTCACATTGAGACTTTAAAGTCAGATTTTGAGTGTACATTTAACCCCATACCTGAAATCATCTTAAAGTGATAGTTCTCATTTATTTACGTTTTGTTGTGAACTAAGAAATCTGATATTACAAACAAGAATAAAGGCTCTGTCTCCCTTGGTCACTAATTACAATACATATGAATGCAATAACCTTGAGCTCGTGGTGTTACGACGTTAACTATGACAACTAATAGAAAAATATTTCATATCTTCATCAGAAAGCATGTTTGTTCAAAAAAAGTAATTTCTGTTTTCTATTTTCCTGTTTCTGTAGTAACAGCGGACATTAACCCAAGAGGCATGCCTCTGTGTCCACTTTTAAATAGGCTACAGAAGTAAAATAAGTGAAACTGTTACAAAATTCACATTTTAGCAATTAAAAACCACTAGATGGTTTGTTATTCCATAAATCACTCCTGAGACTGAACTTCCTGTAACAGAACCACCATCCCTCATCATAAACTCCCAAAAGTTGGAAGCTTCTTTTGTTTCATAGTTTTGATGTTCTTGCATAAACCAATTTTTTCACTGATGAAAAGTCTCTATAAAGATACCTCATAGATAAAAAATTAGAAAAAAATATAAAAATATTTAAAGCATTATATCCATGCAGATCAAACAAGAGTTAATTATTGTTAAATAAAAAAAACTGAAATTATGTTTGGTTACAATAAACAGAGCATAACAAAAGCAAAGCTTTAGAATGATAAGTTATTGATTAGATTATCAATTATCTCCAATAAATCTTTATTTAAGGATTTAAAAAAATGGTTAAGAGGAAGTACAATGTCTTAATTAACTTGATAATAGCAATATAGTCATATTTTAAATAGAAAAATTTGTAGCTATGTAGATAAAAATCTTGTCCTTTCGTAGGAAATTTTGATAGTTATAGAATATGAAAATATTAAGATTTTAAGAAAATTGGTAGAGTTAAATGTCAATAATTCAGCACAATTTCACAAAAACAGCCCATTTGTAGAAAGGTAGAGGGTAAAATGCATATACCACTTGAAAAGTATCAAAGCTCTGGGGATTTCCTGCAAGTTTCACAGCAGACAGGGAAAAACAATCCACAAAGAGACAAGAATGAAACTCAGCTCAGCCCATTTTTCTTTTCTTTTTTTTTTTTTTTTTTTTTTTTTTTTTTTTTTTTTTTTTGCAACTGGTGCTTCCAGAGTCTGACCCAGATGATTTTACTTTAGACATATTTAAGCAAGGCACAATTTTGGCAATAGAATTTCAATGACAATTAACACTGTCCTAAGTACACAATTTATACTGAAATTCTTTTCAAAGTATATCTGGCTTCTTTCACAAGAATGGTGCTGTTGACTCGGAGCTAGTGCTCAAGATTTAGAATCTAGGAAGCTTGATTGAGATAAACATAATGGCTGGTGTGTCAGGATTGGCCTGGCCCTAATGTAACACAGAAGTCACTTAGGCTGTTGTAAAGTGCAAGTCACATCACTCATAAGAATGGGTTTTATGATCTAAATACAATGCTCAAGATTTAAGGGGAAAGGGCTGGAATAAGTAAAAACATAAATTCTAGGTGATATGGCAGAGCCTGTCTTATCAGACAGCAAAGGATCACCAGGTTGTAAAACTGCATCATCCTTAGTGTTCCACTAAGAACAGCAGCACCCATCATTCCGTTGAACAGGTAAGCTGTGTGTTTAACTTTTCTGGATTCTCCAGTGCTTAACTGTGTGCACCAGGCCTTTTCACCTTCTACACAAAGTTCCTTTCTACTTATGACACAAAAATATTCATTTTCTATTCTGAATATCAGATGTCGCTAGCCTGTCTGAGTCACTTAAGCTAATCTATAGATAGATGTACATTAATGGATAGACGTTAAATAACATTGATTTTGTTTTAAAAATTTAGATTCTTAGTCATGAGTTTCCACACTTCAATTTTGATTAAACATTGCCTCTGTCACAATTTATTAACCATTGTTGATGACAGTTATAATTATTTTGATTCCTGTGCTTTCTTTCATATCTTCATTTACAAAAGTTTAGGAGAAAATATTTAAGAAATTCTTAACAGAAATACTGTTGAGTTGTAAACCATGTACATGTTTCTGCCTGTGAAATCTTATAAATATATTTTTTCCATCTCAAACGTGGGTAGGAGATGAACACAAAGAAGTCATGGGACAATTTCCATTTCAATTAACCATTGTAAATCATTCTTGCCACAGCCTAGGTGTCATTTGCTAGTTCTATTCTTCACTGAAACCTTCATTATGACATTATTTGTGATTCTCTCTTTTTTTCTTCTTTCTTTAGTATCCCAAATTTGAAATATATGCCAATATTTTCAATAGAGTAACATTTTATTCAGAAATAAATAATTTTATTTACTTCCTCTTTCAGGATTTTATTTTCTTTCAAACAAATTACTTAAGATATGTGATTTCTGTTTAAAAATATGTTCTCTTCTATTTGTGAGTTTAAGCTTGATAGCCCTGTTTTCACTCCTCTGTGTGTGAAAACCCAGGAGGCCACAACTATATGGTCGAAGAGAGAAGTGAGATGACTAATATTTTCTAATACCTATTTCTGTTACCACATATTTGTACCTATTCTCTAACGTGTCCAAAAATTGAAGTTTTTCATTTAAAAGCAAGGCTGCCTGATAATTCTGCTTCTACAAAGTGCAAATAACAGCAGCAGTCATCCTTATTTGGTGTCTTCAAAATTCATTCATACAGATATTATTTTAACTCAGAAGTCAGGTAAAGCTTCCTTTCTTTGAGACGAAACAGTATAATGGGTTTAGGATATAAAGGTTGTCTAGACTTGCGTCCTACTTTTGTTCTAATGCTTGTATTAAACATATACAGCTCCTTTTCTCATATTTACCTTTAATTATCAAAAACAGTTCATAAAGTGGAAAAAATTACCTCTATTAGATAAAATCCCCTATGCTAAGACCACTGCTCAAGCATTTTAAGCTGATATTTTTGTTTTTCACCAAGTCAGACATGTAAATATGTGTCTCTCTGTGTATAGTGTCTCTATTTCTTTGTTTCAGAAAATTTCACATATGTATACATTATAGCTCAGTCATATCAATCCCCAACAGTTTCCTATATCTCCTCCTAATAGTTTACTATCTAAACTATTTCCTATATACCTCATAATTTCATGTATTTTTTAGTAATCAATTAAGTTAGTTGTTGCTGCTCAAACATGTATGTATGAACATTTATCCACTGGTAAAAGGATAACCTACTAATGACTACCCCACACACAAAAAAGTGACTGTATCTCCATAAGCAGTCATTTACCCCCCTCAGTTCTAGTAGCAGTGCAACATCAAGATCCTCTCTTCTCTTCTTCCCAGAACGTTTAACTCAAGTAGTCTTGTGTGAGACTTATGCAGATAACCATAGCTCCAATGAGTTCATGCATATAGCAGCCATGCCCTGTCCTTAGGCTAGCCTTTCACAGTATTCTTCTCAGTCCTCTGGCTATTACATTCTCTTTATACTACCTTATTATTCCCTCAGCCTCAGGAAGAGATGATAAACATGTACCATCTATAACTGAGGACTACACTCACTTAATCTTAGCATTTTTGAACAATTTTGAGTCTGAATTAATAACTGTCCTCTGCAAGAAAAAACAAATTCTGCTGAGAGCAGTTCTAATCTACGCATTTGAACTTCTGAGAATAATTCTTAGAAGGCAATTCAACAATATGACCATTTAGAAAAACAACATTTGTAGGTTGTCCAGTAAGACTTGTGGCTTCCTGTCTTTGAACAATATCAATGTTTATAATACCGGGTATAAACACTCTTCTATGGAGCAGCCCTCATATCTAAAAATGTTTTATTGAATCAACATCTCACGTAGCTCAAACTGACGTTGATCTCACCATGTAGACAAAGACGGCCTTGAACTTCTCATCTACACCTCAGTCAACCTGTGTATACAAGCATGTGGTGCTATTCTTTCCCAACAATACTAACTTTATATTATCACTTTGTAAAACAAGGTCATACTTATACTACTTCAATGGTTGTTATATTGGTTGGAGGAATTGTCTATGTACATTATACCTTATATACAACTCAACTGCATTTTCATTTTTGAGATATATATCACTATCTTCAGAGCATTCTTTATTACTCTTAGAATATAATTTTGATGAATCTTATATCTTTATTTTAGCATAAAACTCATGAGATACTTTGGTTTTATGATAGTACTTTGAGTTCCCTCAGTTGTGTGATTCTATTAACTTTTACTACTGATATTCTTTTGTTTTGCCCTGTACAGAAACAAATTAAATTTTTATGATTCCTTGTTATGTAAATTTTATGTTATACTACAGGTAACAGTTGTAGAATTAGTAATAACAAGACTAGAAAACCAAATAACACAATACACAAAAATTTCTGAAAACAAATAATCCAATACTTATGAATTTCCCTTGTATTCTGTATGTCCAATTGTTTGTTTTTCGCTTGAGAAATATATTTTTAATCTTATGTGTTAATTGGATATTCAAGATGTGCAAATAGGTAATGATACTTTTTTGCTCTTTAGAGAGTTCCTATGTGAATTAATTCACCTAATGTGAAAAAAAACTATTTTTTATTTTAAAAACATAAAAGCTATCTTTTTTCATTTTACATATTAATCCCAGTTCCCACTCTCTCCCCTCCTCCTTTTCCCTCCATCTTCTCCTGCACCCCAGCCCCGCATCCACTCCACAGAGAGGGTAAGGCACATTGCTGTGAGGAAGGACCATGGCCCTCCCTAATATATCTAGTCTGAGCAAGGTATCGCTCCAAAGAGAATGAGTTCCTAAAAGCCAGTACAAGCAGTAGGGATAAATCTTAGTCTCAAAGCCAGTGGCCCTGATTCTGCCCCAGACATATAACTGTCACCCACATTCTGAGTGCCTAGTTTGGTCCTAAACTGTTTCTTTCCCTGTCCTGCTGCATTTGGTGAACTCCCATTATCTCAGGTAAATTGTTTAGGGGGTATCCCCATGGTCTTGACCTGTACACTCATATTCTCATTCCTCCCACTCTTTGACTGGACTTTGGCAACTCAGTCCAGTGCTCTGCAGTGATTCTCTGCCTCTGTTTACATCAGTTGCTGGATGAAGGTTCTATGGTGACATTTAAGATAGTCATTAATATGACTTCAAGGCAAGACTAGTTCCAGCACCCTCTCCACTATTGCTTCAGGTCTTAGGTGGGGTCATCCTTGTGGGTTCCTGGGAATTTCTCTAGTGCGAGGTTTCTTTCTAGCCCCATAATGACTCCCTCAATCAAGATATCTCTCTCCAGCCAGGCGGTGGTGGCACACGCCTTTAATCCCAGCACTCGGGAGGCAGAGGCAGGCGGATCTCTGTGAGTTCGAGGCCAGCTGGTCTACAAGAGGTAGTTCCAGGACAGGAACCAAAAGCTATGGAGAAACCCTGTCTCGAAAAATCAAAAAAAAAAAAAAATATCTCTCTCCTTTCTCTCTATTTCTGTCCTTCTCCATCTTGTCTATCCCATTCCCTCAAATTCTCCTCCCCCTCCCCTTTTTTCTTCCTTCTCTTCTTCTGAACTCCTTTCTCCACTGACCCCCATGCTCCCACCATACTGATTTCCAGAATGGTTATGCAAGTTTGCATTTCCACCAACAATGGAGGAGTGCACCCTTACTCCACATCCTCTCCAGCATAAGGTATCATTGGTGTTTTTGACCTAAGGCATTCTGCCAGGTATAAGATGATATCTCAGAGTCATTTTTATTTGCATTTCCCTAATGACTTAAGAGGTTGAATATTTTCTTAAGTGTCTTTCAGCCATTTGAGATTCTTTGGTTGAGAATTCTCTGTTTAGGTTTATACCCCAATTTTAATTGGAGCATTTGGTATTTTGATGTCTAATTTCTTGAGTTTTTATTTATTTTGGAGATCTGTCCTCTGGGGTTGGTGAAGATGCTTTCACATTCAATATTCTGCCTTTTGAACTCATTTGCTTTGTCCTTTGCTTTACACAAGTTTCTCAGTATCAAGATTTATTTGCTGTTGCTCTCAGTGTCTTTGCTACTGGTGTTATATTTAGGAAGTGGTCTGCTATGTCCATGCATTGATGGCTATTTCCTATTTTCCCTTCTATCAGGTTTGAAGGAGAATGCACCAAATGAAGGGGGACATGAAAAAAGTAATCCCACACTAGCTCTGAATAGGGTAAAATAAGGTGTCCTTTATTTAAGGGGGACTCACATATCACAATGGGGAATAGGAAGAGAATCTAGGGTTTACTTGTGAGAACAGAGAGAAAGAGATGGGTATGCACTTTTTGGTACCTAAAGCCATGCCCATCCTTGTCCAACCTCTAAAGGCCATTGGCTGAAGGAGCTTCCCATTCACCTTCCCCCTTTGTCCAAATAAGAGTTCCAAGCCCAATAAAAACTATATACAATAAGAACAGATATCAAGTACAAAAATTAGAATTATAGCCAGCATAAACAATATTAAGCAAGAAACATATTCTAATGTTTTAATAGTTTTTCAATCCTTAAGAGTCTATGTCTTGGATTAGAATGGCTTGGCTAAGTCAAAAGAGGAATGTAAGTATGGCTATCTAGTCTTCAACCCCATCAAATACCTAAGAAGGGAGTTAATATTACTTGAATAGGCAGGAAATACAATCAAGCAGCCTCCAAAATGTACAGTAGATGACATAGACAACTGGCTACCTGGGCAATCAGCCAAATTCTCATTTGCAATGATGGAGCAAAGAACTTTGGCTAAGGTTTAGAATAACTTACAGACCATTTTCTGAGGCAGAAAAAATATTAAAACTGTCTCACCCTTGGCAAGGTTTGATAGTCTTTTTTCTTGTATCCTTCTTGTCTAGTCCAGATACAGTGCATTTTGTCAGTGGTTGAAGTATGGGTAGGTTCTTGCCCAAAGGCCAGTTTTTTTCAAGAAAAAAATAAACTCCAAATGGAGTGTCTTTGATGCTCAACATTCTGCAGGAACAGATAAGTGAGGCCAGGAGCAATTGTGTCTTATGTCAACAAAACCCTAAGTTATTTAAATTCCATATTCTATAGTTCTTTGAAGTAGTGGAAGATTGCCTATTTATGCTGAATACAATCTCTATGTATCTAAAGAACCTGATTAGTCTGACTATAACTATTACAAACATGGATGACTATTGTATAACTTAAAGACTAAGACTTCATATTAGAATATTAAACAATCTTTAAACAACTGTGTAGCAAATGAGTACAGTGACCACAAAATGTAAATATTTATAAGTATCTTGATCAGGGGTAGAAATATATAATGCAATATGATACATATATCCTAAAATTGTACCAATATGCAAAATGCCTTAAGTAGAGATAAAAACATATATGCATACAATCTGACAAAATAACTTTGCATAGATGTATAAATATTGCAAATATAAATAGATACATATTCAATATAACAAAAATTATTTGAATTTTTGTTAATATCCAAGAATCTAATTAATCACTGTAAATAATCTATAAATAATAGCTCATAAGTATTCACTCTATTACTCACTATTATTATTATTAGTGTGAGTAAGCTCATACTAAAACTACCTATTATCCCACACAATTTTGACAAATTTAACAGAAATTATCAAGGGCAATTAAAGCAATTTCATACACAGAGAGAATTTTTTAGTGGTCAGAAACAAAAAGAACCCCAAAGTTTTCCATAAGTCATGCATTGTGATGTGCCCCAAAATAACAACACACAAACTGTATTCTTTTAAACACTGCTTGGCCCATTAGCTCTAGCCCTTACTGGCTAATTCTCATATCCCGATCAACCCATCTCTAATAATCTGTGTAGCACCAGTCTTACCAGGAAAGATTCAGCATGTCTGACCTGGCGGCTTGCTTCATTGCGTCTGCCCTGAGAGGAGCTGCCCTGCATCTGAGCTCACTTCCTCTTCCTCCCCGCATTCTGTTCTGTTTACTCCACCCACCTATGTTCTAACCTATGAGGCCAAGCAGTTTCTTTATTAATTAACCAATGACCTTCCTCCATCAAGTGGGACCCCATGATGGGGAACGCAAGTTCACACAAAAATGACCCAGCACTTAAGGCTCTGAGATATCCAACTGTTGTGGCACTTAAGTCGTGTTTTCACCATGCTGTTGTGCCTCCCCACTGGCGGGTAAGGAAAAGGACAGAGACGAGGAGATGTTTAAAGAATCTGAAAACAACCAACTGGCTATGAGGGCAGAAAAGGAGAAAGAGCAAGAGGGCCCTGGCCATAGCTTGGAGAGGCCTTGGGGCAGCAGAGGTGGCACCAGGCATGTGCCCTTGTGCCAGAGCCTCCCCTGAGCTGTGCTCTGCTCCAAGCCATTTGCCTTTCACTGCACCCAGGGCACAAGACCGGGGCTAGGTGGGGTGGGGAGGCAGCTGCCAGAGGCCATAGCCTGCAGCTGGCTACTGGGTTTAGGCAGGGTGTAGGCTGTGTGCTCCTTAGGGTACGGTGACAATGGCAGCATAAGGGGCAGGGGAGGCGATGGGGATGTATGGCATGCCAAACCACCATGGATTACAAGGTGTTCACCAAGAAACTGGACCATTGGGTGAAAACATTTGAACAAGTGTATGCAGCTGAACAAAACCAAGTGTGGACGCTCTGCGAGAAGGCTACAGTAAATTAGATGTGCATGGATGATAGAACAGCTTTTGCCAACAATATTTGTGTAGTTTCCTCTCTCTTTATTTTGACAAAGGTAATACCCTTCTATATGTATATATGGATGATCTAATAATGATTGGGCACTTGGAGGAATTAGGGCTACCTCCCTGCTTAACTACTGTTGTTGATATTCTCCAAAATAAAGGCTTTAAAATAGTCCTAAACCAAATATAAAAGGTACCTCCATTTCATTTATTGGGATCACAGTTAATACTCACACAAGCCAAAGAGAATGGACTCCAATTAATCCTGCCTGAGCCTCTCACTTTATCAGAGTTACAAAAGATACTGGGAGAAATGAACTGCGTAAGGCCCTGGTTGCCTGTAGAGACTGAGAGAATCCTAACATTCCAATTCAAGGCTGGAAAATTAAAGATTTGGAATGGACAGACTGGTTTTGTTTTCGATTGAACCTCACCCTGGAGGCATTTCTGGGGACCCTGGACACTGACTTTAAAAAAAAAAATCACAGTCAGTGAAGCTATATCAAGAACTACACTGAAGAGTCTCTTAGTCTTTTCTTATAGGCCCTTGCTCCAAGCATTAATATTCGCACAGATGTCGGAAAGAATGTAGTTTTCCCTGCATGGGGGACCAACACAGAAATTACCAAACTTCTCCCTTGTGAAGGATCCACTCAGTATAAAGAAATAATGGCTGTATATATTGCCCTACATGAAGCCCAAGAACCCTGCAACCTCTCTTCAGACAGCTCTTATGTGTTGAACCTACTGCCACACTTACCTTATGCCTATATCAGAAATGGATGATAATCCTATTTATGCCTTGATGATACAACTCAGAAGGTAGAAAAAAACCCACATATATTCAACATCTCAGAGGACACCAAAACCTCTCTGGCTTCATTTCCCAAGGGAATGCTGTTGCACATGCTGAAGCTTCAGGGGCCTGTCTCATAGAGGTCTCAACTCTTCCTGTACAAAATGCTACTCAAATGCGTGACTTAACTCTTGTCAACTGGAGAAGACTCAAATACCTATATCCCCAGGTCCCTGCAACAAAATTAAAGAGAATTGTTCATACATGTAAGACTTGTCAACAGTTTCTCTACAACCCGATTTACAAGGGCCAGAAGTGAACCCAAGAGAGTTGGGACCCAATATCATCTGACAAACAGATGTAACACATTACTCTCTGTTTGGCAAACTAAAATAAGTTTGTGACCATAGATACATACTCTGAGACATGCTGGGATATCGCCCACTCAGGGGAAAAGGTAACCCATGCCAAAAGCTACTTCTTACAATGTTTAGCTACATTGGGAGTGACTACAACAACAGGTTAAGACTGACAACAGCCCCTGTTTTATAAGTAGAACATTAAAAGAATTCTTCCAGAGATGAAATATATCCCATGTGACCAGGATCCCATCAATCTTCAGGGTCAAGTGATTGTTGAAAGACATCACCAATATCTCAAAGAGGTCCTTATAAAACAAAAAGGGGGAGAAGTCTCCCCCATCTACAACTGCAAAAGGTATTTTTTTAATTTTCCATATTTTTTATTAATTTTTGTTGAGCTCTACATTTTTCTCTGTTCTCCTCCCTGCCTCTCCCCTCCCTTTCAACCCTCCCCCAAGGTCCCCATGTTCCCAATTTACTCAGGAGATCTTGTCTTTTTATACTTCACAGGCGTTATTAATCATCAATATTTTAAATTCTTAAAAATCAGATGAACAAAATAGATTCCAGAAACATTGAGGATTCCTACCAACAAGGCTCTGCTTAAAGATTAGGTGGAAGGATCCTCTCACTAACCAATGGAGGGCCCAGATCTCTTTTTGACTGAGGGTCAAGGATATGGATGTGTCTTCCCAGAGAGGAAATGCCTATATGACTACCCTCTCATAATTTAAAATTTCTCCCCTCCCCTCAGGACAATGATGAAGAAGAAGACCAAGATGACCAATAAAGAAAGAAATTATGGTGGACAAATCTTAAATTTAAACACAAGAAAAGAAAAATGTATACAAATAACCATTGTATACATCTATTTTCTTTGTTAAAAAACAGGTGTCCTTAGGTATATAAATTTATGTCTGGGTCACTAAAATGCTAATTGTTTTTTACCTACTCATGAATTAGACTTAAACTCGGTTGCCCGAACTTTACAATGTATCCTTATTACTAACAATAACAACAACAATATACTCTGATAGTCAATCTTTCTAAAATTGGATGACTAAAATAGATTTCATTAATAAGATGCTAATGAGCAAATTGAATATCACTATCTAGTAATTCTGATGCTCCTATTGTTTGTTTTCTATTTTATATTATTAACTAGCATGCATGGAATATTGGTGTTGGGAGGTTCTACTGTCTATGTTTTGCTTTTATTGGTTAATAAAGAAACAGCCTTGACCTGTTAATAGGGCAAAATTTAGGTAGGCAGGGAAAACTGGACTGCATGCTGGAAGAAGGAGGGCAGAGAGACATGCCATGGAGCCACCAGAGTCAGACATGCCAAAAATTTGCCCGTAAGCCACTGCCATGTGGCTATACACAGATTAATATAGATGGTTTAAAATAATGTAAGAGTTAGCCAAAAAGAAGTTAGAGCTAATGGGCAAAGCAGTGTTTTAATTAATATAGTTTCTGTGTGATTATTTTGGTTCTGGGTGGCTGGTACGAACAAGCAGCCTCCTCCTGCAGAATATTCTGTTTTGGTGGAAAGCAAGATATAACTTCAAGATCCTTCTTTGATTGTAACAGGTAGTAGGGACTTACCTTGAAGTTAGGTCAGATTCTATCAAGAAATTGAGTATTTAAAAAAAAAGTTGGTATTAAACAAGAGCCTTTTAAAGTTTTATGCTGTGACTTAAATAGACGTTTTCACAGCAAGATACTGTTAACTACTGAAATGTAAGATAACACTATACAGAGAAATGATTTTTACAATTATAGTTAAAGCATGAGAGCATTCTGTATTAGCCAAGTGAGCCCTGAGTCCTGTAACAAAAGAAATTCATAAAAGACAAAGATAATGGTAGGGGGAGGAGGATAAGAGTTGACAGAGAGAAAGAGAGAAAGAGACAGAGACAGAGAGACAGACAGACAGAGAATGGGTTGTACATTTGAATTTACAACCTGAAGCCCTGGAAGTCCAAAGGAAATATAAAAAGAACTCTCCATGGAGTTTTCTCAGAGAATAGATTCCACTAACACCCTGATTCCACAATAGAGAAAAATTCCTGTTGATAAGCTGGGGAACTTGTAGCAAAGCAGAAATAGGAGGTTAACACAACAATATAAGTGTCTTTTTTGCTTTAATGTCACAGAAATAAAGAAAAAAATATACTTTGATCACGATGGAGTCTAACTAATAATATGTGTTGATAAAATGGTTTTACCTATTTCCTCTGTGTGGCCAAATTTTAATAGGTTTCTTCTTGATTTTATATGGGTGGGTGAATTTTTTTTTGCTTAGTATTTGCAAAAAAAGAAGAAAAATATAAAATTATAATTCTGTCTCTATCCTTTTAAATGTCAATCCTTTTTAAATGTACCTTACCAATTATGCAATTCAATTCCTTCCTTCTCAAGAACCTAGGATCCTTATCTGTAAAATGTAATTATTAGAATCCCTGAATAGTCTCCCCTCGGGTAAGTATCAAGTATCAATTTGAGAAACTAATCATCCAAATCCTAAATATGTGAAGGGTTTACATTTCCTTTAGCCAAATCAGTTGACAAGCACAGAAGTCTAGCATGTTGCATTTCCCTTACACAAGATATATAATCTTTATATTGTCTCTTGTACTGGTCCTTAGCCGAATGGAGTACCACTGAGTTCTTACCATCTATGTTTATGCAGCCAACTTGGATATTCACCCTTACGTGATTGTTTTTGTCAAGTGTGATGTTTGCATTGAAAAGATGAAAATGTCATATTTCTTGTAATTAAGATCATGTCCACATTTTGATAAGAAAACAGTTTACTCATGTAAGTCTTACTATCTTTGTATTTGTATCAATAATTCTCATTTAGAGTGGGCAAGACTAACGAGCTTCATATTAGGAAAGCAAACAATCTATGTCTAGTAGAGTATAACATTAAACTAGAAGATAGGATTGGGGACACGGTATGTATGTTATATTTTTATACCTGGTGTTCTATAGATAATTTTATACCCCATATTTTAGAAATAGATCAGCATTTACATTTCATGTTACGGTACACATGTAAACCAATTAGTGTGTACTCATGTTGATACTCTCTGCCTGATCGGTGTTAATTCCTCAGACCAGGTTGATGCCTGAATAATATAAAGTCACTAAAAACACTAACTTTACTCAGAACCCCAGAACTTGAACCCAGACAAAAAAACAGAATGAAGAAATAGTGCTAGGTGTAGAAATGAGAGAGGCTAAGACGTTACATGTATCAGAAATATGGCTACTAACCAAAGAGGCTAGATAGAGTTTTGGAAAGACTAACTGACTTTTCTTTTACTGCCAATACTGTCTGCTGTCTAGAGGTGAGATCTAAGACAATTTTTAGAGATATGTTTATCTTTTTTTCCTTTCAGATTGTCAGATTTCTCAATAAAGTTTGTGTCTCCTCTTTGACAGTTGTGACACCAGACATCATGAGGTCCAGTATTACAGTTTAAAATATCTTACAATTTCATGTCTATAACTGTGCCTGCCTCCAGGTAGGTAGCAGAGGTGTTAGAATGATAAATGTGGGATGTGACTTGAAATTTGTATCAGGGTCATCTCATAGGATCTCCATTGAAAATCTCAGCTCATTAGAGGTTGACTTTTTTTGCCAAACAGGCAGTTTTCTGTAACATGAGGTTCTGCTAGTTGGGGGTTTATGTCCTGCCGGGTACCCCACAGCCGGCAGGCCCCAAAGAAAATCACACAAAGATCTCTTTAAGTTACAAAGCTGATTGACCCATTAGCTCAGGCTACATGTTAACTCTTGTAGCTTATATTAACCCATTGTTCTTAGCTATGCTAGCCACATGGTTTAGTACCTTTTCCAGCAGGGCAGTTCGAATCTTGCTTCTTCGAAGTCTGGGCAGGAGTCGGAGGAATCAACTTCTTCTTTCCCAGAATTTTTCTGTTCTCATTGTATCATTTCTATTTTCTGTCTGGATTTCCCATCTATACTTCTTGCCTGGCAGGAACAATGATTGACAGAATATAGACAATTCTCTACCGCACCAGTTTTCAGTTTCTTCTATCATAAAGTATTTCTTCCTCAACAACAAAAAACTTTCTACCCTTATGCTGGTTTATTTTATCAAATAACAAACTAATAAAGAAAGTTGGTCTCCTCTAATATAAAATCTGTATAAAGATATTATATTAACTGTCTTATTACTCTGGTAAAATGTAACATCATATGAATGACACATCATCATCTATTCTCAAGAAGCAGATACGGGGTGGCTGGAGAGATGGCTCAGAGGAATAGAGCACTGGCTGCTCTTCCAGAGGTCCTGAGTTCAATTCCCAGCAATCACATGGTGGCTCACAACCATCTGTAATAATATCTGGTGTCCTCTTCTATACTGCAGGATACATGAAGGAAGAAACCTATATACATAATAAATAAAAATCTTTAAAAAAAAAAAGCAGATGCAGGAAGAATGGTCAAGTTTGAGGGAATTTTGTCCATTAAGGATAGAAGACATGTCAATAGGCAATAAGGATTTTTCAGTGATATGGGATGTCCTTCTATGCATGTGTTGCATTTATTGGTTGATTTTTTTTTTTTTAAAAAAAAGCTGTTTTATTCAATGACTTAAAAGAGTAAAGCCAGGTGGGAAATCAGAATAGTAATAGAGAGAAAGAGTAGGCATAGTCAAGGATTCACCAAGCCATCATGAAAGGCGAAAAATGGCAGAATATTACCAGTAAGCCACAGCCTCATGAAGATACATAGATTAATAGAAATGGGCTAATGTAAGATGTAAGAGCTATCTAGGAATACACCTGAGCCATTGGTCAAACAGTTTTGTAATTAATATAGTTTCTGTGTGATTATTCGGGTCTGGTTGGCCTGAAAATGAAAGTGTAGTCTCAGTCTACACTGCACTTCACACCAGCCAATATTAAATCAATGTGAATATTTTTCTTGTTTCTTTGTTTTGTATTCTAGAACACACATACTATGTTTTAAGAAACACTATGCTAGACATTTTCCCTCAATTTAATTTCTTTGTTTTCCTTACATAAATGTGTAAAGCTTTTCTGAGTGTAAATATTTTGTAAACTATTATCATTTTGTAAACTATTTCTATGAGGGACATACAGCATATAAATGGTTTTTATTGTTGTATGCCAAGTGTATATATTTCTAGTAACCCGAAATACTTTGTCTTTTGGGTCCTTTATAGTGTATGTAATGATGAATTAATAAATGTTACACTTCCAAGTTTTTTCTTCCTCTGACAATACTTTTCATATTTTTTAACTTACCAACCGAGTATAATCATTAAGGCCTTGGATAAGGCAATGATCCCTGCTCTGGAAGTTAACATCTGTCTATCTCCTGATGAGATGGGCCTGAAGTAGATGAGCTTCAGACAGATTCATATTCTGCAACAAACACCACAGGTGTTTATACTTTAATATCAAATTTGCTTGTCAGACTCAGATTCATTTTTTAAACACACTCAGTATCAATCATGTATATGTTAGCAAGTTATCAACTGTACCATTAGTGATTAACCATTAGCATTTGATCTTAACATATTTTATATCATTAATTATGACAGGCCTCTTTTATCCCTTGTCTCATTTGGTCTACTAGGAAAAGTTTCCTATGTTGATATATTAAGATGAAAAGTACAAAATTATCCCCAAGATATCAAGTGCAGTTCCCCATTCACAAAACATATGTATACACACACACACACACACACACACACCCTTAATAACTCATTGTAAAGCTAAAATGCATGTGTTCCTGTTTATAAATGAGAGATGCAAGCATAGTGTATCTACCCCTTTGAAGACCTACCCACAAAAAACTGACAATCCTCACTGAGAATCCTTACTGAAATTCTAAGAAAGATAAGTTTCTATGAGCTACTAGACTAAGTTTATCATGTAAATGATCTAAACTTCCTCAGCTTAAGCATCACAATTAATTATGTAACTTAAGAGAATGTGAGTTGTATAATGAAATTGAAGTAGAAGGTATTAAAATACCCCTCTGTTTTCTTTCTACTTTTATTGTTAAGAACTGAGTGAGACAGAAAAGTATTTGTTTTCAATTTCCTGTAAAATAACGGGAGCTCTATAATTGCCCACCATCCTCTTACCTTTGCAGTTACCTAAAATTCTCATTAGCATTACATTTTTATGGATTACTTTTTTTCCCTTTCATTTTCCTCTATAACTTCTCCAAAGCACTGATTCTGTATTTAATGATCTTGAGTTAAAGTGTTTCAAACTTTCTTGGTTGAGACTCAGACAGAGTAAACAGGATGGCTGCTAATTACATGTCAGAAATTAGCACTTAGAAAGTCTGTCCTCTTATCTCAATACACATGTTTTGATGCTTTTTTTCCAAATGACTGCCTCTTTGCCTCTTAGGTGTTCAATGAAAAGGATTTAAAAATGAATACCGATTTTCTTGAAACCATATCAGAACTGTACATGTATTTCAGGTTTGTTCACAGGTAGAGGGCAATCACCTAGCTAAACCTGAAATGTTAAAGTAATCTTAAAGCAATTATAGCAGGAAGTCAAGACTCATTATAATGAATAAAGTGTCAGACTTACTCTAGGGCAATGAGTATTCAATTTTCTAATTAAAAAGTCATTGGCAATCCTATTAGTGACGGCATTATATCTCTAACTTATGCTCTGAGAACTTTTATTATAATTAAAAAGGCACATCCTATGACTGCTTTATTCATATCACATGTATTTCCAAATATATATATATTTGCACCAAAGTTGTTTATTATGTGTCAGTATTTTATATGTGTTTTATTATAATAGTTAATAATCCTCAGTACTAAGTACTATACTTTATTTTATTTGTACTTTGTATCAATTCAATGACTAAGAAAGGATTGTTGTCTTCATTATATTGGAGCAAAGAAATTCCAAAAAAGAACTTAATATGCCACAGTATAAATTGCAAACCCAGGATTAATATTGAGGATTTTATACTAATGAGATCTGTATTTCAGTAATATTTTACCACTAAGCAAACTGTTCTACTGTCTGTATATAAGATTTTGTAGGAGATAAAATATTAATAAACCTATGAAATCAACCTAAACAGATTATGGAGGATGACATTAAATAAGGTGAAAACTTGTAATACCCTGGAATGACTTGGAGACTCTTGATGGCTGTTATTATTTTTTTTTAAAAAAAGATGGTAGCAGGAATTACCTCATTCACTCCAAAAGTGGCAGTAAATACTACATAGTCCTAATTCATGCAAGCATCTGAGTAACATAGTAATTTCTTTAGCATCAATGTATGATGGAATCATCAGAATCACACATATAAATCCCAATCCAGGAACAGATGCTACTTCTTGAGCCAACATAAGGGATGACACCAATGTATTCCCTTGCTCACTAAATTGTAATCTATTTGAAATATTCTGTAAAATACTTTTCCCATTGAAACTAATGTTGACTATTAAATACTCAATTAATATTTGAATGAATGAATGAGTTAATGAATGAATGAACGAATGAATGTCATTCTTCCAACCCAAGACAGATCTAATTTGCAGAACAGAGTAGAGAATAAATACAATTTATAAGTGATCTCTTCATTTGCAAAATTACAGCATTCTTCTCTTGAGTGGCATCTATTATAAATTTCATATTAATCTTCTTCAAAATTTTGAGAACCATTCACTTCATTTTCTAAATGAACCACAGTGTCATGAGATCCACATGGCAGATTTAATATAGCCTTTAGCTAGCACCTTCTGCAGAACAGAAAACACATACATTTCTTACAATGTGTTAAATACCAAACAATCAGCATAAGGGAGGCCTGCATGGGTCTGCATCAAGTTCTCTGCATATGAGTTGTGGCTGTTAGTTTGGTATTTTTGTGGGACTCCTAACAGTTGGAGCAGGAGTTTCAATATCTCTTTGACTGCTGATATCAGCATGTTTCTTTTGGGCTACTCCCAAATTATGACATGGACCTTATTATTAGTTACGAATGTTCAGCTTTAGCTTAGGCTTGTTTCTTGCTAGCTCTTATAAGTTAACCCATTTTTCTTCACCCATGTTTTGCCTCAGGGGTGCTTACCTTTCTTTCATTCGGTATGTCTTACTGCCACTTCTCTTGTCTGCCTGGTTGGAAGATGCATGATTTTAGGCTTTGGGTGTGGGTCAAATCTCAGCTGTACATTTTTCTAAATGTGTGACCTTCGTCTGACTACTTAATACTACTCATCTTAATTATTTCCCCATGGAATTCACTATAGCAACAAAATAAGTAGAATTAGAAATTGACTCAGCTGCAGTACTTCATAATTAATATCTACTAACTACTTCCAAATAATAAACCAAACAAATTGTAATTAAAACCAAGCAACACAAGAAACTTGTATAAAATGTCCCTGGAAGTTATTATGTGATTGGAAATTCATCATATATTATGTAAAATCTCTAAACCATAAGATAAATGAATTGAAAATAATTTAAGCTCAGTTCAATGCAAGTTTCTCCACTTTGATCATTTCCCGTGTAATGCTCCTATAACTTCAAGTCATTCCATGAGTCTATTTATAGAAGCAGAATTCCTCTCAAAAGTCACACAGAAGAGAATAAATTTCTTAAAACTCTGCGCATTAAGTTAAATGCCCAGAAAACATGACATACGTGAAACACCATCAACAATATAGCACATATATGTGCACACATGTATTCCTTCATAGATAAAGCCATATAAATCATGTTTACTGGATTGTGTGTATTTACTTTCCTTGAGAGAGGTAAAAAAAAGTTAACTCCTAATAAGACACTGAAATAAACCAAAGAAATGGTAGTACATCAAATTAGTTTGCTGAATCAATGAGTTTATTGATGCTATTAAAAAGAGGACCAACAACTCAGACACCTGCTTCACCAAAAAGTTCATCTAGTATAGAAGGCATATCCCTGAATCTCTGCCTTTTGTGGCATTTCAATTGTATTTCAATAAATAAAGACTGCCTGACAGTCTGAGACTAAAACAGTCCCACTGGTCAGCATTACAGTAGCCACAATGACACACACCTTTAATCCCAGTAGCCACACTAATTGCCATAGAAATTGGGTGGTTCATACCTTTAATTTAATTCCGGCGGTGCATGCCATTAATCCCAGCCCTAGAGAGGAATATAAAACAGGAGGAAACAGCTCTCACACACAGTCTTATTCTGAGACTCTAGAAGGCAGGATCGCCATTTCAGACTGAGGTTGAGGTAAGAACCAGTGGTTGGTTATTTTGCTTTTTGGATCTTCAGGTTGTACCCCAATTTCTGACTCTGAGTTTTTATTAACCATGCTTCCTCTACCCAGCTTTCAAGGCATCTACCAAATATACTACTGTCCCAAGCAGTGATTTACTACTCATAAAACCTGGAGGAATTCACATGATTTCTGAGCTTCTTTAGAATAAAAATCCACTAATTGAACATGTTGACCTTCTCATATTTAGTAGTTGTGTGCGTGTGTGTACATACATGTTTCCTTGAACAATCCTCAATTTATTCAATTTTTTGTACCTAATTTTCTTAATTATAAATCCAGTAACAAGTTAAAATAGACAAAATATTAGAGAAGATTACGAGAAAGAATATAACCACCCAATGAATGCAGCAATAGTGGAAAAAAGAGACCTTGTACTTTGAATCTGTCAGGAAAAGAAAAAGACAATATAGTTTATGCTGGGAAAGGAGGGAGTATGAGGACCCTAATTTTTCTAAATCAGAATCAAGATCTTCACTGAGTCCTCCAGTCTGAAGGATCTGTTTCTTTCTTGTTTTTTGGTACACCAAGGTACTTGATTTCATAATTATCAGATCATCTGCTTCAACTCAGAAGCTATCTTAATTAGCATTTTAGCTCAATTTATATGCATATTATAAGATGTCGTATGGCTTTGAATTCCAAGAAACTATAACATTTGTCTCAACGTTTTTGTCACACTGTTATTTAAACTGTGATTATTTATTCATATCTTTAACAATTTGGAGAGACTAATTATAAGCATCCTGATTGTGGGATACAAACATGTAACCTCAATGAATAGCAAGAGCAGAGTCTAAAAATAATTAAACCAGGAATCGTGAATCTTTCTGTGAGAGTGCTTTCTGTCATTCCCACTACTGCAATTTATTGAGCTCCTAATACAGGTCAGAAATTTACATAAATTGTAACATAATATCATTTTGACCACTAAGTAAGGTTCCTAAATAACACAGAGAATATTTTATGTATCATATGTTGGAATGACAGCAATAATGAAGAATGAATAATAATTCAATTCAAAACATATTAAAAAGAAAGAATGTTGTCTGGTTAAGAGATGAATTTTAGAATGCATGCATTATTTTAATTTATATAATGCCAGTTCATAATTCAAATTAATGATATTCATACTTATTATCAGTATGAATGATTCACAGTGGAAAGCCCCAAATGCTCACATTAAATGGTGATTATTTGCTACTAACAATATAAAAACTGTGTAGCTAATTTATTTTGTTTGGTACAGGCAAATAAACCTACCATTAGTTTAATACTGCATTATAAACACAAAAACAGTCTAGTTTCCTTATTTGAGATATGGGGAAGGAACTGCATAATTTTATAGCATTGTTCTCATTTATTTTCTTTCTCTTAAAACTGTTTTTATTCAATTTTATCTATTGTAAAAATAGAATTGCTTTGCATAGTGCAAGTTACACTCTGAAATAAAATTGAGGTGATGTCTTTTTCTTCCTTTCACAATATTCATGTAGCTATCTTTTAATAGGAAATAATTTAGCCAAATTATTTTTTGTGCTAGCTGCTGATTATATTCCAGAAATAAAATAGAGAAGATAGAGGAATGCAAAAATTCATTTTTGTTATTATTTCCTCCACCATTTCAATTTCTAAATTCAATTACTAAGGTAATGAATCCAAAGATTCTGCAACAATGAAACACGGGCTCCTTTCAAGATCCCAATTAACTTTATAGAATTTATTTTTTAAGATACAGAAACATAGATCATCTATATTCTTGGCATAGCAATTTTATTAATATAGACTGGGTATTGTTCTAAATTAAAACTCACACTGAGGTGTAGCTCAATGCTTATGACTTTCTTATTCTACCTGAACCATCAAGTTTAAATGCTAGAAACAGAAAGACTTATAAAAAGATGTATTCATTGATATTTGATGTTATTTTTTCTTCTTTGTTTGTTTTTAGAGACAGAGTTTCTCTGTGTAGTTTTGGAGTACATCCTAGAACTTACTCTGTAAACAAGGTTGTCCTTGAACTCACAGACACCCACCTGCCTCTGCCTCCAGAGTGCTGGATTTAAAGGCATGTGCCACCACTGCCCAGCTTAACATATCTTTTTTATATTGCCACCATCACTTTTTAATACTTTTTTGTATTTCAAAATGTTTAATTCTTTATTTATTTCCTCCAAACAAAAATACTACTTTGTCCTATTTTTCTGTAGGGAAGAGTTTTTTTTTTTTTATTCTTTTTTAATTAAAATTTCCACCTGCTCCCCGTTTCCCATTTCCCTCCCCTCCTCCCAAATATTACCCCCTCCCCCAACACCCCTCCCCCTATCCCCACTCCTCTTCTCCTCCCCCCACACCATTCCCCCTCCTTCTCAATACTGAAGAGCAGTCCAAATTCTCTGCCCTGCGGGAAGACGAAGGTCTTCTATCTATGTCCAGGAAGGTGAGCGTCTAAACAGGCTAAGCTCCCACAAAGCCAGTTCATGTATTAGGATCGAAACCTAGTGCCATTGTCCTTGGCTTCTCATCAGCCTTCATTGTCCGCCATGCTCAGAGAGTCCAGTTTCAACCCCTGCTTATTCAGTCCCAGACCAGCTGGCCTTGGTGGGCTCCCAATAAATCAGTTCCACTGTCACAGTGGGTGGGTGCACCCCTCGTGGTCCTGACTTCCTTGCTCATGTTCTCCCTCCTTCTGCTCCTCATTTAGATCTTAAGAGCTCAGACCGTTGCTCCAAATTGATACTCTGTCTCTACCTCGATTCATCGCCAGATGAAGGTTCTAAGGTGATATGCAAGATATTCATCAGTATAGGATAGGGTCATTTCAGGTTCCCTCTTCTCAGTTGCCCAAGGTACCAGCTGGGGACATCTCCCTGGACACCTGCGAACCCCTCTAGAGTCAAGTTTCTTGCCAACCCTAAGATGGCTCCCTTAGATAGGATATATACTTCGCTGCTCCCATATCCTCCCTTCCTATATCCCAACCATCCCAATCCCCCGAGCTCCTCCCATCCTCCCCTTCTCATGTTTCTCACCCCATTTCCCCTTTGCCCCTTGCCACCTCACCCGCAAGTTCCCAGTTTTTGCCCTGCAATCTTGTCTACTTCCCCTCTCCAGGCGGATGACTATATGATTTTCTTTGGGTTCACTTTCTTATTAAACTTCTCTAGGATCACAAATTATATGCTCAATGTCTTTTATTTATGGCTAGAAACCGATTATGAGTGAGTGACATCCCATGTTCCTCTTTTTGGGTCTGGGATACCTCACTCAGGATAGTGTTTTCTATTTCCATCCATTTGCACGCAAAATTCGAGAAGCAAGTTTATATACACACAATGGTGTATATACACACAAAGGTGTACATTCTGATAAACTCATAAACTCATCAATGCTAATCAATGACCATAATCATGACTATCATAGTCTATTTGCATTTTTGTACAATGAGTCAATTTCAAATAATTTTAATGTATTTTCTTGTGTGATAAAGACTACTAAAATGACTAAAATGCATCTTCAAGAGCAACTGCATGCACTACACATTCACTTAGTAAATAAATGAAATAAAATTCTAATATTTATTAATTTATCACAGTTCATCAAAATATGAATATCTTAACACCACAGAATGATGTCTTAAACCCATCAGATAAATTTGAAATGTGTCCATTAAGGCAAAAACCACATTAGTAATATGGAGCTAATATTGAAAGGGTTAGAACGTTGACATTTCAAGCATAAAGAAAATGCTCCTAGTCCTTGGTTCATTGTCATTTATTGTACTTCAATGCCGCCAACAGCAGATTTATTTTCTGTTGCCATTGTTATTGCCATGTTTTCCTATGTACTTTTTTCTATTTTTATTTTTGAGATTATACTATATTACATTATTTCCTTTTTCTGTTTTGTCCCTTCATATACCCCTGTAAAACCACTTGCACTTATTCAAATTAATGACATTTATGTTAATTATATGTACATATATATTCTCAAATATAACATGATTGGTCTATATAAAATTACTTGTATGTATATATTTTTAAAGATGACCAATTAGAGTTGAATTAAATATTTAGATGGCTATCCCTGAGGAAGACTATTACTCCTACCCTCAGCATGCCTTAGTCAGCTATATATTTTTTTTTAAACTAAATCACTGCTTGGCCTATTAATACCAAATTCTTATTGAGTAGTTCATACATCTTAATTTAGCCCATTTCTGTTAATCTGTGTATTACCATGTGGATGTGGCATACCAGCAAGGTCCCAGCTTGTCTATTCCTAAAGGCAGCCACATGGCATCTCTTTGATTTCTGCCTACTCTCTCTCTCTCTCTATATATATATATATATATTCCAACCTGACTATATTTTGTTAATCCATTGTTTAAATATGAAGGAAGGTTTTAATTTTATGTTTCCTTGATGAGGGGTGATTATTAAAATTGATTGTAGGGATAAAAACAAATATATAAAGTGTAGTTAGAAATTATTCTGGTTATTAGAGTGATATTGTTAGGTTCTTTTCTATTATCCATGACCTCACTATTCCTTGAAAGTTGGCTAGAGTTCTAGTACCAGGAATGGTATTGATCCTATTGAATGGGCCTTAAATCCAAATAGAAAGCTATTCACTACTGCCAAGATGTGCATATAACTACTGTGTTTTAGGGTTATCATGTCATACTAGTCAATACTAGTCACTGATTTGTTTCATAGGCATCATAGCTAGGTAATCCTGTTGGTCGGTTTTTTTATTTAGAGGTTTGCATGATGCCATTTCCTACCATGAAAGTTAGTACTTAGGGTAGAGGTCAGATCAGTTCCAGCTCAGAAGTCTCTGTGTCCTATTATGGAAGTGCATATGCATATTTGATTTTCTGTTGTCTGAAATATGTATCACTCTTACCTGCAGCACTACATCTGCTTGCATGCCACCATGTTCCCTATCATGATGATAATGGACTGAAACTCTGAACTGTGAGCCTCCCCAATTAAATGTTTTCCTTATTGGAGTTGCTCTGGTCATGGTGTCTCTTCATGGCAATGAAAACTCTAATTTAGAAGTCAATACCAGAGGCTAGGATGTTGATGAGACATGTCTGACCATGTGTTTGTTTGGAAGAATTTGGACTCTGGAACCTTGGGCTATAAAAGCAGTGTAACACTTTAAGTACTGCTTAGTGGGCCACACTAATAGAAGAATGGAAGCTAGAGTTGCTAAGTGTTATTTGGCCTTTGGGGGCATCAATCTAGAGGTTTCAAAGGAGAATTTTGGTACATTCTTTATAAATCATTCTTGGGATATTTTGATGAAGAAGTGGCTGTCTTTTGCCCTTGTCTAAACTGTCTGCCTGAGGCTAAAGTGAAGAATTTGGGATTAATGAATTAGCAGAAGAAATCTCAAAACAACCTATTATAGATGCTGTCGGGTGAATATTAATCGTAATTCTAATACAGATTTATAATGAAAATGAACACCAGGAAGAATAAGAAAGCTAAATCATGTGTTCAAGGAGATAAATGGAGTAAGAAAAGGAAGAAAGGGACTCATAACCTCAGAGCAAGACCCTACCAGCTAAATTTCAACAGGGTATAGTGGTGGCAAACGATTAATTTTAGCACTGGGGAAGCAGAGGCTGAGAGATATCTGGGTTTGAGGCCAGCCTGGTCTACAGAGTTAGTTTTAGGTCAGTCAAGCTTAAACAACGAAAGACAAAAACCTGGTGAAGATTTAATTAAATAAGGGGGGCATGTTCCAGTCCCAGCAAGAAGCAGAACTTGGCAGCTTTGGCCACATGGTTATGGCTATAGGGTTAAGGATAAAAGAAAGGAGTTATGAATTAAATGTGCTGAGGTCAGACATGTGTCAGGGGTGTTCCTCAATGTATATCTGGTAGAGACACCATTGTGGGAAACTGTGAAGTTGAAGCATGGATTACCTTGAAGAAGCCAAGATCTTATATATAAGAGTTATGAGGTACCAGTTGAGGAGAGTTTCTAATAGTTCATAAAACCAACCCAAGAGAAAAAAACTCTGTTTCAGTCAACAAAGCTGAGAATAGGTGAAGATCTGAAGAGCATTTTGATATTAGCCATGGAGATTCATAGTTTGGAATTTGCATGGCTGGTTTTTGTTTTTGTTTTGGTCCAATACTTTTCCTCAGTATGTTCTCTTCCCTGCATTTTAGAATGGCAATATATATGTTGTGCCATTATATGTTAGAAGTATGTAGTTGGCATTTTGATTTTTATTTTTACAGGTGATTACAGTAAAGAGATTATATGAATCTCAGAATAGACCTTTAACTTTGTATATTAGAACACTGTTGAGTCTGTGGTTGACCATGGATTCTTTTGAAGTTAGACTACTGGATAAATGGGATGAGAAAAAAAAATAAAGAAACATCACCTTTTACATTAGCAATGCATAACATAAAGTATCTTAGAGTAACTCCAACATAGTACTTCACAGACCTCAAAAGAAAAATATTCAACTTTATATGGGAAAAAAACACAGGATAGCTAATACAATCCTGGACAATAAAAACTTCTAGAGGCATCACCAACCCTGACTTCAAGCTCTGCTATAGAGCTATAGTAATAAAAATAGCTTGGTATTTGCACAAAAACAGACACATGGATCAATGGAATCTAATTGAAGACCCTCATATTTATCTGTACACTTATGAACTCCAGATTTTTGACAAGAAGATGAAATTGTACAATGGATTGTGCAAAAACCACAGCATAAATCCAGTTATACTGAACCTGATAGAAGAGAAAGTGGCAAGTAGCCTTGAATGAATGGACATAGGAGACCACTTCCTAAATATAACACCTGTAACACAGACACTGAGAGCAACAACAGAACTTCAAACAAATTAAGAAGCTTCTGTAAGGCAAAGGACATGGTCAGTAAGATAAAATGGCAGCTCACAGAATGAGAAAAGATCTTCTCTTTCCCACATCTGACAGAAGGCTGATCTCTAAAATAAACAAGGTACTCAAGAAACTAGACACTAAACTACCAAATAATCCAATCAAAAAATAGGGCACTGATTTAAACAGATAATTCTCAACAGAAGAAATTCAAATGGATGAAAGATATTTAAAGAATTGATCACTACTATATTCAACCATCAGGAAAATGCAAATAAAAATGACTCTGAGATACCATCTTACAATTGTCAGAAGTGCTAAGATCAAAAACTCTGATGACAGCTTATGATGGGAGATGATGTGGAATAAGGGAACACTCCTCCATTACTGGTATGAGTGCAAACTTATACCCCCTTTGGAAATAAGCATGGCAGTTTCTCAGAAAATTAGGAATTAACATACCTCAAGACCCAGCACTGCCATGATTAGGCATATATCCTAAAGATGCATAATCATAATACAAGGACATTTGCTCAACTATGTTCATAGCAGCATTATTTGTAATAGCGAGAAACTAGATGACTCTCAACTGAGGAATGGATAAAGAAAATGTGGTACATTTACCCCATGGAGTATTTATCACTCAGTGGAAAACAGCAATGACAGCTTGACATTTGCAGGCAAATAAATTGAACTAGATAAAACCATCCTGAGTGAATTTACCCACACCCAGAAAGACAAACACACTGTATTCGCACTCATAAATTGATATCAGATATAAAGCAAAGGATATAACATATAATTCACAACTCCAGAGAAGCTAGGTAAAAAGGAAAACCCCATAAGGGACACAAATGGAGAGCCCCAGAAAGCAGAAATAATATCTCCTAATATCTCCTGGTTATACTGGGGTGGGGGCTTATAGTGAAGGGAATGGGGAATGAGAACAAGAAGGCCAAGTTGGGGGAGGAACAGTGGGGTCAGGGGCAATGAAAGAGATATCTTGTTAGAGGGAAACATTGTAGGCTTAGGGAGAATCCTGGTGCTATGGATTTTCTCAGGAATCCATAAGGATTGACCAGAGCTAAGATTCCTAGCAACACTGGAGAGGGTACCTAAACAGACCTTCCCTTATAATCAGATTAATAACTATCCAATTTGTCATCATAGAACCTATAACCAGTAACTGTTGGAAGCAGATGCATTTATCCATAGCCCAGCTCCAGTCTGAGTCCTTGGTGCTCAATTTAAGAGAAGGGGAAGGTATCACATGAACAATGGGGATCAAGATCACGATGGAGACAACCATAGAGACAACTGACACTGTGATGATGATGTGGAATTCCCCTCTGTATGCTCTGAATATCATTGGTTAATAAAGGAACTGCTTATGGAGGAATACCTTGTTATGTCTTGATACATAGGGGAGGAACTTAATCCTGCCTCAACTAGGTATGGAAGGTTTTTTTGACTCCCCAAGAGAGGGTTTACTCTCTCTGAAGAATGGATGAAGTTAGGAAAGAGAACTTAGGGAGGGGAGGGAGAAGGTAATTGGAGTTGGTATGTAAAATGAAAAAAAAAATTAAATAAAAAAAGAAATTTTATAAGTATATCTATACACAGACTTATGTGTATGTAGGTTGTGCTTCTAAGCTTAATAGTTTACAAAATGCATACTTATGACCTTTCGGGTATTGCTGCTGTTATTTACTTTCCTAGCTCCTTCTTTATTTATTTTCTTTCTCCCTAAATTAGAGATTCCCACCACCACATTTCCTTTTTCCCTGATCAGATCACTTTTATCCTGTAATCCCCATCTCTATTGTTCCCCAATCCATGGATCTGGGCAATGGTTTTGTTTACATGTACCACATTTTCATTTTCTATTTCAGATGACATTTAGGTTGTTTATATTTCCCAGTTGCTGTGACTAGAGAACATCAAGAAACATACCTGATAAAGTGTCTGTGGAACATGATGTTAAGTGCTTTGGGTGTATACCAAGGACTTGGATAGTTGGGTTATATGGTAGGTTTATGTTTAGCTTTTTACAAATTCTCCACCCTGATTCCGTATTAACACCAGTAGTTTGCATTCCTACCAACAGTGAATGAGGGTCCCCTTTCCCCTGCACTCCCTGCAGCATTTGTCTTCAGTTGTTTTGTTGATCATTGCTATTCAAACCATCTTCTATTCTAATTGCATTTCCACCCTATCAGGACCACTCAGCTACTCTATTATTATTCCTAATTCTTTCATTTTAAAGGCAATTGGTAAGCAATCATACATTCTATCTTCAAATATAATCCCTTTGATTGTTCTTTAAATCAACTAATTCATGATTTTCAGGAATTAATGCCCTGTGGACATATAGAACTTATTTTACTGATTGCATATATTTTTACTATGTAATTCACTTAGTTAAAAAGAAAAATGTTCTTCTAAGGATATGTGTTTCTAATCAAAACACATTTTAAATTTATATATTAAAGAAATTATATATTAATTGGAGCATAAGGACTTAGAAATATCAACTTTTTTTTTCCAAAAATTACTTACGTACTACATGAGAATTAGCAAGAGGGAATGAAAGTGTATTTGTGTACTGATTTGATGGAGATGTTAGAACACAAAAAAATAGAATGCAGAAATAAGGTATATTATTTTTATTAAACTGGTAAAATCATCTAGTCAATATCTGTTTCAGGTACTGCGTAGAAAATAGGAAAATGATGAGAGCTCAACTGTATATGTCTACTACTGTGGATTTCTAATACAACTGTGGGATTGTATGCAAATAATCTGAAACAAAAAAATCAATTCCCTCACACATTTTACCTATAGTAATAATTGTTTAGTGGTCAGTCTTAGTACTTGACTAAATATTAATTAAGACAACCAATGACAATTACTTCTACACTTCTGAAAATTAGGAATTTTTGTATCACTTAAAGACCAGTCAGGACAGGAATTAGAACACGTATAGCTAAAGTACACAATACTTTTTTATTATTATTATACCAAAGATACCTGAAATTATACATTGAAAATTTGCTTGAGACTTTTTTGCTCAAAGCCAACTTTGAATTATGAGGATCAATAATGTTAACATATACTAGTACAGTTTTACTTCATATATAACTTGATTAAGATTCAAATATGCATGAGTATTGTATATACAATCAAAAGAACAAAATGTTACCTATGAGAAGTGTCTTGTGGGGTCTTTTGTTGTTAAAATATGAAACAAAATTACAATTTGAGTCAATATAATAGGGTTAACAGCTTTTGGCGTTTTGTAAAGAGATTAAATAATGCCAGCAAGCAGTGCAGAGTGGAGAGTAAAAGTATTGGGGCAAATTAGACAATTATGTTAGAATCTGGGAAATGGAAAGAAAGGAATCTATGGATCTAGGCAGATCTTTCTGGAAGCTTAACTGTTTAGAGAGATGTGCTGAAAGAGACATAGTATTTAGAAATTTTCATTTCTTTCTTTCATGAAAACTCTGACATTCAACTCCGAATGATTCACATTCAACTCGTCATGTAGGTTAACTCAGTGTTCTGGGAGGTGCTTGACTGAAGCTGAGATTGTGATGTCTGAGGTGCGGATGGTGTGCAAATATGTTGGAGATGCTGACACTACCTCTGCTAAGGAGAGCTTTGGACAAGGAATGGAACAAGCTCAAGAAGGATGTATGTTGCAAGCAGCTAACCTGGATTACCTTAGTCACCCAATAAACTTTTTGATACTGAAGTCCCAAATAATGAACATGGAGCTACAGGATTTGGTGCTTACTCTGCTGGTCCATTCTACCCCTACTTTAGTTCAGTCTTTCCTAACTTATATCTCCATTACTCCCATAAATATTATATATAGTTTCAGATTATCAATTTATGTTTCACCAAGGATTTAGTTTATATTTATAAAATGGTATAAGCACACTACATAAGGCATCATGTGCATCATGTATTTTTCATAAAATAGTCAGGTATTTAGTAATGAGATTTACTAATTATTTACATTTTCTCCCATATTTTGCTTACATTGCAAGATATATTGGGATGTGAGAAACACTGTCTTCATTAACTGCATTTACAAATAAGCAGACTTCATCAGTTAAATCATGTCATAGTCATGGTTCCTGACAGTCAGAGGTAAATGAATGTCAGATATACGCTATCGATAACACCAGGAAAGATACTATATAAAAACAACATCAAACAAGAATCTGTGCTTTTCTCAGAGGGAGTTTTAGAAGTTTAGAAATGATGTTGGTGATGCACATTGATGAGTCACATCATCCTGACATTAGAATAGAGTTTTCGCAGAGAAATCTATATGTTAGTATGTGTATATGAAATACTCAATCCATTTATAGACCAAACAGACTCATTTATGTTTTTTTCCAAAAATATACATAAGGTCAATTGAAAAAACGTATATATGACAGGGAATGTATTTATGTAGCAATTTGGAGTGCTATAGAAGCAGATATTTATCACAGTTGGCCTAGTATGAACCAATAGTGTTCCTTTAGAAAAGCTCTGATTTGAATTCTCATTTAGCTACATAAAACATCAAACTTTCAACATCACATGCATCCTGGAAATAAAGGCTATTAAATTTTCAGCGGCATGGAAAACCTATAATTTATGTCCTAGATGATGAGTCTTCAGATGGCTTTAAAACTGATTACATTTACATTTTTTGATTTAATCATTTCTCTTTGCATTACAAAATGATAGTGCATTGTTATATGCTAGCAAAAGCTAATCTTCCTGAATTATGAAAAATAAAAACAGTAGTAGAAAGTTTCTACGTTTATGGCCCTTTATGTGTTACTATAAATAACTAGAAGTTTGCTTTTTATTTTAAACTTGTGTTCTTTTGTCATAAATTCAGTGTGGATTTCTGTAAATTTTATGTTTTAACATCTCACCATTAGAAAGTAGTACTTGAGATCTACATCTAGTATTCAACATGAGATGGAATCAAAGATTGTAAATCAGATTTACTATTTCTGTTTATCATAACTCAATGTATTTGGATTTCTCATCAGGTCTGTTATGCTAAAATTACATGAATAAGCATGAGTTGACTTTTTAAAAATGTATAAGACATACATTGAATATATGTGTAGGATATATTAAATTTAATACCACAAAAGTATTAAATTAGGTATATTTAAGAAAACAAGAAGGCAAGATAGGTCATAATAATAGATAAATTTTACTTTAAATAATAGTCTATGGGAACCACCTTTTTAATTTTTTCATTTTCATATATTCTTGAGTAACTGTTAAAATATTTTGTCTGCAATCAATCTTAAAAATTAAATTCTACAATTTTTAACAGTTGATTTGAAAACCAAAGGCGTACTTTCTAATATTGGAAAGAAGATGGCATGCAGTTTTGATAAAATTAAGAGATAAAGACTTTCCTAGTCTCCTTCTCTTGGAGTTCCTCAACTCTTCTTGGCAGCAGAGTGAATAAACACAAAGTCTAATAAATAAATAACAAAACCTTATTAAGTGAGAAACCAACAAATATAGGAAATTGTCAGGTCACACGGTCAGAGTGACATCTTGTTGAAAGAAAATGTAAAGATTCGTGAAGCACATTCTTTAAAAATCATGGGTTTCTTTATTGTAAGTTTGTAGGTTCAAAAACAGTTCTTTTTTAAAATTTTTAACATTTTGTCTTTTTGAGAATTATACACTGAGTACTCCATTTACATCATTTATGCAACCCTCTTTCCTCTCTCATACCACTTTCATATCCTTCAATTCCTTTCTTAAATTCACGACCGCTTCTTTTATTGCTACTAATTATTGTATATGTGTGTGTGTGCATTCAATTACTACACATATTCAATAGGATGTTATAAGTATCTGCACTAAAGATTACTCATAGTTTTGAACTAATATGTTTTGGGAGTTATGACAGTACTGAATAATCACAATGGCAGAGAAGAAATAGAAAAAATTACTTCCAGCATGATATCCACACCATTGATCACAGTAATTCTATTAGACTGATATCTCAACCAAGACACTAAAGTCAAAAGAAAACACATTTCGTTTTTAAGAAAAATCAGGTATAGTTGTACTAATAATCAGTAATATATAGAGATCTTAAGGTAATTATTTAATAATCATACAACTATTAAGCTATGCAAACTGGATGCCCAGCTTTCATTCCTTTATTGGTTAATCATTTATATTTCACATATGTTCTCTAGTGTTTCCATACCACCATTTTAATGGAAGATTAAAATTTGACTAAAACAGAGTCATAGACAAACTGCTATTGTGATTTAGATTAACCCCTCAAGATATGAAACTTTATTTTCTGCAAAACCAAAATATAATAAAATGGTAAATTTTGGTTTTCCCTTAAACTTCAAACAAAACCTTAGGTTCATAATATATCCATCTCTGCCAACTACATCACATGAGACCCATCTATTAGGGAAGTTCTCTCCACACTTGCAAATTTTCTTGGTAGAAACTTGATGGCTCTGGCATCTCCAACATCCAGCAAACAACTTGGGATGCAAGACCACCAGAGTGACCGCTGAAGGTGTCTTTTAGAGAATCCAACCATGCTACCATTTATTAGCAGCTTTAGCAAGGATTAATAATAATTAATTAACCACTAATAAATAATTAATGATTAATAAATAATTAAATAGGCAACATGCTTGTAATAGGAGTGTAACAATTCCTAAGCTAAACTCAGTGTTTCAACTTGTTTTATAACTCTAGTATTTCAGTATTTCATGCTTTAAAACATTTAGAAAGCTTATTTTGTAAACCAAAACACCTGAGGGGAAAAAATGGTAATTTCAACAGATTCTATTTTAAAAACGATCTAGAATATTTTTTGCATTGTTTTTCTAGCCTGGCTAATTTGCAAGCATCATAGAAGCAGCAACCTCATTTTATTTTAAAAAAATGCAAGATGTATAATTTTAAACTCTCTACTAAGCATAAATATAGTAAACAGAGTGCCATATGGCCTGTCATTATAAAAGTTAGTACTTCCACTTGCTTTGTAAATCTCTTCAATTTTATGGAGCAAAGGAAGAAAATTAATTGCTGACTGAGGTCACAGCATTCTTCTCAGAAGCACTAAGCATTCATAAGCTCAGTATAATTGTTTTTCTAAAGATAAATGAAGTGCGTTTGTAAATGGGAGACCATTATAATATAATTATTAGTTGTTTTCTTACTTATTACTGAACAGTTATCAAACAAGTTTTATTATTGTTCTTTTCAGGCAAATAAGGTGGATGTATTTAAAACTACAATGAAAATTCTGTTTCAGCCATGCAGGCTAAACTAGCTTCCATATAAATGGAAACTTTCACATGGCCACAACTAAACTTTTAATAGAATTTATATTCAGTAACTTAGTTACGCAAGTATTAGATGTTGCTTTGAATTTTCATTAAATTGACGAAAAAGTCTTTATTTCTGAAAATAGAGAAAGGAAATGTATTCTAAGGGGCCAGTGTGGAACAAATGAAATGGTCCATCGAGCTGGGATACTGATGTGAGTTTTAATTAAATAGAGGACATGAGGAATGCAGAACTATAGAGTCCTGTGAAGATGTTCTCTGGTCCAGCGATGATCCATCACTGTCTCAAACCTGGACTGCACTGTGAGATGGTTATTTCTTGTCAGAATGTTGAGGATACATTGCTTCTCGGGTTCACATTAGGATTTCCTCTGATTCTTCTCACTATGTAAGTTCCTGGAGAAGCCCCCAGTCCATAGGTATCATGACACCAGCAGTGCGATAAATAGTAGAAGTGAGGAGTTTTAGTATCTCCTTTTGGAACCCTTCTCTACTTCCAAGTCAATTAGAAGTGCCTCCTTTTAAGAAGCGTTCCAGTAATTGAATGTCGCTTCAAGGATGGAAGTCCTAAAAAGCACATGTTCAGGTTGATCCCAGAAATAACCGCATGGCAAAAGCTATTACCTACATTAGATATTTTTCTTACTAGTCTTACCAAATACCTGACAAAACCCACTTAAGGAAGAAAGAGTTTACGTTAGCGTACAATATGGAGTCTATCATATCCTGAAGGCGGTTAATGAGATTATCTACAGCTATGCCAGCAATAGCATAAGACAGTTGGACACATTATGTCTGAATTAGGAAACAGAAAAATGAGTTCCTATTTTCCCATACTTACAAAGTTCATGATCCCAGTCCATGGAATGGTTCCACCAACATTCAGGGAAACTCTGCTCACTTCAGTTTTACCTTTCTGAAATAACTCCCATAGACACAGGAAGATGTTTGTAAATCACATTCATTGACAAACCAAATTAACTAGAATAGTTTCATTTTTCATTTGTCACACATAAAAAAAGAAGTAGATACTTGATTATTTTAGCTAGAAATGGTTGAGGAAGAATAAAATTTTAATAAGTAATAATGAATTCACTGATTCATACTTGTCCACAGTTTGCAATATATAGAATTCAATTTAAAAGGAAATTTGATTAATATTAGCAAATTAATTTATTTGATCTTATATAATTTAGATTGTTAAATGTCATTTATTTTAGAAAAAATTCTTAAACAATATTGTTACATTATTATTTTTGCAATTTTATATCTCTCTAGAAAATAAAAAAGCATAAATACTTATTTGCCATATAAGTATTTACTAGTTAAATTTCTAATGAATTTATAGGCAAATTTTATCATATATTTATGAACAAAGGCATTGTCATTTTTTATTTCACTCATATGAATATATATTTGTGTAATATATATATATATATATAAACCAAGACCATTTTATGAACCTGCTTATGTCATAAAAGTATTATAAAAGAGTTATTTTAGCCCAAAGTGTGATATATTACTTTCTTATTTATATTACCCAGACATTGAGGTATCATTGTTTTTATTCTCTTAAGTTTAAATTTTATAGTAATGTATTTAGTTGTTCTTAAATATTCCTTTACAAAATTAATTATCATTAACAATACACATAATATCTTACTATTTTAAAAATGCATCCAATGGTTAGTGTTTCTAATTACTAAAATAAATTTCTATTGAGTGACTCATATTTTATATTTTTCTAACTTTTATATGTGTATTGTATTTACATAATTTTCATCCTCCCTTTCACTGATTCTTATATTTAAATTTCAAAAAGTTGTATATAAAATTTAAATTTATAAAAGAACATTATATACTTTAAATAACATTTAACTTTTTACATATTATTGTCATAGTCTTAGTGTGATATTTCAATATTTATATGTAATATATGTGACTCAATAAGCCATAAATTGCTTATAATTACTCATGGAGCATTAAGACTCTGAAATTTTACCCATGCACATTAGCATGTTAATGTTGTTGTCATTAAGCTGGTCTCTTCTCAGTGAATATTCAATGTAGATTATACGAGCAAAGCTTTTCTGCCATATAGAGAAAGCTTGTAGAGGTTGTCCTGGTCCTTTCTTCATTCTTCCTTGAGCTTTAGGTATAAAGGTCTCATTGTAGATGTATCAATTTGTGGGCATCAGGTGATTTGTTCTTCTTACAAAAAGCCTCTTTAGTGACAGGCAAGAGCTATATTATATATTGATAGAAATATTAGAAAGAGCGTAACTACTGTGGAATTTAGGATGGACAATTCTCAAAAAGTTAAAGGTAGATGAAGCATGCTATCAAGCTCTTACACCTTTCGGCCTATGACCAATGGACTCAAAATCCTACCCCAGAGATTCTTGCTTAGTCATTCTAAGCATTCCCTAGTCACAATAATTAGGAAATGTAAATGTTCTTTAACTATTAAGTAGATAATAACATTTTATATGTCACTGAAATGAGAAATAAATAAGTGGGATTTAATCCAACTAAGATTGTTTGAAAGAGTGAAGGAGGTAACCAACAGGCAGAAGAACCAAATTATAGGCTGCAAGCAAACAAATATTTGCAATTATATGTGTGTGTGTGTATCTTTCTAAAGAATTTATAAAATTATACCATACTATATTCATCAACAAATATGCAAAAAGTACAAGTAAATAAATGAACTAAACATAGATCCACAAAAGAAAATTCACAACAGCCAATGGTTGTACAAAAATCAGTTCAATGTTATTTGTCATCATGGAAGTAAACATTTACATTTTTGTAGAACTACACTAATATTCTCAGGCAATTTTCAAATATCTCAAAGTCTCCTTTTTCTGTCTTGTTATGGAAGAACACAGAAAGCTTTCAATGTGTTCAAAAAATCTTCACCTCAACTTTCAGAAAAGAAAATCTTTAAAAAGCAGTTTGACAAATATAGATGATGCTAATTTATCTGACTAGGAAAGGGATGATACATCCTAATTACTCTTTTGATGATAAAATATTGTTTGTATTTCATGTAGTGATTTTTGATAAAAGAGTTATTCAATGTATTCCTGTTAATGTTGTTAGGAATATGAGAAGGAAAATAGAGTTTCATAAGTTAGTTACTGATATGAAAGACGAAGAGTTGAAGAGAAAAGAGCAAAAATGTGGGCAAGAATTTAGTTCATCTCACACTATAATGAAACTTTTCCACATATCTATAACTCCTCAATATTAATTGCCCTACATTTTAATTTTCCTTTAATCACCCTGATTGTTCCTTGCAATAGGTGATTTGCAGAGTAATTAAAGCTCAGGTGACCAACTAAAAAGAAGCATAATTTAGCAAGATTTTTTGCAAGGGTGCATTTCTCGAATTATTGTAATGTACTAGAGACACGTAATAGACAAGAATTAAAGAAGTTTCTTTTTTAAATTACCTTAAGGTTATCTAGGACATGCTTTGAAGGCAGCCTAATAGGACAGCGAGTGTCTTTGTTAGTTCTGCAGTGAGCACTTATTTTATATCAAACAGAGGTTAGTTTAATAGTTTGACCTAATTTCTATGAACAGAGCTTTATCTTGAAAATTGTTGAGAAGGTTTAATTCTAGTACACTCAAGGACATTAAGAAAATGGCACTTTTATGGTTTTGCTTGCAAGTTCAGAAGTTGACGTATCCTAAATGACCTGTTCTTCATAAAATAACCTTTTAATTTGCTAATTTTACTCCAAAAACATACAAGTCTGCTGATGTACTGATCTCTAAGTTCTGTAGGAATAATTATTTCAAAATAAATTCTCTGAGTTACAAGGAGGGTCAAAAAGAAAAAAAGAAATCAAATGCAAGCCTAAAGGAAGTTTCCTGGGGAACATTTCCAAATTAATGATCTAGACAAGATGAAAAAGACAAGATAAACCCAAATACTACATTATCATCACTGCTTCCCCCCATAAATATTTGTTCTGTTCCTATGAAGTCAGGAATGTCAAATGAGTTGATGGTCAGAAATATTACAAAGTGTCTTACATATAATGGTGTCTCAACGGTATGATGTGATATTATTTGTTTTGTTATTGTTATCAGATCAAGCATCCTAATTCCAAATTGTGTTTTGCTATATAATGGTACTGAAGTTGGCAGTTTGTATACGGCAATGAGAACTCATGAAGTACTTTCTGTGACCAAAGAGGCATGAATAGTGAGAAATCCCCAGACACAGACTGCTTGCACATAGCTTTCACCACTTTTGTATTGTTACACCCTTCTATTCAGGAGTTCTTTTCTTTCTGTCCACAATACAGGCTGGCTGTTGTTCTCAATTTAGTTTTTTTTTTTTTTTTTTTTTCCCTCCCCCCACTCCATTCCCCCTCCCTCTCGATACTGAAGAGCAGTCCAAATTCCCTGCCCTGCGGGAAGACCAAGGTCCTTCTATCTACGTCCAGAAAGGTGAGCGTCCAAACAGGCTAAGCTCCCACAAAGCCAGTTCATGTATTAGGATCGAAACCTAGTGCCATTGTCCTTGGCTTCTCATCAGTCTTCATTGACCGCCATGCTCAGAGAGTCCGGAATCAACCCATGCTTATTCAGTCCCAGACCAGCTGGCCTTGGTGGGCTCCCAATAAATCAGTTCCACTGTCACAGTGGGTGGGTGCATCCCTCGTGGTCCTGATTTTTTTTTTTTATTCTTTTTTAATTAAAATTTCCAACTGCTCCCCGTTTCCCATTTCCCTCCCCCTCCTCCCACATATTGCCCCCTCCCCCCGCTCCCCTCCCCCTATCCCCACTCCACTTCTCCTCCCCCTAGTCCACTCACCCTCCCTCTCGATACTGAAGAGCAGTCCAAATTCCCTGCTCTACAGGAAGACCAAGGTCCTCCCACTTCTATCTAGGTCCAGGAAGGTGAGCATCCAAACAGGCTATGCTCCCACAAAGCCAGTTCATGTATTAGGATCGAAACCTAGTGCCATTGTCCTTGGCTTCTCATCAGCCTTCATTGTCTGCCTTGTTCAGAGAGTCCAGGTTCAATTTAATTTTAAGGTATATTAAAAATCCTTTTCCACATAGAACTTGGTACGGTTGTGGCTCCAGGCATCCCCAGTAGTGGTGGGATCTTAACTCTTGTGATCATAGTAACTGAATCACAGCCATATTAAGAATTGTTTTCATAAAGCCAGTTCATGTATTAGGATCGAAACCTAGTACCATTGTCCTTGGCTTCTCATCAGCCTTCATTGTCCGCCATGTTCAGAGAGTCCAGTTTCAACCCATGCTTATTCAGTCCCAGTCCAGCTGGCCTTGGTGGGAGCTTAGCCTCTTTGGATGCTCACCTTCTTGGACCTAGATAGAAGTGGGAGGACCTTGGTCTTCCTGCAGGGCAGGGAATTTGGACTGCTCTTCAGTATCGAGAGGGAGGGGGAATGGAGTGGGGGGAGGAGAAGAGGAGTGGGGATGGGGGAGGGGAGTGGTCGGAGGGGGCAATATGTGGGAGGAGGGGGAGGGAAATGGGAAACGGGGAGGAGGCGGGAATTTTAATTAAAAAAGAATAAAATAAAAAAAATAAAAAAAAAAATAAAAAAAAATAAAAAAAATAAAAAAAGAATAAAATAAAAAAAGAAACTTTGTCTCGAAAAAAACCCAAAATAAATAAATTAATAATTTTTTTAAAAAAAGAATTGTTTTCATTTGACTATCATGAATTCTTATTAGAGTTTAAATTGTCTGCATAGATAGAAAGTAGGCAAGTGGCACAACTAAATGCACACAGGAACACACAGGCATGTACATACATATACACACATATGCATATATGGGTTATTTTCTAGTGATAAAATAGATGGGCAGAAGTTGAACACATAAATGATACCTTTGCAATTAAAAGTAGAACAAGGGTTACAGCTTATCCTAAAATTATCAAATGCAATTTATAACCTTGAAATGAAATCCAGAGAATATATAAAAATTTACTTTTATGCTGTTTTCATGTATTTTTAAAGATTAGCCATGATATCTTATGTTCACTTTTGGAACTCACATTTAGTTTTATGACCCATAGCTTAGTTATAATAACTTTCAATTTATTGATAGTTTTTAATACACCAGAATTTAAAGGTACTTGTTATGTAGAGAAATAATTAAATCTATGATTTTAATTGACCAAAAGAGACTTCTTAGAACAAAATAATGCTATACATAATTACAAAAATTAAATTAAACAATACGCATCTCTCGGGTTTGTAGCAGACACAAATTACCACAAAGAGAAACTATGAATTTCAATTTATGTTACATTTCCAAATCTCCTGTGAAAAATTTACAGCTGAAATAAGTAGCTAATATGATTAGATATATGAAAATGCTCACTAATGAGGCCAGAGATCAAGATTAATCCCAAGAATTGTGATTAGGATGAGCATGGAAACCATTACCTTGGATAGAAAGAATCAAAATTAAATTAATATGAACTGAGTTTTTAAATATCAAAAAATAAAATGAAGAAAGCATATTTAGTTTATCTCTAGCTATTGATATGTTCACCCCCAGCAGCTTGCCTTCTACAGATAACATTTGTTCTTTCTCTGCATTTCCCATGTACTCTTAAAATAACCAGAACATTGAATAAGCTAGATCCTCCAAGAACACTATGTTCCAAAACCTCTCAAAGCTGGTGAACTGGTTTGTAGATCAACATACTTCATCCAATATGATGCATACAAATTATTATTTAAGATGCTCTGTGGTCATTCTGTCTTCCTCAGATGGCTCATAAACATATTCTGTATTTATCTAACATATCCAAGTGTCTTAGGAGAAAACGCCATGTTTTCCTTACTTTCCATGCTTTCCTCAACTTCTTCCTCTCTCTCTCTCTCCCTCTCTCTCTCTCTATCTCTGAAATGGAAAGTACAGCTCATGATATAATAGCTGAAATGGAAAGTAAAAGATTTTCTGTGTGTGCATGTGTGTCTGTATGTGTGTGTCTCTGTGTGTATATGTGTCTATTATAAAGATAGTAAAAGATCAAAAGTGAAATAAACACAATAATAATGACATGTAAAAAAAGAGTTTTGTGTAATTCCAGAAGTATACCCTTTTCTTTCATTATCATTGCTGTGCAAATTCTAATCTCAAAATTTAACTTTTAAAATGTCAGATTAAACCATTCCTTAAACAAAGTATATCTGATCTAGGGAGATGCCTCAGTAGACAAAGCACTTGTTCAAGCTTTACTAACAGCACTCAGAACCTCCTCATATGCAAACCTAGTGGATATGGTTTCCTATATTTAATCCTAGGGTGTAGGAGACAGCGATGGTATCTACAAGAAAATTACTAGGTAGGCTGCCAAAAATAGTGAATTCTGCATTCAACAGGCCCCAATTCAGTAAATAATAAGCAGAGCAATTTAATAATTCACCTCATCTCAACCTCCTGCCTCCACATAAATGTTCATGTGCATATGCACCTTAAGCATGTGGAATTACATACATGCAAACACTCTTACAGAGGTATGTAGCATGTAAATATGCAAAGTATAAACTACTTCTCATATCAGAGCTACAGTAAATGAAGAGACTGATAGTAAAATTCCCTAAAAAGTATATCTTTACAAATCAAATTTTATAGGTTGTTCTTTTAATATGGAAAGCAGAAATCAGTAGTATGAAAACTCTGCTACCTACACAATCTTTAATCCAATGTGTTCTGTGTGCTGTTCATCTAGAATGACGTTCAGGGAGGAAAGACATTGCACACCTCTGCATCTTTCTTAGAAAAACCTGACACTTTGTGAGCGCTGAGTTAAAAAAGGATTGAGATTTGATGAACGTACATTTGCAATTGTAGCAACACGATAATGAACAGAAACAAACTGGGATTTCCAATGGGACAGGGATGCATTTTCTGTCTGCCTTTGAAATCGAGCTGCAAAAACAAACTGTGCTTAGATGCCCTTTTCTTTCTAGTTCTCCTTTTCTGTACTTCTACTGCTTCCCCCTCTCTTCCTCACTCTGTCTGATTGTTTCTGTTTCCTAAGTAAACTCTGTTAATAGAAATCTTAATCATTCCTTCTCATGAATGGGAAAACATTTATTTTAAGCCATATTGTCCTTGTTAATTTGGGAGTAAAATGGCTTCTTTGAGAAATTTGATACGATTCATGTAAAATTTCCCACTCCCACACTTTTGTTTTTCCATTTGAAACATGCCTAGGTTTCATACTTGTACTTTGGCCTGCTGTATGAGACAATAAAACTTGGAAGCTAATATTGGGTAGGATCTTCTGAAGTCTTTAATCTTCAAGTTCCAACATTTACTCATGCAACACTAAGTGGCACAATGTCTTACCTGTGCAAAAGGGCCTGCTCATTATACTACAGCCCTACTCAATGAAATCCATAGCACTCACTGTGATGCTCTATTGTAACTTTCCCTATTATGAATGAATCATCCATCACTTTCCAACTCTGTCTCTTATATTATTTCCTCTTGAATCCTAAAATAGTACTTGAGCCTTTTTCATGTTTCAATTACACTGTTATTATAGTGTTTGTCAGTCACCACCATACACTATCTACAGGGCTCATATTAAAGGGATATCCTTATAACAATGACAGTAGATAGAACATTAACTTTAATTCCACTGCTTATCTTTGTCAAACAATTTTTGTACAATTATGCTCATTGAAATGTTTCATATCATTGACTGATCTGTTGGGTCAAAACCAATCATAGGGGCTGGAGAGATGGCTCAGTGGTTAAGAGCATTGCCTGCTCTTCCAAAGGTCCTGAGTTCAATTCCCAGCAACCACATGGTGGCTCACAACCATCTGTAAAGAGGTCTGGCGCCCTCTTCTGGACTTCAGGCATATACACAGGCAGAATATTGTATACATAATAAATAAATAAATATTAAAAAAAATCATAAAAGCAAAATCTGTTCAAATTCTGCTTACCACATCATCACTAAAAGCTGCTTGCTTTTGTTGCCTACTACCACATTTACTGACAGAAAAAGATAACGATACAGCTGTGATGCTGTATCTCTTGCTGTCTATGGGAGATACAACATGAGGACATATACCACCAACAAAATGAATCAAATTAAAAGTTACATGGTATCATTCTATATATCTTTTCTTTTTTTATTATTTTATTGAGCTCTACATTTTTCTCTGCTATGTATCTTTTCAAGCCAACTATATTATCAGTAACTTTACTATTGTGAAATATTTTATTGTATTAAATAGGTTTCATTTGATCAAATAATATTGAAAGTATGAGATTTACAACCGCATACATAATAGTATGTAGGTAAAATGTAGAACAATCTAATAAATTCTCTAATATTGAAATATATTAACAAAAAGTAATTCAGTTTCTTTATCCCATACATTCAAGCCTTTGGGAATTATCATAAGTGGTATCATCCCAGAATTTTGAACTATTTCAAATTAATTTAATAGTACTATCCCTATATTTTGCTAATTGGCTTGAAGTGGGTTGAAATAGAAGGTATCAAAAATGATTCTATTTAGTGTAAATTTAAGCAACTGAATAAATAATACTGCTTTATATTTCAATGCAGAAACATCTGATAAGCCATAAAGCAAAAAACATTAAATAAAATATCCATTAACACTCTAGGTGAATCCAATTAGTCAAAAATACTTTGAAAAGAGAATAATTGGTACTGAGATAATGGTGTATTTGTTACACAACCTTTCTGAATTTTAGAGAAATGCACAAAAGAACAAAAATTGTCACATAACATGTTACAATGTTGATAATGTTCTATTATGATTAACCATACAAATTTTGAAGTGAAATAAATTTAATTAATTAATTATAAAATGACTCGATAACCAACTAGGTTCTCAAATATCTGTAGCACTCTGATTTTACAGTGACTCATGTATTTCCATCATTTCTTCCTACTATATACCCAGAAAAATTTCTGTTTGTAAACTTAGTTTAATTCCCATTTATAATCATTAACTAAAATAGAATTATAGCCCAACTACCCAGTCAAACTCCTCCCATGCCCCCCATGAAAGGAGCACACTTGCAATGATATACTGCTTTTCTTTGAGTGTTGAGAGAAGCTGTTCCCATCAACAGATTGACATGCAAGCATGGGGCCAGAATTTTCATGTAAAGTTTAAAAAAGTATTTTTTTAAAAAACACTTTTAGACCCACAAAAAAGGGAGCCAAGTAAAGCTTCTTGGTAACAGCATTTTTTTTTTTGATAGGCTCTGCTTGCGAGGGAGGTTCATTAAAAACTGCATGGCTTCTTTAAAAAAACAGTAGCTTCCTGGTTTGCCAGCACAAACAGCTCTGACTCTTTTGGGAGGTCCAGTTATGGAACATTTAAATGAGGTTTGTGAACAGAGTGCTACAATTTGCTTAATGGCAATATAGACCTGCTGTGTGCCTAAAAATGGGGCGATGTATATGACTCTCTGAGGCAGCAAACATGCTTTCCACCATGTTGCACTGGACAGAGCAAGCAGGCAGGTCTGTGTTGGCCCTATTCATGCCTGCTTAGTCTTTTGTTTGTTTGTTTTAAAGTGTTTCTGGTCAGAAAATAAATACAGATACACAATGAAGACCAATTCATATTTTAAAAAAAGAAAGACCTCTACATAGGTTACAGAGTTGGATAAATATATGTAGGTTTGGTAGAAAGAATAAAGAGTATAGAGAGTCATAAAAAGAAATTAATCATTAAAAGAAATAAAATAAAGTCTTTAAAGAGACACAGTACAGATAGTCATAGATTAAAGGAAAGAAGAAAAATAAGCTACATAAAGACTATACACAGAGAGTCTGGATTATGTTTATTTTATTGTGTTTTCTTCAAATTTTTTGACAGAGAGGCATTTTATTGTACAAGCTGCTAAGCTAACCCAACATATAAATTTTAAAGGTAACTTGTCTTCAAACTTTGGACCTAATGGAAAATAGGTTCTGCTTTTGTTTCCACAGAGATAGAGAACCTGTACATTTCCTCCACACTAATGCCGTTTGATGAGCCAAGATTCCCTGGAAGTTTGTCATAAATCCCCAAAAGGAAAATACTTTACCCAATCAAAAGCAGGAAACATTTTGCAGAGAACTATGCCCAAATTCACAAGTATTGTTTATAAATGTTTGCTTACATTTAAAGGGAGATACGCTATATAGATGAATACTTTGTATTGGTATGGATCTTAGTTTATTAATACAAATTTAAGGTCAATTTTGTTGTATGTATATTTTTGCTCTTGTTTCAGGTATTGTGTTTGTGCAGCTCATTTAAAATTATAATGCATAATTAAGAAATATAAGTTAATATATAATCATCTATAAGAGTCAAGCTTGTAGTCATGTTAGTTAGGTTTTCTAGATATAGAGAGATATATTTCAGTTAGATAGGTATTCTTTAAATCTTTCAAAGACCTTCAGAATATGGCATTGAAAATGTTTTAAGAACTTAAACTTTGCTCGTGCTCACTCTCCTTCTGCTCCTCCTTTGGATCGTGAGACTTCAGTCCAGTGCTCCAATGTTGGTCTCTGTCTCTGTCTTCTTTCATCGCCTGATGAAGGTTAATATTCAGGGGGATGCTTATATGTTTTTCTTTGGGTTCACCTTCTTATTTAGCTTCTCTAGAGTCACGAATTATAGTCTCAATGTCCTTTATTTATGGCTAGAAACCAAATATGAGTGAGTACATCCCATGTTCCTCTTTTTGGGTCTGGCTTACCTCACTCAGGATAGTGTTTTCAATTTCCGTCCATTTGTATGCAAAATTCAAGAAGTCATTGTTTTTTACTGCTGAGTAGTACTCTAATATGTATATATTCCATACTTTCCTCATCCATTCTTCCATTGAAGGACATCTAGGTTGTTTCCAGGTTCTGGCTATTACAAACAATGCTGCTATGAACATAGTTGAGCATATACTTTTGTTGTATGTTTGGGCATCTCTTGGGTATATTCCCAATAGTGGTATTGCTGGGTCGAGAGGTAGGTTGAACCCGATTTTCCTGAGAAACCGCCACACTGCTTTCCAAAGTGGTTGCACAAGTTTGCATTCCCACCAGCAATGGATGAGAGTGCCCCTTTCTCCACAACCTCTCCAGCAGAGGCTATCATTGGTGTTTTTGATTTTAGCCATTCTGACCGGTGTAAGATGGTATCTTAATGTTGTCTTGATTTGCATTTCCCTGATTGCTAAGGAAGTTGAGCATGATCTTAAGTGACTTTTGGCCATTTGAACTTCTTCTGTTGAAAAGTCTCTGTTCAGCTCAGTGCCCCATTTTATAATTGGATTGATTAACCTTTTACGGTCTAATTTCTTGAGTTCTTTGTATATTTTGGATATCAGACCTTTGTCAGTTGCGGGGTTGGTGAAGATCTTCTCCCAGTCAGTGGGTTGCCTTTCTGTCTTAGTGACAGTGTCCTTTGCTTTACAGAAGCTTCTCAGTCTCAGGAGGTCCCATTTATTCAATGATGTCCTTAGTGTTTGCAGAAGGAGAGTGAGCACGAGCAAGGAACTCAGGACGGTGAGGGGTGCACCCACACACTGAGGCAATGGGGATGATCTATCGGGAACTCACCAAGGCCAGCTGGCCGGGGACTGAAAAAGCATGGGACAAAACCGGTCTCGCTGAACATAATGAACAATGAGGACTACTGAGAACTGAAGAACAATGGCAATGGGTTCTTGATCCTATTGCATGTAATGGCTTTGTGGGAGCCCAGGTAGTTTGGATGCTCACCTTAATAGACCTGGATGGAGGTGGGTGGTCCTTGGACCTCCCACAGGGCAGAGAAACCTGCTTGCTCTTTGGGCTGAGGAGGAAGGAAGACTTGATTGGGGGAGGGGGAGGGAATGGGAGGTGGTGGCGGGGAAGAGGCAGAAATCTTTAATAATTAAATTAATTAATTAATAAAAAAAGCAAAAAAAAAAAAAGAACTTAAACTTTTCATGACAATGAGACACATCTGCTTTTGGCAGCACCAATTACTTCAAGAGGAAGATGGGCATTGAGGTAGCTCCTTATGGAGTTTGTCAGCCTTTTGGGCAAGAAACAGTTCTTGCCTAAACTGCTTGATGTTCTGCTGTATGAACTGCACATGGAGGACCCACAGGAAAATGACTGCTGAACTTGCCTAAAGGTGAGACTGTCCTTCAGGGTTCCTGCTTCATAAAACAGTCTGTCAGAGATTCTGCAGAACACAGAAGAAAGCAACTGATGGACATTGTCATTACAATGTAGTATAGATCTTCGGATTTCCTGCTTCATGGAAAAATCTGCTGGAAACTATGAGCCAGTAGGCTGAAGATGATTGCCCAGTGTTGCAGAGGAACTTTGGGTGACGTTCCAGGCATTGAGATGTCTCTGTCAATTTTAGAGTTTTGGAAGTTGGCTACAATGCACTTCCTGTCTACTCAGGCAATATTCATTCTATCCTTCTGGGGTCTAGGATGGAGTTGAAAAATAGATAATTATAGTTTTCCTTAATTATGATAAGTAGATATAAATATTGTAACTGTAATTCTTGCTTGATACCAGTTTTGTTATATGTAATTTTCCTATGTTGAAGTTAAAAACCATCCTTCTTATTTAAACAGAAAATGGGAAATACTGTGGGAAGTCCTTTCTGTATGTGTTACTTTTAATGGTTAATGAATAAATCTGTTTCAGCCAGTGGCTTAGCAGAATAGAGCTAGGCAGAAAAACTAAACTGAATGCTGGGAAAAATAAGGCAGAGTCAGAGAGAAGGCATGGAGCTGCCAGAGGGAAAAGATGTGAGCTGCCAGCTGAAACAGTGCTGTTAGACCACGAGCCTCATGGTAAAATATAAAATAATGGAAATGGGTTAATTCTAGATGTTAAGAGCTAGCTAGCAATATGCTTAATTTATTGTCCAAACAGCATTGCAATTAATACAGGTTTCTGTGTGATTATTTTGGGAGTCTGGGAGCTGGGAAATGAATGAGCATCCTCCCCCAAACATTTGAGTACTATTACTTTATGTATTTTGTAATTATATAGTTTTATAGTTTTATAATTTGTATATACACATGTTCACACACACGTGTATGTGTGTGTGTGTGTGTGTGTGTGTGTGTGTACAATGTGCTAAGTCTGTTTTTGTTGTTTCTGTGTAAATGGTTTCAGGGTTGATTCCTTTGTATTGGGCAACCAGCAATGGGTTCATCCCTGAGAGCAGCTAATTCTCCTATACTCAGGAGTCATTAGTTACCTGTACTCCTTTCTCTATGAGCAGAACCAGTAAAGATTTCTCCCGTTCTGTTAACATGTTCATGGACATGTCGTTTTTTCAATCATTTTTATGCAGGAATTTCAGGAGAGTTGTTTCATAGCAGAATGCTTTGTATTCTAGCTCTTAAAATATTTTCTTCCCTCTTCCAAAACATGTCTTCACCAGTGGAGAAACTATGAGATAGTTTAATCCCTGTGATCTCTGGGCTTCCCATGATCTGTTTATCTCTGTCTCATGTCCAGTCGTAGTTTACAGTGGTGTTCTCCATTTGCTGAAAACAAGAGATTCTTTATTGTATTTAATGTACCTTCTTGTGTTTTAGTTCTGACGTACTAATATTATCTCATCTTCACGTGGGCTATAATTGGTAAGTGACTAAGAATGTACTTGATCAACTTAAAAATAGCTACAATTTATTTGTGCTTTGTGCTTTCTTTATATGCATAATAACTGAACAGTTCTGATGTCACGTCTATTTGTTAATATTACCAACCTTCTTTATTTTTGACAAACAACAGGTATAATAAGTTCTTTTAGAGAATTTTGTTTAGGACAACTTTTATCAGTAATGATATATAGCTTTCTAAGATGAGATGTCTTTGAAAAACTATGTTTATGCTTTTTTAAAATAATTTTTATGTATCACATCCATGTTCCATTTATGTCATGTGTTTTCAAATATTTTAATTCCTTAAGTCTGTTCCTCTAAACATCATTTGTTAAAATCACCTATCAAAAAATACATATATAACATAAATTATAAAATAAAGTATGTGAGTAAGTATGGACAGTGGGCAAAAATATCTCTTCATTCTTATTATAGGGAATAAATTTTTATATGATACCATTGATATTGAAATGAAATAATGAAAGTCCTTTATATAAGTATATATGCCTTGATACTTAAGACAGACTGCCATCTAAATGAATCCCAAGTCTAAAGTACTTTATATCTAGTAACAAAAAAATAATGTGTTATTACATAGTGATGTGGACAACCCAACACTATAGAAAGTTTGATCTGGTAATGCAGAAGGTAACTAGCTTACTTCATATTTAAAAATATATTTAATTACTATTGTCTTAATTTATATTTGAGATAAAATATGTTTTCTGGGTAATGTTTCAGCATATACTGCACTTATGATTTGCATGAGTTAGCAGAGATTATTTCCTAACTTTTAGGAAAAAGCTAGTTATACCTGATATATTATTTCTACAATGGTTTAATATAATATAAATTGTTCACCTTTAAAAATGCCTTATGATTCTATACACTTTTGTATATTTTTATTTTATTTTTATTACTATACCATTTACCACAATTATATTTCCATTGTCCTCCCATCATTGGTCTTATATACTCTGTTTGTAAATCTTACCTTGAAAAATTCTGTGCTACAATAGACCTTTTTCTTAGGTACTTGTTTTCTTTTGAGCAGTTTTCAATATCATCTGGAGTCTGAGTCCTCTAATAAATTACTATTTCTATAAAATACATTTCAATGAGTTGGTATCAAAATGATGAATCTATTCTGCCACATTTTTCTTCCAAATTTAATAATTTTAAAAATACTTTCTGATTTTCAAAGAACAAAATAATTTAATCTTATGGTAATCCATCAGGGATATTGAAATAGTAACTTTTCTATGGGGGATGATTTTTTCTCCATTTGATTTAATTCACTTTCTTTCTTTTTTCCAGACACTTAATACCTTGCCTTGTTGTTACTGCTACTCACACATATTGTTCTAATATTCCTTGCCTATAGATTGCTGACATTCTGTCTTGCCACTTTGTTATTGCTTAATTAAGGAACAAATTACATTTTATTTTATAAATATTATAACCTTTACTTTTATAGAAACAGTATTCACAGTATTGGTTAAAACCGGAGTTTGGAACAGTTTTTAAAATATTTGATATTTCAGGAGCTTTCTTATTTTATATTTAATAGTCCTTAAATGTCTGAAATCAATATTCCTTTGAATGATTATCATTCTACATATTTCTCATATATGTGGGATATATTCTCCTTGAATTATCTCACCTCCTTATTTCAGCTTGCAACAAAACTTCCAAGTTTGAACTGACAGTTTCATGCTAACAGATCCCTATCTTATCTTCTACTTTCTCAATGAAATGATTCCTTATCTCTGAGAGTATTGATATATTATATTCTGAGATTCTCACATGGATGCTTCTTTTCCATTAAAGCTTGCCCCTTGATTTTACTGGCTGATAGTGTACTTGTCTTTCTTACAAAAGATCAAGAGTTATAGTTTTGTGCTTCCTAGGACAGCTTAGCACTTAGCAGTAGTTAACAACTGACACTAAGCATTCAATAGACTATAAAGCAAACTCATCAATTTGGCTCTCTCCACCATTTCCTTGTTAAGGTCAAATATTTTAAGACAAATATACCAGGGCATCTATAAGAGTTTAAATAAACTGTTTTATGGACCAAATTTTGGACTTTCAAACTGCTGCCTGGTCAACTTCTAATATCAATATGTGCTTGTATGCATAATAATGAGTGTACTTTACTATTAATGCAGAGGGCCAATGGCACCTTTATGTCTTGCATATTTGATGATTTCACCAATAATGCCAAGCAGCCCTGGAATGAACGTTTCCTTTAGGATGCGATGGTTACATCGGACACATGAAAGGTGCTACATACAAATCCTAATCTTGTTATCTGGTTATATATTACACCTGACTAAAACATATGGCAATTAAAATGTAGTTCTATGGGGAGCAAGCAATGTTCCCTCAAATATTCATTCTTTCTTTATGTTTAAGGAAAACTGAACTGCCATTGAGTGAGAATATATTAATAAACACATATATATAACTCAGTTCAAGTTATTTTTGCACAGAAATTTAAGAAATACATTTAATTTAAGGAGTTTATTGTTAAGGACTATGACTTTGTTAGCTATATTTTAGGTGAAGGTCAGACCTAGCACAATATTCTGTAGATGTATCCCAATTTGTTTTGATGGATTGCACTTGACAATTAAGACCTTATGAATAAACATTAAAAGGTTGATTTCATTAAAGAAAACATAGTAAGTTCTAGAAAGCACTATGTCTTTAGAATAATAATATTGAATAATACTTTCTAAACACTTCACTCACAAATATTTTAGGAAAGTACAACACCAATTCATACTTTTTAAATCTTCTGTAGTAGTTACATTTTAACAAGTTTAATGTCAGTATCATCTATATTTCTAGACAAATAAAGGTCCTAAAAAATAAAAATAACTTAACACTTTCAATATACAATGGCACAAATAAACACTTACATCCCACAAGAGAGGAAAAGAATGACAAGAAAGACCTGAAAAGTCAGATCAAAACACAGCAAGCAAACATCAACCCTTGCAGTTTATCCACATCTACAGTGAGAAAGAATAGGAAGGAGATAAGAACAGGAAAATTGATGCTGGGAGAGCAAAGGTGCATGGAAGACAGTTGGGTTCATGGCTAAGAGATTGTCTTGAGTCTCAAAGGAGACTTTATATTTTGGAATTTGGGAACATGCTAAAGCTGTCAAAGATTATGGGATGTTTAAACATGAAGCAAAATGTGTTTGATGGGATGAAACTGAAATTTTGGGAACAATGGACAGAATGCTATCCTTTAAAGTAAAGCATTTCTGTTTCAAACTAATAGAAGAGAGTTATTATGTTGACATTCTTCTGGATGTGAATGTGAAGTTGTTTCCAGAACAATGTACCTGAAAAGGAAAGGCTTACCTTGAATGTGCATAATATTATCCCATTGGCTGGAGTCTTGTACTAAATAAAAGAATGGAAGTTGGGTACAGGAATTCCTATCTTCCTGTTTGCAGGCTGCAGGTGTACTGTGATTAGCTGCCTTCCATCCCTGTTGCATTCCGTCCACCTCTATTATGATAGACCCCACCTGCAAACCATGTCAGAGTAAGCCTTTCATTCCTGAGTTGTTTTGGACAGATATTTTGTCATAGCAGTGAGGAAAGTAACTAATACACCAGGAGGAACAACACGGAGCTTATACTTTTAGCCTTACCCTCTGAAGAGGTAAAGGGAAGCTATACTTTCAGCTCTGTGAAGTCTCCTGACAACTGGAATTAATGAGCTTCAGTGGTGGTGATTGCAACAGAAGTATCTGTGACCTGGATTTGAGACTGCCATCTAGTGTGGGAGCGGTCTCACAGATCTGAGCTTTTAACTTGAGCTGTTTGATGTTCACTCCAGATTTATTACTTTAAGATTCTGTTAAATTACATGAGACCTAGTTACTATCCAAAAATAATCTGTGGTTAATTTTGGAAAACATCCCAGATGAGACTACTGCAACTAGATACATATTTTCTTTCTCTCTCCTCTTAAAATGAATACTGCATTTTAAAACTTGTCAGAAACTTTTTAAGCAAACTTCTTTATCTAGCTTTAATTTTTTGATATTCTATTCTTTGACAGTTTCATGTGTGTCTGTAGCATATTTTAAGATCTCTTACTCCTATTTTAAAGATTACAGTCTGAATTTAGTTTATTATAATCATCTTAATGTTATAGTTTTTATTTATTATGTCTCCCTTGAAACATCTTGTTTTTTTTTTTTTTCTTTTTTCTATTTTTTGGATTTTTGAGACAGGGTTTCTCCGTAGCTTTTGGTTCCTGTCCTGGAACTAGCTCTTGCAGACCAGGCTGGCCTCGAACTCACAGAGATCCGCCTGCCTCTGCCTCCCGAGTGCTGGGATTAAAGGCGTGCACCACCACCACCCAGCTAACATCTTGTTTTTTTAAATTTATTTAATAAAATACAAAATATGATACTTTACCATGTTATATTCATACTTTTATGTCCTTTTTGATTTTTAAATTTTTATTCATTTATTAAATTTTATTTTACAATTCAGCTACAGTTTTCCCTTCCACCCCTTCTCCCACCCTCCAACTCACTTCGCCTCTATCCCATCTACCATCCACTCCTGCCAACAGACAAGGTTTCCCATAGGGAGTCAACAAAGTCTGACACAATAAGGTGGGGCAGGACCAAGACCCTCCCCTCTGCATTAAGGCTGAGCATCACTTCTCACTATAGGGAACTGGCTCCAACAAAATAGCTCATGTACCAGAGATAGATCCTGGTTCTACTGCCAGGGCCCATCACAGTCCATCACTGTATCCCACATGTGGAGAGTCTAATTCTGTCCCATGGAGGCTCCACAGCTATCAGTTTAGAGTTTATGATTTTCCATGGGCTTGGTTCAGTTGTCTCTGTAGATTTTTTTCCACCATGATCTTGATCTCCCTTGTTCGTATATTCCCTCCTCCCTCTCTTCAATTGGATTCCCAGACTGGTGTTTGCTTGTGGATCTCTGCATCTGGTTCCATCAGTTACTGGATGAAGACTCTATGATGTAAGTTGGGGTATTCACCAATCTGATTACCAGGGATTGGCCAGTTCAGGCACCCTCTCCACTGGAGTCTTAGCTGGGGTCATCCTTGTGGATTCTTGGGAATTTTCAAATCACCAAGTTTCTCCCTAACCCCACAGTAGCTCCCTCTATCAAGATCTCTCTTTCATTACTCCCGCTCCGTCTGTCTCCCACCTTGATGGCTCCTTCCTTCATGTTTTCATCTCCCATCACCTCCCCTTTACCGTCCCACCTCGCCCCAAGTTAACCCAAGAGTCTCATCTAATTCCCCTTTCCAGGGCTATCCACTTAGCACCCTTAAGGTTTTCCTTGTTATGTAGCTGTTCTTGAACTGTGGATTGTAGCCTGGTTATACTTTTCTTTACGTCTGATATTCACTTATGAATGTCTACATACCGTGTTTGTCTTTTTGGGCTTGGGTTACCTCACTCAGGATGTTTTTTCTAGTTCCATCCATTTGCCTGAAAATTTCATGATGTTGATAGCATTGTTTTTACAGCTGAGTAACACTACATTGTATAAATGTGTCACATTTTCTTTATCCATTTTTCAGTTGAAGGGCATCTAGGTTTTTTTCGGGGGGTTATGGTTATTATGAATAATACTGCTATAAACATAGTTGAGCAAGGGTCCTTATGGTAGGATTGAGTATCCTTTGTCTATATGCCCAAGAGTGGTATTGGTGGGTCTTGAGGTAGATTATTCCCAATTTTCTGAGAAACCACAGTACTTTTACGAAGTGGCTCTACAAATTTGCACTCCCAAAAGCAGTGTAGGATTACTCTGGCTCTGCATTTTGTCCATTTTAAGCTGTCGTCAATATTTTTGATCATAGTCATTACTAAATTTAAATGGTGACTCTTCGTTGATTCTAAACTAGGCTTTTGCCCCTGCACTGAAGTGGTAATTGGAAGAGTTGTTTTAACCAGATACACTATGTTCTCTTAAGTCAGTTACCTTGTAGCTCAGATCCATCACACTTCCTATTGTCTGTATATTTCTCTGCTTGCTGCTTAAACCTCTGCTGAAAAGCAGCCCCTATATTACACACAGTTGACGATTTAACAGCTTCTCATAGAAAGTCATCTGTTTTAATCACATGAAAAATTTCTATCTTTCCTTTTTGTTGTTCTGACTTCTATGACAATGTAATATGTTTTCTTTGTAGATGATTAGATCAGGCTGGTTCATTCTAGGCCATCATGAAAGGTCATTTTCCGTATATTTTTTTAACATTTTGTACTCGGACCCTGTGTGAGTATTTTCCTCATTTCTTATTGGTTCTTGTTTTTACATGTCTTTTCATTTAGTGCCATCTGCCAAATTGGCATCATATGTATAAACATGTTTTTGCTCTTTTACTTCACACTTACATTCTTGATATCACCAATAATTCTGTTTTAATATACTCTAAAGTTTTCTACATTAATTTGTGTAATCAAAGTACTATAGATGACTTAGAGCCAGCTATTTTCCTTTCTTAGAATTCTCTGCCAGTTTTTTAATCAACTGTCAAACTTTCATTCTTTCTTTCTAATGAGGGGAAACTATAATCAATAATTTGCCCTTTTGTATTAAACTTATCATTTCAAATTATACAGAATAAGCATAAACATATTTCAAACATGCCTTTCTATGAATATGAACTCTTAAGCCATAATCACTGCAACACTAGGCTATTATCTTTCTTAAACTGATAATGTCCTTGATTTCCCATGTGAAGGTGTCAGCAGAGAGGGTGGGTGAGGTGCCAACAAATAGAGTAAGAAAATTTGTAGTGATCAAAGAATATCCGAGAAGTGTTAAGACCAATATCAGAGAGATTGGGGGGGTGCAGAGATTTCAAAATCTTAATAATTCACCACATAAACAGGTTACCTATCAGGGCTGTGGGACAAGGACTTGGGAGACTTGATGGTGGTAACAACCCCGAGCAGGGCAGTAGTGGGATATTTATTTATTTATATAATTTTATTTTACATCCCAACCACAGTTCACCCTCCCACACTTCAGAAAATTGGAAATCAATATTTCCCAAGATCCAGTGACACTGCTCTTGGCCATATAGCCAAAGGATACTCCATTATACCACAAGGACACTTACTCAACAATGTTTATAGCAGCATTATTCATAATAGTCAGACCTGAAAAAAACCTAGATGCCCCTCAACTGAAGAATGGATAAATAAAAATATTATATTTACACAATGGAGTATTACTCAGCAAAACAAAAAACAAAAACATAGACAGCATGAAGTCTGCAGACAAGTAAGTGGAAACAGAAAGCAGTCCTGAATAAGGTAACCCAGACTCAGAAAGACAAACATAGTATGTACTTGAACAAAAGTAGATGTTAGATGCAAAGCAAACGTGCATTTTGAAGCACAGTATTTCTCTCATTAGGCAGTTTATTTTTATAATTTCATTTGGCTTGACATCTAACATTCTATTCTCATCACTTTACCTCAAAAACTTTCTCTGGATACATTCAAATACCAATTCTGCATACCACCTCTATGTGATAGTCCTCTATTCTCTAAGCAGTAAAATTCTCGTTTTACTTGCTAGATAATTATTACTGTTGAAGTTATTCTGTACTTAATAACATAGTTATAATATCAGGTCAGAAGATGAGAAGTCACAAATAGGTAGCCTTGGTAGTTTTGTTCAGGAAGCCTTCCTTAGAGTACACAAGAGTATAGTGGGAATTTGTGTCTGAATTCTTACACTGTGAGATTTTCTACAGTTGATTCAAAGCCAGTCTACAAATTCATAACATTCCATAAGCTACTTAACTACTAAGAATTTGTTTCTTTATCTGTCAAAACAGAAACTTTAATAAGTAAAACTTCACAGCATACTGCAGAACGAGCAGTATGTCAGCTGCAATGTCTTATGACTCTGATTAATGTACAAATTTTCATTTCCTTCCCCTTCCCCTTAGGCAAAGTGTGAACAATCAGAAACACCTAGTTGAAATGTGGATGTAGAAAACCTAGATTTATTAGTTTACATTTAGAGTGCTCCTGGTATGCAAGGCTCTATTTCAAACCCTAATACACCCATTCTTCATAACATAGCTCTGATGTTTCTGCTACTGCTTTTCCTGTTTTACAGATTAAAGGAAACTCTGAAACAAAGCAGTGAGATTATTGCTGACATATGTAATAAAGTGATCTGGGATAGGTTTCAATTTAAAGGTCCTGTCTTAGAAAAGGCTTTCTTAGTACCAGGAGTCAAAGATATAGAAATGTTTGTGCACCTCTGAGCACATTATGCCTCTATTCCTCTGTGTATGTGTGTGCGCGAGAGAGTTTGTGTGTGTGTGTCTGTGTGAGTGTGAGCGCGCGCGCATGTCTGTGTATATGTGTGTGGGAATGTATGTGTGTGGATACTCTTGGGTAACATTTTAAAGAAATCAAGAATTACAATGAAACATAGAAGCAAAGACATATGATTAAAATTGATGTAGATTATTAACAAACATGTACTCATAAATGATTAAGTTTTAAAAAGTGGGAGGAGAAGAGGGAGAGAAAGCTAGTGTTGGGTTCTAAAACAAAGAGAGGAAAGTAGAGAAAAAAGAAATTGAATGTATTTCTCATCTACTGCTTCTAATGAACTGTTTCATTGTTTTGTAATCATTCTTATTTTCATAAGTGATGGAAATATTAAAACCTCAGAAGTGCTGTGAGTCAACACTCTTCAAGTTGTAGCTATGATTTCTGTGATTTTCATATCTTCATGAACATTCTTCTTCTTATTACATGTCATGAAATTAAGTGGCACTACATCATAGTCATAATATCTAATTTTGTGAGCCAAGGGTTTTTAATTCAAAATTAATATTAAGGTGTATTAAAATGCATCTTTGAAATAAGCTAAAGTTTTTTAAAATACCAAATTCTCTTTTACTGAAGCAAAAATATTACCCAAATTGCCTAAGCACTATTACAGGCATTAGTAGATGTGCGAAACTTTTCCTAGGGTCATAACTGCAATAAATGTATCACAGACAGCAGGGACAGCTGATATTAACCAGTGGCATACAACTAAAAATGCCTGAAATTCTTCCCAAAATCTGCATTTTCATTTAAAAAAAAAAAAACCTCATCTATTCTTTCAAAAATACATTGGGATTCTTTTTAAAATTATTTTTATTCATGCTACTTCTGAATTTTTCTGATTTTGAGGGGAAGGAAGCTTATTTTCTTTTTTCTAATACATATATATATATATATATATATATAGAGAGAGAGAGAGAGAGAGAGAGAAATGAATATATACAAACACACATAGAGATAGAGATATATAATGGGGGAGTCCCCTCTGTGTGCTATGGTTACTATTAATGAATAAAGACACTGCTATGAACCTATAGCAAGGCAGAACTAAGGTAGGCAGGGAAAAGCTAGGCTGAAGGAAAGGAGGGTAAAAATTCTGATAAAGAATCTAAGAATGGAATCAGAGTACAAATACTCAAACAGCTGTAGCAGCAGACGTGGCATCAAGTTCAGGGTCTTAACAGATAACCTGTTCCTGGAGCTTAAATGTTAACTCAAAAAAAACATTGTTAACATGACCTTAATTTTACTGACAAAAAAGTGGTTTATGTTCAGGAAAGAGGAAAAATTCTAGCTTTTTCATGCTTTGAAATGACTTAGGTGGTATAATTAATAACATGCCATTATTTGTGCTTTGTATATATTTTATGTAAATATATTTCTGTAATCTTTATGCTGTTCCTATTGTTTTAAAGAATGTTTCTGTGCCCTGAAATATTTTTAAAATTGTTGAAGTCTACGATAAATATTTGAGGTAGCGGTATTAATCATTTTCTTGCAATTTTTTCATGATTTGTAGCTGTGCACATTAATTAGTAAGGTTCAATCAAACCAAACAAAAAACACTCCTGGGTTTATCCTGCACTAAAAACTGTGGTTCAGAGTTCACACTCACTCAAATGCCCAGAGCTCACACCAGAGTAGCAGAGAGGACCAATCTGTGCATATGGGATTCCAGCAGTTAGAATTATAGCAAGCAGAAATTCCCAAGAACCCATGAGGATGACCCCAGCTAAGACTCGTAGCAGTAGTGGAGAGGGTGCCTGAACTTGCCTTCCCCTGTAATCAGGTTAGTGACTACCCTAATTGTCATCATAGAGCCTTCACTCATTACCTGAGGTAAGCAGATACAGAGAATCACAGGCAAGCACTGGACAGAGGTCCAGGAATCCAGCTAAAGAAAGGAAGGAGGGATTAGATGAGCAAGGAAAGAGGGGGTCATGATCATGACAGGGAAACCCGCAGGTGACCTGAACTTGCAGTAGCTCGTGGATTATGAATTGACTGCTATGGAGCCTGCATGGGATCAGCCTAGGTCTTCTGCATCTGGGTGACAGTTGTGTAGCTTGATCTTTTGTGGGGTCCTTAGGAATGGAATCAGGCCTGTCCCAGATGAATGAGCTGGCTCTTTGAAACTTATTCCCTAAGTTGGAGTGTCTTGCCCCTTCTTGATGCCAGGGAAAGGAGCTTGTTTCTGCCTCAACTTGATGTGCCATGCTTTGTTGACTCCGATGGAAGGTCTTACCATTCTCCTTAAGAATGGAGACAGAGGAGGAGTGTATGGGAGGGGGAAAAGGGAGGTGGTGGGGGGAGAAACAGAAGGAGAGGAGGGGGAGGAAACTGTGGTTGGTATGAAAAAATAAATTAATTAATTAATTAAAATAATCATCCCAAGCAAATCTTCAGCTGAATACAAGAACAGGTCATGGAAAAAAATGATACCCAAAAAAAGCCACTGAAAAGGAGAAGACATGGACATGAACATTCTGTAAACTTGGAAAGGGTTAGACATTTTCTGGGATTTTTGGGCCTCAGAAAAATGTCAGAATGCAGAGAACATCACGTAGACTTTTGGGAATATAATGCCTTAGTAAAAGCTTTAAATCAAACCAAGAATATGTTTAAAAAGCAAATTTCTAAAATTGTCAGGAATCCCTTAGTAGCATAGTGGAACACTGGATCAAGAGCCAGCAGCATGTTGAGTTTTTCACACTCACTAGTGCAGAACACACAAAGTCTGGTGTTTCAGATGAAAACAAGCTTACAAATAATTAAGAATTCCCAATCAATATCAAGAAAATCAATAAATAAATCAACTGTAATTGATTCTGAAATGATATAAATTAAGGTGTCAATAATCAGATATAGGAGATATACCAAAAAGCATTCGGCATGCTTTAGGAGGTAGAAGGTATATTTAGAAATAAAATGTGAGCACAAAATATCTTTAATATGCTTGTTAATGTATAGTTTATACGTTTTTAAAAAAGAAAATATACAACATGGGTTTCATATTAGAAACTCAAAATATTGTTAGGACAATCAAAACTATGTATTTAATAATATAAGATGACTAATATAGATAGCAGTTGTATAACATCTAAAAATAATGGACTAGATACTAAAAATTATGAGAACACAGAGCTCATATGCTGTAGAGTATTGATATATAAAAGCTATACAATGAACGTAATTGTCAAAATCATGCTGCATATTACTAAAAGAAAACCAAAATATACAATGTTTGCCTGAAATATCTAAAAGTATAAATTAACTCAATGTGACATTCACGTTATACATTTTGCTACCTTGCAAAAAAATGCCAGGATGATACTTTTCAAAGAAATTTAAGGAGATATTTGTAATTTGGAAAATCCCATTGTGTTTATAGTAATGATTGTTTTATATTTATCAACATAATTTAAAATTATGTACTTCATTTTATAAGAGATTTTCATCAGTGAAGCTAAAATTATTTAAAAATCTGCACACATGTGACACAGTAGACAATAGATAAAGTCATTTTATTTTTAAATGTAATGTTTCTCTGATTTGGACTGCCTTTACTAATGGGCTTTCACAAGCTGTCAAGCTAGTGCTGATTACTGGCTGTTGTTCCGTGTGGTTTATGGCTGATGGGTAAATAACATCCTAAAGCCAACACTGAGATGACCCTCAAAGCCATGGAAAACCTTTGAGTCGTCTTTTAGTTGTCCTATAAAGAACCTATTTGAATTATTGAGATTAGAAATCTTAGCCCATGGAAAATGATGTCATGGATAGCAACCCTTAGACATACTTTGTTCCCTTGTTCATGAGCAGTAGTGCACTTGACTGAAAGCCGTGCTGCAGGGGAAGCAAGAAAACCTTGCTGTACATCACACCAAGTTCAATGAAAGTAGATATAAGACTTCTGGGAAATTTAACTCAGTCTAAAGCATATTTAATGAACAGACATCCTTAAGAGATGCCCATCTGAATCAGAGGACACAAAAGCTTCAGGCTATCAGTAAAATGATATAATAATATGTCTCTATTCCATTAAAAACAAAAAAACCAAATGAACTGCCCTACAACTGTTTCCACTCACAGGCTTCATGGAGATTTGGTATCAAGGCAGGTTACTGGGAAACTCTGATGGAGATATAGATTGAGTAGGGTAGATTTGAGGATGCCAACAATGGAAGGACAGCTATGGGAGCAGGAAAGGAGATATCTTACTTGAGGGAGCCATTTTGGGGTTGGCAAGAGGTTTGGCTCTGGAGGGATTCCCAGGAGTCCACGGGATGACCCCAGGTAAAACCCTGGGCAGTGGAGAAGAGGGTGCCTGAACTGGCCTTGTCCTGTTGTCAGACTGATGACTATCTTGAATATCACCATAGAACCTTTGTCTGGCAAAGGATGGAGACAGACAGAGACTCAAATCGGAGCACTGGACTGAGCTCCCAAGGTCCAGTTGAAGAGCAGAAGGAGGGAGAATATGAGCAAGGAAGTCAGGACCAGGAGTGGTTCACCCACTGAGACAGTGTGCCTGAGCGAATGGGAGCTCACCAACTCCAGCTCGGCTGGGAATGAACGAGCATGGGATCAAACTGGTCCCTCTGATTGTGGTTGACAGTTGGGGCAGACTAAGGGGCCAATGACAATGGCACTGGGATTTGTCTCTACTTCATGTACTGGTTTTGGGGATCCTATTCTCTTGGATGCATACCTGGATGTAGTGGAGAGGGTCTTGGACTTCTCACAGGGCAGGGTGCCTTGCCCTCTCTTAGGACTGGAGGGGGATGGGGGAAGGGTGTGTGGGGAGTGGGAAGAGGGAAGAAAGTGGAAATTTTGATTGGTATTATTTTTAAAGTAATTAAAAAAAAAACAATGTCAGGCAGCAATTTAATACTGTGATTTAAGCTACAGGCTCCAATCAACTCATTTCTTACAATCCAGTTTGAGCTAAGACCTGCACAGCATATTCAATAAGTGGAGATACAGCTGTCATGCGTAATCAACCCTGCAATCTGAGTCCCAGGTTATGGTATCTGAACTGCCTAGTGACTCAGAACAAGCCCTTCAGCTGTGATCCGAGAGCAGCTCTGACAATCAGGGTCTTGATTGTGCTTCTCCATCCCTGCCTCAACTCCGTTTACCCCATTCAGAGGGTAAAAGCAGGCACATATTCTGGATATCCTTGAAGGATGGCATGCCACATTGATATGACAAATATCCGTACATTTTTAAGAACTGAGAAACATTAGGAAGTGAATTGCTGAATTAGGACTAAAAATTTTATTTTTCATTTTCCTTAACTCTTGATTATATTGATACGATAGAAAGGACATGCCTACTGTGAGGATTTATATGTATTTTGCTCATCAAACTCAAAGTATAGATATAAACATCTCGTGTTTTTATATGAGTTTCAGTTGTAGTCTCAAAAATATTCTAAATGTGAGTTTCAGTATACGAACAGCTGAGAGACTGATTATGTTTTAATTTTAATTACAAATGATTAATTTCCACAGTTAAGCTAAGACTAATAGTTTAAATAATTGAAAGACTATAATTGCATTATTGTCATATGTCTAGATTAAAATGTTTTAGGTATTTGAAAAAAAATCAGTGATTTATGTTAAAATTGATAGCCTTTTTAGGAAAGAAATTTTCTTCAAAACAAAGTCATTAATTATTTGAATAAAAATTATTAAAATATGTCCTGAATTTTGAAGCAAGAGCAAAGTTGAGTGTCTTTCTTCAAACGTGTCGTTTACTGAGATTTTTCTACATCTTCCATATAAAGCTGCCCATGGATTCCTGCTCTTCCACTCTGTAGTTGTATCACCCAGCCTTTGGAGACTGATTCTAGTAGGAAACAGAGACAATAAAACTTGCAGATGCAAAAGCCTCGGGGCCTGTGAAGGAGGCCTGTCATTCTAGCTGCTTAGGAAAAATGGCCAGGGAGATGGCAGGTGGTGAGATGTTCTTCTTGACCTTGAAATTGCTCTGTAAACACTCAGTGAAAGCTTTTATCAAGTAAGAGTTAAAGAGAGGGCTGGTTTTGATTGTATCTCAAGTTTGCCTGCAGTGTGAAGCCCTAGGTTCTGCTCACAACAAAAAAGAAAGTTCAGAACTCGCTTGTTTAAAGATGGGAACTATCATTAAGTATGGCTATAGCGGACAAATAACCTTTTGTGGCTATGAATGTGAAATCACAGAGATTGGATAAAAATAACTTTAGTGTCTGAGGATCAGAATGCTTGTAATAAACAAAGCAGGTGGAGAAATACATACAACTTACACTTAAACTCAGAAGCAGCCACTGTAAAATAGATTCATCCCTATTCCCAAACTATGACAAAGGATTGCAACTCAACAGAAAAGGAAACACTTTACAAGCATGCTTACCAGGGTTGCGGTTTGATGGGACCACAGAGTCAGGCTTAGAAAGTTATTGAGAATGGAGCTGCAGTAAACACAGATGAAGCACCATTGTCAGAGAAATGCACTGAACTCTGAAGGAGAAAAAGAGACTCCCAAAGTGAAAATGATGGTGGTTGGAGCAGAGATTTTGAAGAAGAACGAGATGAAAACAAATCAAAGACAGCACGCTGGAGTAGAGAGAAGTATATCAAACTATACGAGGGAAGGAGAGAGCTTTACTGAAAATCAAATAAAAAATAACATGCCTTGTTTATAGTCTGCACTTTCCTAAGGAAAAACAAGAGAGACAGTAGCTATAAGTCACAGTTAAGAAGGCACAGACTAATATAGAGGCCATATCAAGTGTGTGTAAAGTTTACAAGGAGGTAGAACCATGTTTTTCCTCCCTAGCAAAATCTGGGAATTGTCAGTATAGGAAATCACAACCAGTCAGATTTAGGAGTTCAAGCCGAATGAAAGATGGGCATTTGGAAGACAATTATAAGAAGAAAAATGACAGATATATTCATTTTAATATTTTGCTGTGTGGAAAAGAATAATAACCTAGAAACACTGTAGAGCTGACACTGAAGAAATTATTATTTTAGCAAAAATATTTGCACAAAATAAATTATGCAGCTAGGATGTTCTAATGAAATATGAAAACTACTTAAAGCTCTTAAAATCTTTTTGCATGTCATGCAGTATTTTGTTTGATGTTTAAATAATTCAAGATTCTCATTATTATAAACAACCAGAAATATGTATTGTGTTTTTCCCAATTAACTTAAAATCCTATTAAAGAAAGAAATTTCTAAAAACATCATATAAACAAGGCTCGATTTGCATTGTTTTTATTTTAGCAACAGTAAGTAAAGATAAATACCCAAGTGAATGTTCAGTACTGTCTAACATCTAATTTCTTCATAAGCTCAATTATTGACTTATATTTTTCAAATTATTCATAATAATGTTATCTAATAAAATCTATATTTTAATTAATCTTAATTGTATATATATCATAAAAATGAAAATGATCTAGTAAGATCAAACTGCCTTTGTTCTAATGAGCCAGTAAAAATTAATTCTTCAGAACTGTAACATTTCTAAAAGATTATTAGATAATGTGTTACCTAACATCGCTTGTTTATATACTAATACTTTCATTGTATATATACTGGTAGCCTTGAGATGTGTCAATGACAGGAAAGTAACGTATATAAAGGGAGCATTCTAAGAGTTTCATTCACTCTTTCCTATAAAGTTGTCTTCATTTATTTGTATAATGGCAGTTTGCTTCTTTTTTATTTATTTTTTTATTTTTTTATTTTCGAGACAGGGTTTCTCTGTGGCTTTGGAGCCTGTCCTGGAACTAGCTCTTGTAGACCAGGCTGGTCTCGAACTCACAAAGATCCGCCTGCCTCTGCCTCCCGAGTGCTGGGATTAAAGGCGTGCGCCACTATCTATAGAGACACAGGCAGCCAATTGTCATTTACCCACCTGAGCCCTTTATTACACTACTTTAGCTTCTCCACAAAGCCAAATAAGATATTCTAAGTACTACAGTAAAAGCAATAGAATGTAAAGAAGAGACACATGGAACCATGGAGAGTAGTAATTTCAGTGATGTACAAAATTAATCAAATCAGCAGCTGGAAGAACAGCAGAGTTAATGCTTCCATGCTAGATGACATCTAAGAGCACAGGGTACAGTGTCAGTGTATGTTGGTGTAATATGAGTTTCACCCACAAATGTCCAGATAGAAACTATCAGAGCAGTTCAGACTTCATAAAACTTGCCACCTAATATGAACCAACAAACACAGTGGACATTCATGTATCTGTGTCTCTATATCTTACAAAACAATTGACAAAGAGGGACTCTTCTTTACATAAGTGTTATTTGTATGAAAAAGATTTTAAAAATAATTATGTGTGTGTTTGCTAATAAATCTAGAGGAGTTATAAATCTAAGCATCTTGGATGTGATTATGACTATTTTAATTTTTAAGATCTACACAGGTAAAATAGCATAACACTGATCTGTATCATAACATTTTAAAAGTTGGAAAATTATAATTGAATTTGACAGTGAATTATCAATACAGGGTGTATGAAGAAAATAATAAAACAATGCAAGCGTGGTTCATATATATGCATAATAAAAATGTTTAGCAATTGTTCCATTGGGTTTCATTCTCTAACAAAGCCTTTTATAGCTATAACTGAATAATACCTCTAATTACAGTCTCCTATAAAGCATATATTCAATAATAAAGGTGTCTTTTGTCTCTTTGTGTGTGTGTATATATATATATATATATATATATATATATGTGCATAATCACATATATGTGTGTTGCTGCCGTGCCTTAATTTGAGATGCACATACAGTTGGGTGCTCAAAATCCAACACTAATTTTTAAAGACTATGCTAAATGGAAACACACTTAAGTCTAGGAAAGAGAGCACATGACTAAGAAATAATATTTTGAAAATAAAGCCAAGAATGATGGGATTTTATGACCATCTCTATACATACACATTCTTGTTTACAGAAACCTCATTGACAAATGAGTGTTTCTGCTTTCTATGATGCCCAATAAGTAACAGTCGAAAGGATTATTTTAATTTATCTGAAATGTGAGCATGAGAAATTTACAGGGATGAAGTTGTTAAGGAGTGGAGAACTCTACAGGGTATCTGCTAACTGCTCATATGCTGACAAAATTTCACAGAGCATGGCAATACAATTCAGATTTCAGATGATCTAAATCTAATACACAAAACAGGTTAGCTCTTAACCTCATGAAATCTCATATTGTAGTATTGACCAAGAGATTCTTGTTTCTCTGGGAACTCATTTTAAAATATGTTTGTCAGCTGAGCAGTGGTGATACACTCCTTTAATCCCAGCACTCAGGAGGCAGAGACAGGTGGATCTAACTACAGAGTGATTATCAGCACAGACTCCAAAGCTAGAGAGAACCCCTGTCTCGAATAACCCAGAAAAAAAAAGTGTTCTATCAATATGTTATTATCCATCCCTATCTTCCAGTGTTAAATGGTAATATGAACCTAACTTACAGGGATAACAAGCAAAGGCAGACAGCTTTATGACAAAGAAGAGTGGATGCAAACCAAGGAAGAGTTATGAGCCCTCATGTTCCAATTGGTCTATTAGCTCACAGAGATTAACCATCTTCCCTTTGTTTTTGTGAGGTTGAGTTTACTTCCTAATCAGTATTGCAGAAGCATAAACAAAACATTTAAATTTGCCATGCACATTTTTGTTTTACTTTGATAACATTTAAGATGGTTTTAGTTCTCTATTCTTTGTACTCAAAGAAATAGCTCTCTAATGCTGACTGAAAGTCTGCAAGAATACATACACTATAGTTACATATGGAACTCAGTTGCTAGAGTGTTCACATAGCATACACAAGGCCATAGCCCAGCACAATATAAGTAGACATGATGTTGAAAGTTTAAAGGGATTAAAATTAAATTGAAAATGAAAATCCTAGCTCTGGAGAGGTGAAGCAAAAAGTCTGCTCAAGGTTATTCTTAGCCACATAGGTAGTTTAGGGTCAGTCTGGCCTATAAGAAGTCCTGTCTCCAAGGCAAAACAAAAAGAAAGAATAAGATGAATTAGTATGATTGCTCCCAATGTCTTACATCAAAATCCTGCTTTCAGAATTCCTAAAGAAATAAGCTCTCCCATATCAATAGTTCAGTAAAAGTGTCAGAGTACTAGTAATGAAAACAGAAAATGGTATTATCAATGAGACACACTTGAGAAGAGAAACACAAAATGGATTTCAATGACTCCAAATCTTTGTCACTGACATGAGCCTCAAGTTTAAAAGGAGAAAGAATAGAAACTGGGATTAGAGAGGCATGCATGTTTGTGACTAGTGTGTGTGCATGTGTGTGTGTGGTGTCTGAACGTACATGTCTATGCATTTGTAATTAAGGGTGGCTGGAAATTGGTGTCAGGAGTCTTCCTATATGGTTTGCCACATTCCATTTTTTATGAGCTCTATGGAATGGACTTCAGTATTCAGGGTTGATTGGCCATCATAACTATGTCTTTGTTCAACGTCCACCTGTCTTTTTCTGACTTCTAGTCGGCCCTGCAGTTACAAGCCCAGACCCACCATCAGATCAACTTCTCCTTGGTGTTATATCAGTGCTTAGCTCCTCATGCTTGCATAGCAAGAACTTTACTACTGAGGGGCCACCCTAATACAGTAGTCTAGATCTGTTTTCATTTCGGTTCTGCAAGGCTATTTCTTGAAGGCTTTACTGTTTCAAAGGAATGATTTATTTCCTTGTAAGCCTGTAATTCATTCTCCATGCTACAGCTTCAACATCATAGAAAACAAACCTGTGTGCTCAAAAGTGGTAGAGGATAGTTTTGCTACCTTGTCATACAGATGTTCATTAATCCATTCAGCCGTTCCAGAAATCTAGGGTAACAGTAGTTTAAGTGCTTTCTAAGTGTCTGAAACCTGGTATTTTGAAAGCTGACATATGATGCCAAGAAGAGACAGACACCAAATGATAAAGATGCCAGGCTTGTACAGTACTTTTAATTACCTTCTCAGTTCACATGAGAAGTTAAAGTTTGTTTTCAAGTGCAGGTTCTAAGTTATATGATACTTCATTCTGTTGTGTTCATAAACATAGCAATATTTAGTATCTTCATTATCAATAGAATTTGCTTAGATTTAATCCTCAATATTTTTGTTGTGCCATCATTTTGAAATCTTGATTCCCGTGTTCATTGTTGAAAGAAAGCAAATAAATACAATAATCCACTCAGGAAAAATAAACAAGGGGAAATGGAATAAATAAACAAACAAACAAATAAATAAATAAATAAGCATGATGTAAATTAACAAAACTACTCAAGATTATATTTCTCCACGTTTTCATACAGTGTTTCAAGGAAGCCAAGAATATGAATTGTATCGTTTTACAGTAGAATACTTGAAATTCAACATATATAGCAAAGGCAATACATTTGCAGGCTAGTCAGGTTTGCAGTGTGATAAGAACGGCAATCTCTGAGTTTGCAGTTACGGAACAAACACAAAGGACTATAATGTAGTTTAAAACAGTCAGCTTCAGTAAAAGATCTAACACTGTTTACAAAGTTATTTTCCCAGTGCAATGTTAATTGTTTCCATTCCCAGTTCTCTTTTTAATAAGGCTCAGATATCTTAAATGTTTGATTCTAAATCACAAATGTATTTCTTTACTCTTCCTATGCTTTGCTTTTTATGAGACGTCATTAAGAGTGGAGATGGCCCAATTATAACTATTGCAACTCAACTCAAACCAGTCAAACAATGATTTAACAAACCAGAGAGAAATGTATACCCCCTTTGTAGTTGGAGATGCAGGCTGGAATAACTGTCCTGGAATAGCTCTGGAGACCAAACTGTCCTTGAACTCTCAGAGATCCTTCTGTCTCTGCCTCCCAGGCATTGAGATTAAAGGCATGTGCTACCACACCTTGAAGTCACAGAGTTCAACTCCGAGGTCAATCTACCTCTGCCTCCCAAGTGTTGGGATTAAAGGTGTGTACTACCACATCCAACTACTTCCTTATTTTTGTTTTTTTAATTTTAAGAACTTTAACTTTTAGCCTGTATATATTTTTAAACACACTGTAAATCATTTAAAGTTTTTCTTTTGTCTTTGAATCTCTTTTTATTGTATATCTTTCTTTTTTTGACCACATGATTTTTAATTTACCAAGCAATATCAGTAGGACGAAAGCCGTGGCTTTGACGGCTGGATTCATCCCATTTCTTAGCTTTTCAGCCTCATGGCTGAGGTACTGGCTGTAGCCATGTTTATCACCACAACTCTGTGGCATTTTAAGGTCCTTGCCAGCAAACAAGCTACAACACTAAAATGCTCTCTCTGTAGCTGACCTTTTGTCTCAAAGAGTCAGAGTTTGCCCTGGCAGGATGGCCCACAAAGCTGGCATTTTTAAAAGGCACAGTTTTTTTTCTGCTACAGCTGAAAACTGAAAAGCATGTGTTTAGTTTTATATCAACACCGTTCAAGTGTTTTGTGGCAGAACCTCTTAAAAGAGCTGCAAGGTTTGCAGCTAAAGCTGAGTCAGGAAGCCTCTCTTAGATGAGAGCACTTGCTTGCCCCTAGCAAGCAGAGCAGACCCAAGAAATTGCTGTCCCATGTTGGGCGCCATTTTGTAGTGGGAGCTGCCAGTTGTGTTCCTGCCGCCCCAGCTCCTGGTCACCTGGCTAGCTTATGCCCCAAAATAACAACACACAAACTATAGTCTTTAAAACACTGCTCGTCCCATTATATCTAGCCTCTTCTCGGCTAACTCCCAAGGTGCGCTTACCGGGAAGATTTTAGCCTACGTCCATCATGGGTCTGAGCTTCATCGCATCTGCCCCAGAGAGGAGAGCTATCAACTCTGAGCTCACTTCCTCTTCCTCTCAGCATCCTGTTCTGTTTACTCCATCCACCTATGTTCTAATCTATGAGGGCCAAGCAGTTTCTTGATTTTAACCAATGACCTTCCTCCATTACCCCTTTACAGATTTAAAGAAAAAAATCCACAGTTATTTATCCTCAAAATGTGTATATTTTTTTCTCAAACATTTAATAAAAATAAATAACATAATAAAAACTGTAATTTTACCAAAGTTTTTGTCCTACTAGGATTCCTTAGATTTTCTAAGAAGAAAGCAGAGTTTATAGTTTATATCTATATCCAGTTACATCTGTGGGGAAAGTGGCTTAATTCTCTGTATCATACTGTGCCTAAAATAGTAAATAAAAAGAAACATTAGCTCATACAATTCCTCTTTTGGTACCAATACGTTTTGATAAACCCAATATTATGACTGCTAAGGCAAATTAACCTGCAGCACCCATTACTCAAATATTTCTATTTAAGTTGCTACAGAGAAATTATGGTGAAATGCAAGCTGTCCCAAGCTGGTTACTTGCATCAGTTTTCTTTGTCACATAGATAATCAGCCAGAGAATAAAGGTCTCCCTGTGAGTTTCATGTAGATAAATTAGTATGTAGAAAGGCCCAAAGGTCATTTCTCATCCATAGACTAGACTGTGTTTGTTTTAACTGAGACAGCAATGGTTAGAAAAGTCTCTAATCCTTCACAATTATTACCATTACATATCACACATATGGTGCTTTGATTTCAGTGGCTCCAATTCCTTATATGTATTTATAGATTTATTCATTATGTACTTGTCCTACTAAAATACAAGCTACATGAGTGCAAACTTTGGGCTTATTTTAGTGAATGTTTTTCTATTCCTACGTGTCTACCCCATCACAAGGGAGAAACTCAGAATTATATGGAACAAATAGTGATCTTATTGATATAAGATCTAATGTGTATATAATGTATAATATAAATACATAAAATATACATATAGTGATTGCATAGATATAACCATTATGTGTACATGTGTATACACACACACACACATATATATAAGCACACACAAGCACAAACACACACACAAATATATGTGTGTGTGTGAATGGAAAGGTTACTAAAAAAGAACACTTTGAATATTTATTCTGAGCATTTTACTACAACTATTTTTGACACAAATAGATCACTCTTATGTAATAATTACAAGTCTTTCTAACAAAAGGTTTTAAATTATTTTTATTGTGTATATCATAAGTCTGTGGAACCTTACACAGAATGTTAAAGTTTTTCCTAAATTTAAAATGGTTAAAAAGTGATAAAGAATTATAATTTCAGTTTTCCTGTTATTTTTTCAGTTACCAAATAACATAGTATAAATTAAACACTTTATGACCATGCAAAATAAATATTTCGTTCTTGTGACCAGGCATTGGATTTAAATCACAGGACACTTGTTAATTCTGTTTATTTTATCCAAATTTACTCATGCTTTCAAGGGACAATGTAGACAATCTAGACAAGTCCACAATGGAAGTTGGCCAGATTGAATTTTTAAAAAAATTATTTTATTAGACCAGCATCACATCAGTGTGAGAAACAAGTTTATGTCCTCTGAAGGTATAATTGTAGTCTCAGGAAGGATTATTATATTATTATTATTTTGCAAATAATACACGACTCTCATCATTTCTTGGTGGTGAAATTGTCTCCTGTTGCTAAGTATCTAGTTAGATATTGGCAGTTGTGGAGCATATTAGGACTGTATGTTCCTTCATGGTTAGCAGCAAGTAGAACAAAAGGATGAAAATGAAGGGGATTGGGAGAAAATAATTCTATCTTTAGAAAAAGCAGTGACATCATAAACTGCCAAGAATACTGCTATAGATAAATGTCTAAACATGGTTCCAGTAATCCCACACCTTGTAAAGCAAGTGTCCGACAGACACTTTCTGAAAGGCAACAGAGATCTACTGTTATGCTTCCAGTAAGAAGTTAATGGGGCTGGGTGGTGGTGATGCATGCCTTTAATCCCAATATTGTGGAGGCAGATATAGGCAGATCTCTGTAAGTTCAAGGCCAGCCTGGTCTACAGAGCTAGTTCCAGAAAAGCTAGGATTGTTACATGAGAAACCCTATCATAAATAAATAAATAAATAAATAAATACAAAATATAAAGAAATTAATGGGGTTATAATACATTAACAATCTCATCATAATCAACAGTTTATAAAACTAAGGATTTAATTACTAGACTACAATTACTAATCAGAAGATTGTGGCCTGAGAGCCGTATCTCTTATCTTATAAAGAGAAGAAATACACCAGTCTTCTTAAACCATGCTTATTGATGATAACTATATAAACCTTTTGCAAGAGACCTAAGTCATATAAAAGTATGATATAACAAAAGGTTCTCTCATAAAGAACAAAGGAATACTATTTTTCCTCCTTGACACAAACAAGGAGACTTGATTACAAGTTCCTCATGGTTACAGAAATAGTTCAGCAGTTAAGAACATTTGCTGCTTTTGCGGAGAACCTACATACAAATCCCAGTATTTACATGGTGCCTCAATACCATCTGAGTCTTTTTCAGGGGATCTGGTGCCCTCTTCTGGTCTCAGTGAGTACTGAAAACATGTAGGGCATGTAAATACAAGCATGCCATATACTCATACACATAAAATAATCTTTTTTAAAAAAGAAAGTTCCTCAAAAAAGACACTTCTTCCAGAAACTTTAGAAATAGTATACAGACTGCAAAAATGTAATTGTTATGATGTCCTTTGTGGTCCTTGCCCTTAAGATACCTCCATCTTAATCCATAGTAACATCTTGTCTGCTATGCTATGTTCTGTGTATGCAGTGAAGACTATAAGGAACTGGGAACCTAGAAAATTCTAAGAGAAATTCTGGTAACAATAATGTGTTCCCTTTTAAAAGAGGGATTCAAATTTGTTTTCCAAAGACCAGGGAAGGACCAGGCCCTTAAGGGAAACTCTATTCTATGGGGTTCTTAGAAAATAGTATAAACCCAGCATAGATGTAGATCAGGATCATGGTCTTTTCCCCTTACTTTGAGAGTAAGCTGTACTTTACCTTGTAATAAATTCTACTTATCTTTATTACTGCATTGATATGTCTCATCTAAGTATTTTTGTAAGATCAAAGGACTGGGGAAAGAAGGGTCCAGATAAGATACTCATCCTAGAGAAGCTAAGCCATCCTAAACATACATTACTTCTTAAGGATTTGGACAAAATAAATTTGAAACAAAATGTCTTCTAAACCTAGAAAACCTAGCTACAACAATAGAGGAAAATAAATCAAATTTCAACATGAAATGAATGTTAAACCAGAAGAACATTATGTCCATGCTAGGTAATCTACAGTATAATAAAAACAAACAAATCACACTTCTTTATATGGCAAAATAAGTAAAACTTATCCAATACATGTTCTGAAAATAAACAAAAACAAGTCCTCAAATCAGAGGACTTGGCAGTTCTTCTCACATTTCATCCTAAATTTACTTGGTATCTTAGATGACCATCTGTGTTAACTAATTGGTTTCTCCTAAAGGAGAAATAAACTCTTCATAGCTCTAGGACAAGAGATGATTTTGGAATGCAACACCCATAAACATTAGGTTTCTACCTTCTTACAGAAATGCAGAGAGGGAAACTAGCTTTCTTGATAATTAGACTTCAAGGAAATAGTCCCCAGGCAATCGACTAGACCTTGCAAGTTTTTAAAGCTGAAAGGGGACTTTATGAACGTTTGAAAAGATGTAAATGAAGACTCTAGGAATAAGAAGAATATAGAAATATAAGTTCCAAGCCGGGCAGTGGTGGCGCACGCCTTTAATCCCAGCACTTGAGAGGCAGATGCCCGCGGATCTCTGGGAGTTCGAGGCCAGCCTGGTCTATAAGAGCTAGTTCCGGGACAGGCACCAAAGATAGAGAAATCCTGTCTCAAAAAACCAAAAAATAAAAATAAAAAAATAAAAAAAAAAAAAAGAAATAAAAGTTCCAGAAGTAAGAATGTAGAATGAAAGAAATATAAAGTAAAGCTAGGAGAATGAGAGCAGAGTGCCAGCAGCTTTCGCAGCAATTTGAAGATTAACTAGGAACAGTGGATTGCCTGGCTTTACAACCAGCAGCTGGGTCTACAAGGCTGAACTGGCCTTCTATAAACTGAGAATCAGCCTTGAGATAATCCCCTGGTCACTCAGGATCAACAACTGATGTGAGCCCAATTAACCTTTAAATGGTGGGCTGTATGAGACTTTTTGGTAGTGCATTGTCCCATATCCTTCCTTGTGTTGCTAAACTGGCAATATGAGGGGAAATGTAGAGCTTCTGCAAACACCATCACCAAGTGCCAGAGGGAAATACTGGGCTAAACGCAAAAATTGATTTACCTGTAAACCCTGTCAATGGAAACTGTAAAAGAAATAAAGGAAATTTGTACCTGAGTTTTACCTTGAGATTGCCAAAATTTTTATTCATACCTAATGATTGCTGTTCCTTGCAATAAAGAGGGAAGTTTAGAAACTGCCCTTTGCCACAGCCTCGGAATCTTTAACTGGTTGAGGTCACTGCTAGAGCTGTTAAAGTTTGTTCCTGGTTTAAGAGACTTTGGTGGACTGTCGCCCATCTTTGCCTGACTCCTACTCCCCCATCCAACAGTAAATAAATTACAAAGACAAGAAAGAAACTTACAATTACAAAATTTTTAATGTAAATACTTGAAGAAAAAAGGTGGGGGTGAGAGAAAAATCTCTACTTCTTTCAACAGACAGGATTAAGCCATTGCTATTATTGTTATTATTATTATTATTTTCTTTATAAGATCTCAATTGAGACGAGAAATATTTATATGTTTGTTTTATTCCTTTGTTCAAAACACGGAGTATGTATGGTCATTTCCAAAGTGGAAGAACAAGGAGAAATACTCCATTTTATTATCCATAAGGACTGAAAATTTACTTACAAAAGGTTCTGGAAGGTTAATGCCAGAAGACAGTAACTCAGTCAACCAGGAAAAAAAGCAAAGCATGTTCAGTCTCTGCCTCCAAGACCCTATTCTCTCTGTATTCTACTATTTACTGAGCATATCCATAAATCACCACTCAGAATACAAGGACCAGGAGGCCAAGTTTTCCCATAGCATATTCTAAAATAACAGCCTTTGTTGCAACATTTGTAAATGGTTGAAAAAGAACATGAAAAATATAATGAATATTATGTGGTAAGTATGACATTTATCAAATAACAAAATACAACAATATAGCTTAATTATTTTAATAAGTTTTAGTTTTACTTGTAAAATTGGGGGGGGAATCTATAGTGTGAAAAGGACTGGGTAGGAGTGTTTGTTTAGACAGAGGAGAGCTGGATTAAACATAAACCCAGTAACAGGAAGAAACATGATCCCTCACTGAGTTACTTCTATGTAAGGTAGAATGAGGGAAACAGAGCAACTGAAAAGTAAATGGTTAGCACCACCGTGTTGCCCTGTAATGGTTAAAGCAAACAGAACCTCATTATTATGCCAATTGAAGTGGCCCACAGAGAAATTTGTCTGTTATCTGTCTAATCCTCCTTCCTCTTAAGGTCAGGTAAACAGCTTTGCTTCAGCTCTCTGAGTGGAAGTTCAGCCTGAGTGACTCCATTTTGTTTTGTTCCTGGCCTGTTAAGGTTCTGTGAGAGTGTTTAATCCAAAACAATGTTCTCTTGCAATTTTTATTTAACAGACATATAGAAATCACATGCAATTCAAATTTCAATGTTCATGAATAAAGTTTTATTAAAACTGACCTTACTTGTGTGATTTTGTGGTCACCTTCTATACTATAAAGCACAGTTGAGTAATTTCAACCTGGAAAGAGGCCCATGGACTTACAATTGTTCTTTCATCACTCACTGGAAAATGTTACCTTCCCTGGCATGACCTGCAGTAGCTCATGCTTCTCTGTAAATTTGTATTTGTTATTTCTGCCTTGTTATCTCAAATCGTGATTGGTTTGGCCTCCTTTTCTTCAGTATCAAATTTGCCTTTTAGTTTCCAGCATTGTTAATAGATGCTTAATGAGTATATTTGGATACAGAATATTTATCAAAGAGAGTTTGATATCTTCTTATATTATAGAGTTTATTATTGTGAATATGTGAGGCCATGGCCATTCTAGAATTATCATTTTAACTATATGTACTCAAACATCTTCAAACTCGAGGTATACAGTGTTCTCATGCTAAATTACTATGTTTGTAAATATGAAGAAAAAACAGTAATCTCCACCTGATATTTTATTTGCTGTTAAGAAGGGACTTATACAGAAAAACATCAATCACAGCAAAGAAATGAGCTATAAAAACAAAAATAATGTTTATATTTAGATTACTAATCGTGAGTGGAGGGTAGAGTTGATAAATAACACTTGCTAATTTTGTGAATGACTTGGATTTGGTTCTTAGCATACACCAGGTAGTTAAAATCCTCTCATAACTCAAGTTCCATGGGATGTGATACTCTACTTAGTATGTGGGGATCAGGCATGATATGGTGTACATACATGACATGTAGGAGAAATAACCATACATTTAAATAAAATAAAATAAATTAAAAACAACAACAAAAGATAATGAATGGCTATAAAAACTTTTTCATCTTTACTTCTATGTCATCATCAGGAACATGGTAAAATTTGTTGTTATGGAGACCAAAAGACAAAGGAGTCCAGAACACTGACAAATACAAAAAAGAAGAGCCACTCCCACGCTAACATCTACTACAGAATTCAAGTATGAAAGAGGCAAACTTTACTGTTTTAGATTCATGAGATTCATGAGGATACATAAAGGAATCTTCTTCCTTCCTCAGATATGTCACTGAGGTCAGGTAATATCTAACAGGGCAGTCCCTGGGGAATAAATAATGAGAAGTATAGGACCTCTGGAAGGGCATTATGTTGAAGTGGGAGCTGCGGGCCTCCCACAGCTTGGCTCCTGGCCACCAGCTAGCTTTAAACCCGAAATAACAACACACAAACACTGCTTGGCCCATTAACTCTAGTCCTTACTGGCTAATTCTCATATCCCGATCAACCCATCTCTAATAATCTGTGTGTAGCATCAGTCTTACCAGGAAAGATTCAGCATGTCTGACCTGGTGTCTTGCTTCATCTGGCTCTGAGAGGAACTGCCCTGCATCTGAGCTCACTTCCTCTTCCTCCCAGCATTCTGTTCTGTTTACTCCGCCTATCTAAATTCTGCCCTATCAGATGGGCCAAGGCAGTTTCTTTAGTAGCCAATGACCTTCCTCCATCATTGTGTTAAGCAGTAAAACTGAAGACTGGATTACTTGGAGATTCCAAAATAATAGAATTATCGGAGATGTATATATTTACCAAGTATAGCTATATTCATGAGCTGGAATCAACCTAAGAAGTTGGTCATTTTGCAGATAGTAAAGCTGGAAGTGGCAGAGTCATCTGAGCCATTAAATATTGGACATGGATCTACTAAATTTAGAGTTCATCCTGCTGTGTTTTGGTACATGCTTTAGGAGAGTATTTTCTTATTGTGTGTCCATTCTTCCCTTTTGGAATTTCATTTATATTATCTCTTTGTGTGTTGGAAGTATGTGATTTCCTTTTTGGGTATACAGGGGTTACAATTAAGAGATTATCTTGAGTCTCAAAAGAGACTTTAAATTGGACTTTGAATGGTGAAAGACAATGGGGATAGGAAATTAGAGTAAATGCATTTTGCATTATGAAATGACCACAAACTAGTGCGAGTAAGAAAGTGGAATTTAAATGAAAATGTTCTCCTATACATACATATGTTTGACTGTTTGGTGTCCATTCGGGTGGTATGAAATTCCTTCTGTCTATGTATTGCTTTTATTGGTTAATGAATATATCCTTTTTGACCAGTAGTTTAGCAGAATAGGGCAAGGCAAGAGTTCCAAGCAGATAGAGGAGGAAACAGTAGGCAGAATCAGAAGAAGCCATGGAGCCTCCAGAGGAGAAAAACAAGAGCTGCCAGCTAAAACCTTGCTGGTAGGCCACAAGCCTTATGGTAAAATATAAAATAATAGAAAAGGATTAATGTAGGATATAAGAGTAAGCCAGAAATACACTTAAGCTATTGGTCAATATTGCAAATAATAGAGTTTCTGAGGGATTATTTCATGGTCTTGGCAGCCTGCAATGAACAAGCAGTCCCCCTCAACAGATCGGTGTGCCAGCTTATTCAACTATATCACTACTCTTTCTGAGAGTTTACCCCCTAATAAATAAGCATTTATTACACTCCATTCTGGGATAGTGTGGAACTATGTAACACTGCAACAGTTTGGTGCTCTCATAGCCAGAGTCCACACCATTACTAGATTCTTCCCAGAAGGTCTGCAGCCTTCTTCAACTTCAAACAACTGAACTACCCCTCTGAGTTAAGACACCTATTATGGGTTGGTTATAAGTGGTATAGGATTGGGTGTAGAAATTAAGTAGGCTCAGGGATCACTTTTTAAAAAAGGTGATTGGATGGGATAATAGGTAGATTAGTGTGAGCTTATTCACACTAATAATAATAGTGAGAATACTTGTGCACTACTATTTACATACAATTTACATTGGTATAGATTCTTGTATATTGATACAAATTCAAATTATATTTATTATATTGAATATACTCCTATTTCTGTTTATAATATTTGTGCATGTATGCAAAGTTATTTTGTCATATTGTATGCATGCGTGTTTCTACTTCTGCTTAAAAAACTTTGTATATTGATATAATTTTTGAGTATATTTGTCATATTGCAGTATACATTTCTACCTCTGATCAAGATACTTTTACATTGTGAACATTGTCCTCATTTTCTGCAGTTGTTTGAAGATTGTTCAATATTTTAATATGAAACCTTAATTTTTAAGCTTATAGGTATTAAAAATTATAGGTCAATATTCACCCATGTTAGTAATAATTATACTAATCAGGTTCTATAAATGAATAGAGATTGTATTCTGCATAGATATGTAGTCTTTGACCACTTCAAAGAATTAAAAAATATGACATTTAAATAACTTAGGATTCTGTTGATGTGAGACATGATTGCTCCTGGCAACATCATTTATTCCCCAGAAAATGTTGGTCACTGAAGACACAGCACTTGGAGTTTGTACTCTTGGAAAGACTAGCCTTTGGGCAAAGAACTACCCCGGCTTTAACCACTGTCAAAATGCAGGGTATCCAGACAAGACAAGCAGGATACAAGCAAAAAGACTACCAAACTTTGCCAAGACAGGGTGAGATAGTTTTCATAATTTACCTGCCTCTAAAAATGATCCATCAGTTACTCTAGGCCTTCCTTAGACAAATTTGGTTGCTCCAATGCTGCAAATAAGACTTTGGGTGATTGCTCAGGGAGCTAGTTGTCTCTATCATTTCTGGCACCTTTAAGAAGTTGCTTGATTGTACTTCCTGCTTACTCAAGTATTACTATTTTCCTTCTCTTTGATGGGGTTAAAGAATAGATAATCATAGTTACTTTAATCTCATAACTTAGCCAAGCCATTTCTAATATAAAATTTAGACTCCTTAGAAATGGATACTATTAAAACATTTAGCATATGTTTCTTCTTTGATGTTGTTCATGCTGGTTGTAATTGTATTTTTTTCTTCATTATTTGTTCTTATTAAATATAGATTTTTATTAGGCGAAAACTCTCTTATTGAGACAAAAGGGGTCTTGTGGAAATGTCTTCAATTACAGTACATATACTAACTGCGATAAAGTTACTGTTTTGGTTGTTCTATTATACTTTAGTCATTCTGAAGCCCTCATTTTTGGGCCAATTTTATTCTTGAAGTTAGTTAGAAGTAGCTTTTAGGTCTGCTTCACTTTCTTATTAGAAAGTTAGAGCTGGCTTTTTAAAAGAAAGCCATGTATGTGCACTATGTTTAGATCAGTCTTCTACCTCTCTAGCCCCTCCCATGGCCAATGCTCCTTCACAAATTCATGATCTCCTAGTTTATTATTGGAATATTGGGATATAACAAATAATTACATAAATACAACCTGTTGATCTCTGTTAGTATTACTTGAATGTATACATTGTTAGGGATAACCACTTTATTTTGGATTACCAAATAGGGGATCATTCCCTAAGAAGACTGATTTTCTATTTCTCAGAGCTTGCTTATTTTCACTCCTCCCATGGTAGGTCAAACCTGAAAAAGTTTAAAGCAGTTTTGAAATTTCTATTATCATATTTAAAATTTGTCTCTATTTAAAAATAAGTTGTTATTATTATTCATAACTACCAAGACACTGGTAACCATGGTTCATGCTTTTTATCTCAGATGAAGCTGACATATTGATGTCTTATGTATCAAATGGTGCCTGAGAGGTAGATGGCAAAAGAGGTCCCCATTATTCACTTCCTTACTGTTTTGTATTCTCATTGCTTTTTAAAATCTTACATTAAAAACCCAGTGCTGATAAATTAAGTAACAAATAAGGAACATATTAAAAGTAAAAAAAAAATGAATTGAATTTTATTCAAAATCTAACATGGTTAAATATACTATCATATTCTTCTGATGTACAAGAATTATGACGATCAGGCCTAATATTATCAAACTTTCTCAATAGCAACATTAACTTTTGAAAATGTCAATTTTATGTATTATTTTGTTCATTTTATGCAAAATAAATATAATGTTTATTTACTCATTATTTTTTATTAAATTAGCTGACTGATATTATGTTCTTTAACATTTTGCAATTCATAAAACTGGAGGAATTCAAGAATTATAAATTCAAACTGTTTTTTCTACTGATTAATTTATATTTACTCACAAATGTGTCAGTAGAGCTAATTATTAAAGACAAAATTTGTAGATGGAGATTGCACATTGGTTTCCCAGCCATCCAGACACAAATAATCACAAGCTCTATTAATTACAACACTGTTTAGCCAATGACTCAGGCATATTCCTAGCCAGCTCTTACATCTTAAATTAACCCATTTTTATTATTGTATATTTTACCATGAGGCTCGTAGTTTACTGGAAAAGTTCTGGTGTCTTTATCCTTGGGCAGCTATATGGTGTCTCCCTGATCCCACCTTCTTTCCTCCTCAATCTCTTCTTGGAATTCCTGTCTTGCTATATTCTTCCCTGCCATAGGCCCGAGCTTCTTATTTATTAAACAATGGTAGTAAAACATTCACAGCATACAGAAGAGAATTCCATGTCAAAAATTAATAAAAGGAAGAAATTTTTCTTCATGGAAATCAAGTTCTGATGGCAAATGTCATAAAACAGCATGTAAAAATTTTTAAAAACATAAGCTATAATGCATTATTTATGAGGACAGATAAATGGTGATGTGATGGAACACACGTTGGGAAGATGCAGGCCTGGCAAGGTGGCATGCTTGGGAAAACTTGTAATGAGGAGACCAGGAGATTTAATATTGGATGGAGTACAAACGACAACCTAGGTACCAGAAATTTGATACTAACATCTAAGAAATAGAAGTTAGAAGAGTCTAGGAACTGTAAGAACCAGAACATATGAAGCCCCCAGAGACAGAGAAATGATGATATATGGAAAATTGGGAGAAATAGTCAGCACCTAGCCTAGACATGTATGTGCTAGAAGAGCCAAGAATTTTTTTCTGAAATAGTCTGTCTTACCTAAAATCAGTTTGGAAGCATCACCATTAGCCTAAAGGCAATCATTATTTGTAAAGGGAGTTTCAGTAACAGAGAAAGAATACTTTATTTTAGATAAGTCCACTATCTGTGCACTTCAATGCCTAGTAACTACCCTGTGGAGTCTGTGTGTGCATGTATATGTATGCCTGTGGGGGGATGGTAGTGTGTGTGTGTGTGTTTGTGTGTGTGTATAATATTGTAAATGACTTTGTAAAATAAATGACTTTGTAAAATTTTGGATAAGGATAGCTGATTTTATGTTTGGCGGCCTAATTATTGTGCTCTTGCCTAGGAGCTGCAGCTCAATTAAAATACAGAAAAATATAACTGTAGCTCTGTGTTTGCAGCTATTTGTACTAAATGTAAAATAAGAATTGCCAGCATATCAACTGGGAAGTGGCTTTATATATGTAGGGAAACTGCCATTAAAGTTAATGATGCCTCATGAAATAGTAATGGTACTTATTAAACTATAAGCGGAGAATTATGCACATATATACAGTCACTTAAAATTGCTATAACAGCATTTTATTATAGACAAAAAAATTAAATGTTTCTTTATTTAAAAAAGGCTTGTTTTACAACCTTTCACAATGTAAGCACATGAAATATATGAACATAGCAGAAATATAGAAACTATATAATATATTGAAGCATTTCTTGTGGGAAATTCAGTCAAGAATTATGGTCTGGAGTAAATGTGTAATAGTATAAAGACAAAATTAAAATAAAACTATTTTGTTTCACTGAACTTATTATAGTAAGAATGTGTGTATTTGTTTGTGTATGTTTGTGTGGGTATATTATCTTTGCTCAACCTAAGTAATATTTTCAGCATTTATGTGTCTAAAAAGAATAATATGGCCTTTAAAATGAGATTTTAAGAATTATTTTATTTTCTTAAGCCAAAATCTTGTCATATATCTATACATATTACATATGTGGGAAAATATGTCACTATTTTTCTAAGAATAATTTAAACATGTGTCTCCATAGAAAAAAATGTAAGAAGGGAAACACTCTGTGAGGTGAAAGTGGGGACTGATTCTGGCTAGAGTGAGCAGATTTCACAGAACTACCTCTTTCAGAACTCACACTGAACATCTACAGAAACCAGGGTCCTATTGTGTCTCTCATTGGGAAACCTGCATTTATATATAAGTTGATCCTTTTCTGAATCCTATTCCTGTGAATATATAAGAAAAATGTAAACTATTCTCTGTAGTTTATGAAAATAAAAGTTATCTGAATTTGAAAAATTTTGTAAACTGTCCCAATTAGTTTTTAAAAACATAGTATATTAGAATCACTCAGGCTAATACAGCCATATAGCCTGCTGATGATTAGGTATGGTAGTAAGAAAGACAGACAATTATCGAGACATAAAATATTTTAGTATAAATGATACATCTAAGTATTTTTGAAGCATGTAATCACCATTACTTGGGAGAATCAAACTATGCAACGACATTTGCTTAGCAGGCTGTCATAAGGGTGCTGGTGAAAATACTGCTTTATGTAAAACACAAACACACACAAATTAGAATGATCATCAGTGTTTTCAAAAAAGTTTAATGATTAAACATCATTACATCTGTGGTCATTGTGGCTGTATTCACAGTTCATATGAAATTAAATTAATCTAAATGTCCATCAGCATATATATAGATGTAGAAACTGTGGTTGCACATATGTAATGAAATATTATTGCACTATAAAAAATATCTTGAAGTTTACAAGTTTGTTCATAGAACTGTAAGATATTATATTTAGTGCAGGTATCCAGGTCCCTAAAACACACGTTGCATGCTCATATCTGGGTACTAGCTTCAAATCTTTTTAAAAAATATGTGTGTATCTGACCTATAATGTATTTGGCTGTCAGTAAATTAATTATTAAGGAGCCTTTGGGTGGGAAATGCAGTTATTTCAGTGAGAAAACAGAATACAGGTAAAATTAAAACATAGAGGGGAAAGTTGTAGTATAGAGGTAGTGTGGTGATGGGGAAGGAGAGACATGTAGCAAGAAAATATTAACCAAAATCAAATATGCAAGAAGGGAAAAAGCCACATGAAAACCTATAAGCATGCAACCCAAGTCAAAAATATATAAAAGAAGACAGACCACATGTGATACTGAGAATAGAAGAGAGCTTATCATAAGCTAAAAATTTAAGTGAGAATGGGGTTAGGAGTTGAGCAGAAATGAAAAGAAAAATGTAGGTTAAAGAGAACTAAGGACATCAGAAAAGAAAAAAAAAAAACTTAAGAAACCCAACCAGTATATAAGCTAATTAAAGGAGAGAGAGAGAGAGAGAGAGAGAGAGAGAGAGAGAGAGAGAGAGAGAGAGAGAGAGAGAGAAGCAGAAGCAGCAGGAGGAGGAGGCAGAGGAAGAAGAAGAAGAGGAAGAAGAAGAATCCGGAAAGCCCCACTCCTGTCTCTCTACTCTCCGCAAACTCCACCTGCTCAGAGACTCTCGAGTAAAGAAAATGACCCCAAAAGCCCAGTTCCACGTTCTTGGTGACTACTACAACTTCCTTGCCTGAAGCTGCCAGTTGCAAAAGTCTTCCCCTCAAGTGCCCAGCTTTTGATCATACTTGACTATACACACCCATGTTGTGGTGAACACGTCATTACCTATAATCACCTATATAATCACTCCTGCCTACAGCCTGTCTCCCTGCTTTGTTTGTGGGGTCGCTTGATCTCAGGGATTGGAGAACGTGCCCAGGGTTTGCTTTTGCCCAAAGAAATTTGTTATAATTTTCCAATTTGACTTGATTTGGCTTACTGAGTTGGAGAGGAAACATTTTCAGAGTGGGGGTGGGGAGAGAGTGAGGACGGCAGAAAACCTGTTAGAGAGCAGAGGAAATAGAGAAACTGTGTTTGCTGAAAGGGGGAAACAGGTCTTCTCTCCAAAAGGCCTGAATTAGTGAAAATCTCAGGGCTAGACATGAGTTACCCAAAGACATGCTTTTGCCGCTGTTCCTGGCTCCCTACCCATCATAACGACATGAGAAGTGCCTATCGCTGAAGAGACTGCTCAGGAATATCTCAGGAGAGGACAGGGAGAACGAGGGCAGAGGAATTTTCAAATCTTTTTATGAACAATCTGTACTAGCCAAAAGCATTTTAAAGTTGGTTAAAATGTGTAATATTTTGTAATAATGTATACAAAATTCAAATATTACTCCATGGTAGTCATAACTATTATATATTTACATATTGAGAAATGGAGCATAAAACTATTTTCAAACATGTAACTTAAAAAAAAAACAACTACTACATTGGCCGATGAATGTAAACTGTTTCTTTTGTGGTATCTTTCAAGGTATATTATAGCACAATGGGCCAAACTGTAGTCCTATTCTATTAGCACAGATAGAAATAAGAATAATGTATTGAAATAGAAATTAATAGAGGTTAGGCCTATTTCTAGGGATATGTACTTCATTGTTCTTTTATTACTATTCATCTGGAATAATGATTGGAAAAAGTAGAAGGATAAACACTATCTTTCAGGAAGACACATTTTCATAATAAAGAATTGCCTAGACCCAAATTTACCATTTTTGGACAGAGGCACAATATCATAAGCATTACAAGAAGTAAGTAATTTATTATCGATGCGACTTTTATGTAAAAATGCATCCAAGACAGCAGTTTGCCCTCTTTAACTACCTCTGGGCTCAATATACCTCATGGTGGATATGTGTCTCACATTGAAAAGATTCTGAAAGCAAAAAGCAGAGAGTAAGTATAATATACAAACACACATAGACACACACCTGCACTCACTGGCAATCTTTCATTATTGTGGAATAATAAATATGCAAAATAGAATTCCTGAAAAATTCAATTTTAAAACTGACACTTATATTTCTAAAATATGAATTACATCTACATTTTAAGATGGCAAAATCCTCAACACTGCAATGATTTATAAATGATGTATAATTGTAAGTAATTTAACTGGGAAGTTGCTAACTTCCCAGATCATCTCAATAATCTATAAAACCCATCATTGTGCTGTCAAAATGAGTAATTGTGACTTTTATCATCAAGAAAAAATGCATTTGTTTTAAACATAACTTTAATATTTTATAACTGCACACATTACATTTTTGGTCTACAATGAGTCAATTTTATAGTTATTATTAAATAGTTCTTCTATTTAATAAAACTTTAGGGAAGCTTGCACTTAACAATTTTTATTACTCATGGACTTCTGGAAATATGTGTAGTTTGAACACCTACATATGCTATTTAATTTAAGCCCTAGCAAGGGGGTCATGTTGATGATACTAAGTGACAAACTTAAAAATGACAAACTCTGATAACTTCTAAATAACAGGAACAAATTTATTCAGCCAGTCTGCCAACTTCTCTGGCTGGCACTTAGATTTCTCTTCTCATGGACTGCCATCTGCCAGAGTAAAATTCACTCTAGTCCCTTTCAAGCAAATAGTCAAGATTTTTGGTAAAAAACATTTTCTTTCTCTAACAAGATGTAATTACAATTATACAGAGTCAGTGAGGTGACTCAACACAGGTTCTTGCTACCAGGCATGATGACCTGAGTTAGATCTGTCAACTCAACAAGGTGAATGAGAATGGTCTTTGCAAGTTGTCCTATTAATACCACATGCTTACTCTGCACACTTCTGTGCTTCTTTCACTAAATAAATAAATAACCTTTTAAAAGTCCATGAAACAAAATAGTTAAAGCAACAAGAACAAGAGAATATCATTGAATTCCCCAGTACCTGGCAGGAAATAATGCCAGGAAGGTTAAATAACAGTGTTTCTATGCTGCAGGGCACAAGAGATTCTCTCAAGAGAAAGAAGAAAACTCAAGATGAGTCAATTGGATTTTTTTCAACCTGATACAAATCTAGACTTTTCTAAGAAGAGGAAAAGTTTGGTTGTTGTTTCTATTTGTATAGTTTTATACATTCTATTCTGTTTAAAGTTTTCCATTTCGAACACTTTCCAAGTCCTTCCCACTCACCAAATTCTATACCTTCTTTCTCACCTTCTTTAGAAAACACAAAAACATAAAAACACACAAATTGTAATAGCAAAACAATAACAAATAAAAAGAACAAGAAACACACACACCACACATGCATGGACACCTACAACCCTTATAAAAACTCAAAATCAGAAATTCATAGGCCTGCATAGATACTAGTTAGACTAGATCCCAATACAAAGAGAAGAAAGCAGACATGAACTTCTATCCCTAACCAAGAAGCTATCCTCAACTTACAACCACTTGCAAAGGAAAAAAGAATTTTCCTCAGTGGAGTATCACTGGGTATACTAACCACATTTTCAGATAAGCACTATGCTCAAAGTAGACGGCCAACATGATATTACCTGAAGGTTATTTTTGTGGACTTTTAGTATTATATCATTTTGTTTGTGCACTTTTTGTCTTACTTGTATTTTGTTTGTGTAGTATGGAATAGAAAATCTTAATTTGTGAAAATATTTCTAGAAGTTTGGTTAGTAAGCGAGTCTGTAGGGTATTTCCTTGATTAATAATTAATATAGGAAGTCTTCACCCACTTCTGGTGCGATTAACCTTGGGCAGGTGAAGCAAAATAGAATGGGCAAACTGTGAGGGGTCAAGCTAGAAAAAAATACTTCTCCATGGCCTCTCCACCATTTTCTTTATTTAGGCTCCTGCTTAGAATCCTATCCCTGACTTCCATGGATGATGGACTACAAGCTGGAAGATGAAATAAATTCTTTCATCTCCAAGCGGATTTTGGTCATAGTGCTTTATCACAAGTAATCAAACCCCTAAGAAAGAAATTGTTGCCAGGAATGGAGCTTTCTGTAACATACCTGACCATGTATTTGGGGAACAATCTTGGTGGCACTATAACTTCAGGCCAGAAAATCATATCCATTGGATTCTCAGAGCCCAGTGAGCTGTTCTGGGTGTATCTGGATGGTAAGAATGCTGAAAGCAATGCAAAGAACAGAATATGTCTTGTTTCATAGAGAAGCAAAGATTCTACCAAGGCCATTTCTTTGATGTCTAGAATTAGGAAACATTAAAATGAATTCTCTACTTTGATGGGACAAAGTAAAGCTGCAGAGAAGTAAGCTACATATAAGAGGACAACAGTGATCAAGCAGTGACCAGCATCAGTGAAAATCTGAGAGTATTTTCTCAGGGTCAGCATAGAGAAACTATTGTCCAGAGAGTGTAAGGCTGCACATCATGCTGGAAACCAAACTTGGTACTAAGTAAGAATTGCCTAGTTGTTACATTACTTGAAAGAATGAGTCATCTTGAGCAGCTCATGACTGACAGTTCGGGAAGCTAAAAGAGGTCATTGATGAAGATGTAACCGTTATCACTGAAGCCCAAGGATTGATGGAGTCATGGAGAGAAGTTGAGGTTTAAAATCATGTGATAGGGTCAGAATTTTGAAGGCTTCGGCTGAAAGGGCAACCCAATTTCAGCAGAGGTCCCAATAATTTGGAGATGCCATTTCATGGGATGACTGTCAAAAACAGCAGCAGCTGTTGAGTGCCTGAGCCTACAAAATAATCTACGTGTGTCTTGAATTGCAAAGCTGGAAAAGTGCCACTGCAAGGCCTTTTTGGAGTCCAGAGTATCATGAGTGAATCTCAGATGTTAAATCTATACTATTATCATTGATGGACCTTAGTTTTGCTTTTTTTTTCTTTTGTTCTTCACTCTTGAAGTAAGTTGTATTTAACTTGTCTTATTTTACTTTAAAGAATCACATTGTTAGGAATTTAGTGAGACTTTGGAGTTTTAGAGAGACTTTTAATATTTTAGCGAAACTTTGACCTTTTTAAGGAGCATTTTATATTTTAAGGAGCATTTTATATTTTAAGGAACTTGTCTTTTAAAGACTGAGACTTTTTAAAGTCAAATGGTTTATATTGAAATATTGGTACTCATATGACATCTTGTGGGATGAAGAAGAAAGGAAGGTTGCGAATGGATAAGTGGTGTGTTTTAGTGTCATACTGACAATATTTGTTTTTTGTTAAGTTGACACAATTTCAACATATCTTGGAAAAGGAAATCTTAGTTGAGAAAAATATATCCATGATATGGGCTTGTATATAAGTCTGTAGGCCACTTTCTTCATTCGTGATTGATATGAAAGAGCCTCACTCTGTGTGGTCAGTGAAATCTGACAAAACTGATAACCTGGGTTCAATGTCATAAGCCCAATTAGAGAAATAATAAAACTAAGTCTCATACATGTCCTCTGATTTCCAATGAAAAATGATATAATGCTCGTTCAATCATGAATGTACACACATACATACACATATATTCACACAATAAATAAACGTGAAAAGAAACCCTCAATCACTAAATAGTCTATAGTTATAAGTAACAATATTTTAGAAAATTATAAGTGAATTTTTGGGTCCAATTTCTAGGGCTTTGCTTAGGTTAAAATTTGCATGAACAAGAAGTTAATTAATTTTATTTCAGAATAAAGTAAATTACCCACCCCAATGTGAGATTCTGCAAACATGAAGCACAAATAACTTTAATCATATATAATGTATTTTAAATTCAAATTTCAGATTTGTTTTGTATTATATCACATTTTCACTAGTAAAAAATAGTCAATTCTTGGGAAGTTTCTTTTTTTATTTGTTTTTTAGTTTTTCCTTAAAAATGGATCTTTTTCATATACCTTGTCTCAATTATGGTCTAGAAAAAAAAGAAATAACACTAAAAATTAGCTTAGACAAACTTTAAAATACATATGCTCTCAAATACATCCATCATGTTCAGTACTTTAAACTACAAACTTTTTAAAAAATTGTAGTAAAAGCTACAATGATTATATTATTTTCAAATCAAAACATGGTATTTAAAAAGGAACAAGTTGACTGGTTCTTGTCTACCAACAATGTATCTCTTTTTATTATACATAAACAGTAGAAATATTAACATTATAAAATAAATAATTTAGATAATTTAAGATTGATACATCTAAAATATTCCTCTATTCTGCAACATTCCCAGAAATGTAGTGCCATGTCATTTCCATTCTATAATCACATACATAAAATGCATGCATAGGCATGAACTTGCCTACTGAAATCAACATTTGTGTTATAATAGTGGAGTCTGTAAGACAGTGCTAGAAAAGATTTCAACTGGGGGAGCCAAGCTCAAGCAGTTTGAGAGGGGAAGAGTAATAGTAAGTAGCCTAGAAAATATTCTTGTAATGTTTTGGTAAAGAATGTGACTTCTGTCCTTGTCTTAAAACAATCTGCATGAGATTAAACTGGAGAGTTTGGAATAATGATGTTAGAAGAGGAAATTTCGAGACAGTCTAGTATTGCCTGTGTTGTGTGGTTACCAATGATTGCTCTTATGCAGACGTATAATGATGTGGGAGTGATTTCTTTCTAATCTGTTGCTTTTATTGGTTAATTAATAAAGAAACTGCCTTGGCCCATTTGATAGGCCAACCCTTAGGTAGGTGGAGTAGACAGAACAGAATGCTGGAAAAAAGAAGCCGAGTCAATGAGTCGTCATGATTCTCCCACTCCAGACAGACGCAGGTTAAGATCTTTCCTGGTAAGCCAGTTCGTGGTGCTACACAGAATATTAGAAATGGGTTAGATCAATATGTAAGAGCTAGCCAATAAGAGGTGGAACTAATGGGCCAGGCAGTGTTTAAAAGAATACAGTTTCCGTGTAATTATTTCGGGTATAAAGCTAGCTGTGCGGGTGGCTGGGTGTAGGGGACGCAGCCCCACTGCCTCTCTTATTACTTCAGTATAATGAAAAGGATAAAGATGAGAAAGAAAAAAATACAAAATGTACAGTTTGATAAGAGAAGGAGCTCCAGGGAGCACAATGAAGTTATTTCATTATCACAAAAAGATAAAAAGTTTAAAGAAAAGCCTGATACTAAATGTAATAAGGGGAGAAGGGACCGCACAGTAAGTACCCAATCAGCTAAGCTTCAAAAACACAAAAAGGAATTAAAAAACAACTTAAGCAGTGAAAGAATCAATAAGAAACAAAAAGCTGTTAAATATTTATCTTAATGAGGGTCCAAGTTCTAGGACCAGTAAACAAAAAAAAACTTGACAGCACGGGCCACTTCATTCTGGCCTTAAAGTAAAGAATACAAGAAAGGGGTTGTGAAATCTTCCTCCTTAGATGAGGAATGCTGTGGAGGCCAGGGGTGGGTGCCCAGAGAGGACATTGAAGAAGCAGAGAAGGTGAAGCCTGGATTGCCTTGGAAATCCCAAGATGTTGAAAGTGCCATAGCCAAGCAAAGCTGCAGACTGGACGTGGAAACAGGCCAAGAGAGAGAAGTATAAAAAGATACTTCAAAAGCTGAAAAGAGCTGGCGATCTGAAGATTATTTTCATATCAAACCCGAAGACTCAGAATTTGGAGTGTACCTTGCTGGTTTTCAGTCTTGCTTTAGCTCAATATTTCTTCACTATGCCCTCTTTTCTCCATTTTTCAATGGCAATGTACATCCAGGTGATGGAGGAAGGTCATTGGCTAATAAAGAAACTGCCTTGGCCCATTTGATTGGCCAGCCTTTAGGTGGGTGGAGTAAACAGAATAGAATGCTGGGAGGAAGAGGAAGTAAGCTCAGATGCAGGGCAGCTCCTCTGAGAGACAGACGTCATGCTCCCCTCTCCCAGGCAGACACCATGAAGCATGCCGCCAGGTCAGACATGCTGAATCTTTCCCGGTAAGACTGGTGCTACACAGAATATTAGAGATGGGTTGATTGGGATATGAGAATTAGCCAGTAAGGGCTAGAGCTAATGGGCCAAGCAGTGTTTAAAAGAATCCAGTTTCCGTGTAATTATTTCTGGTGTAAAGCTAGCCGTACAGGAGCAGGGCAGGACAAAAAGCAGGCCCGCAGCTCATACTACATCCAGGGTCATTTTAGGTTGGAAGTTTGTGTCACATTTTTAATTTTATAGGGATGTTACAGTCAAGAGAATGACTTGCATAACAGAAGAAAATTTGAATATTGAACAATTATGTTGGACTTGCTGTAGGCCCCTTAACACTCATTCTTTGCCCATCTTTCTGATCTAGCAGCCTCATAAATATCATGCAAATCCTTTTAGATATATTAATTTAGGAGGCAAAAAGTAAATGGCTGTAGTCTGTAGCAGAGTTTTCTCAGCTTTCCTAAAACCCATCTACCTGACATACCTTCCAAAGTGTTTGAAAAGTGTGTCAACTTATAAGCTTCTTTGTTCTTTTACTGTAAAAAAGCTTCCAGAGCTTGTTAGCACATTGTGTTACATAGTCCTGTAGAAAACTGTTGCTGAGACTCGGTCATTTGTATTTGATCCCAGAACGAACTGTATCTCTTTTGAGATAAAAATACTATTTTTTTGCCTTGACAATTCTGGCTACAGCTGTGTTAGGGGAGCATGATTGCAGTCTCAGTGATATATGTGATGAAACCAAGAGAGAGTCTAATATTATCCACAGTCCAAACATGAACAATAGGGAGAAGGACCACAGAATTTGTGCGTTTATTAAAGGGGATAAGGATACTATGATGTTCCAGAAATGGAAGGGTTCATCCATTTAGTATTTGCATCTAGAGGAAATATATCGCACTTTGATGTACTTTCTCTAGCAAAGTAGCAATGTCTCATTACTTTGCAACATTTTTCATTTTTATCTAGATTATATTGCAGACAATTCCCATTCCCCGATGACAGGCATCAATAAAACAGGCATGTAGGAAAGAAACTGTTGTTTTAAATCTGAGAAACCTGTCATGAAGTACTTTTTTCATATGCATCAGATTTCAAAAGATGGTTCAAGATCATTCTGAGTGACAGGAGACATCCTATCAATATGAAATATCACAAAAAATGTGATGAGAGCTTTGTGCTACAGCTGACTACTGCACTCAAAGTGAGTGTACAGTGAACTAGATGACTATATAGAATACATATATATACAAATACATATATAATAGTGCCTAGATAATACTGATTTCTTACCCAGTAAGTTAAGGCTCATAGATTATATTAATTACAGAACTGTGATATTAATATAGAAATTATGAATATAGAAATTACTAAAAATATTTATGAATATAAAGCTATTCAAATCAGATTTATAATTTTTGACATTCTAGCAATGATTCACAGCCAAATTTATTTATCCCTTGCATTTTTGGGAATAAATGTTATATAAGAAAGCTCCTAGTTTGTATTGATCTAATTATTTCTTTAATGTCATTTTGATTAAAAAAGCATGAACAATTCATCTTTGATTAGTACACTTGCTCTTAGTCAAAAGACTGAGAAGCAATCCTAATTAGTAAAGCCTGCTACTCATTTTCCTGACTATGATTCTCCATGATCTGAAAACTACCCTTTCTCTTTATTTTAAAGAATTATCTTTTGTATAAAAGCGATGTTTCTTCAGAACAATTTGCTGTCATTAGTAAAAATGTAAGACATAGGCAATGTTTCATTTATGTTTATTGACTAGATAGATACGTCAGTGGCAATAAATTGTCCTCTACCTCAGGACAAAAAAGAAACAGTGTGAGTATCTGGAGCAGAAAAGAAAAAAAAGTAAATCAAGAAGAAAATAGTATATCCAGAGGTAGTCAGTATTGTCAGATGCTAAATTGATTATGAGAAAACAGATAAAGAGTCTGTGGGATCTGGGTTGAAATGAGAAAGAATATTGGAGCACTGTGGAGGGCAGTAGTCTATGTGAACAACAAACTCATACATTTCCCAGAAAGTAGGATTTGATAGCTAGAACTGAAAAATAAACTTATGAAGATAGAGGTCACATGGGTCCAATAAGAGCCACACCCACACTCTCACTTGGGGACCTTAGCTTTGAATCTTTTGTTCTGTGTGCTTATATGGAGATTCCAGGAACATAGAAAGGTGCCAGTGAGGATAGATGCATGTGTGTGTGTGTGTGTGTGCTGATCTCAACTTTTGTCAAAGAAGTTTTGTTTTTTGTTTTTTGTTTTTGTTTTTGTTTTTCAGAGGATAGAGGTCAATTGAGAGTAATGCTTGGAAATATTGCTGAGTGCAGATAACTTTAAGTATAAATAACCCTGAGTACACAGCTGAAAATGGGTCATCTAAAGCTCAGGAATTTTGCAGAAAGGATGGTAAGATTATCAGACCTGGAGAATTCGGAGGAGGGGAAGAAAGTTGTGAAATGTTAACTTCTAAATAGGACATGGTTGTTCCTGTTAGCATCAGTTCTCTCTTTCTCTCTCTCTCTCTCTCTCTCTCTCTCTCTCTCTCTCTCTCTCTCTCTCTCTCTCTCTCTCACACACACACACACACACACACACAAGAAACTGAAAATAGAAACAGTTTATAAGAAAACATCAGTATTTAGTTAATTAAAAAAAGAGAAAACATATTATATAGCAGAAATTGAATTAAAAATACCCAAATTGACAATTGATTGAAAGATTTTTATATAATGAAAAATTTCTAATCATCTCAATATGTTTATAAATATCTAATCCAATATAGTTAAAGATCAATGTTAATATCATCCTTAAATTAACACAGTAATTTATTTGTCAAGATGATACATTATTCCTCATCCTAAAGAAGAAAGAGAACATTAGGAACAGGAAATATTTGTACATCACTGTTTTTATTTTACAAATATTTTACATCTACATCAATATCCACTGAAATTACTTGAAAAGGTATAAAAGGAGAAGTATTTTAGACAACCATAGTAAAAATAGGTTTAGGGAGGAAAATAACAATAGATTATATACTATCTGGTTGCAGGTTCTGTGCTAAGTTCTATATTACAGAAGTGTCAAATAACATATTCTAGATAAGCATCCATTTTAATGAGAAACATAGAGAGTAGCTAGCTAGCTAGATAATTGATTGATAGATCAAATTAAGGAAAGAAGTGGATATTTATGATCCAAATCCAATATAACCATCAAAATAAAATTATTGTGTAAAATAATAAAAGATCAAAATAGAAAAGAAAGAGAGTTCAGGAAAGACTAAGAAAAGCATCTGAAAATTGATTTAAATGAGACTAATAGAAAAATTTTAGTATAGAGTCCAGTTAATCCTGCAGTGTAACTGTGATCAGTTCTTGTCAGTAATTTAGGCATCTTTTATACAAAGTTCAATAGACTTATGACAATAGATGTCGAATGCATCCTTGACTATCATGATTTTAAAGCACAAAAAGACCTACCTGATTTATTTACAAGTAAACTTATGAAATAGAAATTAATAGTGAGGTTGGAGCTGAAGGATGGTAGTGGAAGTCATTACTATATGGATGGAGAGTAAATTAAACCAACTGCAGAGAAGGTACATAAAATGACATAAATGGACTCCTTTACAGTTTCTTCAAAGAATGCATAACTAGAGGTTATATATGTAGTCAAATTTTATGAAAGTAAAAGGCTAGGGAAGAAAAATTAGACAATGCCGTGTCATGTATACTGCAAACAGAGAAAAAATATTGGTAAACAACTGATAAACACCATCAAATATATCTGACATCTGAGTAAAATCTACAGAGGACTCCACTTCAAGTGACTAGCCATAAAGAATGGGAGATATAAAATTTTATTTAAAACTAAACTGGAAATGAGTAGGGAACTAATGAATGACTTCATTTTAGAATACCTGAGAGAGATGAATCACACAACAAGCAAAGTAAAACAGGAACCTAAGAGGGAGTTGTAGAGAAGTTATAAAGGGTAGGACAAAAAAAAAAAAAAAAAAAAAAAAAAAAAAAAAAAAAAAAAAAAAAAACCTAAAAACTCACCACTGTGACAGATGCCTGGAAAGATTTGATTTCCCCAGGATACGATTAAGAAAATGACCATTATTACCTAACTTTACCTAACTTCTATGTCGTGTCCGGTATAAGCAATCTCTCCCTTTTACCATTTGATGATGCCTGCATATCCTAGCGCTTTCTCCTCACTTTTATTTATGATTAAGCTCATCTTAGTGATCGCTACTCACCGTCAGATGTGATACGGTTCTGTCCTTTCCCATATTAACCTTTAATCTCACAGCAAATCCAATTTTCTCCATCTAGGGAAGGATGCCAGACTCCTGGCTTATCTTCTTTCAGAAAACAACATAGGGAAGCAGGGTAGAGAGAAGATGGGCATAAGTGTTTTATTTGCATGTGAACAGACGTTGTTCTCTTCTGGATGTCAAAGCTTTTGCCACAGCAGGCACTTTGACATGGAGCACATTCTGAAGGCTCATCAGCCTGCGAGACACTGCGGATAATCAGCCAATAGAATAGCCTTGTAAGACCTGGTACACAAGTCTTTAGAAATGAGTGAACCATAGAAGGTGAAGCTGTATATTGGTATCTGTGTATCTTGACAGGTCAAAATGTTCTTTTGTGTTAAAACATCCAGGAATCTATTGTTAGATGTTCCTCCACATAATAGAAGCTGATATGCCAAAGAATGCTCTCAAATGCCACACAAGCACACTAACAAAGTCTCTTTCTGCTTCATTATAAAGAATAGATTCATTATAATATGACTCACTATAGTTATGACTGCTCCTGTAAATTTTCCAAAAGACCGTGGGCAAAAGCCATAAAATCCATATCTAGTTATGACTTGCAAGGGGAAGATTAATTTTCTTCCAGTGAATAGCTACCTCATGCACATCATAAAACTCTCAAGTTTCATGAATGGGGACACTCTGCACCAAGCCACTTCAAAATAGCCTTCCCTGGTGTCTTCTCAGAACATGCCATAGTTTTTACTGTACTATTTAAACTGTCTCTAAGATTGCCTAATTCTCTCAGCTAAATCCTCCCTTAAAAAACACAGAAATCAAGTACAAGCTTATATCTAGTAACATGTTTTAAAACATATGAGACTTTTTATAATGTTTTTGTTTTGTTGGAGAGACACAGAGAGAGAATGAGAGATAGCATGAAGCTGGATGGCTAGGAATATGGAGAGGATCTGGAAAGAGTAGGAAAAATGGAAAGAATATGGTCAAAATGCATAAAAAGCTTTTAATTAAAAAGTAGATATTTTAAAAAGACTCTCTTATAGAATTTTTTTCTCAAGGCAATATACTTAGAATCTGTGTATGTTGAGGTCCCAAGAGTTCAACTTTACCAAAAATTCACTACCTATATCAGGGATTTATTTGTTTAAGAATTTTAATAATTCTATGAAAATTTCACACCTTTTACTATTATCATGTCCATATCCTTCCAGATCCATATTTTATGGCATACCCATTAAACATTATTTTCTATTTTTACTCAATTCATTTTGCAGCCTAGATACTAATTCATACTATCGAAGATGATCTTTTGCATGTGTTAGACATAGTTTGCTTGTAATCATCTACAGCCTCTGACTTTGAAAGTCTTTCTGCTTCCTCTTCTGTAATGATCCCTGAATCTTTGAAGAAGGAAGTATGGATGTTCTAATGAGAGCTGACTGCTCCATAGTCATTTATTCTCTGCAATTTGACCAGCTGTGTGTCTAAGTGTTAGATACCATCTACTGCAGAAATAAGCTTCTCTACGGGAGTGAAAATGTCCATGTCTTCAAGTGGCCTCCAAAGTGTAACCAGAAAAGCCTGGAAACAGTGAAGTTTGAATTTGTTTCTGAAGTTTGTACATAATGGCTTTAGTACAAAGGTTGTACCTCTTCACACCACTTACATGCCCTCCCATACTGCTATGAGCAGGCCTGATCTGGTATTGACTGACAATGATAAAGGAAAGGAACAACGAGATAATGTATTCTTCTCCCCCTTATTGCTGATACTAGCGACAGGGATGGGATTCAAGGAGTTTTAACATTTCCATGAAAGAATAGTTTATTAGATGAAAATGGTCTGAGACATGTAGTCATTGCAAGCATGTTTAATTTACCAACCAGGGTTTGTTTAGTAAGTGAAGTGATTGATAAACCAAACTCAGAGTCAAGTGGTCATATGAGCAACAGAAATCACAGGTTTCATTTGAGCCGAGGTTTGCTCAGTGTTTGCAAGAATGTAGATAAGCAAAAGTCTCAGTTAACAAGATGCATGGAGAAATGATAAAGTTCCAGAGTCTAAACTTTTCAAGTCACATGTTCATTTATCCAATGAGAAATAAGTCCTCTAATACATTGATAAGTCTCCTTATACAATACATAGTGTCAACTGTGCCATATACAAATTTCATGTCAAATATTTATAACACTTTCAATTTTTTTTGCATTTGTTCATTAAACTCTCACTTTCAGTGCATATAAGTACTTTTTTCTCAGTAGCCTTATCAATACCAAATATCTTTTGTCTTTTTGGTGATAGTTGCCAGGTAACTTTAATTTCATTTGTGGTTGATGTAGAGTTCTCTAATGTCCTTCTGCTGAGAAATGCTGAACATCTAACATCTACTATTCACTTGAATTCATATCATTAAAACACAACTCCATTTTTTTTCCTTTTTTTTCCCATGGTGAGCACAGAGACTGTTATGTTTATTGTGCAGAAAGTCAGTGATAATCCACTAGAGAAGTATTCCTACAAGCAAACCATCAAAGTGCAGTCACAGACTTCGATTCAACACAACTCCATTTTCAATCTTGAAGTAGTGATTTTATGTTGAATTGAACTCCTAATATACTTTATACATTAGTCTCTCATTTTATAAATCTTTCATTTATTTTTATGAATTAGATTGTCTTTTCAGTTCCATAGTACTTTTATCTCTACTGTTTATTTTCACTGAATATCACTTACCATAATCTTTTCTTGTTTTATCTAATGGTCTCCTTCTTCTCTGACTCCCAGTATTTTACTCTCTGCTTGATCATTCTATCTTGCCTTTAATTTTTATAGTAGGCTTCTTGGATTTTTACAGTTCTACAGTCATTTTAGTTTGAGTTCTCTTTAATGTGTCTATCTCTTTATTAAATTCTATTTTCAAATCCCCGAGCGCCTTCACTGTTTCCATCATCCTTATGCTTGTACTCTCTTGGGCATTTGTCCTTTTTACTTCTGTCATTTAAAGTTAACTAAGTTATGTTTTTGAGTATTATTTTAAAAACCTAGCATTACTTGTTTAATTTTATGCTTCTTCCTTGAAATTCTGTCTGGGGCTCACCTATGTAATTCTCATTGGCAGACATTTATGTAAGACAAACGGAACCCTGTGGTGTGAAGTGGGGGTGCTGGCTTGATCTTTATCACTGTTTGGATCTCTTGCAATAAGATATGGGTGTTGTGCCCAAGTTGAGACCTCCCAGAGAGACCACCGGATCCCAGTCAAGTCCAGAATGCAAAAGCAAGGTTTATTTCTTTTGCAAGCTAGCTGGGAGCCGTTCACTACAAAAGACACAGCACAGTAAGGAGAGCTCCAGTTCTCTTGGGGTTGACATATACAGGCAAAAACTGCAAGCTGGGTTTATTCAGGGTCAAGAGGGTTGGTTTTGCTAGATACAGGGTATGAACTACTTCTATATATCCTCTTCCTTTTTTAGTGGCTACTTCTGCTTCTGTGCATAATTCCCCAACCATCTCCCCAAGCAGTTATTTCTGCTCCTGTCTAAACCACAAAGCTAGGTGGCTAGCTGTCAGGAATGGTTGGTTTTTCCAGCTAACTCTTGTTTTGTTGCAAAGAGCTCAAAGCCAGTATCTTAACCAGTTTCTGACCAAGAAAAGCTTTTAATTTTTTTTTTTTTTTATGTCCTTACGCTGGGTATGTGGGTTCTTTTGTTATTCCTATGTCTATCCTGACAGAGTAGTTTGGGAGATAAAAGGTGTGATTGTCAGGTTGTGCCTAGACTTAGATAGCAAGGATCCAGCTGTGTACAGAGGCCTGGACTGGTGTTGAAATTATGTTCTGGTCCAAGCTCAGACTTGTGGAGCAGATTTGGTGACTGTACAGGTAAAAAACACTGAGGAGAATCAGGCAGACTCACTAACTTGATCCTGGAGTAGTATGTGTAGTGCCTGGCTTGGTGAAAGGTTTGTAAAGATGATTTTATTGTCAATAGAGAAAGGAATGTTTGGATTTGTCACTCCCCTTATATTAGAATTTTTTGAAAATTTTAGCAAAATTATTATTTATCAATGTGATTTAATTTTCATTTTATTAACAGTGAAATTATAAGTATCGTATCTTTTTAATTTAACAATTGTTCTTGTTAGTAGCATTTAATAACTAAATGAAATATGCAATTAAATCGTCTAGAGTATAAGTAAATATTTCTTCAGTCTCTAAACATTCAGATATAAAATTTTGTTTCTTACGTGAAAATAATAATATGAATACTACATTCTTCTTTAATATGCATTGTATATAAATCTTTAAAGTCTTATGTATATCCTGAAGCTATTTTTCATAAATTTACAATCAGGTGATTAGAAAATTGAGTTGTAATTATGAATACTTTTATTTAAATAAATGAAAATTTTAAGTCATTTTAGAAATTAAGGGATATATTTGAAGGGATTGTTTTAATTTCTGTATAAACATATAGATAAGACTACTGTGGTTCCTAGAAAAATTTACAAGTAATATTGTAACATGTCAAATACTCTTAAATCTCTTCCCCTTGAAGAAAGTGCAGAATTAAGTTGATAAGTATATTGTAATGCATCATTCCTTCTGCTCTCCCTTTTCTGTCTTTGGTGTCCTTCCATCAACATCAAAAATTCAGTGAAAATGATGGGAAAATGAGTCAGGAAATGAAGAGGGTAAGATTTATCAGAGCAGGTAATTATTTAAGGCAAACTCATACATTCTAAAGTTACTTTATCATCGACGAGGTGTGGAAGATGGCTAGTACTAAAAAAGCAGAGGAACCAAAAATGTTTGATGAATGGATGCGATCAACAAAAGACAAATGACCACTAAAGTCTGACTTGTTCACTTAGGAGCTCCTAAGAAGCATTTATGCAAGGAAGTTGCTGGGCTTTCAATGCTTTTGGTCAAGTCCTCATGAAATTCATTCTTTCCTCAAATTTAGCTGCAAAAATACAAAATTAATCATTATGCAGTTCAGATTTCACAGAAATATACACATAAACACTGACACCCTCACTTTTTTCAGTTTGATAAACATGTATTCCTGTTGGATTGCGTAGTTTTAATTTTTAAACCCTATTTAAGTACAAATCAATGGAATAACAAGAAGTCATGATATGAAAGGAAATCGGGTCTAATTCTCTAGTTATTAAGTTATTAGAAAATATGATTTGTCTTGTGATTGGGAGCTAATAAAATTAATGTCTGTCAAAGTAGTTTATCACACACACAATTTGGAACAACAATTAAGGGGAAAGAGGCCATAAATTTTAAAAAATGCAAATGGATACATAGGAGCGCTCGGAGGGAAGAAAGAAGTAGGAGAAATGAGGAGAAATGGTATAATCATCTATAGTGTCAAAGTAAATTTAAATCTGATAATTTTAAGAGTCTAAGAGATCTAGTTTTGAATATTTTGCATATGTAGTCTTCTTTTATTTATTTCTTATGATTTCCTCTGTGATAGAGACTAATTGTTTACACCGTGTCTTGTTTATATAAAAACTGTCATAAATAGGTAGTATAGAAATATCGCTTCCATTGAGTGTTTTTCCTTGTTAGAAGACCCTGCTGGTCAGAGATTGCAGTCTACCGTGGCAGGGCAGCTTTCTCCAGGCTCAGCAACATGAAGGACTTCCTCTCCACTGAGAATTCATGCTCCTTTCTGCCCTTACTTGAAGGATGCCTCTAAGCTCAGAAGACTAACTTATCAAGAGTGACCCTTGACATAGCTTCCTGTGTATGCTCTTCCCTTGTTGTTCACATGGTAGTTGTTCACGTGGTAGTTGAGGAACATTCACCAGGTATTTTCATAGGGCCATGCTGCCACTAACCCAGCTTTATGATAGGAGCATGGCGTTGAATGTAAATTAGATGATTCCCCAGCTACTGTCCCCAAACCTAAATATTTCACAGACTCTGGAATAAAGTTTAGTTGTCTCACTGAAGTTAGCTCTCAGAAGGCTATCCCCATTGTTTTCATAGCTGTCTGAAATCTTTTCTCCTCTTCTGCTTTCTCCACTCTTAAGGATTGGTGACTAATGATCCCTGAGGAAGGAGACCCACACTTCCTAAAACAAAATACTCATTTTTTTCATTATTGAAGTCCAGACTTCTTTATTTTCTCTATTATAGGATACTTGATGTTAGAAATTTATTAAAAAGGTTTTATTGTTATTTCTTTTTCAGCCTTTAGCCATAAAAATGAAAGGAATATTTGAGCACAAAAAGATTGAACAATATACCCTTAAGACTTTTCTCATCACATTTACTATATTTTTAAAATGATCTTTACATGGAATTACTTTGTGATTCAGGCCTTGTGACCTAAACAACTCCCTGGAACCCTCACTTACCATCAGTGTTGTATTAGGGTTTAAGTCTGAGGTGCCAAATCTAGGGAGCATGTTCAGACCCTAACAGTTTCTTAACTGGTAGCCTGCACATTTGAGATAGTTAGAAAATCCACTTGTAAATTATGCAATTAAAAAAGGCACAACTCCAAAGAATGTACATCCTCCAGAGAGTTTATTCTTTTCTTTCTTCCTTCCTTTCTTCCTCCTTTCCTCTCTCCCTCCCTTCTTTCCTTCCTTCCTTTAAATTTCTCTCAAGAAGGTGAGGTAGCTAAAGACACAACTCATAGAAGTGTTTGCCTGATTGACAAGGTCGTGCACCCTAGTACCAAAATAAAAATAAAAAAATTCAAGGAAAGAAGGAAGGAAAGAAGGAAGAAAAGACAGGCAGTGATGAATTTCTTTATGCTAATCAGTATAAGCAGAGACCTACAGAGTCATTTTGGAGAAAATAAGCATCACAGAAAGACTGATTCAGAGTTCCCATGTGTTTCAAAATGTAAATGATCATTCTACATTTTTTATCAGTTAGCTATTTTCTAGGAAATACTGTACAATAGATTACTTACTTGAATTATTTATAGTAACATCATACTATAGCCTGATTGAAATGCATACTTTATAGGCAACATATTAAAGTATGAGAACTAAGAGTTACCTCTAGGGATATTGTGCTCAGATATAAATATAGCTTTAACTTTTCTACAGTGACACTACTTCCTTCAGGATATTATCTTTTGCACTTATTCTGCCTCACCAGTCACATTCTGATCAATCCTTGGTGCTTTCATCAGGATTAGATTAATTGGAGATGGAAAATTTAAAAGCCTCGTGGGATCAGACAGGCCATGAAAAATAAATGAGAAGAGTCTGATACACGAAAAACAATAGTTGTTGGTTTGTGTTAAGGAGTGTGAAAAATAAAGAAATAAAAACACAACCTAGACAAGAAGATGAGCTAATGATTTTCAGCTTTAATTAGTTGATACACCAAGGACTTTAGACTTTCTTAGACAGTCATTGCCTTTTCAGCTTTTAAAATATGAAAATAAAACCATTTCTGTTTTTATTTATAGAAAATCCTATATGCTTTCATGATTGAATCTACTGGTAAGAATTATTCTTTATTTTATTTTTGGTTAAAATATATGACCCATAAAATTGAATACATAAAATTACAGTGTTTTAAATGTTGTAGTGCCAATCAAATGCACTTGTGTAGTTTAAAATATAAATTTTAGGTCCTTTCTTAATGAGTTTTCCCTTTAAGCTTTAGTCACTTCCAGAATCATATTAAGGTCATTTAATGTCTGCTTATTGAGAAAAAAAAAAAACAAAGGCTATTTTAAATTTTAAGTTAGTTGAGGAAACTGGTGAATTGGGGGACGGATGGTGCTTTCTGTGAACACCCACAGTTCACCTCTGCCAGCAATCTCTGATAACGATAAACATTTTGTACTAAATCCTCTGGAATGAATTCTGCGTCCACAGGCTGAATATCTTTATGTGTCTATAAACCCCTCAAAGGAATTAACTCTCCTTACTGAGGTGAAGGGAGCTCATCTGGGCTCTTGCTTTCCTTAAATGTCCAGAATCTCAATACTTACACATGGATTGTTTTCATTTGATGATGATTATTACCTTTAAATTCTAGTTTACTTGCTTTTTATGTTTATTTTGTTTAATTGCATTTTAACTTAAATTTTGCTAAATTGTTATGACAGTCTTATTTATTTGTTTATTTATTTATTATGTATACAATATTCTGTCTGTATGCCTGAAGGCCAGAAGAGGGCGCCTGACCTCTTTACAGATGGTTGTGAGCCACCATGTGGTTGCTGGGAATTGAACTCAGGACCTTTGGAAGAGCAGGCAATGCTCTTAACCACTGAGCCATCTCTCCAGCACCGACAGTCTTATTTTATAACTGAAGTTGGCCTCTAACTCACCTTGGCCATCCTGACTGATGGAATTAAAGGTACATGACAACATACATAATGATACAGGTTTACTTATTTATTTATTTTGGTTCTTCAAGACAGGGTTTCTCTGTGGCTTTGGAGCCTGTACTGGAACTAGCTCTTGTAGGCCAGGCTAGCCTGATCTTCCTGCCTCTGCCTCCCGAGTTCTGTGATTAAAGGTGTGTGCCACCACAGCCCAGCTTGGGTTTATTTTCTTTTATGTTAGATTGTGTGTGTGTGTGTGTGTGTGTGTGTGTGTGTGTGTGGTTTTGAGCATCAAGGAAATATTCTTAAAGGTAGATAACATCAGAACTTGTGATAGAACTAATATCTGATTTGATTTAACGCCCAACCCATGAGATGAAACCTATACCCAACGCTGCTTGGGTGACCAAGGATCTGAGGCTAGATATACCAAAGACCATATGTGGAAAGTAAATACGAATGTTCTGTTTAAGGAACAAAGAAATAAAATGGTTCTTAAATGCATCCTACTAGACTCATATATCAGTGCCTTACTCAGCATCATTAGAGATGTCCACTCTTGTAGTAAATGTGAACAAATACAGAGACTCGGAGACAAACAAAATGCAGAGTGTGAGAGATCTTGGAACAAGCAGTCTAAAATGGGATGTCTCTATCACATTTCTCCTCTCAGGGCTCAGGGAACTCTGCAAAAGAGGCGGCAGAAAGAGTGAAGAGTGAAAGCCAGAGGGAATGGGAAACACTAATAAATTAAGGTCTTCTATACAGAGCATGAACCTCAGATACATAAACTCACAGAAACTGTGGGAGCATGCACGGGGCCTGTGTGGGTCTGCACCAGACAGGTTTCTAGAGCTGAAAATGTAACTCTTAACTCATCTCTGACCTAGAATCTATCTCCAAATTATAACCTTTTAAAAGGAAAAATTAGTTTTCCCCAAAAGAATCACTGGAGAAACAAACGACCCTTAAGGTTAGGCTTCATGTCCAGTAGTAGATGGCCATCACAAGACGAATGCAGCGACGTTGGGAGGTTTTTTTGTCTCATAATAAGAAAGAGTTGGGCTCTCTCTCTCTCTCTCTCTCTCTCTCTCTCTCTCTCTCTCCTCTTTTAAATTTATGGGTTCCTTTCATATATTTTATGCTGTTCAATTTTTTATTTTTATGGTGTTTCTGTATATACAAACTTGTGTGCCTTTGTGTATATATGTGACTTGTATTTTTCCTTTGCTCTTTTTATATTTATTTTGAACCAGTTGAAATGTGCTTAATATTTTTTTATAATTATCCAAGTTAGATAATTACACATGTTTGTTTTCTAATGAGATTTAGAAATTGTGTGGATTTGGATGGGAGGGAGGGAAATTGGGAAAGAACTAGGAAAAGCAGGGTGACAGAAACTTTAATCATAATATACTGTATTTTAAATTTATTTTCAATAATTTATAAAATAAAATAAAGCAAATAAAAATAATTTAAAATAAAGAATGAAATAAATTAATAGCATGAATAATACATTAAGAATTCAAGTGTCACTCACTCCTTGTCATTGTTTTGAAATTTAAACCATTATGTCCCTTAACTCATTTCTCTTTCTACAAAAGCAAAATTTACATAAACATATTGTAAAAGTCTCCCACAATATAAAGCTATTATAATTTATTAATCACAGCTTTTCCTGAGAAGCTGTAATTCTTTTGATAAACTCTTAGTGGTGGCTGTGTAAAACAGCTGCTAAGTATTAATGGTACAGTAAATAATTTATTTTGAACTAAGCAAACACAGTCTGAGAGTGCAAAGTTACCTTGTATGCTATGAACACCTAAGAAGTAGTTCCATTCCTTCAGAATGCTGAATGGTAGTTTGCAAACATAAGGGTAGGCAGTTCATGGACTTCATGAAGATTATAATACCCCCTAGAGATTGCGGATGTGACACAATTCTTAATTTTGGGTTTGGTGGAGAATAGAGACCACCAAACTTAGAAGTACTTTATATCTACCTCACTATCTAATAGATTTGAGCATTTTAGAAAAGATATGATGGACACAGTGAATGATTCTTATTCTTATTATCATTTTTGGCACAGGGTTTCTCTGTTTAGCTTTGGAAGCTTATCCTGGAACTGACTCTGTTGACCAGGTTGGACTTTAACTCACAGAGATCCACCTATTTCTGTTTCCCACATGGCGAATGATTATTTTTTGAAAGGACTTATGCTTATACAACATTATTTTGGAATTCAACCATCAGTATTCCATCATTCTAAAGTGACAACATTCTATTCAAACAAAGGCAGTATAAAGAATGTTTAATAATAATGGCTTCTTCGGAGACCTTCAACTTCAAACCAATGATACACTCCATTTTAGTGAGAGTCAAACTCTAAATATAAGAAACCATATGTAATCAAACTCCAAGAATAACTCCATGCAGAAATTTCTGTGTGTGCAAATTCTTTCCTATGAGTATTCTAGAAAGCATGGAAGTTAAGGAGACATAAAACAAAGCTCAGTTTTAACAGTATTTTTTTCTCCCTGTGTCTGCTCCACAGTACCCTCTGCCATATACTACAGTCTTTCAGTTTGTCATTATCCTCTTTTCCTTCCCTCCCTCCAGCCAGAAAACACAGACTCTTCAAGGGAAGTAGATACACACAGAGAAGCAGCCTTTTGGTTTAGAGAACATGGTCATAGGATATACATATACACATGTATGCACAAGTACACACATACATGTGTGTTTATATAAATATGTACATACATACACATATATACATCAATGCTGGACATTGTCAAGCTGGCAGATATGAACTTGAATGTCTGAAATCAATCGATACCCAAATGAGACAGTCACCTAAAATCTGCAAGGTATCCTTCCTAGAAACAGACAGGTGGAAATCAGTTGCCTGAGTACGCAAAGATGACTGGACTTCATCTATGAGAGACAGCACACAGACAGGAAGAACCTGACTTTTCATAGTAAAAGTGCTAGGAGGGGAAATGAGCTTAGTACAGGCCTGAAGATTGATAAAGAGAGTGCCATCAAGTCTCACTTTGTAGTCTCAATGTCTAAAGACAATAATGAACCAGCATGGAAGATGAACATGCCTTGTCTCCAGTAGCACCTGATAACATCATCATGAGATATGGTGCTGATGAAAAGTTTTATAATTTAGAAGGGAATTAATCATCATTGATCAATCCTTCTAAACACATTTATCTTATTATTCCTACAGCCTATCAAAATGCAGATAAGTCTTTTAGTCTACCATTTTGTATTATATTACATATCTGAAGTAACTTGGAAGCATATCAAATCTTACTAGAAAGTAAATGATCATGGAGATTTGTATTTGATGAATTTGAACCACAGACTTTTTAAAAAAAAATAAACAATTACTTTTAAAGTTCAGTTAACTAAGTAACAGATAAAAATCTGTCTACATATGACTTTTTAATACTTTCCTGCAAGACACAAACACACTAATGCCATATGGAGATATGAAAGATGTAATATCACATAATAAAACAATCACCATAATGTGTGATCTCAGTATGTAGCTCATTCTCATTTAAAGAGATTAAACATAATAATTATACCAAAATCATTGATAATTATTCCTGTAAGATTTCCTACTGAAATTGTGGCTTTATAACCTAACTCATGGGTTCATGGCCAATCTTGATTTCACATTGTCAAAATCAGAAATAGCTAGTGAGTTTCATGCTATCTCAGTCACTTGGACAAATTTTTACAACACACTGGTTAATTCTTTTAAGTAGAGGGAATAACATTTTTGTGAAATTATAGTTTGAGTTAAATAAGGCTGCAATGCTGCTTAGTATCATGATCCTCATGAAGTTAACAAAATAAAGTACTGAAAATTCCACCACAATAAGCACTTTACCTGAAAAAATATATTTATTTTAATCTATGTATATATGTTTCTACTTTGAATTATTGTTAAGTGACTTTATTAGGAGATATGTAATCCTCTCTCTCTCTCTCTCTCTCTCTCTCTCTCTCACACACACACACACACACACACACAATGTCTTAGAAGTCTTTTAGCATGCCGGTTATATCTTCAAACATTAAAATCTCCCTAACTTTTTACTTTAAAACAAACTTTCTTGCTTTCTATGAGTCACTTCATCTAATTTTTAGAATCCTTTGTAGATCCCAAGAGGATAATATGTCGCCTTTTTAGTCACATAGAAATGGCAGCAGAAAATAAAGAGTGATGAGAGGATACACCAGAGGCTTGCAGAATTACCTGGGATGTCTTTAACTTGTCATGTAACAAATGCCACCAACTTCCTCCTCTCATGTGAAATGATTCTTTGCGTGATATAAATGTTGTAACAGTAACTATCTAAGGACATACTGTGACAAGAGGTCAGCTATATTAATGGTGGAGACATTTTTCTTAAGATATCAAATTTCCTGCTTTAAAAAAATTACTGTATTCTGTTGTGTACTATAATGTATCAAGGTTTCAAGGTCAGATGACTTTCTAAAAATGGGTACACACAATTTATCAAACATGAGCTGCTCGACAAAGCATTAAATAAAAGCTTTTTAAAATATTATAAATTTTAACAAATTCAAAGAGAAAACTGAATATACAGTATAGAAAATGAATCCTGCTCCAGCAAATATTTCACTTTAAGGATGAACCCATATAAATGCGGGATTCAAATACATACACCAATTTTAGAGAAACATTATAAAATCATTTTCTTTTTCTTACCAGTGTGAAGTCTCAGGTACATTAAAGAATTTGATGATCTTACAGCATCAACTTTCATTCTCTTTCATTACAGTACATTGAAGACATTAGGATGAAAGAACTTAAAAGCTAGATATTCAGATTTGTGTTTTTGAACCTAACATGCCCAGTACTTCAGGGAGAGTACTTCAAGTTCTTATTTGACATATTATTTAACCTATACTTTATATACGCTTCTACTGAAATATGGCTTTACACAAAAACAGTATTCCAGAAGAAGTGCCTATGGGTCATGCATTGAGTGGTTTTCTTATTTGTAAAATCATGTGTGAAATTATAAGAGATACCTACTTTATTTATCTTTCTAACCTATACTTGAACATTGACCCACATTGGAAGCATAAATACACCTCCAGATACAATGACTGTATCCTAAATATATGTGCCTCCCTAAAAATTCACATGTAGAAATTCTAACCCCAAAGCTGACATTAGGAGGAATAGCCTTGTGAAAAACTCATTACCTTCTGTTGAAAAGATGTCAAAGGGAATTCAGCATCTCCATCTACTGTGAGAGAACAAAGGTAGAAGCTGGCACATATAAAACATAGAATGACACTTGGTTAATAAAGAAGCTGCGTTGTGCCTATAGCAGGGAACAATATAGCCAGGTGGAAAATCTAATCTATAGAGAGAGTTCGCAGAGTCAGAAAGATGCCATGTAGCCTCTGAAGGAAAGAGATGCCGGAGAACCTTAACACTAAACCATGAGCCTCATGGTGGTATATAGATGAATAGAAATGGGTTATTTCAAGATGTATGGGTTAGATAAAAATATGCCCTAGCTATTGGCCAAACTGTGCTTTAATTAATACCGGTTTTATGTGATTATTTCGAGTCTGGGTGGCTGGGAAATGAACAAGCTGCCTCTGCCTACACAAGCTTTTGTTCTTAAGACAAAGAAAACAAAAACATGTTACTGGAATAAAAATTCCTGATTCATGGTTTCAAACAGATGGGTGACTACTTAGTGGCCATAAAAGCAAAGTTAGAGATTAAGTTCTACAGTGGGATGTATTTTACCAAAACACAAGACCTATTTAGAAACTGTTGTCAGAAGTTTCTGTCCCACCCAGTTCCACAGCTGTTCAGTCCCAAGGAAACACACAGAGTTCTACATTAGTTGTAAACTGGTTGGCCTATTAGCTCAGGCTTATTATTAACTCTTACTTCTTAAATTAGCCCATAATTTTTGTCTGTGTTAGCCATGTGGCTTGGTATCTTTTATGGGTGAGGCATTCTCATCTTGCTTCTTCTGTGTCTGGGTCACAACTACAGACTTAGTCTTTCCTCCTCCCAGAATTCTCCTATTCTGGTCTTCCTGCCTATAATTCCTGCCTGGCTACTGGCCAATCAGACTTTTATTAAAACAATACAACTGACAAATCTTTACAGGGTACAAGATCATTGTCCCATAGCAGGAAACCAGCTCCTCATCTTCAATTTCCTTTCTAAGACGTGATTTGCATGTTGGTGATCTATATACTCTCTGCCTGATTCCTACATTTTGGAAGGGTATTGTATATTGTTTGACATTGCTTTTTGGAAGTATGCAGTTTGCTTTGGGTTTTATAAGGGATTACAATATAGAGACTGTCTTGAGTCTCAGAAGAAAACTTTTATTTTCAAACAGTTTTAAAGCAGAAAAACTGCAGTAACTTTTGAATACGGGAAAAAGCATTTTACATTAGATTAAGCAATGAGATCTTAGGGTCCAGTATGGAGTGTAGAGATTTGAATAACAAATGTTCCCTACAGTTGGGGTTTTGAACACTTGGTCCCCATGTGGTGGCCTTCCTGGGAGAAGCATATTATGGAGGCCACTTTGTGGTTAAAAGTCTCACTACACTTCCTCTTGACTTGGTTTGCTTTGTGATTGCTACACCTGCACAGGCTGCCATTTTCTGTCTTCCCTAACATGTCTCTTATGTCTCTGGAATTGCATGCCAACATGAACTTTTTTTTTTTTTTTTTTTTTTTTTTTTTTTTTTTTTTTTGGTTTTTCGAGACAGGGTTTCTCTGTGGCTTTGGAGCCTGTCCTGGAACTAGCTCTGTAGACCAGGCTGGTCTCGAACTCACATAGATCCGCCTGCCTCTGCCTCCCGAGTGCTGGGATTAAAGGCGTGCGCCACCATCGCCCGGCTCCAACATGAACTCTTTATTATATAAGTCACCTTTGTCGCGGTGTTTTATTCAGAAATAAAAAAAGAAATGAAGAAAAAAAAAAAACAAAAACAAAAATGTAACTAAGGAAGCCAGTGATTCTATTCATGTGAATATTGTAAATCAAAAGGACAATAAAACAGAAATAAATATAGTCTTAAACTTAATCAAATATGTCATACCTGCAATGTGTTTTTATGTTGACCTACTTTGGTTTGGCTGCGTAGTAATGAAACTCACAGTAAAAAGTTACTGTGGGCTGTGAACTCCTGTAGTCATCATGCTGGAAATGGTAATGGTGTCACTTATGAAAACTTCTCAAGTCTTCCAAGCTTATGCTTTGCCATATTGGTTTCTCTGGATCTACTGACCTGTAAAATGCTTGAATCACAATTGACAGAATCCTCAATCTATTTATAATTCCAAGTTGAAACTACTCACACAATATATTTGCCAATAACAAGGAGTAAGCAGTACTATGACTATTACCTACACAGAATAGATCACGTAGTGTGTTACCCACACTTTAATAAGCATTATGCTTCTCTTTCAAACTTTGAATGAGATCTAACAACATCTACCAAACCAATAAATGCCGTTTATTTTGGAAAATTATTTTTGAAGTGTCGCATTAAGTTTAAATGTATATAATTTTAAATACCTTCACATTATTACAGTTTTTACTTTTTATAATTGAGTAAAATTTTGTAGTGCTAAGCCTCTAACCCAGTGCTTCTCACATTGTTGATAATCACCCAACCGCTCATCTATAACTTAACCTAGTAAAGCCTTTTAAACATGTGCTTCAATACAGCAACTTCAAAGAAAGACAAGTAAAACCATTTATTTTTTTAAAGTTGATACAGAATATGCATAGGCGTGTTGTTCCAAAACGTTTTTCACAGTATAAAGAAAATAAATATTTTTGAAGGAAGCATTTAGAAATCTTTTCCGTTTTAAGTTTCAACATACACTTTGGTCATGCACTAATTAGAGATGGTGTGGTGGGATGCTGTGTTTAAAGTGCTGCTATTTGGAATGTTTCTGCTGCATTTCAAAATGTGATCACACACCGAGTTAAAAGCTTTTTTCACAAGCATCTTTACTTCCAGTGTCTACAGTTCCATAAAATAATTTAGCTTTCTTGTCAATGTGGTTATTAAATCGTGCTTATTCTTACTGCTCATCCAGCCTGAGGAAGCAGCGGGATGCTGTAGTGACAAAGCGGTATAAACACTGTCCTCACAGAAAAATTTAAATGGTAAGAAATAAAGTCCAAACATAAATATTAATGTTATGTTAGTTAATGTGAATTCATATTATTGCCAATGCAATTTTGATTGTCAAATGATAGCATAGAAATTTTAATATAAAACATTAGCTATAGAGGAACAAATTCTATTGCTCAAATAAATTTTAGGTAATTGTTAAATTACATATCATCCCCCCAAATTTTCACTATATATAGATACTCATACATATATAAGCACAGACATACAAAGCATGTATATATGTATGTATATATACTAAGCATGACACTTTTAACATGTTAATTCTTTACATTTGTCTCTGTCAGAAATGTACTGAATGAAACCCTGGGGGAATCAGAAGATTGTTTTCATCAAAAGTAAAGCATTTCTGCTAAAGCCAAAAGTTTGCCACAGTGAAAATAAGAGGAATACAATGAAGTTCAGATGATTTTTGTCATCTGTGTGCTTTATAGTTTTTGTTTAGATTAATGGCTGAAACACACTGGGCAGCCTCTAAACATTTTTTTTGTGTGTGTGAAAACTTGTAGGAAATAATTGATCACATTAGCAAAATTAAAGAAATCATTTTCAATATAATGTGTTGCTATGTATTCATATCAACATAGCTTTTAATTAATTTCTAATTTTTAGAATGAAGAATGACAGAAGAAAAGCCACCTGGCATTTGAGGCTTACATATTTTTACAGGTGTTATCATCCACACATTATCTACCATTTTCAAATTAAATGTACACATTTGGGAATTTCACTGTCTTTTCTTGAGAAGATATTTACTTACAAACATAGCCAGCCTCACTGAACACAGTTTTCAAGCAAATTATTGTCTCCCATTGACCATAAGCTTGTGAGCACAAAAATTTCTCCAGAAATTAAATAACCACTCCCAATGATAGAAATATTACAAGCCAGTCTATTTCATTTTCATTTTATTTAAACATACAGCATTCTATTGATTTGATGAATTTGTTATTGGATAAATTTTAATGTTTTCTTTGTAATTACAGTACGTGGTAAATGTATGAATTCAAATATTCATGTATCACTCACGTTTTACTTCAGAGGACTGGCCAGTGGAAGATACACTAAATAAATAGTGGTTTATTTTGTTGTTCCATCATTTACACTCAGATAACACTAAAATCCATTACTGTTTCTTTCATAACACTGTATTAATTCACTTTAAATGTTGCTACTTAGTGAAAATAAGACAAAACAAACTCCAAAAATACAATACCATAAATATTTTAAAAATACACTCATACCATACAAGCGTTTTTCTGTATTGAAAGAGCAAATGAACACATGAACTAGTGTTCCTACATGAGCTGAAAGATTATTCTGTGAAATAGGTTTTGCAAAGCGTAAGACTGCAAATTCTAACCCTGTTGATATAACTTTAATATTAATGGAATTTTAAGTAAAACTGAAATAGAGTCTGTTATTTCTTCAAAAAATTTTCACTGGCTGAATATTTCTTTTCATGACTAGCATAAAATAAACTTTTTAAAAGGTAGAATTATGCAGATCACTAGAAAGTGCCAACAGAATAACCGAGGAATGACTGCTTCCAAGATGAATATGCTTGGATTAATCATCTGCCCAGAGAATGTAAAAGCAGAAAATTAATCAGTATGGTTTCCTCTACATTGACATTTTTAAATTTATTCTGTTTATGTATAAAAAATATTCAAGATTACAGCCAACTTCAAAAGGAAAATAACTATATTTAAGTCTGTTAATGATAAGGACAGTATTTTTTCTAATTTGGAGGGATTTCTGAGTAATATTTACTCATTTTTCATTCTCAAAGTGTATCAAACACATACTGCTTACATATTATCCTGGTTAGGTCATTCATATTATAATCACTGTACTGAGTAATTAACATTTAAAATTAATAAGATTGCTTTCATCAAAAGTAAAACAGTATTTCTAAAGTCAATAATTTGACTGGGTATAAAAAGGGGAACAGATTAGACACCAACAAGTGTTGGTATCAAAAAGCCGAAAGTCTTCAGACTTTATTAGCAAGAATGTTTCTGCTATCACACTCTTTAGAGTACATGTGGGTATGTTGTGAAATATTGGTTTAAGATGTATTACATTCATTTATTTGGTGAAATATTTTTTAATGATGTGAAGATAAGTTGTGTTTTTCTTTTTATGTTGCTTTTGTTTAACTCTCTGAAGCTCTGTTACTTTGCCTGCCTAAAACACATGATTAGTCTAGTAAAATTTGAACAGCCAATAGTTAGGCAGGAGAGGAATAATCTGGGATGTCAGGGGAGAGAATAAATAGGAGGAGAAATATAGGTTCAAAAAGAAGAGGAAGGAGCGATAAGAGGAGGAGAGGAGGTCACCAGGGGCCAGCCATTGAGCCACACAACAAGGTTGGAAGTAAAAGGGGAAGAAAGACATTTAGAATAAAGAAAGGTAAAAAGTCCAGAGACAAAAATGTAGATGAAGTGAAATGGGTTAATTTAAGTTATAAGAGCTGGCTTGAAACAAGCCAAGTTAAGGGCAGACATTTAAAGTAAGAATAACCTGAAGTGTATTTATTTGGGAGTAGGTAGCAAGCTCCCAAAAAGAAAAAAAAAAAAACCTGCATGACTACATGGGTACATAGATTTTCTCAAAAGAAAGTACTATATAAAGATGGATTAAAATGAAATAACAATAACTATGAATAATTATAGGATATATTATATATGCATCATAAAATACTGTTGTAAAAATAGATCCATATAACCATAATATTGATAAAGAGAGTTGTAACTGGATTTTTGAGACCCATTTAAAAAATAGATATGCAGTTATAGAGGATGAAAGGAGAGTGAAAGAAAAAGGAACTGATCATTTGAGGCAGAGAAAAGTTTATAAAAAACATGTACAGAAAATAAGGGACTAGACATTTCTAAGCATGCAACAATGATGGTTGAAATGTATCAATTATTGGTTTATGCAGATATAAATAGAAAACCTACAATTAAACAGCACTCCAACAATATTTAGAGACTTTTATTTCTAAACAATTATATATTATTTCATTCAAATTTAAAATTGTAATGCAATATGGTTATAATACCATATTCCTAATGCGGTCAAGATCAGCATGGACTTTTATTTTTCCCAAATTTATTCAAAAGTATAAGGACTATAGAAAACCTTCAATACAATTGACAGTAATTGACATTTTGACAGCCCAAAAAAACTAGGTGCAGATTTAAATTGAACATGAATTAACCCCTACATTTTCTTGTTTCTAGCAGCTTCCACTAGACTTTAAGGTGCTATTACTGAGGGGTAGAGTTCATGGAAAATAAGAACAATAGAAAAATGTTGTATTGCCAAAGGTATAAGAAATCTGTGTGATTTGTTAAATTTGATTTTATTTTTACTATCTTTCCTATTTTAAATAAGAATAACCTGTGCCAGCAGAGCTTAGGTTATCGTCTGCTCTGAAGCTTAAGTCATATAATTATTGACAGAATTATTGCTTGTTATTCTTAAGGTAGAACATAACATAATTCTTCTCTGCTATTTTACTATTGACTATATTTACATTCCTACCAGCAGTATGTAAGAATACCCTTTCTGAATGGTATTTATTTATTTATTTATTTATTTATTTATTTATGGTCATAGTCCTTCCGTCTGGAGTGACATAAGACCTCTGTATGATTTTGATTTGCATCTCCTTTATGGCTCGTGACGTTGAATACTTTGTCATACACCCATTTACAACCTGTATATGTATTTTTTTGAGAGATCTCTGTTAAGATCACTTTCATTTAAAATATTTATGTCATTGAGTTTTGTGAGCTCCTATTGTGGTATGAGTTTTATTTTCTTGCTGTTTGTACATTTTAATTTTTAAAATTGAACACATTTAATGGTTATTTTATGATAAATTATGCTTGTATAATGTGGAAGCATTAAATCAAAACAATGAGTATTTTTGTGCTAGGAATCTTTTTGTCTTGATTTTGAAATATATTAAAAACTTGCCAACTCTAATCATTGATTATACATATAGTACTAGAATTTCCATATCTGACTGACATGTGCTTACTTCATTGATCTAGATATCAGGAAATTATTTACACAAACACAAAAAAAGAAAAAAATTAAGGCACATAAAGATGTAAAGAGGCATTCTGGGTAAAACTTTATGAAGCTTGAGTCGTGTACAGGATCTACCTCCTCAGAAAGCATTAAACATAAGACTCAGAGTCTTGAATACTAACTAAATTGGAGTGTAGATAAAGGACAAAGTTCTAGGACAAGTCGGAAATACACATTTGGCTCTAAATGTCACTTTTTAAAGGGCATGTGCAAACTAAACTACATAATATTTAGAATGTGTAGCACTTCAAAATTCAGTACAAAATTTACTGCAGTAGTATTGGATGCAATTCAAATTTGGGTGCTAATTTTCATCCAAATATTTATTGATAATTTTCTTCTCCAGAGTTGCACGAGGAGAAGCTCCTAAACTCTTCTTCATTGTTGTATGCTAGTATAAAATACCAATTATTTTGTTTCATTGAAAATTTGATATTATGTAACACCAATTGAGCACACCAAGAATTTTTTTCTGAAAATCCTTGTATTTATAGAGTAGGCAGCTATTAATGAGGGAGAAAGAATGTCATGCTATGTACAAACAGAAGCAGATATCAAGATCTTGTATCTAGGAATAATGTTTCCTATTAATTTTCATGTCCTGTAAGAGATTTGATCATCAATTTTAAGAGGGAGGCGAAAGAGATTTAGTTCATCAAATGATGATATTTAATATTAAATGGAAAATGAAGTTAGACATAAAATAAAGTGGACAAAACTTTTGACAGTCTTTGAACCAGTTGTTTCCATGGATTCCTCTGGCTGCTTTCACATCATTCCAGGTAAATTATCTGAGACCAATGATAATACTGTTAACATAATGCAAAGCATATAAAAATGATTTTTAATTCATAGTCCTTGTGCTTAGTCATTATGTCCTAGATAAATCTTTGCAACATGCACTTAAAGGCTTAAATAGAATGCACTTATTGATAGACATAATCTGAAGATACTTTTGTCTTAACTTGTGTAAATAGGTAGATAATTACCTGGCTTGAATAATATTAAGGCTATCTTAGTCAACAGTTTACAAAACTAAGGATAAAATTTCTAAGCACTGATTACTGGTTAGAGGAAATAGCACCAAGCCATCACTCTGGAACGAGACACCCTAAATTTACTGTAAGGTCATTAATTGTGATTTGTTAAATCCTGTTTTCAGAAAATCTAAGTTCTGTAAGTTAAGTGTTTAGTAGTGGGCTTTACCATAAGAATAATATCCTTTATTGCAAGAGTCGATCCAAATTGGCCTTTTGATATCCTATACAGAGCAGCACCACTTAGGAAAAACAATCTGTTTTTTTTTTTTTCATTTTGTTTACAAAATTTTAATTCTACCCTTGACCATTTACATGTGAGTGGTCCTAGCATTTTTTTTACCCACTGTTAATCAGTGAAAACTGGAGATCCTGATGATTCCTTTTGATGCAAATGGAGAAAAGCTTGTCCTAGACATCCAGCCCAGAAAAAAATGATCTACCTGGATAGGGGATCAGTGTGGCACCCACCTCCTTTTCCTGTCCCCTATGTAGTCCAGTGCAGAGCTGATACAGGAACTGAATTTTGTGTTCTTATAAGCTGAATGGAAGGTGTTGATTAATACTCTAGACTTTCCAAAGGTTTGAGAACATAAACAGGATGAAATCTTGTCAGTTTATCAGAAAGAAAATATTTTGACTTAATTCAGCTGGTTACAGATCTCCAATCTGACCTAAAAGGATTCTTTATTTTTTTATTTAAAAAATTTCCGCCTCCTCCCCGCCTCCCATTTCCCTCCCCCTCCTCCTACTCCTCTCCCTCTCCCCACACTCCTCTCCCCCTCTCCCCACACCTCTCCCTCTCTCCCTCCTCTATCCCCCCTCCCTCTGGAGTCTGAAGAGCAGTCCCATTCCCTGCCCTGTGGGAAGTCCAAGGTCCTTCCCCCTCCATCCAGTTCCAGGAAGGTGAGCATCCAAACAGGCTAGGTTCACACAAAGCCAGTTCATGCAGTAGGATCTAAACCTAGTTCCATTGTCTTTGGCTTCTCATCAGCCCTCTTTGTCCGCCATGTTCAGAGTCCAGTTTTATCCCATGCTTATTCAGTCCCAGTCCAGCTGGCCTTTGTGAGCTCCCAATAGATCAGCCCCACAGTCACAGTGGGTGGGTGCCCCCCTCGCGGTCCTAACGTCCTATCACCATGCACAAAACTCAAATCCAAATGGATCAAAGACCTCAATATCAATCTGAACACACTGAACCTGACAGAAGAGAAAATGGGAAGTACTCTACAACTTATGGGCACAGGAGATTACTTCCAACATATAACCCCAGCAGCAAAGACATTAAGGGCAACATTGAATAAATGGGACTTCCTGAAACTGAGAAGCTTCTGTAAAGCAAAGGACACTGTCACAAAGACAAAAAGGCAACCCACTGACTGGGAGAAGATCTTCACCAACCCTGCAACAGATAAAGGTCTGATCTCCAAAATATATAAAGAACTCAAAAACTAGATTAAAATGCTAATTAACCCAATTAAAAATTGGGGCACTGAACTGAACAGAGAATTCAAAACAGAAGAAATTCAAATGGCCAAAAGACACTTAAGGTCATGTTTAACCTCCTTAGCGATCAGGGAAAAGCAAATTAAAACAACTTTGAGATACCATCTTACACCTATCATGATGGCTAAAATCAAAAACCCCAATGATAGCCTTTGCTGGAGAGGTTGTGGAGTAAGGGGTACACTCATCCATTGCTGGTGGGAATGCAAACTTGTGCAACCACTTTGGAAATCACTGTGGTGATTTCTCAGGAAATTCGGGATCAACTTACCCCAAGACCCAGTAATACCACTCTTGGGAATATACCCAAGAAATGCCCTGTCATATGACAAAAGCATTTGTACAACTATGTTTATAGAAGCATTATTTGTAATAGCCAGAACCTGGAAACAACCTAGATGCCCTTCAATAGAAGAAGGAATGAAGAAAGTGTGGAATATATACATAATAGAGTACTACTCAGCAGTAAAAAACAATGAGATCTTGAATTTTGCATGCAAATGGATGGAAATAGAAAACACTATCCTGAGTGAAGTAACCCAGACCCAAAAAGATGAACATGAGATATACTCACTCATAATTGGTTTCTAGCTATAAATAAAGGACATTGAGCCAATAATTTGTGATCCTAGAGAAGCTAAATAAGATGAACCCAAAGAAAAACATATAGTCATCTGCCTGTATATGGGAAGTAGACAAGATTGCCTGGCAAAAACTGGGAACTTGGGGTGGGGTGGGATGGGGGTAAGGGGAAATGGGGTGAGAACAATGAGAAGGGGAGGATGAGGGGAGCTTGGGGGAATGGGATGGTTGGGATAAAGGAAAGGTGGATATGGGAGCAGGGAAGTATATATCCTAATTAAGGGAGCCATCTTAGGGTTGGCAAGAGACTTGACTCTAGAGGGTCTCGCAGGTGTCCAGGGAGATGTCTCCAGCTAGTAACTTGGGCAACTGAGGAGAGGGAACCTGAAATGACTCTATCCTATAGTCATACTGATGAATATCTTGCATATCACCTTAGAACCTTCATCTGGCGATGGATGGAGATAGAGACAGAGACCCACATTGGAGCACTGGAATGAGCTCCCAAGGTCCAAATGAGGAGCAGAAGGAGGGAGAACATGAGCGAGAAAAACAATCTGTTATAGACATTTTGAAATAGTGTAAAACCATTCAAATTTCAGATATGGGCAATCTCATCGCATGAAGGTGTGCCTGATGTAAGTTCTGCCTATCTTCTGTACTTTGCAGTGCATGTACCCTCTGAATTCTTTCCTTAGAGACCACAAGAAGAGGGTGCCTAAGAATAAGCATTGAGGCTGAGATTCCAGGTACAGCATGTATACATGTATATATGTATGTATGTGTATATGAATTTTAATGCATATATCATGCATACATAAGCACAACATATATACATATATATTTACACTGCACACACATATCATACATTCATATGCATAATACACTTATATTCACATAAACATACAATGTACATATATATATCATATATATATATATGTGTGTGTGTGTGTGTGTTGGAGAGAGAGTACTGAAGAACTTTAAAAACTATAAAATATTTTGTGATATTTGTTATTTTTAAGGATGATTTTTTCCTTTTACAAAAATGGAGATTTTATGAAAATATTTGAAGCTTTGACACCAAAAAACAATGGCCACAAGAACTTGCTATTGTAGTAGAAAAAGAAGGCCACTCTCTCTTCTTTTTGTTTTGGTTTTTCAAGTGCTGGGATTAAAGGCGTGCGCCACCACTGCCCAGCCAAGAAGGCCTCAATGTACAAAAACAAACAAAAATATATTTAGACAAATGACTGTTATCTATATCCAGAGACTTTGATTGGGTTTTATTTGAAAATTCCTATCTTTTCAACAACTTGTTTGTATTTCAAGCAATATTACACATCTCATAAAGGCTCTTGTAAATTATCTATTCATCTATGCCATCGGGAACTTACTTTAATCTATTAAGAATTTATGATTTGTGACACATGAAATCTCAGTATAATTTTGAGCTAAAATAAAACCTATAACCTTCTCAATGCAAAACTTAAGGGAGAAAATCTAGGCAGAAGACTGCTTATATAGCTCAGTGGTAGAGGGGACATACTCTCCTTGGAGAGGAGAAGGATTAGGTTTAATAGCATCACCAAGGGAGCCCACAACCACCAGTTCCTCCAGTTGAGGGAATCCTATGTCATCTTCTGGCTGCTTTACCATTGCAGTGCTTCATTCAACTCATTCACATAAATCCATACAGGGACTTAAATATAAAAATAAAGAACAATGACAGTGAGGAAACCAGCAAAAGACCAAACAAGGCCCTCTGATTGTGGGTGACAGTTGTAAGCCTGAGGCAGACTGTGTTGCTCCTGGCAATGAGACCAGGATTTAACCCCACTGCTAGTTCTAGCTTTTTGGATCCCATTCTATTTGTAGGGATACTTTGCTCAACCTATATATAGTGGGAAAGGTCTTGTTGCTGCCTTAAAGAAATGTGCAGACTTTGTTGACTTCCCGTGGGAGCCTTAGCCTCTCTGAGGAGTGAATGGGGAGTGGGATAGGGTGTGGGAGGAGGGAAGGTGGAGGAAGCAGAAGGGGAGGCAATGAAAAATGGATTTGACATGTAAGATGAGAAAAGATAGCTTTTTAAAAAAAATTAAAAAATAAAGTGGCAAGTAAAACTTGAAAAATTAAAGTAACTCAGCAATTTTCAAGGACATTTTGATTACAGGAAAGATCTGTTAAAATAAGAACATCAATGTATTATTTCCAAAAGGAGATGAAAACTTGAATTAATTAATATAGATGGATCTAACAATCATAAATCTATAACAAATTAGTGAATTTGTTTTTAGAGTATATAACCCTATTTCACTCTCCATATATGTACTGGAAGCAGAAAACAACTAGAACTCATAAAGTAAATATCAGCTTTTGATGGGAGCTTATAAGGAAAAATGAACATAAAACTGCTAATCTTCAAAAGTTGCATTTTTAGTGATGAGTAATGATTCCAGGGTATTGATATCTATTCAGAGTGTAGAAGCTTCAAGGGGCAAGGACACACAGCAGCAAAGGCAATAAAAATGCTAATTGATACTAAAGTTAATTATTAAGTCATTAAAAATAATAATTTCCCCTGATTTTGAAATCTGAATTATAATCCCAGCTTGGTGAAAATCAGTCATATTAGCATATTATTGATGGTTTGAACCATCAATATAAAAGGCTCAGAAGACAGCTAATGGCTCATATCATATGAATTTGTACAGCAAATTAAATATAATACTTAATGAAGCATAGAGGCTATTAGTGGCATTACCTATAAACACTTGCAAAAAGAATTTGAAAAAAGAGGATTAATATGTGTTGCTCCAAATTCTCAAGTGACATGTAGCAAGGTCAACCAGAACAGATAAGGAAATATTAGAGCATTGTGAACAGATGGCAACAGTGTTTGATATTAGTCAGTAATGATCCTTATACAGGAATATAGTTCTATTTAGACTAGGACATTTATTGAAAAACAGTATATACCCAAAGATTACCATGAGTTATTTCAGTGTTCACCCTGTAAAATCGACACATGTCTTTAAATAAATATATTCTGATTATTTTATGCCTCTGGGTAATAAAAGAAGTCAAAATGAGTAATACTTGTTAGAATATGAGTGCTTTGTTCAGGCAAACCTCAACTATAATATTATCCTATACCTAATACTCATTCAATAAAAGTTAAGACTGTGTTAGTAGACCATTTTTGTTTAATGATGTTGGTACATCATCGTTATAAAAATAAGACTGAAAAAAAGACACTATAAAATATCATTTATTACATCAATTAAAAATGTATTTCATTTCATATTATGGTTATAGTAATTGATAATCCTGGAGCAGTATATATAAGATAGACAGATAAATATACAAATATACAGATAGATTGTATTAGATTGATCATTACGATTTAACATTGAAAATACTCAACATTTAATGACATCCTTTCTGAAACCAAAATGAAGTGATTCAGGGCCATGTAAATATAGATCTTAGTAAAGACCTCTTTCTTTGAACTTCTCACCTCCAATCTTTCAAATACAAAATGATACTTAAAAACAGTCACGTATTACTTTTTAACAGAGAAGGAATACAGTACTGCCTACCAGTGTTATTATTATTATACATTATTCCATTTTGCTGCTACTTAGATAAAAGAAATTTATTTTGTATACATTCCTCTGGATCCCCATAAATTGAACTGCATATTATTGGCCAAAATTCAAGGCACAGACTTTGTTTCATTATTTGCAAGTAAAAAAGAATGTAATATAACTATTCAGAAATGCATGCTCAGGTTTAATAGTCTTATATTTGGTAATAAACACAACGAATAACTCTGGTTATATAGAACACTTTTAAAAATCAGATATATAGAGAGAAGACATACTCAAGAGACTCAAATTCTTCCTGTTTCATTTTTTTAATTTGCTATTTGCCATAACATAGCAAGTAATAATTTCAAGGTTGATAAAACCACGCTATTTCCACCTTCTTCAAAAGTAATTTGAATAACTCCTTTGAGTTTAGCTCAGATTTAACAGATAGAAACACATAAGATGGTATTTGACAAATTCATCCTAAGTGAAGACATAAGTTATTTTATCTACCTTTCAGGTGAGCTCATGATAAATAGATGTCCTTTCCTCGTTAATAAGGTCATGACTCTCATAGAATCTAGAAAAAAACACACACCTTTTATGGACCAAGTGACTGGTTGAGCAACTGAATGAAATGCTCTCCAGCACCCTCTAAACAATCATTTTAGTTTGCTGTTGCTGTCATTCATTTTATATAACTAATCCTTGTCTTAAACTTATTTAGTCTCTCTTCTTATCATAAATATAACCCCAGCAGCACAGACTCTAACAGAAACAATTAATAAAAGGGCCTCCTAAAACTGAAAAGCTTCTGTAAAGCAAAAGTCAACAAGACAAAGCAACATCCTACAGAATGGGAAAAAATCTTCACTAACCCCACATCAGACAGAGGTCTGATCTCCAAAATATACAAAGAAATCAAGAAATTGGTCATCAAAAGAATAAATAATCCAAAGAAATGGAGTATAGACCTAAACAGAAAACTCTCAGCAGAGAAATCTAAAATGGCTGAAAGACACTTAAGGAAATGTTCAACATCCTTAGTCATCAAAGAAATGCAAATCAAAACAACTCTGAGATTCCATCTTACACCTGTAAGAATGGCCAAGATCAAAAACACTGATGACTACTTATGCTGGAAAGGTTGTGGGGGAAGAGGGAACACTTCTGCATTACTGGTGGGAATGCAAATTGGTACAGCCCCTTTGGATGTCAATGTGGTGATTTTTCAGAAAATTAGAAAACAACCTTCCTCAAGACCCAGTAATACCACTTTGGGTATATACACAAAGAATGCTCAATCGTACCACAAGGACACGTACTCAGCTATGTTCATAGCAGCATTGTTTGTCATAGCCAGAACCTGGAAACAACCTAAATGCCCCTCAACCGAAGAATGAAGAAGGAAAATGTTACATTTACACAATGGAGTACTACACAGCAGAAAAAAATATCCTAAACTTTTATCTGTATCTACTTTAATGTGTTTGTACATATGCTTGCTTAAGAAAATGTTAAAGCAAAGACTCCTGGTAGAAAATTTGAGGAAAATATTAATTTATTATATTTCATCTACTTTCAGTAACCTTTGGCTAATAGGTCATAGGATCTAGGAATGAATATACATACTACTGTGATTCTACTAAATGAAAACAGTATTAAACAGAGTCCTAGTGACTTATCCTTACTCCTATAAATTAATTCATCTCTCAACATTCATCAGAGAGGATTTAATTTGCAGGAGATGCAATAAACACAGAGAATCTCCCTTGGCCTTTGTGTAAAGAATAAGAGAATGCTGAGTGTTCAGTTCTTTTCCACATCACAAGGCTAAAAGATCTGTGTGGCCAAGGTAAAGGAAATACTGTAAGAGGCAGAAAAGTGAATAATCAAGGGAGACTGTGCCCTTCTCTCAAGACAAATCAAATCTTAGCATAAAGAAGTGAGGCAGACATCACTGGGGAAAGTAAGGGCAGAAACTTGGAGGCAGGAACAACTGCAAAGGCCACTGAGGGGTGTTGCTCATTGGCTTACTCCACATATATTACCCAGGCTGCTTTCATATAGAACTCAGGATTACCAACCTGGAGATGGGATCACACACAATTGACTGGGACCTCCCTATCATTCACCAATTTAAAAAATGTCCTACAAGAACTGACTTACAGTTTCAGAGGTTTAGTTCATCGTGTGGGATAACATGGTAGCCTGCAGTCTGGCATGGTGCTGGAGATGGAGCTCAGCGTGGAACGTCTTGATCTGCAGGCAGCAGGAAGTAAACTTATTTGAGCTTCTGAGACCTCACAGTCCACTCCCACAGTGAAACACTTTCTCCAGCAAGGCCACACCTACTCTAATAAGGCCACACCTTCAGTAGGCTATTAGTCCAATATGTAACACCTAATAGTGTTACTCCCTATTGGCCACGTATCCCAACATATGAATCTTGGGGGTCATTTCTATTCAAACCACCACAAAATATACATAAATACATACAACGAGTAAAAGTGGAATTATTCTGTAATGTAATAAGAACAGTAGCCCAACTAGATACCACATACTGGGAAATAAAACTCCTTGTGATTTTTTTTATCAGTGGTTTCCCAAAGACACGCAAACATTTACAGACTATTGAAATTGCTTTTGTTGAGTCTTAAGAACTTTATAGTAAGATTCTTTTGCTGATGGTATCTTATATTTCAGTTATAAACATACCTCTAAACTTTATCTGACACATCTTTTGATCTGGGTATATTTAAAGTTTTACGAAAATTTGGTATAATGTATGGTTTTATTTTAATGAAAATCCTATATCACGGTTTGTAATCTTTGACATTTCTATCAAGATTTGGAGTTCTTTTTCTTCATGATTTTTAAGATAAAAATATCTTATTTCACTCCTTATATACAGGATTGCACTTAGAGAAATAAACATTAACTAACTAAAAACATATTTTATTGGTGTTTTATAGAAAAGCACAAGTTAATAGTATGCATCCATACTTGTATATGTCAGCATTACATGAAATTAATATATATTTATCGTTCTTCAATTAATTTATAGCATTTAATAAAGTATTATGAGACTTTGTGTAGGTAATATCTATGAAAATCATAAAACACTTTGCAAAATTAAAGCCTGATATTATATACTAAAAAGATGTTATAATTATTTTAAGTATTTTTTATCATGATTCATATGATTTATAGTTGATTATGAGTTTTTAAATTATAATTAGCCTTCATTTCCTAATTGTTATACAGACACTTTCCATAATTGAGTTCTCAAGGAATTGTTTTTTTTGGACTTCTTTAATTTCAGGTTTTTAGTGAAGTGCTACTGTGTTCTCATTCATCTTTGAATATGAGGTTTAATGAGAAATTAGGATTCCTACTTTAAATTCAACTAGGATTTCCTTTGTTGAACCAATTTTAGTAGGTTTTAGACATATTCCATACATAGGGTTCTGAGAAACTTTATACTAGAAGAGAGATTGAGTCACATATAAATTATTTACAAAACAGCTTTAAAGACTTGGGGAAAAAATGAGAAAGAAATAATATCTTGACTATAGCTCTTTAAAAGGATTTAAATTAGCTAGGACAAAAGAAAGAGAAGGAAACTTCTAGACTCAGATACCTGTTGTGTAACATAGGCTGGGCATAGACATGATGTTCAGTGGACAATGTGAGTATTACAGCTTTTAAGTGTATGCATTTACAGGCATGTGTGATATATATCCATCTACATTTTGAACTATGTAAGTTATAACAGACCTCAATTGCTATCATATCCTCATTATACAAGCCTTCAAAATGTATTTCTTCTAACTTTATTGAACTTGTTGCAGCTCTTTTCTGTACAATATCATGCTGTAGCCTGTTTGAGACATTGACTATATGTACCATTGACAAATGTTTGTGTGTGCTAATTTTTCTTAACTCTTGACCATGGCCAGTATCTATTTTTAAATTTTATGAGATAAGTTTAATCAACTCAAATTTGAAATGTATGGTTAGAAATGGCACAAGACACCTACCATGACTACCATGTGTTAGTTTGTTCCATTTAAAACATTTTTCACTCATATTCTTTTTATTTCAAATATGTAAAATAATTCAACCATTTAGCCCTTTATGTCTTAATTGCTTTCCTTCAGTTTTGAAACAAGAAAAATAACTTAGCTCAGTTCTCTTTTTCTTCTGATTTCTAAAAGTAGTGCATTTACAAAGCAGAAAATATGTGCATTAAAGGAAAATAATTTAATTTTAAATTCAATTGTAAATTACAGAAATGTATTATTTACATCATTATTTTCCAACAAATTTGTCCACATATCTTACTTTCAAGATTTTCTATCAAAATAGTAGCATTAAAATGATACATTAATGAGAAAGTGCCATTTAATTTGCCTCACATTGTTCTTCATTTTGGTTTGGATTGTTTTTCTTATAATTTTAAAACAATTATTTCAGATGGGGAAAAAAGCAGTTTTTAGGTTTTCATAATTGTACATATTAATCTGTTATCTTGAAAGAATATAATAGCAGGAGTGTCAGTTTTCCTTTAAAGTAGAAATGGAAGAACATGACTATATTACATTATTCCTTGGTTTATTATTCCTCTAAATCCATTTAAAAATTACATTCACCAAGCTTAATAAAAAATGGGGTACAGAATTGTTTTTAAGCTTCTGATATTTGCGTCAGTAAGGTAGAAAACTAATTAGTAGTTGGAAAAATTGGTAATGAGTGTCAAAAAATTAATTGCACACACCTTGCATCTTTTTATTATCTTATATAAACTTAAAGTAAGAAAATCAAGCTCAAATAAATTAGTTCTATTCACTCAAGTACCTTGAATGTATCCTTATCAGTTGAGCTTTCAATTTTGAGAGCATTTGAGAAAGTTTAGCTGTGAAGCCATCAGAAAGATGGCTCCAAACCTCAGTTCTTATTTAGAAATTAGTAAGACTGTGATGCGTTCACCCACTGAAACAGTCTACCTGAGCAAATGGGAGCTCAATAACTCTAGCCCGACTGGAAGGAACAAGCATAGGACCAAACTAGTCTCTCTGATTGCGGTTGACAGTTGCATGGCTGGGGCACACCGGAGGGGCCACTGGCAGTGGTACCAGCATTTACTGCATGTACTGGCTTTTTGGAAACCTAGTCTCTTTGGATGTATTCCTCGCTCAGCCTAGGTATAGTAGGGAGGGTCTTGGACCTTCCACAAAGCAATGTGACTTGCCCTCTCTGAAGATTGGAGGGGGATGGGGTGGAAGGGTATGTGGAGTGAATGGGAGGAGGGGAGGAAATGAGAACTTGGATTGATAGTTTTTAAAAATCTAATAAATTAAAAAAATTAAGAAATTAGTAAATTAACTTGTCTGTCACCTCAGACTTTTTGGAAGTTTAATATTTTAGAAAAAGCAGTACATAGTATATAATTGTGTTAAAGAGAGCCCATCAACCCTTGTCTGCATTCCCTGATATATTGTATAAATTATTTTCGTGTTAATTAACTCTATAGAATCCTATTCTATCTGTAAAACTGAATAATCTGTTCACAAAATTATATCTATTTTCACAATATAAGCATTACTTTAAATAATATTAATTCAAATGTGCTGAGTTGTATAGCCCTCTAGAATTGGTTGTTATCAAATTTTCCCCACTTCTTTCCATCACTGAGTTCTTATAGATAATTCTTCTTAGGACACCCTAATCTCACATTTTTAATAATGTGGCTAATATGTGACCTTGCTCATTCTTGACTGTGAGGTACAAAGACAAACCAAGATTTCCCCTGGAATGCAGTGACTAATATCTTCAAAAGGAACCCAGGATTACCCAGGACATAACTTTAGAATTCTAAGAATTTAAGGTCACTCTGCAGAAGCTTGGATTCTTATCTGAAGCTTATTCAAACTTTCTGAATTGGTAAAATTGAGCTGTTAATGTTACAAAACAGATTTCCTCATGTGATTTACTATACTTTAACTTCTGTTTCGAACTAAGAATTTCAAGAGGACAATTTATTCCGCAGTGTCCATCTGGAAAATGTTCAAGTCTTAAAGGCCATACATGAAAATGCAAGAGGGTGAGCTCAGAAGTAAGTCAGAGCACAAATTGATCTAAAAACTTCCTAAGTGCTTGTTTTAATTCGCTATAAAAAAAAACAAAAACTACTGTTTTCTTTTCAGAGTTTATTTATTCATATATGTTATTTGTTCTTTTTCTTTTGTTGTTTTTTAAGACGTTCTTGTTTTGGCCTGGAGAGATGATTCAGAAGTTAAGAGCAGTGACTCTTCTTTCAGACGACCTGGGTTCAATTCCCAGTACCCACATGGCAGTTTACAACTGTCTGTAACTCCAGTATCTGAAGACTTACACAGACTTACATTCAGGCAAAACACCAGGCACATAAAATAAGAGTAAATAAATTTTTTAAAAAACAAATATTTAATTTTGCTTCATGTGAGTAGGGGGCGTCAAATTTTTCCTTTTATCATTTTGTGATAAAGATGAAGCTTGGCCTTAAAGTTTGGCAGCAGAGATGTTTACTCACTGAGTGAATCACTAAGAGTCCACACTCATCAACCCACACTCACATCCCTGTTTTAAATATTGGAAGTTTATTTAGTTCAATATAACTTCACAGTTGATAATTTCATTATGTATGAGATTAATTACTACTACAATTATCCTCCTACCATCCCTCATCCTCTCCCAACCTTGTTAAACCTCTTATTCACTGCAATTTCACATTAACATTTATTTGGCCCACAGAAATTAACACAGACTGCCGTGTGAGAATGGTGAGGAGCTGTCTCACCAGTGTTTAGAACCCTGAAGGCCAGACCACTCTACCAGGACTCGTCAGCCAGTAACTCTCCAGGGAAGAGCAGAGCTCATCGAATACGAACAGACACAGTCTTGTGTAAGCACACTGAAGTAAATCTCAGCCTCTGAGCTCATGATAGCAATCTCAATGTCATGTTGAAAAGGCAGTGTTTCCTTCTAGGTAGAAATTCTTTCTATCTTCTATTTCTGCCTCCTTTGTGATTTTCCTTAAGACATTTTATCCCAATTGCAGTTTTGCCTTCCTCCACTCTTCTTGGTCTCCCCACATGCCTTGCTTTTCTCCAGATCTGCTCCTCCTCTATTACCCTTAAAAGAAAAGAGCAGGCCTCCCACATATCCACTGAACATGGATTTAACAGATTAGAGGCCTTATATTCATAATCATTCATATCCCTTTACTATAAAAGAAAATCCTTCTCCAATCAAAATTGAGCACAGCACTTGTTTATTGTTATCAAACATAAATGTTGGGAAGGTTTTTTCGCACAACATACATTTAGAAAAACATTAGTAAAACTTCCCAGGTATATCTTCTGAGCCTGTCCCACACAGACAAGAAGCCTTATATTCATAATCATTCAAAACCATTCCCTATAAAAGAGAGTCCTTCTCTAATCAAGGTTGAGCATTGCATTTATTTACTGTTATCAAGCATAAACATTTAGAAGATTTTAGACTGCATACATTTAGAAAAACATTAGTAAATGAACATCCTTAGTAGAAGTTCTGGAAGGTGTTTATCCTCCACAGACATGAGTATATTTAATTATTCTTCTATTTATTTTGATTGTGGAGGTTTTATTAAGCTAAGGATTACCAAAATTGTAAAGATCTCTTTAAAAGAAATAAAGGTCTCACAATCCTGTGATTCAAGGTAAATTTCAGCATAACTAAAACTAAGTATAAGTGAACATTCTAAAATGATATTATATAGCCTCAAGTCTCTAGCCCATAATGCATTCTACTTTGGCTTAATAACCAATGTGAAACCATGACCACATGATAATGTTCTTTTCCAAAATAAAGAAATATATATGATCTAATACTTTTATAAAGCACACTTGATATCACAAATAAATATTTTTATATAAAACATATTTTTATATCTCAGAAAGAAAATGAATATGATGAAAAATAGATGCTGCATGGAAAGTATTTTCATGGAAAGGAATTTGAGGTAAAAATATGAATACAGCACAATTTAGCATTAATTAGCAACACATAAAAAGTTTCTGAATGGATCAGTCCATGTAGATCTTTAGCAGTAGATCTTTCTCATATCTGAGTAATGTGAAGCATCATGGGGAAAATGGACAGAAGTCTTTCTGGAATTACTTGTAGTAACTGGCACAGGTGGCCTTAAAGGTGCAGAGGGCACACTGAAGTTACTTACGTCTCCTTTAGGTAAAAAGGAAAACCGTTCTCCTGTGATACTGAATCCAATTCACAGACACATTTTATAGCAGTCACTGAAACAGTCAGTATTTGTTAGTAAACAGTTTCAACAGCGAACACTATGCAGAAACTTTAGCATATTCTGCTGAAAGTCTAGGTAGTTAACACTAATTGGTCATACATAAATATATGTGATGTACTATTACATGAGCAGTTATTTCAAAAGACATTGAAAATTTACCGTGGGAAAAATATAGTTCAGGAGCAATACAAAAAGTATGTTAATTTTGTTCTATCAGTGACAACAGAGAGCCACATAATATTGTTGACTTATAGTACCTCAAGCTATAAAATAGGGATTTTAAATATCATAAACTTTATATAACTAATATTGACTGGAGTGTGTATGTGTGTGTGTACGCATAAAAAGGGACAGTATGGAGATTGTTGCGTGAAGATGGGAGATTCACATGTTGAAATGGCATGCTGTCTTTCCAATGATCTGGAATCTTAGTTAACATTAACTAACTCTAACATTAACCATGCTTAATATAGTCAGTATTCTGATCAAAGCTCCCATATGGTGAGATGAACTGATGAACTTTGACATTAAAGTAACACTTTATTAAATTATGTATTTCTTAACCCTTCATTCTAACAGTTCCATATTATATATTAGAAAATACCTACTTTATGCCTAATTAAAACTAATAACAAAGGTCATATAAAACCTATCTATAGATTCAAAGAATTGGAGCAAAATAGATCGATGCTTCAAATTCAAGATATTTGACTTTAGATACTATACATTTAGCTACTGCTTAAGTGCTAATTCTTATGCTGTCTATTTCAATATTTTTGTGTTCAGTACCAAAGTGTCCAATTCATTAAACTGTTAATGATTAAATGAGTGAATGTTTATAAAAATGTTTGCTATCAAACCTGAATTGTAATTAATTTTCAATAGGTATTAGCTATTACATAATTTTTATATGTTAAAATGAGTTATTATACAGTAACTTTTACTAATATTTCATTTTAGTCACTAAATTTTCAAACCACCCACAATTATGAATTTTGACACATCAGTTTTCTTTTTCTTTGTTTTTTTTACACTTGAAAAATAATATCCACACTTTCCCAAATTGCCAATCTTTTCTGTAATGAACAATGCCAAATGAGACTGAGAGCATAGCGCGGTAGCAGAAGGTGTAGAGACTAAGGCATGTTAGTAATTCAGATAGATTTTAAGGAATAAAGTCTGTAATTTTAAAAATTAAAGTATATGTCAGACTAGGAAAAAACATGGTATTACAATTAAAAAAAAAAACCAGAAGTTCTACGTACATAATTGTATGGGGTGGAATAATTAACGTGAGTGCTATTTCTTTTTTAGCAACTTAACATCCGTCCTATATTCACTTGAAGGAGTATTTTGTCATCCAGCTTGCTTGCTCATCTATCCCAATAAGTAGGATTGTATTAAAAAAACTGACTTGTTCACTAGAGGAAAAAAAATGTCTGTTCAAAACTCTCCAATTCTTAAGCCCAAAATGACTTATTTTTTATCATGATGTAACAAGTGAAAAGCCAAGTTAATAGCTACAGTAGAAAAATCAGGATTGGCACATACTAAAATGTCAATCTTATACCCAGAGTATTAGAATTACTTTCTTTTGATTGCTTCTAAGGAAAGCTGTTTCTTATTAACACCCTGAGGCCATCTACCTGACATTTTCATTTGTATTTCTACCCTAAGCTATAAACTGGAAAATGAGAAGAAAACATTAATAAAACAATCATTGAAAGTTGTGATGCATTAATGAAATGTCAAGAGGAAGTATCTACCCTTGGAATCTATATGAAGGGTTTAGTTCAATGACACATAGTCAGAGAACAAGAAAAGACAACATGGCAACAAGAAGAGAAAAATTAATTCAGAAATTCACCTAAACATTTTCCCTTTCTTTTCAGGAAGAGCCAGGCATTTAAACAAAGTAATAAATATAAATGTTAACAAAGTAAAATTTACCAATCCATGATTCTCCGTGCTCAGTTTGTGAATCAGAGGTTTCCAAAACTTAGCCATCTTTTGAGGAAAAATAAAATATTTAAGAATCTTTAATCATCCTCGTTTTTATTTACAGATAATATCAAGATGTGTAAATAGATAATAATTGTAATATATTATTTTTGTTAACAGTTTAGATTAATTTTTAAATTTTCTATAAAGCTCTATAAACTATATGCATTGACACTAGCAAAATTATATTACACAAACTTAGAATTGGGAATACGACAAATATGTAATATACATTCTGATCAAAGCAATCTAAACAATACACTTACCAAGTAAATAAGATAACATTAGTAGGCCAAATGACTCTCCAAAAATCTGTATCTCCCTGTAGTTTGTAGGCTGAAGTTCATTTTAATAATTTACATTGAAACAAGATGTGACTACATTGGTTACCAAATCGTAGAGTTTAGTCAAAGGCTGCTCATTTGTTTCCCACCCACCCAGACCCAGATAACACAGAAAGTATATTAATTACAACACTATTTGGCCAGTAGCTTAGGCTTCTTATTAACTAACTCTTACATCTTAAATTAACCCATTTCTTTTTAAAAATATTTATTTTTTCTTATTTTATATACATTGCTATTGTTTCTTTATATGTGTGTGTTTGTATGTGTGTGTGTGTGTGAGGATGTCAGATCTGGAGTTACAGACAGTTGTAAGCAGTCATGTGGGTGCTGGATAATTGAACCTGGGTCCTCTGGAAAAGAAGTCAGAGTTCCTAGTTGTTGAGTCATCTCTCCAGCACCCTAGAAAGAAATCGCTGGGATATGATCAAAACGATTTAATGGATAAAAGTGCTTGCCACCAAGCCTGACAGTTTGATTGCCCCCAGGACTGACATCGTGGAAGGAAAGAACTGACTCTAAAGTTGTTCCCTGACCTCTAGGATAGAGTGCCAAGGCCCATGCGTACTAGTGGGCACATAAAATAAACTTAAGAAAGGAAGGAAGAAAAAGAAATATATTACTTTAGGATCTAGAAAGACAGTTCAGTGGTGAAGAGCATTTGCTAGTCTTCTATAAAACCAGAGATTGGTTAACCCAATGTTTTACCCGATGTTCGTGATTTTACTGGAAAGGTTCTGGCAGGCGGGTCTCTTTTCCCCTTCAGTGGCTACATGGCATCTCCTTGACTCTGCCTACTTTCTCCTCTATTTCTGCTTGGAAATCTTGCCTTGTTCTATTCTGCCCTGCTGTAGGCCATTCATTATCAATGCATTTATTCATTAATCAATGGCAACACAACCACTGGTTATCAAAAATATTCACAGCATACAGAGGGGAATCAATAAAGCAAGTCTCCAGACTGATACTTATAGATATGTTTCAACAACTTAAATATTTGAAGAATCATAAATATTTAAAATTAGAATCTATGTTTATTTCCTTTTTCTTTTACTCATTTAGTATAAGATGTTTATTTTTCAGAATACTAGGTATTTAGTTAATAGCTAGTCATTGCCAACTAATATTTAACACTTATTTTTCAGAATTCCAAGAAATTTTAGTAGAGAATACCTACGGGTTTCTCAAAAAAAAAATGTACAGAGAAAACGAGATCTAAAGAGAACTGGTATTTCTTACAACATGCAAATGTGATTGTAGAAGTTTAATATGAATGATGACAAAAATATTCAGAAACATCATAAAAATACTGAAACAAAGTATGAAATCAGCTTTATTACTCATCTGTAATAAAGCAACTTTTATAAGTTAAGGTAATACATGCTTTCAAATATTTTAAAGCTCTTAAGTATCTATTCATCTATAAATAATTTCTTTTTAGACTAATAAATTAAATGCAAAATTTAAAGACTGGAAAATGATCTGTTAAAGTTCATTATGGGAAAGATAGACAATGGTAACAGATGCATAAATAGAAGAGTAATAGATGACACATACATCTGAAACTATTTTTATTGGTTAATAAATCTAGCAAACTTCACAGTTAATTTCAGTTATTTCTATTTTAGTTTTGTGTAATGGAATATACTTTTATAGTAATACTACTGATACTTCTATTAAAAATACAGTTAGATTTTATTATATAATAGTTTCAATTAGTAACCACCAAGTCAGTTATTATATAATGGTTTTAATTAGTAACCACCAAAACTGTCATATTTGCCTTTATATTGTTGATTGTGTATGAGAAATTCTTTATAATATAGTGGTGTGGGACCATGGTCTGTATTCTGTCAATCATATTAAATAAACACTGATTGGCCAGTAGTCCGTATATGCAGGACAACCAGACAGGAAATAAAGGTGGGTCAATGAGAACAGGAGAATTCTGGGAAGAGGATGCAGTCCTGGCCCAGCCATAGAAGAAGCAAGATGTGACTGCCTCACTGCAAAAGGCACTGAGCCACATGGCTAACATAGATAAGAATAATGGGCTCATATATGTTATAAAAATTAATATAAAATCTGAGCTAATGGGCCAATCAGTTTATAGTTAATGTATAATGTAACTGTGTGATTTCTTTGGGACTATTGATTGTGGAAAACAGGCAGTACAGGAACCTCAGTCAACAATATAGGCATGGAACCTTAGTCTAAAAATATTTTTAATTATAGTAGCTTATTAACTGTAGAAAGGAAAGCTTGTCTTCCTTTATTAAAAATAATGCATAACTCGATTTTCTGAAAATATATCTTGCAAAATCTTACTGGCATTTTTGTAAACACTGAAAACACCTACTAGGAAAATGTCATGTGATATAGAGAGAAAAATACATAATTGATATAGCTATGACCAGAAGCATTCTATCTAAATCTTTGTGCATACCTTATGAAATAAGCATCTTTTCAGTATAAGGATGATTTATTTCTGTGAGGAAGGTCATGAAACTTTCTATATTATGTTAGAGGACTCCTTGACCCAGAACAATTCACTTCTGTATACAAGGATACAATAATTTTATTTATTCTTGCAGTAATCACTAGAATGAATCACAAAAGATTAATTCAAAAGGCCATGGAGCATAAGAAAGCTCTTTGTTAAAGGGTTTATTTCAGTACTGTTTGCTTTCTGCTGACCCCTTATAAACCTAACGAGCTTTATAAATCTTCTTTTCCTCCACTCAATCCTTGCTCTATATAGTAGAACATTTTAAGAGGAAATAGATGGCTGTTTTCCACCGGCCCGGCTTTAATAAAGACAAGAATGAATAAGCTAAGAAATAGAAATGAATACCCACCTTTTTGTAATTAAGTTGTTTTTTATTTTGATATTTTTTGAATAAGAAATTGGTCTTAGAAGAGGGATAAATGGAGAGAAACAGACTACTTCTCAGCACCTGAGAAGTTCAATGCTGGTTCTTATTTCTTCTCTTATCACTAGGAAAAAATGCCTGACACAAACAACTAAAGAAAGGAATAATTAATTTTAGATCATACATAATTATTTCCATCACAAAATTGAGTTGCTCCATTTATTGAAGAAGAGTATGGTGTGAGAGTTGTTCACATGGTAGAAGATAAGAAGAAACTTGATTAGTAAACAGGGTTGTATGTGATATTCAAAGGCCAGATCTTTAAGTTATACTCCACCTGACATGTCCCACTTTTAAAAACCCACAGATTTCAAAATAGAAATACAGTCTGGGATCAAAGAACACCAAATGAGAGCTTGTGTAGATACACTGACTCCTGCAGAGACAGTCTTTCCACTATCCCAGTTGCATTAATCTGTGTACTCTAAGCTTTAAAAACTTGATGTGGGATTTCCCTCTGTATGTTGTGAATGTGTTTTGTTACCCGCTCCTTGTCAGAAAAGGTTTACAGATATGCAATAAATATAGATTTAGACAAAAATAAACCTCTGAACTGCTCACAGTGTATTTTTAAAATGTACGTAGGCTTCAGAGAGATAGGAAAAAGAGTATAAACAGTTTTTAAAAAGATGTAAAGTCTTTAAAGAGTCAGTAAAAGTAATATAAAAGAGTTCAAACAGTCATAGATTAAAGGAGTAAAGAACAATAAGTTACATAAAGATGGAATATATACAGAGAGTCTGGATTGTGTATATTATTGTTTTCTCTGAATTCTTTAACTGCAGAGAAATATTTGATTCTGAATACTTCAAAGCTAAATCAACATATATATTTTAAAGGTATCTTGACTTCAAAATTTGGGTCTAAGGACATGCTGATTTGGAAAAGAGGTTCTTCTTTTGTTTCCTCAGAGGATAGAAAGCTGTGAATTCCTTACTAGCTAATATGGCTTGAATAAACAAGAACCCCTGAAGCAATGGCCCAGATGGTCTATAAATCCATGACAGCTTCAGAATTGCTGGCTGAGATGGACCTATCACATAGGATACTCCATGAATTACCTGATTAACAGCACTCCCAATCAACAGGAAATGTTGATCCACAACATCCACATTTCCTAAATGATTATTCATAAATGTTTGTTTGCTTTTAAAGAGGGATATGCTACAGAGGTGAATACTTTGTATTGGTATGAATCTTGGTCTGTTGATACAAATTTAAGGCCAATTTTTTTCTCATTTTTTTTATTCTTTTTTAATTAAAATTTCCAACTGCTCCCCATTTCCCATTTCCCTCCCCCTCCTCCCACATATTGCCCCCTCCCCCCACTCCCCTCCCCCTATCCCCACTCCACTTCTCCTCCCCCCAGTCCACTCCCCCTCCCTCTCGATACTGAAGAGCAGTCCAAATTCCCTGCTCTACAGGAAGACCAAGGTCCTCCCACTTCTATCTAGGTCCAGGAAGGTGAGCATCCAAACAGGCTATGCTCCCACAAAGCCAGTTCATGTATTAGGATCGAAACCTAGTGCCATTGTCCTTGGCTTCTCATCAGCCTTCATTGTCCACCTTGTTCAGAGAGTCCAGTTTCAACCCATGCTTATTCAGTCCCAGTCCAGCTGAAGGCCAATTTTTATATGTATTTTTGTTCTTCTTTAAGGTATTGTGTTTGTTTAACTTATTTAAAAATGTAAGGTTAAGAAATACAGATTAATAGTCATTTACAGTAGTCAAACTTGTAGTCATGTTAGTTAGGTTTTCTACTTGTATAGAGATACATTTCAGATGGAGAAGTATTCTTCAAAATTTTCAAAGATGTACAGTTTACAATATTTTAATATTGTATTAAAATATTTTAAGAAGTTAGATTTTTGTCAACAGTGAGACATGCCTGCTTCTGGCAGCACCAATTACTTCAGAGAGGTTGATGGGCATTGAGGAAACTCATTATGAAATTTGCCTTCAATGTGCCAAGGCTAGCCATTTGGGTAAGAAACTGCTCTTGCCTGGACTGTTTAATGCTATGTTGCATCAACTGGACATGCAGGACACCCAGAAACGTAATTGCTAAACTTTCCAAAATATGGGATGGCCTTTCAAGGTTCCTGTTTCACAGAAGAAACTGCAGCATTATGCAGTACACAGAAGAAAGCAACAGTTGAAGAGATTTCCTGCTTCATGAAAGAGTCTACTGAATACTATGGGCATGTATGATGAAGATGGAAGCCCCAATGTTACAGAAGAAATTTGGGTGACTGTACAGATATTTCTCCCAACTTTAGAGTTTTCAAAGTTGCTTACAATGCACTTCCTGTTTACTTATGTAATATATCATTCTGGAATCTGTGATGGAATTAAGAAGGATAGTCATAATTATAAAAGATAGATAAGATATAAAACTTTAGACTCACAAAGGATAGATGTTAGAGTATTTTCCTTAATTTGCCATGTATAAGTGGATTAAATATTGTAACGATAATTCTTGCTTGATAATTTTTTTTGTTGTATGTAATCTTGCTATGTTAAAGTTAAAACCTTCCTTTTTAATAAGACAGAAAAGGGGAGGTTATGTGGTATTCCCTTCTGAATTCCGTGCGTGTGTTTTGCTACCAGTGGTTAATAAAGAATCTGTTTTGGCTCACTCAGGATAGTGTTTTCAATTTCCGTCCATTTGTATGCAAAATTCAAGAAGTCATTGTTTTTTACTGCTGAGTAGTACTCTAATATGTATATATTCCATACTTTCTTCATCCATTCTTCCACTGAAGGACATCTAGGTTGTTTCCAGGTTTGAACATGGGATGTACTCACTCATATTTGGTTTCTAGCCATAAATAAAGGACATTGAGACTATAATTCGTGACTCTAGAGAAGCTAAATAAGAAGGTGAACCCAAAGAAAAACATATAAGCATCCCCCTGAATATTAACCTTCATCAGGCGATGAAAGAAGACAGAGACAGAGACCAACATTGGAGCACTGGACTGAAGTCTCACGATCCAAAGGAGGAGCAGAAGGAGAGTGAGCACGAGCAAGGAACTCAGGACGGCGAGGGGTGCACCCACACACTGAGGCAATGGGGATGATCTATGGGGAACTCACCAAGGCCAGCTGGCCGGGGACTGAAAAAGCATGGGACAAAACCGGTCTCGCTGAACATAATGGACAATGAGGACTACTGAGAACTGAAGAACAATGGCAATGGGTTCTTGATCCTATTGCATGTAATGGCTTTGTGGGAGCCCAGGTAGTTTGGATGCTCACCTTAATAGACCTGGATGGAGGTGGGTGGTCCTTGGACCTCCCACAGGGCAGAGAAACCTGCTTGCTCTTTGGGCTGAGGAGGAAGGAAGACTTGATTGGGGGAGGGGGAGGGAATGGGAGGTTGTGGCGGGGAAGAGGCAGAAATCTTTAATAATTAAATTAATTAATTAATAAAAAAAATCAGCAAGAAAAAAAAATAAAAAAAAAAAAAAAAAGAATCTGTTTTGGGCCTATGGCATAGAAGAATAGAGCAAGACAGGAATTCCAAGCAGAGATAGAGGAGAAAAAGAAGACGGAGTTAGAGTGATACCATGTAGCTGTCAAAGAAGACTGATGTCAAATGCCAGCCAGCCAGAATCTTACAGGTAGGCCACAATCTCATGGTGATTCACAATTTAATAGAAATGGGCTAACTTAAGATCTAAGAGTTAATTATAAATATGCCTAAGCTGTTGGCCAAACATTGTTGTAATTAGCATAGTTTCTGTGTGATTATTTGGGTCTGAGTAGCCAGGAAACAAACAAGCAGCTTTAGTCTACAAATACCCATAGGTCACAACACATCATGTGCCTTCTCAATCTCTCAATTCTTGCTTAGTATTTCTACCTTTTCAGCTCATCAAGTTTGTCACTGACATAGACTCCTTTTGTTTTTATAGATCTTACTTACATAGTCCTACATACCAGTCTCCATTTTTTTCTGATTAATTTATTTTATTTCAATTTATCTGACTAATGGGTTCATTTATCTAAGTTTCTTCTTAATTCTTATTCTAGTGTGGATCCATTTTGTAAAAATCAGTCAACTCCCACTTTCTCCTTTCTCACTGAAAATTAGTGTTTTTTTTTCTTTGTACATCAGCTATATAAATAATCACTAATATGGCAAGTTGAAACAATACTAGTCTCTTAGAGTTAGAGTAAAACTTCTTTCTTTAGTGTCAGTAGGAATCAAATTCCCTGGGGAGTAGTGCTATTTCCATGTCCTGGACCATCTAACCGTTGTTCTTTCAAATATTTACATTATTTTCCTCATACTACTTGGCTCTTTAAACCCTTTCTTTATCTCTAGAGACAATAAAATACTTTCATGTATTATTCCTTATATTTTTCTCCATTTTGATCTTTAAATCTCCCTCTCCCTCTCTTACAGACACTTTTTATGAGATCTGTGGCCAACTCTGATAATCCAAAATGATCTAGTGGTCTTAAAATAATGAGCTAACTACACTTCCAAAGTCATTTTTTCTGAAAATGTAACTTTTACATGGTCTTGAAATTGGGAACTAGATATCTTTGTCAACCAATCTTATTCTTCTCTATTGAAGTATGACTCACTACGTATTATAAGAAAAAAATAGCATAATGTTTTTCTTGCCTTGATGATCAAAAAAAAAACTTAGAAATTTTTAGAAAATTGAAATTCATTTAGTATATCTTCACATTAAAAAAATTTGGTGGTGACCTTAGACAACTAACTCACATTTGAGAAGAAAGTAATACATGAAATATGTTGATGTCTAATCATTTTTAGTAAAATATGATTGTTTTGGTTATATGCTACTAATATTCCTTTTTCTTTACTTTCAGATAAATCTAAAGTATTATCATTATTCTAATGACCAACTATATTTATTATCATAACATACTTGACTCCCAGTTGTTTACTTGCCAAAAGTTCCTGACTCTCAGCTGTTTATTTGCCAAAAGTTTCTATACCTTATGCCCCAAATCCTGTTTTGAGTTTTGACTTAAGATGATGCAGTGAGATCAAAATGATTATTTTATGATATGTCGCAATTTCTTGTGTACCACCTGGATATTGTGCTGCAAGGTATCAATGTTTCACATTTCAAAATTTAAATTAATAGGTTTTAGTAGCCTAATGTATGAATACAACTACTTTTCTATACCATTTCAAAATATTCATCATAATGATAAAATAATTGTGTCATTAAAATTTATTGAAATATTTTCTCTCTAACCTGTGGGTGGGGTTTCTGTCCCTTCAATCAGGTCTGTCATGTGAGCCAGCTCCCAAATAATCACACAGAGACTTTTTATTAATTATAAATTCTCATCCAATATCTTAGAGATTTGTTATTAACTACTTCTTGCATCTTAAATTAACCTATATTGTTTTTATATGCTTTGCCATGTTGTGGTACCTTTTTTCAACACATGTTCATTTCCTGAATCTTCTGTGTCTTCCTTCCTTCTACTGCTGGCTGGTGAACCCTTGTGACTCTGCCCTTCTTCCCAGTGTCCTCTTGATTTGACTCTTTCGCTTAACCTTTCTCTGTCTACCTATTGACTAGTCAAATCTTTATTAAACCACTAAAGAATAAATGCATATTACAGTGCAAAAAATGGATTATCCCACAGCATTACCCTATTGTGAGAATCTGAACATATTTAGCCCTACTATCTTATAGAGAATGGCACTATTAGGAAGTGTGACTTTGTTGGAGAGGATATGGCTTTGTTGGAGGAAGTGTGCCACTGTGGGGATGGGCTTTGAGGCTTTCTGTACTCAGAATACCACCCAGTATTCAGTTGATTTCTTATTACTTGCAAGATGTAGGACTCTCAGCTACTGCTCCAACATCAAATCTGCCTTCAAGCCACCATGCTCCCAATCATGAAGATAATGGAATGAACCACTAAAAGTATAAGCAAGGAACACCAATTAAATGTTTGCTTTATAAGATTTGCCATGGTCATGGTGTCTCTTCACAGCATTAGGAATCTGAACTGAGACACCTATGAATTTGCAATTCCAAGTATTGATACTGTCATTCCTATTATTATTTGAATATTAATTGAACAATCACAAAGGAAAAACAATATTGTTAGTACTCAATAGTATATGATACTTTCATTTTCCTTTAACAATGTTATGACAGTAGTTAGCAAATTATAACCTGACCTTTCTCAGAGTACAGAAAATAACTTCCACTTCCCTGAAATCCCAGCACTGTGGACAAAACATCTGAGCAAAAATCATGCAGGCCATAATTTTAAAAATAAATTGTGTTGAATCAACTAAAAATTTAGTAATTTCTCTTTTTAAAAATAGACAATTAAGCAGTATTTTGGATACAGAAAACATTATCATTGTCATAAGAAAAGGGGTGTTTAAAGTGAACCCAAAGAAAATCGTATAGTCATCCGCCTGGATAGGGGAAGTAGACAAGATTGCAGGGCAAAAACTGGGAACTAGCGGGTGAGGTGGCTTGGGGCTAAGGGGAAATGGGATGAGAAGCGTGAGAAGGGGAGGATGGGAGGAGCTTGAGGGATTGGGATGGTTGGGATATAGGAAGGGTGGATACGAGAGCAGCGAAGTATCTATCCTAACTAAGGGAGCCATCTTAGAGTTGGCAAGAGACTTGACTCTAGAGGGGTTCGCAGGTGTCCAGGGAGATGTCCCCAGCTGGTACCTTGGGCAACTGAGGAGAGGGAACCTGAAATGACCCTATCCTATACTGATGAATATCTTACATATCACCTTAGAACCTGCATCTGGTGATGGATCGAGATAGAGACAGAGACCCAATTTGGAGAATGGTCTGAGCTCTTAAGGTCCAAATGAGGAGCAGAAGGAGGGAGAACATGAGCAAGGAAGTCAGGACCACGAGGGGTGCACCCACTCACTGTGACATTGGAACTGATTTATTGGGAGCCCACCAAGGCCAGCTGGACTGGGACTGAATAAGCCTGGGTTGAAACTGGACTCTCTGAACATGGCGGACAATGAAGGCTGATGAGAAGCCAAGGACAATGGCACTAGGTTTCGATCCTAATGCATGAACTGGCTTTGTGGGAGCTTAGCCTGTTTGGACGATCACTTTCCTGGACCTAGATAGAAGTGGGAGGACCTTGGTCTTCCGGCAGGGCAGGGAATTTGTACTGCTCTTCAGTATCGAGAGGGAGGGGGAATGGAGTGGGGGGAGGAGAAGAGGAGTGGGGATAGGGAAAGGGGAGTGGGGGGAGGGGCAATATTTGGGAGGAGGGGGAGGGAAATGGGGAACGGGGACAGGTGGAAATTTTAATTAAAAAAGAATAAAAATAATTTAAAAAAAAGAAAAAAAAGAAATATACCAGGTTAGGCTGGGAATGGAAAAAAATAAAAGAACAGTGTAAATTAAGACATCACAGTATATCATAGCAATTAGCAATTTGAAACAAATATAATAGATGTTAACCTGCAACATGGAAATAATGAGTATTTGTAATTATTAGAAGGCAAATCTTCTGAACAGCAGTACAATAGAAATAACTATGCCCATTTATGTACTATGAATAACAGATTTACAATGCTTTTCAAACTATAATATACAGAAGAATCTTTTTAGAGAAAAAGAATCAAGTGTTGCCTCGAACTGTGGGTAGTACCACCCTGTGCTGTTAGTACTGAGTATTATAAGAAAGCTGGCTTGGCACACCATGGAGCACAAGCCTAGAAGTTGCATTCCTTCATGGCATTTGCTTCAGATTCTACCTTCGGGTTTCTATTTTGGATTCCTGCCTCAACTTCCCTGAAGGACGTACTTTATGCTGTAGGATGAAATAATTATTCCCTCCCAAAAGTCGCTTTTGGTACTTTATTTAACCCACAACAATAGAGACCCTAACTAAGAAAAAGAGACATACTGTGTGGTTTGTTGTTTAATTTTAATTTTAACTAATAAAGTAATTGATTGTTTGAGGCATTTTCGTTGATTGTTTTGTTGAAAATTCTCATCCACCCCCTTAAGTACTTAATAGAATATTATAATTTCTCAACTGGGAGGAAGAAATCCTGTCCAAAAGTGATCACTTTTTTCTGTTCACCTGTGCCTTCATCACAAATAAGCATACTACAGAGAAAGAATTGTAGCCAAAAACTACAGCCTAAACACACATGAGTAAAATGATAAATTTAACATCATATTCAAAGGACATTTTAACCAACAATCTCTGCAAATTGTGCTCTCGGTCAGCAGTATCAGAGCAAAAGCTCATTAGGAATCACATTGATAAGACATTAGAACAGACTTGGCAGTAGAGATTACTGCTGAATTGAGAGATGAAAACTAAATGTGCAATCTCAGATTTTTCATGTTTGTGTGCATATGCACACCTGGAATCAGAGAGCACTGAAAACTAGATACTGGAAATATGGTAAAAGTTTAGCGGACCCAATGGGAATCTACACATCAAAGCACTCAGTTTGGAAATCCTGTGACTGTTTGTTGGCCCTCTTAGATATCTTTGAAGCTTTAAGAGATTATGATTAAGTAGGATTTTCCATGATAAATTTTAGCTCTTAAGCTTCAAAAATAAGGATGAAATATATATTTCTAACTGCCAAAAATAGCTGGCAGTATACCACAATGCTTTCACTGTCAAAATTCCCATTTCTCTGTTAGGGAAAACAGATGATGGGAGTGTTTCACACTGAAGTACAGCAAAGCAGAGCCTTGCAGTCTTTCAAGTTGAGAACCAGAGGACACTTTTACAAAGAACTCTAACCTCAGAAAAAAATGGACTTTTGGCTAATAAACTTAATACTGGCTAAATAAACTAATACTTCATGGATAAACATATTAAATATATTTAATTTCTGTACAATTTAACAAGAACCATACAAGTGCCTTGTTAATATCTCACACAAATAGGATATGAAATCATTTCTAAATATGTTTTATACAATTCTTACTTTTTAGGAAAACTACTAATAGCATTTCTCAGAAACCACACTTATATTGTTGATGTCTTCCATAAGCAGCTCTGCAGATGCTGTCATGTTATGTGAATTGATCTAAAATGTTAAATAAAATATTACTGCACTGAAATTTATTTCATGGTTTCCAAATTGTTATAAAGTGTAGATTTTTTGAAGTTGTCACTAGAACTCTTTTCCCAAATCCTTGACAATAATTATTTTCTAATGATGCATGAGGCTCCTACTCCTCTTTTCTATAGTGCTTTCCTCGCCATTCCTCCCAATCTTTAGGGTAAACTATAGCACTGTGTATAATTCAGGAAGAATAGGCATTATAGGAAAATTTTGTGAGTAGCAAGGAAGGAACATGTCACCATCTGATCAACAATCACAGAACCACACCAAAAATCTTGAGGAATGATCAAATGTGTACTGGGCATTCAGTAAATTGACCTTACTTGCTTTGTCCTGCAGTCTTCACTCATCACCATGATTTTATTGTGGAGATTTTTCCTTTATATCAGAATCATGTAGTATGTTTAGATTTGGATGACAGAACTTTCTGCACTTAAATATCTAACAGAAACTTACGGCCCAAGTCCCAATTGTGTGACCAAAGAAATTTAGTTGAAACATTTGATTGACAGTTTCAAGTACTGTTTAGTCTTCTTGTCATCAGTACTTTCTTATACATATGTAAAGTATCTACTGGAACGATCTCTGAAACACAGTGTGGCTTCAATCACCAGCCATGTGGACTGAAGACTGGAGACTCTAGAGAACCTTCCATGTTTTAGCACTGCAATGCTAAAACTAAGGCACCAAGCTCTGTAGATTGAGAAGCTGCTAGTTTTCTCAGCATCACGAAACATAACAAGAGTCATTTTTGGACTACCTATTACCTATCGGTGGTAAGCTGTGCTAGTAATAAACATGTATTCTCTTAATTCTATTTGCCCCAACAGCCCAAGTGAAAATGTCTAAAGAAATATTGCAAATAGTGATGAAACATTTGATCCACACTATTTTGATTTAAGGGTCTCCCATTCATAGTGAAAATAACCATAAGATTGCTGTTAATAATAGAAATTTGTAAAATAGTAGTCCTTCCATTCTCCTTAAACATCTAAGCTGCCCTTAAACTACACAACAGATAACTATGAAGTACTCAATTCTCATGGTCAGTGCTTGGAGAAACATCTCTTAAAGGGCAAAATATATTAACTCTTAACTTTGTCTCCTTGGAGTTTGTAATAATTTTAATCACAAATTTCATTCTTGAGTATACCTATAAATTAGTGAGAAGACAATCCATGTGAACAGAAATGTTCATACATGCAATCTATTTAGAGATCCTTTTTTACTCCAGCAGACAATAACAATATACTGTCCTTTTATTGCTAGTAGTAAAAAATAGTAAATAGCATGAAATAATGTGCTTTGGTACAAAAATAAGTTTTGAGAGGAATCCTTGTAATTTCTCTCTTTTTTTTTTACTATTTTTTTAATTAAAATTTCCGCCTCCTCCCCGTTTCCCATTTCCCTCCCCCTCCTCTCAAATATTTGCCCCTCCCCCTACTCCCCTCCCCCTATCCCCACTCCTCTTCTCCCCCCCCACTCCATTCCCCCTCCCTCTCGATACTGAAGAGCAGTCCAAATTCCCTGCCCTGCCTGAAGACCAAGGTCCTCCCACTTCTATCTAGGTGCAGGAAGGTGAGCATCCAAACAGGCTAAGCTCCCACAAAGCCAGTTCATGTATTAGGATCGAAACCTAGTGCCATTATCCTTGGCTTCTCATCAGCCTTCATTGTCCACCATGTTCAGAGAGTCCGGTTTCAACCCATGCTTATTCAGTCCCAGTCCAGCTGGCCTTGGAGGGCTCCCAATAGATCAGTTCCACTGTCACAGTGGGTGGGTGCACCCCTCGTGGTCCTGACTTCCTTGCTCATGTTCTCCCTCCTTCTGCTCCTCATTTGGACCTTAAGAGCTCAGTCCGTTGCTCCAAATTGGGTCTCTGTCTCTATCTCGATCCATCGCCAGATGAAGGTTCTAAGGTGATAAAGGACATTGAGCATATAATTTGTGATCCTAGAGAAGCTAAATAAAAAAGTGAACCCAAAGAAAAACGTATAGTCATCCGCCTGGATAGGGGAAGTAAACATGATTGCCGGGGAACTTGCAGGTGAGGTGGCATGGGGCAAAGGGGAAATGGGGTGAGAAACGTGAGAAGGGGAGGATGGGGGAGCTTGGGGGAATGGGATGGTTGGGATATAGGAAGGGTGGATATGGGAGCAGAGAAATATATATCCTAATTAAGGGAGCCATCTTAGGGTTGGCAAGAGACTTGACTCTAGAGGGGCTCGCAGGTGTCCAGGGAGATGTCCCCAGCTAGTACCTTGGGCAACTGAGGAGAGGGAACCTGAAATGACCCTATCCTATACTGATGAATATCTTGCATATCACCTTAAATTCTCTTTTTTTAAGAATCTTTTTTATTGATTTTTATTGAGCTTTACATTTTTCTCTGCTACCCTCCCTGCCTCTCCCCTTCCCTTCAGTCCTCTCCCAAGGTCCCCATGCTCTCAATTTACTCAGGAGATCTTGTCTTTTTCTACTACCCAAGGAGACTAGGTCTAAGTATGTCTCTCTTAGGGTCCTCATTGTTGTCTAGGTTCTTTGAGATTGTGATTTGTAGGCTAGTTTTCTTTGTTTTATGTTTAAAAGCCACTTATGAGTGAGTACATGTGATAATTGTCTTTCAGGGTCTAGGTTACCTCCCTCAAAGTGATGTTTTCTAGCTCCATCCATTTGTCTGCAAATTTAAGATGTCATTTTTTTTCTATGTAGTACTCCATTGCATAAATATACCACATTTCCCTTATTCATTCTTTGGTTTAGGGGCATTTAGGTTGTTTTCAGGTTCGGGCTATAACAAACAATGTTGCTATGAACATTGAACACGTGTCCTTGTGGCACAATTGAGATATATATATATATATATATATATATATATATATATATATATATATACCAAAAAGTGTTATTACTGGGTCTTGAGGAAGGTTTTTCCTAATTTTCTGAGAAATTACCACACTGACATCCAAAGGAGATGTACCAGCTTGCATTCCCACCACCAATGTAGGAGTGTTCCCTTTTCCCCACAACCTCTCCAGCATAAGTTGTCATCAGTGTTTTTGATCTTGGCCATTTTTACAGGCACAAGATGGCATCTCAGATTTGTAATTTCTTGTTGATTCAGCTTAACATTGCTAAAATATTCAGGCCAATCTTTTTCTGAGCAATAAATAAAGAAATAACTATCAGTCAAAAGTATTTGGTTCATCTATTATGTAATTTAAGATTAATTACCTTAATCATTCCATTAATTATTTTTTGATTTTTTTGCTCAACTACAGACATACTCTGTGTTCTTGTCCATTCAGTTGCTCTTCCATTGAAGGCATGTCCTCGATTGGACATTGGAGAGCAAAGTCAACCTGAAGAATTCTAAATATATCTAATGCAGTCAAATACTCGCTCTCTAGTGTCTGATCTTTGATAGAAAAACTTACTTTCATTCAAAAGCACCAACTTTTTCTAATTTTAGGTAGTAGTACAGTCTTAAAGTGGAAGAAAATCCATTTCTCATAAAGATACTATCATCTGCCATTAGATTCACCAGCTTAGTCTCAGTGTCGACAAATGCAGTAGCTTATCCAAGTTAGAGGGTTCAAGGTGAAGGATGGAATGAGGGACAGAAATGAATACAGCACTTAAAGGGCATCAGGAGCACATTGGAACATCTTAGTTTTCCTGAAAGTTCCCAGTAGAATGTCAGCATAATTCAGCAGCTTCCAAAAAGTGTGAGAATATTACAACTATCTTCATGACACCTGCTAGTGGAAACTTCCAGCTGATTAGAGTAGTCTTTCGGTTATATTTACATACAAACATTTTTATTTATCCACAGCACATGAGAATATGTTTCCAATGTTGAATAGAAAACAATGGAAATTTTAATGATCATAATTAGCTATTTTAATTAAAGTTTTATTATAAGACTTCCAATTTTTTGGCTAATATTCACTACAAAAATAATTAGAGTGAATTTTCCTAAGTTTGTAGAAAATTCATAAAAATACATATTTTTCATTATCTTTGAATTTCCAATAGTATGTAGAATTAATTCATCCCAATTGCTGTACCTTTCATCAGTTGAATTAAAATGTAAGAAAGGAATAACAGTCGTTGGCCTCTTAAATTATATATTTTCTAGAATGAATTATAGTAAAATTGAGAAAAATTAACTCATGAAGTCATAGTGATTATGTACAATCACAGACACAAAATGGTTCGTGAAGATAAACATATATAGCTACAACTCTAAATAATTAGTGATATTCACTTAGTTTACTATTAAACATTTCTTAAGGGAATCACTTGTGATGAGATTAGTGGGCATAATTTATTCACAAATTGCTAAAGAAGCACTGTTTTCCCACTTATAAAATGCAGACCACTCTAATATTCATAGATCATGGAAACAATGAAATAGCAAGAACATATGACCTTTTATCTATTATTAGAACCTAGTTATTATTTAAAATATGAAAGTTGACATGAATTTTGAAATATCAGGTAAATATCCAAGAGTGAAACTTGTGGGTCATATAATGGATAAATGCTTAGCTTCCTTGAAACCTTGATACTGATTTCCTTAGTGGCTGGACTAGCTTACTTTCTTTACTTATATTTGACTTTTTCTTTTCATTATGATTACTGTTAAAACTGGGATGAAATAAAATCCCAATGCAGTTTCAGTTTGCATTTTTCAAATGCTTTTGTGAAGTTGGTGAGGAAGAGGAACAATGAGAGAGGACAGATTGATGAGATAGAGAAGAGTGGAGCATGGAGAAATATGCTCTATATAAAATATTCACATGAAAATGATTCTGTGTAAAAATACAATGTATTCTATATCCCTACAATTAGAGTTTATTTAAATATATGAATTCTGGAGCATTGAAAGTCATTTTAGAGTTCTCTCTCTGGAAAAAAAATCTATGTACTACCTCTCCTAACAATTATCTATTACCAATAGCTCATCAACTAGAGGCAGGATTTGTGACCTTCACCTCCCCAAGTGGGATATATGGTAGACTTGATATTGTGTATGGACTTCTCAAACAATATTTTGAAGGCATTCAAACAAGTTTAGATAGAGGTGTATTAATAAATAGAACACCCTTGACATTTCTTAAATGAATGTAAACTAACATAAATAATATGGAAAATAGTATCAAATTTATTTCTTAGCTAGAACTAGCAATAAAACACCATGATAAAAAAAAAGAAGAAAGAATTTATTTGGTTTATAATTCTATATCACTATTCTTCTTCAAAGAAAGCCATGATAATAGCCATGATAATAACTCAAACACGGTAGAAACCTTGAGGCAGGAGCTGGTGCAGAGGTCATAGAGGACTGGTGTTACCTGACTTGCTTCTCATGGCTTGCTCAGACTACTTTCTTATGGAACCCAGTATTACTATCCCAGGTATGGCACCACCCCAAAAGGGGTTAGGTCCTCCCCCACTAATCACTAACTAAGAAAATGCCTTACCGGCCTGCATTAACCTGATTTTAGGGAGGTAAATTCTTAATTGATATTCCCTCCTCTCATATGAATTTAGCTTTCATCACGTTGCCATAAAACTATCCAGCACAATATATGTACGTAACTTGATAAAGCCTCATATCCAATGTGTATACGTCCAAAAGAAATGGAGTCAGTATTGAAGAGCTTTCTTCATTTTCATGTTAGCTACAATAAAAAGTATAATGACATAGACCATGTGTTCATTGAGAATGAACATATAAAACACACATACATAAATATTGTTTGGCTTTAAAATAACTGAAATATGATTACATGCAAAAATTCTGATGAACATGAAGAAGATATGCTAAGACAGACAGAGAAACACAAGTACTTCATGGATCTAAACAGTTCAAAGTAATTGAAACCAAAGTCGAATAGAATTTATTTTAGACTGGGAAAGAGGAGTGAAGGAAGAGTGAGTAGATGATGGTGAGAAAGCACAATGTTTCAGTTGGAGAAGATGAACAACTCTAGAGAGGTATTTTGCAACATAGTACTAGACTTATAGGAATAGCACGTAACTGAAAAAAACGCTAAATTATGTAAGTTAACATACATTATAGCCTACTCCTATCATTCATTTCACAGTGTATGTGGACATGTTTATAATTTATAATTGTAAAGTTATATTTTTAAAAAGCTGAGAGTAGATAAAACCTCCGTGAATTTTGGGATCACTTTACAATGCAGAATCACACAAATGTTTTAATCAAAATTTTGTGCTAAGCTTCTAGCTGACAACTTCAACTATTATCATGGGAATAATGTGTAAGAATCACATGTACATCCATGAAATTGAATGTGAGGTATCTAAAAATTTGCTAAAAGGCTTTTGAATGTTCAACAATGACAATTTAATTTAAAATTAGTTGGGTTGAATGTGGGTGTTTTTAGCAGCACCCATTTGGGTTATATTGTGTAAAACACCTGCATCCATTTTGAATCTATGTTCTTAAGTGCATTAAATATCTTAAACATCTAGGAAATTAAAAGCTAAAAATGAAACAGTTGTGTCTGATATGTGATATAGGATTCCCCTCTATATGTTGTGATTACCATTAATGAATAAATGAACTGCGTTGGGTCTATAGCAGAGCTATAGGGTAACAGAGCTATGCCAGAAAAACTAAATGGAATGCTGGAAGAAAGGAGGTTGAATCAGGGAGAAGTCATGCAGCTTTTCCCGAGACAGACACCAACTGGAAATTTGCCAGTAAGTCACAGCCTCGTTGCAATACACAGATTACTAGAAATGTCTTAAATTAAGATGTAAGAGTTAGTCAATTACAAGTTAGAGCAAATGGGTCAAGTAGTGTTTTAAATAATACAGTTTCAGTGTGGTTAATTTGGTTCTGGGTGGCTGGGACGAACAAGCAGCCTTCTCCTACAGATGTGATATTTGCTTTCTGTGTCAATGTTATATTCAGGAATGAAAACACAAGCTTTGTCTTGATCAACTTGATCAACTTGAGCCCAAATTTGAACTATCTTTTTCTCTTTGTGTTTTCCATCTGTCTGCAGTCTGTGGTTACCAGTTTATCTTCTATCTGTTATGCATGTCTGAAGTATCCTATACATGGCTAGTGTGTGTGTGTGTGTGTGTGTGTGCGTGCGTGCGTGCCTGCCTGCCTGAGTATAATTGTTGATCTGTCTGTCTATACCTATGCATTGTGCATGTTTGTGTGTTTGTGTGTGTCTGCCTGTGCACATTTATATGTCTATACCTGCACGATGTGCCTGTGTATGATCTCTCTCTCTCTCCCTGTGTGTGTGTCTGCTTCTGCCTGTGTGTGTGTGTGTGTACCTTTCACAGATTGCACATTGTTCCTGTTTATGGTCTCTCTATTATTCCCACTCTCTCTTTTTCTGCAATGTGTGTGTGCCTTTTCCTAACAAAGGGCTTTGCTCTGTATTTATTAAATAGCACAGAAATACTAATACAGGACAGAAATGAAGAAAATGTTTAATAGATATATGTAATAGGATTTTAGAAGGGAAGAAGTTACTCTACTCAGCCCAGTTGAAAAAGACTAGCACTTACAAACTATTGAACCTATCCACATGTTACTCTCAATCTTCATGCAATATTTAATTTATTTAAGGTTGCCTTCAACCTGTCAGCTGCTTTCGGCAAATGATTAATGCAACACACACAAGCATTTGTCTATTTACCAGGGTAAGGAACTCAGAAAGGGACAAAGCTTAAAATTAAAGCTTTGTATTTATTCAAAGTTGAAATGGCAGAAAAACACAAGAAATCTAAGGCATAGAAGAGTTATCTATATTTTTCTTATAAAGGCAGGTAAAACTAAAATAGGCTGAGCACATAGTAGGATGACAAGTTAGATACATTGTCCTATATGATCTCAAGACATATTGTTAATTTTGTGGCAAGGTCTTGAAAAAATTTTAGTCTCTTGGAAGAAAAGCAACATATTTCTTTCAGAAAATGTATCACCACATCAAACCCATGTATTTATACTACAACATGTACCTTTCTCTAAAGGTACAGTATCCCTAAAGTGAACAACCTTTGCCCCGTAAATTCAATCCTGATTTATTGTGTTCAAATACTAAATAAAGGACAATTATTACTTAAGATACTAACACAATGATTTAATAAATTTATTCTAATATATTTTTATCTACAGTTACCAGTGAAGATATTCTACTTTCAGCTCAATAGAATCTTAAATTTAAATGTTAGTCATGACTAAGTTAGATTGATTTGAATAACAGAATAAAAGTTCCTATTTTAATTAGTCCTGAGAACTCTCACTTATAAAGGGTAATGCTCATCATTATGAAAGATCCAATTAACCAATGTGTTTAGAAAGATACTAAGTGTAACGATCCTGGTTTTTTTTTAAATATTGACATTGGTTTTATAATATGTTTTTTCCAGGATCACCAGGACGAACTATTTGGCAGACTGCAGTAAGGCCCATCAACACTGTTAAAGACGACCCCACTCAGAAAGCCTGATTATCAGTGCTGATAAAGGGGTATGTGGCCTGAAGATGGGTGAATCTCCAAGACAAACTCATCCATAAAAAATTCACCAATGTCCTTAAATGGAAAAGTTCCCCGATTTAATCCTCGATTGCAGGTGCCTTTCAATTATCCATCTTTCTACCATTATACAAGCAAAAAAGTCACATCACTGAGTTCAGAACTGACTACTAAAAATATAAAGAAAATGGAAGATAAATAATTTAAGATGTTTTTATCTCAAAACTTAAGTGTTTTAACATGATAAACAATGAATAGAAGCCTTGGGTGGGGAATCAGTTATCAATATGATCAATTATTTATATTCATATTATTTAGTATGTTTTATAGACTAACCAATAATAGTTTGCTTATATATTTAAACAGTTTTATTATTACTATTCTTGTTGTTATTGTTGTATTATGGATCTTGATCAATAGATCAACAGTTTAGAATACTTGCTGCTCTTGTACAGGATCCAAATTCTGTTCCCATCATCAAGTAAGACAGCTCACAACTACCTGTAACTCCATTCAAAGACACAGTTCCCATTAACACACATACACATAAGTAAAAACATTAAATAGTTAACTAAAAACTGTTATAGATAACTGGAATAGGAGGTTCTTCTGACTATGTGTTGCTTTCATTGGTTGAATAAAAAAACTGCCCTAGCCTTTTGATAGGACAGCACTTAGGGAGGCAGAGTAGACAGAACTGAATGCTGGGAAGAATGGCAGATGGAGAGCCACTATGGAACTGCCAGGTCAGACATGCTGAATCTTTCCCGGTAAGCCACGACCTCGTGGTGACATACAGATTATTAGAAATGGGCTGAATCAAGATGTGAGAGTTAGCAATAAGAGGCTAGAACTAATGGGCCAGGCAGTGTTTAAATAAATACAGTTTCTGTGTGATTATTTCGGGTGTAAGCTAGCTGGGAGGCTGGAATGAAAAGAAGGCCCTCTTCTCTCTCCCTATAACAGATAACTAGCTAAGCTCCTCATTAACACTTTAATTAGATGTGTTGCTTGGAACTTTTAGTAGAAACAAGCTCATGGAAAATGTATGGATTTAAATTATTTATAGCCCATAGACAATAAACAATTGATTAAAGTAAAACATGGAAGTATTTATAGGTAATGATATTAAAATGGACAGTTTGGGTAAACATAATAATTTGTACTGCTTTCACTTCACATTGACTCCTTAAGGAACAAAAAAGGCCGAGATTCATGTCATATATAAATGTCATTATAAGGAACTTAAGGCAGTAAGAGGGAAATATAGAGGCTGTCTGTTTTGGAGTTAAGTTAAACTCTATTTGTCCTGATCTAAAAATGTTTTGTCACTTTTACTTTGTAAGTTCTATTTATACAGATGCCTTTGGGCATAAAGTGCTTTTTCTACAAGTCTAGTTGCCTCTTGTAAAACCTCGTTCTCTTGGTTCATTGACAGCTCATCTACTAGCAAATCTCAGGAGTGACAAACATTAATGATTGAACCACATACCTTCATTTCTCTCAGAATCCCAATATAATTTGGATTCAATACTCACTTTACAGTTATTAGCTCATCCCCTCTCTCACAATCTCCTTTCATCCATCAGCAATAAACTATGTGTCAAGAATCTAGTCATTTGAACTAAGAGAGAGAGAGAAAAAATAGTTCACTGTAACTTGTCATCATTTAGCTAAATTTACTGTATAATATTTCCTAATTATCACATCCAACAATAATTTACAATTTTACGTGCTGCTAATAATTGCTGAAAATTAGAATTATTTCTCATTCCATAATAACCAAAGATTTGTTGCAGTTTTCTACTATGTTTCAGTATATGAAGTCTGAAAATAAATCTCTAATAAAATAGCAGATTATAAATATTATAAGCAAAATATTCATTTATCATACCAAGATAACATTGTGTTGTGAAATATTGTAATGCTTCCACCAACATAGTACCCTATACTGTGTATCATGACTGAAGTCACTTAAGGAGAATACAAATGTCATCACTATATTACTCCCTCTCTTCATCATCTAATCTTTTGTCTAATATTTCAAAGCAAAATTTTCTATACTTCAAATAATTATAACACAAATATAACCTCCAAGAATATATGATTTTTCTCTAATTGAAGCTGATAAAAATAAGTTAAAAAACATTATGAGAAGTATGACTAAAATTTGCAGCTCTATCAATGGATTACTGTGTATATATGTATGTTTAAAATATACATAAATATGTAGACTAATATCATATAGATGAAGATGGGAGCATACTGTAATAGATGACTACAGCCAAACATTGTGAGATGTGTTTGTATTAGACCATAAGCATTGCGGCAAAAAAAGAAATTATACACAATTATTTCTCATTTTATAAGTTGTCACGTGAATGTTTGTAACATGAATACTGACTCCACCTTCTCAAAAAAAGTATATTATAATTGTTGGTACAATTAAAGTTATTAATTATCTAGATTTATATAGGAAAATAATTCCAATTTCCCAGGTGGAATTATATAAAAATATGGGTCCTTACAGCACAAGGAGACAGAAGACGCAGTGGAAGAGTGCTTCAGTGAAAGGACTAGGTCTGCTCTGTTGCCTTTAAAGATAGAAGGAGATGTCTACAGACAAAGAGATGAGGATGACCTTCAGACAGCAGGAGAGGCAAGGAAGCAGATTCTGAACACAGTCTGCAGAGGACTACACAGCTGCAGACAGCTTATTTGTGTTTGGGAAGAGTGAAACACTAATAGAGTTAATATTCTATTTTGCAGAAGCCTTACGTGTCTGTTTAAGATGATAGACAACAGATGAGAAACAAATAAATAAGAAATAAAAAGTTCAATGGGCCACACTAACATAAGCATTTTCAGTACTTACGACTTTCATAAATTGTGCTGAATTGGACTTCAGGAAAGTAGGTCAGTATAAATTATCAAGTTTCTGGTGCAGACCATAAGAAAATATTTTTTTTTTCCAGCAAAGATCACTGACATCCTCATAGGGTGACAGAGTGGCTTAAACAATGGTGTGGTTACCATGTTTAATAAATTGATCCTTTTTGTGCCCTATTTTCTCCCATTAACTCACTGGCAACTTAGATTGTAGAGTAAATGAAGGTAAATGATTCGCCAACCAAGCGTGCCTATGATTGGTAATTCCTAGCACTGTTGTTATCTGTTTGACACCTTCAACTACAGGTTTTTACCTAACCTTCAACTAACACTCCCTAAAGGGAAACATTGGCCTCTAGAGTAGCTGTGATCACTGAGGGGAGACCCTCCTGTGATTGGACATATTATCATTCTTAGAGGCAGAAAGGTGAAGGACATCCAAAACTCATTTAGAACCCAGCCACCACATCCTCCTGCTAATAAGGTAGTATGCAAGATCCTGACTTATCTGCTTATGATCTCCAGTATTGAAGAGGTAAAATTTTGAATAGACTAAGGACTCCTGCACTGCATACAATTTATGATGAGTTAGGACTTTTATATAATGTAATTGTTTGAGGTTCAACTCTGTCCCAATAAGTAAAGACAATAAACTCCTTGGCTCACTAAGCTGGACTTGGGAGAAGTCATTTCTGAGACCCATCTGGAAAGCAAATATTTTTGTGGATTCCCTTCAGGAAAAGTCATATTCTATCTACAATAGAAGAACTGTGAATTAATTAGCAAGTGTTTCAGAAAGGTGGGGGATGCATATGATTCTCTTACTTAATAGAGAAAAACTACATTGTGTTTATACTGTAGTTGTAATAAGAAGTAGTCAGGAAGGATTTTCATTAGTCTAACAGCACAGACTTACTCTTATGAACATTAAGTCATGCTACAGTTTAAATGTCTTTGGAAGTTTGGATCCCCAGCATAATGCTGTAGGGATATGGGAGTCCTTCAATCTTTTTTGCATGTTTCAGTTTCTGTCCATGAAATCATTGCTTTTGTTCTCATCATAGTATCATTATACAAATTAAGATACTGTGTCAGACAGCATAAGGAAGCCTGGTTAAACATGGGAATAGTACATTGCCATGTAGTTCCTCTATAAAACACTGCCACAGGCCCAAATTAGTTGGTCCAAGTATTCTTAAGTTAAACCTTCAAAACCATGAATTCACAATAACCACCTATTTTAATAAGTGTGCTTCTTTGGGCTTTATTATAATAATGAAAGCAAAACACTAATATAATGATTTTAAATAGCACATGTTTATTAACTATTAGTCACTAGTCTGTAGATGATAAATCTCAGTAGGATAAGCTGGGTCTCTATGATTTTCACAGGGTGACAAACCATCAAACAGGCTTAACATTTCATCCAGAGATTTGAGAAAAAAAATTCACTTCTGGAACCACATATTTTCTTAGCAGAGCTCAGTTCCCTACTGTTGTATGACTGAATCATTTTTTATTGTCTCTCAGTCAGCTTCTCAGCTTCCACAGGATGACTTCCACTTTCAAACTGACATAGACTACACTGAACCTTAATCATGGTTGCGACCCTCCAATAATCTACAGAGAAAATACCCCGCTAATCAACCAATGCTCACTCATGTTAACTACACATAAATAATTAAGATACTTAACAAGCTCTGAAAATATTTGCCCATGAAATGTAACATCAGATACAAAACATCACCTTTAACTGAAATGTCGCAGGAAGCTGCTTGTTTTGTTCCTGGCTGCTCAAAACTGAAATAATCACACAGAAACTGTATTAATTAAAATACTGCTTGGCCCATAAACTCTAACTTCTTATTGGCTAACTCTTACATCTTACTTTAACCCATTTCTATTAATCTGTGTATTGCTACATGGCTGTGGCTTATTGGCAAAATACCCAGTGTCTATCTCTGCAGGCTCCATGGCTTTTCCCTGATTCTGAAATTCTGAATACATACATGTATGTATATATACTTTCAACACATATATACATATGTATATAATATGTGTGCTTATGTATATAATATAAAATAACAAATATGGTGTAGGAGGACATTCTGTATTTGTGTTGCTTTCATTGGTTAATCAATAAAGAAGCTGCTTGGCCAGATAGGGCAGAACTTAGATAGGCAGAGAAGATAGAACTATATTCTGAAAGGAAGAAAGCAGCAGATAGAGCCAAGCCACCATGAAGCTGCCAGGTCAGAAATGCTGAATCTTTTCTGGTAAGCCACAACCTCATGGTGACATACAGATTATTAGAAATGGGTTGAATCAAGATGTGAAAGTTAGCCAATAAGAGCCTAGAGCTTATAAGCCAATCAGTTATTAATACAATTTCTGTGTGGTTATTTTGGGTGTAAGATAGCTGGGCTGCCGAGACATAAAGCAGGCCCTCTTTCTCTCTCTTCAACACAAATAAACATATGAAACTATAAATGTAGCTATGTAGCTATGTTTGACTTTTAAAAAGAAATATTTCTTATTTTCTTGTCAAACTCAGGTTGTAAAAGTAAAATCTTATATATGTTACAATCTTCAGAAAGTTTGTTAAATTCATGAAATAACCATGACTACAATCTGGACATAAATTAATTGTTCTATGTACTGAACCAGAATAATCTACTACAAAATCTACTACAGGGAGAGATGAGGGAGGAAAAGGGAAGCAGAAAGGGAATTGTGGAGAGGGGGAGGGAATTCATGCAGATCTGGAATGAGAAGGTGAAAGAGGAGATGAAAAGAGAGAGGAGGGCAGGGAACAGAAGTGGAAAGGAGGAGAGAAGAAGAGGGAAAATGAGAGGATGAGGGGAAGAGAGAGGAGAGGAGAGGGAATAGTGGGAAGGGAGGGGAGACAGGGGAGCTAAGGGGAGGTGAGAGAAGGAGAAAAGCAGAGAGGTTAAAGAACAGGGGAGGGGGAGAGACAGAAGGAAGAAATGGTAGAGGAGAGGGAAATCTTATATCAATACACAAGAAAAGAAGCATAACAACTTCAAAATATTCAGGATATATATTTATACTTGTCAAAAATACATAGTATTCTCTATAAACCTTTACTTTTTCTAAAGTGCCCAAATCTATAAACATTTTAGAAATACATCATAATTTTCCAAGAAATCACATACTAAAATAAATAATTAATATATAAAACCTCAAACCATGCCATTTTGTTTTCTTGTTATGGAATTATTATCAAACATATCATATTTATTACTTATTATAATATATTACATTTTTAAACATAAGGCCTGAGCCTTTTTTCCAGCTCTATAATTTGTTACTAATTATATGATATAAACTGATTATAATAACAATTGGCAAAACTCATGTCAAAGCAGTAAAGGTTATTAGTAATATGTGTGATTTGTGTTTGAGTGCTAAAATAGTATAGAAATTAATGATTATATGACAGCATGTGTCAATAATATAAATTTTGCTGCATAAAAGTTTGCTAGTGAACATTAGTTAAAAGTTGTTAGGTTAAAAACAAGTTGTCTCCCAGATATTTTATTTGAAATGGTTCTCTTCCTTTTTTCCTTCCTTCCTTCCTTTTTCTTTCTTTCTTTCTTTCTTTCTTTCTTTCTTTCTTTCTTTCTTTCTTTCTTTCTTTCTGTTGTCTTTCAAAAATGCCATTTTTTGTACCATGGATAAATCCTGGTCCCACTGCTAGGAGCCCCTCAAACAAACCAAGCCACACAACTGTTACCCACATGCAGAGGGCCTAGTTCTGTTCCATTCATGTTTCCTAGTCAGTCCAGAATCAGTGAGCTACCAGGAGCTCTGGCCAGCTGTCTCTGTGGGTTCCCCAATCATGATAATGACTATCCTGGCCTTGATGCTTTGCTCATCTAATTCCACCTTTCTCTTCAACTAGACTCCCGAAGTTAGGCCTGGTGCTTGACTGTGGATCTCTGCAACTGTTTCCATCAGCTACTGGATGAAGGTAATACATTTAAATGGTTCTTAATATAAATATTAGATTGCAGTTTTATCTGTTTTATGTTGGCTGCTAGTGTGATCCGTGAATAAAAATATGAAATTTCAGATGTCTTAAAGAACTTTGTTTTATTAGCCTCATAAAATTATTGGTTTGCCCTAACAGACAAAATACATGTTCCTTATGTCTTCCCCACTAATGGGCAAGTAGACTGGGGATTAAAGGAGTTCAATCTTATCAATTATTAATTTATAAAGTAACATCAGTCAGAAATACTCTTATGGCCAAGGGAAATCTCACTACTCTACAAAAAATTTTACTATAAATACATACATATACATATTTATGTATATACATATATGTGTTTATATATGCATGCATGTATGTATATATGGCAAATAAGATCCTCACCAAACTTATTAGAATAATGAGAAAAAACTGGAAGCATATTTTGAGAATTCACATTAAACATGAGTGTTTCCAATCATTACATCTAATTCTTACCCATAAACTCTTTCTTCCTGTTGGCAGTCTTCAGTGATAAGCTACAGACATGAACTTTATGGAGTCTATAAAGAACTGCTGAGAAGAGATCTTCAGTCAGGCAAGTATGGACCCTAGACTCCAATCTACTCAAATATCCACGACAACTTCTTCGATAATTTTAATCCCTCCCTCTTTCTCTTATTCATATGATACTAACAATAACAATTCCACTTTGAGGGATTTTTCAGAGTTTTAATTTTATTAGCTTATAAACATTTATGTTTCATTATGACATTTTTTCCAATAAGATTTTTGGTTTTTGTACTACTTCTTTCTCTCATCATCTCATTTGTGTCATCTCACCTGTAGGATCCTCCTTTCCATTTTTTGTCACGTCACAAAGTTCTACTCTCCAAAGCTGTTTATTGATATGCCAGACAGATAGTAAATATTCCATAGATGTGACTTTCCTTTGTTTTATTATTTTTAAAAATGAAAGCTTAATGAAGTATAAATAAGATCAATTGAAGGAACATCAAAAGCTGATGTGTTTGATGTCTTTTAACTGCCAATTTCTTGGGCCGTTAGGTTCAAAAATAAAGATTAAATCAGCCATACTTCACCTAAAAACAAAGTGGTGCTTTTATGGCCATTGTAAATTTCAGATACCTGGGTTTCACTTTATGACATTTGACATTTTTTTAAAAATGGTTATGCTGGTATGGGATAGAAAGAAAACTTTAGGAAAAAAATTACTTTCCCCACTCCTATTTTGTCTATATTATATTATTCCTTGTGTGCATGTTTATATGAATGATGTTTAAGTTTTCCATCATGAATAGATTTTTCTAGAGAACCTTTTCCTTCAGTAATCTTTGAAGTTTCCAGGAAGAAGATGGGGCCCCACAGCAGCAACTCCACCTAATTGAGATGACATTGTGATGCTGAGAGCTGAGGTGCACCATTTCAGCAGTTAATACCCCACCAAAAGAAGTAGAGTGGGACAATGATCTGTATTCTGTTAATTATATTTTAAATAAATGCTGATTGGCCAGTAACCAGGCAGGAAGTATAGGCAGGACAACCAGACAGGAAGTAAAGGGGGGGTCAATGAGAACAGGAGAATTCTGGGAAGAAGGAAGTCCTAGTCTGCAGTCATGACCCAGCCACAGAAGAAGCAAGATATGACTCTTTGCCAAATAAGGTACTGAGCCACGTGGCTAACATAGATAAGAATATAGGGTTAATACAAGTTATAAGAGTTAAGAAGAAGCCTGAGGTAATGAGCCAATCAGTTTATGATTAATGTAAACCTCTGTGTGATTTCTTTGGGACTTAATAACTGTGGAAACCAGGCAGGATAGAAACGTCTGACAACATTATACCACGAGAATACAAAATGTGAATTTTCTTTTTAATTATTTTAATTATTAGTTATTTTTGAATCTGAGAGAGAGTAACGCCATGGTTTTAAAATCAGAGAGTTGAGTATGCAACCTCTAAGCAATCAAATGAGATTAGTTCTTGCATGCACTTAACAATTAACTTGTAAGGACAGCTCCCTGTATGTTAAAATAGTAATTACAATGCAGGCGTCAACAAACCCGACTTAAATATATACAATATCCTTATTGGGTTATGCTATTATATCATTTGGACAAAAAGGATTTCAAATATTTTATTTAAATAAAATCAAACACAAACTTGGTGTCTTTTCCATAAATTGTGAGGTATTGCTAGAATGTTACTAGAAAGTAGGAATAGCAATCAGACTTACTATTATTAGTAACTATGTCCCAATTGATAAACATTTTTTAATTCAGAGAATATCCTATTCATTATAAATACCCATACTACCTTTTATAAATATTTATGGGTGTATACTAATAATACTTTTTCATCAAAAGATACAAGAAAGCATTCATTGAAAGTTTTCAGCTTAAAGCACAGTGAAACGTCTCTTAAGTTACTATACTACTCTAAGAATGACAACAAAGATCAAGTATCTTGCTCAATGTGGGAAAGCTATGTCCTCTGCAGACTAGAAAGCAATGCCTTCTAAGAACTAGTAAATAAAGTCTGTTCTCTGAGTTTCTGTCCTGCTCAGTTCCAGCAGTCATTAAGTGCCAAAGAAATAACACATAAACTGATTGGCTCATTAACTCAGGCTTCTTATTAACTTTTGGAAGTTACATAATCCCGTTATTCTTATCTGTGTTAGCCATATGGCTCAGTACCTTTTTCAGTGGTGCAGTCACATCTTGGTTTTTCTGTGTCTGACAGGACTGCAGAGGGAGCTTCTCTCTTCCCAGAAATCTCCTGTTCTCATTGACCCACCTCTACCTCCTGTCTGGTTGTCCTGCCTATAATTCCTGCCTGGCTACTGGCCAATCAGCATTTATTTAAAACATAATTGACGGAATATAGACAATTGTCCTGCACCAAAAGACAAGGTGTTTATCAAATATAAACAAATTACCATTTCTTCCAGTAAATAATAGAAATAGAGCAAGCACTCTGTACCAGACATTTCAGAATAAAAATATTTACTGAACTAATAAGGGCATTTTGCCTTTTCTTTTGTTTTCAAAGCCTAGAAACTTCACAAATTTTATTTTAATGATACAATAAGAAGGTCTCACTAAAGCTAAGTGCAATGAACCTTAATCCTAAGAGTAGGGATGTGCAAGCCAGAGGATTGAGGTCAAGGCCATTGTGGGTACTTTATCACAGAAATGAAATCTTATATTTTCATTTGTTCATTTCATTCATGTAAAATTCATATGAATATTAATATAAGCTGTCATTGTGATAGCTTAGCCTGGAAACTATATAGAGTTTCTCTGTGAAATCTAGACTGTCTTGGAGCTATATCTGTAAAACTAAGATTTGCCTTTCTCTGTTTCCCAAGTGCTGAGATTAAAGGTCAAGATCAACTCATACTAGCATTCAATAAAGAATTAAGTATTGATACACTCAGAAGCCTGAATAAATCTCCTGCACATTACAGATTACAGCATGTTGTAATTAGAAGGCAAGTTGATGACTTATTGTTATGATGTTTCATTACTCGTGAATATGAATTGTGACAAAATCACAGCTGTTCAGTGAGTTATATTGAACAGTGACACTAATGTACAGTATTTCAAAATATACTATCTCAAAGTGTAGTATTTAAAATATTCTTTAGATAAATGTGGTAAACTCGTTTGTTGAGAAATTACTAATTTCTTACATAGAGTATCAGCCAGTTCCTCTGAACACTGATACAATATAGAAAGGGACCTACAAATGGAAATAAAAGTCAGCTAAGAAATAGATGCCCAAGACATCAAAAGATTGACTTAGCATTAACGGATAATTTCTAGGTATCACAGAATGGCAAACATCAAATTACCATTAATTAAATAAGATTGATTAATACATGTAAACCTTTCAGTAGCAACATCATAGAGGGTTTGTCTACATACTGGAGCCAAATGAGCTCAGGCAGAAGATTTTTTCCAGACCCAATTTAAAAGAGATTAAAATTAAGCCCCTGATAAGTTGACCATTAAACTTACAAATAGAAAAAAAAAAAAGGGCAAAAATCTTTAGATGATCCCATCCCAACAAAAATCAGCTTTAACAATGCAATATTCATAATTACTAGAGCTAAATAAAAATTAGAAACTACATCTCTTCACCATAAAAAACTCATAAAACAGAAAAAATAAAAATAGCAGAAATAATCTTTCAGCAATGGTATTCTGTTCCACAACTTCAGAGATATAAAAGAAAATGAGAATAATGAGGAAAATAAGTATGAGAATATAAAAAATTAAAACTTTAATTAAAGATTGCAATCTAGGTACTACAGGATCTTTAAATTTTGATTGGTCCTGGATCATATAAAAACCTTGCTAAAAATAACACAAACAGCAAGTGACAGTGATGTTACTTCATGACTCCTGCTTACAGGTTCTTGCTGTGAGTTCCTTTCTCATCTTTCCCCAATTACAGAGTGTGATTTGGACATGGAACCCAAATAAGTTTTTTCATCTGCTTAACTGTGTTTGCTGAGAGGGTTCTACTCCAGCAACAGTAATAAGTCTGGAATCCTTTGGATGAGTACTTCATAGAGAACAGAGATGTGTTGACTACTCTGGAGACTGTGAAATCCAAGAGCATGAATATCATTTTTGTACTGTGATATCTCATGCTGAATGTTGGAGTAATGAGAGAGGGTAGAGGCCAGACTGATCCCCTTTATTAGGAATCTACTCCTGTGATAGCTAGTCAAGTCTCCCACCAATATGTCCATGAAAACACACTCTTATAATTGAGTCATTGCTTGGAGGTTTAGAACAATTCTATTTAATGTGAAATTTGAAGAAGGTAAATCTACAGAGGTGAGCATGAATGTACACAGAACTGCAGCTTGCCTACCCTGTCCATAGAACATCTGACATTGTCAAAATCTTTTGTGACTATGGCCACTTTCAAAAATGAAAACAGTGTTCAATCACTTATTAAATTTCAATAATTTTCTAATCTATTTTCAGATGGTGGTGTTTTTGTTCTTTTCTCTCATACATCCAGACTGTGTGAAGGAGTTTTGCCTTCCCTGGAGCTTTTATGGTTAATGTTGATGGATTCAGTACAGATTGTCCAAGTCATTTTATCTTTACTTACAAAAGAAACCTACTGGGTGATGGAATGATGCTTTATAACTCTAACAGTGCACTTCATTTGTAGTTATTAAACACTCAGCAGGCTCCTCACCACTCTGACATTTGTTTCCTAGTCAAAGCTCCTGTTTGACATGGCACCACTGTGCAAGGTGCCATTTGCTGAAATGAGAATTCAGCTGGGATAATTAATAAATGCCATGATGCTCTCAAACAAATGCACAATTTGGTTTGTGTGAAATAAAGTGCACAATCCAAGGACAATCAACATGACTTTCTTGTTTCGTACTTTAGAGGTTTCAAAGGTGTAGGTGGGCATCTGGCCCTGTTGTTTTGTAATTATTTTACTTTAATACATGAAGTCACTATGAAAAAAGCCTTGGATTAGCATAGCTAGAGTATTAATAGGTATTTTTACTAGGGGAAAGTTTATAATTATGTAAATATTCATTCCATACTTACTACATCCATCAATATGTTTATATCTATACAATGAATATATGAAATCTATCTAATCTCTATCAAAGTATAGTTTCCAGATAAATGAGAAGAAATTATTTATGTAAGGAATCAAAGTTATATACTATTAAAATTTTCTGAGTTGTATTTATTCTAGTTAATATTAAAACAATATAAAAACAATTATCATGTATTGATTCTTACAAAGATAACATTTTCTAAGAAAGTTTAAACCTAAGCTGAAATGGGATATTTACATGAGTTTTAAGAAAAAATATGGTGTAAAATATAATTCAAGTGAACTAAAGATATAGAAAAATTATCATAAATATATAATTCCTTAAATGCATTATGAAATATTCTGACTTTATAAAATCAGTACTATTATTCAGATGTTGGTAGGGACATGAGCATTAGCAGTAAAATTTCACTAATAATTGCAGTAAGAAGGTAATGTATAAAAGCTCACTTCCAGTTATTATTTTCAGTTCCTTACTTTTAAAGTTGTTTTTTTCTTTTTTTTATTCTTTTTTAATTAAAATTTCCACCTGCTCCCCGTTTCCCATTTCCCTCCCCTCCTCCCAAATATTGCCCCCTTCCCCCACTCCCCTCCCCCTATTCCCACTCCTCTTCTCCTCCCCCCACACCATTCCCCCTCCCTCTTGATACTGAAGAGCAGTCCAAATTCTCTGCCCTGCGGGAAGACGAAGGTCTTCTATCTATGTCCAGGAAGGTGAGCGTCTTTTTTATTCTATCTAAACCATCCTTTAAATAAACATTTGGAATGTGTAAGGATGATGTAGGGAGTTAGTGAGGATAGTCTCACTTAATAAAGGAAAATACAGAACATGGTTCTAAATGCATGACCCAGATTCACACAAAGTGTACTGGAGAAGGAATAATCAATCATCTTGAGAGAATGGCCAACATCAAAAACACTTATGGCAACTTATGCTGGAGAGAATGTGGGGTAAAGGGAACGCTTCTGCATTGTTGGTGGGAGTAGAAGCTGGTACAGCCAGCCCATTTGGATGTCAGTGTGACGATTTCTCAGAAAATTAGGAAACTTCCTCAAGATCCAGTAATACCACTTTTGTGTATAAAACCAAAGGATGTTCAATTGTACCACAAGGACATGTTCTCAACTATGTTCATAGCAGCATTGTTTGTCATAGGCAGAACGTGGAAACAACCTAAATGACCCTCGACCAAAGAATAGATAAGGAAAATGTGGTACATTTACACAATGAAGTACTACATAGCAGAAAAAAAATAATGACATCTTGAAATTTGCAGGCAAATGGGTGGAACTAAAAAACATCATATTGAGTGAGGAAACCAAGACCCATATTATATGTATAAGACAAATATTATATGTACTCACTCATAAGTGGTTTTTAGACATAATGTAAAGAAAACCACCATACAATTCACAATCCCAGAGAACCTAGACAACAATGAGGACTCTGAGACATACATGGATCTAATCTAAATGGGAAGTAGAAAAAGACAAGATCTCCTGAGGAAACTGGCAGCATGGGGACTATGGGAGAGGATTGCAAGGGAAGGGATAGGAAGGGAGGGGAGCAGAGAAAAATGTATAACTCAAGAAAATCAATAAAAAATCATAAAACAAGCATTCAAAAAATCAAAGAAATTTTTACACCTTAAATCATATTTTCTTGAGACCCTAGTCTATTTAGATGCAAAGCTTCCTAGGCCTGGATGTAGGGAGGAGGGCCTTGGACTTCCCACGGGACAGGGTTCCCTGCCCTCTCTTAAGGAGGGAGTGGGAGGGAGGAAGGGAGGGGGAGTGGGGAAGTGGGAGGGGAATGGGAGGAGGGGAAGAAGTGTAACTTTTTGAATGGAAAAATAAATAAATTTAAAAAATCATATTTTCTTGTTTCTGTTAAGTGATTAAATCTTTTAAAAACTAAACTTGTTTTTATAATAGAGTAGCTATTACATAAATATGATTAGAGAATTTTTAAAAACAATTTTAGTTTTACAGAGAAATGAAGAGTAATTAGAACATTAAATAAATTTTTAATACAATTACTGAAACATATAAGTTACATGGCATTCAGTTTTTAAGAATTAAAACTAAAGTAATTACATTAACGCTATTTAATATTTGTTTAAGAAACTGAGTCATATACCATGATTTGTATTATGGTGAAGTGGCTTCTCTCTATGGCTTTCCACTTTGCTTAAGCATCATACTTAAAGAAATTACAAAAATAATGTCATTGTTAAATGTCAGTTTTCATCAGCAAAGGTCCAAGAATAGTTTGGTTAACTTAATGCCGAGTCCAAATATTAATTCAATTTTCTAAGCCTTATCAGGAAAAAAATAAGTAGTGATTCGTGTACTCTGGCATTAATTTGAGTGATGGTCCTTGTTAATCTAGCATATTCTTCTGAACCTGCAGATGCCTATCTGTGATTACTTTCAAGGAAAAACATCCAACATGGACATTTTCATTATAGATATAATATGATAGAGACATACAGACAACAGATTTGCACATGTTAAAGAAAAAAGGGAGTAAGAATGAAATTAATTTCTTGATTTCATCTACTTTGTAAATCATTGCCATTTCTCACATTATCATCTATTGTAATTCGTTTTGTTGATTGTTGTAGTGGGAGCTGCGGGCCTCTTCCCACAGCTCGGCTCCCAGCTGCCTGGCCGCCTGGCTAGCTTATGCCCCGAAATAACAACACACAAACTGTATTCATATAAACACTGCTTAGCCCATTAGCTCTAGCCCTTACTGGCTAATTCTCATATCTCGATCAACCCATCTCTAATAATCTGTGTAGCACCAGTCTTACCAGGAAAGATTCAGCATGTCTGACCTGGCGGCTTGCTTAATCGCGTCTGCCCTGGCGATGATCTGCAAGGCGTCTGGCCTGGGGAGCAGAGCTATGGCGTCTCTGCTCACTTCCCTTCTTCCCAGCATTCTGTTCTGTTTACTCTACCCACCTATGTTCTAACCTATGAGGGCCAAGCAGTTTCTTTATTAGCCAATGACCTTCCTCCATCAAATTGTGATCATTTTTAGTGGGATAAGATAATATCTCAAAACTATTTTGATTTTTATTTCCCTGATAATTTCCCTTTCCATATCTAGATGGTGACATTTTACTCAACCATTTGTATTTCATCTTTTGAGAACTTGAATTAGATCTACACCCCAATTTTTTAATGTGATATTTTTTTCCTTGATGTTAACTTATGTTAGCTATTTATATATTCTAGATACAAAACCTCCATTAGATGTATAATTGGTAACTATTTTTCCTAAGTCTTCCTCTTTGTTGGTATGATGATGTCCTTTGTTGTACACAGCATTTTAGCTTTACGAGGCTACATTTATTGTTGGTCTTAGTGCCTGTGCTATCACGGTCCTATTCAGAAAATTGTTCCCTTTGCTAGAAATTCAAGGCTCTTTTTGATCAGATTCAGGGCATCTGATTTTATTGAGGTCTTTCTTCCATTTGGAGTTTAGTTTTATGCAGAGTTATGAATGTGAATTCATTTTCATTCTTCTACATGTGACCATCCAATTTGATCAGAACTATTTTTTGAAAATGTTAAATTTTTTCTACTATGCAGTTTTGGTGTATTTGTCAAAATTCAAGTGTTCGTGGAGGCAGAGCTACCAACAGAAAGAACAGGAGGAGAAATAAAGTTGGGAAGCACAAGGAACAAGAAATAGGAAGAGAGTAGGATACGAGGGACCAGCCACCTAGCTACACAGCCAGCTTCAAATTAAAAGGAAGAAAGATATACAGAAATCAGGAGGAGAAGGAGAGAGAGCATGAGCAAGGAACTCAGGACCGCGAGGGGTGCACCCACACACTGAGACAATGGGGATGTTCTATCGGGAACTCACCAACGCCAGCTGGCCTGGGTCTGAAAAAGCATGGGATAAAACCGGACTCGCCAGTTGAAAGTTCCTGTGCCATTCTCCTTGGCCTCTCGTCAGCTCTCATTGTCCGCCACATTCCGAGAGTCCGGTTTTATCCCATGTTTTTTCAGTAGCAGTCCAGCTGACCTTGGTGAGCTCCCAATAGATCGGCCCCACTGTCTCAGTGGTTGGGTGCACCCCTCATGGTCCTGACTTCCTTGGAACTTTCAACTGGCGATAGATCGAGAGAGAGACAGAGACCCAAATTGGAGCAACGGTCTGAGCTCTTAAGGTCCAAATGAGGAGCAGAAGGAGGAGAACATGAGCAAGGAAATCAGGACCACGAGGCCTGCATCCACCCACTGTGACAGTGGAACTGATCTATTGGGAGCTCTTCAAGGCCAGCTGGACTGGGACTGAATAAGCATGGGTTGAAACTGGACTCTCTGAACATGGCGGACAATGAAGGCTGATGAGAAGCCAAGGACAATGGCACTAGGTTTCGATCCTAATACATGAACTGGCTTTGTGGGAGCTTAGCCTGTTTTGATGCTCACCTTCCTGGGCCTGGATGGAAGTGGGAGGACCTTGGTCTTCCTGTAGGGCAGGGAATTTGGACTGCTCTTCAGTATCGAGAGGGAGGGGGAATGGACTGGGGGGAGGAGAAGAGGAGTGGGGATGGGGGAGGGGAGTGGGGGGAGGGGGCAATGTGTGGGAGGAGGGGAGGGAAATGGGAAACGGGGAGCAGTTGGAAATTTTAATTAAAAAAGAATAAAAAAAATGCGCAAAAAAAAAAAAAAAAAAAAACGGACTCGCTAAACAAAGCGGACAATGAGGACTACTGAGAACTACTCAAGAACAATGCTAATGGGTTTTTGATCCTACTGCACGTACTGGCTTTGTGGGAGCCTAGGCAGTTTGGATACTCACTTTACTAGACCTGGATGGAGGTGGGTGGTCCTTGGACTTCCCACAGGGCAGAGAATCCTGATTGCTATTGGGGCTGACAAGGGAGGGGGACTTGATTGGGGGAGGGGGAGGGAAATGGGAGGCGGGGGAGGGAAATGGGAGGCGGTGGCGGGGAGGAGGCAGAAATCTTTAACAAAGAAATAAATAAATTAATTAAAAAAAAAGTCCAGAGGACAAGGTATAGTTAAAGAGAAACAGGTTAATTTAAGTTACAAAAATTGACTTTAAAACAAGCCAAACTAAGAGTGGGTGGGCATGCATAAGGAAGAATAAAATTCTCTGTATTTATTTGGGAGTTCGGTGGCAGGCCCCCAAAGAGTAAAAGAAAACAAACCAAAAAAGACATCTATGTAAAATTTAAAGCATGTGATTTAGAAGAAGAGTATTTTAAGCATTAAAATTCAAATACTCTTCAGTCATCATTAAACACAAATTCTTAATTAAATATTTACCTATAAATTGTTCCCTGAATTTTTGCTTTCCTCTGTTTATAATGATTAATGTATAAAAGATACAGAGTGGCTTTAAAATGTACTCTGGGATGGATTTCAATGCATATTTTTTATAAATTTATAAACTTTTGCAAATATATCATGACTGTTTCTAACACATCGATTTTATGGAGACATAAATCTTAGATTTTAAAACAGGGAACAAATGCATTGATCTTATAATGAGAAAATAATGCTGAGTTTGTCCCATGAATGCAATGAAAATATCGAAGCACTTTTTATTGATGAATTTGATGACATTATTACATTTTAAGTATGAAAAAAAGTGATGAAATTTCATCTGGAGGCAGTTATTTTTATAGATTTTACTACTAGCTGATCTACAGAATTCATAACTCACAAGAACTCAAGTTTAAGTATACCTAATTTTCTAGGGATTTACCATTTTATTTTTATATACTGCAATGAAAATGGCTGTGTGATTGAAAAACTTACACCATTCATTATATGAAAACATACCTTATGAAAAAGAGGTTTGGAAAGAAGATATATTAATGAGGATATGGGAGTAGAACAATCATAAACAACTCCAACTGATGCTTTTCTCTGATCTCATATTAATTTAGTTATTTGAAAATAATTCATTATATTGAATATTAATTGCATAATTCCAAGATTCGGGCTGTAAGAAAACAATGAAAACACAAAAGTGAGATATTCTACTAAAATGTTTTCTCTGTAGAAATCAGTTGTTTAAAAAGAAAAAGTATAATTACATAGTATAAGCAATGACAATTCATCAGTTAAATAGACACATGTGTAAATGATGTTATAGTTTTAATTTTTGCTTGCATGTATATCTGTGTACCACCTGCATGCCAGGTATCCGATGAGGCCAGAAGAAGGCATCAGATCCCCCAAAATCTAGTTGAAGGTGGTGATAACCATATTGGATCTGGAAATTCAGCCATCATCTGCTGTTAGAGCAACAAATGCTCTTAATTAGTGTATCATTTCTATAAGCCCATGAAGGATGTTTTTTGTAGAATTTGACTTTGTGTTTATTTTATTTTTAGGTATAAGAATTTGTTCTTTTGCAGGCGGATCTCTGTGAGTTCAAGACCAGCCTGGTCTACAAGAGCTAGTTCCAGGACAGGCTCCAAAACCACAGAGAAATCCTGTCTCGAAAAACCAAAAAAAAAAAAAAAAAAAAAAAAAAGAATTTGTTCTTTTTTATAGTTCATTTTTTTTTCTTAATGAGTTCTGATAGTTTTCCAATGACTATGAAAACCCCTGAGCAAAAAATATACAGCAATCTTTTCTGTCTTTATACTTGAGGAACTAAGTCTTCTGTAGCATTTAAGCAGTCTCTACATTGGGGAAGTGTTTCCAATCCTCCTACAAATCCACAGGGAAATGTGGCACACACTTGAGATGTTTAAATTTCAAATGGAGAGACAGTGCCATGAAGGTGCTAAACTTTGCAATTCACAGAACAGCCTTTTACAAGATAGTTTGTCTTAAACCCAAAAGATAAACAGTGACAATTAAAAAGCTTATATAGTAGAAATGCCAGGTGGAAAATCAGAATAATTTTTTAATGAATGATATCTGAACTAGTTTTTCACTAATTTTTCACCTTCACTAACTCTTGTTCTGGACAATTATTGAAAATTTGGGTTAAGCCTGAGTAGTTATAAATGTTAGGACAGGATGTTGAGATCCAAAACATGCTTCTTAAATCATTCTTCTCCTGTAGAATTGAAAGAATAAAAATATTTCCCTGTGAGTTTTCAGAGATTGAGATTTATGTAGCATGTATATAATGTCAGATTCAAAGAAGACACTCAGCACACTGCAAATAATCACACACTAGAATTCTTCCCAGAGCAGAGCTTAAGGAAAGCACTTAGGTGCAGTGTGGGAGGCAAAATAGTGATAGGTGCAAGAACTCTGAAAAATACAAAGCACTAGATAGAGCTGCGATCTTAAAAGAATTTCTTAAATTTTAATTTTACAATGTCCATTTGATATTACTATAGACACACACATATATATTTATTTGATGATATAGATATACATATATATACTATATATACATATATATACTATATATATACATATATATAGTATATGTGTCAGATGAAGGTATTTGATATACTTATCACTGAAACTTTTATCATTTTCTTTGGGTTTGGAACATTCACAATTATCTGCCCTGGTTGTTATAAAATATGTAGTTTAGTTGTTCTTAACGTTTGTCCTACTGTGTTAGGCAACACTAGAATTTACCTTCTAAATACAGTTTTCACCCTTAATCCTTTAGCCATCTTCTCTCTATCTTGCTTCCAATCCATCCAAGTGTCTGGCAACCATTGTTTTACTATCTAATGCCATGGAATTAACTATTTTAACTTATTTCTCTAAGTGAACACACACACACTCACACATATATATATTTCCATGTCTTCAATTAATATACTGTACAAGTCTTTTGTGCTATTCCTCATTACAGGATTTTCTTTTGTAGCTATAATTAATTTAATTTCATTGTGATTAGTTTTACAAAAATGCTTAATAATAATAAGAGAATATTAGATAATAAACTTTATTAATCTTTTTAATATAAACTTTCTAGATATTAATAGTTGAATGAAACTCAACAATTAATGAAAAGATATATATATCTTATATATTCAAATTTTAAACATATATGTATATATATATATATACTATTTAATGACAACTGAGAGAGATCATTGACAATTGTGCCTTTTAATAGTCTATCTCTTCTCCTTACTGTGGAAAGATTAAATACTTACATGTAGAAGTACAAAATAGATTCCAAATAAGGATTTGTAAGTGAACGAAGGCAAAAATGTTAATTTGAGAGTTTTCTTTGTGTACCTCCTCCAGTGACTATTCTCGTTTGTCATACTGTCTATATTTGGAATTAGCTAAAACCCAAAAGGCTGGGGACTCATGTGAGTATTTTTTAATCAATTCATTTGAAGTGAGAAGAACCACTTCTAAACACGATATTTGTGGTGGGAAGATACACTTTTAATCCAGATCGTTTGGTGTGGGAAGAGCTACCTTTAAACTGGACCTCACCATCTTCTGGAAGCCTATTTAAAGAAATGGAATACAGAAGCTTGCTCTCTTTTGCTGCTTGTTCTTGATCTTACAAGCAAATTCATTCACTTCACTGGCATTAGAGCCTGCTTCTTCATGACTCTGATAAATACTGAAGACCACCTGAGACCTCTAACCTTGTAGACTGAACAACTACCAGATTCTTGGACATTCCTATGCTAGACATTATTGGACTAGGTGGCTGTAAGCCATTCTAATAAACCCCTTTTCTAGAATGAAAGAAAAAGAAAGAGAGAGAGAGAGAGAGAAAGAGAGAGAGAGAGAGAAAGGGATTGTGTGTGTGTGTGTGACATAGATATAGAATTTCATTCTATAAATTCTGTTCTGTACTCAAGAGTATATCTAATGTGTTTAAACTCATTTTAAGTACTATATACTAATTTAATCATTGTCAAAAATGCATGCTAAGTCTCTGAAACTGTTTTCGATTTAGCTCAATTTCAAGCTAAAATGTTAGTTTATCATAATTATTAATATGGTGTTATGTCATAGGTAAAGGACAGATTAATATTCACAAATATAGTAATAGATATAATATAAGTTCCACCAACTCTTAGAGCCCCAGTGCATGCATGGTAAGGCAGAGTTTCAGGTAACAGTAACATATAGGATAGGTGTGTTAGAGGTTGAAGGTGTCCTAGAGGAGAGAGTACATGCAGAACAGGGATCTTCCCTGCCATTTTCTACAAGATGAATTATCTCTGTATTGATGTACTGTAAGTAAATGTGCTCTTTTCTTCACATAAGGGCACGCGAGGCATCACTAAGGTCAATCATTGCATCAGCATCTTAAAGATATAATAAGGAACAAAGTTCAGTCATGTCTTTTTCATAATATTTGCAGAAAATTAAGGCATACATAAATAATCAGCTCTCCTAGTTACTTCCAACATCTTAATATATTTTAAAAGTATAACAGTAAAAGAAGATGAATATTTTAAATTTCATATTCGATTTTACATCAGGAAATACAAAAAAATGAAGGAAACAGACAATAAGTTCATAAATACATGTTATAAATAATGTTCTGTGAAACTGTTGGAAATTGTGTCACGGAAGCAACTAGCAAATTTATAAAATGATTCAAAATATAATTTTTTGCCCTTGTAAGTATACAATACTGATGAGACAACTTCAAATCAGTGTGGTGGCGCAAATGAATGTAGACAGATTATATAGATATATACAGCTTTAATAAGGAAATAAACTTACAGGACCAAAGGTTCCCGCGGTGTACCGGAAAAGCGGAGCAAAAGAAAAAAGGGCTGCTGGGCTCACGCCCGGCAGATTTATCCGTAAACATTAGCCCGAGGCGAACACGCCCCCAATGGGTGGGGCTATGTCCCTACAAATCAGGTAAGAAAAATAATGATTTAAATCAGAATATGGGGTACTCATGCCACTGAAATCAATTACCTGAGGCATTGAAATAAAGCAAATTATTTTAAAAGCACTCCAGAGTTTTCCTTTTCTTCATGAATATCCATCTTGTATGTTATTATTATGCTATAATAGCTTCTCCTTCTATTCTACTTGTTACATTTCATAATTGTCCCATTGCAACAAATCAAGATGAGATCTAGATATCTTTTCCATATCAGCAACATGTGCACGTGCGCGCGCGCGCACACACACACACACACACACATATGTTTCAAGATGATTTTTTCTTTCCATGGGGAAATAAACTGTGAAATACATGAGCATGACTCATGTAGGTTGTAAAACACAATTCAAAATACAATCTCCAATTCATTGTATAGAAAAAAAGGAGATTAAAAGAGAAAGTTATCAGATGGTAAAGTTAACCAAATCTGATAATTTTCTCTCACCTATTTCCAGAAATCCATTCATTGTGTGTCCTTAATTTTTTTATTATTAAAAATTTCCGCCTCCTCCACACCTCCCATTTCCCTCCCCCTCCCCATCCCCATTTCTCTCCCTCTCCAGTCCAAAGAGCAGTCAGGGTTCCCTGCCTGGTGGGAAGTCCAAGGTCCTCCCCCCTCCATCCAGGTCTAGGAAGGTGCGCATCCAAATAGATTAGGCTCCCATAAAGCCAGTACGATATTAGAAATAGATAAGATTCCCGGGCAAAAATTGGGAACTTGGGGGTGGGGATGGGATGGGGGTGAGGGGAGACTGGGAAAGAAAAGTGAAACGGGGAGGATGGGGAGAGCTTGGGGGAATGGGATGGTTGGTATGGAGGAAGGGTGAATATGGGAGCAGGGAAGTATATATCTTAATTAAGGGAGCCATTTTAGGTTTGGCAAGAGACTTGACTCTAGAGGGGTTCCCAGGTGTCCATGGAGATGTCCTCAGCTAGTTTCTTGGGCAGCTGAGGAGAGGGAGTCTGAAATGGCCAGATCCTATAGCCATACTGATGAATATCTTGCATATCACCATAGAACCTTCATCTGGCAATGGATGGAGATAGAGACAGAGACCCACATTGGAGCACTGGACTGAGCTCCCAGGGTCCAAATGAAAAGCAGTAGGAGGGAGAACATGAGCAAGGAAGTCAGGACCGCGAGGGGTGCATTCACCCACTGAGACTGTGGGGCTGGTCTAATTGGAGCTCACCAAGGCCAGCTGGACTGGGACTGAAAGAGCATGGGATCAAACCGTACTCTCTGAATGTGACGGACAATGAGGGCTGAGAAGCCAAGGACAATGGCACTGGGTTGTGTGTTCTTAATTTTGAATGTAGTAAGTAGCTCTTACTTTACCACCAACAAATAACAAGACTTAGTAATTCACATCCTTCTCTTCTAAATGCCCACCTATTTATTCCTTCAGAAAGCTTAGTTGTTACTCTGAGCAAAACATTTATTTTTTGAAGTTCAGATATTCTTTAAACCAATGATTATATATGTATGTATGTATTCATATTCATTATTATATCTCTTTGTTCAAATATATAGATATACCATTACTACTGTCATAAATGTGATTTTTTAATTCATTATGATTCATTTTTATAATTACATTCTTTGTTTTGAGCAGGTTAGAGTGTTAGTATTTGTCTTCGGATTCTGGTCAAAACAAAACAAACAACAACAATAGCAAAAAGAAGGCACTGCTAATGCAAAAATGTATTATAATTTACAGGATTTACTTTAGATTATTTATAGATTCCCGAAGACTCCATTAAATATGAAAAAAATCTAATTATACTGGAGTTTAAGTCTTTGCCTATTCTTTTATATTCCTTTCACAGGTGAGCACCCAAATGTTAAACAAAGCTACATGTATGTACAGTCATCTTGAAAATGTGATGGGTGACTAATCAGAATTATTATTTGTTTAGAGTCACCACACTGACATGAGAAAATATTATGATTATTCCTGGTCTTATATATGAGAAAGCTAAATCACAGACTTGATGAATATGAAATTAACATATTTGATACCTGCTTTTTACAGAATATTCTAGGAAAGTATTTTTTCACTGAGTAATATCTAGTCCTGATACTAATTTCTCAAATGATTTTTTAAATTTATAGGTATAACTAAACTATTTTATTTAATTAAAATCTAGCTTTGTTTGCTTCTAAGTTTCATTTTTGTTGCTGTGATTAAAAAAAATTCTGACTAAAGGAACTTGGGAAGTGAAAGGTATAGTTTAGATCAAAATTCCAGGTTTTAGTCCATCAGAGCAGAGAAGCCGCCTTGACTGGAACACGAAAGAACTTGTTCCACTATACTCAATCAGAAGAAGAGACTGACAGATACATGCCTACCAAAGTAGTTAGCTCATTTTTCCCTCACCTAGGAAACCCTTTGTCTGTTATCTACAGTGTATAGGTTTTCCCTCCTTTGTGTAATCCACTTAATCATTCACAATATGCCAACAGATTAACCTATTCTAAATATTCCATCACTGAGACTGTCTTCTTTGGTGAGTCTAGATTGTTCAAACTGACAATTAAAACTAGCCATCCTCATAGGTCACAATGACAGTATAGTGTTATGCTTGTGACTAAAGACGTAAAGTTCTTGTCGAATAGGTCTTTCACATGTTTGGTTAGTGTTACCCGCCCCCCCCCCAAGATATTTTATGTAATTTGTGGTTATTGTAAAAGGTGAATTTTCTCTAATTTCTTTTTTAGCTTCTTTATCATTTGTATATGGGAAGGCTACTGATTTTTTTCTTGAATTTATCTTGTATTCTGACATATTACTGAAGGTGTTTACCAGCTGTAAGAGTCCTCTGCTAGAATTCTTGGAATCACTTACGCTTACTATCATATCACCTGCGAATAACAAAACTTTGACTTTTCCTTTCCAATTTTTATCCCTTTGATCTCTTTTTGTTGTCTTATTGCTCTAGCCAGAACATCAAGAACTATGTTGAATATATATAAAGAGAGTGGACAACCTTGTCTTGTTCCTGATTTTAGTGGAATCACTTTGAGTTTCTCTCCATTTAATTTGATGTTGGCTATCGGCTTGTTGTATATTGCTTTTATTATGTTTAGATATGTTTCTTGTATCCGTAATCTCTCCAAGAACTTTATCATGAAGGGATATTGAATTTTGTCAAATGCTTTTTCAACATGTAATAGATGATCATGTTTTATTTCTTTCTGTTTATTCATATAGTGGATTACATTGATAGATTTTCCCATGTTGAATCGTCCCTGTATCTCTGGAATGAAGCCAACTTGATCATGGTGGATGTCTTTTTTTATGTGTTCTTGGGTTTGTTTGCCCATATTTTATTGAATACTTTTACATCAACGTTTATGAGGGAGATTAGTCTGTAATTATCTTCCTTGATTGAGTCTTTATGTGATTTTGATATCAGGGTAACTGTAGCCTCATCGAAAGAGTTTGGCAGTTTTCCTTCTGTTTTTATTATGTTGAACAATTTGAAGCATATAGGTATTAGCTCTTCTTTGCAGTTCTGGTATAATTCTGCCCTAAAACCATCAGTTCCTGGGCATTTTTCAGTTGGGAGGCTTTTGATGATATCTTTTATTTTTTGTAGGTTATAGGTCTATTTAAATTGTTCACCTGCTCTTGATTTAATTTTGGTATGTAGCATCTATCCAGAAAATACATTTTCCAATTTTATGGAATACAGATTTTGTAGTATGATCTTATGATTCTCTGGATTTCCACAGTGTCTGCTGTTATGTTCTCTTTTTCATTTCTGATTTTGTTAATTTGGATATTCTCTTGGCCTTTTCATTTTCTATAAGGGTTTGTCTATCTTGCTGATTTTCTCAAAGAATCATCTCTTTGTTTACTTGATTCTTTGTACTGTTTTCTTTATTTCTATCTTATTGATTTTGGCCCTCAATTTTATTATTTCCTGTCATTTATTCCTCCTCAGTTATTCAGCTTCTTTTTGTTCTAGAGCTTTCAGCTTTGGCTAAAGTTAAGGTTTAAAATTTGTTTCAGTTTTTTAGTACAATGAAACTATGCCTGATAAGTCCCCTTTTATATTCTTTGCAAATACATTAAGGAAAAAATGACCCCAGAGACAACATAAAAAATAATAGTAGCCTTTCTCATCAATTTTAAACAAAAGTACCCAGTTTTGAGCAATTACACTCTAATTCATCCTACATATTTTCTCATTGAATAATTTACTATAGTTAGCTGGTCTGTGATATATTTTCACATTTAACGCATATTTTTGTGAAGATATGTTTTTAATAAAATGAATATGGTAGTTATTTTCAGCCATTTACTAAATTAATGAGCAAATATTTAAAACAATGGAAAAGTAATGAGGAGGGATACTCTTATTGAAGTTGAATAACCACATCAAAATCCACTATTGAATAAAGTATTATCTTAATTTGTATTTTACTTTTCCTATTAAAAAAATGACTTACACATGCAAACTATCACATAACTCTAAAACAATTTAAATTAGGAAACACTTTCACTGCAACATACATATCTCAAATTTTTAGCATAATTTGAATATGAAAATTGGGAATTTACTCAAATAACAAGCCTTTTAGTATAATGATGCTCATAAGACAAATTGTGAAGCATACCATGACCCACAGAATTTAAATATGCATTTAGTATATTAGTATACTTAATGATACTTTATATGCATAATTTTCTCATTAATTGCCTATTAACAATTGAAGTTTCCCATAATATACTAAAAAATCTTCAATTTAATACTGAATTACATTTTTAAAGTTATAATGCTGCTGTCTCATCATTGCCTCTCTTTAAATATGTCCCTTTATTTACCCCTTAAGCAGATTGGGAATTGTGTCTATTGTATGCTCAGTTAACAATATTCATAAGCTCTAGCCTTGCCTCAAATTGCACAGCTAGAGGCATAAAGATAAAAGGGGATTAGATATGTGATGGGGATAAGGACTCACAATTACTTTCAGTTTTCCATTTGTTTTTTCACTTTTTAATTTCTTTCAAATGATCATTGGTCCCTGCAAATTTCCAATGCCAATTTGGCTATGTTTACTTAGTAATTGATGTCTGTGTATTTGTTTAATAGCCTATCACACAGGCTTTTAAAGAAAATATTCCAAGAAATAATAAAACAAAGCAATACAGAAACATGTAAACGGAAATAAAACTTAACATGCACAAGTCTATTTGTATGGATACTTATATATCTCCAAAACTTCCCTGAATTCTAGAAAATAAATTAACCTATACTTGTAAGCACTTAATTAATTAAGTTATTGATCAATACATGCCTTTTCTGCAAGTCACACACTGAACATAAATATGACCTTAAATAAAGATAACTAGAAAACCTCAGAATTTGGGAATTTTTTTGAGGAGTAAAATTGAAGCTCTGTATTAGACATAATGATTTTAGATACCTTATCCAGATGAAGAGGGCCAGTAGGAAGTTAGATATATTGAGGAAAGTGGTGAAATCACACAAGAAATATATATGACTGATTTGTTCATTATCCAATAGTTTGTTACTGAAGACAGAAGGCTTTTAAAATGAAAATGTAGAAGGGATAAATTTAACTCTTGAAGAAAGACAGTATCTAAGAATAGTGAGAACTCAGCCTGATGGCACAGGCCTATTATTAAGCCAGCCTTCTCAGGAAGCTGAAATAAAAGCATAGCAAATTGAAAGTTTGCTTGGCCTTCAGAATGACTTCAAGTCTATCATGGACATTTTTACAGCAGTCCTTCTTCAAGATTCTTCTTAAAGAAATAAGAAATATTAAGATATTTATTATACTGAGTAACACCAAACATGAATTTAAAAGCACATATTTATTTGTGGCGAGTAAAATGTGGTGAGTGGGAACAATGCAAGGTTTCAAGATTTGACAAAAAAACATTAAGTAGATAGCAAATAGTGAAAGGTTGGCAATTAGAGAATTGCAACAGGTCTTAGAACACTTTCTGGGATAAAAAGTATCATAAATTATCATTTATCAAATATTTCTTTGGGTGCAACAATATGTTCCCAATAAGAATAAGAAATGTAAAATGCTCACAAGGATGTATTAATCTATTTTTCAGAGTTTGCTTAAATTTTGTAAGTGCATGCTTGCACATGTGCCTGCAACCATACAAATACAAATATGTCTTATCTTTTTATTGGCTTGCTTGGTAAAATATTTTTTAAAAAATTGTAAGACAGGTCTTTAATTCATAAGACATATCTTCAATTACTTTGAACTCAAAGTATCTTCAAGGTTTTGGATGGACAGATGATCACATGAGAGAAAATTAATTGCATTTTGACAGAAATCAACCATGCAAATTTCATAAATTATGTCAGTGCATTTGGTCCCACATACCCAACATCCAGCTTGCACACTTCATCTAGAGTTTATATTTTGGAAATTATAGCTACAATGAAATGAATAGAATATACGAACTAGACAGAGAATCATGTGAAGTGTGTATGTGTTAGTTCAGAAAAGTGATAGCACATTTTCAGCACAGAGAATGTGTTATGCAAAGGAGAGATTCTCACCTAGGGCCTACTGAGAGGCATTAGTAGAGTGTCACAGAAGTGAAAATGAGAGTAAGAAAGTAAAACAGTGACATAAAAGTCAACTCCAGGAATCCATAACAAGGAAATTCAGTAAAGTTCACTTTCCATAGAGAAGCAAGGTTTTGCTAAAACTTTTAAGAAATGGGATAAAAAAGATGATATTTAGCTATTGAAAAATGGCTTCAGAGAGAGGACGAATGAGACAGGCGACAAGAAGGCAGGGCTGTTCAAAGACATTGGGTCTGTGGCATTGCATCTGAAACAGAAAACCAACACCAATGAAGCTGTTGCTTAGGCAATATTTTGTCTTACTGTGTTTCCAATGTAAGAACAGAAGTGGAATAAAATACCAAATATTCAGTGATGTAGGAGGGTCATCTGTCTATGTGTTATTTTCATTGGTTAAAAAAGAAACTGCATTGGCTTTTTGATAGGGCAGAATTTAGATAAGTGGAGTAGACCAAACAGAATGCTGGGAGAAAGAAAGCAGAGTCAAACAGATGCCGTGAAGCTCCAGCCCAAGATAGACATAGGTTAGAATCTTCCAGGTAAGCCACTACTTCATGGTGCTACACACGTTAATAGAAATGGGTTAATCAAGATGTGAGAGTTAGCCAGTAAGAAGCTAGAGCTAATGGGCCAGGCAGTGTTTAAATGAATACAATTTGTGTATTGTTATTTTGAATGTAAAGCTAGCCATGCGGGAGCTGGGTGGGATGAAAAGCAGGCCTGCTGGCTTCATCACCACAATTCAGCAGTTAAGAGTGGGTATTATCTGTTTAAGAAATGGTAATCACCCAAAGCCCATAGATCTAGAGAATTTGTTGCTCATTGTCTTGTTATGGTTTTAATTGCTGTGAAGTGACACCATGGCCACAGCAAATCTTATAGAGGTAACCACTTAACTGATGCTAACTTACAATTTCTAAGGGGCCTACTTGTAGGGGTTTCTGTCCCACCTGATACCCCATAGCTGGCAAGCCCCAAAGAAAATCACACAGAGATCTCCATAAGTTATAAAACTGATTGGCCAATTAGCTCAGGCTTCTTGTTAACTCTTGTAGCTTATATTAACCCACTGTTCTTATCTACATTAACCACATGGCTGGGTACCTTTCACAGTGGGGCAGGTCACATGTTGTTTCTTCGGTGGTCTGGGCTGGACTACAGAGGGAGCTTCCTGCTTCCCAGAATACTCCTGTTCTCTTTGCTCCAGCTCTAATTCCTGTCTAGTTTTCCCACCTATACTTCCTGCCTGGCCAATCAGCATTTATTTAAAGTGCTTGCTTCACAACCATGAGAACCTGAGTTCAGATCCTAGTTCCCACAAAAATAGCCAAGTTTAGTTGTATGTGCTTGTAATCATAGTGCTTAATGGTGGAAATAGGAGGATTCCAGAGGTGGCTGACTAGCTAGTTTAATCAAGTTGTGAACTCCAGGTTAGTGGGACTATGTCTCACTAGCTCACTAAAATTAAGGCAAAAAATAGTTGAGCAAAACATCATAGTGCTGACCTCTGGCCTCCAAAAGAGCAGGTAAATCCATATATGAATGCAAAAGTATACACACACAGACAGCAAGAGGTTGGGATGTATATAAAATTGAGTTGACTCTTCAGATGAGTGTAGAGCCAGAGAAGGACAATAGATACATTGTTTAATGGTAGAGTTTGGACAAAGAATACAAAAAGAGTATTGATAAACACTATTGAAATTAGTGAAAGCAATTGTTCAATTAACCAGTGATTCAGTATACACTATTCAACTTTGACAAATGTGCTGATTCAGCTATTGTTTGAATGCTGTTTACTTCACATTGGGATGATGATATTTAACATGATGTAAAGATCTGTAAAGAAACATTAGTGAACATTCAAAGATTATTTTTTTTCTTTTCTTCAGAGATATGTAAAAAGTCCTCAGAGAATAAAATTGCCCCATGTTTTGATAATAGCAGAAATTGAGAAGTAAACACAATTACCTTCAACAGGAACTTTGAACACAGTACTCACTCTACAACCACATCACAGCATCCACAATACACCTTACACAATGTGCACAGTCAGCAAACATTGTCTTCTCATGATGTAAGTGCGCACATGAGAAGGAAGTTTTCATATACAATGAAAGTTAGGGATTTTAAAATGAAAACTTTCTTAGGGTTTTAAACAATGCCTTGGAGAAGAGAAAGGTCTCATAGGATTTCTAGCAAAAAATATGTTTTCCCTCTGCTCACATTTAATTTTGCACTGTGTACTGACAGGAAGAGCAGAGACAAACTTCTGGGATGTATTGTTTCCTCTTCGGAATACAAGGACTTCAAACTGTTTCACAAGAGGCAATCTCAGTAGCAGAGCCCTTCTGCTATCCAACTGGGAGCAGAATCTTACAAAGCTAGGGTATGGTTTTAATAAACTCATTTCCTTGAATGATGCTAATTTTACAGTCAGTGTTTTTAGATATCTTCGCTGCATTGCCTTCCATCAAACCATCATTTTCATTCTGCATAAGGCATATGTTACTCAGTATTTTAGAAGCCTCATAGGTTCTGAAATGACTAAACAGCTATCTGCTCATCAGAAATTCATAGAGATGATTTATATTTTTCTGGCTTTCAACCAGAGTGAGCTGTTTGCTTGTCCATGTCCTCCTGATAGAATACAATCATGAATATATTACTATGTATTATGCAGTTATGATCACTACTATCATAATTCCATCACAGAGAAGATAGATGATCCTGTTGAACTCAAGATACTACTGCCAATCAAGATCATGGAGAATATAATCACCAATAACATATTGTACATTTTTGACAGTTTATTTAGAGTATTCTAGAAAACATGTTTTTAAGTGGTGGAATGCAGACTGCCTTAATGAAGTTATTCTCAAACTGTAAATAAACTTTGTATTTTATGAATAAACTATGATATACCAATTTCCAATTTGGGAATTGAAATTTCAGTTAGAAAGTTGTTGGTTACTCACAAAGTACTAGTAATTACTGTTGCACCATTGGACATATCTTGTCAGACCAGACATAATTGTGTTTCATCGGATTTACAACACAGTTGCAGAAAAGGACTTTTCCCAGAAGCCTCAATGGAACTTCCTGACGCTGTAAGATCCAGCCATTATGGAGGCTACCAGGTCAGTACCAGTTTAATTTCCCTGAATCCTGTGACTGAAATATGTACTGTCTTCAGCAATGGGGTCTATTCTGAAGATCTGACAGGAAACTTAGAGAACTGGCAATAACATGAATTGATGTTTTCTCCATGGAAGGTGGTTCTTAGAGCTTCCTGACCAACAAAGAATGTCTAAAGGATATATCCCACACAAAGCACTGGGGGTTTTGTTTGATAATATGTTTTCTTGAGGGAGCATCATTACTCCGTCTGAGGTATCTTTAATTGAACTATATGTGAAGACTAACACATCCATGAGCACACATATTATACAAATATATAGAGTGTATAAATACTGTATATATTATATAAATATATAAAATACATAAATATATTGGATATTTATATATTATATAAAAATCATAGAGAAACCTCTGATCTTATAAGCATTCTTCAGTATATATGACATAACAGAACTAAAGTATACTGAGATGGCTTATAAAATCAGAAGTTTGCTCATGGTTTTCTTCAAACATCCTCAGTATTATTTATACCCCCTTCCATTATCCTTCAGCATCCCCTTCGTTTGCCCTGCCTATTTCACTCCTCTTTGTTTTACTTCTTTTCCCCTCATAACACTTACATTTTATTGCACTACTGCTCTCAAATTCTTTTCTCTCCTTCCAAGGTGTCCCTTCCCCCACCTTTGGCTTCTACAGCTACCACTAGTTACATATTCACACTAAAGATGTAGAGCTAGGATCCACACATAACAAAGAATATGTGGTATTTTTTCTTGGTTTTGGTTACCTCACTCGATATGATATTTTCCAGTTGCATCCATTTATTTTCAAACTTCATAGCTGCATTTATATTTCTATAGGAATAGAATTTCATTGTGTGTAGACACTGTGTATCCATTCTTCATTCATCAGCTGATAGGAATTTAGGTTGTTTCCATGTTGGTAGTATATTTTTTATTATGCACGGAGAAGTGTCCATAGCATTTATTGATTGTGTTACAGTTCAATGACTTTACATGGAAGTCCATATGTATTATCCTACAGATTTTCTTTTCAGTAATGACTTTTATGTTACTCTGAGTACAAATTTTCCTTTCACTACAGAGGCAAGTTAATTTTAGTACTTTATCCCTCAATGTGTTGAAAACTGCATTTTAAATATCTTTTGAAATATGTGTGTATGTGTGTGTGTATATATATATGCCACAGTACAGGTGTTGAAGTCAAAGGACAGATGTGTGAATTTATTCTCTAATGTTCAAACTAAGATTATCAGCCTTAGAAATAACTGTCCTTAACCAATGAAGCATCTTGTTGATACTGAAAAGCGTATTTTAAAAATATACATTGGTAAATACAAAGGCCGTATTTCAAGCAGGTTCTCAAATTATGTGCATTTTTAAACCAGCTCATTACAGAACTAAGGCTATTCCTCACACCAGATGGATCTACTGAGCCCACCTAAATGCAGTATTCATCTATTCAAACTGATTGAAAAAAATACCAGCTACGTGATTGTGACCCTTGAGAAATCATTACAAAAGAAGTTCCTTCTATTTGCTTTGAAAAATCCCTACTGATATTGTTGGGATGTTCTTTGCTTCTCTACGTAACCTACAATTAAAGAGGAATCATCTCAAATATCACTGCAAATCTGTGAAAATATGTCTAGGTATGTTCAAATTATATTAAAATTGGGGGGAAAGACCACAGATTTTTTTTTATTCAAAGAGGAGCTTTATTTACTTCAGGTCTTTCTCTAATAGACCTTATAAACTTTCATATAACAAAACAGATTTTTGGATCTTTGGGAAAGCCATTAAATATAGGATGAAGCTAATTTATTATTAAAAATGTATATCTAAAAATTAACATGTAAAATATTCCTAACAGAGTTTGGCATTATGTATTAGTATTTTAAAGTATTTCATACATGAATACAATGTATTTTGATCACATCTAACCTTCTACCCCATATATATATATATATATATATATATATATATATATATATATATATATGTATATATATACCCTCATCTCATTGTGTGTCATTTTCTTTAAATATATATATACACATATACATACATTCTATATATACTTATATACATTATATGTGTGTCTTCTGTGTGTGTATACATATACACAGATATAAAACCTGTGGAGTCTAATTAGTGTTTCCTTGCCTATGTGAACATGGTGTGGGACTAATGACTGAGTCATAGGCAACATATCAGAAATTCATTCCTAAATAAACTGTTTCTCCTTCATTGCCCAGCTACCTAGTGTATGTAGCTCTGCTGAAAGGGAGGGAGAGCTCTTACACCCTTTCCAAACCATGCTGATGTGGTATTGTGCTGCTCTTATCCAGGGAAACACAGCTGTGGAGATTTCATGGATACAGCAACCATGTGCCATAAAAGTGAAAAGACTGATAAAGTTGATGTAAAATAGGATCTCCAAGATACTTTATCAAATTTGAGAGTTAAATTTCAATAGATGCCTATTAAATTCATTCTAAAAACCATTCTCTGGAAACTAGGCATGCCAAATAGATGAAGTCAATGATTTTACAGCGAAATTCTTTGAGACAAAATATCAAGCATGAAACTCACATTTAATTCCTAAAATTAAGTTTTAATTCATTTTAACATCTTTATAGAGGCCTAACCTAATAAGTACAAAAAATCATGTATACTTTGTATAGGTTAATTTTAATTATACGTACATTGTCAAATGTTTTCTTAGTGAACTAATCATTTTCCCAGTTTTGTCACATTGTGTTACTCTTTCTTATTTATGAAATAAGAATGTTTAAAGTATTTTCTCTTACCAAAATCTGAGTTCCTAGTAGAGTAATATTAACTAGAGTTGACACTCTGTCTCTCTGGTTAACATAACTTATATATCTTACACAGTTAAAGCTTGTTCCCAGTACTCGATATCTTTCTATTATCTCCCAGCACTGAATTTAATTGAGCAGTTATTTTTCATAGATTTTTTTCTCTTTCTGGCTTTAAGTATAATTCTGATCATTAAAATCATTCAATAATTATACCTGTAGACAGAAGTTTCTGTCCTGCCTGGTCTAACAGCTGTTTAGTCCCAAAGAAAAACACAAAGGCTTATACTAATTATAAACTGTTTGGCCTATTCGATCAGGCTTATTAGTAACTAGCCCTTACAACTTAAATTAACCCATAATTCTTATCTATGATTAGTTTTGTAACTTGGTACCTTTTTCTCAGTTTAACAGGCCGAGTCTTTCCTCTTCCCAAAATTCCCCTAGTCTGATTACCCCAGTAGTACTTCCTGCCTGGCTACTGGCCAATCAACATTTTATTAAACCAATATGAGTGACAAGTATTTACAGGGTACAAGAGCATTATCTCATGGCACATAATAGTAAATGTATAAATTATAATATGATGATGTAAGCTTGAAATATGTTTAATTTTCAACTTTCACTTACATGTGAAATTTCATGTGTGTTACTTTTTATTGCACTATATATTTGATTATGTAGGAAGTATTTTAGAAACAATGTTGATACTTACCTGAACAATTAAATATGAAAATGTAATTTTATGCCCGGATATTAACAATTTTAATATTCTAGGAGATACTCAGGCACACCTATAAGAATGATATTTCTTTGTAAAAATTCAGAATTTTTACAAATAAACATTGTGTCATGAGCATTCTACCAAAACTGATCTGCATCTTTATTGCAATACCCATCAAAATTCTAGCTAGCACCATTTATTAATAAGTAAATAAATGAACAATCCAATAAAATAGCAAATAAAATAATGCTTATATTGCAAAACCTGATTTAAAATAGAGCAATAGTTACAAAACACCATGGCATTGCATATAAAAAGATACTTTTATTTAATCCAATAAATACAAATAAGTGTCCAGATATAAATCCATGAAAAATTACCTGATTTTTGTTAAAGATCCCAATTTTTTAGAAAGATCTCACCATTTTCAATAACTAATTCTAGGAAACCTAAATTTAAACATGAAGGAAAATGGAGCTAGATACTTATTTCCCATCTTGCTTAAAACTTAAATCAAAGAAGACTAGCAACCTCAACATTCAACAAAGTGATATGCATTCCTTCCTATTTGCTCCCTTATCAGCTATTTGTGTTTCCTCTTGTGAGAATACTGTGTTGAGATCTATACCCCATTTTAAATTTGGGTATTTATTTTTTTGTTCATTTTTTGACTTCTCAAAAATATATTTTACAGATTAACCCTCTGGTCAATGTGTACATATCTTTGTTCATTGTTCATTCAGTAGTCTGTCATTTTGTATGTTCTAGATAACAGTCCTCTCTAAGATGGTGAACATTTTTCTTCTACTTGATGGGATTACTACTCACTACCTTCACAAATTTCCTTACTTACAGATTCATGTTAGAGTTATAATATCCAGATTGTTTGTCATATCTACTAAACTACCTGAGAGTTGCTTATAAACTCCTTACCTAAAGCTGAGGTGGCAAGCACAGGGGTTGCACAGGTCTAGCCATAATGAGTCCCAACACTGAGGTTGGTAGTAGGCACAAGACACATCTTTAACCAAGAACTGATCTCCTCTTGATAACCACTCACAAATTAAAATTTACTTTTCTCTAATGTTGCTTTACTGTCTATACAAGCCACTTCTACTGCTGAAGACCATGCCTACAGCAGATAGTCAATGTGAATAAATTCAATGGTAGTTTTGTAGTTTGTTTCTTCATTTTCTTCAGAATGCTTTGTCTGGGATTTTATTTTTATTCGTATTTCCTTTTTACCCTTTAGTTTTTTTCCCTTTTCCATTTTCTGCTTTTAAAAGATTTCTATGCATAGCAATTTATGTGTCTCTACATCTATACATTTCTTGTGCTTTACTTTGGGCTCTTTGGTTTTGTTGTTGTTGTTTATTTGTTGTTTGTTTAATCCTATTCAGGTTTTTTTTGCTGTTACCTTATCTTAATTATCACTTTTTTATATTTTCTTAGATGTCTGTTTGTATCTTAATAAGAGATAAGAAGAAAGGATGTGGATTTGGGTGGGTGGACTGGTGAGAGTAGCCAGTGGTAACGACACTTGCTTTAAAACTGACGACCTAAGTTCAAACTCTGGGGCCAACAAGGATTAGAGAAATGAATTCCACAATTGTCTTCTGGCTTCTTCATGAATGCCTTGGCATTTGTATGTATGCACACATATCCATGTTAATGTGTACAAAATAAATAAAACAAAATGTAATAAATTTTATTTAAAATTATATTTATTTATTTTTTAATTTCATTTGACATTCTTGTCAAGGTTTTTCACTTTTTAAAAATTAAAAGTAGCAAAAGTAATGAGTATACATACATGCAATCCTATATGGACTTAATAGTTTATATTTATATACATATGTATGTTTATACAAACATATATGTGCATACAATGACATTTATTTTTAAAATGCCATAAATATGAAGTAGAACAAGGAGGTGTAGGATTTGGAGGGATTTAAGGAATGAGGAATGTGTTGTATTTAAATATAATCTCAAAAATAAGCAAATACACATATATGCATATGTATACATGGTTATATTTATTATTGGCTATTGGGGTGATGGGAATAGGTAGAAGAGATACTATTTCAGACAAAATTAAATGCTTTCATATGAAATCACTGTGATGATTATTTCAAAATATTAACTAAAATTTATCAGCTAAGAAAAGGATAAGATCAGTATATAATGAAAATATGATATCTATACACAATGAGCTCTACTTAACTGAAGAATGACAAAAGTAGTTTTTGGAGGCTGATGTATAGAAGTGGAAACTGATACTGATTGGGGTACTGCAGGCCCAGAAAGACAATGACACATCACTATGTGTTCTTTCTCATTTCTAAATCCTATGTTCAAACTTTTATTTTATGTGTTTGACATGAAGTTCAAGTATAAGCCAGGCAGGTAGAATGAGGTCTTCAGGGAGAGGCACATTAGACTAAAGCAAAGGTGCAGTAGGTTATGGATAACACAAGAGCAGAAAGGTGAAACACTGAGGGCAAAATGGCTTACACAGGGAAAGGTCGCTGATTATGGATGAAATCAGTGAAGGGTGTGCCAGGCAATACTAGCCAAAGTAAGTGATACAAAAAGCCATAAGGAAACCTGCTGTTTCAAAGATAGAACACATGTATTATAAAGTATTTACAACCTGAACTTTGCCACGAGTGCACATGAAGTTGAGATCACACCTTATGTAGCATATCTCGGCTTTTATTCATTTGTATAATACAAAACTCCAGAACAGTCATACTGGCTCCAAATGTTAAAATGGCAACCTTTATTTTACAAAGTCACTCATTGTTCTAAATGAAAAGTGCAGCATCCCAGCCCCTGGTATTGTAGAGAAGTGCCAGGTCTTTCCAGAACTTCTATCATCTTTCATGATTTCATGTCAATAATGACATGAGTCCGAGCTACATTTATCTAATAATTCATTGCAATGGAAATATTTCACCCAAATTTAAAGCTTTAAAGATAAAGGGGAAAATTAGCTAACTATGTGATTTATAAACCTAATTTAAATCAATTGCTTTTAATTTTCAAAGATAAAGAATAAGAAAAAAGAAGGCTACCCTCTCCTCCACCCTTCTTTCTTTCTTTGCTCTCTTTCTTCTACTTTCTTTAATGATATACATTATTATTTAACACGGAAATTTGATTTTAGCATTCTTTTGCATCTCTAAGAGCAATCCATCCTGTCAATTTTTAGTTATAATCATGTTGTTATACTTCCAATTTATTTAAGTGATCATATGGCAAAAAGTTACATTAAGATTTTTAAAATAGTTGCATCTGAACATGCTAAGAGGTATGCAGGTATCAGGAAAAAAACTAAAAATAAATCTATTACCCAATAACCAATATTTATCCAAGTATGTATTTCATATGAAAAAGCTGGTCAATTTTATAACCAGAAAGATCAATTTCAGATCATTTTCTCCTGACGAAAAATTTCAATTATGCAAGGTCTTTTGGGTCTATAAAAACCTCTCTATGAAATCTTGCTTTACTCTGACTCCATTTCCATCCTTTTCCCAGAAGATGGCAGGTAATTGCTAAAATAGATAACTTCTACAAAGATCAAAATATGCTCTTGAAATTACAATCCAACGACAAATTGTCCTTTCTATCTGGAAGCCCCAGAAGAAATGAGAACCACTTAGAAATTTATTTACTAGCTTCAGAGAAAACGTAATTACATACAGAGACTATTAAGCCCATGTATATCCTACAAGGCATCTGAGATCTCAATTCAATTTGAAAAATAAGAGCTCCATGTATATCTTGTAAACTAGAAATCTAGTCTTTATTTATCTACAAATAACAAAATAAGAAGTGTTTTTTGCAAAAACTATTTTTGTAACTATGTTTAAACCATTAATCAGCAAATTTTCTTTAATTAAGCTAAATTTTATTAATCTGTAAAAGTATAATTATCTTGATTTCACAGCATACATACTATAAAATAACTTCAATATATTTATTCATAGTGCTAAGTAAAGCACCTTACTTGGTTCTCACTAAAATATCCTGAGTGAGGTAACCCAGACCCAGAAAGACAAACATGGTATGTGCTTACTCACAAATGGATATTAGCTATAAAGCACAGGGTAACCATACTACAATCCACAGACACAGTGAGGTTACAAGGAGGGCCCAAAGGGGATACATAGACCTCTCTGGAAAGAGGAAATCTTTCAGGGAAAGAAGAGATGTGCTGGGTGAGCTGTGGACAGGCTGGGATCGGAATTTGTAGAATCATGTTGGGGGATGAGTAAAGGAAGAGAGTACTGAAAGAGATAACTGGAAAAGGGGTCTTTTCAGGGTCAGGTAGAAACCTTATGCAAGGGAAACTCCAGAATCTACAAGGAATGCCCCCATCTAAGATGTCCAGCAATAGTGAATACCTAGCCTGAACAGGCCATCTCATGTGATTGGATTGGTGATTATCCTAGTTTTCACCAGAGAGATTTTACCCAGGAACTCATATAAGGAAATGCAGAGACCCACAGCCCAAAAATTAGGCTGAGCTCAAGGAATCCCACTGAAGAGAAGGATGAAGGATTATAGGAGCCAGAGTAACGAAGGACATCATGAGAAAACCCACAGAAACAATGAACCTGGCTTATAGGAACACACAGAGTCTAAATCAATAGCCAAGGAGCCTGAATGAAACTGACCTATGTTGTCTATGTAGCAGTTGTATAGTTCGGGCTATTTGGAACTTCTAATAATGGGAGCAGGGGCTGTCCCTAATGATTTGGCTGGCTCTTGGAAATTTGTTCCTCATACTGGATTGCCTTGCCTACCCTAAACATAAGTGAAGGTGCTTAGTCTTAATGCAACTCAATATGCCATGCTTTGTTAATAATCATATGATCAACCCCTTTCTGAACAGAAACAGAGAAGTGTACAGGGGACTGTGGAGAAAGGAGATGGGGGGAAGGAATGGGAGAGGAGAAGAGAGAGGGAAAAGAGTGCTCAGACTGTAAAATAAATAAATATTATTTTTAAAAAAGCACATTTTATTAGTATGTGGTTTATAAAAGAACTTCCAATGAGAAGAAATGCATGAGAAAGACCAAAGCCAGGTGAGAAACAAGAGAGAATAATGAAAGAAATGAAATTGTGGAGGAAATTTTTAATTTGGAAACTGATACAATGGGACAAAGGAAGGATAACCTCATAATAGTAAACCAGAAAAGAGTAGAATTTAGAAATGATGAGGAAATCTTCCAAAGAAAGCTTTTTATTTCTTTATTATTTCCTTTCTTTTAAAAAAAATTAGTTTGTTTCCTAACTTACTGGCTTACTGAAAGAAGTGACTGGAAGCAGGTACATACCAAGAAGCAATGTGACTCTCCACATCACATTGAAATGAGCCATGTTGAAGCTTTTCTGGGAGTCTAATAATAAATTCGGTACAACAGCTTTAGAAATGAAATTCCAGAATCCATGATTTCACTTGCGGTTACTATAATACTTAATCCTAGCAAATGTCAAATTGCAATCTCATGTTTGTCAAAGCGTCTTTGTATTTAGAATGCAAATAGCTTTTGTGAATATTATTTGAGCTTCAATATCCACTATTTCAACAGTAACAATACATTAGTGACCTTCCCAAATCTATCATGAAGTACAAAAACACATAATTTTGTATATGTATATGATTCTTACAGCAAGTTTACCCATATAGTCTATTTTGCAAGACAGCATTTAGTTTACATTATCTGGAGGCAATAAGGTAAATTGATAGTAAGAATGTTGAAATCACAGAAGTGATCATAATTGTGGATATACTATTTTTGTAGTTGTCTCTTTGAGCAACTCAATGTCCCTGATCATTGCTTTAAATTGCAAAATAGGTAATTATATTAATTATAGTTAAAACCATGTTGAAACTATTATTGATGTGCTATCAATGAAGGCTTTGACATTGATTGATTATGAGGTCTTAGATTTCATTTCATTGCTACTTTGCATTGTCACTTCATGTTTTAATATGCTCAAGTAGAAGTATAAACACATGACCATTTAAATTATGTGTGACTGTGAACTTCCTCCCAGTGAAATGCACCCATAAATGTGGTAGTGATGCAGGTGGTGGTGGAGGTGGTGGTGGTGTGTGTCACAGAGGAGATCTACAACCATTCATATCAGTATATTTTTTGAAATATAGATGAGAAATTTTCATTTTGTACCAAGTAGTGGAATATAAAAATTGAAGGATAGTTCCAGGAAATATGCAATTATATTTGTGCCACTTCGTGTCAGACTTGGCAAGAATGGCTGACACACTAAAGCTTGCTATGAAATATTAGTGGGAATCTATGAGATGTCTCCTACTCTTGCCTCATAAAGTTTAAAGAAGCATTGTGCCAAATTAAAAAAAAAAAGATTATTCCAAATCACTGAAGTCAGTAACTAAATAATAATGAAAGCTTTCATTGTTCATGGGTATAAGAGATTTATTGTGCTATGAAGACATCCTGAAAATTTCTTTTAATCTTAGGAGTTGTAGAAAATGTAAGATACAAAGCCACAAATATTTTGTAAACTCTTTCTGTAATGTAAACCCCTCCTTATTTTTAATGGAAAAGTTAAATATCAATAGATAGTAATATTATAGACCCTCTGGACAGTGAACTTAGTACACAATAACAAGTTCAGCGTAAGCAATTTGATTAAGCTTTGTAAATTGAAAAATATGCAATTCTGTCTGTGATAATTCAAACCTAAAACAGAATTGGTAAGGCCTTAAAGAAATAGACTTTGGCTAAACCTCTCTAGAATTTTCAAAGTCAGTAACAAAATCAGTAACTTTAGGAAAGTGAAATTATTATACTTAGATAATGATAAGAATATTTTATTTTATAATGTTTTAGGGAGTAGCAATTATAAGGTTTCTATTAAAGTTGCACAAATATCTGTGTATTTCAGTGTTTCTTTATATAATGAGGAACTGTCAGCCCTCTTGTTCTCAGATGACAGAAATGGTAGCTTAAACTGCTACTTATTTTTAAATTAGGGGTATAATTAAATTTGGAGCCAAAGACAAGGCTAAACTTATTCGTCATGAGTCTGACTATGTAACCTCATTGGAGTAGAGCATCAATCATTTATGCCAAATATTCCAGTTCTTTATATATTTAGTAAAAAAAATACAGATAAGGTTTTGTTTTTGTTTTTTTTTTTTTTTGGTTTTTCGAGACAGGGTTTCTCTGTGGTTTTGGAGCCTGTCCTGGAACTAGCTCTGTAGACCAGGCTGGTCTCGAACTCACAGAGATCCGCCTGCCTCTGCCTCCCAAGTGCTGGGATTAAAGGCGTGCGCCACCACCGCCCGGCTCAGATAAGGTTTTATTTCTCTTTTTAGAGCAGTTATTTTTCTTTGATTTTTTTTCACAGATTTAAATATTGTCCTTCCACCTAATTTTTAAAATAATGCTGTCAAGAAGAAGGAAAATAAATCTCTAACTCAACAAACTTCACATTATTTATATTTAATTTTACAAAGTGCAGAAATCTGTAGTGAACAAGAATAATAGTTTGAAACAATTCTATTTAATTTGTGCCTAACACCTATTTCTTTACTCGATTGGCATCAAACAATGCCATGGCATTTAGATGGTGTGTATTGTATCACTGAGGTTGAATGAATGTATGAAAGTATCAAAAATGGAAAGTTTTCCTTAAAACAGGCAGATAGATATACTAAGGAAGGAAAGAAAGAAGCAAGGAAACAAGGAAGGAAAGAAAGAAAACCAATGAAGTGCCAGAGTCATATGTAAAAAAAAAAAAAAAATGAATTCACCTAATGAAATTGAAGAGGCCAGAAGTTTTGTGAAAAAAAAATGAATATAAATAATAGGGGACAATAAATTGCATTTGGACATAGAAAAGAGAGAGCTATTCTTGAAAGTGAATTTAGGAAAATGACAAAAGGAAACTGAGATATGAATAGACCCAAGAGTGCATGTGAAATCCAGGGTTGTTCTAGTGAAAAAGAGAGAAGAGATGTACTGTTCTGTTTGGAGCTTAGGGTAGCTTCAGATGAAGAACAATATCTCTTCAACCTGAAAAAGATGATAATGAACCATGTGAAATATGAATGGGGAAACCTTTGAAAATGCTGCCTGTTAAGGGAAGAGGACAAGTGAATAACTGATTATCATTCAATTCCAGAGATATTCAGAGAGGATAATGATGGAGATCTTTGCCAATCAATTATCTTTCAGAGGTGGAACCAAATTAGTGTCTGGATTTCTGGGACCTGGAGAAAAACAGCATGTGGCCCAGGTGCCCTCTCTCTGTGTGGTTCCCTCAAAGCACAGCTGAGCTTGGACTTCTCATTCCTGTTTCATGAATTTTCCCCTTACAGTAAATAAAAATGTAATTGCTTTATCTTTTAGCTAGCCTGGTTACGTTCCAAATTGAGCTAACTTCTACAGTCAGTGCCTAACATGGGGCATGGGTCTCTAGCAGCTCTAGTCAGCTGCCTATCAGGCTCCACACCATTCATTTGGGTATAAGATTTCCACGAAGCAGCCCTGAATAGCAGCTCGCTGCAGTCCTTCATATTTTCTCATTAAATGTCTCCAAGCACATTGGCTACCCGTGACTGCATGGTTGGCTTCTGAGTCCAGTTTTTCCAGCACTTGCAGGAAGCTCAGGTGGGATTCCCCACCCCCCCACCGTGTCTCGGTTTGGCTTACTTTCTGGTTCTTTTTGTACTCATATGACTGCTGACCAGTCAGGGACTTCTGTGGAGCACATAGTCTGTAATTTACACTGAATAATTGGTTTTAATTTGAGCATATCTTTTAATATTTAATGCTAAAATCAGATTGAAGCTGGCCACGTGGCTACAAGTGTGCCATGACATCTACTGGCAGGTAACAGTTATTGCAACTACTCCTGCTCAAAGTCAACCACAGGTAAGAGTTATAATTTAAAATATAAATTATAAATTTATAATTTAAAGGGCAAGATGATGGACAATTTAAAAATCCAAGAATTCAATATCTTTTTTACTTATACCATGTATGATATTATGAAAGGTTTATATGATTTCCTTCTTACATCCCTCTATTTGATTCTGGGGATTAGCTTTGTCCTTCATATTTTCTCCTTAAAAGCATTATTTAATAATAGGAATAAAATGAGGCACTTTTAGAAATGATACAGTCTTTATAGACTGATAGTGACTAGCTAAAAGGAAAGTTCAACACCCTGGAAAAGGATACAACCAATTTAACAAACAAAACTTAGTCAATGACATAGGGTGCTGAGACATTCTCTGAGAGAATTCATACTGTTGAATGTATTAATCAGACTCTGTCAAATGGTTATGATAGAATGACTGACAGAATGTCTCTCCAGGAAGATAAGGATATAAATAAAACTTATGTTCAAAGATGAGACATTATCTTTAGTGGACAGACTTCACAACTTGAAATCCTCAATGAGGGCATTAGAACAGAACACTGAACAGGAGATCCAGACTTTACAAAAGGCAGTGGTAAGAAGATTTAAAAAGATTGAGGAATTTATCAAATTTGATGACCAGGGATAAAAGGTACAAAGATAAAATGTAGCCTCATCAGTATACCAAACTCTGGGATAGATTACACAGAGTTCTACCTGCCTTTCCAGTGATACCATCAAAAAGAGCATCTGGCACAAAATACCCTAAGATAGTAAAAGAATATATGTGGAAACCCATGCATATGACTGATCTAAAGTAAATTAAATGAGCAATTTTATCTTATGGAATACATTCATCCTTCATTAGGGACATGGTTAAAATGTGGCTTCAAGTAACAAACCAACACCACAAGATTGGATTCAGTTAATCTCAGCAGTCCTAGAAAATGGACCTCAGCTTCTTTGGATGTGTTATTGGAGAGAAGAAGCAAAAATTTTAAAACAAGAAGGAAAAGCACAAGGACTTGAGATTTTCCAAAATCAAATTCTGGGAAACTGACATTACTCTGATCCTCAGGATCTGGCTCTTTACAATGAACACATCTTGTCCCTATGAAACACTGCAGCTTTAAATGGTTGGGACAGGATTCAGGAATCAGGAAATAGAATTGAATCATACATTAGCATTAAACAGTGTCAGAGAGAACCCTTTAGTGACTTTTTACAAAGTTTAATAGTTCTATACAAATAGGAGTAACAGACCCAGAAACTATATTTGTACTAATTGAATCTTTGGCTTTTGAAAATGCCAACTTAGAATTCAATAAGATTCTTGGGCCTTTAAAGGTCAGATCAGCACCAATGAATGAATGAATCTTACATACAATAAATGTTAAGACACTGGACTAAAGTACTAAAGCTTGGGTAGAAGAAACAATTTCCAATGATATGAGGAGACAAAATACCAAATGTTTTAATTGTGGTAGAATAGTCCATCTAAGAAGGGATTGTAGACAAGAAATTCATAGAAATAATATCTCCTCTGAATATGACAACAATAAAAGGACTTAGCCTTCAGGTACTTCCTACAGCCCCCCAAACTTATGTTTCTGGGGCAGATATTAGAAGATATTATAGACAAAGGTCACCAGCCATTCAGGCTGTATAAGAAGGCAAAGCAATTGTCAAACATTTAGAAGTAGTATGGCCCTGCCTTTAAAATGGTTAACTGAGAAACCAATATGGGTTATACTGTGGCCTCTAACAGAAGAAAGCTTTGAGCCTTAAAACAGTTGGTACCAGAGCAACTGGATGCTCACCATATTAAAGAACCTACCAGGCCTTGAAATTCTCCTGCATTTGTTGTTAAAAATAAATCTGAAAATGGAAAATGGTGACAGATCTTAGAGCTATCAATAATATTGTTTAACCTATGCGTCCTCTACAATCTGGAATTCTTCTGTCTTCTCTGTTACCAAAGGATGGCCTCTCAGAGTTATTGATTTAAAGAATTGTTTCTTCACTATACCTTTACAAGAAAAGGATAGAGAAAATTTTGCCTTCAAGTGTCTAGTTATAATGATTGCCAGCCTACTAGGAGATATAAATGGACAATTCTCCCACAGGGAATGCTTAATTGCCCTACCCTGTGCCAATATTTTGTCAGTCACCAATTGGAAATAATACATAAGCAATTTCCTAAGTCTATAATCTACAATTACATGGATGACATTTTGTTATCTATTTCAAATTCAGATATTTTTTAAAAAAACGTTTGAAAAAGTAAAACAAAATTGCCTAAATTGGGATTACAAATTATTCCTATAAAGATTCAAAGAGGAGATTCTGTTAATTACCTAGGTTACAGAATAGGTTTATAGAAAATTAGAACACAAGTGGCACAAAGTAGGAGAGACCCAGTTGCAGACTCTTAATGACATTCAAAGATTGATAGGGTACATTTCCAGTCTACAACCATCTGTTGGGATAACACCTGATCTAATAATTTATTTAAACAAAACCTTAGATGGTGACAAAGACTTAAGTAGTCCAAAGAATCAACAGCTATAGATAATTTAGTGTAAACTTGTGATCTATTATTTATGGATAATTTACATTGGTATAGTTTTTCATATATTGATACAAGTTCAAATTAAATTTATTTAGTTTAAAATATTTGTGCACCTATGCAATGTTATTCTGTAAGATTATATACTTGCATGTTTCTACCTCTGTTTAGGACATTTTATATATTGGTACAAGTTTTAGAATATATTTTCATATTGCATTATATATTATTCTTACCACTGAACAAGATACTTATACATTGTTTACATTTTGAGGTCATTGTCCTCATTTGCTGCACATTTGTTTACAGATTAATTAATATTCTGACATAAAGTCTTAGCCTTAATTTATACAGGTATTAAGTATTATAGGTCAATAGTTGTTCATGTTTGTTATACATATAGTCAGATTCATTAGGTTCGTTAGATGCATTGAGATTATATTCTATCTGGATAGGTAATCTTCAACCACTTCAAGAATCTGTAGAATATGGCATTTAAATAACTTAGGGTTCTGTTGAAATGATTGCTCCTGACAGCACCAATCTATCTATTCCTGAGAGAATGTTGAGCACCAAAGACACTCTACTCGGTGTTTGTTTTCTTTATGGCACAATTTGCCTTTGGGCAACAAACTGTCTATGCCTCAACCACTGACAAAGTACATGGTATCCAGACTGGACAAGCAGGACACAAGGAAAAGGACTGCCAAACCTTGCCAAGACAGGGTAAGACACTTTTAACTAATTTCCTGCCTCTAAAAATGGTCTGTCAGTTACGCTATACCTTCGCCAAAGTTGGTTACTTCAACATTGCAAATAAGACTTTAGGTGATTGCTTAGGTAGCCAATTGTCTCTGTCATAAACTGTTTATTTTGGAAGCTGCTTGATTACACTTCCTGTCTACTCAAGTAATATTATCTCCCTTCTCAGGCCTTAGACAGGGTTGAAGATTAATAGTCATACTTACCATCCTCTTATGGTTAGCCAAGCCTATTTCCAATGCAAGACTTAGATTCTTTGAAATAGAATGTCTATTAAAACATTTATCATGTGTTCCTTGCTTAATATTGTTAATGTTGGTTGTAATTTTATTCTAGACATCTGTTCCTATTGTATAGAGTTTTATATTGGGTTTAGATTGCTCTTATTTAGTAAAAAATGGAGGTGATGGGGAATCTTTGCCAAACAATTATCTTTAAGAGGTGGGACCACGTTAGTGTGTGACTGTCTGAAACTCAGAGAAAAATGGTGTGTGGTTCAAATGCCCTTTGTTTGGATCCCTCACAGCACAGCTGATCTTGGATTACTCATTACAGTTTTGTGAGTTTTCCTGTTATAATAAATAAAAATAATTTTTTTTTATCTTTTAGCTAGCCTGGTTATTTCCCAAATTGAGCTAACTTCTACAGGATAAGGAACTAAACTCAAATTAGGAGATACTATAAGATGATAAAGAATCATTTTATCCATTGAAAGTGTGTTAGGGTCAGGAAGTAAAGATGAGAAGTCTGTGCATTAAAGCAATACTATTCTACTAGAATATCTTCTACTCTTTCACAGGGTAGCATGATCATCTTCTCAAGATATGACTGAGATTTGCCAAGGTCAGTGTAATAAAGGAAGAATGTGAAAGAGTTTCTACAAAATAAGTGAAATTAGTACTTCTTCTTTTAAATTAACACAGTCTGGATTATTCCTTAAACTAAACCATATCACTCTATAGCAGATGCAATTAGCAAGTTGTTTTTACTAAAAACCTAATATATCCCCATGAAAAAGTACATATGATTATCACATATAAAATTTTTCTAAATAATTAGTTTGTTTCTAAAACAAAAGTTGTAACTGCTAATAAATTTCACAGATGCAAGAGGCCCCCAAGTCAACTATTAAAAATTAATTTTTTAGAGGACTGTATAACTTTATAACCAATTAAACTGTTCAGAGCAATGTATGTAAACAAAACATAATTAGTCTTTATAATTCAAGATTTAAACTGAGAGGCAGACCACCTATTTTATATTTTAACTAATATCTCTATGCTTTAATATGGAAATCCACAAAAATTGTCAATAGGATCAAATATTGACAGTCTTAGTGTGAAAATGCCAATTGAAATATATTTTGGGTGTATTTCAGTCTGCAAAAAGAAAACAGAGGCAAGTCCATAAAAATAACTCTACAGCACAGGTTTCAAAGTTAAACGTTCTTCTAGGTTATTTGGTGAGAGTAACAAAAAAAAACAAACAAACAAAAAAAAAAAAACAAAGATTGCAGTATTGTTTCAGAGAACTTTTCTTTCTTGTAAATTGCTGAGGTTTGTCTTGAACTTTCAATCTTCATGCCAAAATCTCCAGTGTCCTGGGATTATAGCTGAATGCAGTCATGCCAGGCAGCACAGTACTTCTTAAAGCTTATAAGAAGAACTGATTAGGTATAAACAGTAACAAAATCAATTTCTCATTCAAAGAGTATTTAGCTGTTTAGTTCACATCCCTTCAGTAGTGTAGAAAAAGTTAGCAGAGGTTCAAAATTATTCTTCCTCAAGTAAAACTCAGAGATTACAGTAATATGGTGAAAAGATATCTCATAAATATGTTGAAATTACAAATGCTGTTTATACAAGATGCTTGGAATTGAAGTTACATAATCTTCTGTAAGAGATAACATATTAAGGAATAAGTACAGAATTCCTTTTTTGTACAGTTTTATTAAGTTTAGAATTGTTTAGGCAATTATTTGAAACAGATAAATAATAGATGATATACAACTTTGGGCAGTTCACACTATAAATATTTATAATAAAAATAATCTTCCTCAGTTTATCACTAATTAATTATATATGTATTATTTATTCTTTCAGCTTTCCAGTCCTGAGAGCAGAAAGTAAATTGTGTCTGCTATGTCCTTGTATGTACTCTTAGCTCCAACCAAGTTCATTCTTAACTCAGCATTTACAGGGATCCTTTTATAAAGTGCAGCTTAGTTCATATACTTTCTTTGTCATACACTCAAATAGAAACCTATTTTTATTTGGCTTTTTGCTTTCCTTATTCTAAATTGCATCTGTGCTCTTATGATGATGCAAAGACTTTGTGGAAATGCTCAGCATGGACCCTACCACTAAGCTACACTTTTCTCACACAGATTACCATTCTGTACAGAGCAAAAGTTCAAAACTTTATAATGTTTCTAGCAGTGTTGTAGTCGCAGTGGTCTCTTCAGTCTTCCTTGAACATTCATAAGTGCTACGAGGCAGAGAAATGAATTGGCTGCTTCTCTTACAAAAATATTTTCCCCAAACTACAAATGTCTTACTTCTCCTTTCCTTTTGCTAATTGGACAGTTCTCATTTTTTTATTGAAAATATTAATCTAGTGATTTTTGGAATAATCAATGTATTCTAAACTGGTTATTAATATTTTATATAATTAATTTTCTATCTTAATTATATTGTTTTTCTATCATAATATAAATTGGATAGTGGAGAAAGATTTTTCCATTTATAAGTGTTTACATAAATTATGTTAATATCATTATTAATATTTGAATAATTAATTAAGTTGGTGACATGTCTGTAATATCAGTCTAAATGTATTTAAGGAAAGAGGGTTACAGACTCAAGGTTACTTGGGCTACATAGTAAGATTCTGTCTGAAACCAAATATTCCTTGATACTTTTAAGTTCTCAGTGATATTCTGTGACTGGTCTGACATTCTTTATCTGCCTAAGTATTATTCTTAGATACTTTGCTATTTTTTAGAAAATTCTATTATTTTTAAATAAATCAAAATTGTCTTGGATATGTCTATTAAAATTTGGTTAAACAAGAATCAGGTAAGGAAGCAATCTGAAACTTAAAAACCAGAGGAACAAAATGATCTTTATTATAATAAGATGCAGCTGTATGTATCATTTTAACACTATTCTCATACTTTCAAATAGTTTACACAATTTTATATATTGTTTTCATTAGTTTTAGAACTGTGAGCCACAGACCTCCAGCATTCTTCTAGATTATGATTCCAAGAAAGTCCTATAACAAAAGCTGAGTAGCCTTCTCTAGAGCACATTTCATGAACCACTGTTTTTCAGTGTCTAATGACCACAAAGCCATACCCTCTACATGAGCTATGCAGTAATCTTCACTGTAATGGCCAAGTACCCTATTTTTAAATGTGTAAAAACTGAGCATAAAATAATTACTAAATTTGAGATGGAGAGATGATTCTGCAGTTGAAAGTACACAGTGCTCTTACCAAGGACATAAATTCAGGCCCTAGTCTTTATATCAAGAGGCTCCTCAATGTTACTGCTGATCCAGGACCACCTGAAGCCTGCTGACTTCTTCACACACTATACTTGAATGTGCAAACCTACACTCAGACATACAAACATACACATGACTAAAAAATAAAGAATAAAACCTGACAACATTTATTCTATTTCTTTTTAAATTATGAGCCTATATGCATAATCTTCAGTGCATTATGGTAAAAGTTTTAGCACAGTATGTCCTAAATGGCCTATTTTATGTGCCAAAGGCTGAAAAAAACAACAAAAGGTTAAATATTGGAAGTTAACATTTGACTCCTGTAAAGGTTGTGGAACCATTTTGTAAAACTTTTCCCTTAGGGACTTTTCCAAAACAACTGGATCAGATCAGTGTCAAACCATGATGAGCAAATCAAACAGAGGCTTGGCTTTCTGACCCAGAGGCTGGACTACCTGTGGCTCTCCTGAACAAGTGGGCCACATCCTCCAGAAAGAGAATGAATGCAAGATACAAAAATATCAAAACTGAACCAGCAGCAATTAATCTTTCCTGGCAGTGTTAGAAATACACATTCTCCAAAATAATAGAGGGGCCTCTCTGCTTGTGCCATACCTCAGGGACATGCTCATTCATAGTTGATCTGCAAGTGTTTGGGGGTGTTTCAGCTGTGCTCTTACCAACACAGATAAAGAATAATTCCTGTTTCAATATAGACATGAGGAAGTAGCTATTGATGCTAAGTTCACTGAAGCACTAGAAACCCACATTGTTTAAGTTCTAATTTCACCATAAATCTATTTGGAATACATTAACTTGTAGAAGGGATAATGCTAATTCAGTTGAAGTCATTAGTTAGGATATGCCAATGTTTGTACTTTGATTTAAAACAGGAAGATTGTGTGCCAAACGGTACCTCTGAGCTCATTATGTTAACCATAGTTCTAAGTGATTGGCAGATCCCAACATTCAATCAAACTCTTTAAGGACTCCATAGAGGATAGTCAGTGATCTAGAGGAAATATGTAGCTTAGTCATGACTACATCATTCACAGGTAGCAGCACTGTTATTCAAATGTGTGCTGTCTGGTTGTGGAAGCTTTGTTCTTAATAAGAACACAAGGAAAAAGGGAGATGAGTTTGTGCTGGAAGTATTTGCTTCAAAGAAAAATAGACTGAAACATTAATGATTGTTAACTTGCTTAAACAACATTATCTAAAACTTGGCATATTAATGATTATTGAGCTCATACTTGTGTTTTTTACAACAAATATAAAAATGTAGTCATACTATGTCTTTACTAAGAAAGTGGGATGTTTTTGTATCTATATTAATCATTAGGGAATTTATGAAAATTAAGAAATAATGTGGATTACACAGTTTAATTCTTCTTTCTATGTTTCTGCATTAAACTGTGATTTATATAAAATCTGATGCTGACCTAAATTTTTATATTGGAACATGTAATTATTTTTATCAGCAAGTTTCTTTTTAGGTTTTTAAATATTTTACTATAATTACAATATATCCCTTTCATATTCCTCCTCCTACTTCATCAATATTGCCCCATCCCCATGTTGTCTCTCAAATTTATGGTCTTTGGCCTCTTTTGGTTTGGTTGTTGTTACACATACACACACACACACATATTTTACTTATCTCACCTCACATAACATTACCTGTATATTATTTCATGATTGACTATTAGATATTGCATAACTGGTTGGAAGATGTTTCTTCTCTGGGGAAGACTATGTCTTTTCCACTCGAAGCAGTCTTTAGTTTCCTTTGGTTATGTTGGGCTGTCATGGATCTTGGAGGAGAATCTATAATAACATTTATTAAAGCTGCATAATTCCTAACTGTATTTGAAGTATTTATATTATATCCACAAAAAAGTGTAACTTCCAAGCCTCATCAAAGAAACTTCTCTTTGAAACAGATGAAGAACTGTACAGGAAGTCACAACAGAACAAACAACAGAGAACAAGTGATCCTGGGGTGCCCAGCCTCAGTTTATCCACCTATAACACAACTTCTAAAGTGAAGGAAACTTTGTGGGAAGCAAAGGAGGCTTGGATAGTTCAGGGAAAAGATTAGTTTCTTGTGTTATAAGATTAGGTGTTCTCAGGGAATACTGACTAAAGTTATGCTATCTATAAACAAAATTGGAGACATGACTACTTGTTAAATGAAGGTAAGAACAAAGAAAGCTTTATTTAAAATGCTGGTACTTTCGACCTTCACAACAGAAGAGACAAATGGTAACATAAATTCAAATGGAACTTGCTGGCAAAACAACAAAGAAAACTTTGAAGTGTGGGATAAAGTGTTTGTTCTTGTGTGTATGGATGCATATTTGTGATTTTATATCAGGTCTTGGAGAAAAAAAAAATAAGAGAAAGTGGCTGATCTAACAGAGTCAAGCTCAGGGGAGAGTTAAATAAATTACAGTTTCAGTTCCATATTGATGACATTTGTCGTCATGGGACTGGATGAAAAACCTCACAGAACTGAAACCTGAAACACTTTAACAATTTAAAAAGCTGTCTGGAAATGGACAGCCCCTGAGGCTTTAAAGTAAATATGGAGTTCTTAAGTAAAGAAGCCACTAAAAGCAGTAAGAAACAGGAAGACAAAATACAAGGAGATGCTGATTTCAGACAGAAAATGTGCATATGTGCACACATGTTTGTGGTGGTGAGTGTGGTATCAGGCAGAGAGTGTGTAATATTGTCCATAAACGTTAGTCAGATACAAGAAACATTATCTGGGAATAGTTGGGGATTTTGAAATCTTCAAATCAAATCACATGTCTACTCGCAAGGCCACACTTCCTAATCCTTACCAAACAGTTCCACCTACAAGGGACCAAGCATTCAAATATATGAATCTGTGGGGCTCCTTCTCAGTCAAACCACAATATTTTACTCTCTGGCCACATAGACTTATAGCTACATCAAAATGCAAAACCCATTTTGTCCAGTTCTAATAGTCCCAGAGATTTTCAATCTCAAGACTGCTTAAAAGTCCATAGTCTCCCTGGGTGTTGATGATACACACTTTTATTCCCAGAGGCAGGCAGATCTCTGAATTCAATGCTAGCAGCAGCCTGGTCAACAGAGTGAATGCCAGGAATGCACAGAGGAAACCCTGTCTTGAATAAAAAAGTTCAGTCTCTTCTGAGATTCAAGGCAACCTCTTAACTCTAATATCTTGTAAGATCAAAAAGCAAATTAAATACTTCCAACATACAGTTTTTGTAATGTATTCTAAAAGAGAGAAGAAAGGGCATAATTAGGAAATTCTAGAACAAAGCAAGATTAAAATCCCTCAGGACAAACTCCAAAACTTGTAGCTCTCTGACTGACATCAAAGTATTTAGATGTTAGCATCTGTACATCACTGTTTACTCAACACATCTCCATCTCTTGGGCTTTCTTCTGATTTCCTTGATAGATGTCCTATGACTCTGGCATCTCCAATATCTTGAAGCTTCCAATGTAATCTATGATTCACTTTCACAACAACATGCAATGGCTCCTTCTAGCATCCAAGAAAGGAAAACCCTGCCACAGCCCTGGATTGACAACCCTTTTTAAACAAGAAGATTCTACAGCCCCTTTCTCCTTTTATTGTCATGTCTCTAAAGCCAGAAACACCTGGCCAAAGATGTCAGGTTTTGCTGCCTACTTGGGATGGAACCTGGCCCGTCTTTTAATTACATTTACATAAGCTTTGATGATTTGTTATTGCTCTGTAGGGACAGATAATTTCTTTGAGATTTTCTTACCAGAAGTTCAAGGATTAGATGGATGGGGTCTCCCCTTGAGTATATCACTCCCCATAATTTCTTTAATTTATATCCTTCAGCACAAACCAAAGCTCCAACAGTATATTTCTTAAACTCTTTTCTCCTTAAGCTGGACATTTTAATTTTTTGCCTTGATTTATTATATTAATTGTGGATTTGTATAAGAATTATTAATATTAAGCCACAGACTCTATATATTAGGCTTCTCAAAAATCTCCTTTGTAAAAAAATTAGTTCAGAATGCATCAATTTTGCCTCAGGAAGATTCTTAGGACAAAGACAGAAAGCAACCACATTCTTTGCTGAAATAACAAAAAAATTGTTTCTAACACAGTTGATATTATTGTTCCTCTGTAAAACCTCTTGAGCTTGGCCTCCACAATCCACATTGATCTCAGTGCTTCTGTCATCTGTTAGCTTGTTAGAAAGGCCCATTAATCCTGCTTCGAGATTTTAATCCCTTTCCTAGTTCAAGTTCCAATGTTGTTCACATCTCTTCAGAACAAACAAACAAACAAAACATAATGATCAGTCCTGCCATATCTATGGCCTACTCTCTGATACCAACTACTCTTAAACTTTTTTATTCCTACAAAGAGATACCATGACCAAGGTGACTTATAAAAAAGTTTATTTGAGCTTACAGTTCCACAGGATTAATTCAGCACCATCATGGTGGGGAACATGGCAGCAGTCAGACTTGGAACTCTAACAGTTGCTGGGAGCTCACATCTGGTCCTCAAAGCCAAGACAGAAAGAGGTCTAACTAGGTCTGGAGAGGGCTTTTGAAACCTCAAATTCCACCCCCAATGACATACCTCCTCCAACAAGATCACACCTCCTAATCCTTCCCAAACAGATCCAGCAACTAGTGACCAAACATTCCAATATATGAGCCTTTGTGGGGCATTCTCATTCAAACCATCAGAGACAGTTTCCTTGAAAATCCTTTTAGTATAAAATTTCTATTCTACAGAAACAAGAGCATGCTGTATTTAGAGCTGAATGTTTAAAACATAGATAAGACTATACATGTGATAATTGGCCTCTGTTGGTAATATGGTGGTAAAATTTCTATTCTACAGAAACAAGAGCATGCTGTATTTAGAGCTGAATGTTTAAAACATAGATAAGACTATACATGTGATAATTGGCCTCTGCTGGTAATATGGTGGGAGAAATTAAGGAAATTCTTCTCGAATAATTTCTTAAAAATTTCTTTGAAGTTATCTAAAATCCTTGTAAAATATTCAAATAGCTGTGCTTCCTGGTGGCAGACTAACAATTGCTAGGAAAAGTTTTTTGTGTACATTAAATACACTTACTATTGGTAAATAAACTCAGAACTTTTGGATTCATAAAAGTGTTACCTATATTGGAGTATAAAATAGAGTCATGAGTCATTTCGTGAATAAAACATGGCAGGTTTGGGGATGTAGCATTTCATATTCTTCCATGGGTCCATATGCCCAGTGTTTTAAAGGAATAGGTCATATTGCATTCCTGAGCCTACTGATCAAGACATGATGAATATGATTTCCCTTTAGTGATGTGACAAGTGCACCATTCTTCTACATATCTCTCATTTTATTGCTAAATATCCCTCAAAAATATTAAGCACTTACCTCCTTCTGCAATGAGGATGCCAATACTCAATGACAGTTTTCTCCAAGATTTAGGAAGTTTAACTGCAAATGATGTGAGAGATCATGACTTGTCAAAGGACTTCTGAACTTTCATCAATGGCCACCAATGCTTGAAATCAGAAAAACTAGGGTTATCAAATTATTTGATGCACTTGAGACTATGGTTCTAAGTAGGTAATTTCAGTTCTGCTTTCAAATTATCTTATGTATATCCTCTTCTTTAGAAAAGAAATATCCATGATATATCTGTAATTTTAATAGTTGACTTTGATATTCTATATGGCTGGATAAATAAATGCATAGATGTTATTGGTGAATCAGGACATTAGAGGTCCCTGGAAAAGCATTTCATAATAGAATTAAATGGGGAGGGAGAAGATTGAGTCTGAAAACGAAAAGAACTCGAGTTAAATGGCACTCTAGTAAAAATAAAAGGAAAAATGAGTAAAGTCAGCTGAAGGTGTGTATTCCTTTTTCTCTCATTCATGATCCACCAGAATACAGTTGCCAATGACAGGAAGTGAATTCTTCTTCAAGATGAACTATTACCTAAACCATGTGCTAAAGTGGCATTCTTTTCATAGGCTGCTTTCTGTCAAGCATTTGATCATAGCAATGTGAAATACAACCACTAATACAGTATTTTCAGAAGGTATTCAAAACAGAGGTAACAATTTTAAAACTTTAAAGGCTTAATAATTTAAAATTGTTATAAAACTTTAAATGCCTTATAACAATTATAGTTTGATGTTTTCAGATAACTAAAAATTTGTTGTTCATATAAATATAACAAGAAACACTTCATTAAACATATAGATATCTTCTAAAATATTCAATATAAAAGCTGGAGTTTTAAAGCCCAAAACAATAATTTAAGCTATGGTGCTTATTAACTTTGAGTGTTCTTTCCTATTCTCTTTACTCTGTCCTTACTATTCCTTACTTAATATTTCAAACCTTTCAGCCTTAGCAGATCTCCAGAACATAAGAGTCGATAATGTACTGAGTAAGATTTAAGAAATATTTTTTGTTAGTGTATCAATAAGTCAATACTATAGGCAGTGTTTAGAATACACCATCCTATTAGAAGTAATGCACGGCTAAACCTCTAGAGTTGTAGTTGCTGTATATGTGTGTGAATTCAGTCAACTGTACAATAAAGATCCTCAAAAAGATTGCAGGAAATAGTTCTGGAAACAAAGTCACACTAAGCAACAACTGTGTTTACTGATGTACTTGTATAAACACTGAAGATTTCACCCTCTGCTGTCCTTTTTGGTGTGAACTAGATTAGGGGGTCTGCATTTGATCATGGATTGCCAAGGACAATGTGTGTCTAACATATGCTAATGCCGCAAGATTCCTGGCTTTTCCTCCTTCTTCTTCCCACCTTCCCTAACAGGAATAATCTCATATCGACAGTCCAAATTTATATTGCTGTGTGTGGCTTTTTATCAGTGCTGAGAAGCTTCTGGGTGCTTGCCTCTGGCTTGACAAATCCATGTGCCCTTTCCAGTACCACTGGGCAAGCCGCTGTTCTTTGAGTCCATTTCACAGGAAAACCAGCAGAGCTGTCAACAAAGTTGGCACTATCGGAGCTCGTTCTATTCGGCATTCAGTACAAACTGTTGGCAATGGACATTTCTACAGAGCTAGTCATAATTAGAGCTATCGGAGGAAATTATAACAAGCATTAACTCCACACTCTCCCTGCAATGCTGTCGATTATATTTCACACCCCAAAGCTCACATGAAAGTCATTTTCCAGGACTTTCCACCACTACTATATTCTATAAATAGTCTTTCTCTAAGCAAGTACAATCTGAGATATTGGGAGTTAGTGCTTCTTATATACAAATATACTAACTACCATATACATATAGTTCACTGATGACTAAAATGGTAAGTAAAATTAGGTGGCTAAACTATGAAATTCCTGTCATATTTATCATAATACATGAGTATTATATAATTGTAAGTACAAAACTATCCATAACTGATACATATGCACAGAGAAAAATACTATAATTTATGTTGCTCATAATCAAATTTTAAGTAATATTGAATTTGATTTAACACAGTAAAATTATTGGTTATATACCTTCAATTTAAGGAAGAACAAAAAAATGTCAGGTAAGGTGGTATAGTCCTATATGCCCTGATTCTTGAGCAAAACTGAACAGTAACCAATTCTCTCTGATATTTGTGATTATAAAACCATTCATGGTCACAGGGAGTGATCTTGGTATGTAAAATATAGCAAAGTTGCAGAGAGGCCATTAGTTTGTTTCCCGGCCACCCAGAACCTCAGACCCAAAATATTCACATAAAACTATATAATTTAAATCACTGCTGGGTCCATCAGCTCTAGCTTCTTATTGGATAACTCATACCTTAATTTAACCTATTTCCATTAATTTGTGTATCGTCATGTGGCAGTGGCTTACCTGGTAAAGCTCCGACCTCTGTCTCCAGCAGGGTTACATGCCTTCTCTCTACTCCGCCTCCTTTCTCCCAGTATTCTGTTTAGTTTCACCTGCCTACCTAAGTTCTGCCCTATCAACATGCCAAGGCAGTTTCTTATTCAACAATGGTATTCACAGCATGTATTCACTAAGGGAATCCCACATCATAGCAATAGTTTTTGGTCTGAAGAAAAATAAATTTAAAGAGTGATATTCTTATAATAACTCATGAAATGACATATTATTATTGTTGCTTACCTAATATGTATATACATTTATAATGTAGAAGATTTTAAAACTTGTTTATAGTGCTTAAATTCAATATTGAAGACTATCATCATACCCTTAATCTTATGGAATGCAATCTGTCCATTATTGTTACAGGTCTCATCTTTTTAAACAGTTAACAAAGGAGGCAACTTTAAATTGAGCTTCTATTTCTCATTAGGGAATATTTAAGCAAGCAGATTGAATTAGATTTCTTTTAAATGTTTGAGCCTGGAAAAGCAGAAACATCACACTTGATTAACAATTTCAAGCTATTAAAGGTTATCAAAATTATTTTCTTAATATACAAAGATACTGTGTCAATACCGCTGCTTTGAGAGGTCCATGTATTGAGCTTCCATATAGCAACCTAATTAAATATATACAGAACTGCACTATCCTGCAACCTGAACATCTCTTGCAAACACTTTAATAAGCTTCCTCAAATAGCTCGGCATCTGTTCATCTTCTTTTACTTAGCAATGTGGCTAATAAGTTTAACTCCTATTAAGATCCCAGAAAATCATTCCTCTCAATATTCGGAGCCCTTGAAGTAAAGGACATATCCATTTTCTTTACTACTGAGTAGTGCCTGAGGAGGGAAATGGTTCTCGTCCTCTGTTCAGGATAGAAGAGAAGAGAGAGGACATGTGAGGCATTTCATATACCCATGATGAAACTGCTTTGCCTAACTGAACAAATGAGTGAATTATAAAGGACTGGAAACCGCAATTGAACAAACTCATTCATTATAATTTAATCATATAGTGCACAGAAGCCCTAGGATTTCCTCTAAGCCTTTTATTCTTATTACTTCATTTGCTCTACAGCATACTACTAAAGCAACACTCTGGTTCCCTGAAAAGAGAAGAAGGTTACACCTTTATCTTTTAGACAACTGAAGAGCTCACATAACATCTTCCTACACTAGAATCGATCTGTAGATGATTTGTGCAACATTTTTTTATTTATTTTTATTGAAGTCTACATTCTTTTCCATTCCCCTCCCTATTTCTCCCCACACCCTTCAACTCTCCCCCATGCTCCCAATTCACTCAGGAGACATTGTCTTTTTCTACTTTCTACTTGTCAAATCGATTAGATCTATGTAAGTCTCTCTTAGTGTCCTCATTGTTATCTAGGTTCTCTGGGATTATAGTTTGTAGGCTGGTTTTCATTGCTTTGTGTTTAAAAAGCACCTATGAGTGAGTACATGTGATAATTGTCTTTCTGTGACTGGGTTATCTTACTCAAAATAATGTTTTCTAGCTCCATCCATTTTACTGCATAATTCAAGATGTTGTTATATTTTATGTTGTGTAATACTCCATTGTGTACATGTACCACATTTTCCTTATCCATTCTTCAGTCGAGGGGCATTTAGGTGGTTTCCAGGTTTTGATTATGGCTAACAATGCTGCTATGAACATAGTTGAGCACATGTCCTTGTGGCATGATTAAGCATCCTGTGGATATATACCAAAAAGTGGTATTACTGGGTCTTGTGGAAAGTTGTTTCCTAATTTTCAGAGAAATTGCCACACTAATATCCAAAGGGGCTGTACCAGCTTACATTCCCACCAGCAATGCAGAAGTGTTCACTTTTCCCCACAAGCTCTCCAGCATAAGTTGTCATCAGTGTTTTTGAGCTTGGCCATTCTTAGAGGTCTAAGATGGAATCTCAGAGCTGTTTTGATTTGCATTTCTCTGAAGACTAAGGATGTTGAGCATTTCCTTAAGTGTCTTTCAGCCATTGTAAATTTCTCTGTTGAGAGTTCTGTTTAGGTCTTCATTTTTTTATTGGATTATTTGTTCTTTTGATGACCAATTTCTTGAGTTCTTTGTATATTTTGGAGATCAGACCTCTGTCTGATATGGGGTTAGTGAAGATTTTTTCCCATTCTTTAGGCTGTTGTTTTGTCTTGCTGACCATGTCCCTTGCTATACAGAAGTTTTCAGTTTCAGGAGATCCTATTTGTTAATTTTTTTTCTCTCAGTGTCTGTGCTGCTGGGGCTCACAGGTGTCCAGGGAGAGGTCCCCAGCTAGTATCTTGGGCAAATGTGGAGAGGAAACCTGAAATGACCTTATCCTATACTGATGAATATCTTGCATATCACCTTAGAACCTTCATCTGGCGATGGATCGAGATAGAGACAGAGACCCAATTTGGAGCAACGGACTGAGCTCTTAAGGTCCAAATGAGGAGCAGAAGGAGGGAGAACATGAACAAGGAAGTCAGGACCACGAGGGGTGCACCCACCCACTGTGACAGTGGAATTGATCTATTGGGAGCTCACCAAGTCCAGCTGGACTGGGACTGAATAGGCATGGGATGAAACCGGACTCTCTGAACACAGTGGGCAATGAAGGCTGATGAGAAGCCAAGGTCATTTTAGGTTCTTATAGGTGGAGGCTGCTCACTCATTTTCCAGCTGTGCAGAAAGTGAGCGACAAACTGCCAATAAAGGGAAAAGAGTCTTTCAAATTCCCTGCTTTGTGGAAAAGTCTGCTAGATACTCTGGGCCTGTAGGCTGAGGATGGATGCCCCAATGTTGCAAAAGAACTTTGGGTAACTGACCAGGTAGTGAGATGTCTCTGTCAATTCTAAAGTTTTGGAAATTGCTTACAATGCACTTCCTATTTATTTAGGTAATAATATATTCTTCTGGAGTCTTTGATGGAGTTGAAGAGTAGATAGTTATAATTATAATTTTTCTTAGTTATAATAAAAATTTAGATATAAATATTGTAATTATAATTCTTGCTTGATAACTGTTTTGTTATTTGTAATTTTACGATGTTAAAATCCTTCACTTTTATTTGGACAGAAAAGGGGAAATGATGTGGGAAATCCTTTTGTATATGTGTTGCTTTCATCGGTTAATGAATAAAGCTGCTTTGGCTTACAGAAGGGCAGAATTCTGTAAGTGTAAGAGTAAGGTGGGAATTCCAAGCAGAGATAGAGGAGAAAAGAAGGCAGAGTCAGGGACACACCATGCAGCTGCCAAAGGAGAAAGATGCCTGCCAGTGTCTGCCAGAACCTTACCAGTAGTCCACAACCTAGTGGCGATGCAGAGATTAATAAAGATGAATTGATTTAAAATTTAAGAGTTAGCTAGAAATATGCATTAGCTAATAGGCCAAGCAGTGTTTTAATGAATATAGCTTCTGTGTCATCATTTCAGGTCTGAGAGGCCAGGAAACAAACGAACAGCCTATGCCTACCGGTTCTTAGACAAACTGTAGAATTATTTGCAGAATTTAACTGGAAGGAATCAACACACTTGCACTACAAGGTTCTCTGAGCATATTGTGCTTCCAGATTCACCATCTCAAACTCTACATACATTCTAAACAGGCATCTTCACAAACACTAATTATGCTTGGATTCTTATAGCTCTAATATCAGCAAATTAGCTGACATTTTTTTCTCTGATCAGGTAAGAATTCTGTGTAGATGAGCAGTAATTCTTCTAGAGATGTTGGGGCTGAGTTTATGAATGCTCACCGCTTATGGAATGGGCTGCAATAGCTAAAAGTCATAGAACTAGAGATTGTGGCTATTGCTGTGGAAGCCAGAGATACATAGCTTCACGTCTTCTGGATAGAGACATGATTATCTGGGTTTTCATGGACAATTGTCTGGGATTTGGTAGCTAGTGACTGTAACAGATGACATTATCCAGGACCATCTGCACTCTTGTCTCTCTTTTTTCTCTTGCCTCTCTGTTCATTTACTCACATTTGGTTTGGTGCTCCATGCTCCACTGCCTCTGTTGCATCCTCTCTCTGAAACCCTGTGGCTGATTTCTTCCACAACTGCTGCTACCACCTGCTTCTGCACCATCCTTGTTACCAACTGTGCCACTGTTTAGGATAGATATCACATATATTTGGGAAAAGGTCATTCAAAAAAAGCCTTGTCTTGGGACTGAAGTCTCAGTGGACATCACAAAAGGGTGTCTATTTGATGACTATGAATGAGCTAAACAGGTTGGATAAATGTCCAGAAGAGGTAGGTTGATCCCGAATTTCCTGAGAAACTGCCACACTGCTTTCCAAAGTGGTTACACAAGTTTGTATTCCCACCAGCAATGGATGAGTGTACCCCTTTCTCCACAACCTCTCCAGCAAAGGCTATCATTGGTGTTTTTTATTTTAGCCATTCTGACAGGTGTAAGATAGTATCTTAAAGTTGTCTTGGTTTGCATTTCCCTGATCGCTAAGGAAGTTGAGCATGACCTTAAATGTCTTTTGGCCATTTGAACTTCTTCTGTGGAGAGTTCTCTGTTCAGCTCAGTACCCCATTTTTTAATTGGGTTGATTAGCCCTTTACGGTCTACTTTCTTTAGTTCTTTATATATTTTGGAGATCAGACCTTTGTCAGTTGCGGGGTAGGTGAAGATCTTCTCCCAGTCAGTGGGTTGCCTTTTTGTCTTAGTGACAGTGTCCTTTGCTTTACAGAAGCTTTTCAGTCTCAGGAGGTCCCATTTATTCAATGTTGCCCTTAATGTCTGTGCTGCTGGGGTTACACGTAGGAAGTGGTCTCTTGTGCCCATGTGTTGTAGAGTACTTCCAACTTTCTCTTCCATCAGGTTCAGTGTGTTCGGACTGATATTGAGGTCTTTAATCCATTTGGACTTGAGTTTTGTGCATGGTGATAGATATGGATCTATTTTCATTCTTCTACACGTTGACAACCAGTTTTGCCAGCACCATTTGTTGAAGATGCTCTCTTTTTTCCATTGTATACTTTTAGCTCCTTTATCAAAAATCAGATGTTCATAGGTTTGTGGGTTAAAGTCAGAGTCTTCTATTCGATTCCATTGGTCGACTTCTCTGTTTTTATGCCAATACCAAGCTGTTTTCAATACTGTAGCTCTGTAATAGAGTTTGAAGTCAGGGATGGTAATGCTTCCAGACAATCCTTTATTGTATAAGATTGTTTTGGCTATCCTGGGTTTTTTGTTTTTCCATATAAAGTTGATTATTGTCTTTTCCATATCTGTGAAGAATTTTGATGGGATTTTGATGGGGATTGCATTGAATCTATAGATTGCTTTTGGTAGAATTGCCATTTTTACTATGTTGATCCTCCCAATCCAAGAGCAAGGGAGATCCTTCCATTTTCCGGTGTCCTCTTCAATTTCTTTCTTCAAAGACTTAAAGTTCTTGTTAAATAGATCTTTTACTTCCTTGGTCAGAGTTACCCCAAGATATTTTATGCTATTCGTGGCTATCGTGAAAAGTGATGCTTCTCTGATTCCCCTCTCTGCTTCCTTATCCTTAGTGTATAGGAAGGCAAGGTGTGCTGCATTCCCATCCTAGTAAGAGCCTACTTTGCAAGGTTCTGTGGATGACGAGGACTATCAAGCACTCCACAAGAACCTTACTGCTGGCAGGAGAACCAGAAAGGGGCATAAACAGACTGCACGGAGGGACTGTGAAGACTCCATAGGACACAGGACAGACAAGAACAATGGGATTAATTCTGACTTTTGGAACAATGGGATAAATTCTGACTTTTGGAACAATGGGATGAATTCTGACTTTTGGAACAATGGGATTAATTCTGACTTTTGGAACAATGGGATTAATTCTGACTATTACCTATCACTTCTGGTGTCACTGCTGTTTTTTCAAACATTAGATATTTATAAAGACGTGTTTCTGACTGAGAAAAAAAAATGTCCAGAAGAGGGTGTAGCATCAAATGAAAGATCCTTTTAAGCAGTAATTGCAGAACTTCATGTTGCACCTGCCACTGACTTCTTTGTGAGCCATTAGGGAGATGCTTCCACCCAAAGCTCATGTGAGAATTGCTGAAGGGTCATTTAAGTTTACCAGCTTATGTCTTATCTGCAAGTCTGTTGTTAATGGAAGTCTGTGTAGGCTATCTGGAGAAATTGTGACTAGCAAGGTCTCTTCAATGAAGGAGGAAGTTGATATGGTCCTTAAAGCTGATGTATTCTCAAGATAATTTTAATCAAGTATTCAAATCAGGAGGAAATCATAAGGACACTCCATCTGGTTACAAGTAATGGGACCTTTTGCTGACAGTTACCTGCCCAGGTATCCTGGGATAAGGGAAGGGACAACCTGCTTTCCTTTAAACACCTGTATAGTCTGTTCTCTAAAACTGTACCTATTCACAGGAAAATGAATCTATAGGGTGTTTACAATCAAAGGTTAAGAGATTTCAGCACAAAACTTCTGTTGTCACCAGCATCTTACACAACATTTAATAATAATTGTTTCACCTCAGTCCAGTGTTCTAGGAAAGTTGACTCTCTCTCTCTCTCTCTGCCATATATCATGTTCCTTGCCTTTCTGTAAAAGCTTGTGGCCCACGAACATGGAAGTAAGAGGAACTGGAGTTCAATAGTAACTGTGTGTCCCTTCCAGTGCTGCTCCCTCTAGAGCATAGAAAACAGCCCAGGCCCAATTCTTAGATACTACTTTTGTAATTAAACTAGCATTTTACCTTTTCACACCAGAAGGAAATTAGCACTATTTCCTGGAGTCCTCCCACCCTCCAAAGCATTGGAAAAGGGATTCAAAAAAAGGCAATATTTATTATTAGTTCCTTGACTTTTCTTTCTAATTCACAAAATATCTTTAATATTTATAGGCAGTACTCTTTTGTCTGAAAATTAGTTATAAACTAAATTATGATAAATTAGTTATCATAACATCAAACCTATAATCCCTTTAACTTTGTCATGATTATGACTTTTCAAGAGTAAATTTTTCTTCTTTCTCCTTTTTTTTGAGTCAGGACCTCCCTTTTTTGGTTGTCCTGAAACTCACTATGTAGAGCAGGCTGGCCTCAACTCACAGGGATCTGCCAGGGTCTGTCACCCAAGTGCTAGGATTAATGGCATGCACCTCATACTCAACAAAATGTAACATTTACTTTTTCTGAGAAGTTTTTTGAAAAATTAACTTCTCCTTAAAATTAAAAATTATCTTCTCTATCTCCATCCATCGCTAGATGAAGGTTCTATGGTGAAATGCAAGATATTCATCAGTATGGCTATAGGATAGGTTCATTTCAGGTTCCCTATCCTCAGGTGCCCAAGGAACTAACTGAGGACATTGCCTTGGGCATCTGGAAGCCACTCCAAGTTCAAGTCTCTTGCCAACCCTTAGGTGGCTCCCTTAACTAAGATATGAGTTTCCCTGCTCCCCTATCCAACCTTCCTATATCCCCAATCATCCCGTTTCCCCAAGTTCCCCTCATCCTCTCCTTCACACTTTTCTCTCTCCATTTCCCCTTACCCCCATCCCACCCCACCCCCAAGATTCCAATTTTTTGCCCGGCAATCTTGTCTATTTCCCATAGCCAGGAGGATAACTATATGTTTTTCCTTGGGTTTGCTCTCTTGTTTAGCTTCTTTAGGACCACAAATTATAGACTCAGTGGCCCCCTATCCATGGCTAGAAACCAATTATGAGTGAGTACATCCCATGATCTTCTTTTTGGGTCTGGGTTACCTCACTCAGGTAACTTCATCTAGCGATGGATGGAGATAGAGACAGAGACCCACACTGGAGCACCGGACTGAGCTCCCAAGGTCCTAATGAGGAGCAGAAGGAGGGAGAACATGAACAAGGAAGTCAGGACCACAAGGGGTGCACCCACCCACTGAGACAGTGGGGCCGATCTATTGGGAGCTCACCAAGGCCAGCTGGACTGTGACTGAAAAAGCGTGGGATAAAACCGGACTCTCTGAACATGGCGGACAATGAGAGCTGAGAAGAGGCCAAGGACAATGGCACTGGGGTTTTGATCCTACTTCATGTTCTGGCTTTGTGGGAGCCTAGACAGTATGGATGTTCACCTTCCTAGACCTGGATGGAGGGGGGAGGACCTTGGACTTTCCACAGGGCAGGGAACCCTGACTGCTCCTGGGACTGGAGAGGGAGGAGAAGAGGAGTAGGGGGAGGGGGAGAGGAGCGGGAGGAGGGGGAGGGAAATGGGAGGCGGGGAGGAGGCGGAAAAATTTTTTTTCAATAAAAAAAAATTATCTTCTCCTTGAAATCACCCATGACAGTCAAGAAAAAGCTGAATATCCTTACCAATATATTTTTATGTGAGTTTTGTTGAGTGGTTGTATTGTTACTTGTTTGTTTGGAGTTTCTATGAGATATGTTGCTTACTTACTTGTTTATTTGGTATTTTGGTTTTTTGAGATGAAGACTTGGTACCTAGCTCAGTCAGGAGCTCAGTACTTCTCTTCTGTCACTCAGTAGCTGGTTTCTCAGTTACCTGCTCATTCCTCATGATCTCCTCTTCACACCATGCTCTGACAACTTGAGTATAAAATCTCTGACTGCTTAATGCCCTGTACAATGTTCCCTTCACCTGGCACATAAAATGTTATCTCATTAGCACATCTCAAATTTATGCACTTCCTACTCTAACCTCTCTCTCTCTCTCTCTCTCTCTCTCTCTCTCTCTTTCTCTCTCTCTCTCCTCTCTCTCTCTCTCTCCTCTCTCTCTCTCTCTCTCTCTCTCTCTCTCTCTCTCTCTCTCTCTCTCTCTCTCCAGCCCTGCTTTCTGCTGTAGTTTACTTCATGCGTCAGGTGCTTATAATATAAAATCATAATATATATATATATATTTTTGTCAAATGTTGTCCCTTTCTGTTTGGTGAGATATCGTTGAATTTTGAAGCCTCAGCTTGATGCGCTTCCCTCCCAGATGCTCAGAGTAATGAGAAGTGCTTGCTGCAGGCTGGAGTAATAGCCTGTGCAGACGTCTCTGATAGCACTTTCCAAATCATTTATAATTATCCGATTGTCCAGGAGATTTCAGCTCTTCAAGGACAATGGCTTAATTACATAATTACTTCCTCTGGGCTTGAAGAATGCAAGGTACTCAATAATTAAAGATTGGATGGGACAGTGAATAAACGAAAGAATACATTCTATGGTGAATGACCCCAGGAAACTGCTGGGAAATCTTTAGATAAATCTTGCAATTCCAAATTGTTGGAGTGTAAACTGATGTAACACTTTCATATAAAAATTTCTTTCATATTTAAGATATAAAAACTTTCCCCCAAATTAAACTTTTAGAAAAATATCCCATATAAAAATATATTTATGAGTATAGTGTCATGTGGGCTAATGACAAGTCACTTGTATACCATAGCGATGATTAAATTTTAATCAAGTTGTCTATGCCATTAAACTCAAACACTAGCAGAGGTGTTCCTTCAAAGTCATGTTTGGATGTTATCATTTCATTCTTCAGGAAGCGAGTAACTGTTATCCCTCATAATGTAAAGTGGGCTTAGACAAACACTTGAAGGCTTCAGCACAAAAGAATAAAGCTTCTCAACAATAACAACAACAACAACAATAACAAAAAGGAGTTCTGTTACAGACTGCCTGAAAGGTGTAATCAAAAGCAGCTCTTCCCTGGGATTCTATCGGGCTGACGACCCATTCTGTAGATCTGGAGTCACCAACCATGACAGTAACAAAAGATACTCCATGAAAATATTTCCTCACTTCTATGTCCCAGTCAAACAAATTGATAAATGGGGGGGGTCTGTAGGGAGGATGCAGGGAGAGCAAAAAGACAACGAAGGGGAGAAAGAAGAGGAGAAGGGAAGAAGGCAAGTGCCTGGTGTAGGAGGAAGCATCTGCAATCCCAGGGCTAGGCAGGTTAAAGGGAGTACAGATGAACTTAGGATCAGCAGGAGTCTCTTAATGAGACCCTGTCTCAAAGTAAAATAAAATTGAAAAAAAATATTAGTAAACAAAGGAATAAAGAAAAGTATTTAAAGAAGCAAGGGAGATGAGAGAGGACATGAATATAAAGATATGCAGATACATATATATATATATAGGCTCTGTTTTCTTGGACTGACTACAAGTATAAGAAATTCCTTAAGTAACTCACAGTGTTTTCACACAAACCTCTCATTATTAATAGGCTGGTATAAAACAACAACAGCAAAAACAGGCCTTTGTGTGTAAAATGTATGCACAAATTTCTGTTGAGGATCATTAGCACTTTAATCTGCTTACACATATGTATATTAATATATTTTAAATAAATATATAATTTATCACCAACTGAAAACATCAATTCTCTAAATAAGTAGATGACAATTAATTTCTTTCAATTTGCCAGTGTATTTTAATTTCTTTTAAGGCTTATTATTGCTGTAAAATAGTATTTCTAGCACTTTCAAAATATAATAAATCATGAATTTTTTTCCAAATGTCTCTTCTTTACATTAGTTTTCCTGGAGTAGAAAATATCCTTCCTTCTCTCATGATTTCCACTTGACAAAAATGTAAACATGTTCCAGGAACTTAGTTGATGAATCACCTTTTCTTCCAAGGGTTTTCTGATTCGTTCTTTCCACGTAGTATCCTTCACTACTTCCTCTGAGTTACTACTGAATCTTGAAGAAACACATAAAATAGCTACAATGCTACCTTATTGGTATGTGCTTATTCTTTGCTTTTTAGGTGTTTCTCCTTCTTCCATTGTTGTGCCCAAGTTGAGACACCCAGAGAGACCACCGGAGCCCATTTAAGTTCAGAATGCAAAAGGAAGGTTTATTTCATTTGCCAACTAGCTGGGGGCTGTCCACTACATATGAGCAGCCCAGTAGGGAGAACCCCCATTTCTCATCTGGGGTTGACATATATAGGCAAAAACCACAAGCCAGGTTAACTCAGAGTTAAGGGGGTTTGTTTCACTAGATACAGGGTATGGACCATTTCTACATACCCTCTTCCTCCCTTAAGCGGCTACTTCTGCTTCTGTGCATGCTCCCACACTGCCCTCTCCCCAAGCAGTTATTTCTGCTCCTGTCTAGACCACAAAGCTAGGTGGCTAGCTGTCAGGAACAGTTGGTTTTTCCAGCTAACTCTTGTGATGTTGCAAAGAGCTCATAGCCAGTGTCTTAACCAGCTCCAGACTAAAGAATGCTTTTTAAATTTTTTCATGTCCTTATACCATGATTTTTCAATTGAGCAAATGCCTGGGCAATACCCCCAGTGACTTTGCCAATGATGTTGGAAGAACAATAATTAAAATCCTAAAATATGTATGCTAAGTTACACATTTTATGTTGTTTTTGAGAATTCTATGCCAAATACAATATTACAGCATTTCAAGCCCTACTCTTCCCTGTTTCCCCCTTATTCCCTCTCAAATTAATATTGTCTTCTTCTTTAATTATCATTATTACATATGTATTTAAATAGAATCTTCTGGGTATATTTACTGCTCTCTATATGTTTGTGTGTGTGTCTAGTTATTGCCACTTCAGATTATATAACCTATAAAGTGAAAGGAACTGGATAAGATTTATATTCTCTCTCTCTCTCTCTCTCTCTCTCTCTCTCTCTCTCTCTCTCTCTCCTCAAAAGTCATTAATTGACTGTAGCTCTGCATCCAGGATTGAGACTTTTGAGGTTTATCACCATTCATGAATGAATGTAAACTGGTGGTCTCACTGTATAGATCATACTTAGGTAACAATATTGTTAAAATTTAATGGTTTCACTTCCCTGTCATGTATATACACACACTATCTTATAGCAAATGTCCTGATTTTCTAATAATACTTATGACCTCTCCCATGGGTCATAATACATAATGTATATTCCTAATACAGGCTGTTAATATTGCCCTTGCTTTCCATTTTACCTTGCCTTCCATAACTTGAAGGCAAACCTCTATTACTGAAGACATCACATATATCAGACATAGAACTTAGAAGAATCACACTAAAACTGATCTAGAATGTCCAAATAATATCTGAAGGTGCTGCGTGGGTTGCCAAGAAAAAAGAAAAAAAGCAATTTATAGTTTTAGCTAATTGTAAACTCTAAGAACCACAACAATGATCTGCACAGCAATATATCCTCAAGAGTGCAATAGTGGCATTTATTTCCTGAGAGCAACCAACAGCGGTGTAGATTGTATTTAAGGTCCACTCAATAGAAGGTACTTCATGCTGGGTACTGGAAAGTTACTAACTCGTTGTGTCTGGTGAGGCCATGGACCCTAGAGAATGACCAAGTACTTTATAAAATCAAAATTACCCATAACTGAGTTATAAGTACTTATCCTTATATGAACAAAGAAGTTTGTCTCTCATTCTTTATGAACGAAACTTCTGTTATACAGTATACAGATACTATAACAGAACCCCATGCTGGACTAAATGTATCTCCTGGATCTTTACATACCTTTCAGTATCCTTCGTGCCATTATAAATCTTCAAGTAATACAAAATTGTAAATTGAACCCTTCTTTCTACATTCAGTATTGTATATTCTTTATACTTCTATCAATAATTATTGTTTAATAATGATTGCCTTCTAAGTAATCATATTTTTATACTTTCAACCACCCAACTTCCATTTGTCATTAAGCACTTTACTTATACTGATACCGTGTCCTAACAAGCCTTTAGCTCCAATAGAATCACAGGCACATTGGGGTCTTTATTCATTGGTTGTTTCTTGAATTCATTTCTCTCATGTCCCTTTAACACTTGTTATATTTTTGCAGGCCTTTGTCTTATTTTCTATTTTTGACATGTTCTTTTACGAAAACATAAACCTAGTTAAATTTGCCCATAACATGACTTCCATTGGGAAGCTCTATAAATAACTGTATGTAGGCAATGCTTTTAAAATGCTGTAAGTTCTCAAATTAATGTTCGCATAGATAACCTCTGTCATTCTTTAATGTGACCTCCGGAAAAATTCAGTGTTTTCCAATTCTATGATTCTGAAGCTTTTTAAAAGACTACTTTATCCCGATTTAAAATTTATTGTTTTTTTTTTTTTTTTTTTTTTTTTTTTTGGTTTTTCGAGACAGGGTTTCTCTGTGGTTTTGGAGCCTGTCCTGGAACTAGCTCTTGTAGACCAGGCTGGTCTCGAACTCACAGAGATCCGCCTGCCTCTGCCTCCCGAGTGCTGGGATTAAAGGCGTGCGCCACCACTGCCCGGCTTAATTTTTATTCTTATTTCTGCTTTTATTTCACACACAAAGAACTGATTCATAGATATATTTAAGCAACTCGTATATGCACCCATTCACAAATATGTACCCTTGACTGTACACCTCTGGTTTTCTTTTGTTTTTGTGGAGGGCTCAAGTGTAATTCTGCCTAATTTTGCATTTTATATCAGCAACAGATTATTTTCTCTTTAACTTCACCTATTATAGTAATTCAGAAAATGTCTTCATTCTATTTTCCCAACTTATCACTCATACTCACTCCTTTCAATATGCTACCACCATATTTATTAAGAAATATCTCAATTCTTAATCCTCTGAGAGCCCTCTTCTAATATCATACTTCTCAAAAGAAACTTCTTTTTATGTTTTATTAATTTTCTCTAGTTTTATTAATTTTCTCTTCCATTCTATTATTTTATGCCCATTCTAACTAGTAATAGATTCCATTATTCCAAAAGTTTCACAAATATTACTCGTACTGAAAACTCAATGGATAGTGTCTCAATCAGCTGGTCATTTTACTTTCCTTTTTATTCTTCCTTCACTTGGTTCTTAAGAATGTAAACTCATCTCGTTTCCTCACTATTTGTTGAATACGTCTTCTTATTCTCCTAAACTTGTCTCTCCTACATTTTCAATCAATTAAACTTAAATAGTTCTCAGGTCCTCTCTCTCTCTCTCTCTCTCTCTCTCTCTCTCTCTCTCTCTCTCTCCACACACACACACACACACACACACACTTCTCCTTATGTCTCTCAGACAGCACATATCTACTGGATATAAGGCAAGCTGATAAAGAAGTGTATTAATTTTGTCACACCGAAAGCTAAATCATGAGCTACAGGTGACCACTTGAACCAACATCCAACATGAGTCAAGAATGGGAATCTACTGCAACTTTAAATAACAATCAAATAAGGTATAAGAAATGCTTAGTCCAATGATTAGATCTGTTAAAGAATAAGATTAAATCCCCTTTGTGATATCACAAATACAAACTCTATGCAAATGTTAGGCCAGCCACCATAGGAGCAGCTGCCTGCAAATACTTTACCTTCCTTTCAGCAACTCCTAGAGTCTGAGATGTGTTTATGCAAACACAGCAGATGGTTATGCTAATGAAGAACATGTAGCAAATCTCCAGGTAGTAAATTTAATTAATTATGAACTTATGAAACGGAATAATGTCAAGATACTTTCCATCTAAGAACAGTTTGAGAAGTCTTGAATATTCCAGGAAAATCCAAGTGGTTGTAGGTTAATGGACATTATAGGGCATCTGCATGCTTTCTTAAGATCTTTCTTTATTGTCACTGTAATTAAGTTTAAAATGCTGCCATAGCTTTCTAATCTAAACCACACTAAAGTTTCAGAGACAGAGAAAAAAATGCACCAGATATTTTCACAATATAATGGAACTGAACCATTTTTGTTTATCTTTAGGAAGGATATATTTGAAGCATTGCACAACTATCAGAACCATGGAACACAAATGACTTGATTCTAATTTCCTGTAGAACTTAGTTATACGAAGGTATGAAAATGGAAGCTACTGATTAGCTCTCCTGTTTAGGTTTCCATAGTTACTGACAGGGTTTTCATTAATCCTTGTTTTGTTTCTAAGAAAAAAAAATAAATCTTGCTTCTTTTGCTGCTTGAAACCAAAAACGGGCTTCTGCCCCACCCATGCTACTGACAGTATGACACAAATATCCTTGAACTTCACAGTGTCTCAGCTCTCACACCTTTAAAAGGAGTATATGGCTAGAAAATTGTTTAATCAAATAAAAATTTTAAAGGTATTATTTATGTAGTTAACAAACTGTTAACTTGTGAGTTTATTTATATATATTTTATAAATTATCTTTCCAGTTTATTCACCTGACATTCAATTTAAACGAATATGTAAGGAGACTAGATATTTCTTCCTTTCCAATACTCAGGCCACAATATTAGGTTACCTTTACATGATTATAAAATAATCTGAAAGTGCAAAGGAGTGCAACAACTAGCTAAAATAATAGACTATAAAATTGTGCTCTATTTTAAATATGAATGGATTTCTCTGTAGGAGAATTCACATTCATAAGACCTATACAGTATAAATACAAGACTTCTTTGAGTACTTTTGAAAGAAATATAAATAATTTTCTGTCTTTCCAATTAGAAAAAATAGAAAATATATCTTATGCTTATAAATTGGTCACTAATGTGTGGTTTTTTATCTTTGCTTCATTTTCTTCTGGATGAAATTTTAAATACATACAGCTCTTACCAAATGCATACTTTTGCTGTTTCTAATGGAATTTGCTGAGCACATTAGGAAGTATTTTAGGAAATCATATGGGAGAGTTACAGGAAGATCCAAACTCACAATCAGTAGAGGAAGGAAATCTGAGTCACTTTGCACAGATCGGAAAGGAAAAGAATATAATTGTTTAATGCAATTTTTTTTGAAAACAGAAGAGAACTGTTCAGTGCTTCCTTCCAACCTCTTTTTAAGAAGGAAGGCTGTGACAGCACAAGCTCAAAGTGAGGACTTTGTCTTCTTAGTACCAATGCACAAAGTAACTTTTAAACTTTCTGGGATTGCAGTACTTTCTCTGGACTCTAATACAAATACATATTCTGAGAGATTAGGCTGCTGGCTTTAATTGTTGTAGTAGTTAGATTCATAGGCTGACACCTATGAGCCCCTTGGAACACTGATAATATGTAGGCCCTATTAAGATTAACTTGAAAATTATCATAATACATAAATGACCAATTTAGTGATATCTTAAATAAATGGGTCTTTTAATGTTATTAAATCCTAATGTTGTACAGATTTTCTTGTTTCAGTCTGTTCCATGAAATATAAAAGATGTACTTATGTCTTGTTAAATATATCTTACAAATTTAAAGGTCATTATTCCTATAAATTTAAACAAGTTTACACTCATATACATACATTTTTAAGCAATTTATTATGTGTGTAACAAATTTATAATATATATTCTACAAATTTTCAATATCTTTCTTTCTGAAGATACAAGTGAACATGCATCTTCCTATTGATGTGTCTATGTTCATGAGAGATCAATTGTAGGTTTGCTGTTATACAAATTGTGTTTTTAAATGGTTGCTTTATTCATACACAGGAGTATCCCACTCACCCCTATTAACTACTGTACCTTCAAGGCCACAGTTTCCCTGTGATTATTGCAAACAAAACAACTATGGTTACTGATAGGGGACTTCAAATAAAATTTACCAGAAACCACCTTGATTACAAGACTGCACAAGTCCAAGTCCCAGGATGTAAACAATCCTTTCTGACTGCAATAATCACAATACAAATTCTACCCAACCAAACTTTCTATCCCAATTACCAAAGTAGTAATTTATAGTCACCATACAAACAAATCTCTGTAAGACATTGTCTATATAATGATAACAGAGGTAGAGAGACACAGCCAAATATGGCCCATACTATTCCATAAGATGAAGTCCTTGACTGAATAAAAATTACTGCACCCTTGAACTGTGAGTCCAGCATTAAATGTTTTCATTTAAGTTTCCTTGGTCATGGTGCATTGGCCCAGCAGTAGAAAAGTAACTAAGATGACGTTTTAGTCTTATCAGTGCCCAAGAAACTAATGCAGAATGGAATCAAATCCACTTCAAGATAAATTATTCAATGAGGTTTTTTTTTTCCCTCCCCCCGCTGGTTTGCTTTCAGAAGCAGCAAAATATAGTCAGAAATGAAAGAACCTAGAATGTTGCTCATCAATAGATCCTACTATAGAAGAAATTTTCTTAGTAAGAGGAGGTTTTATATGTTTTTCAATAACTCAGAAGTCTTTCAAAATTAGTAACTCAAATGTGAAACATCTTTAACTCTTCAAGGTACTATGGGCAGAAACAGGCTTACTGTAAGGGAGTGGGTGCTTATAAATCATCGGAAAGATAGAGATCAAAACCCAGTCACATCACTGTGGCTATCAGTGGTCAAGAAACAGGAATCAACTCAGAAGTCATTAACTGTAGTAAGCTACCTTTTGGAGTGACTTCGGTTGCAATTCTAGCCACAGCAGGTTTGTACATCCAGTTTAGGGGAGTGAGCAGTAGAAATGTTAGGTGGGAGGAACAGAAATAAGAAAGAAACACAGAGATGCAGGATAGTATCAGAAGGACAACTCAGTAGATCCTGAATGCTGAATTGCACCTGTGTTTATTTCCCATACATTTTTATACCCCCAATACAAAAAGGGGGAAAGAAGGCAAAAGATTGCTTTAACATGATACATAGGACAACCAGAACAGTTACTTGGTTCAATACTTGAGAGGTCAAGACATTCTTTCCTGACTAAAGCATTTGATGCCTGTGGCAGTGAACACACCCTAGACCAAGTTTTCTGAAAGCAGCCACTCCCTAAGTCCTGACTCCTATTTCAAAAGAAGGAACAGAAGTAAGCTTGAATTCTCTGACCTGTGTTCAGGGTAGAGCATCCTAATGTCCAAAACACCAAGTAACCACACACGGGGTCAGGATATCTTGTTTTGTAGCCAAACCTGTTGTCAACAACTTTGAAAGAGCAAAAAATAAGTTCAAACTCTTTGACCTTCAGACAAGGTGGAATAGGTGCACTGTTTTGTGTCTCCACAACTAACTAGTCAATGAAAGTTTGGAGTCCACTAAAGTTCTGACACTTATCTAAGATGCCTCTCACCCACACCACTGCATAAAACTAGCATCTCTAGTCTTCTGTAGAAGTCAAATTAGAACAATATCCTGGCCATGATTTATACATAGATTATAATTTGTAAATATTATGTGAAGGATGTATTTAAATTTTACTTTCCTTTAAGTAAATTTTAAGCCGGGCGGTGGTGGCGCACGCCTTTAATCCCAGCACTTGGGAGGCAGAGGCAGGCGGATTTCTGTGAGTTCGAGACCAGCCTGGTCTACAGAGCTAGTTCCAGGACAGGCTCCAAAACCACAGAGAAACCCTGTCTCGAAAAACGAAAAAAAAAAAAAAAAAAAAAAGTAAATTTTATTGTTGGAAATAACTTCAAGGATTCCCTGCCTTGTTATTTTACCCCCACCATTAACATCCCCTGTCCTCCCATCACCTGACAGAAGAAAACTGTTTTCTTTATAGAATGAGCTGACACTGACAACCTATTATCACTAATGTTCCATGGTTCAAATTAGGGTTTACTCTCAATATTATAATCTTGTTGGGTCTTAACAAATATATAACATCATGCATCCACTATTATAATATAATACACAGCTGTTTCTCTTTCCTCAAATTTCTCCATATTCTACTTAGTTATTCTCAATTACCATCAATTTTGGATTTTTAAATTCTTTTTAAAAGGACATAATATTTACCCATCCAATTTTTTAAAGAAATAGTCTTATAATTAATGTAATACATGTGCAATGATGTCATAGTAATGTTATATTGCTAATACTTTGCTATATACATGGCAAAAATGTGTTTATTATTTCTGAGTTATACAAGACAGGCATTTGAATTCAGTTTAGTAGGCTCTCTGTTCATAGTTTCACATGGGTTAAATCAAGTTGTCACCTTGTATGTGCACTTATCTGGAACAGATACTGTAGAGGAATTCATTTCCAAGGCCATTTAAATTGTTGGCACAATGTATTACCTTACAGTTCTGTGATTAATGATGCTGGGGTTTGTGGACTATCAGCTGGAAGCTCTATTATAAACTGGAAGCTGATGTTAGTTCTCACAGTTTTTCTACAGTCCCTGTATTGCCTTCCAAATATGGCCACTTAACTTCATCAAGGTTGCTTAGTAGATCTGATTTAAGGTCTTAATCACATTTGCAAAAGCGCTTCACCTTTTTGGCATTCTGTTTAGAAAATGATGCTACAAGTCCTACTTGTGCTATAATGGAAGGGGCAGTATAAGACATGGAATTCAGGAAATATATTTTCTGGGAACTACTTTTGGGCCTATTACTACACTGAGGAATATGAGTGTTATTTTGTGTGTGTGTGTGTGATCAGCATCATAAACTTAATAGCACAGCTTTGGGTTAGAGTGCTGGCCTTATCCATTCTTAATCTCATGAAGTTACTCAGCTACTTTATTTCAATCACTACTAAGTTTATTGTATAACCTGTGAATAAGTTCAACCTCACAGACATAACTGCATGTACTAATATTTCTAATACACTCAGTACCACATACCAGTTAGCATCATACTTGACAACATTTTAACATTTTGTTATAATTGAAATAAATGTGATCCCTGTGTAAATGTGATCATTTTTCCTCAAATAAAAGAAATACTGAACCTCAAATATTTTAACACAAATGAGGGAAACAAAAAACAGAAACCAGACAAAAAAAGATGTCTAATTTTTTGATTCTTCCCAAGATGCTAATACTGAGTCCAAAGTTTTAAAAGAGAATGTAATTATTCTATACAATACAGAAATTATATTGATCTAACTTTATAAATTTTTTTTGTACTCTTTCAGACTTTGGGTACATTGGAATTAGTAACAAAAGGAAGCAATTATGTCTGTGTATGTATTTGCTTGCTATTTTCTCTAGGAACTGTTTGAGATTTTTCTGCTGTTTTGTCTATTTCTCCGCATTAAATTTATTTCTTTCCACCTGGCTTCAGATTTCAACTGTTCGAAGTAAGCAGCTAAATATTTATGAAACTTAAGGTGCAGACTTCTTTTCAAAACTGCTATAAATTTAACAGTGGAACTGAAAGTCGGATGATAATAGGAAGAACAACCATGTTGACTTGTAGAGTTCTGGGAAGACTGAATACAGTTTGTCACACTGTGAAGTGTAAGTCCTGTTCTGAGATTATGGCAGGCATTTTTCCTCTCCTATCACTTCTCCATCTGTTTTGAGATGACACTAGGAAAATACTTAATGGTGACGATCTAGAAACTTTATTGTTTACTTGAGAGTAAATTCTACCTAATTGACAGCTCTCCCTTCCAGTCATCCATATGCAGGCATAGGATAGGGAAAGTTTAGCTGATGTCTATTGAGAAGCACTCATATCTGAGCTTTTTATTTTTCAGGACAGGGGATTCAGCTCAAAGCCTAGTAGTAACATCTCTACTACTGACCCACATCCGCAACCCTCTAGCTGATCTATTTTCTGTAAGTTTTATAATTGCTTTAGTTTAATGCCTTCAGCTCAACAAATGTATTAGTTATAGATATAAAGAAATGTTCTGAAATGTATTTAATTCTACAATTACCCTATGTGATATTAAGGCTTTAGAATCTTAGTTTTGTGTTTCCTTTTATGTATCAAATCCACAGTCATCTTAAGAATACATTTGTTGCTGCTAGGCTGCAGTGTGATCCACAAAGGTGAATATACAGACGCATGAAGAAACAAATGCATATCTGTACAGATAAGAACAGGATATATACATCAGGAAATTAGTGTGCTGTTAAAGGGAAAAAACAACCAACAAACCAAACAAACAATCAAAAAAACAGGTAAGAGACAGATTGTAGAAGAAGAAGCCTATAGTAAGAGTGGTATCCAACAGTCAATTGGAGAAGCAGTTGAATCTGTGTGAGTGTTTGTTCAGTTGCCATGGAAAAAGAAAAGCAAGCACACAGGCTGGCAGTTATTGCTAGTAATGAAAAGGCAAGGCCATTCCAAACACAATAGCACTGCCAACTTGCTATTCTACAGTTATATTAACATCAATTAGGAAAAGACTCTTTTTGTGGTTTGTCTGAAAATATCCTCTGATAATCCTCTGCTAAAGGATTAGTTGGAAGTAAGGTAGTTTTTTCTTTCTTTCTTTCTTTCTTTCTTTCTTTCTTTCTTTCTTTCTTTCTTTCTTCCCTTCCTTCCTTCCTTCCTTCCTTCCTTCCTTCTTTCTTTCTTTCTTTCTTTCTTTCTTTCTCCCCCCCCCCGTTTATGAAATTTTTCATTTCCTGGCTAAACTGGGAGCTGGAGGGGAGTAGAGGGACGGAATGGAGAATGGGAACATGAGGGTTCTCGATGGTCCAGTTGGAGGAGGGACAGAGAGGGAGAGCAATGAAAGAGATATCTTGATAGAGGGTGCCATTATGGAATTTAGAAAAACCTGGTGTCAGGGAAACTCCCAGGAATCCACAAGGACAACTCCAATTAAGACTTCTAGCAACAGTGAAGGGAGTACCTGAACTGGCCTTCCCCTGTAATCAGATAGATAACTACCCTAATTGTCATTATAGAGCCTTCATCCAGGACTAATGGAAGCAGATGCAGAGATACAGAGTCAAGTTTATTTTAAATGCTAATAATATACTAAGAATGATTATAAAATTTTGGTTATAGACATTAAACATATCATCAATAGTTCTTTGTGCAGAATCTTATTGTTCAAATTCTGTAACTGTGGTACATTTAGTTTTTCACAAGATCTCATTTCAGAATCTCTGGTGAATTGTGTTGACCCAAAGAACTGAATTTCGAAGTTAGGTAGAGCATCCATTTAGGTATTTTTAATTATATATTGTGACTATATTTTGGAAAAAAAGGTTATACAATTAGCAAGGGATGCTAAGATCAAAAGAATTAATTTCAATAAGAATGGAAAAATTCTACAAAGAAGCAGAGCTGTGCTAAAAGGCTGCTAGTATTCCTGTTTGCTCTCCTCATGCCTCTCTTCGACTGTGGGTTTAAGGGTCTCTCCCAGGTGCTTTACATCAAAGAGTTAGGGGACATTTTTTCCTATCGCTTTCACCTATCTTGAGGGACAAGCAGTAAAACAACACTGCTGTCCTTTGGAAATGAGGAAGAAGTAGAGAAACTCTGGAAACCACTCCCAGTTCAGGCATGTGAGATGTCAATCACAGAAAGGATGAATCTTAGTGAAGGTTTCTATCGTGGCAATAAAGCACCATGACTAAAAGCATCTTAGGCAGGATAATTTTGTTTCATCTTGCAGTTCTATATCAGAGTCCATCATCAAAGAAAATCATGACAGGAACTCAAGGCAGGAATCTGGAAGCAGAAACTGAAACAGGCCATGGAGAAATGCCGCCTACTGGCTTGTTCCTCATGGGTTGCTCAGGCTGCTATTTTATATGTCCTGGGAACTCTTGCATTAATGATGCATTAATTAAGAAAATGCACCATAGGTTTGTTGTCTACAGGCCAATCTTCTGAGTCATTTTCTGAATCTTGTTTTTTTTCTCTCTCGTGTGTCACCCTCATGTGTCAAGATCACAAAACAAAATGAAACAAACGTGAGGTTGCACGTTCACTAAAGGCTTATTCTGCCTTTTCATCATAGATTCCATACCTGCCACACAGCATCAAGCCTCACTTTCTCTCCATAACTTCTTAACACCTGTGAGACTTACACATTACCCAGTTCTACTATAATAACTTGGATAACTTGGAGAAGAATTCTTTCTTTCTTTCTTTCTTTCTTTCTTTCTTTCTTTCTTTCTTTCTTTCTTTCTTTCCTTCCTTCCTTCCTTCCTTCCTTCCTTCCTTCCTTCTTTCTTTCTTTCTTTCTTTCTTTCTTTCTTCTTTTCTTCTTTCTTTCGACAATGTTTCTCTGTAGCTTTGGAGCCTGTCCAGGAACTAGCTCTTGTAGACCAGTCTGGCCTTGATCTGCCTAAGTCTGCCCCCCCGAGTGCTTAGATTAAAGGTGTGTGCCACCAGCAACCAGTCAAGGAAATACTTCTAAAAGATTACAATTCAATAACGCTGTAATTGACACCAATTTCTTAGCTTCATCTAACTGTTTAACTCCTTTGTTAATCACAGCTTATTTTTCAGCCATGACTGATCAGACCATGGTTCTTAATTCAAAATATAACCTGAACAGCCTTCATAATGGCTTTTATTTTCTCTGACACTTCACAAGCCAGGCCTCCATCTTCTGTGTTTCTTTCAGCACTCATCTCTCAAGCTCCCACAGAACAGTCAACTGAGCTCTGAGTATTTAATGGATTTTCAAGCCCAATGTTTAATTTCCTTCCTAGTCTCAATGACAACATGACCAGGTCTGTCACAGCAATGATCGACTCTCTAGTAACAAGTCTTATCTTATTTCATTTGTTCTTTGATGTGACAAAATACCATGACCAAAGTCAATGTGGGGAAGAAAGAGCTTATTACTCCTTGTTGTTCCACATCAAGTATTTCAAAGGAAGTCAGAGCAGGAACTCCAGACAGGAATCTGAATGTCAGAACTGAAGCAGAGACCATGGAGGGTGATACTTAGCACTTTACTCTTTCTGACTTGCTCAGCCTCATTTTTCTTCATGAAGCCCACAACTACATTCCCAAGGGTAGCATCACTCACAGTGAACTTGCCCTCCCAAGTCAATTACTAATTCAGAAATGCCTCACAGCCTTGCCTACAGGTCAGTTTGATGGAGTCATTTACTCAGCTGTGGTTCCCCCTTCTCAAATAACTGTACCTTGTGTTCAAATTATGATAAACATGGACAGAATGTATTTTTAAACAGGAAGGAAATCATAAGGAAGAAAGGTAATGTCGTATTCTGAAAATATCTGTTGCATCTTTTTAAGTTTTCTTTTTATTTTTACTTATTTAATTTTTTTCATTTTACATACCAGTCCCAATTCCCCCTCCCCGCCCTTGACCCACTCCCTACTTCCCCCTATATCACCCCCATTCACTCTTGAGGGGAGGAAAGCCTCCCTTGGGGCATCAGCAAAGTCTGGTACACCAAGTAGAAGCAGGACCAAGCCCCTCCCCACTGTATCAAGGCTGAGCAATGTATTCGGCCCTAGGGAATGGGCTCTAGAAGTCAATCCATACACCCAGGATAATACATCCTGGTCCCACTGTCAGTCCTCACCCCCAGACAGATAAAGCCACATAACTGACACCCATGTTTAGAGGCCTAATTTGGGCCCAAGCAGATTCCCCAGCTGTCAGTCAAGAGTCCTTGAGATCCCACTATCTCGGGACAGCTGTCTCTGTGGTGTTCCCAATCATGATCTTGTCCACTCCTTGCTAATATGATCCCTCTTCCCTCTCTTCAACTGAACTGTAGGAGTTCAGCCCAGTGCTTGCCTGTGAATCACTGCACCTGTTTCCATCAGTTAATGGATCTAGTTAGGGTAGTCATTAATTTAATTACAGGGGAAGGCCAGTTGGGTACCCTCTCCACTACTGCTAGTGTTAGGTAGAATTATCCTTGTGGATTCCTGGGAATTTCACTAACCCCATAATGGCTCCTTCTATCAAGACATTTCTTTCATTGTTCTCCCTCTCTGTCCCTCCCCTAATTCAACCATCTGAAGTTCTCATATTCCCATTCCTATCTCCTTTCTTATAGCCCCCTCACAGTTTACCCAGGAAATCTTAACTATTTCTCTTTCCTGGGGTCCTCCATGTTTGCCCCTTTTAGGGTCTTCCTTTAACCTACCTTCTCTGGGGCTGAAGATTGTAGCCTTTTAATCCTTTGCATTACATCTAATATCTACTTATGAGTGCGTACATACCATGTTTGTCTTTCTGGGTCTGGGTTACCTCACTCAGAATATTTTTTTCTAGTTCCATCCATTTGCCTAAAAATTTCAAGATGTCATTGCTTTTTACTGCTGAGTAATACAAAAATTCTTTATCCATTATTCAATTGAGAGGCATCTATTGTTTCCAGGTTCTGGGTATTAACATATCCTGTGGTATGATTGTGAATCCTTTGGATATATGCCCAAGACGGTATTGCTGTGTCTTGAGGTAGATTGATTCATAATTTTCTCAGAAACAGCCATATTGATTTCCAAAAAGTGGCTATATAAGTTTTCACTCCCACTCTTAGTGGAGGAGTGTTCCACTTATTCCACATCCTCTTCAGCATGAGCTGTCATCAATGTTTTTGTTATTAGTCATTCTGACTGGAACTTCTACTGGACCTCAAAGTCAGAGATAAGAATACACCTTGAGGTCACTTAAGAAAAGGTATTACTAGCATACACTGTACTTAACTATGTATTTAACAGGCTTTTAAGAGGGCAACGTGATGCCTCCAGATGATCCTTTATTGTACAGGAATATTTTGGCTATAATGGGTTTTTTGTTTTTCCATATGAAGTGGAGTATCATTCTTTCAATGTCTGTGAAGAATTTGCTGGGATTTTGATGGGCATTGCATTGAATCTGTAGATTGTTTTTTGGTAAGATTGCCATTTTTACTATGTTGATTCAACCTTCCCAAAAGCATGGGAGATCTTTCCATTTACTGGTATCTTCTTCAATTTCTTCTTCAAAGATTTAAAGTTCTTGTCTTACACTTGTTTGGTTGGAGTTATCCGAAGATATTTTATGTTATTTGTGGCTATTTTGAATGGTGATGTTTCTCTGATTTCTTTCTTAGCCTCTTTATCATCTGTATAAAGGAGGGTTACTGGGTTTTTTTTTCAGTTAATCTTGTATCCTGCCACATTACTAAAGGTGTTTTGGGGTTGTAGGAGTTCCCTGGTAGAATTTTTGGGGTCACTTATATTTGTTATCATATCATCTGCAATAGTGAGAAACTGACTTCTTTTCCAATTTGTATCCGCTTGATCTCCTTTTGTTTTCTCATTACTCTAGTTAGAACTTCAAGTACTATATTGACTCAATATGGAAAGAGTGGACCACCATATCTTGTTTCTTATTTCAGTGAAATTCTTTTGAATTTCTTTCCATTAAGTTTGATGTTTTAGTTTAGCTGTTGGCTTGCTGTATATTGTCTTTCCTTGACTTCAAACTCTACTATAGAGTTACAGTAATGAAAACAGCCTGGTATTGGCATAAAAACAAATAGGAGGACAAATGGAATCTAATCAAATACCCAGATATCAATCCACACACTTATGAACATCTAAACTTGATAAAGATGCTAAAAATATAAAATGGGAAAAAAGAAAGCATTTTCAACAAATTGTGTTTCTGTAACTAGATATCAAAATGTAGAAGAACGCAAATAAATCCATATCTATTGCAATGCACAAAACTCAACTTCAAATGTATCAAAGTCCTCATCATAACACCAACCCACTGAACTTCACAGAATAAAGTGGGTAATACACTTGAGTGCATTGGCATAGGAGACCACTTCTTTAATATAACACTAATAGCACAGACACTAACAGTAACAATAAATAAATAAGACCTCCTGAAACTAAGAAGCTTCTGTAAGGTGTAAAGGACATGGTCAGCAAGTCAAAATGGCACCCTACAGAATGGGAAAAGAACTTCACCAACCCCACATCATACAGAGGGCTCATCTCCAATATTTACAAAGAGCTCAAGAAACTTGACATCAAAAGAACAAATAATACAATAAACTAAATGGGATTCAGATGTAAACAGAGAACTCTCAGCAGATGAGTCTCAAATGGCTGAAGGACACTGAAGGGAGTAGTCAACATTCTTAGCTATCAGAGAAACACAAATTAAAACAACTCTGAGATTCCATCTTACACTTGTAAGAATGACTAAGATCAGAAGCACAGAAGACAGTTTATACTGAAGAGAATGTAGAGTAAGGTGAACATTCCAACATTGTTGATGGGAGTGTAAACTTTTGCAGCTGCTTTGGAAATCAGTATGTTGATTTCTCAGAAAATTAGTAAACAATCTACCTCAAGACTCAGAAATAACACTTTTGCACATATATCCAAAGGAAACTCAATGATGCCACAAGGACATGTACTTAATTAAGTTCATAGCAGCATTATTTGTAATAGCCAGAACCTGGAAACAATCTAGATGCTTGTTGACTGAAGAATGGATAAAGAAAATGTGGTACATCTACACGATGGAGTACTAAACAGTGGTAAGAAAATGACCTCTAAAAATTTGCAGGCAAATGGATGGATCCAGGAAAAAACATATTGAGTGTGGTAACCAAGACACAGAAATACAGACATAATATGTAATCACTCATAAGTTCCTTTTAGACATAAAGCAAAGAGAAACCAGCCTACAATCCATAACCCCAGAGAACCTAGACAGCAAAGAGGACACTAAGAGGTACATACATAGATCTACATAGGAAGAAGAAAAAGACAAGATCTGAGTAAATTGAGAGCATAAGAGTCATTAGAGAGGGTAGAAGGGGAGGAAGGAAGAAAAATGGAGAAAAGTTTATAGCTCAATATAAACAATGAAAAAGATGCAAAATTCTCATAAAACAAGCAAACAAGATGGGTGGAGACGGAGAAAAGAACTAACCTTACCTGCCTTGGAGTTCCCATGTCATAAAAGTTTACCACATATGTTGGTGTAATGTTAAATGTAATCTTAAGGTATGTAATCTTCTCTGTCCTGATCCAAAGTAACACATGTGTATCATTTGGTAAAATTAGGAAATACAGAAATTGAAGACAACTTGTTAAAATCTACCACACATTTTCAAAGCAACCATTTACGAATATTGGCAGATAAAGAATGATAAATTAATATTTGCTATCTAGCTCAGTTTGGATCAGTTTGAGCCACTGAGTTAATCCCTTGTAAGCCTCTGTCAAAGATCTGTTTAATGTATTCTGTTCCATTTCAATGTCATGTTATATAAAGTATTAAACAAATACCTTTTTTTTACAGAAAGACACACAAAGATAGAGATAGAAAGACAAAGACGCAGGGACATGAAGATTCACAAGACAGCCTGTAAGGCCTGAACAAACTCATGCAACCAACAGAAGAAAAAAGACACTGAGAGCATGAAGCAGAGAATTCAAATTTGAAATGGTTAAATGTCATCAAGTGGAAATGCTTTTATTGCTTTCATCAATGTGACACCCATCCATTATTGGTGACTCAGAGCTAAACATTAATACATTGTAAACCACATAAGGAAATATAAGGAGTCTTAGAAGCCTCCAGAAAAAAATTGCCAGGTTCTCAGTTGTGCAGAATATACTCAATATTTGGGTTATAAACCATGAAGAAATTTATAAGAAATCTCAGTTTCAATGGAAGCTAAAGTGGTTTAAGTGAAATTATTTGCAGATTCTTCTAGTCATAATGTCTTGTTGGCCTAATCACAGGCCTTATTTCAAATTATGATCATGTAATGCATATAATCCCCACAAGTATAGTCCTAATCAAGTTTCATTCTTTCTAATTGTATTGTTGAGCACAGCTGCTTTTTTATTTATGCATGAGACTTTGTTAGAGAGCAACTATGCAAATCACATTCCATATTCATCAATTACTATAAGGTAGGGAGCTTCATTCTCCTAAGCATGTGCTCCTTCTGCTTCCAGTTAAAAGAACTTCGCCATTGTCCTTGAGCTTCCTCTAGTTCCTTACAACAGTGTCCAAAGACAAACAGATAGAGGTTCCCTCATCTAGTATTTCCTGGCATATATACTCTAACCCTTCCTGAGGTCACTTGCAATTAAGACTGTGTTTCACACAACAAATTTTAGGGAAAAAAAAAATGGATACTGAAGTGAGAGTCTCTGACCCTCTCCATCCTTCCTTGAGGGGTTTTATCTAAACATCTATATCTACGTACACATTTCCATATGTATCTATATTTGTGTATGCATGTCATATATATATATATATATATATATATATTTAAAATCTTTAAATCACCGTGGACACAATTTGACTGATTATGCATGGTTTGGTAATTGAAAAGCCACATTGGAAACTTGAGGGCATAAGTCACAAAACAATCCCACACCAGTTTGGAATTATGATTAATAAAAGGGTTATTTATTTAAGTGGAAAACTTACATATCACTGTCCTAGAGAACAGCCCTCTGAGCAAACAGGAACAGAGTCTAGCAGCCAGAAGTGGGAGCTGGAAGCAAGAGAAGGGCTACAGCTGCTTTTTAAAGCAAAAGAGACCACGCCCAAGTGAGCTGATATTTTAAAGGCTATTGGCTGAAGGAACAGAAGGAGCTCCCACAGCACTTCCCCGTTTTGTTCAAGCAAGAGAGTTCCAGACCCAATGCAAAACAATATACACTAGGAACAGATATCAAGTATAAGATTAGAATTACAATCAGCATAAACAATATTAAGCAAGAAATATATGCTAAATTTTTTAATAATCCTTCTATCCTAAGGATTCTACATCTTATATTGGAAATGGCTTGGCTAGATCATAAGAGGACAGTAACTACGACTATCTAATTTTTAACCCTATCGAAGGCCTGAGAAGGGAGATAATATTACTTGAGCAGGCAGGAAGTACAATCAAGTAGCTTCCAAAGTGAGCAATGTATGATAGAGAGAATTAGCTACCTGAGCAGTCACCCAAAGTCTCATTTTGCAATGTTAAGCAACCAACTTTGGCTATGGCCTAGTGTAATTGATAGACCATTTTCAGAGGCAGGTAAATTTTCAAAACTGCCTTATCCTGTCTTGGCAAGATTTGACAGTCCTTCTTATCCTTTGCCAGGTATCATGTAACTTGTCAGTGGTTGAGGCATTGTCAGTTCCTTGCCCAAAGGCCAGTTTTGCCAAGAAGAAAACAAGCTCTAAGTGGAGTGTCTTTGGTGCTCAACATTCTCTCCGGAATTGATTGGTGCTGTCAGAAGCAGTCATGTCTCATGTCAACAGAACCCTAAGTTATTTAAATGCCATGCTCCACAGATACTTGATGTGGTTAAAGATTACCTAGCTAGACAGAATACAACCTCAATGTATCTAAAGAACCTAATTTATCTGACTGTATGTACAACAAACATGAACAACTATTGACCTATAATAATTAATACCTGTATAACTTAAAGAATAAAACTTCATGTCAGAATATTAAATAATCTGTAAACAAATGTGCAACAAATGATGACAATGACCTCAAAATGTAAACAACCTATAAGTATCTTGATCAGAGGTTGGAGTAATAAATAATGCAATATGAAAATATATCCTAAAATTTATATCAATATACAAAATGTCCTAAACAGAGATAAGAACTTATTAATTTAAAGATATAGGGATGTATAATTGAAACCATATTTATTTACCAGATCTCAGACTCTAGCAACATTAATCCTTCTGTATTTGACTTCTCTGGATACACTTGTTTTCCACATTTTATTCAGTAATTATTTGTGTAAAATAAGTGATAGGTTAATGAGGTAAATATGTTGCTAAAACTTGACATTGAGGAGCAGCGTAGTAATGTAATTTCATTATTCAAATGAATCCATCAACTGAGCCATAAAAGTGAGTAGCTCTTTTGAATATAATAGCAATGGAGTGCATGCTGTTTTTCAGCTTCACTGAACCAAACTGACAACTCGCAAGACCCATCTTATCACAGAAGACCCGCAGAAAGTGTCACAATTGTGGCAATCATTGTTTGGCAAAGCAAAAAGCTGAAGGCATTTGTTAATTCTGTAGACTACACTTTCAACTTCAGACCTGCTTTCTTTCTCTACGCAGCTGTGTGCTCACACTTCTCTAAAGTCTTGGGAAATACACAAATGTAATCTATGAGACAACACTCAGCAATTATCTCTGTATAACCTAATTTTCCCTTAGGCATCCTTGATCACATAGCCTCTTCATTCCTGTCATTTCTCCCACAGATGTGCCTTACACCAACACCTCACCAGACAAATTGCAAATCGCCACAAACATATGCCAGCATTAAGAAGCTGAAAACACATTTTGCAAGTCTAAAATTGGCTGTTATTTCCAAGTGTAATTAATTGTACATAATAAGTTCAGGTGCCGCATTTATCCAACAGGTTATCAAATGTGTACAAGGATCCAGATGCATACTGTCCTTCAATGTTCATACTCCAAAAATTATCATGCTCGAATAATTTAGGAGAAAGCAAGTTTATGAAGGGAAAATCAGTGAGCCCAAGCTTTCTGCTTCATCCTTGTTTCCTTTATTACTCTAAAAGTGTAAGAAATTACAAATAATTTCAAAGCCCGTTCTGAATTTTTTTAATGTGTCCTCTGAGGAAGCCTCAGGAGGAGAGCCAAGGAGCAGTTTCCAGCTTCTGTCTCCTGTGTTCAACTAAGACAGCTTGTGGATTCCCCCCATAGAACCGCAGCAACAAAGACTCATCCCTGGGAGCGAAAACATAACCAGATACTTTCTGTGAAAGAATTCTTAATATTGGATGATAAGGCTTACAAAATATATTTCAGTTCATTCTCCATCTCAGTAATGTTCCTTTTACCACAGATAAACTTCTATACTAAGTATTCCAGTGCCTTGTTTTCTTTAGAGAAAAAAAAAGGGGGTTAAAACTAAAATGCACAAGCCAGTGTTGACATTCATGTCCTTGCGTTATTTCTCTATGCACATGGTACTTTAAAACTTAGGCTATACTTTGTGCTTCAAATTGTTTTGTCAAGGATGACTAAGACATCTTCTCTAAAACAGAATGCCATTTTTGTGTGTGTGTATTGACACATGGGATTGCCAAAAGAAAGAGACCAGATATTAAATTCAATTAACACTGAGTACAAGTATAATTTAAACAGGCTGAATACAATTATAATTCAAGGAATTATAAATACAAGGTTTATTAACAAGCTGCTGACTGAATCGTGCAGTTATAATAGAATATACAAGGTTGGTGTGGAAAACTAACTACCTTGATCCTGGAATGCTGAAGGAAATCTACATTTCCCACCTCTATAAACATAAAACTCATCTGCTTACTTATTCAGCCAAAAATGTAGTCTTGCATGTTTCAGGGGGGTCACTTTCACTGCAACCAGTCTTTTAATAACTCACATAATTCTAGGTTACAGCCCTTGGTTATCGCCACATTGCTAACATATCTCAGACACCTCTCTCTCTCTCTCTCTCTCTCTCTCTCTCTCTCTCTCTCTCTCTCTCTCTCTTTCTCTCTCTCTCTGTCATTCTGTTTGCCTTACTGTACTCTCAGCATAGAATTCCAGGAAGCTCAGAGTTACCTTTGAAAAAGACAAACCACGTTATTATAGACATTTCCTTGAAAATTTGAAAACTGTCCCTCTGTACATGATGTTTTAATGTGGTCAGACACCCAAGTGTGACTTGATAGAGTGTTGAGCTCTTTGACCTAATATGCTATTCTCTCAATAGCTCTGTAAATTTCTGTTTTACATGTCTCTGATTGCTTCTTTCATGTTCTCATTTCTTCACTTAAATGCTGCCATTCCTGTCTGTTCTTTAACCTTTTCCTTCTGATATTATCTTAAGTATTCCTCCTCAGAATCAGTGTGGCGATTTCTCAGGAAATTTGGGATCAACCTACCCCAAGATCCAGTAATACCACTATTGGGAATATACCCAAGAGATGCCACATCAAATGACAAAAGTATCTGTTCAACTATGTTCATAGCAGCATTGTTTGTAATAGCCAAAACCTGGAAACAACCTAGATGCCCTTCAATGGAGGAATGGATAAAGAAAGTGTGGAATATATACATATTAGAGTACTACTCAGCAGTAAAAAACAATGACTTCTCGAATTTTGCGTGCAAATGGATGGAAATAGAAAACACTATCCTGAGTGAGGTATCCCAGACCCAAAAAGAGGAACATGGGATGTACTCACTCATAATCGGTTTCTAGCCATAAATAAAAGACATTAAGCATATAATGTGTGATCCTATAGAAGTTAAATAAGAAAGTGAACCCAAAGAAAATCATATAGTCATCCGCATGGAGAGGGGGAAGTAGACAAGATTGCAGGGCAAAAACTGGGAACTTGCGGGTGAGGTGGCATGGGGCAAAGGGGAAATGGGATGAGAAATATGAGAAGGGGAGGATGGGAGGAGCTCGGGGGATTGGGATGGTTGGGATATAGGAAGGATGGATACGGGAGCAGCGAAGTATATATCCTATCTAAGGGAGCCATCTTAGGGCTGGCAAGAGACTTGACTCTAGAGGGGTTCGCAGGTGTCCAGGAATATGTCCCCAGCTGGTACCTTGGGCAACTAAGGAGAGGGAACCTGAAATGACCCTATCCTATACTGATGAATTTCTTGCATATCACCTTAGAACCTTCATCTGGCGATGGATCGAGGTAGAGACAGATTCTCAATTTGGAGCAACGGTCTGAGCTCTTAAGGTCCAAATGAGGAGCAGAAGGAGGGAGAACAAGAGCAAAAAATCAGGACCACGAGGGATGCACCCACCCACTGTGACAGTGGAACTGATTTATTAGGAGCCCACCAAGGCCAGCTGGTCTGGGACTGAATAAGCATGGGTTGATTCCGGACTCTCTGAGCATGGCGGTCAATGAAGACTGATGAGAAGCCAAGGACAATGGCACTAGGTTTCAATCCTAATACATGAACTGGCTTTGTGGGAGCTTAGCCTGTTTAGAAGCTCACCTTCCTGGACGTAGATAGAAGACCTTCGTCTTCCCGCAGGGCAGAGAATTTGGACTGCTCTTCAGTATCGAGAGGGAGGGGGAATGGTGTGGGGGGAGGAGAAGAGGAGTGGGGATAGGGGGAGGGGAGTGGGGGGAGGGGGCAATATTTGGGAGGAGGGGAGGGAAATGGGAAACGGGGAGCAGGTGGAAATTTTAATTAAAAAAGAATAAAAAAATAAATAAAAGAAAAAAAAAAAAAAAAAAAAAAAAAAAAAAAAAAAAAAAAGTATTCCTCCTCAGAAATGTCTTCCCTGCTCACTGATATGATCTTGTGGCATTTACCACTTTCTTTCCTTTTCTTGTCCATATATTACTTTTGTTTATTCTCATTAAAATATACATTCAAACATTAGATGGCAAGAGCCTATTGTGAAACATGACACATGCTTGGATTTCAAGACATAATAAATTTAAGCTGTTTTCTTCCTGCTTTCTAGCTCTGATAGTGGGTGACTGTGACTGTACTTTGTAGGTTGCTTTAGCAGAGTAGAGAATTCTGACCAACAGTCTTACTCAACTGTGGACACTATATGAGACAATACCAACGAGCCAGGCAAGTTGAACCTGCTAGTTCAGTAGTGACAAGTCTGTTGCTCAGGGATTTAATTGTTTTCTTAATGGATTGATGCTTGCTTTTCAGGAAGGAATTTGCTGTTATTACAGTAAACCTGATCAAAATTACATGGCTACAGTGGTGGATCTTTTGCTGTCATTTTGCCAAATTGACAACATATACAACAAATTTTCTTCTAATTTTTGTTGGTGCCCACAGATCACTTTTAGTCACAGAATCTTCTTTCTTAAGTGGTCAACAGTGACTCATAACTGGTTAAAGAACTAAGAAAGGCAATGAATGTTGACTTCCCAACCATAAATGGGATGTCTCCACTCCCAAGGCTCACTGAATCTCATAAAAAGTGGGTTAATTGATAGAATATAGTAGCTGGAAGAAGTAGGGGAGCAGTGTGATTCTCCTCTGAGCATGCTATGGCTGCTGCACTTGTGTACAAAAGCTGTTAGTGCTTGCACTAATCTACACACTTGCCTTGTCAATACTTTGTCACTGAATTGGGGGGCTCATGAGATCCACCACCCACTGAGAATTTAGATGTCGATGATGATTGGTCAGAGAGTGATATGTTTTTTTTTTCCAGTGGTTGTAGCTATTAGTAATGTGTTTATGTACCTGTCAACAAACCCTCACACATGCTTTGTAAAAAGCCCCAATGAAACTCACTGACTCACAATATAAAGAAAAGACAAAGAAAAAAATGAGTAGAAAGGGGTCTCATTGGGGAGAGGAAGGTATTACTGAGAGTGGAAGAGGATAAAGGAGTTAAATCTAATAAAAATACACTCTGTATATGCAAGAAAGTATAGGAATGAAATCATTTTAAGATAATCAATATATGATAAAATATTCAAATGTATATAGGTTCAGTGATATTAGGCATATGTTATAAGTTCCTTACAACTCTAAGCATCTAGAACAAAGCTTGCTTATGTCACAGCAAACACTGATTTTTTAAAAAAATGTAGATTAAAAGAATATTATAATTTTAGTACACACTCATAGGTCATTTAGAAGACAGGTAATATCTAAACACACAAGATGGAAGAGTCTCAATAATACAAGGTGGCTTGATGAACACAGGCCTTTGATTTACTTAAGACTATCTCGAAGAGAATTCAGAGGCAAAAGGCACTGAGACAGGTGTCCAGGAATCCAATGTGGGCAAGAGCCCTGCAGCCAACATAAGGGTAAAACTGGCAGTTGCACTTTAGTCTTGTTTATTATTTATAAGGACATAAAATTGGAGACTTTCTGGCATCTTAATGAGGTTCAGAACACTCAGCAGGACTCCCAGATGTCATAAGGTAAGAAATCTGTTCCCAGAAGAGTAAAATACTACATTAGACTCTGCAGAGCTAGATTAGCAATGTTAAAAGCCAGTTGAGGCGAAAGTAGTAAGAACTGTAGACAGCAGCGAAAAGAGAGTGACTTGAACAGAAGATGTCAAAAGCTTCCCCAAAGAAGGTCTGAATTCCACGAGGTTAGCCCTTGCTGCTGGAAAAGCAGATGACTAAATATTTCTTGCCTGGGTTAAAATGTCAGTCAATTCAAAAGACACAAGAGTTTGTTTCTTGAATGTGATTCAACGTAAGAAGTTACACAAAGAAAGAAACCGTATAGATTATGAAGTTATAGCAGCATAGATACAGATTCAACGTCTGCAAATCTTCAGATGCTCCTATCCTCCAGATAGGTAATTGATGATGATAGTGTGTTTAAACTTTGCTCTAGACAAGTATCAGCTATAGACTTTCTACTTTTATTTCTAATCAGTGCACTCAGAAACATATAACAACTCTCATTCTCCAGGTTTACTGCATGTAGTAAATACCGATTAGTTAATAATTACTAATATAAGTGTTAAGTCTGTGTCTTTGCTCCAAAATACAGTTATTGGCCTTCTTCTTTAAGTTATTTGAACTATAATTGCAAAGATAATTTTACCAAAAACAAGGTATTTTGCTATTCATTAGGATAAATAAGAAGAATAGGTTTTTTTTAAAAAAAAAAAGTCAAATTTGAACATAGTTCTCTTTTGTAAAACCAGATGGGATGGAAGATGAATTGTTAATAATAATATATCATATATGCATATTTGTATATATGTACATATATACATGTTAAAAAATTTAGAAAATTAAATATTTTTAAATAATTAGAAAGATATTTTGTAAATAGTGAATGGACAAGTTGGGCAGTGGTATCACATATGTTTTATCCCAGCACTCAGGAGGGAGAGACAGGTGGATCTCTGTGAGTCTGAGGCTAGCCTGGTCTACAGAGCAAGTTCCAGGACAGGCTACAAAGTTACGGAGAAACCTTGTCTCAGAAACAAAGAAACAAAAAAAGAAATAGTGAATGGACGATCCTAATTTCTTTTTTGAAGTTTGTGATCCAACCATTCATTATGTTTTATTAAGTTATTTTCTTAAAAATAATACACCTTCCTTTATTCCTTTGACCTAGACATATTATTACCAAATATACATATGATTGTCATTCCTGACTGAATTAAAAAAGACATTGATAACCATCCCCTTTCATTAACCTTATTTTTATTTTATAAGAAATCATATAATGCTTTATCTTTGTATTCATAGGCACACTAATCCATGTCAAATCAAAAGGTACTAGGGAGATAGAAAGGGGAAAAAAAACTTCTAGACAATGAGATATGAGCCAAATTGTGGATCTCAGAATCTTTTCCAATGAGGCACATTTCTTTGGTTGATAATTTGGGGATTCGTGTTATTTTTGTTCTAATTAAGACAAATTACTTGGATGACAAAAAATTGCACTGACCATTTCTCAGTTTCATAAGCTACCAAGTGGCAGTACAAACAGAGACACTGTTCCATTTCTGTTGAGGAATCTCTCCCAGGTTTTATGATATGCTTTCTTATTCACAACAGGTCTGATTTGTTACATCTTATTATTAGGAATTGTTTCATTTCTACTATGATTATTTTGCATTATTATTTATTTGCCCTATCCAAACTTGCAATATCTTTGGCACATTTTATTATTTAGAAAGATTATTATCATCAGACAAACCATAAATTGCATCCCAGCAGTAAAAATCAACCTTACTCTATGAATGCATGCTCTCTTTATTCCTCTAAAGAGAATAATGTGTCATGTATAATGAAGCATAAATCCCATTTGGGTCATAGTTTCACATGTAAGGAGATGTGAAGAGACAAGAAGTGAGAGAAACAACAGGAAGTCCGTGTGTATCTTTTCATCTTCTAGCCTGTCAAAAAAATAGAAGTTTGTTCTGAACACAATGTCTGTAATTACAGAGCTAGGTGCCAAAAAGAGTTACTGCGACTGTTAAAAAGATAATTGCAGCTACTTTGCAATTCAGATCTGTCTTCTGTTACCTTGTGCAATCCAAATGAATGCTGAACTGACCTTATATTTCCAAAAGCTACTCTTGCTTTTTAGGACTTTTTGAATATTTTTTATTGTGGAGGGTGATAAATACTTACACACATTGAAAATGATTAGACACAAACAGGCACTTCACCCAGCACACCACGAAGAAGTTAAGAAAGCATAAAACTCATCTCTCTAAAACACTTAACATTTTCCACACTCTAGAAATAACAATTTACACAAGTCTGAGTTCATGGTTCACTAAGGATCTGGATGCAAAGCAGGTGACACTCTGCGATTGGATCTCTGAATATAGCATAACAAAAATGCTATCGAAAAGGGTGAGCTAGCGAAAATAGCAAGGAACCCTGTAGTTTCCTGGATGTTACTACCCTGTGACTTTGTAAGCAGCTTCAATTGGCAATCATTAGGGAATTGATTGAGTCTCCAGATACAGGATTGCCCTGTACACAATATCCAAATGGATTTCTTCCCTTATTCTATGCAGCAAGGGGCAACTGCAACATAGAATTCCTGAGCTTTTCTCTCTCAGAGGTCTAGACAAGTGTCTACGGAAGACAGCGTTTGTGTCGTGTGGTGCCTATTTTCATCTCGTGGAAGCTGATGACTCTGTGTTTTATCCATTGGTGCATTAAGACATCGTGGGGACAATCACTGTAGGGCATTCTGTTCTAAAAAGCACTGGAACAGATATCTCTTCTCAGTTCTTTCTTATCTCAGGATGTTCCCTTTTCAGAATATTCTACAATTATCTTTGACAGATACCTGTAAAATAGGAAAACTGGGTCATCCAGAAAACTCTCTGTTGCTTTCAATAAATAAGGAGAGGTAATACTTATCAGAACCAGAGTACTGAGATCCAGCTGAGTGTGAGGAAAGAGCTACACATACGTCCTTGTGGCTGGTGAAGAAAGTCAAGAAAACAAATTCCAAGTTCCCTTAACGTTGATGATCTCGCCACTCCCACCCCCCACCTTTTGCCTCTCTCTATGTGTGTGTCTATGTATTTGCACATACATGTTAAACGATTGAGTTTTCCCCCTAGGGCTCCATAATGCTAGACAAAACCTCCTACCCCACCTTTGATTTTTAATGTTATATAAGCGCCCATTTTGTTTTGTACCAAATCCACAGGTATGCAATAAAACAAGTACACAGACAGATGTGATCACTAGATTGTCTCTCCAACACAGGCAGATTGGATAAAAGTAATGAATGAATGTTCAAGAAGAAAAGATAAAATATTGAGCAATAGTATATAGCTAATCTGAGAACAATATTCTTGAAAAGGAATATGTGATTCCTTGTAGTAGTTCCATAAGTCCCTATAACCAATTTTTTGCAGAGTTCTCCAAAACTTCTCTGGATCTTTGATATTAGTAATATTTTTATTATCTTTTAAAAGTTACATTTAGAAATATCAATACTCTAAGTAGCTTGAAAACAGATATTGTTAGTAAACAATAACTTAAACAATTTAAATATATTGTTTTGGGCCATACAAATAAGAAATTAAAGGAACAAAAATGAGAATATTGCAAAACGAATTTTGTTCATATTATTTCAAGTACATGTGGGGTAATGTTCTAAATGAAGTTAAAGGATAAACTCATTCAAGCAGGCAATATAATGTGAATTGTATTTTTTGCTACTATCCCCATTTTGTTGATGAGAAACTTCAATTAGAGATAGTAAGAACCTTATTCTAGATCACACTTTTAGTGTAAGGATCCATCCTCAAAGCATTAGGTGTCAGCATCTTCATGCTAGATCAGAATTTTCATCAGCATTATCCTCGTGATGGATGTCTTAAACAGCAAGGAAACATCACAGAAATGAATATCCTTTGAATTCAAGCATTGTTCTAAAATAAACTGAAATGATAGATATGTATCAGGATGAAGTTAATGGATTTTTTTATAAATTGAATGTATATAATATATATAAGCATACGTATATATCATATCATGGGAACATTTAAAGATAATATCAATAAGATAGTGTTTTGTCACAAGATAATGATCTCCTGCTGTTACATAACCATGAATACGGAGCTGTTTGTTTTTCGGAGCAGGAAAAATCAATCCCAGAATTATATTCTATAACAGTGAATTTAGTTCTATTACATGAAATGATGCATGTTGATTTAATAATTTGCTTGATGGATGTTCAGGAGGAAAAATGACAGATATTCTCTGCACCACAGCAAGTTAGAGTCATTTTAATGGCTGAGAAAATATACCTGTTGTGTGTTTCGCCTAATCAGAAACAACCATCCATAAAAGTGATGAGGTTGCACTCCTGTTCTAATCTGCACTCATAGAGAGGAGATGATTTATGACCTGCTAAGGGTGCTGTAGTTTCTTGCCTTAATCATGGAATTGTGACCAACTATGCAGCTATCAAGGTAAGAGGGCAGAATGTATAGACAGTGCTTAGAAATGTGAACTGACAGTACCCTGACTTCAGAAAGGTCTATTGCACGGGGTAATGATCACAACCTGACCTGTATTTAACTCCTGAGAGAACTGTGTAGTAATTGTTTACTTGTGTCTGAGACAGGAAAACACAGCCTAAAGAACATCCAATACAACTAACTCCCTAAAGATACAATAGGATATATATGAGACTATTTTAGATAATGTCTTACATTTTCATATTTTTATTATTTTCAAGGTGAAAATAGTTTTGTCCTGATTAAGCAATAAAGTCAGAAATAAAAAGTCAATAAAAGGGTCAATAAAATTAAATCAGTAAGATCTTAGGTGTTCCTGAATCAGAATTATTGTAAATTTATCCACCTATACCACGAAACACTCAATCTTGCAAAATTATTTGCTTTTAAGCAACATATGGCTTCCCATGGTTTGTTCATCTTTTTATGAACCACAAGATTATTCTATATCAGAAAGCATACCTTTACATTCTTTACAAAGCAGAGGTATATGGCAGAAGATATGGTCAATGTATATACTTTTCAAATGTTTAGGCATCAATTCTTACACAAAATTAAGCAGGTTGTAATTGTTTATGTAGGAATGAGTGAGTCTGTATGAGCATGTGTGTGTGAGTGTGTGCTTGGAGCTGAAGTCAAAACTAACTTGAAAGCCATGCCAGTGCAACCCACACAAAAACAGGCTTGTTGACAATGTTAACTTCCATGCTGAGAGCTTACAGCAGATGGTATTTTTCAAAGTTTCTCCATAACTCTGAAGTCCCCATTTATTATATTTTAGAAAAATTAAGAGATAATTAATATACTTCAGAAACAGAACCTCTAAGAGTAAAACATTAACACCAGCAATGCCAGCCAACAAATACCAAAGGCTCTCATGGTTCAATTACTCTCAAATCTGGAATTAGTACTAGGCTGCATAGTCCATCTGGTTTATAGTTTGACAGCAATACTTTTCTTTCTCCTAATGTCGAGAAACACGAATGGTAAAAAGAGCAGAAATAAATAGTTTTGAATTCCTTAACCTAGTCCTCTGATACATGTGCTAGGTTCTTGGCATTAATACTTGTTCAAATTATATTTCATTAATAATGCAAAATATGAATTCGTTTATATTTAAATTCTTTCATTTTTAAATAAAGTTTTGAGCTGGCATTAAAATTGTACTTATTATATTAAGGTGTGATGTTTTCTATAGGTATACATTTCATATGTTTCAAATTATGTTAAATGTATCTACTTCCTCACAGATTTCATATAGCTTTTTAAAATATACAACATGTCATTATATATCACCTCATTGTGCAAATAACATCATAAATACTTGCTCCAGTTGACCTATAACTTCCTATCCACCAGTTAACTTTTACCGATTCTCCTCAGACTCAGATTGCCTATCCTACACACATTGAGGTTTGTTGTAGGAGACTACTTATTCATTCCCAGCTGCCCAGACTTGAAATAACCACACAGAAACTGTATTAATTAAGTCAATGCTTGGCCTATTAGCTCTACCTTCTTATTGGCTGGCTCTTACATCTTAATATAATCCATTTCTATTAATCTGTGTATCACCACATGGCTGTGGCTTACTGGCAAAGTTCTAGCTTGTCTGTACCAGGTGAAGGCTACATGGCATTTCCTTGACTCCACCTACTCTCTCTATAGATATAGCTTCCAGCCTGGCAATATTCTGTTAAGCCATTTGCCAAAAGCAGCTTCTTTATTCATTAACCAATAAAAGCAACACATATACAGAAGTAATTCCCACACCATTTATGTTTAAATAAAAAGAAATATTTTAATTTTAACATAGTAAAATTACATATAACAAAACAGGTATCTATCTAGCAAGAATTATAATTACAATATTTATATCTACTTTATCTTTTATCATAACTAAGAAAAACTGTAACTATAACTATCTGTTCTGCAACTGCAGAGATATAGTCCAAAGATTCCAGAGGATATAATATTACCTAAGTAAGCAGGAAGTGAACTTTAAGCAACTTCCAAAAGTCTAGAACTGTCAGAGACATCTCACTGCCTGGACAGTCACAGAAAGTTCTTCTGTACCGTTAAGGCATACATCTTCAGCTCACTGGCCTATAGGATTCGGCAGACTTTTCCATGAAGCAGGAAACTGGAAGATCTGCCTTGTAATGGCAAAGTTCATTAGTTGTTTTTTTCTATGTCTTGAAGGATGTCTGGCAGACTCTTTCATGAAGCAGAAAACCCAAAGGACTGTCTTACCTTCTTTAGGCAACTTCAGCAGTCACTTTCTGTGGATCCTGCATGTTAAATGTTAAACATGAGAAGTTGAATCTGGGTTCAAGGAAATTTGACAAATCTCTATAATTCCACTAGTCTTTATGCAGTCATCGCTAAAACAGAGGTAGTAAAGTCAAATGCAGAGGATTGGTTGTAAAAGGAGACAAAATAATTAACACATTTCTTGAGTCAGAAAATTAAAATATGAAAAGATCAAGAGAAGGGATTATCAGAGTACTTCAAATTGTTCAGGAGAGATATTACTGTTACTACCTTGCATTCCTTTATTCAAACTCTGATTACAAAGTTGTATGAGATTAACAACCTCTGACTCAGACTTGCTTTTTCTTTTTTTCAATCTTCCTTCTAGGCCAGTGGTTCTCATCCTTTCTAATGTTCAAACCCTTGAAAACATTTCCTCAGGTTGTGGCAACCCACAACCATAGAATTATTTTTGTTGCTACTTCATAACTATAATTTTGCTACTGTTATGAATGGCACTGTAGAGATATATGTTTTCCAATGGTATTAGATGACCCCTGTGAAATGGTCATGATGTGCAGATTAAGAGTTACTGTTTGAGACCAAGAAATGAAAGAGTGAAGATCAATAGACAAGAAAAGTTAAATACTACAAAAAATGAGTGGACAGAAGGTAATGTAGTAGAAATAGTTTGGCGGAAAATGTATAGCCAGATAAAAAGATATGGGTTACACTAGGTCATTTTAATAACCTCCAAAGAGCCTCTGCATAACCCTGGGTAATAGGACAAATAGGTTGGTGCCAATAAGACAGATATGGGGTCATTGTGTAATATTCTGTGTCATCAGTGGATTGAATATATTTCCTCAGTAGTTGATGATATCCCTGACAATGCAGTGTGGCCAAGCACTTACTAAACCATTACACAAGGAATTCAAGCAGAGAGAAGATGACCCTATTTGTCTTTTAAGTTCTCACTTAGCCTTGAAATCTCTGTTCTATAGTAAACCACATTAATATAGAACTACTTGAGATTGGCTATATGTGTCTGAGAAAGAAATAGATGGGGAACTGTGTTCATTTATCCCTGAGCTCATACAAGTATTTAATTTCATTGTTAAATACCAGAGAATACCTCAAATAAACATACAAAAATCAGACACTTAATCTCTATTTTCATCTTCAGTTCCACTGGAAACATCCTGAGAAATCCTGCCTGATTCTAAATTTAGTGTTGATAAGCCATATTTCCTAAGTCAGTTGTCCTCCAAGGTTGATACTTCCGCCTGGGATTTGGGGAGAATCGTCTCATCACACCTATGTCTTCCTCCTCACACATTGCTTTATTACAGATCTGGGCTAGACCTCCACAGTCTATGTAGAATAATGACAATAATAATTAGTTTATTTCCCAAATTTGGCTTCTTTTAGTATGCTGTGCTCCATTAAATGGTACTTGGCACATCATGCCCTTTTCTCTAGACTACTGCATCAGAAGCTGGCAAAGATCTACAGTTTTGATTCCACAGCAAGTTTCTGCTGTTTTCTATACATGACTGTTCCTAAAAACACAAACACAGATAGCAAGAGAGGGAGTTAGGGGAGAGAGAGAAAGAGAGGAGAACATCTCCAATCTTGGGTGAGTTAATTATCTATTTATACAAGACTGCTTTCCTTGCCAAACTGGTAAACCTGGCATGCATCAGCAATGGTACATTTGACATCTTCGTTTTCAGACTCTTAATATCTAAAAAATTCAACAATATTAAAACACCTTGAGGCTTACCTTGTCTTGGGAATTTCTCAAAATAAAGAAATTCTGAAGCAAAGATTTTCTCTTTTAGAAAAAAAAAATAATCTTTTGATATTTTTCATTCACCAAAAGACAGAAATCTCACGAGATCTATATCTAAGTCTTTTAATCCTGTTTTCTTTTATTTAATTTTAACAAAAATCATTATTGAAAAATACGTTTTAAAAATAGTACGTGAAAAATTCAGTTGCTAGTGTATAAATAACAAATAACACTCAGAACTCAGACCTGATACAAGGAAAGCAATGGCTGTGCCCTCTTTCTCAAGGTAAGAATTGAGGTAAAAGTTCACACAGCACCTCATAAATTTCTGTGATTTTCCTTTGGGATCATTTACTTCCCTGAAATTGCTATGCTCCCAGTGTTCCTTTCTCCCCTTGTGCCATCTGTCTCCCCTGCTTCATCACACCTTCTTTCAACATTTTAAGGTGCTCTGGCAAGAGTTAAAGTTCATGGACGCCATAAAATCTAACTTGAAACCTTCACTGATGAATAGTCTTTGAGGTCCCGGTAAGTAAAAAGTCTTGGATGCCTTGGTGAAGAAATCACTGAAAAAGCAGCCTTCCTGGACCTTTTGTAGGGCAGAAAAGCAAAACACACATTTTTCTTTCTATGAAATAGCTGAAAATTAAAGTTTAAGTCAGGAAAATACCCTATCTATTAGAGACAGCACATTATACTGAAATTATTTAGAAGGCACTTGCTAATAAGATGGTTAAATCAATGAATCAGTAAGACATTATTGTAGTACTTTCTTATTATATTGATGGTGCATTGGCAAGGCTCTGAATTTTGAACAGTAAAATCTAATATGTGAAGGAAAGTTAATCTCTTTTCTAGTGCTACGTATTTTTATAAATCCCTACTATATTTTATATTGTAGTTTTGATTTTGTTAAAATGAAACCCAATTTATATACAGAAATTTCAAGACTAAAAATCTAAAAAATCATAGATGGTTTACCATCACCAGAATGCTCCATATCATGAGAAAATTAGTAGATATAATAATTTATCTGCTTGATTTAAATGACCATTTCAGTAACAGTTTTTTGATTATTTATCAAATTTGACATAATTTACATGTAGAGTATTAAAGTTTTTTTCTAGGTTATTTTATATATTCAATTCATCCCAATAATGTTTGTGCTTGGGCATTTCACAAAGATGATAATCTCTGTTACCTGGCAGTCCTCTTTCTTGTTGTCCTTGACTTATCAGTTGACAGGGTCACGAGCCAAATTATCTCTTAGTGTTTACATTTCTCATTCCTATGCATTAAAACAGTCAACTAATATTTGTTGATTACTGGACATGTCACAAAAATCAATGAAACAAATAAGGCCACTCAGTCCCTGATGATTTTCAGTGATGGTATGACAGGCAACACTGTCTAAATAATAAAGTCTTTGAAAAACTCAGAAAAAATGGAGGTTAAAAAAGCATTAGGTTTTATAAGACGTTTATTTAGGATGACCCATAAAAGATAGAAATATGTGAACTATGTGAGGATGCAGTCTCAGTTCTTTGCTTACAGAAGGCTGGTGTATCACTGTTCATACATGGTCCTTTCTCTATGTACTTGAACCAGTAGTGCTACGGGAATACTTATTCCCACAAATTCAGCAATCACATAATATGATATATAACATAAGAACAAGAATATATTGTTCCCTATGAAAGATAATAGAAAGAATAACACAGAGGAAGAGCAAAACCAAGGCTAACACAGAGGCCAAAAGCACTGCTTGTTGATTTAGATTTATGAAAAGGAAATTGATTACAAAGTGACAGATCATATCATGGTGCAGAGATACCATGCCCTACCACAGTGTAGGGAGGCACTTAAAATGTGGCATTTTTCAATGATAGGCTTTAATTTTGTGGATAAACTATAAATAGATAATTGATAAAGTCTTTGGTTATTCTTTTTGAATCAGAATTCTTACAATCACTAGTATGTCTGTGTGTGTATGTGTGTGTGTGTAACTCTCCCAAAGCAACTGAGAGTTTTAATTTCCTCAGACGAATTTTGCTAAATTGCATTTTAAAAGAGGGAAACAAAAAAGAGTGGAACTCTTGTCAAAAAGAAATTGCAGATAAAATAAAAAATTAAATGTGTGTATTTGGAATATCTAAGAATTCACTGCCATAATGAAATAATCCAAGCAACCATTTGATCACAAAGGACAAACACCTCACAGCTTTTTTTTTTTTTACTCTTGTTGTTTTTCTAAGAAAATAATGAGTTAATTAAGAGCTATATTGCACCCATATAAACCAAATCATGGGGAAACAATCAAAGATGGGGTGATGTTACAGATGGTATTGTAATAATTTTGAAGCAAGATAAACAGAAACAACAATAACAAAACTTCTATCATCTAAACTCACCAAAACGATTAAGTCAAAATGAATTGTAAAGACTATGCAAAAAATAAAACTTTTTAAGTGTACTTATTGACTGTGTTAAAAATTTTAAACTACAGATACTGAATGAATTATTCAATAAAAGGCTGCTGAAAATCTTGTGCCAATCAAATCAGTCTCGTATTTCCCAAAAGCTTGCACCACCTTTGTGTCATTGCACAATTTTGGTCATTTTCATGATATTTTTAATATTTTCATATTAATTGGATTTGCTTTGTTCATCTGGTACCTGTCATCTCTGTTATTTTTCCTCAGTCCGCTTACACAAGTTTCCCTGACCTTTGATGGAAGGGATTTGGTGGAGACATTTCATTTAAAACTGTGTATTCTAAGGTCTCTTTCTATCTGTGTTATGTCCTAGTTGTGTGTCTCTGTATTTCTTCCCATCTGCTGCAGGGGAAAATTTCTCTTATAATGACTGAATAAGGCAGTGATTTATATGTATAGCAGAGTATCTTTAGAAGTCATTTTATTCTTACTTTTTTTAGACCTTTAGACTTTTTTTAGTAATTGGTTTTACCCTAGGTCTCTAGGCTATGTAGTCTCTGGATATTGGTCACAAAGGCAGTATCAGGAATGGGTTCCATCTAATGGAGAGGACTGGAAGTCAAACCAGACATTGTTACTCTTGTCAGTTTTGGGCCACTATTGGTCTAGCATTCTTTGTAGGCAGTACAGATTGTAGATCAAAGGCTTGTGGCTCTGTTGGTGTTTATATTTTTCTTCTAGTAGTCTGAAGAGTAACTTCTCATATGAAAGACACAAGGACATAGGGGTGAAAGTTCTATATAAGCACCAACTCACCCTCTCTATTATCAATGAGTTCTGTGGGTGTTGTCTTTAGCAATGGGATCCTACTGTCAGTTTGTAGAGAGTAATTTATTGTTTTGACAACAGTAGGGTTGTTTGAAGATTTCCATGGTCTAACAACTCAAATGGACGTAAACCATTCTTAATACTAGAAGCTTTGTTTGGTAACAAGAGATGCTAAGTTGACATATTTCCTGTTTTATTATTTGAAACTTCATAAAGATTGTCTTCACAGACCTTAGACAGTTTCCATTGCACTAGGTTTCCATACCATTGCAAACAGAGACTGTACTTTCATTTCCTGGCCACCCAGACCTGAATAATGACACAGAAACTGTATTAATTACAACACTGTTTGGCCAATGGCTTAGGCCTATTTCTAACTAGCTCTGACATCTTAAATTAACCCATTTCTCTTAGTTTATGCATTGCCACTAGCCATGGCATTATCTCATTTTTGACATGTCTTGTTTCCTCAGTGGCTGGCTAGAGTCTGTTTGACTCTGCCTACTTTTTCTATATATCTTTGGTTGGATTTCCCACCTGACATTACTCTGCTAAGCCATTGGCCAAAGCAGCTTTATTCATCAACCAATAAAAACAACACATATACAGAAGGACATTTCACATCATTTCCCCTTTTCTAATTAAAAAGGAAGGTTTTAACTTTAACATAGTAAAATTGCATATACAAACCGGCTATCAAGCAAAAATTATTGTAATAATATTTAGTCAATTTACATTTTACAAATTAAGGAAAATACTCTATCATCTAGCCTCTCTTTGTAGGTCTAACGTTTTATAACTAATGCAGATTTTATCACAATTAAAAATCTGTAATTATAACTATCTAGTCTTCAACACCACCAAGAACTCCAGAAGGATATAACATTACCTAAGTAAACAGGAAGTGCATTATAAGAAACTTTCAAAACTCTAGAACTGTCAGAGATATCTTACTGCCTAGAGGGTCACTCAAAATTCTTCTGTAACACTGTAACACCCATATTACCTAGGAGAAATTTTCTTGATGCAGTATATTTGAAAAACTGTTTTGCTATATAGGCAGAACCCTAAGAGAAACATATATAGATTCCCCTGGGAAGGAAAAATGGACAAGATCTCCTGGAGAAGGGAGAACAGAAAGGGAGGAAGAGGGGAGAAAGGAAAGGGGAGGAGAACTTGAAGAAATGGGATAATCAAGGTGGGGAAAGGACAGAGACAAAGAGCAAGGAATGAAATATCATGATTGAGGGAGTCATGATGCTAGCAAGAAACCTAGCCTGGCACTCGGAAATTCCCAGGAATTCACAAGGAAGACCCTAAGAAATAATGGAGAGAGTGCCTGAACTGGTCTTGCCCTATAGTCAGATTAATGAATATTTTAAATGTCACCATAGAAGCTTCATCCATCAACACTGCCAGTGATCCCATAGTCTGCCCCAGCCATAAATTGTCATGCAAATTCCAAGGGCCTAGATTGGTCCTTTGCTGATTCTTTCCCTGTCTGGCCAGAGTTGGTGAGCTCCCATAGTTTAGGTAAGCTGTTCCAGTGGGTATCCCCATCATGACCTATTTACTCATATTTTCACTCCTCCCATTCTTCAACTGGACTTTGGGAGCTCATCTTAGTGCTCCATTGTTGCTCTCTGCCTCTGCTTCCATCTGTTGATGGATGAAGCTTCATAGTCATCATAGTGTTTTAATAATATTAAAGATAAAACAGATTCTGTTTTTAAAAAAACAGATTTTAAGTTACATAATTATCTTACATAAAACATAGTAACAATGAATGATCATTTTCATTCATAAATATCATACAAGAAGAAACATACATGCTATCCAACTAAGATGTGAAATGTATACATGCTAGGTAGTCTACAGATTTTCTTCCTTAAATATGGAACATACCTCTGAAACTATTTTGATTTGATAATTGAAAAAAGTGAAAGTTTAGAGTAATTAACAGCACCATCCACATACCACCCACATTATAACACAATGCTACTGTCCTTACAGATTTAAACTTGATGATTTTAATTGCATACAACAAACAAAGATTTAAAATAGTAAATGGAAATATCATCAATAAACAATTTTAAATTCCAATTGCAATTGCATTTATGTACGCTGATAAAATTCTTCATTGATGCTTTTTTTTCCTTCTTGGAATATGATATTGCATCATAGCAATGAGAAAAGTAGCTAATGCACCATGAGTCCATGGAAAATATACTTTAACCATTAATGGGATGGAGGTAATATTATGTACTAAATTCAATTATGTAGCTATATAGGAAAGTCCTTCTAAAGTGATTAGTGTAATATCTAACAAAATTCAAGACATCTAAAGCTATGAGCATTATCATGGTTAAGTATAGTAATAATGATTCTTTAAACCCACAAATTAATTTTTTTTTTGATTTTTTGAGACAGGGTTTCTCCGTAGCTTTTGGTTCCTGTCCTGGAACTAGCTCTTGTAGACCAGGCTGGCCTCGAACTCACAGAGATCCGCCTGCCTCTGCCTCCTGAGTGCTGGGATTAAAGGCGTGCGCCACCACCGCCCAACTTACAAATTAAAATTTTTGAGGCAGAAAGAAAAAGAAAAAGTGTGTCCGTGGTTTGGAAAATGAATACATCAGGTGGGAAAGCAGTGCTGTTCTATTGCAGGCCTTGTGTCTGTCCATGAGTCCATGAGTACTAACCTCCAGAGATCTGTAATGAAGCACAGATTTTTGTTTATTTGTCCATTACATTGCTGACATTTTCCGTAGAAAAGTCATTTGAAAGGGCACAGTAAGATACCTTGAAAGTATAAATATGCTAGTTATGTTTCTCTTTGTGGTGATGAAGTGCTGCAAAACACCTTTAATTAGGAAGTGTTTATTTTTACCCATGGTTTCATTTTATCATGGCAACATAGGCATGGCAAAGTGGCTCCAGGATATGGAGGTGGGAGCTTGCTATTGTTGCTTCTTCACATAGTGGAAGACAGGAGGCTCAAAGCTAGATGGATTCTGCAGGTAGGTATAAACTTCAGAGACTTACCCTTAATAATATACATCTGCCTCAACACTCAATTTAGAGATGTGTCACATGTGATTAACCCTACCTGCCTAAGGCACTTGATTGGTATAGTAAAACTGATGACATATAGCTAGGCTTGAGAGGGATAAGCAGGGCTGTCTGGCAGAGACAATAAATAGGAGGAGAAATCTAGGTTCAAGAGAAGAAGAAGGAGAGAAGGAGAGGAGGACAAGGGACACATCTAGGACAACAAATCAGGCATACAACAGCCTGACATAAAGAAGCAGTGAAAGTAAGATATACAGAAGTAATAAAGGTAATAAGCCCCAAGGCAAAAGGTAGATAAAGAGAACAGGTTAATTTAAGTTTTAAAAAGCTAGTAATAAAGAGATAAGGTAAGTCCAAGCCTTCAAAACTAATAATAAGTCTCTGAGTCATGATTTGGGAGCTTGTTGGTTGCCCCCTCCAAAAAAACAAAAAAGAACAGGACACCTGAGTTTGTGGGGAGACTTCACGATTCAACCATAACCTTCTGTCCTTTCTCTTACAGGCTGATTGCCAGCTCATGATGCAAAATAAATTCAGGTCAGTATCTCTAAATCTATCTTAAACATTTTAAAACATGTTTATCATAAAAAAGAAATAGTTTTCCAATGCTGAGTTAATACTCTAAAACAACTAAGAAAAGTTGTTTTGAACGTTTGACGAGGATAGGAGTTGAACAATGCTGAATATAAGTTATTTCACTCTATAAATGTGTTATATCAAGTGTCTGGGGAAATTGCAACTTCACAGCTCAGTTTAAAACCCTTGGAAAGCAAGATTTGAAAGAAACCTTAATTTATCAGTCCTTACAACTTAGTTGAGGAGGTTGAGGTGCTAAAATAATAATGGCTTCAATTACAATGAGTTCACAGTTTGGCATCTATCAAACAGGAGCATCGCCCATGCACAGGCTCCTTTCCAAGATAATTTAAGAAGAAGTTCTGGATGGACATTGAATTTATAATGTGGTAACTTAAAGAATAATAAAGCATTTATCTGTCAGTATAAGTCAGAACAGGAAGTATAGAGTCAGCCATTATTTCTCAATTAGTGTCACTTACCAAGATAGAGCTTTAGTGGTGAATCTCGCTTAGCCAGTTTCTGGAGGCTTTCTTTCCAAGAGTTTCAAAAATTATTGTGAAACTGTGACTCAATATTAAATCAACCTGTCAATTAGTAGTTGTAGGAGTCTTTTCTGCATTCTGCTCAGCAATTACAAATACTCAGAAGTTGGGAGTGTAACTTCTTACAGAGTCAGAGTGTTTTGCGTCCATTCTAAATCTTCAGAAAGACTGTCAAGTGCACCTAGACTTCCCCATCCATTAGTAGCAAATCTCAGTGGCCTTCATTCTGAGAGATAATCTATAGTCACCTATCTTGAGCACCATTAACATCCCAGATTTACTTCCCTGCTTTCTACCTTTAAATTGTATTTATTCTTATCATTCACCAGAGGAAATGATTTGTTATTAAAAATCTATTCAAACATTTATTTTAGTTCTAAATGGTATTTAGATTTTGAAAGATGATTTTGCTTCTTATAGGTCCGTGGTAGGTAGAATTGGAGCTGTTACAGGGTTTCACTAAAATGTGCCCAACTAAAGAGTGAAAAGAGTAGAAAATAGTCTGAAATCCACCCAGAGTCATGTATAAAGATGAATACTCTACCTCGGAATAGAAGCAATTGTTAGTTCATTCTTACAAATGCAGTGCTGGAAAGGGAGCTTCTCCCACATTGCCTGACACGGTGAACAAATGGAAGGTAACATTGTTCAGGAAGCTAGCAATGCTTTGTGTTCTAATAAAAGGGTTTAAAAACCTTCTTCCTGACAAAAGCAAATGGAATAACATTGATGCCATGGACAGAAAGCAAATACAGAATGCTTAGTTTAAAGAGTAAGTATAACAGACATAGCTGTGAATTGCAAAATGCATAGGAGGGGATACGGACATCAACACTGTCAATAGAGACTCACGTTCAAATCCATTCTGAGCCGCAGGGCTTCTGAAGAAGAATAGCAGCTCCTGACATCTACATCCTAACACATTTCTTCCAAGCCACACAGATGTACAAGGAAAGCAATAAAACAACTATCTACGCTAAGGGCAGAGCAATTTCCTTGTTCTTTCAAGGAATGTCATCTTTTTATAAGGTGAGTTTCCCCTTGGACACTAACAGTGGTACACCTGGGAATGAGTCTGAGACTCCAGCTTTAGACAAAAGGAAATGGTCAAAACTAAGTAGACATTTCCTAAACCCACTTGTACAAAAAAATGCTCTTTCCCTACTTCATCCAATACCATAACAAAGAACCAAATAGGAAAAGTGCTCTCTCTCCTGGTGCGGGGAAGAAACTTCATTAGTACAGCACCGGAGATTTATTTTATCCCAGGAATTGACTGTGGTTAATTGTGTTTGATCCTGGAGTTCCATCCCAGAGGTTGAGAGATTGCTCGTGGTTTCAGAACTTTCTTCAGATTTCTTCATGTCATCATCAGTGTACTTAGGAAGGATAGTGAGGTGTAACTGTAAGGTTTGTTGGAAGATATTCATCAATCTATACTAAGAGACTCAATAGTGATTATGATCAAAGCTATCTAATTGATTTAATGGAACATAGGTGTCTTAATTTTGAGACCCATTATTGATACTCAGGCAAAATCAGTAGAAATAGTATACTCTGGCTCCTAAGAATAGGACAGAATTCATCTTGCTGGATTAAATCAAGGAAGTGGAGTCTTGAAACACTGACTTGTATTAAACTCATAATTTGAAAGCAGAGATATGTGAATGCACATTGCTGCTCAGTTTCGTTTTCTCTGTATATAGTCTGGGATCTCAGCTAGGTGACTGTGCCACTCGGGGTGTAGGGTACGTCTACCTCAACTAATAAAATAGGACCCCTTTCACACACCAGGCATGCTTAGAAGTCCATCTCCCAAGTTATTGTAGATTCTTTTAAGTTTCCTATTAATGTTGTACATCATAGGGAGGGGTGAAATTTAAGTGAAGGTAGATTTTATGGTCTTGTGAACTAAAGTTGACATTCTTTGGTTAATTATGATTAGTAATAAATTGTTCATAAGATGTTGCATTTGTATTCAAGCATACTGTCACTTGGGAAATGGGAAAGGTTAGCCCAACAATCTTCATGATGTGGATCAGTAGCAAAGGTGGCTAATATGTAGAAGAAATGGGTGATATGTGTTGCTTCTCCTGATGTATGTATCTGTATTTTAATGACTTGCTGGGTAGCTATTAGTCCTTTTTGTTATAAAACTAGTTATTATTGAAAAGAACATAGCTTAGAGACTGAGAACACTATACACTTCAGTGTATATATAAGGATTATGTATCAAAGACCCCACAAAGAGCTTTCAGAGTCGATCTAAATGAATCACAGAGATTGCACAGGAAATAAGGCAGCTACTGAAGGCACAGAGGTAGCAGAAAGCATATGAATTCACTTTCCAAAAACAGAAATGTCCACTCAAAACAGAAAATCATACTCTATGTATCTTTCAGTAGATAATAAAACAAAACAAAACAACTATTCTAAAGGTTTTATACTATCTCCCAAAACAGAGAACTCATGACCTAAGCAATTTCATAAAATTAAACCTCTAAACCATAACCACAAAACCATAAAAACCTCTCAAATAAAAATATGGGATATCTATTATTACTGGCTGTGATGGTAAGAAATGTTAAAATGAGCAACAATAATAAGAAAAGGATGGTGTGGTTCAAAAAACAAAATCATTATAAAAATAAATTAGAAAATATGAATTAAAAAATTTAAGTGTCTTAGAAACTCTGCCAGGAAATTTTTAGTGTCAAAGCTGTGTTTGTTAACTGTTTTATTTCCATGAAAAATATTTGAAAAATCATCTTAAGGAAAAAAGAAAAAATTGTTCTCACAGTTGGAAAGTACAGTGTGTCATGGCCAAAAAATCATGGTGGTAGAGTCAGAGGCACAGCATGGTTATCATCAGTGTTGAGACACCTTTCTCCTTTTTATCAAGCTCAGGAACCAAGCTCATGGTGCACTCATACTTGGGTATGTCTTTACACATCAAACAACCTAATCTAAATCTCCTTCATGGGATACCCAGAAGTTTGCTTCCATAGTGATGTTTAAATTATGTAAAGCAAACAATGAAAATTAACCATCACTGTATCTAATTTGAAAAAAAATCTCCATAACATTCACTTGTAGGAATAAAAGAATAGTTTTAATGAATGAAGACAACACTGACAGGGCTTGTTAGGCAGAGAAAACTCAGTTGTGAACTTAGATATTATCTGTTTATCAGGCTGTTAGGTTGGTACAGAAGTGAGAGGAAAAATAGCTATTTTAGAGGGAAAAAGAGAGCCCAAGAAAAATGTACTCATTCTCTGAAATTGCAACATTCTAGCCTCTCAAGTCATTAAAGTTTGAATCATTCTTTGCAAACATTATTCTTTTTATGATATCTCCTGCACAAGTACCAGGCAAGAGCCCTTCCTGTTCTCCAGTATTGCTTTCAATACTAGAAAGAGTGGCTTTACAAGTTTTGTAAATGTGGTTCCCCTGAACCTCCCTCCTCCTTTTAGAAAGGAGTTCTTCCATTGGAAGAAGGAGCAACCAGACATAGGGAGGTGACAGAATTCTGAAGCTAGCTGGCTAGTGCTAGGCCTATAACACTCAAAGCCTAGAGCACTAATACTACCTAAGTCCTGAGATCTGAAGGCCATTGGGCCTCAATGCTCAGAACTACTGCTACTAAGGCATCTGGATCGCACCTGATTGTATCTCCCTCTGTTAAGAACTCCCAGTTAGGCCGGGCGGTGGTGGCGCACGCCTTTAATCCCAGCACTCGGGAGGCAGAGGCAGGCGGATCTCTGTGAGTTCGAGACCAGCCTGGTCTACAAAGGGAGTTCCAGGACAGGCTCCAAAGCTACAGAGAAACCCTGTCTCGAAAAAAACAAAAAAAAAACAACAACAACAAAAAAAAAAGAACTCCCAGTTAGTTGATGACAGACTAACCAAGGGGAAAGTATAGATAAAGGATTTTTCCCCTAAAATTTTAAACACATATCAGGAAATGGGAAAGGCTCACTATTGCACAGTTGAGGAATTACAAAGAACCTGCTGAGGTGTTGAGGTAGTGGGAGAGAATGGTGAGTCACCGACTTCCAGTTACACTGACGGTATACATTTCTATTTTACAAAGTAAAATGAGGTAGGATGATGAAAACACTTCTTCTGAATATGTTTCTTTTTCTCAAATGTGTCTCATCTTTAAGAAGGTTTGATTACTATAAGATGGAGAATAACTGAAAACCTTTCAAACTAATTTAAAAATCTGTTCAAGATAACTTAGTAGCAGGAGGGTTGAAAACCTATTATTTAACGAGTGGGCTATGCTTTCCTAACGTCCCAAAATGCATCTTTAACAGAAGTAGGGAAAACTCTCTCTTCCCTCCCTCCCTTCCTCTGTCTCCTTATCTCCCCCTCTGTGTGTGCATATGTGTGTGTGTGAGAGAGAGAAAGTACCCAAATGAAATAGGAATGTTAGTTTTTTTTTTTAAAAAAAAATTGATCTTTAAAAAAAATCAGTTATCTCACCTCTTTTCCATATAAAAATGCCCTCAAATTTAGAAGATATAAATTAACTTTATTGCAAATGATTTGAAATTTTCTCATAGTATTTAAAATCTGTTATTTTGAAAGAAATTACTTAAAATATTTTAGTAAAGACATCAATGATTCGTTGTATATTGAAGTTTTTATTTCAGATTGCAAACAGCTTACTATTCAAACATGTATTCAATTATGTACAAATAAATAATACATTATAAGATGATATTTCTATTATTAATATAGAAATAATTATAGTGATTTCTAGTTTTTAAGCTTTCTGATTTTTTTCTTGAAAATTTGAATTTAAGGTCGCCAGACAGGGCAACACATTATCCAAAGTTATAAACCTTTTCTTATAGTTAAAAGAAATTCTCAGAAGAATTAAATAGAGAACACCTGAACGCCATGGGATTTATTTCGCAAAGTGAATTGTCTTACAGACTCTTAAACAACTCTAATTATTTTGACAAATTCTGTATGTGTTAGACTGCTATAAAAAAAAGATGAGAAGAAGCGAAAGAATCTTTATAAACAGAAATGATTGATTAATTAAAGCTATTGAAATAAATATAGAAGTGATATTAATGTGAGAACGCAAAATGATATTTGATTACTTACTTGGTAAAAATGATGCTGAAATATACACATTTCCACTGTGCTAGTAATACTTCCTTTACACCCAAAAAAATGTGTGAGGAAAAAAGTTACACCTTTATTACTTTGATTTTATATTTATTAAATCTCAATGATAACCTTTAGTTCTCACATCATTACTCAAATGTATTCATGTTACCCTCATTTTATAAAATAAAAATCTACCTTCTGAGATGTTTCGCTTATAAATATTAGGGCTGAAATTTAACCTGCAGAATGTATACTGTATTTGATTTCCTTTATAATGTGTTTGGCAAATGTTTCTAAGTGTTAATATGTTGCTTTTGAGAATAATGCTACAGGTATGTTTTTTTCTAGACAGACTATCAAGCATATAGACACATCATTTATAAATTATACAGATAAGTGTCAAATAGGAAAATCTAAGTATGCCACCCCTAATAATACAGGGGCTTTGATATAAAAAAATAATGCCATGTCCTGCATTACTTGTTATTCCAGATATTCATTCTGCTAAGAGAAAATTCATACCTTTAATGTCACTGAATCACAAGAGTTTCTAAATTAAACTCATTGAGAATAGTTATTATTATACATACATATTGCATATATTATAGCATGATTCATACCAGGCCTTGGGGATTAAACAAAAACAAAACTATTAAGGCCTATGTGCTCATAAAACAGAAAATTCCAAATACCATGAGATGTCATTAAAAAGTAAAATTTAAAACTATACTGTCATAGAATTTTAGAATAGTTGCTGACAGAGACTTGAGAGAACAGTAGGGATTAGGAAAGAAGCCATTCACTTAATGTCATGTCATGGTTTAATGGGACAAAGTTTTATTCTGTAGTACAGCAAGATCCATTTAATTTACAACAATACATTAGCTGCAACAAAATAAATATACTAGTCATCCTACTATAATAAATATCTAGTGTATGCATTAGTAGAAACATTATACTGAACCTCATAAATATGCACAAATATGGGAACAAAAATGTATTCTTAGAATATTTACAAGGGTAAGTTCAATTCAGGGTCAGTTAGAAAGTTTCTGCAATGTATCTAACTGAGATAAATGATACATCTATGAATCAGCATTGACCCCCCTCCATCTCCCTCACAAAATACTAGTATTGTTTGAAACAACACTGAACCATTCAGGGTTAGTACCTAGCATCCCACAGACACTTACTGAGCAAATAGTACATACCAATGACTTTATAATTACTGAGGACTCAAAGAACAAACAGACCTCATCCATTGCCTTGATACATTTGAATATCCAGCAAAACAAGTAATGCAACAACCACCAGAATTTTGTTATATGTATTCCATATAACTAAATTCTTTTATATAGAAAGTAATTGAGTGTATGGAATTCTTTATTTAAACATGTTAAAAATTAATATATTATTTCTGACATTTTAAATCTATTTTTAATTTGTTACTATAATAATGTATTGTGGTAAGCAATTTATATTAAAATGTGACTATCTAAATAGAAAAATATGTTTTCTTTTCCAGTATAACTAGAATGTTAGGACATCCATAATGAACTGAAGGAAGGCAACATGACCTAAAACTTTATATTATAAAAAAAATAGAAGTTCATTTTAAACTTAAGGGGGAAAACTTCCAGTTTAATAAATAATATGTCAGTAATTTATAATAACACGATCAATATATTTAAAATCCTATTTTATATGTCTGTGTTCTAAGATATATTTCAATAGCATATACATATCTATGGGGATCTATAGATAACAGTATTTTGTGCTGACTTCAACAAAATTTAAATGCTTTTTGTTACTGGAACAGCCTTTCCTTGCTACACTGTGTTTCAACTATCCAAGTTCCAAACTATTATAGGACTAAGGCTTTAACTTTACATGCATAACTTTTCCTAAATATTCATACACATTACCTCTGAAAATACCCTCATTAAAAAGATCTGAGTAATAGGCCTTGCAAAATACTTTAAAATATGAACCTCGTGTAAATGCTAAGTAGCACTTTTATTAGTGTTAAACATTAAACAATAGCAGAGGGAGTAATAAATTTAGATTTATGGCATGGCCAAGGAAGAAAAATATTTTCTTAAGGAACATCAAAGGACGGTAAAAGGAGATCCAAGGAAACAAAGCTGCATAATAGCATGGCATGGAAATATAGAATCAAAGAAAAAGCTCACTATTTTTAAGAACCTGGCCTAATATAAAAACCTTAATACAAAGAATAGTGATTAATATAATGGGGTCAGAGGAAGAAAAGTTTAAGCTATTTGAAAATGGAGGTCCAATAAAGGGCAACCTCAATTTTGTCGTTTGTCACCTAGCTTTGAGGATGAGAACAGACCAGTATTTAAGACTTCCTGGACACATATAATTGTTTGACTCACATCACCTTGTAGTGAAAAATAACCTCATAATTTTCTAATAAAAGTGCTTCAAGAATCCTCTTGTGCTATCCCCAACTCAACCATCAAAAATGCCCTTTCTATCACCTTCTGCCTGTCAGTCATTGTAGTTCAGCTTATTAAATAAGTACTGATATTGAGAAAAAGAGTTGGGGTTCTTCTTACTTTGTCCTTGGATAATGGACCACTAGTGACACCTAAGCTCTTTATCAATTTGGGGAAATGTTCTTAATCTACAGTTACCCTTGTGCTGAAATGCTTTAAAGTATTTTAAACCAAGACTCTCAATGGCCATTTGACCTCTGGTCTCTCTTGCTTCTGCTATAGCAGACACAACTTCTCCTTTGAAAATAAAGCAGGATTCGATCCTAATACATGAACTGGCTTTGTGGGAGCCTAGCCTGTTTGGATGCTCACCTTCCTGGACCTAGATAGAATTGCTAGGACCTTGGTCTTCCCTCAGGGCAGGGAATTTGGACTGCTCTTCAGTATCGAGAGGGAGGGGGAATGGAGTGGGGGGAGGAGAAGAGGAGTGGGGATAGGGGGAGGAGAGTGGGGGGAGGGGCAATATGTGGGAGGAGGGGGAGGGAAATGGGAAACGGGGAGGAGGCGGAAATTTTAATTAAAAAAGAATAAAATAAAATTTAAAAAAGAATGGAAAAAATAAAACACCCATTTGAATTGTAAAAAAAAAAAAGAAAAGAAAAAAAAGAAGGCAGGAGAGTCCATCCCATAACTATTGTCTGTGTCCTTACATTTTTATGGTTCTTAAAAACTACACAGATGATCTAACCTGTCTTAGGGTATCGAACGCAAGTCAAGTCATAGCACATTCTGCCTAGCTAGGGACGTCAGGGTAACCATGCTCTGTAAGGCAACCCTGTGCAGAAATGAATGTAATTGATAACCATATTATAGAAATCTCTTGAGTATACTAGTTCTCTCTCTCATACAGTGTTAGTCAGGAAAACCTGGTTCATGTTGACAGTCTCAAGAAGAACAAAACAGAACATGCTCTTCTCTGTGTAGAAAGCTACAATTGTCTTCAAGCAAATGTATGTATTATAGTCCTAGATTCTTTCAGCATCCCTGTAGTAGTAGTTTTAGCTTGTTTGTTTTCAAATACTTGAAAAATTAGTTCTAAATACTGGATTTTTGTCCTTATTCTGATATGAACAAAATATTTCATTCAAATTATTTATTTATGAAGTAACCATGTATAAGAGATAATATGTAGACTAATGGCTTGTAGACTAAGTCCAGAAGAGTGATGAAGATTTTCCATATCTTTCAGCAACATCTCTTTAGGATCTCTATGATACAAACATGTGTGTACCACAAACAGGGCTCTTATGACTAACCTCCAGTAAGAGTTGTCATACAAAACATGTCACCTCACATAGTTAAATGTAACAAGAAATATCCCAGGTCTTGGAGACCAAGGTAGGTGGATCTCTATGTGTCTAAGGTCACCATGGTCTACACAGCAAACTCAAGACAGCCAGGCTACATAGTGATACCCTCACATTTTGTTCCATGACAAACTCCATGCCCCAATCATGAATATGACTCCCACATATTCCTTACTTCCTAGGCTACAAAGCATTTGTGGAATATAAAAATCACACACACAAAAAAAATGAAACGAGAAGTAGAAAATCTTAGTAAAAGTTATATAGATAAAGATATAGATGTTTTCATAAATTGGATTTAGGATTTGTGAGTTTTGTTCAGTTTCTTCAGAAAAGAATTACTATGATATTGTTACCTGAGAGCATATAGATGATATTGGACAGGCACAAAAGACTTTTTGGACATGGTTGCAAATGCTTTTTTTTTTCAAGTAAAGTTCTCAAATGTTTTAACTGCTAAGAGAAATGCAAACCAAGGCTTCAAAAACCTACCTAGATGTCTTTAGCTTTAAAAGTTAAAAAATAATATGCTGGGGGCTGGAGAGATGGCTCAGAGGTAAAGAGCACTGCTTGCTCTTCCAGAGGTCCTGAGTTCAATTCCCAGCAACCACATGGTGGCTCACAACCATTTGTAATAAGATCTGGTGTCCTCTTCTGTACTGCAGGATACATGCAGGAAGAACCCTGTACACATAATGAATAAAAATTTAAAAAAAATAAATAATATGCTGCAAAGAATATTGGAGTCTTCAGAGCATGCTAGTCAGAACGTAAAGCAGTCAGTTTATCAAAGGGCTAAGCAGTATTATCTGCAGACCTAATAACTCCACCCTGCATTCATTCACAAACTCCAACAAGAATATATGAATCAACATCACTCAAAATTGTCAAAAGTGAAAGTAAATGGTATGTCCTATTGATGAATAAATAGAAAAAAACGTTTCTAATAGACTACTGTTTAATAATAAAATAATAATTCAGTATGCAGGCTGATACAACAGAGATGAACACTGAGGTCATTATGCTAGGTGAAAGAAGCCAACCACAAAGAACTGCACATGTTATAATTCCATTTATATAAAGTGTCCAGAATAAGCAAAACTATGGTGACAGAAAGCAGATTAGTGGTTTCTTAAGCTTGGGGAGTTGAAGAGGTTGGTGAGCATTGGAGGTAGAAAAGTATGGTTAATAGGTACTGGGGTTCCCTCAAGAAATGTTGTTGTTTTAAAATTAGATTGTTTTGCTGTTCACCCAACTTTTGAACCTTGTACTTCATTTAAGTGATTTGTATCATGGATTTAAGTAAAGCTAATAAAAATCCAATACAAATAAGACCAGAAACACACAGAGAAAATGGTCAGTGAATAAAAGGATGGTGGAAAATATCTTTTAGGACACAAAAAGATGCCCAGCATTGCTTACTACAAAAGAAATAGAATCTACAAGAACTATTTTCACCTGTTTTCACCGAGTGCTGGAACAGATAGATGTTTTAATATGTACATCTAGAATGTTAGCATATTGGGGTGGTTAATCACGTTACTGGCTGCTTGATAATTACATGTTAGATTTAATTGAATATTTATGCAATCATTTTAAAATCCTGACAGTTCTGTGTTGCATTCTGTCACTAAACTGGGACAGAAAATAAAAAAGTTATCTTCATAACAAATAACTTTTTGCTAGTCATTGAAATTATAATTAGAGGGAGCTGAATGCCAACCCAGGCCTAGCTACTGCTTGTCCATTTTGTGAAATACAAACAGTGCAGTCTCATTTTGCAGACAGTTCTTAAACTGGTACTGTCGTTACCTTATAAAGTATACCTTCAAAAATCAATAAATTGATCTTGCTGAACTCTCAAAACAGACTGCTTCCAGTTCAATTTGTTAATGTTATTTGATTATGGAAAGGCAAGATGAAAATAATTATGAGATGTTTTTACAACCCATTTTGAGCAATTTTTCATGTTAGTATTTTATGCTGCATAACAAATAACCATGACGGTAACAGCTTTCATGGTATTCCCAGTAGGTCGCAGTCAGAGTGACAGCCAGCAGGGGTGCTTACCTCAAGCCTAGGCTTGAATGGATGAAGCTCCAGACAGGTTCCAGTTGTAAGCTGAGGTCACTATCTTGTGGCTGGAAGTGAACTCTCCGACGGTCTGGGGTGAACCCGAGAGTGAAGTGCTTCCAGATGAGCAAATGGTAATTTGTTTGATTACACAATGGACCCTAGACCACTGCTTCTGTTAGCAGGCCAGTCTTCTGTGTGCAGCTCATCATCATGGCCAGGTACCATTAATTGGAGGCAAATCGCTGCTTCCTGTAGCACCTAGAGAAATGTATGGTTAATAGAAGGTGATGGTTTAGAGGCAACCCTAGGGATGCCCACCATAAGAGCCATTTTAAATTTCTCAGGATTTTAGGAGGGTTTTTCATACATTGCAAATTTCATGCTAAAGATATCTGCTATAAATCACTCTTTAGGGAGTACAACAATTATAAAAGAGTCAGAATTTAGGAAGTGTCAATCTATTTCCTGGAATGGTACCTTTGATGTTACTGAGCAATTAGCACCAAACTGCATTACTCCCCCCAACAAGGGGTTGAATGAGTTTATAATGATCAGTGGCCTTCTTTATACTTTATAATCAATGTGTGTGTGTGTGTGTGTGTGTGTGTGTGTGTGTGTGTGTGTGATGTGAATGAGTGTGCTTTGAGACAGGGTTTCTCTGTGTAGCTTTTGAGAACTGGAACTCTCTGCAGACCAGGCTTACATCAAACTGACAGAGATCCACCTGCCTCTGCTTACTAAGTACTGGGATTAAAGCCAGACACTACCACTGTCTAGCACAAATAGTATTTTTTTAAGGATGTCAACACCTATTCTTTTGATTATTGAATTCAATAAATATCTCCAAATGAATTTGTATGCTTTCTATCAAAAACAAAAATCAGAGAAGTGGTCTTTGTTCCTTATATTGATGGAATCTTACTAACAGTAACGTCTTCATGTGATTTTATTTGATAGTAAAGAATTATACTTGGGCCTAGGGTACTCATGAAGATTTTGCCTCAGAGAAATAATATGGAATTTCAGATATTAATTATGCTTGCTTAATATGATGTTATTAGAAAATTTTGTTATTTTTTAGTTTACCACCATCACAAACAGAATGGTGATGTTTCTTTATTTCTTTGTTTTTGAGACAGTATTTTAATTCCAACATGTCTCCCTTCCATTTCTTCTCTCCACTGTCTCCATATTCCCCTCCCTGTTTTCTTTCAAATTCGTGATCTCTTTATTTCATTATTTGTTATTGCATACATAGATGTATTTGTATATGCATATATTCCTACACACAACCTGTTGAGTCTCTATTATGGTGTTTTCATATATGTTTTCAGGGTATTTGGTTGAGTGGAAAATGGTCAGGATGGGATTTTACTTTGAAAACCTAGAAGAAATTGAGAAATTGAGGAAAAAGCTGAGTATACAGAAACCCTTAGATATTGTCTGTGTTTATAAACTGAGCCACTGAGTGACCTGCAAATGTGTCAAAAAGAAAAAAGAAAGTGGTTAAATGGATCAAAAAGATTCTGCTACAATTGTACTCTGTCTACTTCATAGTTCTGCATTTGTTAAACGAGGATAGATTTAGACAGTCTAACTCCGAAATGCTCAGAAAGTTTGATAAATATAAAATTTAAAAAAAAAAGGAAATTAGCATCAACTACTCTCTTATTTAGGGTTACTATTGCTGTGATGAGAAAACATGATTAAAGAAACTTGAGGAGGAAAGGATTTATTTGATTCATACTTCCATGTATTGGTCATTGTCAAAAGAAGGGGACACAAGTAGGGAAGGAACCTGGGGGCAGGAGCTGATACAGAAGCCCTGAAGGGGTGTTGCTTACTGGCTTGCTCTCCATCACCAGCCCAAGGACGACACCACCCCAAATTGTCTGGACCCTCTCCCATCAATCACTAATTAAGTAAACACCCTAAATCTCAATCATATGTAGGCACCTTCTCAATTGAGGTTCGCATCTTTTAGATATCTATAGCTTGTGCCAAGTTAACATAAGACTAGCCAACAGAACTACTTTGAGAATTATTGGGATTATTTAATGAAACTGTAATTTACACATGTATGGAAACCAAAAGCTAAATGGCTTCCTTACTTGGGCAAGCAAATTTAGTTTCTAGCTAAATAAGAACGCAAAACCAAAAAGGCAGAGGTGTGAAAGATGGTATAAACTCAGAGCTTGTGTGTATCCAGAAGCAGCTATTCAAGCACTGTGTCACAGCACGGTAATATTCAGAGGTAAGATCATTCAGTGGAATAGAATAAGATAATGCTGGATTACCCTACCTAACACTGTAAAAAATAATATTACTCATTAAAATAACAAATGAACTAGAGTATTTGTAGACCATTAAGATAAACTAAGCATGTGTGTATTACTTGATTCATAAGCATATTTTACTCTGAACTTAATTAACATCAATAATGCGTCATAAACAAAATAAAATGAATCTGAGAGACTGGGAAAACATCTAACACTAAATGAGAGAACAAAACTACAGTAAAAAATACATTAGTAGCAAAATGACTTCTGAAAGGTAAGCAAATTAGTGGAAATAGTTTTTCAAAAAAAAAAATTAAAACTGAAAACGAGCCATGCTAATGGCCAATGAATTAGAGAAAGTAGCTAAAACCCCAGTACTCATTAGATAGACTTGAAAGTAAACTACTTTAGTACTAGTTTGAAAATAAATTAAAATTGTGAGTAACTACTGATAGTCCAGATGAAGTAGAAGATAATATTTCTTGGATCATTTATGGAAATAAATTCAATATTTATACAAAGTGTCCTTTCAATTTGTATCCAATGAAAAAATACCTTAGCTGCAATAACATGGAATTGTAAACACCTGAACTTTAAAATACTAAAAGAAGTTTATTATAAAATTTTTTGCAGTTCCAAATATTAGAAATGTTCCAAATAGTTCAAATGCCTACATACAGTATGGTTTGGGAGATTCAAGGATTGGTGGATAGAAGCATTTTGGAGGTGTTGGTGTTTTCTTTGTTTCATACCAAGTAACTCAGAAATATTTCTAGAAAGTGTGTTTGGGGACTAAAAGAGATGTGAAATTGGTGAACTTCTTTTTAATTTTTACTTATAAAGTTTTCTTATAATAAAAGTCTGGAAAAACATTTGGAAAGACCCACAAATGACTGATATATTACAAAAAGGTTCAGAACTAGGCTCCAAGAAGTGTTTAAAATTGCAAAATGGAATATATTCCTAAAAGAGATGAGAACATTAAGTGATATACATGTCTTTTTTTCCCTAAAAAACTACCAAAAAAGCAAAACTTTAAAGTTATTATTGGTGTTTAATAAAAGTTACGGGATAATACTGTTTTTTTTTTTTTAATGTTCTCATTGTGGATATGAAGGGGTAATGGAAATGGCGATTGTAAGGAAGCAAGAGTGATATTTGTAGGTGTGATTTAGAACAACCCGTGGAATCTATGTGTTAGGAGGTATCCTCACACATTTTGTTCGGCATTTCTCTGCACACCTGAAAACTCTCTTGTTTGCAATACTTTTATTTTCCGTTCAGACTTTCTTCCTCTTCTGCTAGAAGCCTTCTCTTCTCCAAGACTACAGATACCAGATCGGCAGGGAGCTGGTAGCTATATAAGTTTCCATAGAATATTTTATTTTTATTTTATACCTCAGTTTACACCTCTGAGACCAAAATGCCCGTGGATGAGAGGGTTTTCTTTCTTTTATGAATTATTAATGGCCTTTTCCGAAAAGCCTGGCAGCACTCAGAATGAAATGCACTCATGTAGACACATCTATTTTCCTTTTGTTCTCCATTCACAATTAACATCCTTAAAGGCCAAAGGGACAATTCTTGTCTTAACATAACAATTACAGCAAGCAAGCAAGGTGGAATTTTCAAGAAAGCAACAACTTATGAAACAAACACTGACACATCCAATGCCTACACTGTTTTATTCTGTCTCAGGAGGTCATTAATATTTTATAGAAATAAGCAATCAGCATATATAAGAAGTAATTATTAGACAATACATTATTTTACTTCATAGTGAAAATTAAGGATTTTTTTTCTTATCTAAAATATTGAGTTGAATTCTAAAACAGCATTTTACCAGTTTTGTTTTGCTTCGGTAATAGATTGTTCTGTTTAGAAGTTTGTTTCTTTTTCTTTTTTTTTTTTTAAGCTTAAAACCAAGTCAGCCTCCAGAATAAAAGCAGCCACAACTTCTAATTTATTTTAAGGCTGAGTATTGTTATCCAGATTTACTATCAAAGTAATTAATGGTAACAACTGTGCATAATGTTCAGCTAATAAATGCTGTGCCCTGCAAGTCACAGAGGAGGGAGCCTAGCATGTACCAAGGTTGGAGGAGGCAGACAAATGACAACCAAATTGGGAAAATTTACTGCCGCACTTGTGTGTAGCACCCCACACATCAATCCAGCCCCCTCACTACTGCGGAATCAAAGAAATTGCTGGCGCTGGTTTGCAAGTGCTTTCTTTTTTATTGTATCAAGCTTACTCTTACCTGAAATATAAGTATAATCAAAGAAAGTTTATCATATGTGTCAGGAGGTTTGGTTTAACTGAAAGGTACAGATCTATACCTTTAAAACACATATTTCACACAGACTTTTCAACCCTGTTGGCTTTATTAAAACTTAAAAGTCATGAATTGCAAAACCTTTCAGGTTGCTGCCATGCAAACCTGTGAGGGGGTCTTCATGAGTTCTTTTGTGTTCTTTTGAGTTCTTCATGAGCCTTTTGAGTTCTAGGGGTGCTGTGAGATGCAACTGGGGACTCCTTTGTAGAGGACTGCAAGGGAATATTTGTCTCTCACACAAATGTATACACAAATATATACCCACACTGTTCTACCATGTTCTATAACTCTTAATGCACAACATAAAATAATCTTCAATTCCCTAAGACCATAAAACTATCAACTATGATTTGGCTAAAATAAAGCCTTGTGGTGCCTCAACAAGTGTTCAGAATTTACCGTATTGTAAAAATTAAGTCACTGTTAGTGTCCTTCAGATTTTCTCAGATACCCTTAGACACATATCGACTAACCCAAAAATAATCACTGCTCCCTCACTCTATTATATATGACTTCATGATGCCATCTTTTCCTTTGTGTTGCAAGTACTAGTCTGCCATGAGATCATGAGGAGGGAAAGGCTTCCTACAGTAATCAGCATGCCATTTCCTAGCACCATCCACATGAAAGTCAATCAACAAAACTGTACTTTTTGGAGTTGATATCTGAGTGCACAGGAAGAAAATAATGGTAGCAAACACTGTCTGCTTCTCACCATTTGCTTATTAACAAAATTCCCAAATACAGGGAGCACCCACTTCTCAGTGTTTCTTAAAATGGCATCATTGAGTGATCAACCTCAAAACTTTCCATAGCGGTTTGTCTTTTAATCATAAGAACACCTTTAATAAGTTTAAGTTGTTTGTACTATTTGGTATCATTCCTCAAGTGTAGCTTTAAGCAAAATGAACACAAATTCAAAAGAATTTCTGTAAAATCCTCTATACCAAGTAGTCTCAGTCTTTATCTGAAAGCATGGCATATTCATTGAACACATCTCTGTGTTTAAAAGCATTTATTTATTTATTTATTTATTTATTTATGGTGGTATGTGTAGGGATGTATTCGCCAGAGGTTGTGGACATCAGAGAAAAACTTGCAGGTGTCTGTTTTCTCCTTTAACCTTGTGAATCCTAGGAAGTGAATTCAGGACCTCAACTGGTGGCAAGTCCCTTCTCCTACTGAGCCATCTCTCCATCTACAAATCACAGTTTTTCTTTCATGAGACATTACCTCACTTTCCCAGTCATCCTGAAGCCAAACATATACACGCTGAAACTGCTTTACAAATGACGGCTGGAGCCTTTCCTTGAGGTCACTGAGGCAGTGATTCATGACGTACACTTCGAGCATCTGAAAGCACAGTGACTGTTCCGGGACTTATTTTAGTCATCATTTACTTCCACCTCCTTCAAAATAACCTTAAATTTATATATGTATTTTTTACGACCAAAACTTTGAATTTAATAAAGCCGTAGGTTTAGTATATATGTTGAAGAATTAATGAGAAATATTTTGTAGTTAATGCCAATGTAGCTCTGCGAAGAATCTGTGTTGTGTCCTTGAATAAGCTACGAGCAAGAGGGAGATGAAGAAACATGCATACATTCTTAATATTGTGTCTTTTCATTTGATGTAAACATTAGTTTTCTAAGCCCTGACTGCAAGGTAAAGGCTGGCTGGCCTGGAGATGTACATTAAATACATTGCTTTAAAAGGTTTCTGGGAATAAGACAAATGAGAATAAAGTTTAAAATATGTTCACAAGACAGTTCAGCAGTTAAGTATAGAGACCTCTGATAAACAAAAAATGTAACAGTCAAAATTTACTTGCTGAGAGTTTCCAATATTGTGTTTTTTTAATGATCAGATTGTCTTCTACTGTTTTAATTGCATCAATCATAAAATATCCAGGAATGAACATATTTTATTAAAAATGCACTTTAAAAAGTAACAGTATAATAAAAATGGCAATCAAATGAACGAGAGAAAACCCAGACTATACAGAGTAGAAGGAATATTCAAATACCACATTATACTTTCAGAGAGCTTAAATACAAAACTGAAGTCAAAGGTCATGAGTAACTTTCCGCAGCTTGATGTACGAGTTATTTACATATATGCTTTAATTTTCTTTCTGCTGCAGTGATCAAATACTCTGACTAAAGCAACTTGGGGAAGGGGTGAGTTTCTTGAATTTATAGGCTACTTATAATATAATGTGTAATATATATGTAACATATATATATATATATGGAATTTGCTCTTCTACACTGACAAAGAACTCACAGCCAAGGTAGATCAGTAGAAATCATGAGGAAATACTGCTAGCTGGCTCACTCACTGACTTATGTTTAAGAAGTTTTTTATATGACCTTCTGCCCAGGGACTGGTGATGCCCACAAAGGACTCAGCCTTCTTACATCAATTAACAATCAAAGCAATCTACCATTGATGCTAAAAGGCCAATCTTATCTGAGTATTTCTTCATCTGAGGTTCTTTTCTCACTTGACTCTTGGCTTCTGTCTAGTTGAAAGCCAAAGATAACTAGAACAATGAACTTTACAAGCAAAGTAATGAATGATTGAGCAATTTCTCTCTAATATACTGATAAACATGTGATCTTAATGTCCTTGAGTGGGAAAAATGTTATACATGTATTTAGCTGGAAATTCTAGAAGAATTAAAGGACTATTTTCTCTGGTTTATCCACTATACTAATATGACTGTAAGGATTTAAAAATGCATTCTGACCTAAGAATGATGCAAGCCACAAATGAAAGGTAGTCACGGTTATTGTTTCTGGGTGCTATTGTTGTCTTGAACATGCTCTCCCCTGTTGCATGAGAAGGGTGGCCTTTTGTTTGTCCCAGCCGCCCAGTTACCTTACACCTGAAATAATCACACAGAAACTGTATTAATTAAATCACTGCCTGGCTCGTTATCTCTAGCCTCTTATTGGCTAACTTTCACATCTTGATTTAACCCATTTTTATTAATCTGTATATCACCATGAGGTCATGGCTTACAGGGAAAGTTTAAGCATGTCTGATTCTGGCAGCTCCATGGCAGTTCTCTCACTCTGCTCACTTTCTCCCAGAATTCAGTTCTGTCTTCTCCACCTACCTAAGTTCTTTCCTAACACCTAGGCCAAGGCAGTTTCTTTATTCATTATCCAAAGAAAACAACACACAAACAGAAGGAACTCCTACATCACTCCACTTCATGCCTCCTTTCTTCAAGCTATTTTCTTTGTTAAAAAGATAACCAAAGCTTTCTCATGTTGGTATTCATATTCTACACAATCTGTCAGAAGGGAGTTATGGAAACTAATGGGAATTTTAAAGATGGAAATAACATTGAATAATGACCATAATTTGAACAGATAGCATTTACTAAAGTCTAGCAGTCTAGCAGTGGAGATGGTGTTGACCTTCAATTATCCTTTGTCTATGGTTAAGTATGGAGTTAAGTTTCTCAAGTCACAGAATCTGTAAAAGGAACGAACTCTTTTAGGAAAGAAGGAAGGCTGGACACCAAAAATTAACTTTGACTGTTGATAAAAGATGGTCCATTAAACCTACCATTCTTCAGAGAATAAAACATTTCAAATATATGTTACCATATAGTTCCTTAAAAATGTTAGTTCAAAGCCGGGCGGTGGTGGTGCACACCTTTAATCCCAGCACTCGGGAGGCAGGCAGAGGCAGGCAGATCTCTGTGAGTTCAAGGCCAGCCTGGTCTACAAGAGCTAGTTCCAGGACAGGAACCAAAAGCTACGGAGAAACCCTGTCTCAAAAAATTCAAAAAAAAAAAAAAAAAAAAAAAGGCTAGCTCAATAGCCAAATGATGGGGAGATAATAAAAGGGCTTTATAAGAATTAGTAAAATGATCGAGTAGAAAAAATGTATTCTAAAAAGAAAAATAAAATGGATATGAAAGTCTGGCATGTTTGTACTTGTAGCAATTTCATACCATCTTGTAGAATAAAATAACTGATTGTTGAAGCCTGCTGATAAGCTCTGTAGCATGGTGTGAGAGACAGAAGGAAGAAAACCTGTGACGGCATGGTAGAAGTGGCTTTACTAAAAGAACTATTTGGTGAGAATTTTAAAGAGCCTAGAAGATGTCCTTCTAAATTCCTCTCTAAAGCTCAGAAAAAGTAAATTCAAATCCTGGAAGGTTTTGCCTGCTGTCTTTCTTTCCTATGTTGAGTCTGATATAGCACAAGACAAGATTAACAAGAAGTCAGATTCATTCAGTTGGCTACTCATGTGACGTCCTTGGTGCTCTATTCCGGTTTCTAGTGTCTGGGTGACATTTGATGCACCTTTGCTTTGTGGCTGGATATTTAACAGTCGTAATTGTCCTACCTGAGCTAATTAGGCAACTGGAGCATGTTTACCACACTTATCAACATCCTGTCCAGCAGAATCTCTCAAAACTAGTTAACAAGGGGAGGAGTATAGAACAATTGCCTAATTGTGTATACAGTAGCTCTTAAAATTAACCAGTGGTTTCAGTTAGCATAGCTGAGATGAGCATTGTTCACTTCACTGTTGTGTAGTGGCCTTCTGCAATCACTTTCCTGGAATTGGTTTTCTATAAACAGATTGAGATTTACCAGGTTATGGAGAAAATTATGCAGGCTGGGGTTTAATTTGAACTTGAAAAGAACCACAGAAAAAATTAATGTGACATTTTCCTTTGTTTTCAGATGACTTTAAGGATGCATAGAGAAAACTGGATATTATGACTTTATATCATAAATTTCTTGAGGGAATATATGAGAATGTTAACAAAATGCCAAATATTATACATATAATTTCCTAGTGACAGAAACCACTTTCTTTGCAGGCATTAATAAGTCAGGCTATTATCTTATATGGTAGGACCATAATGTAAAATAGACTTTTAACAGAGCATAAATATTTTCAATGTTTGGAGCCTATCACTGAATAAGTAAAGGAGATAGACCTAACTGCTTTGCAATTGGATTTATGGCTCACTCCACAGAAGGGAACACGCTCCTGGCACATTAAGTCTTTCCAAAATTTCATCGTTTTGGAGCTCATAGTCTCTTTAAGTGAAACTACAATGATTATTCTGAAAAATGGACATACTAAAAACTGCCTCCTCCATTCATGTCCCTGTGCCATAGATTGGTGCTGTTCTCAGACACCATCACAAAAATTTCACACAACTAATCAACATTCAGAGAGTGTCAGGAAAGTGCTCATTCACAAATAAGACAGTAATATCTATAACATGGTCTCTCTCCTGCAAGGTCCAGGTACCATCAATGGGGAGCAGACAGAAAGTTTTTAGAACCACAGGTCAGAGGGGACCAGAGCATAACAATATTTTGACTGGGATACATAGATCTACTTGCATTATTTACATCACTCTGTCATGTGAGCTCATACATAGCAGCTGTGCTTGCCTACCAGGACTGGCAAAAGATAAAGCTGGTTCGTTAACTTCTAGCATGGAGTGGGGGAAGGTTCACAAGACCCAGTTTCTAACTGAGAAACTATGGATCATTGATGGCTTTTGGGAAAGGAAGAGTCAACGTTCTTTAAGTATACAGTTGCTGGTAGGACAGTTACAACTCCAGTGGATGACCCCATACACAAGAATATACTGGTAACACAAATTGTATGCCAAGAAGAAGTGGATCTTGGAGGAGTCATAAAAAGGTATTGTGGGGTAAATATGATCAAAACATACTTTAAGGTCAACATTTAAAAAAGGGTTATATTAAAAAAATAAAGATACAAAAGATGACACTGAGGCCCTGTGGTCGGAGTGGACTTTTACTTAAATAAAGTAAAATAAATTCACTACTTTTTTTTGCCTGTTTTTCTACATTTCTGTAAAATGTAGCAAGAAAAACAAGGAGAGAAATGATTAAATCTTAACTATATCTAATGAACTACAAATTGTATTTTTAAGAAATTGAGTGCAGAATATTGTCAACACTTACAACTAAATAGGTCATATTTTCATAACATTTTTTTTTCTGAACTCACATGCGGCATTAATCTTGATCTACTGAACAAAGCCTTCCAGCCTGGCTATAGTAAGGAGACATGGGCAAGCCTCCAATGCACTCAAGAGTGAGATAAAAATATAATTAAAACATTGTTTTTGAGTCAACATAGATTACTTGTATCGGTTCTTTTATTCTGCCACATAGTCCAAAAGAAAGTCTGTATGTAAGCCATGTTGTAAACCTTTTACTAACTCCTGGAGAAACAAAAGGGATCAGGATGGTAGAGGTGGGGAAGGGACAGAGTGAGAGAATAAAGAAAGAGATATTTTGGAGACATTATGGGGTTAGGAGAAGCTTGGTGCCAGGGAAAGCCCCAGGAACCCACAAGGATGACCCCAGCTAAGACTCTTAGCAATAGTGGAGAGGGTGCCTGAATTGGCCTTTCCCTATAATCAGATTGGTGTTTACCCTAATTGTCACCATAGAGCCTTAATCCAGTAACTGATGAAAGCAGATGTAGGGATCCACAGTTAAGCACTGGGCTGAGTTCTGGGAATTCAGTTCAAGAGAGGATGGAGGGATTACTTGAGAAAGTCAGGGTCAAGACCATGACGGGAGACCAACAAAGACAGCACACCTGAATTTTACAGACTGTGGAAGACACTGGGACACCCGCATGGAACCCACCTAGGCCCTCTGCATCTGGGGTGACAGCTGTGTAAAGACACTTGGCCTTTTGTGTATCTCCTGGCACTGGGACCAGGACTCTTCCCTGGTGCGTTATTTGGTTCTTTAGAGCCCATTCCCTACGGTGCGATGGCGTGCTCAGTTTGAAGCAGAGGTGGAAACTTTGGTAGTGCCTCAACTTGACATGCCATGCTTTGTGGATTCCTAAAGGAGACCCTACCCCAATCTGAATGAAGATGGGGTGGGGGAGTGAATGGGGGTTAGGAGGGAGGTAGGGGAGGGAATTGGAGGAAGGAATGGAGGGGAAACTGAGGTTCATATGTAAAATAAAATAAAGACAAAAGTTTTATGGAAACGTTTAAGTAAGAGAGTGACAGGAAAATAAAAAATGTAACTATTGCATTCTTACCTGGATCTTATGAATAATGAAGAGAATGATAGTATTATAAATACCCTGCTATGTTTTTAAGTATTTCCTGCAAATATGGAAGAAGGATTTAAATAACCAATCTTTGCGATGATCTAGAATAATTTTTCTTTTATGATTCTGTCAGAATTCATTAAAATTCTCTTTTACTTGCTTTATTTTCTCCCTAAAAAGTAGTCCATGCTTCCTGTGCATATTACAACTACATACTTATTGACTTAACAGCGGAAATATGGAGAATGATTTGCTCACTATTTATAGTAACCTTCTGTCCTATATCCTTCCTAATGAATAAACATAATGTAACAATGAATTTTGGAATGTGTATTCTGGAGTCAAATGATACTAGCTTGATTTAAAATTCTTCTCATTATTTGTTATGTAATTTAATGTGAATGTCCTTCTCAAGCTTCCATTTCATCACACTCCAAATTAGAATAACAAAATCATAACCATAGGGTTTTATTTTCCGAAACACTGCTTCATGGAGTAGCCCTTGTTTCGTTGTGTTTAGAAACCAAATATCAGCTGTTCCTTTGTTTTTGTATTCTTATTGTATCATTATTTGGGGTTAGAGTTAATATGGAACTCCCAAGTCTAACCCAGCAGTGTTCTGCATCCTAGAAAATAAATGCAAAACCAGCTGCGAATAAAGACCTGAGACGCAGAGCTTTTTAGATGTGTTTTATAATGCATTAAGGAACAGCTACATAAGATAAGCAGGGCATTTTATTAGTCTTCAACTCTTGTGCACAAATCATGCCCTTCAGAAAGAGTTCAAAAACCAAGACTTGTTTCTATTTATTACCTCTGTGATAAAGCAATCTTTTCAACATCCTTAAGCAGGCTTACCTAGCCTCTGTGGCATGTTCTTTTAATTACTGAATCTCAGGAACAGCACTTCTCTCTGGACTGGCTTCAGAGCCGCCAGTGAACTGAGGCAAATGTGCATGGTGGGGAGCTCAATTTCCTTTGGCTAGCCAGCCCTACAGATGTCCTGATCCACTTCTTTCTTTTGAATCTCCTTGGAGCTGGGGATATTCCTTTAATGAAAAATAAATTATTTCAAAAGTACCATGAGGACCTGTGACTGAAATTTGAAACATCTCATCAATTTTTGAGGCTGAGGATATGTTGAAAAAAAACTCTTAAATTGAAATTAAAGGTCTGTATAAGGCTATGGCATAAGATGTTTTAAAACTCATTTGTGTTTTAACTTTTTTTAACTGTAGTTTTTAGTGTATACATTTGGAACTTCTATTGATTAAGTATTGTACTAGGAATTTTAACTTTTTGATGCCTTCATGAATAAAATTGTTTTATTGTCATTTATGGAACCCCAAAACAACACAGAACTTTAAATTTCAGAATAAAAAGATAGTTCATGGCTCAGATTTTAGCTACTAAAATAGTTATTAATTCCTTACTGTTATTCATTTAATACTTATATCAATTCATTTCTCAAATGATACCTTCTTTCCAGCACCTATAGCCGTACTATTTACTCTTATTTTGGCCAAAGTTCTGGTTTATCTCCCCTCCACATATAAGGGTCCTCAAATCTCTCACATCATATTTTGTTACCACCTTAAACTTGGACAGACACTTCTACCAGGCCCTTTCATTGTTTTGCTGTTTCATTCCACTCTAGTTCCTATAATAATGTGACTTAAAATTTATGTAAAATATATAATTAATCCTGTTAATTTCTATATTCTCTATAATCTGCCCTTTAGAAATCAAAGTATTTCAAAATAATCCAGTTAAAAATGGGGTGCAGAGCTAAACAGAGAATTCTCAGTGGAAAAATCTCAAATGGCTGAAAGACATTTAAGAAACTGCTCACCATCCTTAATCATCAGGAAAATGTAAATCAAAACGACTCTGAGATACCATCTTACACTGCCAGTATGGCTAAGATCAAAAGTACTCAAGACAGCTAATGCTGGAGAGGATATGAAATCAGGGGATCACTCCTCTACTGCTGAGAGGGTGTAATCTTGTATAGTCACTTTGAAAATTAGGATGGTGGCTTCTCCAAAAATTGGGAATTAATCTACCTCAAGATCCAATGATACCACTCCTGAGAATATACCCAAAGGATAACCCATTCCACAAGGACACTTGCTCAATAATTTTCATAACAGCATCATTTGTAACAGTAAAACTTGAAAACAACCTAGATGCCCCTCAACTGAAGAATGTATAAAGAAAATGTGGTACATTTACACAATGGAGTATCACTAAGCTGTATAAAACCATGACACCCTGAAATCTGCAGACGGATGGAATGAGAACAAAGCATTCTGAGTGAGGTAACCCAGACTTAAAAGACAAACATGGTATGTACTCGCTTATAAGTGGATATTAGATGTAAAAGAAAGGGTAACCAGAGTATTATCCACAGATCCAGAGAAGCTAGGAAACAAGGAAAAACCTAAGAGTGACACATGGATCACTCAGAGAAGGGGAACTAGGTAACATCTCCTGGGTAAAGGGGTGGTACATAGGAGGCGATGGAAAATAGTAACATGAGGGAATGGGATGATTGAGTGGGAGTGAGGACAGAGATGGAATGTGGGAACAATAAAAGAGAGAGCCACTATTTGGTTATGGAGATTCTTGGTGCTAGGAAAATACCCAAGAATCCATAACAATGACCCCAGCTAAGACTCCTAGCAATAGTGGAGAGGGAGCCTGAACTGTCCTTTCCCTGGAATCAGATTGATGAATGCCTCAACTATCATCATAGAGCCTTTATCCAGTAACAGATGAAACCAGATGCAGAGATCCACATCAGGCACCATGCCAAGCTCCTAGAATCCAATCGAAGAAAGGGAGGAGAGAATATATGAGCAAGGGAGGTCAAGATCATGATGGAGAAATATGCAAAGACAGCTGACCAAGTTCGTGGTACTCATGAAAATCTAGACTGAGAACTATAGAGTCTCCATGGAATCGAACTAAGCCCTCCACATGTGGGAGAGAGTGGTGTAACTTGGACTATCTGTGAGGCACCTGGTAGTAAGACCAGGATTTATCCTTGAGCTAGCATGTTGGAGCTTATTTTCTATGGTAGGTTGACATGCCAAAACTTAATGCAAGGGGAAGGGCTTGGTATTGCCCCACAATGCATCAGACTTTGTTGACTTCCCATGGGAGCACTTACCCAATGGAAGGAGTGGATGAGGGGTGGGTGGGCTGGTGGGGGTAGACTGGGGCAGAATGAGGGGTGTAGGGGAAAACTATGGAAGAAATGTAAATTGAAATTTAAAAAGTAAATTAAAATTTAAAAAATAGAAACAAAAGTATTTTTTCTGCAATTATTCATTTTGAATTAACACAATTGTATACTGTGCCTGGTAAAGTAGATACTTTATTTATTACATGATGATGAGAATAAAAAAATAAACAAAATTTTAATATCATAATTTTTTATCTTTCAGTACATATACATTTCTATGGACAAAAATAATAGGTGTTAATGATGTAGCTCACTGAAATCAAGTTCAAGAGCCCAGATACAATACCCTGTAACCCCATGAATAAAGACAGATTTTTCTACTTAATTTTGAAGTCATAATGATTTGATATAGTACCTAAACCAGGAAACTACTCAATAAATCTTGCAATCAAGTCTAACCAAGTGCTGCAAAAGAGTCTTTGTACTGGAAATTAGCACTAACATTATTATCAGAGTTATAATTGTCACTTCTTTAAGCAAACCATTGTTAGAAGGGAAACATGTCACTAGTCTGTGAAAAGTTCTGGATAGAATTTTTTTGCTTTAAATAAGAATATTTAAATAATCTATTCTGATTCAGTTTTTAAACCTTAGATTACATTAATATCTCATAATATTCCATCGATTTAAGCTAAACTGAAAATGTTTACTACTTAATTATATATAAAAATGTCATCCTGACCTTTCTTTTTGTAATCTGAAAATAAAAACTATCCAAAGGTGTATTTGAAGACAACTACTTTTAAACTAGAAAGATGATGAGTTGTTTTTCTTCTACAGCATAAACATATATTACAATTCAATTTCTCATAGGGATACACTTCAATTTAAAACTAAAATTTTCCCAGTGTATAACTGATCTCAGATAGCGAATTTAAAAACTTACATCAGATAATTATAAGTCCATAATATATTTTCAGAAAACTGCAGGAGCTAATTAAATGTATTGCTTCATCTCAAGGGCTAGTTCAGAGAATGGTGAGAAATGAATATTCTAGATGAGATCTATAAGTAACCCTGGTCTTATGCAATGAGGCATAGAAAGAATTGCCTTAGAACACTTGAGGGAAAACAACACTAGCGATTGGTACAATTAAATTCTACTTATTTTACAAAATCCTATTTCTTCTTGTTCTGCCTGATCAACTTTTCTGCCTACCTTTTTTCCCTTAAGACAGAAAAGCTTTCTTTGACAAGAGGCCCAACTGAACAATTTAGCACTACTATTAATAAAGTAAAATAGTAAAATAAATAATTTTCTATAGATGTTATTTCATTGTTGACTGACTTCTTTGAGTGGTCTGATTTCTTTAGTTTTTGTAAAGGTTCCAGAAGTTTATCTCACAGCAATTCTAATCTCAGGCTCTCTCTGATTTTGGTGGAGATAACCAGAGACTCATAGAACATCTTTTCATTTTAATTGTTGATTGATAATTGAGAAAATTGTAAAAGGATAACCCTAAAATGAGGCCACTTTAGGATCAGAGCAAAACATTATTCTCTTAGTGGCATGAGTAAGGAAACGAGTTTTAAACAATGAGAGTTCATGATAAATATTTCTAGACTTTGCTCTTATATACTTGCATAATTAAAGCAAAATCTTCACAAAAAAACTAAAGAAAAAAGTTAAATAAATATCAACCACGTACTATGATTACTCTGGACTCACAGCCTGTCTCCTGTGTTCTGCATTGAGCTACTGGGTCTACAGCTTGCTGATCTATTTCTGCTGTGTTCACCTGACTGCTGACTCTCCACCATGCAGAATAAGAATAGCACTTGACATGAGAAGAGAAAGAGGGAGGTGTTCTTTCCTCTTAGCTTCCTGTTCCCGCCTTTGCTACCCAGCTGCTCACAGTGTCACCACAGTGACACTTTTTCATCTGATAGTGACATTTCATTTCAGTAGCAGCAGTGACTTATCCCAGTTTGCACTTTTCCCCACACTTTTTAGAACCAAGCTCATGCCACTGCATCAGAGACACTACTCTCTGAGTGAGCAGTTTCTCCCCCTCAGACTCCTGGGATTCTGCTTTGCAGATTTCCCTTTATACTAATTTCAGAACGTTATTAGTCTGAACCTTCAGGAGGACCATCTTGTAATTAGCATCAATTCGTACATTAGTTTTTCCCTTATACATCCTCAAACCTCTCATAAGTGGTTTCATATCTTTATATGGAATATTTTGAGATACGCACAATCCACTAACAAGGACAGCAAGAAACAAGCAGCCTCAGGGCTTCTATGTCCTTGGCAGATCCTGAAGGGCTCATATGTCATCATTACAGATTAATAAATGATTGCTTAAATCCTATTGTGCACACATTTTGTTTATTGACACACGAAATCAATGTATGAATATTAATGAATTTTTCAGATGTACTTCAATTTCTAGGGGTCGTTACAAATGAAAGCAAAGTCGTATATAAAACTGTACTTCGGGGGAGAAAGTAGCCTGATCTTGGTCTTCTAATGTTTTCTAGGTCATCAGCAGGAGACTTTCCCCATTCTTTTAGGCAGTCTCACTGGACATGAATAATATTTTATTTATTTGGAAATAACCTATTTATCTCTTTTACCATTAAATATGCTGCCATATGCCTTAATGATACAGTTCTAAGAAATCTCTGGACTTCAATCTCAGAAATGTGTGTTTTCTCATAAATTACCTCCCTTAAAGCTAACATCTAAAAGCTGTTTTCTGTTCACACTTTCCTGATCTACCTCAAATTTCACTGCCAACTTCATAAAGGGAGTTCCATGACTGAAATTTGTACTTATCACATTTCCTGTAACACAATACCAAGCCTGTTTCATGTTTTGTGCAAAGGCAGAATGACTAAATGAACAGGTAATTTTTGTCACAACCAATAAATTCCATATCCATACAAACTCCCTACTCTGAACTTTAATTCTCTTGCTCCCCTACTCCCATACTTAAATTATAGTACAGACATTAACCTTGTTTGTACCTATTTGTTTAAGTCACGTTTTACAGTGGCTGGATCTACTTTACACATATAAACCTTGGGGTCATGACAGTGATGACGTTGTGCTTGATTTAATTTAGTATAAGAACATTCTGCTGTATTCTAATTGTTTGGAAAATTGATAACCTTCTTACATATTGTACATGATAATCCTGTATTAATTAAAAATCTGAGAAGAATTGTACCTTTGCTATGTACAAGAAATACCAGAGTTCACATTGTAATTAAATCGATGTAAAATTACTAAACTCAATTAATCTAATTTTAATCTGCCATTTCAATGTTACAAAAGTCTCATATAACTCTTATATTTATAATGCCATTGTTTTAAATGAAACTGCATTATAATTTATTTTACTGTGCATGTTTTCTACATTCCTCACTTAACTTCTTTCATGTATTTTTGATGGAAAAAAAACTTTTAGAAAGAACTAATGATTTTCCTGGACTTTCTGTCTTACATTCAGAACAAGCAGCTGAAGACCTTAGTGCTATGACATTGGTTTAATATGTGAAAAGAAAACTTGCCAAAGAAATCAGGTCAGCACCTAAAACTCTAGTTTAACAGTATCTTTCATTGATTTGGGAGTACTATAACTTCCACTTATTGCCTGGATGCAAAACAAGATGATACATAAAAGTACTTAGAAAATGACAGTATATATCCAAAGCCGATGAAATCTACCTCATATTTAGGTTCAACACTCCCTGAAGTAGCAATAGAGTGTTTCCCATGCTCTCAGCCCCACACAATGACTTCTGTAGGACTACTAACACTTTTGTATTTTGCAACTGCCTCCGATAAAGATAAAATTTTACTGTCTAAATAACTTTCTAGATGACATTAAGATTACTAAGCAATTCTTTTCTATAGCTATAAACAGTACTAAAACTTCCTCCTACAGCCATTCCAGGAAAACACAATTTCTCCTCTCTTTAATAAATTCTCTTTAGGTACTCTTTCTGTGTCTCCTTTACAAGCAAAAATAATCCTCAAATTCAAGAGTTTTCAATACTTTTATCCCAATGACTTTTCTTTTAAACTACTCCACGACTCAAGTCGTTCCATTGACTGTCATTTTTCAGTCAAGAATAATTTCTACATTGCTAAAACTAGTAAGCATTAATAATTATTTACTCTCAAGCAAAGTAATATTGTTAGTTTTCTTCAATGTGCCCCCAGGAAATGCTCATGATTTTCTCTCTGCAGTCTATTATACCACAATTCATCATGTTCCAACATGTTCACCCTGTGAAGCAGGCATGACTTTATCACTGAGCCTCTGATCTTTTACATATTCACCGTTCTTTTGCTACTTCATGCAATATCATTACTAAAAGCATCATTTATAAACTGACAACTCTTTAATGTAACTCTCCTGATATTGTTGTCTCCTGTGGTCAACTGCATATTATGTTTCCACTTAATGACAGAATTTCAGATTTACCATGTTTATCAGAGAGCTTCTGGCGTTACCACTTTCTAGAAAATAGCTCATGGTTTTGTTGTTTATGTTCAACTTTACTTACTCGTTCATTGTCTAATCTACAAATCTATTATTATTATTCCTACCCTGAGAACTAATCCAGAATATATACACTTCTCATTAAGGTGACTTCATCCAAGCACAATCATTCCAAGTACAATCAAAAATATGTACTTTGTTTCTTTGTTTCAAGTCCCTTCTGCTCTATTCTGGTCTCTGAGCAGCAGTTAGGGTAACTTTATAAAATATGGGCACCTATATTGCTAGTCTGCACAAGATACTACCTTTACAGTTGCAGTGGAAGCCGATGTCTTTCTAATTGTGTACAAGCATTATGGGATCTGGGCCAGCATTATTTCTCCAAGCTTATGTTTCTGTTTTCAGTTCTTCAACAGCTCATACCATTTCAAACACGATAGCATCTCTGCTATTCCTTAAAATATCAAGGATTTTCCTGTCTCACTTTTCAGAGAGTCTTCATGGTTCTCTTCTGAAGTTTACTTTGGAAACAAAACTTGTTCTTTTTATATGCTAAAAGTTGTAGCTTCACTACTTGTCAGTCCTCTTGTTTTCTTATGATATCATTACACCTCTTCACATTTGATTAGACACCTGAGAGTGAAATAGAAAATAAGTGTTCGTCAGTCCATTCTCTATAGCATTGTCAAGTGCATTTTCAAGTCCTAGAAGAATGTATGTGCAGATCACAAAAGAAATGCAGCAAATACATGATGATTAGGAATGTGAAATGGGATTATTAAAAACATTAAAGTATGTATAAAATAATGCAAACAAGACTATTTCCCATGACCTTAGTGATTCTCTATTGCAAATAGAAGAGTTTCATATATTATAAGTAATTTTGATCTTATAAAGATAGGCAAATTTTTAAGAAGCTTGGATATGCAAGCAGAGATGGCATTAAGAAATCTTTTAAATAAACTCTCCCATGGTGTACTAAGTTCAGAACTGGATCCTTTCCATTTGATTTAAAAAGCTATTGATAGACTAGTTAGGGAATCATGAGAAGGAAAACTAATGCTATATATACAGGTTAAAGCTTTCCATAGAGTCTGCTCTTCCCTTTAGAAGATAAAGAATTTGCCCTTAGGAAGCAGGTTTCAAGAAAGAGAGTAAGTTTATGTGATGTGTAGGTAAAATTCAATAAACTTTAAAAGGATTACATAGAACTAGTTTTTCATAGTGCTTAGTGCTAAATGTGCACTTACGAATATTTATTGCACTCATTATTTATTTAATTACAGTGATAAAATTCTATAACAAGATCCAGGTCTGCAATAATAATAAATTGAAGAATGTTGATCTTGAAAGGGAAAAGTACAGACAACATAAAACTGTCTCTATTTATTTTGCCAAAAGAGTATTCTGTGAAATTAAAAACCTGAATTGTTGAGTTCATGCTCTCATATTTTCAAAACACTGAAGACAAAATATACAAATAAATTTAACTTTAAATTTATAATTCTACAGTGGTATGCAAATCTGTAGAATTATTTTCATCAGAAGTTTTGATTTAAGTTTTCTAAAAATTCTAAACTGACCTTAAATCTTTACCAATTATGTGACTTTTTTTATAAGGGAGATTATGTATAGAAAATGTGCTTAATTGCTAAGAACTCTAAAATCTTTTAGAGTAGGGAACTCGAGTATAGCCCAGTAAGAGAGCTGAAAAGCATTGAAGCATTGTGATGGCTTCTGTTGTCCCAGTTGAAGTGTCCAGGGTGACTCCAAAACCATTATTGGCTACTTTAAAAGCTAAATGCAATTGCAGTGGTAATGTTTAGATTTTAAAGTGACCACATGACAAAGCACCCAGATATTTCCCACCAAATACTGTTCTATATGTGTCTGAGGGTGTACCTGAAAGAGAAAAACATTTGGATTGAATTGATGGTCTACCCTGAGTAAAGTAGATTGCTTCTATAATATAAGCATCCTCATGCAAGTTGATGAACATCTAATCAAATGTTCTTCAAGTGAATAGCAAGAATGTCTTCAAGTCTGATTATCATGTTATGATATCAACCTTATCTTGCCTTCTCATTCAAATGAAAGTGTCTGTTGTTTTTGGTTTTGTGGGGGATTTGTTTGTTTGTTTGCTTACTTATATTTTGACTTTCAAACATTTTACATGATTGCCAGAGAACACACTCAACACCAGCACTTTTTACTGCTTAGAATTTTCAGAACAATCACCAGCTTTCCAGTTATATATAGTTATATTATATATTAAAATTATTTATATTTTGTATAATTATCATATATTATACTATATATCATATATATATAGCAAATACCCAGATGAAAGAATTCAGTTTACACACACACACACACACACACACACACACACACCATATAAATACGCCACCCATATAAAAAAATGCTTTGTTTTTGTTCCAGATATGTACCAATTAACAAACTTAGATTTCAAGGCACATTGTTCTACACACCTACAGATACTTATATGTTTTCAATAATTTTAGTCTATCAGAACTATAGTGGCATTTCATTTGCTTTTTTTTTAATAAATAGAGCTTGCCTAAGGATCAAAAAAGTAAAACAACCACACTGGTCAGTCTTACAGACCAGGCCATGAGGACACACACCTAAATCACAGTAGCCACACTAGCTTACCATAGATAGCAGGCAGTAGTGGTACACAGCCTTCATCCCAGAACTAGGATTATAAAATGGAAGAAGACAACTCTCGGGCTCAGTCTCATTCTGTAATTCCTGAAGGCAGGAACACAATTTTGGACTTAGGCAGAAGTAAAAGCCAGTAACTGACTGTTTTGCTTTTCTGACCATCAGGGTAAACTCCAACTTCGGTCGGTAAGTTTTTATTATTCATGCTACACAGAACATTTAAAAACTCTCCACAAACTAAAAGGAAAATTGAGCTCAGTTCACAGCAAAATATTTGGCTCCTGTTTCCTAATTCTGAATAAAATTTATCTTACAGTATTAACAAGTGAACAATGAGGTTTTCCTTAATGGTGCACTTGTTATTGGATTTTGGAATGTGATTAGGGCACGACAGGTGAAAAATACTGACAGCTTATTTTTCTGCTTATTTAAAATGAAGCTCCACATTTTCATTATACAATGGACTCTGAAACTTATATAGCTGGATGTCTGTTTCATGATATGATGTTCATAATCTGGTATCTTAGACAACATATTAGATTAAATATAGAATAGTAATGAAAATATAGACCCATCAAAGTGATAGTATGCTTGCCGTGGGGGTAATCATCTTTAATTCCAGCACTAGGGAGAGAGACAGGAGGAACTTCGTGAGTTCATGACAAGTTTGTTTTACAAAGGAATTCCTAGACAGCCATGGCTGCACATTTAGACTTTCTCTAAACAACAATAAAAGTATCATAAAATCATAGAAGACACTCCAAGGAATGGAGATGGCCTGGGATAATGTGGTAAGAATTCCCTGAATTTCCTTTGCAGGGTTGCTTTTATAAATTTAGAAAAAGGGGGAAGGTGCTCCAAGGCTTATTTTATTTAATTTTTTTTTCTTGCTGATTTTTTTTATTAATTAATTAATTTAATTATTAAAGATTTCTGCCTCTTCCCCGCCACCACCTCCCATTCCCTCCCCCTCCCCCAATCAAGTCTTCCTTCCTCCTCAGCCCAAAGAGCAAGCAGGTTTCTCTGCCCTGTGGGAGGTCCAAGGACCACCCACCTCCATCCAGGTCTATTAAGGTGAGCATCCAAACTACCTGGGCTCCCACAAAGCCATTACATGCAATAGGATCAAGAACCCGTTGCCATTGTTCTTCAGTTCTCAGTAGTCCTCATTGTCCATTATGTTCAGCGAGACCGGTTTTGTCCCATGCTTTTTCAGTCCCTGGCCAGCTGACCTTGGTGAGTTCCCGATAGATCATCCCCCTTGCCTCAGTGTGTGGGTGCACCCCTCGACGTCCTGAGTTCCTTGCTCGTGCTCTCTCTCCTTCTGCTCCTCCTTTGGATCGTGAGACTTCAGTCCAGTGCTCCAATGTTGGTCTCTGTCTCTGTCTTCTTTCATCGCCTGATGAAGGTTAATATTCAGGGGGATGCTTATATGTTTTTCTTTGGGTTCACCTTCTTATTTAGCTTCTCTAGAGTCACGAATTATAGTCTCAATGTCCTTTATTTATGGCTAGAAACCAAATATGAGTGAGTACATCCCATGTTCCTCTTTTTGGGTCTGGCTTACCTCACTAAGGATAGTGTTTTCAATTTCCGTCCATTTGTGTGCAAAATTCAAGAAGTCATTGTTTTTTACTGCTGAGTAGTACTCTAATATGTATATATTCCATACTTTCTTCATCCATTCTTCCATTGAAGGACATCTAGGTTGTTTCCAGGTTCTGGCTATTACAAACAATGCTGCTATGAACATAGTTGAGCATATACTTTTGTTGTATGTTTGGGCATCTCTTGGGTATATTCCCAATAGTGGTATTGCTGGGTCAAGAGGTAGGTTGAACCCGACTTTCCTGAGAAACCGCCACACTGCTTTCCAAAGTGGTTGCACAAGTTTGCATTCCCACCAGCAATGGATGAGAGTGCCCCTTTCTCCACAACCTCTCCAGCAGAGGCTATCATTGATGTTTTTGATTTTAGCCATTCTGACCGGTGTAAGATGGTATCTTAAAGTTGTCTTGATTTGCATTTCCCTGATTGCTAAGGAAGTTGAGCATGATCTTAAGTGACTTTTGGCCATTTGAACTTCTTCTGTTGAAAAGTCTCTGTTCAGCTCAGTGCCCCATTTTATAATTGGATTGATTAACCTTTTACGGTCTAATTTCTTGAGTTCTTTGTATATTTTGGATATCAGACCTTTGTCAGTTGCGGGGTTGGTGAAGATCTTCTCCCAGTCAGTGGGTTGCCTTTCTGTCTTAGTGACAGTGTCCTTTGCTTTACAGAAGCTTCTCAGTCTCAGGAGGTCCCATTTATTCAATGATGTCCTTAGTGTTTGTGCTGCTGGGGTTGTACGTAGGAAGTGTTCTCCTGTGCCCATGTGTTGTAGAGTACTTCCCACTTTCTCTTCTATCAGATTCAGTGTGTTTGGACTGATATTGAGGTCTTTAATCCATTTGGACTTGAGTTTTGTGCATGGTGATATATATGGATCTATTTTCATTCTTCTACAGATTGATTTCCAGTTTTGCCAGCACAATTTGTTGAAGATGCTCTCTTTTTTCCATTGTATACTTTTAGCTCCTTTATCGAAAATCAGGTGTTCATAGGTTTGTAGGCTAAAGTCAGGGTCTTCTATTCTATTCCATTGGTCGACTTCTCTGTTTTTATGCCAGTACCAAGCCGTTTTCAGTACTGTAGCTCTGTAATAGAGTTTGAAGTCAGGGATGGTAATGCCTCCAGACAATCCTTTATTGTATAAGATTGTTTTGGCTATCCTGGGTTTTTTGTTTTTCCATATAAAGTTGATTATTGTCTTCTCCAGATCTGTGAAGAATTTTGATGGGATTTTGATGGGGATTGCGTTGAATCTATAGATTGCTTTTGATAGAATTGCCATTTTTACTATGTTGATCCTCCCAATCCAAGAGCAAGGGAGGTCCTTCCATTTTCTGGTGTCCTCTTCAATTTCTTTCTTCAAAGACTTAAAGTTCTTGCCAAATAGATCTTTCACTTCCTTGGTCAGAGTTACCCCAAGGTATTTTATGCTATTTGTGGCTATCGTGAAAGGTGAAGCTTCTCTGATTTCCCTCTCTGCTTCCTTATCCTTAGTGTATAGGAAGGCAACTGATTTTTTGGAGTTGATTTTGTATCCTGCCACATTACCAAAGGTGTTTATCAGCTGTAGGAGTTCTTTGGTAGAGTTTTTGGGGTCGCTTATGTATACTATCATATCATCTGCAAATAATGAAAGCTTAACTTCTTCCTTTCCAATACGGATCCCCTTGATCCCCTTATGTTGTCTTATTGCTATTGCTAGAACTTCAAGCACTATATTGAAGAGGTATGGAGAGAGTGGACATCCTTGTCGTATTCCTGATTTTAGTGGGATGGCTTTGAGTTTTTCTCCATTTAATTTAATGTTAGCTGTCGGCTTGCTGTAAATAGCTTTTATTATATTTAGGTATGCCCCTTGTATCCCTAATCTCTCCATGACCTTTATCATAAAGGAGTGTTGAATTTTGTCGAATGCTTTTTCAGCATCTAATGAAATGATCATATGGTTTTTTTCTTTCAGTTTATTTATATGGTTGATTACATTGATAGATTTGCGTATGTTGAACCAGCCCTGCATCTCTGGAATGAAGCCTACTTGATCATAATGGATAACTTTTCTAATGTGTTCTTGGATTCGGTTTGCCAGTATTTTATTGAGAATTTTTGCGTCGATGTTCATGAGTGAGATAGGCCTGTAATTCTCTTTCTTGGTTGGGTCTTTGTGTGGTTTTGGTATCAGGGTAACTGTAGCTTCATAAAAGGAATTTGGCAATGACTCTTCTGTTTCTATATTGTGAGATACATTAAGAAGTATAGGTATTAGCTCTTCTTGGAAGTTCTGGTAGAATTCTGCATTGAAACCATCTGGCCCTGGGCTTTTTTTGGAAGGGAGATTTTTGATAACTGTTTCTAATTCTTCGCGACTAACAGGTCTATTTAGATCGTTCACCTGGTCTTGGTTTAGGTTTGGTATATGGTACTTATCTAAAAAAGTGTCCATTTCTTTTGCATTTTCCAGTTTTGTGGCATACAGGCTTTTGTAGTAAGATCTAATGATTCTCTGAATTTCCTCTGTGTCTGTGGTTATGTCCCCCTTTTCATTTCTGATCTTATTTATTTGCGTGTTCTCTCTCTGTCGTTTAATTAGTTTGGATAGGGGTTTGTCAATCTTGTTGATTTTCTCCAAGAACCAACTTTTTGTTTCATTGATTCTTTGGACTGTTTTCTGTGTTTCTATTTTGTTGATTTCTGCCCTCAGTTTGATTATTTCCAGTCTTCTACTCCTCCTGGGCGCGTCTGCTTCTTTTTTTTCTAGAGCTTTCAGGTGTGCTGTTAAGTCCCCAATGTATGCTTTCTCCATTTTCTTTAAGTGGGCACTTAGTGCTATGAACTTTCCTCTTAGCACTGCTTTTATCGTGTCCCATAGGTTTGAGTATGTTGTCTCTTTGTTTTCATTAAATTCAAGGAAGACTTTAATTTCTTTCTTAATTTCTTCCTTGACCCAGGTGTGGTTCAGTAGTTGACTGTTCAGTTTCCATGAGTTTGTCAGCTTTCTGGGGGTAGCTTTGTTGGTGGCTTCTTACTTTAATCCGTGGTGATCTGATAAGACACAGGTGGACACTGATATTTTTTTGTATCTGTGGAGGTTTCCTTTGTTTCCAAGTATGTGGTCAATTTTCGAGAAGGTTCCATGAGCTGCAGAGAAGAAGGTGTATTCTTTCCTATTTGGGTGGAGTGTTCTATAGATGTCTGTTAAGTCCATTTGATTCATTACCTCCAACAATTCTCTTAATTCTCTATTAGTTTTCTGTCTGATTGACCTGTCCATTGGTGAGAGAGGTGTGTTGAAGTCTCCTACTACTAGTGTGTGTGATTTGATGTCTGCCTTGAGTTTTAGCAATATTTCTTTTACATAAGTGGGTGCTTTTATATTAGGGGCATAGATATTCAGGATTGAGACTTCATCCTGTTGAATCGTTCCTGTTATGAGTATAAAGTGTCCCTGTCGATCTCTTCTGATTGATTTTAGTTTGAAGTCAGTTTTGTTAGAAATTAGTATGGCCACACCTGCTTTTTTCTTAGGACCATTTGCTTGAAAAACCTTTTCCCAACCCTTTACTCTGAGTAGATGCCTGTCTTTGTGGTTGAGATGAGTTTCTTGCAAACAGCAGACTGTTGGATCCTGTTTTCGTATCCAATCTCTTAGCCTGTGCCTTTTTATTGGTGAATTGAGACCATTAATATTAAGTGATATTAATGACCAGTGGTTGTTAACTCCGGTTATTCTTACTGCTTTTGGTAGAAGAGTTTGTGTGTCTCCCTTCTTTGAGTTGTGCTGTTGAAGGGTCGCTAGATGCCTGGGTTATTGTAGGCAGTGTTGGCAATGTTGGATTCCTTGGGTTGTGATTTTCCTTCTATTACTTTCTGTAGGGCTGGATTTGTGGCAACGTATTGTTTAAATTTGTTCTTATCCTGGAATGTCTTGTTTTCTCCATTGATAGTGAACGATAGCTTGGCTGGGTATAGTAGTTTGGGTTTGCATCCATGGTCTCTTAGTTTCTGTAGTACCTCTATCCAGGACCTTCTGGCTTTCATGGTTTCCATAGAGAAGTCAGGTGTAAGTCTGATCGGTTTACCTTTATAAGTTACTTGGCCTTTTTCCTTTGCAGCTCTTAATATTCTTTCTTTAATCTGTATATTTTGTGTTTTGATTATTATATGGCGAGGGGACTTTTTTTTTGATCCAGTCTGTTTGGTGTTCTGTATGCTTCTTGAATATTCAAAGGAATATCTTTCTTTATGTTGGGGAAGTTTTCTTCCATAATTTTGTTAAAAATGTTTTCTGGACCTTTGAGCTGTGCCTCTTCTCCTTCTTCTATCCCTATTATTCTTAGGTTTGGTCTTTTTATTGTGTCCCATATTTCCTGAATGTTTTGTGATGAGAATTTGTTGGTTTTGGTGTTTTCTTTGATCAGTCCGTTTATTTTCTCTATGTTGTCTTCAGAATCTGAGATTCTTTCTTCTATCTCTTGTATTCTATTGATTATGCTTGTTTCTGTAGTCTCTGCTCGTTGACCTATATTTGCCATATCCAGCTGGTCCTCAGTTTGTGTTTTCTTCCTTGCTTCCATTTCAGTTTTCAATTCTTGGACTGTTTCCATTACCTGTTTGATCGTTTTTTCTTGGCTTCCCAGGGTATCATTTACGTATTTACTCATTTCTTCAAACTTTTTGTTATACTTCTCATCCATTTCTATGAGGGCGTTTTTTACATGTTGTTTAAGGGACTCTATTGCTTTCAAAAAGTCAGTTTTTTCCTCTTCTCCGGTGATAGGGTGTTCAAGTCCTTGTGTTGTAAGATCATTGGGTTCTGGTGTTTTCATGTTGTTTTTCAGATTGTTGGGTGAATTCTTGCCTTGGCGTCTGCCCATCTCCTCTTACCGATGCTATCTATTGGGTTTGATTTAATTGTAGCGGGGCAATCTGTTCTCAGTGCAGGCTTCACTGTTTCTTGCCCGCACTATCCTGTATCCAGTGCCTCCGCCGCCCGGGCCTGCCTGCCGGTGCCTCCGCCGCCCGGAATTGTCTGTGCGCCGGTGCTTCCGCCGCCTAGGCCTGCCTGCCGGGCCTGACTGTCGGTGCCTCCGCCACCCGGGCCTGCCTGTACACCGGTGCCTCTGCCGCCCGGACTTGCCTGCGTGCTGGTGCCTCCGCCGCCCGGGCCTGTCTGTGCGCCGGTGCTTCCGCTGCCTAGGCCTGCCTGCCGGGCCTGACTGCCGGTGCCTCCGCCACCCGGGCCTGCCTGCACGCCGGTGCCTCTGCCGCCAGGACTTGCCTGCGTGCTGGTGCCTCCGCCGCCCGGGCCTGCCTGCGCGCCGGTGCTTCCGCCGCCTAGGCCTGCCTGCTGGTGCCTCCGCCACCCGGAACTGTCTGTGCGCCGGTGCTTCCGCCGCCTAGGCCTGCCTGCCGGGCCTGACTCTATTTTATTTAATTTTTAATCTATAATTATCTGTATTTTGTCTCTTTAAAGACTTTATCCTTTTTTTTAAGACATTTAGTACTTTAAGATCTGATATACAAAGGAAACACTGAAAATGGAAGAGATAGAGGAAATACAAGTGAATGGAAACAGAATCTAAAAGAAATGGTTGAGGGATGGCGTTGTAGATCATCAGTAGAATGTTTTCTTGCCTTGTGCAAGCCCCTAGGTTCTATTACCTAGATAAGAAAGGAGTACGGAAGAGAGGGAAAAGGAAAGAAGGTCAAATGTACATTTTTGTTTGAAGTTAATTTGTGTGTGTACACTCACATACAGACTTATGTGTAGTTTTCAGACCCAAGATCTCCCTATACAGGGCTGTTCAGGGTTGCATCAAACTCACAATTCTTGGACTTCAGACTCCTGTGTCTTGAGATACAGCCATGGACCAACATATACTGATTTGCTTTAATTTTGATACTGTGATATAATTGGTGAGATAGTATTCATTGCAGTGTTTTTAAAGGAGAAGACTGGAAACAGGAAGTAGCAGCTGAAGAGAAAAAGTTGAGTGAGAGGAAAGACATCTGAAGCAACCAGTAAGGAATTCGAATCCATTCAGTGTCTACAAAATAACAAATAGGAAAGAGATTTGAGCAAAGAAACTTAAGGCCTCGTTGAAAGAGTTAAGAGTACTGAGTTACACTGGAGACTAAGAAAAGAGCTCTTTCTGGGCTGGCAACATTATTTAAATCCAAGCAGGAGACAGATGAATAAAGTCAATAAAGATCTTAAGATTCCTAAATGCTGCAGAGGGTCCAAAGAGGGCTGAGGAGTTTGAGAGAACTAAGTTCTGGAGTTACAGCTAGGCATTGGCTACTGTCAAGAGAACAGTTCCAGTGTTCTGAGAAGCAGAAGCCAGATTGCAAATGTTTACAAAGGGAACAGTTGTTTGTTCTTTTCTGATATTTACAGTTGAATAGAGAGATAAAAACAGGATAGAAAGAATGGAGCGAAGACAATACATTTGGGGAGGAAAAGACTTGTGCTTTCTGATGTTTGCTGTTTGCTTGCTTCTTTGTATTTGTTAATATAAAGGTTGAAAGAGGGAAAATAAACTGTTCTTTTATCCTATTTTTTAACTTTCAGGTTTTCAATCCCGTGATCACTGTCAAATCTTCATGAAGACATCCATTCAATACACTTGGCAGTTGGGTATTCTAGGTCTTGATGCTATCTAGTTTGTCTTCTAGATCTACTATTTTTGTTTCTTTCTATAGTGTGTCACTTTGTACCTATACAATTAAATAAGCATAGTGGTGTATACCTCTTATGTTTATTTGGCATCCAGAGTAGAAATATTTACAAAATATATTGTAACATCTACGACAAAAAGTTAAAATTAAAATGGTCCGGTCGTGCAGGAAGTGGGTTAATTGTTCTATTAATAACTCACCAAGGCCAGCTGGACTGGGTCTGAAAAAGCATGGGATAAAACCGGACTCGCTGAACATAGCGGACAATGAGGGCTGCTGAGAAGTCAAGAACAATGGCACTGGGTTTTGATCCTACTGCAGGTACTGGCATTATGGGAGCCTAGGCTGTTTGGATGCTCACCTTACTAGACCTGGAAGGAGGTGGGAGGTCCTTGGACTTCCCACAGGGCAGGGAACCCTGACTGCTCTTTGGGCTGATGAGGGAGGGGGACTTGATTGGAGGAGGGGGAGGGAAATGGGAGGCGGTGGTGGGGAGGAGGCAGAAATCTTTAATAAATAAATAAATAAATTTAAAAAAATAGTGCTTCTTTCCTGCTCTTTGGAAGATGCACAGAAACGAATATGCAAGTTCTCTTAGCTGCTCGCTCTCATGTGATGCCAGCCTGAGACACAGCCCAAGCTATAGATCCATCCTCCTAATTCATTTCATTCTACTCACATGAGAAAGTAGCAAGGGTAAATAAAGTAGCCAAAATGCCAGCGTAATAGCATCAGGTCAACTGTAATAAAAGTGACTTACTCACCATTCTTCATTTATGCACCCAATCTTGTATATTTGCATGTTTATTTCAGTTACCCTGGAACGGAATACATCCTGACTCAAAGCTAGTGTGTTACGGTTATCATATGATTATGCGTGACATCAATTTTCCATCCCGCCACGTTCTTTCTACAAGCTCTAGGAATCATAAACTTGGAGGATTTTATTGGAAAGTCAAGGTGGCAGAGTTATGGAAATGACTCAGAAATGATGCTTCCCTGTGCAACAATGTTGATTTACTTGTGATGCTAAACACACTCCACTAAGTCATACCCGGCTCTTGGGAGAGGACTGACTAATTAGCTCAGTGACTTATCCACCCACATGCTCCGCTGATTCTGATAACATTAAAGCATTTTATTAGCCTGCAAGGTCAGGAAATCTTACTGCATGGGTAGTATTTTAAAAAATTTAATGGCAATAGCCTGATGTTATTTCCTTTGCATCTGTAGATTGGCAATAAATCTGCAAAGATGAATAAACCGACATACTTCTTTCTTAGAATGCTTTGTACACAGAGATCTCAGAGAGAAGGAAAGTGTTCAGGGGAAAATGATCCCTGGCAAGAAGAACCTATAGTGAAAATCCACCGGGGTAAATTTTAGAATTCCTTAAAACATTGTACAAATCATATATTTCACAACTATATAATGAAGTTTATACTTGTATATGAACCTTTTTCCTTCAGTAATTTTATACCGATGAATCATCTTTAGCAACTGTTTCAAGAGTGAATGTCTATATCCAATGTGTAGCTGTCAGTTACAAAGACTGTAATCAGAGTATCCAAATGTTGTAATACAGAAAATTTATAATTGCAAAGGGAATGTGTTTCCATTTAATCATTATAAAATAGAAGACACAGAAAAGGAATAGTTTCCATCACTGGCTAACCTTTAATCACCACCTGAGCACACAAACACAGACTTAAATTGTACCATTGTGGCCAATATGATTCCCTAGTATTGATTAACATTTAGTGATCACATTGTCTCCTTTATGTAAAAAAAGATGGCGATATTTCTAGACATAAGGCTACTTTTCTACGGAATATTTAAAATACTTCAGGAAGCTGATGAACTTCTTGTCTTTGTTCTTCATAGTAAGCAGGACTGAAACAAAAATACTTTGAGAAAAAGGATAAAAGTTAGAAACCAAAATGTAGCACTAGGAAAAAGACATAGTTAAGTAAATCATTTTGTATGCATAATAAAAATAATTTGAAGCAGGAAATTTTTAAAGCCAAGCTGTTGAAAATAATTAATTAAAAATAATTATTATTTTTAATTTCAAACACATTGTCAATTTTTCCCAAAGATTTTCTGAAGAAAAATATAAAAACAGTTTAATTACTAGATAGATTTTAATGTACTAGTAATGGATTACATTTCATATCTGATTGTAATATTTATTTAAGCAAATTCCATTGGTTCCTCAAATACTGGGGCATTAAACATTTTCATTTGATCACAAATCCTCTCTTTCTCATTTTGTCTAATATTTTATCACTTTCATATGATTCATTCATACAAAATCAATTCAGATTATTTTATATGCATATTTATTTCCTCAAATTGTGTAGTCTTATCACCAAGCAAACAGTCTGAAGTGTGGAGAATTAAGATTGCCAATAGCAGAGGAATCTTAGTTCTGAGATCAAATTAAGTTCTACTCCAAAACTAGTCAGCTGACCTTGGAAATATTTTCCACTCTATCTCCTGCTCAAATTTGTAATCTGTAAAATGAAGAAGTGCAGCCAAATGAACACCAAATTTTCTCTAGCTCAAAAACTCAAGACTCTGTGTCCAATAACTTGGACCTGGAATTATTTTTTCACATTTTTTAAATGAAATGTGAGTGGAGCATGGAAGACATCCATGTTGGGGAAAGGTAAGTTTACACACATGTCACTTCAGATTTGAAAGAAGAAAAATTGGTAAACTTGTAATTAAACCCTAAGATTACGTGTAGGTATTCTTGATGTAATTTCTACATCTTTTGAATTTCAAATTTATCTTGCAGTTATAAGCATATCTATATTTCTCTTAAGAAGGAGAAGTATTTCATAGCTTAAACCATCTGATAACTACAAAGAAAGATTGTGAGAACTGAAGTAAGAAAATGGAAATTGCTAAGCATTACACACATTCTCTACACTATGACTCTTTGAACATATACAGTTTGCATAGTTTTCACCCTCCTCATAAACTAGTTTACTTATTGAGATAAAGTTTTATAGCACATATGCTGTTAATATCTATTATATATCCTTAAGCATAGCAGAATTACTTGCAGCCACAATAAGAGCAGGATGTCTACCACTGAATAAGAATTTTGAGACTGGGAATGTTATATAAGGACAAAGGTACCATGAATGAAAAAAAATTAATAATCAATAATAATAGTATCAAACTAAATTTAGGATTAATTCTTTTAAAATAATGCTATTCATTAGTATTCCAGTGAGCTATATACTGAGATAACAATTATATAAGAGAGAAAAAATTACTCTCAACATGCATAATTGAGAGAATGAATATTTTCAAATGAGATGGAGTTACTCAAGTCTAGTATCAGCATATTGGATATTCTTTTAAAACAGACTCCTCCCAATTCATTTGGTCATAGGAACCATATTATTTTCATCAAATGGAGAAAATCCCTAGATCTTTGTGCTTTTTCCAAAGACAAATGATCTCATACTCCTGCTATAGAAATTAATCTCTTGTTCCTGGTGTTATCCATATTGAAGAGCTCATATGAAATCTTAAAATAGATAGAAAAACAAGAAGTATTTTTTCTAATTAGTTATTATATATTTTAAAGTATAACACATAAAAAATAGTATTCCTGAAATACCCATTTTAGAACAATAACTTTTGAGTAATTTTAAATGGCAAATATATGTGTGTGTGTGTGTGTGTGTGTGTGTGTGTGTGTGTGTGTTTGTCTGTGTGTATGGAGAAGAGTATGATATTTATGACCTCCTGGGATCTCTGGGGATTGATTCAGCACACATTAGAATTTCTGCAATCTTACTGATAGATAGTATGGATAGAGATGGAATGAACCTAATTTTAATCAATAATATGACTTTCTTTGTGCCAGGCAGATTGGAACGAGCAAAATAGAGATGATACTCAGAAAAAATAAAAACCTAGCAGATCCAGTCTGTAATTTCAAGTTTTTCTACATCCTCTAGAAAGCATATCAAAAATGGAATAGAAAATAAATTTCTATTTTTATGTTCATGAAAAAACCATCATTAAGGTCATCTATTTTCTGATTTACAAAACGGTAGAATTAGTCTCATAGAATAAGAAATAGTATTAGATAAAGAAGGTGAATGCATTTTGAAATCTCTCTCTCTTTCTCTGTCTCTGTCTTTCTCTCTCTCTCCCTCTCTTTCTCACACACACATATAAAATAAACCCTTTTTTATTGGTGCTAATCTTACTGGTCTCTAAGCATACGTAGATTAACTACTTCCGTTTCTTTAATCACAAAGTGAGTAAAACATTTCAGGATAACAGTTTATTCTACAGCTTCAACGAGTTCAGATTCATTGGGCTACAAAAGAGGTATGTCAAAAACAACAGACTAGTGGTAAGTCACATGATCTCAGCCCTTTGGCTTATTGGTCATTTTGTTTAGAATTGAAATCACCTTCAAAGCTATCAGAAAATCTCAAACACAATCAGTGAGGAATTTAGAGCAGTGTTACATTAAACAATTCATCAAAAAATAAAATTATTGCAGGAAAATTAAAATTAAAAAGCCCCAAACTGAAAGCTAAATGTTTGTTTCCCAGGCTTACATGTTCTTTCTGGTACTGATTTATACCCTACCCAAATCCCAATCCTCACACAAATATACTGACATAGACTGAAGAAAGTAACTGCATTCTTATTTTTCTTCATATCATACAATTTATACTGTAATACCTATAAAAGTAATTCCCCGCTCATAAAGAACTTCCAACTTTCATTTATATAAATTTGCAAATAATACATTAAAAATTTAGCAATTATTTTTATAAACAAATCTCATATTAATTTGAGAAATGATTCAAAAGCTTCAGTTGAGAAATAATCATTAACTTATTCACTTCTCCAATAAGTGTTTGAGTTTTATTCTATGTCTAGCACAGTATTATAGTTTAAAATATACAAAAGTTACATCAATGCAGAGAGTGGAACAGAAACCTCTAGAGTCTAGGATGAACAAGAGAAGGGGTATAAACAGTAGACAGTGTTTTCCAATTACAGAGGCAACCAACCCACTGTTAGACAGCACAATAAAACAAACCCTATTACTCTACCGTGGCTACTTATGCATCTAACAACAATTAGAGGAGAAAATATTGAAACTTCTTAACACAAAGGGAGAAAAACTATAAGGTAACGTATAGGCAAATTTTCATGACTGAATTACATGTGTGTATCAAATTATATTATCCTTCAAAACTTATGCCAGTTTAACATCATAACTAGCTGGATGTAGTGTCTTGTACCTGCAATCCTAGCCTTGAAGATAAGTTAGGAGTTCACGGGCGACTTACATCTCAAAATTTATATGTAAATGAAGAAATAAATAAATGGTAAATAACAAGCAAATTCAAAAATCCCTGGCCTGTGCCTGAAGGAATTCAGTCTCCTCTTTCAATCATTTCTTACACAAAGTACAAAGTGCTTGGAGGAGGCAGGAGCCACGCTAGTGCAGAGGGAGAAGCCTAATAATCAGTTAATTATGCTTTCCTCAATGACTGAAGATCAACTCACTGAGTGCAGAAGAAGAAACCTGTTCATTTCAATTATTTCTGAGTTGCATGCGCCTTCCAGACACCGTCACAGAACTTCAGTGTTGTGGAATCTACGAGGATAATGGTTTCTGCCTTTGGCAATAGTCTGCTTACCCATGAGTAGTGTATGTTAGGAACAGAAAATGGGAGAGGGAAAATCGTATAGTCATCCGCCTGGATAGGGGAAGTAGACAAGATTGCCGGGCAAAAACTGGGAACTTGCGGGTGAGGTGGCTTGGGGCTAAGGGGAAATGGGATGAGAAACGTGAGAAGGGGAGGATGGGAGGAGCTTGGGGGATTGGGATGGTTGGGATATAGGAAGGGTGGATACGGGAGCAGCGAAGTATATATCCTAACTAAGGGAGCCATCTTAGGGTTGGCAAGAGACTTGACTCTAGAGGGGCTTGCAGGTGTCCAGGGAGATGTCCCCAGCTGGTACCTTGGGCAACTGAGGAGAGGGAACCTGAAATGATCCTATCCTATACTGATGAATATCTTACATATCACCTTAGAACCTTCATCTGGCGATGGATCGAGATAGAGACAGAGACTCAATTTGGAGCAAAGGTCTGAGCTCTTAAGGTCCAAATGAGGAGCAGAAGGAGGGAGAACATGAGCAAGGAAGTCAGGACCACGAGGGGTGCACCCACCCACTGTGACAGTGGAACTGATTTATTGGGAGCCCACCAAGGCCAGCTCGTCTGGGACTGAATAAGCATGGGTTGAAACTGGACTCTCTGAACATGGCGGACAATGAAGGCTGATGAGAAGCCAAGGACAATGGCACTAGGTTTCGATCCTGATACATACTGGCTTTGTGGGAGCTTAGCCTGTTTGGACGATCACCTTCCTGGACCTAGATAGAAGTGGGAGGACCTTGGTCTTCCGGCAGGGCAGGGAATTTGGACTGTTCTTCAATATTGAGAGGGAGGGGGAATGAAGTGGGGGGAGGAGAAGAGGAGTGGGGATAGGGAAAGGGGAGTGGGGGGAAGGGGACAATATTTGGGAGGAGGGGGAGGGAAATGGGAAACGGGGACAGGTGGAAATTTTAATTAAAAAAGAATAAAAATAATAAAAAAAATAAATAAAATGTACCTGAGAAGTTAGTCACCCAAATTTCCAATAAGTTTAGTATACTGTTATTTTATATATTGATGTAACTTGAGTAGTGCATGCTAGGAACAGATAAAACTTCATCCATCCTGTAAAATTTTTATTGATTTTGGTGCATGTACACTATGTAGTATTAAATAATCATAAAGTTTTGAGCAAGACCTTTACAAAAATTACATTAATAAATATACAATAGATGAAAAAAAAAGAAAATGGGAGAGGAAAACGAGAAGGAAACCCTCCATAATTATGTGGTAATGCCTTATTCAGTTTTTTTTTCTGTAAATTTCCACTAAGTTTTGATTACTCTTGCCTTTATAACTTACTCTATACTGTGCTCACTATGCCTCTGTTGTTCAGGAAGTGTTACCAATCTTACCATGCAGTGGTGCATTTCTAAAGAGCCCCCTTGTGCTCTTGCCACATTTCTGTTAAAAACAATTACTTTCAAAGTATAAAATTGCTGTCATAAATGTAAATATAGTCTATTTATAGAACTACGAGAGCTGCAGTACAGGAACTGAGAGGGTAAAAGAAAAAACATCAATAGAAGGCCTTTAATACCCAGTGACAAAATGAACAGGCAAAGAAATCTGCTTCAGTGTTATCATAATAGCCTAAGGCTTCTAATATAACTCGCAACGTTTAGTGTAAGTAACTGTGGTGGTTTGAGTATGAAGGGTCCCCATAGGTACATAAGTTTGAATACTTGGTCCCCATTTGGTGACGATTTTGGGGAAGGATAAGGATATGTGATCTTTTTGGAGAAGGTGTATTATAGGGAGTGACCTTTGATGTTTCAAAAGTAACATTCAGACATTTAGTCAGCCTGTGTCTGTCTGCATCTGTCACTCCCTCCCTCTATCCATTCCTCCCTCTTTCTCTTTTTACAAAATGGGTTTCTGATGGGAATTGCATTGAATCCATAGATTGCCACAATAAACCATGTAGACACTGGAGATCCAGCAGAGTCTGTAGCATAATTTTAGTACAAGTAAAATGCCTGAAAACCCATAATCAGAAGATCTGCTTTCCAGTTTAAGCGTTAGCTGCAAAAATCATTCAAACATCCCCTCTTTTTTTTCTGCTGTATTTATTTTCTGACCAATGATAATTCATATTTAAGAGGGAAATCTCTTTTTACTCATTGCCACCTTATGTGTTAGCGTTTTGTAGAAACAGCCTATTATACTGTGTGTGTATGTATCTATATACACACACATATTGCTTAATCGAGTATCTGTGCTTCATTTTCATGGTCAAGTTAACCAAATGTCCATAACTCACAAAAACCTTAAATCATTGAAAGGCCATCCAAATGTATGCTTCTCTGAAGGCTGTGTCACTTAGTCAATATTCTTTTAACTGGAGAAAAAGAATCACAGAGTAAATTGAATTCCTTTATGATTCATTTTCTTTTTTATTTGAAATAACTAATATTTCTACTTTAATCATCTTGTACGGTAACTGTCCAGGCTCTTCCTTACTCTTTCATCTCCATTTCAGGCTCTAGTCATTGTCTTTAAACCTGAGTTCTAGAACTCTCTCTGTCACTCTCCATCTCTGACATTTCCTCATGCTGTAAGAACAAGAACATAGCTTTCATTCATAGACCAACATAGTTCATCCCAAAATGAACAGTTTACTGTAACTCACTCACAGTCTGCTTTGCTTTCTTAATTCTTTTTAACAGTCAGTATTATCAGCCACCCTTTTTGTCAAGGTCAGCATCAAATAAGATGTACTGCATTTTCTTCTCCGTTTATTTATTGTGCAATGTATGTTTAAGATCGATAAATATATTGCCTTTGGTATTCTGTCTTGCACTGCCGATATGGAGCTTCAAGCTCTTGTTAATACTAACATAAACAATATCAATTTCCTTCTAAGTTTTGTTTCACCTGAATCTCATTTTTTCTATCAAAGAATTAACTTTCCTCAGTTTTTCAATTCAGCTCTGTTCTCTAGATATTTTCACTTCCCATTACTTACCATACTGCATTACAAGGGTTTTATTTTCCCACACGCTTTTCTCCTCATATTTTAGTAGTCCAGGTCTTGCCTTTCTCTTGACTCACCTGGGTCAGCTCACAGATAATATATGAAGAACACTGGAACAGAGGTGACTCCATGCCACAAGGTGTACTTCCTGGTTAATAATAGTGAGCCAGTTTACTGGGGAAAATGTGTTCAAATGTGGACTCTATTTTCCAACTCCCACATAACTAATATGACTAGTTACCAATGGTGATATTTAATGTATCATTCTTAGACAGGATGAAGCAGGATCCTAACTAGTCTTAACAATAAAACCCTAGAGTCAGATATCACGATAAATCTTGAAAGATTAGAGAAGCAAAGGCACAGCCACAGTCAATTATTACCTCTAGGAATCCTCAGAGCGAATGGGCAGCTGAGATCCTGTCTCTATGAATTCTCTGATTGAATGGGCCAGAGATCCCGTCTCTCCCTTGCCAGTGCTTGGATTAAAGGACTGTGACTGCCAAGTACTGGGATTAGAGACATGAGATCCCAAGTACTGGGAGCAAAGGTGTATGTCGCAACCTCCAGACTGTTTCTCTTTTAGACTGGTTCAATCTCAGGTAACCAGGGTATCCTTGAACTTCTGATCTTCTTGCTTCCTCCTCCCAGTTGTTAAGATTAAAAGTATGTGCCACCACCATTGTCTGGCCTCTATGGTTGACTAGTGTCTAGCTCTGCCCTCTGATCTCCAGGCAAGTTTTATTTGTCAGAATATATACAACATTTATCTTATAAAATTGCTTCATTTTAATAACCACTGTTCCTTTGCCCAAAAAACAAAAGAACTGTTTTTTTTTTAGAAAGAAAAGAAACACAAATAATTAAGGCAATTTTAGAGTCCATAAACAAATAATTAGAGCAAAAATAAAAAAAATTCATTTGAGCCAGGGCATAGCTTAAATTTCCAAGATGAATAGGCTTAGCTGTTTAAGTAGCCATGTTATGCACAATGCTTCTTTATATAAATCTGTGTAAGTATCTTAGAATTGTTTATTTTATCCAATTTATATGTCAATAATTTTTCCCATTTTTGCATAGTCAGTCAATTCAATTCTATGAAATTGAATTAAGTGCTGAAAGAAAATTCAATCAAGAAGTTTCCCCTCCAGCACTCTGTCTTTCCCATAATGCATTAGAAACTCGTGAGATGAATTTTTATATGTAAAGTGCTAACAAGTATGAGATTTACATTTTTTATCTTCTTAGGACAAAATCCTATGAAGATATACAATACATGACAGGGGATAGCGTTTAATAATTGCTCATAATTATCTTGCTGTCTAATAAAGAAAAGTTTTTATTTTTATTTTCTGCCTGGACCTTAGTATTCAGTGTGCTCGCTCCATGGATCAACTTCATCAATATCACTTGTGGTTTGTAGGGCATCTCCTATGTTAAGTATTGCCCCAACTGGTGTCAAAATTTGTGAAACACAGCTCAAGTTGATGAAGGCAAACTAAAGAGTGGCTTTAATGAGAATTTCAAATAATTTGTCATACTCCTTAAGTTTAAGTAAAATATTTCTGTGATTTATAACTTCTGTGAATAATATAATCATTTGCCCCATTTGTCTATCGTATGAGAGTTCAGGAAATAGTTTTCTTTTTTAATCTAGGTGTTATATTGGCTAAGGACTTTCCACCTAAAAGTAATAATAGAAAAGAAAAAGACTGTGCTTAAGTAGTAAGTAAGCCACAGTAGTACAAGTTAGGGCATGCCTGTGTGGACAGGTGGCTTGAGTTATTCTCCTGAACTGCTTCATTCAGAAGTCAGTAAAAGATTCCAGTAAAACTAAGAGGGGTCCTCCTACACAACAAAGTTGTTATCAGAGACTAGAAATGTTTATCTTGTGGACAACAATAAAAAAAAAAAACCAAGAAAGATAGAAACTTTCTTTGTAGAATTCTTCAGCGAATTCCTTTTTAAAGTTAATTTTTGATTGAAGGTACATGCCTCTCCCACCCAAAGAATCACTATACCAAGAATATTCTGAAACAATGAATGTCAAGGGGGTAGAATAATTCAGTTTGTTGTCTTGGAACCTTCTCACAAATGGTTTCTCAAGTTATTAATCAATTGGCGGTGGAGGAACAGGAGTACATATTTAGAAGCCGGTTACAATGTTGTCGTAATTTCAGGTACTTTATTTAACTTTCAAATGTGTCTCATTTTAGCACTCATATCATATTGCCAAGTGACCTGATGCTTTTATTAATAATCTACCCGAACAGCTCTGCTACTCTTCTTGGTTTTGCTCACATGAACATCTAGTAATCATTTAAATGTATCAGTTCAATTGTGATCTCAAAATAAAAGGAAAATTCCATGCATAAAATATACAAGGAAGTTTTGTTAACAAATAACTATCACTGTTGAATTTTCCAAATTATGATCAGAATTTACTAACTTCTCAGTTTTTAAGTTTTTAAGGTATGTTCTTTTCTTCTTGACATTAAAATGTTCTTTGCTCTCATTTTGTATCTTGAAGTAAAGTACATGATTAATGAGCAATGCCTATAAAAGCAAGTGGACATAATTATAAAAGAATCTTAGGAAGTCACTGGAATTTGTCTCAGTCAATAGGAACCATTTACATAAAATAATATATGTTGGATATGTGTCATTCCTTATTATACAGAAACACATACATGAAATGTTGAAGGTACCCACAGGGGTTCATTTACTTTCCTTTTAAAAATCAGTCATTCCTCACCTCTCCAGATTCTATCAGCTCTTCACTGCCAAGTGTCTGCTGTCCCATGAGGAAAATCTTCTACCTATTCAAGTCTATAGCAATTGGTCCTTTTCTGACTGTCTAAAGCACACAATGACTAGGTGTTTGTACCTAGAAGGCTTGTAAGAAACAATATTTTGAAAATAAAACTAAGTGCTAAGAGAATAACAAAATCAAAGTACTTACCTATGGTAAAGTTTGGGCCATAGATGTAACCAATGAAAACGTTAATTTTTATAAAATGTATTCAAATGATTGTGTTATTTCCTTCATTCTTGTGACACTAATTTTGATTATAATCTTGATCAGATTGAAACACATTTTGAACATTTGGAAAGAACATATTTGTGTGTGACTGCGAAACATTTTCAGGAAAGAAGGACTAACTAGGGAAACACATCCAGAAGCTGGGCAACATTGTGCCATGGACAATAGTGCAAATAAAGTCTAAGGTTTAAAGATAAAGGGATAGCTACTGAGAGTGTTCTCTTCTACTTCTCCATCGTGGTGAAGGGCCTGAATCTTCTAAAACTAGAAGCTGAAATAAATATTTCTTCCTTTAGCATTTTCTCCTCGGGTGTTTGGTCAAAACAATGACCAAAGAACCTATCAGTACAAAACACTGGCACCAAAGTAGGAAGAAAGCCCTACAGTTTGAAGGACAGAGCTTAATGGGTTGCTCTGCTGCTAGCTCTGAATAGAGAGAAGATGTGGGGAGGAAAGCCTACGCACATGAGATTTCAGATAAAACCAGGCATTCTCTGGAGAATTAGAATAGAAAGCATTCTTTTGGCTCATGGGGGAAAAAAACTTGTTTGTCTTCTATACATGGCTTGTAACTATGTGGTAGGCTGTATATAAAAATGACAGACTAATTGCTATGAGTGAAGAAAATTTGGTGTTGTAGGATGAGTATAACAGGCTCATTTTAGCTTAAGTTTAAAGTAATTTACAAGAAAAATATTGGTCAGAAGAACTTTCAAGACAGGCAGTTTGCCCTAAAAAGGGGTATATTACCTATTGCCAAGGAAGGTGTGGTTTCTAGAAATTAAAGCAATTAAACAGAAACCAAGTTTGTTTCTTGTTTTAGAACAATGGGCAAAATGCCTTGAAGATATGTCAGAATGAACCAAGGACTCAAGGGTAAAGAATAAAGTAATTTAACATTTTCCCTTGAGAAAACAATGACCTTGGAAAATTTTGTTTTTTAAATATAATCTCCTAGGAAATCCCTTTCTACAGTATTTGTTTACTGTTTTCAGCTGCTAGTCACTTAATGACAACTCTAGCTACCGTCCAAGAGAACCCAGCTACATCTTAACCTTGATATTGTCTGTGAGATTCTCTTTTTACAAACACACAGAAATGATTAAGTCTTGAAGGTTTGTAGCAACATTTCAGAAGAAAAACAACCTATGACAAGGAAATAATTTCTGCTGGAAGCCCTGGAGAAATAGATATGAGAAACAAGCCTAAGTGATAACTGAGTCCCCAAAAGGCTGGAGATGCCAGGAATGTATAATGTCCACCAATGTAAGTCGCCAGCCAACAAATAGAGCTAGCCTAAAGGAAAGGCTGTTTATTCTGTGAATGGAAATGACTGAGAAGTAGGTCTTCCCAAGCCCACTGGAACTCATATGAAAATATCACACGCGTCAGATGGCAGTCATTTCATTACAGACTACAGTGTTTACCTGGTGTGTTAAGGTCTTGCTTTGGTCTCATTATTCCTGGTAATCCCTGATTCCTCTCTTTTGGAATGTAAATAATTTCTCCATTTTATTTTATTTTGCAAATATGGAACTCTAATTTTGAATTTAAGTCTCATTAGTTAGAGTTCCCCTTTTCTTGTTGGAACTTTTGATACTGTGAGAAGTCTCAGTGATGAAATGGACAGATTTTGCACTGTGGATAGCTCAGAGCCTTCTGTAGGACAAGGGTGAAATGAAGGGTTTAAGATATGTTTGGCTTTCACATAACATAAATAAAAGTGCTATAGTCAAAAAACTTTGTATTGCTATAACCACTGACATTATAAAGTGTCAAGCATGAGGTAAGAGTGAAGCTACTAGTGTTTTACTGCTTGGAACCCTGAGGATAGGGCATCAATACAGATCCCATGAAAGATGAGGCCTCGAGATGTTGAATTCCAGTCTCTCTCTCTCTCTCTCTCTCTCTCTCTCTCTCTCTCTCTCTCTCCCTTCTGTAATTTATATGGTCTCTAAGATACAAAGACAGAAAAGAAACTCATTTAAATATATTTAAAGCAGTGAGATAAAATTTTCTAATTTATTAAAACACAAAGTAATATTTCCCTGAAAAAGCTATTAACTAGGAGATACATTTTGAGGGTCATTTGCTGGAGAAATGTTGAGGTAGGTAAAGATCTATATTAAAAATCCACAGATCTAAATTTTAGTCTTACCTATGTCCAAGAGCTTATGGATTCTTTCAGTTACAGAAACATGTTGAGTGTATTTGACTTTGAATAAAATGTTATCATAGAATTCACTTCAGTAATGCATACATTGAAATTGAAAGGATACAGAGAAAAGTTAGCAGTATGTGAAAGAATGGTGGTCAAATTCTTCAAGTGTGTGTTTTTTTTTTAATGTGTTCACACTAGTTATGGTGACATATTCTTAAATTTAGCACTTGAGAGACTGGCACAGAAGGATCAAGTGTCTGAGGTCTTCTAGGCTTCGTAGAGAGATGTTTCAAAATTGAAAACATAGAAGTTAAAGATGGAACCACAAATCCATTTTATCTGTGACTGAAAACATATAAGGTTTATATTTCTCTAGACTTCACTTTCAAGAAAATCCAAATCTAATTCTAACAGTTTTTCTTTGAGTATGATTCTGGATGACAAAGACATCACCAAACCAGGTCATAATTCCCTTTGTCTTCTACTGCGTTTTCTGCTCTGAGCCATTGCATGATCTAAAACTGTGTTTCCCTGCTCACTATAGACACTTTTCCTTTCATTTAGAATAATAATAATAATTTCCAGAACATCAGAAAGATTAGGGAAATTTACTCTACATAGAATTGGCTCCACATACTGATCACATTGAATAGAGTATAACAGCCAACATTGATCCTGGGTCAGGCAACTTAGCCTTGAGAGCAGACTGAGAACTAGCTTTACTTAAGTTACATGGACTCTCATTGGGAAATGGGATTATGAAAACAGTAACAGAAGATGCATATTGACATCCAACCACAGAAAACGTCTTCATAAAAGGACTGACTATGAAAGGCTAAGGTTTATAAACTTATAAAATGGCTTGAAAAGATAGCAGCAAAAATGAGAAAGCACAACTAAAATACTGAGACCATTATAATGTAGATATTAGACATTGTTATTAGGGATGTATTTAAAATGATTTTTGTATTGTAAGGCAATCAAGTCATCCTTTCATATAAAAGTATCATGTGCTATTGGATAGACAGCAGAACGCCAAGAAAACCTTGGTAATTAAGGATGTCATATAAAATTTGAATTTGAGATTTAACATCAGAAAGTAAGTCACACAAAAAAAAAATAGAATATTTCCAAGGGCCTTTTGAATGTCTTAGAGAGAACAATGAATTTTGTACACTATTTCTTGTCACTTGGATCCAAAGAAACCCATGAAATTTTGTGTTACAAATTATAATTTCATCAGTTATCCCTTCCCTTTTCTCCCTTCAAACCCTTGCATTCTTAGTCTAACACCTATGAAGACTTCAAAAAAGCAGTGTTAAAAACATTCATGCCATGGAGGCTGCAGTGAAAGGAAACATATTTTAAACTCACTATATTTGCATTAATTGTGGTCATTGTGTTGATAACCTTATTTGCTTTAATAAACAGCAATTTGTTTTGTTTCTAACACTGTGATAAGCATATTATAGTCAGAGAACAGAAGAAAAACTGTTTCCAAAGACTGCATCATGTGGTAGCAATGCTACAAAGTGAAAATATGGCAAATAATATAAACACTAAAAATGCTAAAGTGTGCAGTTTGGGAGAGCTGGTGGCAAACAAGGCTAGAGTACTCAGAAAACATGTCATCAAAAAAAATAAAACACAGCTTTCCTTATGACGTTATGCACAATTGCTGCATAGTGAGTTCCCTAGTAATGGCTTGCCTTATCACCCTCCACCTGTTTTTATTTAGTATTGTTTACATAATTTAGCAAGCTAATAAACACATAAAATACTCAGTGAATGATCATGGCATCCATAGAGAAACTGAGTACCTGGTATATATGTTTATTTGATGGGAAGAAATTTCCCCACTAACAAAATCATTGTTCATTTTCTCATATCTGAAACAGTCAGTAAAATGCAGTGGTAACCGATAGCTCTGATTCTGTAGTCTAATAAGGACTGTGATATGTTCTAGCAATATTCCTCCGAACATGAAGCAATTTCGGTAATAAACATCACAAGCAGCAGATGATTAATTAGGAAGGTAGATGAAGCATGATCTGTTTAGAAAAATTCCATTTACTTTCAGATAAGAATTCTATAATAACAATGATGTCTTTCTTCACAGAAATATATTTCTACATAGAATATTCTGTTAAATAATATCAATAGAGTCGCTGTCAGCTTCACATGCTGAAGATGGAGCGAAGAGACAGGTTCTTTTCAGAAAAGGATTGGTCTGCTGTGTGTACTGTTAGAATGATGGAAATGTGTCTGGCATCCCCATCTCTGGAGCCATATCACCATATTTTAGTGTTACATGATGTATCTACACTGTGTGGTAAGCCCATCCTCTTCATATACATGAGCAATGTTACAGAAATTATGAACATAAATCAGTGGAGAATGAATTAAACAATAGCACAACAGGTGAACTAATCATTTAAATCCCTGGAATTGTTCCTGAGAACTGTCCATCGCTCACTGTTCTTTGCAATTTCCGTGAAATATTACAGTAAACATATTTCCAAAGAATATCAATTTTCCCTTACAAGTACATTTTATTGTAAAAAGAGCAATAGTTCATGACATATGAAAAATAAAAATTCTGATCATCTCTTTGCTGCCTTCTGTTTCTGTTTCGTATACAGATATGTGTTTATTTTGCATGAAAATGAGAGAAGACTATCAAATTAACATGCACCATAATTCTCTACATGTATTATCAGGTTCCTAAATTTAGAAATAACAGCAATAAGCACAGAGAGTAAGTGAGAATAAATACGTAATTTTCAACAGATCTTCAGCCTAGAGCTACACCGTCTTTGAACTTGGGTGGTTTTATTTTGGGTTTTTGTTTTGTTTTGTTTTTGTCATCAGGATTTCAAAAAATTCAGTGTAAGTCAAGTCAGTAAAGCATCAGTTCACTGTAACAAATCTTTGGTTTTCTTAAGCTTTCAAGACTGAACATATATAAAGTGTCTTCTCATTATGAAGGGGATATTGGGAGCTCTATTTCCATTTTTTTCCTCTTCTATCACCTTCTCTCATACTTCTAGGAACTAGGATGCCTTGCTTGACAGGATTAAATGAAAATTATGAAAAAATTTGGACTGAAGAGATTGTAGCTGGTATTGCATGATTCTACAGAGACTTCAGCTTGATGCCTTTCACTACATGTGAAGGTTTTCTATTTTTATATAGATTTTTTCTTAGATACAACAAGGCAAACTTTCACCACTTGCTGATATTTTAAAAGAAGCTTTTCGTGGAGATTTTCTCTACACTGGAAGAACAAAAAGTCTGTAAAAAAAAAAAGAATCAATTTTTGTGACAGATTTGAGTGAGACAAGCTTTTGGGTCTTTAAAAGTCTAGATAAAGTCGTTAATGATCAAATGTCCTACAGTTTTAAAATTTGTTATATCTATCTTCAGTTACAAAGTCCATAAAACTCAAAACTCCAGCTATCATAACACAAGGTTATAAAATATCAAAGTAGACAATTTTTCAGTATTAATCTTCGACTGTATTTAGCTCTATGTTCACTGTCTATGAATATGTGCTAGATTAGATCCATAATCCATAAAGCACATAAAACAAATAAGGAAGTGCCCTGATAAATGTCATTATAAGCGTTAACAACCAAAATGTTTTAGAAGTGGGTGTCTTTGCTACAGGTCATGAGGTATTCAGAAGTTAAGACATCAATATCAGGTTTCACTCGGCAGCACTTCTGTGGGAAATCTTCCCTATTCATTAACCAATAAAATCCAGAGAGAAGTGATTGGAGCATTTGTTGCTCTTACAGAGAACCAGGGTTTAGTTTTCTAGACCAACACTGGTTCTCTTTTATCCTACACTCCATTTTCATAGTATCTGATGTTCCCTTATGACCTTCAAGGGCAGCACACATGTCCATGGTACCCTGGTCCACAAATAGACATCTAGGTTAGAGGTAAAACACTCATACATATAAAACAAATTCATCTTACAACAACAAAAACCTCACAGGGAGGAATTTTCTGGCTCCAGAAGCTTCACTGGTATTTTTTGCTCCAAACAAGAAGTTAGATTTGATTTAGCAGCTAATTAGATGTGGTCTTTGATTTCTCTCATGTTTTAGAAAGATTTAACCTCTTTGGTTGTATTGTAACCATCATGGGTGATGAGATAACTGGATGACAAATATGTTAGTTGAGAAGACACGCATACTTTATCACATAACAATCCAAATTTCTTTAATGACATTCAGTTATCAGAGATGATAAATATGAATTTTTATTATACTCCATAATTGTTACTTTTTATCATCCAATTTGTTGTTAACTGTTATAAATATGTGTAGCCCATCATACTATAGGAGCTTAGATACAAAACAAATTTTATAAATGTGGAAGTAGATCTTAGCTCTATATGAACTGGTTTCTTCTACTTATATCTGCAGTCAGTCTCCTAATGAAAATCCATCCATGGTATATACAGACAGAGAAGTATCTTAGACAGGGTGTGAAGCAAATAGGTACAATTTTGTCTGGAAATTTGAAAGTATAATTTGAAAAGTCGGCTTTTCATTCATTTTTGTGGCTTAACTGATTCAATATGCTTTTCTTCGGCAGCTTATTAATATGCAATCCAAACAGCACCAATACGTGTATTGCTTTACTTACATTGATGAAAAGTCAAGAAATGGAGCTAATTTCATATACAGTTTTCTTAGTACTCTGACTCATTTTTTTTATGAAATCCTGCTTTCTCTCCTTTAAGCATAGAATTTGTTGGCAAAAAAATATCATTAAAATAAAATCATTGTGTAATTTCATACATGACATGTGTATTTGACAATGTCATTACCAACAAGTATAGGTTTTTTCTGATAACTTATCCTTAAATTAATACCTGTGTATGAAGAAACATGCTTATGCCTCCCAAGGGAGGAGACTCGCAATGAACTTATACTAACTAAAAGTAAATGTAGAGTGTGCATCAGTTCAATTCCCCACTAGGAAAGCTAAGGAGAAATTTACAGTGACCTCATATGACAAAAAGGCTGATGATTTCCAAACACAAGTCCTACATTGACTTTAATGTAGGTAATTATCATTAACCTCAATTCATAATGATATTTTGAGTGCTGAATAATAACTCAGAGGCATGATTCTCTCAGACTTCAGGTTTTAGGATTGGAAAGCATAAGGCACTTTATGGTAATGATGATGAGATGTGTCCCCAATGGTCACCTCATCAGTGACAAGGTCATTTCTAGAATGTAACTGCATAAATATACATGGAGTGAAGACCAAGAATAAATATTAGTTTTGCTTGATAAAGCTTAACAGTAATAACTGAATCAAAAATGCTATAGAATTCAAACTTTAAAAAATACTGTTTATGTGACCGGGTGACTTGCTTAAGTTTGACAACTGAAATCAGGAACAGGATATCGTGAACATAAACATCATGAATTTGAATCTCTTTTTAATCTGTCATAATTGGTATTCGAATGAGCATAAACCAGGTTCTAAAACAGATACTTTACAGCAATGGTGGAGATAGAAAGAGAGCATAAAATCATTAGTACAATCTGAACAGAACAGATATTAAACCATGTCGTTTTCTACTGAGGAGAGAAAAATGAAAACATGTAAATATCAGCCTCCAGTTTAATCAATGGCAGAGGAGTGACCATGGTGTCAGAATAGGAACAGTTGAAGGAAAGGGGCTTCTCCTTTTGTGAGCAGAATCTGTTTCAGTTTGATAAAGGAAAAGATGGATTTATATCGCAGAAATGAAAATGCACTTTTATGAGGCTTATTTCATGTGTAGGGAAGAAATTTTTTCTGTTCCTTGGAGACAATGCAGGATATCCGTGCCTATAAAATGGGTTCCTGTCGCCGGGCAATGGTGGCACATGCCTTTAATCCAAGCACTTGGGAAGCAGGGGCAGGCGGATCTTTGTGAGTTTGAGGCCAGCCTGGTCTACAAGAGATAGTTCCAGGATGGGCTTCAAAGCTGATATTGAACAAACTCAAACCAATTTAGAGGACTTCTCAAAATATATAACCTCACTGAAGAACAGTTAGTGTCTGTAGAACATGTTGTCATTGTACATAGAATTTATTTTATGAATCAAATATTTGCAAACTATAATTGATGACAGAAAGGGTAACACTTTCATTAAGATATACTACCTGTTATGAAATACTTTTATCAATAATGTATAGCTGAGTGATACTAACTTTTTACATGTGTGTTCATATGTATTGGCATCTATCAGTTTAGATAGCTATAGCTTCTATTTACATTATTTAAAAGTGATTATTAATTATGAGTGTACGTGGGCCAGTCTAAAATATATTCTGCAGGCTGATGAGATGGTTCAGCAGGTGAAGTCTCCTACCACCAAGATAAATGACATAAGTTCAATCTCCTGGGTATACCAGACAGAGGGAGAAAATCATTCCAGCAAATGTTTTCTAGCTCGATCCATTTGCCTGCAGAATTCAAGATGTCATTTTTTCTGCCATGTAGTACTCCATTGTGTAAATGTACCACATTTTCCTTATCCATTCGTAGGTCAAGAGACATTTAGGTTGTTTCCAGGTTCTGGATATGACAAACAATGCTGCTTTGAATATAGTTGAGCACATGTCCTTGTGGAACGAGTGAACATCCTTTGGATATATACCCAAAAGTGGTATTACTGGGTCTTGAGGAAGATTGTTTCTTAATTTTCTGAGAAATTGCCACACTGACATCCAAAGGGACTATACCAGCTTGCACTCCCACCAGCAATGCAGTAGTGTTCCCTTTTCCCTACAACCTCTCTAGCATATGTTGTCATCAGTGTTTTTGATCTTGGCCATTCTTACAGGTGTAAGATGGAATCTCAGAGTTGTTTTGATTTGCAATTCTCTGATGACTAAGGATGTTGAACATTTCCTTAGGTATCTTTCAGCCATTTTAGATTCCTCTGTTGAAAGTTCTCTATTTAGGTCTGTACCCCATTTTTTTAATTAAATTATTTGTTTTTTGGATCAGTTTCTTGTGTTCTTTGTATATTTTGGAGATCAGACCTCTGGAAGATTGTTTCCAATTCTGTAGGCTGCCGTTTTGTCTTGTTGATCATGTTCTTTGCTTTACAGAATCTTTTCAGTTTCAGGAGGTCCCATTTATTAATTGTTTCTCTCAGTGTCTGTGTTGCTGGGGTTATATTTAGGAAGTGGTCTCCTGTGCCAATGTGTTCAAGTGTATTTCCAGCTTTTTAAAAAAAGCTTTCCTAGGTTTTATGTGAATGTACATTGCTGAACATTGGGAACCCTTATGTAAGCATATCAAAGAGTTCTATAATAGCCCAGAATGGAGTATATCAAAGGTTTTGTGGATAAATTCACTGTAAGAGTAGCAATCTGCAGTCCTCTGTGTACATTGGAAACTGGGAACTGAATTCAACAGAAAAGAGGGCCATGCATGATTTTTGTCTGCATTTATAGTACCTGAGACCATACCCCAAGGGGATGATATCCAAAAGACTATTGGCTAAAGGATTTTCCACAACACATATTTCATCTACAAGTATAGCTTCTGGTGAGATGAATAGTCATGTTTTTCAGAGTTATATATAGCAATTTATTGAGCTAGATCCTCTTTGGACAAGTTAACTTGAACTTTGGAATTGAGCATTGATTTGTTCTTATGTTCCTATTTCTTCTGAATTTCATGTAACCACACCAGTCACTCCAAGGTGGAGGGAAAACATCAAAAATGCACTTTACAAGTTGTATTCTTATCATCCTCATTCTTAAGAAAGATAAATTCAGTGTCTTACCCTTTTTATTAAAAATAGATTCTTCTCTCGTGCAACATATCCTGACCACAGTTTCTCCTCTGATCCAGCCTTTCCAATTCTTTCCCATCTCTTTTCTTGCCAAAATCCACTCCCCCTCCATTAAAATTTATCTTAATTGTATTTAATTCATTAATATTAGAGAGCCATTGAAAATACTTTAATTGAAACTAAATAGATAAAAAAATTAAAATGTGAAAAAAAAGAGAGAAGCTTTGTCCTGTTGATTACACATACTCCATGCATAACAGATCTAATGTAGGATTCCCCTCTGTAGGCTGTGAATATGTTATAAACATTGGTTAATAAATAAACTGCTTTGGGACTATGGAAGGGAAGAATAAGGCAAGGCAAAAAAAATCCAAACAGGGATATAGAGAGAAAGCAGGCAGAGTCAAAGAGAAACCATGTAGCTGTCGAAGGAGATAGATGCCAGAACACCAAAACCTTATGTGGTAGGCCACAGCTTCATGGTGGCACACAGATGAATAGAAATGGGTTAATTAAAGTTGGAAGAGTTAGCTAGAAATGTGTATAAGCTATTGGCCAAACAGTGTTGCAATTAATATAGTTGCTGTGTTGTTATTTGGGTCTGGTCAGCTGGGAAATGAACGAGCAGTCTCTGCCTAGACAGATCTATACATGTCTATGCTTTCCGATCCACTGCAGCAGATAGAAGCTTTCCTGCTCCAATGAACCTAAGCATGGAACACAGCACAGGTGGCTGTAAGGTGGAGCAAGGAGATACTTGAGCATCAGGTTTCTCACCTATCTCCTCACCAGGAAGGGCCTGGCTGAAGCTGCCTATCTCTGCATTCACTCTCTTTTCAGGGAGTGTCTAAACCACTGTCCTGAAAAAACAGTGCTATTTAGTCCAGTTAGGAAGAATCAAGAAAAGAAAAAGAGATGGTCTCAGTCTTGTTTTCTTTTTTTAAATTTAAGAGTATTTAGAATAAATACCTTGCTCACATCATATGTACTTACCAAGTACAATCAGAGACCACAGAAAACTTACTACTCACAATGGAAACTGACTATGTCTATTCTGGTTAATGTCAGTGCCATTAATACACCACTTTAAAATGTTTTAGTTGCAAATTAATTTTATTCTTTCTTTCCTTTTTATTGAAGGAGTTTCACTGGGTATGCAAGCTATTCTTTCTTATTTTAAATTTTTTATTCATTTTGCATACTAACTACATTTCCCCCTTTCTCCCTTTGTTGTAGGTAGGAGCTGCGGACTGCGTTCCTGCCACCCAGCTCCCAGCTGCCTGGCTAGCTTATGCCCCGAAATAACAACACACAAACTGTATTCTTTTAAACACTGCTTGGCCCATTAGCTCTAGCCCTTACTGGCTAATTCTCATATCCCGATCAACCCATCTCTAATAATCTGTGTAGCACCAGTCTTACCGGGAAAGATTCAGCATGTCTGACCTGGCGGCTTGCTTCACCACATCTGCCCTGGAGAACAGAAGCATGGCATCTTACCTCACTTCCTCTTCCTCCCAGCATTCTGTTCTGTTTACTCCACCCACCTATGTTCTAACCTATGAGGCTAAGTAGTTTCTTTATTAATTAACCAATGACCTTCCTCCATCATCCCTTCCTCCTGCTTTGCCCCACATCGCCCCAACCATATCCCATCCACTCCTCAGAAAGGGTAAGGGCTCTCTCATGGAGAGTCAGCAATTCCTAGCACATCTTGTTGAGTCAAGACCAGCCCCTTTTCCCTGCATAAAGGCTGAGCAAGGCATCCCACCATAGGGAATGGGCTCCAAAAAGCCAACTCACGCACCAGGAGTAGAATCTGGTTCCACTGTCACCAATCTGATTGCTTGCAGGAGAAGGCCATTTTAGGCACTGCCTCCACTATTGCTAGGAATCTTATCTGGGGTCATCCTTGGGGATCCTGCGAGCTTTCCTAGCATCAGATTTCTCCCTAACCCCATAACAGTAAGAGCAGGACTCATCCTGAGCATAGATGGCCAATGCAGAAGTAACTCAATTTTTGGAGGTTTTTATTTCATAATTTTTGTCTACACTTTTTTTTTACCTCACAGGTAAATATGTAAAGGCAAATAAATAAATAAATAAATAAATAAAGGATGAGACGAAGCATTATCAGACAAAAATCTGCAAAAATACAATTTAATATGTATTATGGGCAAGGGGTTTCCTCAGGTGTCATTTGTATACTGAGTAAGACTATGCTATAGAAAACTAATTTTTCTTCTGTGAGCAGTTATCAATTTGAGAGAGCTTCTGAGTTGGAATGGAAAATCATGTCTACTTCTTCCCCCTCTTAGTGATGGGATCCCATTGGGCTTAGGGCTGAATAGATCCTGTACATACTGAAAAGATGGCTCAGACATATAGGCTAGGCTCATACACACACACACACACACACACACACACACACACACAAAATGTAATGGCTATTTTACAAAATAACAGTATAAAAGACACAAATCAATAAATAAAGTTCTTAACTTTAAATCACTATGGTATTAATTACTCAAGGCTATCTTCAGTTTTTGCCTTTTCTTTTTTTATATCTCTCCTAATAAACCCAAGTAACTAATTTTATCTCAGGTATGTCCATAAAGCACAGGTCTTACCAAACTCAATAATCAATATTGGCAATGTCATATATGTTGGACCAATAAGAATACTGTCTGAAACTCCCTGTTCCTCTATCTATCTATCCATCATCTATCTATCTATCCATCCATCCATCATCTATCTATCTATCATCCATCTGTATATCATCTACTTCTTTCTCCCTATGACTCAAAGGTATCCATAAGCTTAATTCTTTAAGCACTTTGAAACATCTTTAAAGGTATGGAAATGTATTTAAATTTTTATCTTAGCCAGATTAAAGACTGGGCAAAGCTATTTCTTGGATTAATTTTTGTATTACTGCTAGTGGGGAAATGAAAGTTAGCTTTGAATCCAAGTCAGCCACAATATGAAGTTACTTGATTCTGTTTGCTTTATTTAGGTTATAATGCAGTGAAATTGATGTTAAAAATCATGTGATTTTTAGAGGAAGATTAATAGAAATATAATACTGAACATTTAAAGAAATAAGTAGGATAATATGGAATATTTTATTTTCCCCTTGCTAACCAATAAGAAACATAACACTAAAAGTATTAAAATAAATAAAATTTGGTAATTATTGTTAGTATAAGATTACAAGAGAAAATGATGGTAACCAAGAGTGAACTAAAGAATTTGTTCTCAATTTATCTGATAATGGCCAGATTTAGTAAAGGACCTACTGGTAGCAAATTTTCTATTTTTCTAAAATATGTGGCAGTTATCCACATATAAAGTAACTTAGGCTTTTTTAAAGCTATGTGACAGTATCCACATATAAATTAGCATAGGGTTTTTTAAAGATAAGTTGCAGTTATCCACATATAAATTAGCTTAGGGTTTTTTAAAGATATGTGGTAGTTATCCACACATAAATTATCTTATGGCTTTTTAAAGATATATGGCAATTATCCACATATAAAGTAACTTAAGGACTTTCAAAGATATGTGGCAATTATCCACATATAAAGTGAAGTCCCAATTCTACTTAAGAATAATATATAATAATAATATTATATTATATATATTATTATATTATATATTCTATATATAATAATATAGAATAATATATATAAGCCAATACTAAATGAGTCAAACAAAATATATTTGTAGATTATCTGTGATCTTCTAAATTCTAATTTGTAACTTCTGTGAACTCAACATATTTACTGAGGTTTGTTAGGGGCAAACACAACACAGAGAGATAAAAGAGCCAGTATGTTAGTTGCTTCTCTCATTATTGTGACCAAATGCTTGACAAAACAAGCAAATTAAAAGAAAAGTGCTCTTTGGTTCACAGTTCAGAGAAACAGAGTCTATCATAGTAGGAAAGGCACATTAGCAGGGGCAGATTGCTCCATGATGACAACCAGGAAGAAAAGAGAATATCTATATGCAGTCTGGGTCCTCAGAGAAACAAATGATGCTAGCCATATTTATGATTGAGTCTACCTCTTTGGCTAAACATTTCTAAAGAGTCTCTCAATTGTATGTCTAGAAATGTATCTCTTAGGTGATTTTGGATTCAGACAATTGACAAAATTAGTCTTCACAGATCTACCCCTTGTTAAATTGATACTTAAATATATCACTTTTTGATGGAGGAAGGTCATTGGCTAATAAAGAAACTGCCTTGGCCCATTTGATTGGCCATCCCTTAGGTGGGTGGAGTAGACAGAATAGGATGCTGGGAGGAAGAGGAAGTGAGGTAAGATGCCTCAGATGGACGCCATGCAGCTGCTCTTCAGGGCAGACACGATGAAGCAAGCCGCCAGGTCAGACATGCTGAATCTTTCCTGGTAAGACTGGTGCTACACAGATTATTAGAGATGGGTTGATCGGGATATGAGAATTAGCCAGTAAGGTCTAGAGCTAATGGGCCAAGCAGTGTTTAAAAGAATACAGTTTGTGTGTTGTTATTTCGGGGCATAAGCTAGCCAAGCGGCCAGGAGCTGGAGCTGCAGGAACACAGCCCGCAGCTCCCACAACAACTTTTAGACCGCAACTCTCAAAAGTTAAGATAAAACAACAAAATGTTTCCTAATGAATTTATTCATTTACTACTTCTTATTTTTAGTATTCGACAGAGTATAATAAAATAGGGATAATATTTTTAAAAAGAGTGTATAGATTCTTTTCAGCATACTGTTAAACAACTTAGGAATATAGAAATAACATACAGACGCATTCTTCATCATCTTCCTCCTCCTCCCCCTTCTACTTTGGTAAGTCCTATTTATGCTGGCTAACTACTTTTAGGTATGTATGGTCTCCCATACCAAGAGACACAGTGAAAAAAAAAAAACCTGACTTTTCCTTTCCTAAAACATATCAAATACCAATAACTCCTCAGTTGGTGGTGGGAATTCTTGCCTGCCTTCCCAACCCATGCTGAGATTTGGGCTTGAATTTGCAATAAGTCATGTGAATACCATCACAATCATTGTGAGCTTATATATGCAACTTTCCCTTTGTTCCCAGAAGAAATAACTCCTTTAAAGTCACTCACAACTTCAGGCTCTTAAAATCTTTCTTTGCCCTTTTCCAAAATGATCCCTGGACCAATATGTTATGAACCTAAATTTTAGAGCCAAGCACTCTATGTGTCTTCTTTTCTGCACTTGGACCAGTTGAGGTTCTCTGGGGTTAACTGTCATCTACTGCAAGGAGAGAATTATTTGATAAGAACTGAGAGTTGAACTTATTTATAGGTTTTATTATTTTTCTTTTTTTATTATTAATTAATTTATTTAATTATTAAAGATTTCTGCCTCTTCCCCGCCACCACCTCCCATTCCCTCCCCCTCCCCCAATCAAGTCTTCCTTCCTCCTCAGCCCAAAGAGCAAGCAGGTTTCTCTGCCCTGTGGGAGGTCCAAGGACCACCCACCTCCATCCAGGTCTATTAAGGTGAGCATCCAAACTACCTGGGCTCCCACAAAGCCATTACGTGCAAAAAATAAACCATTATGGATCATTTTGATTCTATGTCTACTTCTCAAGATATAGTAATAAGTTCTCCATCAAGTATTAAGATCCATAAATCCACAGATTTTTGAGTCTGTTAGCATTTCCAGGTATGGGTCCTATCTTATTGAGCAGTCCTAACAACCAATCAGGAATGGTTAGCTACTCCGATAATATTCATGTCACTATAATACCAGTGGGTATATCTTGTTAGAGTACCCATTACTCTAGATTACAAAATTCTCAATTCGGTGACATTTAGAATTATCTCTCTTCTATAAAATTTAGTCAGTATTCTTGAAACTTCCAGATAAATATCAGCTTTATATCATGACGGTATATGACTTAGATGAGTAGTATTGTCAGCAAAGGGTTCCTACTATGAATATCTGAAGACTAAACAAGAGCATTTACAATTAAAAATATTTTGACATATATTGAACTTCAGTGACCAACAACTGTAAAGGAAAGAACCTATTCCTAGTCTGGGGATTATATTGTCTAGCATAAGGCATTTAATTCAGGTGTTTAATTCAGGTATATTAAGAATTTAAGTAGACTTATCTTTTAAATCAAACCTTATAGTTTGTGTGTGTGTGTGTGTGTGTGTGTGTGTGTGTGTGTGTGTGTATATATATATATATATATATATATATATATATATATATTATATATGGAGAAATCTAATTTAGTGTAGTGTGATGTTCTATCCTACAAACCCCAAATAAATATAATTATAAATGAAGACAGAGATATCATAAAAGAAACCAGTGAGTGAGTTTCCTCTATGGTCCCCATTCTACATTTAAGGGCAGTCATATTAATAACTGAACTGTGTTGCTGTTGAGTTTATATACCACCAATAAATTTTATTGGAATTTAGGGCTGCAAAGAGTAGACAAACCATACATTCTAGTGTTTGTTGATTTAAAAAAAAGACAATATCATTCTTAAATTTAAGGTAAACATAAGTAAACTCAGATTCTCCCATGATTTAATTATAAAAACATTATTCTTACAGTCTAGAAATGACAAAATCATGTTACAACATTAAAATAGAGAAGAGAGTACATTCTTGCTTCCCTAAAAGCAAGAGATGTGTAAGACTCTCTCGTTTCTAGTTTTCCTTTTATAAGAATAATAGCTCACCACTCTTTCAAGGTTAAATTATTTAAGAGATAGACTGAATGTGCAGAGAATATATGAGGCTTTTCAAAACATGTGTCTAAAACAAATCTGTTATGTGAGATGGAGCCTCAAAAACACCAAGACACTGTGTTGAATGTAAAACGTACTTCTGAAAGTGAAGAACTGGAAACTATTTTGATGGGCTTAAATCTTGACAAGGTTCAACACTCTTTGTCTCAAAATAACAATCAACACATTCCACACTTCTTTCAAGGTTTTCTAAGTGGTTTTTTAAGACTTTCCATAAAAATTTCATGGTACACTATTTACTTATGAATGACAGACACATCATTGTGTATCTTTTAATTTCATGCAATTGTCACTGTATAGTTTATGATATAGATAGAATAATACAATACTCAGTTCTCACAGCACAGAAAACATATAAAAATGTATCCTTTTATTACATACACCAATACCTGCATTCTAATAACAGCCTCAGATCTGCACATTATTGAAGGCTAAATAGACAATGTAAAAACATTAAAGCAAAATCTAATAGAATTCGTAATGGAGTTCAGGAAAACAACATTCTCTCTATATACTTTCTCCAATAACTAGAGAAAGGGCTAGAAAACAGATAGCTAATAGTGAAGTATATATTCACTTATAGATAAAGGAGTTAATACTATATTTACAAATATATGAATATATGAAAAACTTACAACTGAATTGTATCTAGCATTCAGAAAAAATGCAGCAATGATGCCAAAACTGTGTTTAATCTGGCAGTGGAAAATGGCTAGGTGGATAAAATGATTCCTGTCTATTATTTTGATTCCCACTCACCCATCCCCCCAAAAATAAGCATGTTGATTCCATTGTGGTTCATACTTTTCATCCAGTTTTTGATAGACAATACTATATCTAGGCTTGACATTTGGCCTTCCCATGGTATGCTACTCTGATTCTAGAGGTATGGGCAAACAATGGGCCAGCAATAACAACTCAAAATTTTGTGACTGTCATCCGCATTCTGATTTCCAGTACCTGAGGTAGTCAATGTCAATTTGTATCTTATATTTTTTGGTAAATAAAATTTCAAAATATATATTTTATGTAAATAAGGACTAGTTTCCTTTTTCTACATAGTGGTGCTTATAATGTCTAAATGTTCCTTTTTTCCTACAGTTCTAGTGTACAACATCAGGTGTACCTGATATAGATGACACACAATTTCTTACCTCAACTACTATTTCATCTCTTAACTCTGTTCTGGGATATCTTGAGAATCCTAAAGGCAGAGAATTATAGTTAATGAATCACGCCTCATTAAATTTGACCATAGTATGGTTCATTATGGTACACAATAAATGTGCTTAAAATAAAGTAAGTGTTCATAGGAATAATAGGGAAGGGAGTGAATCAATAGGGCCAATCACTGTGAAACACACTTTTTTTAAGTATATGTAATGTTGTTTCTGGCAAGGAATGTGATAGATAAAGCAGCCTGTACTGGACAATACCATACCTCTGAACATTCCACACTCATAAGCCTCTGAAATATAAGCATATCCACCTGAAAACATTAGTGGAGGTTAAAGGCACTGATTTATCTAATGGCAGAGATGTGCTGGCAAATCATAGTCATGCATCTCTCCTTTCTTTATCATAGCGAGAATCTGACACTTCTTATTTCACTGGACCTCTTTAAATTTTCCACTTTACCAGTCTGTATCTACTTGATTGGTGTTTCAAGTCACTGAAGCCATGTTACAGAGATATAGAAACAAGGGCTCTAGGTCTCAAACGTAATAAAAATTCCTTTAAACTACATTATAGGCAGTAAAAGAGCAGCAAAACACACCTACTCTGACCACAGGCAACTAATCATCCTTGAGGATAATGAGATTTATCTAAGACATTTATCTGGCCAAACAAAGCAATGTTCAGAAAAGAAGTATTGCGAATCAACTCTATGGAAAGAAAAACAACTTATATTAAAATGCCTCATTGTTACTACCACATGAATTGTTAAGACACTCATTCTATTTTGCAATGCCATCCGATTTGGTAATCTTCTATTTCCTAGAAAATGTTCTTTTCAATGCCTCTCTCCAGTATGGATAGTGTGGTGCTTTTATTGTTTTCTTGATGGGAAATGTTCCCTGTAGGTCCATGTATTTAAACGTCTATAGAGCCTTTAGGAAGGTGGAGACATGGAGGAAGTTGGCTGCCATGGCTAGGCCTAGAGGGTCAATAGCTTCACCTCACTTCATTCTCACTGCTTATGTGTATACTTTCAACTTTACGCTGTATATCCTGACTGCTTGCTGCCATGTCTCCCTTAGCATTGTGGACAAAAAAAAAAAAAAAAATCTGGCACCATAGGTCAAAATAAATCAAATTAATCTTTGTCTTGATATTTTCTTATAGCAAAAGAGAGGTAACTAAAACATAGATCCAAAGATAAAACATTCTAACTGAAATTTTACATATATTTCTTTAATTTCTCATACCTATTTAATGTGTTTCTGTTAAAAGCTGTCATTATGAGAGGAAGAAACACTAATGACTTCATTCAGTTTATTCTGTGTTGGTCATGTACTGTTGGACATGGAGCCTGCCCTTAGCAGTAGATCGTGCACCCCAGTGAGGGTCTTTTGGAAAGAACTATCTTTTTCATTTGCAAGTGAATGTCAGTTAGATATAGCTTCTAAGTTAGGAATGATCCTATTAGCACTGGGACCCTCTCTGGCAGAGACTGTTGCAGCCCTGTGTATGCTACCATAGTCTCCCGGAGTTCATGTGTATGTGTGTCAGCCATGTTTTTTCTCTTAACTCCTTTTGTTCTGCTTGTTCATTTATTAGTTTTATCATATTTTGTTTTGTTTGTTTGTTTGTTTGAAGATTTTTCTTAAGGAAGCAGGGTAATAGGTGAGAAAGATAAAAAATGATTTTTAATTTGATGTATTTCAGAGTAATATCACTGTCTATTAAATTTTGTAAATGTTTAAAAGAATATGAACAGAGGCTGAGGCCATAGGTGAATGTCAAACTTAACTTTTAGTAACCTGCATTTGGAAAGGAATATACAACTATACACCCCCACACATACAGACACACATACAGTTTTTATCTCTCCAATGACACTCTTGAAAAGAAATATTTTTTTTTCATTTACAATTGGTGATAGCTTCTAAGTTAGGAATGGAGGCATGTATTCACTTTTCCTCTTAGCATTGGAACCTTATCTAGCACAGACCCATGCTGGCTTTGTGAATGCTACCACAATTTTTCTGGATTCATGCTTTTCAGTCTTGCTTTTTCTTTGACTTTGTTATGTGTGTATGTGACAAGTATTTACCTGAAAACACCATATAAAAGTGGCAGCAATCCCCTAATTAGACATCTCAATTCACCAAGTAAAACCTCCAGTACATTACATCTGTTGAGTCATTGGCAAAGGAATCCCAATGAAACACTCAAACAACACAGGCTTTTCCAATGCTATTGGTGCTTCTCCAGAACCAATAGTAAGGCTCAGTTGCGGAATATACAACTTACTTATACCATCAAACATGGAAAAAAATCAAAATCATCTCCAGCCATAGGCTTCACTCCAATGGACAAGCATTCATGATGTTGGAAATTACTTTGTATACCCCCAGAGGCAACAAGTCATCATCATTTTCATCTGCAAGAAACCCATGGCCTACAACAGAGACGTGTCTCTAGGAGATTCTGGTCCAAAGAGGCACAAATGCTACGTGAGGAACCAGCCATTTTTCTATTGGATTTAAGACACACTCCATGAAATTTAATGCATAATTTACATTGCTAAAGTGGCCAAGAACCTGAGGCTAAACAAGTGATGGGCCCAGGGAAAAAACCTGCTATTATTCTGCTAATTGAACATAACAATAAAATCACTCGTAAAACATATTGTTTTACCCATAGATTTGTGCATCACTAAACACTCTTCAGAGTAGTTTCTTCTTGATGTAGATAGTAATTAAAAAAGATTCCCACAATTGTATAATGTGCAGAGAGTGAGATACTTTGGAGAATTCATCCCTAAATGGAATGTCTTTCTTAAACCCCTGTCTTCAAACAAACAACGTCTTAAACACAGAATAAAACTGATATACACATAAGTTCACAGAGACTGCGACAGATTGCTGAAGGCCTACACCAGTTCAAATCAGACAAAATTTCAGCACTGAGAGGGAGAAAGGGACACAAAGTCTCATCTCTGTTTAAGAAATTATTTGCAACTGATACCTACTGAAAAAGTGAAAAGCAGTTTATCCAATGATCACACGTATAAACCATACCTCAGGGCAAGCCCCATGCCCAGGAGTAGCTCTCTCTGGGCATAGTTGTGTTTGAATTTTTATTTTATTTTTGTAATTTTCTTTGTCTTATTGACTTTCTATTTTTAAGTCTCTTTTGATCTTCATTTTTTATTTTTGTTGTTGTAGTTCCTGTTTTATTTTTCAGAGACAGAGAAAAAAACATAAAGTTGTTGTGCAGAGGTGAGAAGGATCTGGAAAGAGTTGAAGGAGGAATATATTAAAAGTATTTCTGTATGGAATAGAGCCTCTAATAAAAATTTTAAATTTTTAGTTAACTTTTTAAAAATTAAAACCTGATTTGGCAGATTACTGCGTTTTGACAATGTGTCTATCAAGAAGCCACTTGTAAAAGCTTTTGATACATTATTATTTGTATTATTGTGAGCTGATGTGACATCTTAGTAATAAGGTCTCGAAGAGGAAGTTAAGTCAATGACGGGGATATACTTGAAAGGGCTATCAGGACTCTGATCTCATATTTACAGAATACGAGATATGCTTCCAGAATATGTTTCCTCCATTTTATGTTGTAAGATGATAACCCCAAATGCAGGGGGTCAAAAGAGCATAGACTTAATTCTCTAAAACCATGAACCAAAACAAATATCTACTCTTAAAGAGTTGATTGTTTTAGGTAATTTTGTTACAATGATGAATGACTGGTAGTTTAGGATTTCTTTTCTTCCAAGACAGCTTAACAATAAAATACTGACTCTGGTGTTCATATAAGATTTCCAGTTTCCTAATCAAAACAATTACATAAAAATTTGCCAAGATAGCATGAGCCTTAGCTATCACCCACTCTTGCTCTTTAGAGATTCAGAGCATTCATTCTGGAATTAGAAATCTTGAGTGAAGAAATCTTGGGTGAACTCTGTAAAGGCACAGAAAGTAATGTGTGCACAGTCGAAGATCACTGTGAGTAAGTCGCCAGAAGCAAGAAGAAAATTATGGCGAATGTCTTCAGAATAAATGCACCCTGTTTATATCTTGATCTCAGATTTTTAGCATGAAAACTTCTGCATATTCTGTTGTTTTATTTGTATATTTTGTGATACTCTATGTGTTATAGTATCTCAGTGGTACTTGGGTTAATATTCCCAACCATATTATAAACATGTGTATTGGTCTAGTATTATTATCAATTTTAAAAGAAATGAAAGATCTTTATTCTGATGCACTTGTTAAAACTTTTGACGTGGCGTTCTTAGTAAGTATACAGAAAAGTCAGGAGCCTAGTGAAAAGTAAAAAGCATTCTCAACTGCGGTTCATTTAGAAAGAAACTATTTTTAAAAATAAAGACAAACATGAGTGGCATAAAAAAAATTATGTTGAGACACCAAGGAGTAGCAATTACAAAACAATGATTCTATGCCCCAGTGTAGAGGAGGAAACGGGGTCATTAAACTTAGTCGAGAGCTGTCCCTGGGATATAAATTCCACCAGGTCAGAGTTAGCATCTTTTAGAGCCAATTGTGGCCAAAACCACCTCCAGAGCCACAGCTGAAAAAAAAATTACTCTGATCTTCTGGAGTGTTCTATTAGCTGATGCCATCCAGAAACTAGAGGGCAAAGAGTTCCTGGTTATGTAGTCTGTAATAGTCAGCCATTCAGGACCCAGAGCAAGACAGCAGGGCAGAGAAAGGAGGTTGAGGTCACAGGGAGAGCAATGAGAGTCAAAGTTCAGTGGGACACACTGGGCCATAAATAAAAGCTGCCAGCTAAAATGGCTTAAGCCTTTTATAAGGGGAAAGGGCTGACTGTAGAAAATTTCAGTCATTTTAGCTTCTTAGTGCTGTCACAACACTAGTTCAACTTCTTCACAATTCTCCATGTTTTCTGCCAATTTCACAGAAGATCTACATTTCCAAATACATCATCATACATGGGAAGTCAATGCCTAAAAGTAAGTTTAGATATCAGAGAACGTTTTCTTTATAGTATTTTATTTCTGTTTTTAGGTCATTTTTTTAATATAAAATCTGTTTCTTTTGGCTAGATATGGTTAATGCAACTACTACCCATGCTATGGCTGATAAGATAAAATGAGTATATCATTATCACTTTAAGCTAATTATTCATAGCATGTGTCAGATACACTGCCTGTGAGAAGAAGCCACCTCTCCATGATAAAAAGAGAAAAAGAACAAAGTATAATCAGATATACATGAAAGGCTAGCACTCTTTTTGTCTCCAAGACCTCAAGATCAAAATAGGAATCAAATTTCCAGTCTTGACAGCATCCTGTGCTCCAATCTCCATCTCCAGTTCTGGGAAAGTTTGACCCTTTCATTATAATCTCAACTTCAACAAAACAAGCTCTAGTCCTATAATTGCCTCAGCAACAACTGAGCTGCTCCCTACTAATTATCAGACACAGTGAGACATTAAAATTTCATTGATAATTTGTCATGAATATGGTGGTGTATAGACAAGCTGGGATATAAGGTGTCATGGCAGATTGTGACAATATACTAGATATTTAGTTCAACAATTAATTTTCATAAAAATCAACATTGATGATTGCATGAAAATTGTTCTCAAAAAAGTGTCAAAAGCTCAATTTTAAACTTTATTTTCTGCCGGGCGATGGTGGCGCATGCCTTTAATCCCAGCACTCGGGAGGCAGAGGCAGGCGAATCTCTGTGAGTTCGAGACCAGCCTGGTCTACAGAGCTAGTTCCAGGACAGGCTCCAAAGCCACAGAGAAACCCTGTCTCGAAAAACCAAATAAATAAATAAATAAATAAAAATAAATAAACTTTATTTTCTTATGCCTTGCAGTGTATCTTTCAAGAGAGTATCATACGTTTTCATACCCTGAGTCATTATCTCTTAACTCAGCAACTCTCAATTAGTGCATCATAACTCCTTTGTGAGTTGAAGGGGGACCCTTTGGCAAGGATCACCGAAGATCATCAGAAAACACAGATGTTTATATTACATTTCCTAACAGTAGAAAATTAAAGTTATGAAATACCAATAAAAATAATTTGTGGTTGGGCATCACCACAACACAAGGAACTATAGTCCTAAAGGGTCCCAGAATTAGGAACGTGGGGAAGCACTGAGTTAGATCACGTGAAGTTAATGATCTAACTCGGTCATTTCCCACATTCCTAATTAACTGTAAAGTTAAGTTACTCCATCACTTGACTCAAACAGATTTTAGTTGCTAATGCCACCATAGCTTGAACTTGAAGGTTTTCTCCTATTTCACTTGGCAGTTATTAATACACTAATGGTGCATGACAATGTTTGGAAACACTGGCTAATGTAGGCAGTTTGGGTTTATTTCTGTATAATGAGCCAGTCCTCTGATACCAGTTGATTGTCCACTTCCTCTGATACCAGTTGATTGTCCACTTGGACAAAGACTATACTTCATACTTAAAGAACTACACAGATTTCTATATTTTAAAAATCTTTTACTCAATGTTACTATTATTTTCCCACATATCTCACAAATTTAGCACATTCACAGTTATCACATTTAAATCTCTCATTTCACACATAAAATGATAATTTAACATTTTTATTCTGGGTGAAAGATAACCTTAGAACACTTTAAATAATTGACTCGTGTTGGCGGAGACTGTTCGCTCATTCCCAGACGCTCAGACTCAAAATAATCACACAGAAACTATAGTATTTGCAATACTGTTTGGAAAATATCTTAAGCATATTTCTAGCTTGCTCTTATAGCCTAAACTAACCCATCTCCACTAATCTGTGCACCACCAGAAGGTTGTGGCCTAGTGGCAAAGTTTCGGCTGGCTCTGGAAGAGGCGTCTGTCTCCTGTGGTGGCTACATGACTTCTCTCTTACTCTGTCTACTCTCTCTATATATCTTTTCCAGTCTGGCTATATTCTGTTAAGCTGAAAGCATGTTTTTATTCATTAGACAATAAAAGCAACACATATACAGAAGGACTTCCCACACCAGACTTATATAGATACATTTTGTATTTTAAAAATTAAGCAAATTCAAAATGTCTCAACTACAAGTTCTTAAGGTGTTATCAGTTAATTCATTCTCATTTCTGTAAAACTCAAATTTGATTTGAGCTGTTTCATGACCATATATTAATAGTGATGCAAGGAAAATATTCCTTTCTGTAGCATTCCTTAAGATGAAACCATGGCAGTTACTCTCTGCTGACATTACAACTGATCCTCGATTGAAGAATGATGTACATTGTATTAACATCTCATCAAAAATCTACATTGAAAACTGATGAAGATAGCTTTAAATATCTCTTGATTCTTAACAGTAAACAACCAAGGCTCCCTAATTTCTGTATCCACAATAAATCCAGAACTTTATGTACTACATTAGTGCAATATGTAATGAATAGAGATTATGAGTCCAGGAAGTCTACTCATTACATGTGCTTGTGAGATCTTGAAAAGAAACAATAAAGAATATAGACTGTGCAATATTCAAGTTATAAACAAATTTAAAAGAACATGGGCATTTTTATCACTAATCTGGGCATACTTAAGGAGTTATAAAGTTGTATATATGTATATATGTATATATATTCAAAATTTGCATTAAACAACTTTGATGCTAGATTGGAAAGTCTACTTCTGAGGATACTTCTCAAGTAACTGTCATAAAATCCTTATAAGCATCTAGGCAATTTAAAACATAAAACATACATTTAGCATTATTTGAGTTGGATTTACTTGCCGGAATTGTTCCTTTCACAAATTTTCCAATGTAAAATTATGGTGAGGTCCCAATATGACCTGTTGTAAATCCTTTGGGAAGGCAACAAGATATACCTGGACCTTGCAACACAGATTAAGGCTAGAGACAAGGTTACAGATTCTTTTTTTGTTTGTTTGTTTGTTTATTTATTAAAGATTTCTGCCTCCTCTCCTCCACCGCCTCCCATTTCCCTCCCTCTCCCCCAATTAACTCCCCCTCCCTCAGCAGCCCTAAGAGCAGTCAGTGTTCCCTGCCTTGTGGGAAGTCCAAGGATCTCCGACCTCCTTCCAGGTCTAGTAAGGTGAGTATCCAAACAGCCTAGGCTCCCACAAAGCCAGTATGTGCAGTAGGATCAAAACCCAGTGCCATTGTTCTTGACTTCTCAGCAGCCCTCATTGTCCACTATGTTCCGTGAGTCCGGTTTTATCCCATGCTTATTTATTTATTTATTTATTTATTTTTTATAGACCCAGCCTATAATTTATGATCCTAGAGAAGCTAAATAAGAAGGTGAACCAAAAGAAAAACATATAGTTATCCTCCTGGATATTAACCTTCATCGGGCGATGAAAGGAGACAGAGACAGAGACCCACATTGGAGCACAGGACTGAAATCCCAAGGTCCAAAAGAGGAGCAGGAGAGAGAGCACGAGTAAGGAACTCAGGACCGCAAGGATTGCACCCACACACTGAGACAACCTGAATGTCAGAAAAGCAAAATAGGAAGCCTTTCGCTCTTACCTCTAGTTCAGTCCGAAATGGCGGACCTGCCTCCAGTGATTCTCAGAATGAGACTGTGTGTGAGAGATGACTCCTCCCATCTTATACTCCTTTCTAAAGCTTGGATTAAAGGTGTGCACAACTACTGCCTGGTTTCTGTGGCAAACTAGTGTAGCTACTGGGATTAAAGGATTCTGGCCAGACCTGCACAAAATACTCAGAGACTATTTGCAATTTTAAAAGACATTGATCTTGAAATTTAACCATCATTTTACTTTCACAGGATCCCCCAGAAAGAACGTCACTCCCATGACAGCTGGAAGTAATTCTAGAGGATGATGTCCCCTCTCCCAGTAAAGTTTGCCCTTGGGATTAGGGACATCATTTAGGTGTTGATTATAATTAGTATACGGTTGAGGGTTGGGGGAGGAATTTTATAAGCTCAGGGATCATTTGAAAAAAAAGAGGGATAATGGGATGATGGGATAATAGATTGCTACTTGTTGGAACTTGTGAGTTATTGTTTTGAGACAAATATATTGGTATCGATTCTTATATATTGATACAAAGTGAAATTATATTGACTATTATATGCATGCATGTTTCTACCTCTGTTTAAAACATTTTTTATGTATTGACATATATTGTATTGATATATATATATAGTATATATTTACCATATTGCAGTGTACATTTCTACCTCTGATTAAGATACTTATATATTGTTCGTGTATTGATATATATTTACCATACTGCAATGTATATTTGTACATTGTTTATATTTGGAGGTCATTGTCCTCATTTGTTTCACAGTCGTTTATTGTCTTAGTCTTTAAGTTAGATAGGTATTGAGAATTATATAGATCAATAGTATTCTAAGTTTGTCATTTATAATTAGACTAATCGGGTTCTTTAGATACATAGAGATTATGCTCAGTATAGATAGATAATCTTCAACCTCTTCAAAGAGCTGTAGAAAATGGCCTTTAATCTAACTCAGAATTTTGTGGTAGTGAGACACAATTGCTCCTGGCAACACCGCCCTATTCCCGAGATAATGTTGAGCACCAAAGACACTCCACCTGGAGCCTTTCTTCTTGGCTGAACTGGCCTTTGGGCAAAGAAATGCCCATACCTCAACCACCGACAGAGATACAGAGTATCTGTGAATGGAAAAAACAGGACTGTCATATCATGTCAAGACAGGGTAAGATAGTTTTGACAAGTTTCTTGCCTTTGAAAATGGTATGTCAGTTATGTTAGGCCTTAGCCAAAGTTGGTTGCTTCAATGCTGCAAATGTGACCTTGAGTGATTGCCCAGGTAGCTAGTTGTCTCTGTGATTTGTTGTATGTTTTGGAAGTTGTTTGATTGCACTTCCTAATTACTCAGGTAACATTATTTCCCTTCTCAGATCTTCGATGGGGTTGAAGACTATATAAATGTAGTTACTTTCCACTCATGACTTGGCCAAGCTATTTATTATACAAGACCTAAGCTAGTTAGAATAGGATATTTATACATATTGTATATAATTCCATAGTAGGTTTAGAACTCTCTTAGTTAAACAAAAGGGGGAGATGTTGCAGGAGGTCCTTCCGCTCCTCCAGCCAATAGCCACTGAGATACCAGCCCATTGGGGCGTGGTCTCTCTCCCTTTAAAAAAGCGGCCACTTCCCTCCTCGCTCTCTCTTTGCTTCCTGCTCCATTTCCGGTGACTAGACTCCTTTCTGATTGCACAGAGGGCTGGTGTCTGGGACGGTGATCTGTAAGCTTTTTCCCCTTTTAATAAATACCACCCTATTAATCATAATTCCAAACTGGTGTGGGATTGTTTGTGACTTACGCCTACATCTGGTCTGTAAGTCTGAATACGGTAAATGTTTGATTCTCTGATCTTTAGGCAAACTTTATTTATCAAAATAGAAATAAACATCACTACATAATATGTTTATCCTCAGTTATTTTAAAGCCATGTCCTCTTAAAGAGTGTATAAGTTTCTTTTACCTCTGTGTTACCTACACAGAAAAGGTAAGGTCCTGCTATTAGATTCTGCCAAATCTTCCTATGATATTGATTCTCAGTAAAGAAGTAAATGTTCTTACTACAGACAGAGAAAGAATAGTTTACACATATCAATTACCAAGTTTGGTCTCTTTGTCAAGGGTCTTCAGAAAAAAATAAAATAAATAGACGCAGACACACACACACACTTGAGAGGCAGAAAAAGAGAATTATAAAAGATTGACAAATACAACATTTGTAGACTAAAGAAGAAGGGCACCTTGAGCCCACATGATATTCATTCTGCTCACAGAATTACCTCTTTCTCTGAGGAATTTAGCATTGGTTCTATTAAGATGTTTCTTTGATTGCATAAATCCCACCCATATTGTGCAAGATTGCTAATCCCAAATCTAACAATTTAAATATGAATTTCATTAAAAACATCTTTACAGAAATATCAAAAATCATGTTCGTCCAACTCTCTGTGTTATGGCTCTGCCTATTTGACATATAACATGAACTATCACAGTATAGTTTTGCCAAATCACCCTCAAATTCAATAATACTGTATGATGCTTCATTGACTCATGGAAACCTGTTATGCTCATATTTGCATTTATTACAGGGCAATCACCATGAAAAGAAAGCATTGTATGGGGCAGAATTTTGAGTTTTTTCAGCAGGTATAATCCTCTTGGTATTAATCTAAGCCTCTGATATTGACAACCCAGGAAATTAACCTGTGCTTTGAGGTTCAGACTTTTTGTTAGAACTTCATTATGTAGGTATAATTGGATGATTAAATTGTCCATGTAATTGAATGGAATATCCAGCCTTCAATACTCCTTAGATTGTCATTGCTATCAATAAGCTGAAGGGTTTTTTTTTTCCTCAGTTAAGATAGAAACCAGAAAAAAGCAAAGTACAACTTTCCTAAATTCAGCAGCCCTTAACATCAGCTGATCTTACTTTGAGTTAGCAATCCTGGGCCTTGAGTGATAATGACTTTAGGATGTTAACAAGACTCTTGTTTTCTAAGTAGCTAGATCTAACTAGCCACTACCTACAGCTTCCAGGAACTCTACTAAGCACAAAGGCTACTAGGCTTTTATACTTTCACTGCTATCTTCCATCCTTTGCTTGCTAATTGCCTTCTGTGGTATCAACTACTACTCTGGGTTATGGTCAGTACCAGCAACATTTGGTACTGTTAGTTCTAGTTTTATATTCTCAGCCTGTCTACTCAAGACAAAAAATATTAACAAGCAAAAGTATGACCATGAAAGGGGCTTTATTAAGACTTCGATTACAATATAAATGCGTAAGTGTAGAAACGGACCCAATGAGAATGTGGGTGAAGGCACTACTGCTCATACGGAAAGCAATAGGAAATGAAAAGAGGCTATTGCCTCACATGTACATTGTGTACCTGAGTGGGAAGATGTGCTCTTTGATAACCTCCTGAAATCCTTTACAACATCTGCAGATGCAGTGAGTTTTTACCATCTAGGGCAAAAGGAAAGCAAAGTCTTCAAATGTAAGCTATAGACACCTGAACCAGCAACCAAATTCATCCCCTCTGGTGTAACAATGATATCTTTGAGGAGCTGCTGCAGATAAAAATGATTCCTCCTTTTTGACCCTTCCATCTGGTCTCAGCATTTTATGATATAAGGATATTGCCATAGGTACTGTTACCAATTTATGCTCTCAGGCTATTTGTTTCCTGCGTTGCAATCTAAACATAGTGATAAGAACAATCTTATCACTCAGATATTATTAAAAGTCTTAAAGATTAACAGATATTTCTTATCATAAAAGCCCAAACATTTGTGAATCAAGACATAATTCATAGTACTCATCTTTATCCCCACTCCACAATGCTGATCAGCTCTGTTCCTTATACTCTCCAGCTACATCAACGTGTTCTTCCTCTATGGCTTCCTATTGCTTTTATAACACAACTGCATATCTAGCTTGGTTTTATTTCTCCAACCCCATTTGGAGTTGCATTTCCACTTGACTCTCCACAGAAGTCACTATCCTATCCTAACACCTTTACCATAAGAACTGCACAAGTGCTAATTCCTAGGCATGAATTACTCTTCCCTTTCCTCTTTGACTAATTGACTAGTAATTAATCACTCTCATTTCTTAGCACTTACTTGAGAAGTAGTTTTTAATCATATAATTAAAGTTTTCTTTCCCATGGGGTCCCTGCATGTTTCAGAGAGAAATCCTGCTGCCTTTACCTCTCATTATATCCCAGTCCTTAACATAGTATGTGACAAATAATAAATGTAAATTAGTAAATGCTTGCTGTTAAGAATGATGTTTTGCCCTTCCCCTCCCCCAATCAAGTCTTCCTCCCTCCTCAGCCCAAAGAGCAAGCAGGTTTCTCTGCCCTGTGGGAGGTCCAAGGACCACCCACCTCTATCCAGGTCTATTAAGGTGAGCATCCAAACTACCTGGGCTCCCACAAAGCCATTATGTGCAATAGGAACAAGAACCCATTGCCATTGTTCTTCAGTTCTCACATCATTGAATAAATGGGACCTCCTGAGACTGAGAAGCTTCTGTAAAGCAAAGGACACTGTCACTAAGACAGAAAGGCAACCCACTGACTGGGAGAAGATCTTCACCAACCCCGCAACTGACAAAGGTCTGATATCCTTCTGCTCTTTTATACAGCTTTTTTTTTTTTTAGAGTAGAAGAATCCCTTTGTGGTTTTAACTTAAATTGTGCTTTTGAGAAAATGTTCATTTAATATTATCAGCATGTTTGAAACTCTACATCAGGATTTTTAAAATCAGTCTGAATTTGTTATTTCTCGTACTCTCTCTCTCTTTCAATGTACACACTCAACACTTACTAAATAACATGCTAGCTAATGTATGTAAATAAATGTCATTCTTTGTACATGAAAAAAAAAAAAAGAATGATGTTTTGTCCAGACTTATTCACTCTAGTCTCAGGGGTTTGGTTTGATGAACAATTTTAAAAAACACATATTTGTGGACCATAGATGTGCAAGGCTTTTTTTTTCATAGAAACAATATATACTAAGGGTAACACTGCTGGTAGATGTACTTATAGCCCCTATGTAACGCTTTGAATATTATAATGTAGATTCCATTATAAATAAGATGATGCCAGTCTTTCCTTATTTCAGCTACTAATAACTATAAACTAAAAAGTTTCATTGAAATACCTAGAAATGGAAATGTTATCATCTTTAACTCTGATTTGAGTTTATTTTTGTTCACAACCAAAGCACTCAGAAGGCTCGTGTCAGCACGCAAACTGCCAACAGGAATCCACACAGGATTTGGTTAATGAGTCGTACTGATCACTACATTCTCTCATTATTTGTTTGCATACACCCTGGTGTGTGATCTCAGAACACATGTGCAGAGATGTGAAATCCGGGATCTGGTAGAGTGTTTGCTTCTTTCATTCCAACACAGATGTTTGGCGGCACTCAGGAGACAGGACATTGTGCTAATGCTGAGGCACGTTTATATCTGTGTTTATCTTCAAATAGATCTAACTGTTTTGAAGCCATGAATTTTTTACCCATAATTATAATGACAGAACTGGGTAGCATTGTGGATAGCTTGCTCTGTTTCTAAAAAGGTGGGGAATTTTGCTTCTGGGATTTAGTGGGTGAGCCTAATGCTTCTAGAAGCAACAGTATGCATCATAAAAGATTCCAAATCAATATTTTTATGGTAGAAGTTGATGCGTTTGCTGTTACTTTCAAAGGAAAATGAAAAAATTCAAACATTGGAATAAAGTGCTATATTGACCCAAGACTGGAAGTTCTGAATCTACAGGTTAGGCAGGAACATGAAGACAACAGACAGAGAAAACTGTGCAATGATCTCATAAATAGATGAAAACATAGCTGGATTGTCCAGGCTATCAATGTTCCAGGAACATAAAGTTGTAAACTCCGTGTATCTTCCAAGTGTCTTATGTCTGGAATCCCTTACAGAAAGGAAAGCAACCAAATTAAAGTGATAGAGACAAAAATAATAAACTTTAGAAATCCAGTTGCCATGGAGATAAACCAACTCTAAGTAGGTACATGTTCAGAATTACTAAAATATATACTGAAAGTGTCTGTGTCACATGATCTTTTTGTTGGTACCTACTTAAAGAATATATGTATGTATGTAGGTATGTATGTATGTATGTATGTATATGTATGTGTATCAAAAATAAAAAACACCAAAACTGTAAGTTCTGTAAAAAGAATAAATTTATATTTTATGAAAATGCAAAATGTTGAAATGATTTATTCTTATGTATTATATACTATATGTTCAAATGTTTATTGACTCAATGTAAGAAAAGAAGCTTTAAAAACATAAAGAGGAAATATTTAAGCTTTTTCCAAAAAATATGGTCATCATTCTTATTATTCCTTTTCTTCTAGTTTCTAAGTCTGACACTGGTTCAGAATTTTAAAAGAATAATAATTCATTGGACAATATTTAAACAAAAAAGAAAAATGAGAAAGCTTTTGTGGATTAGCACACCATCCAGCAAGAACCTCCATCATGACTCAAATGACCCTGTCTTTTTTTTGTTTTGTCTTTACTTTTCTTAATATATAATTAGATACATATTGCTGAAACTGGAATTTCTGAGTGTCTTAAATTTTCTCATTTTCCAACTGTCTTTCTGTTAATATATTAATTACAAAGGCTTGGAACTTTATTTCCTTATCACAAGTGAAATACTCCAAAGGTGAATAAAGAATAATGGAATGCAGCTCACCATTTTTTATCATTCTGTTCATATTCAATTATACAAACTTATAGTTACCTTCTTATTTTGTTTTTATAGAATGTAGTTAGAGAAACAACACTTTTTGAACACAAAAAAGAAAGCTCTGTTCTCCAAGCCACCATGAAAACAAATACCAAAGCCAACAAAACCTCATCCTTTCAATTCTCCAGACCTTACAATAAAATCCCTTTGCCATGCTCAACATTTAAATGGGCTTCCCCAGTTAACTCATGTCCTAATATGTGCGAAGGTCCTGTGCATATTGATCTTAGCCATTTCATTTAGTACACAAATACCATATCTCAAGGAGGTAGCTTATATAAGATCGCCAAGAAGATTTAAATCTAAAAGGAAAATCAGAGAATAGAATTGTTGCGAAGAGGATAAGAAAGCACAATTTTGTCAGTAAAGATAATTTTCAACACAAAGGAAAGTTTTTAAAAAATAATGACATTTGTCAAAACTTCCCACTAAACTTTTAAAATATTTTCCTTTCCAATTCATAGAGTTGGCTGTGAATCATTTTGTAGATTTATGAATAAAAGGAAATTTCTCTAATATATAAGAAACTTAGAGATCATTGAGATGTACATGGGATTAATGATTCTTAGAAATTGTTTCCCAGAGTACCTGCTTACATGTGACCATGTGCCTTTCTAAATCACCAATAGTCAACTTTATTGAACCACTTGAGACAGAAGTGCATTCCTTTGTCACTTATCAGAATTTTATTAATGTATCCTTCGATGCACTGTAATATTCTCCCTATTTACCTCACACAGCTGCATCCCTCAAACTTAAGGAAGTGTGTTTGTTCAAATTTCTCAGTTCTGTAGCAAAGGCAGGTAAAAATCAAGGGATGCTCACTCATCTGTTAAACTGTCAGTCTCTCATAACTTGAATATTGATTTCACGGGAGGCTGTGGCATTCCCTAGGTGAGCATGTCAAGCTGTTGACAGGGAGATCTTTGCTTAATTGAATTGAGGGGTGTCAGTGATGTATGTTTTGTCACCCACTGTGTACTCAGGAGAAGGTGATGATATTCCTTCATGTGCTGACCAAACTCTCTGTGCATGTCTTATTACCTCAGCATTTTTTTTCTCGTAAAGACTTGGGAGCAATGCATTTAGCCATTCAAGAGATGATTATGCATTAAAAACCTGAAGCATGAAATATCAGATGGGGATAGTCATAAATGATTTGACACATGAGCAATAATTTTAATTTGGTCACTAAGCTTGCAGGGTAGCTTTACTCGTTTGGAATATGGGAGTAATGATCATCCTTCCTGTCATTAACTACTTCTCAGCAGTGTTGTAAAGATTAATTTATGTTTCAAAATGGCTTTTCAAATGGAAAGTGCAATGTAAATGTTGGTTTCTAAAGCAAAGCCCTTGCAGGCGAGTGCTGGCTTTGTCTCTGATTAACATTTAAAATTCTGTATGAGGATTTCAATTTTGTTTGGCCAGTATCAAAGAAATATTTTTAGTCATCTTAAAGGGAAAATTAAATACAGTTCTCAATGCTTTATCACAATTAAAACAAGAAAAGATTATCTCCATTAATTTAACAAATATATTATCTAAATCACCACTTGGTCGTTTTTGGTTCCCGGTGGAAAGAAAAAAACTCCACTGGCTTTCAACCTAACAAATTGTGTTGTATTGCATCAGTAAGTTACACAAATTAGCCTGAAACCACTTCAACTTAATGTATGTAAAAATATTCCAAGGTAACATTTTGTAGTCTGAGTTCTCGACTTTTCATTTTGTTCAGATATGCATTTAAATGATTGGTCACTAAGGTCTCGGGCTATTTCCTCACTGCCAAAATTATAGTGCACAGATCCACATAAATATGAATAAGAACAGTAGAAGCAGTTTTTCTATGTGTTTGAAAGTTACTAAGCGTTAACACTGCCTTGCTGTTAAGTTACAAACCGGAAGTTGTGGGGCTGCAACATTCATGTTTTCTGTTTTCCAGTACCTTCTCCAGTGACACTGGATATGGGTTGTAGTAACTGCTGTCTTTGCTAGTTTACATTATGTGCAAATGTCTCTTCTAACTTTTCTCATGCCTCTCTGTCAGTTCACTCCTCTCCAATATTTTAAAATAGATTCTTCTCCAATGAGTGAGTTCTAAACACTTTATAATGCATTTAAATCTACCTTTCACAACACACCAAGAACTGAAGAGTAAAATGTTGAACTCAACACCAAACTAAATAAACTTTAGCTCTTTTTTCACGTCTTGAATCAGTGTCTACTTAGTACTGGTGACTGATAACATTGACAGTCTGTCAAACCATCATCTTACCAAAACCATATCAAAATATGTTAGAAACTTTCCATTTATTTCTGGAACTAGAGTTTCATGTGTCTGAATCCTGAACCAAACACTGAAAGAGAAGAGCTGATGATCAGTCCCTGAACCTAGTAGCTCATAGTCTACCAGCACAGAACTGAAAATGAGATAACACAGTAAGAGCTTGTCTTGAAAAAGCAAGAACACCAGTATCTTTGTGTGCCATTTAGACTGTCATCTGAGAAGTCTTTCCCTTAAAAAAAGAATTGCAATGTTTAATTCTGAATATCAGAAAAAAACATGAATTGAAGGGATAGGTGAAAATATGGTTGAATGCAGAAGGCATTGCAAATACAGAAAAGAATCTGTGCCCTATTCCCCACATCTAATCAGCTCCAAAATACTAAACCATAAATTCAATTTCTTTAAGCAGCACAATGTTCTCAACATTTTCAGTTCCCCCTGACACCTACTTTCTGCTTTTGTATCCTCTTTACTGTATAAACCACAAACACGAACATATACTCGATGTTGTTCTAATTTCCCCCTCTCAAAAGTTTCCAAGGTTTCTTTTCTGCTTTACTTTCATCTGAAAATTTTATTTTCATCCTAAAATGTTATACTCCTTACAGAAGAATGTTTGGTAGTCATTCAATCTTCAATCTTCTATGGGTTTATTTGCCTGTTTGTTTTTATTATCAGAGGCTCAAAGATTTCTCTTGAGAATATTAGACAAGAAAGAATGAGAAGGGATTTCAAGTGTCTCTCCTTAGTTTTCTTTTTTTCTTTTTCAAATAGAAAAGGTATAATTTATGTGCTTGGAATCCTGAAAGTCTTAATTCTGATTTGATGTATGCTTTCCAGTTTCAATTATTTTTAACAAATAAGAAGAAAAATATTCAGCCGGGCGATGGTGGCGCACGCCTTTAATCCCAGCACTCGGGAGGCAGAGGCAGGCGCATCTCTGTGAGTTCGAGACCAGCCTGGTCTACAGAGCTAGTTCCAGGACAGGCTCCAAAGCCACAGAGAAACCCTGTCTCGAAAAACCAAAAAAAAAAAAAAAAAGAAGAAAAATATTCTTATGGTAACAAAATCTTTAACATTGATTTTAATATATTCTTGCTTTGATAAACATGAGAACAAACTCTAAGCCTCATAATATCAGCCTAAATGTCAATCAACTGATCAATAGATAATGAAAATGTACTACAAATACACAATAAAATTATACATATACATAAATATTATTAAGCTATAAAATTAAATTTGCAAATTACCTGATGGAATTAGAAAAATATATACTCAACCTCAGTCAGTACATTTTAACCCAGCTTCTACTTTTATATTTAATACATTTAATTATAAGACCTAAAGAATCCACAAAAAGTAGAATGATGACTTGGGGCTTGCTGTAAGGAATAGAAAAATAGCAAAATAAAATTCAGATGAATGTAGAGAATGGAAATTATGGTAGTGGGAAAGTTCAAGTGGAATGGTGGTGGGGAAATCTAAGAAATAAGGTGATCAGAACAGAGAAATAGCCAAAACCATCTATGAAAAGGCCATATGAAAATTATAAGGTGATCAGAACAGAGAAATAGCCAAAACCATCTATGAAAAGGCCATATGGAAATTATAGTAGTCTAAATGAGAAATACCATTATTGGTTCAAGTATTTAAATACATGGTGGCTAGTGTGCAGAACAATGTGGGGGAGATGCGGAACCTTTATGGAAGCCTTGCTGGAAGAAGTATGCTACTGGGGGCAGGCTTTGTGTACTTATAGCTTTGTGTATTTATAACATTCCATCCTGTTTGGAAAATCAGGTTCCTATGTGCAGATCTCTCAGTCTCCTCCTGCATGAATTCACTATCATTACAAACTCTAGGCTTCTGGAAACTTAAGTAAAGATAAACTTGCCTTTAAGTTGCTTTTAGTCATGGTGTTTTATCACAGCAGTAGAGATTCAACTAATGCAGAGAATTACTGCTTTGTAAGACCCCCTTTTAAAAATTACAAATTAAAAATAAGTCTGGAAACATCCTACACATATTGATAATGCTACCCATACAGTCCATATTTTATCAAACAAAATCATAGCACCAGATGTGAGATACTTTCTTATGAGTATGAGACTCCCCAATGTTTGGCAAAGTAATTTTAGGGGTTTACGAAGACCTTTCAGGGTGTCTTGGTCCATCAAATCACATTATTCTGGAAAAAACCCACAGGGTCTCATCCTCTGTAGAAACAAAAGCAGAACTGCTTTTCTAAAGCAACATATCCTTAGACAAGATACCTTTTTAATATATATTTTGGTTTAGCTCAGCAGCCTATACAATGAAATGTCTGTACTTAGTTCATTCAGAGTCAAAAAATTCAAAGAAAACACAATAATATACATAATCCAGACTTTCTGCGTATATTCCATCTTTACATGGCTTACTTTTCTTTACTCCTTTAATCTATCACCATCTGTACTCTGTGTCCTTAAAGGCTTTCTTTTATTTTTTCTGTACTCTTTTTCTTCTCTTTCTCTCTAGCCTATGTAGATTTATCCACCGCTGTGACCCATTTAGAGGTTTTTTTTCCATCTGGATTTGTCTTTATTGCATGCATATCTGTAATCTTTTCTGACCAGGAGCACTTCTTAAAATGGTATGCAGTGTGGTTGCAGCAGCCCTGGATGATGGCTTGGCATCTCTCATACTTTCAATGTAGTGAACATACCTTACTGACAGTTTTGGAACCACCGTGTAGGAACCATGCTCACCACCTCGACTCTGAGCAGCATATAAACCCTTTTTAACTGAGTAAAACTTCAATCTGATATGCTGCACACTGCATGGCCTGGAAATATCTCTGTATGTAGCGACAGGAATACATCATTTTCCCATTGCCTGCCCAGATGGGGAGCACTGAGCTGCGGACATGGTCTTAGCTACTTTCCTCCCAACCACAAAGGGTCGCATAAGCATCCAGACCTGAAGTATGTGGCTTGCCACTCAGATTAGCCCCAGTTGTTTGGGTGTCAATCTGTAGTTGGAGGCTGTTCATTTGTTTCCAGCCACCCATACCAGAAATAACCACACAGAAACTGTATTAATAAAAACATTGCTTGGCCAATTACCTAAGTGTATTGCTAGCTAGCTATTGTATCTTAAATTAACCAATTTCTGTTCATCTGTATATCACCACATGGTTGTGGCCTACCAGTAAGATTTTGTTCAGCATATAGCATCTGTATCCAAAGGTGGCTACTTGGCTTCTCTTCCTGACTCCACCTACTCTCTCCTTCTCTATCTGCTTGGAATTTCTACCTTGCCCTATTCTGCACTGCAATAGGCCCTGGCTGATTTTTTACTAACCAATGCTATTCACAGCATACAAAGGGAAATCCCCACATCACCCTAAGGGTCTCAAACTAGAGAGCCTATCATCATTTCTCCTGATTAAGAAATTATTATTGAAAACACCACACTCCTACCTTGAAAGATACAGAGAAAGAAAATCTGAATTTAGCTAGAATTCTGCCTTGACAGCCAGTCTTCATAGTTCCAGAAGTGTCTATGCACCTTGCTGGGGGAGAAATGATACCAGTGGGTCTTACATAGTTTTGAACTCCATTAACCACCATGTCAAACTTACAGGCATGATGTGTCAACTGGTACAATAGTGGTATAACTATTACTGGATAAGGATCCACTCCTGAGTCAGGTCTGATATGATCTCTACAGGAAAGAACACATGCCTGGTCCTCTACACTCAATCAAAAATCCGTGTTGAAGACGTAATAGATTCTACCAGGAACCTTCCTACTGTAGTTGAGCTAAATTTATATAACAAAAATCTGAATATTCACACTTATATTCATAGATAAATGCTACTTATATCATTAATTGTTGAAGCTTTCTTTGAAATGAACAGAAATGAATGCAGAAAGTCCACGCAGCTCAAGATGCTTATATTAAATAATATTGGAGTGTACTTCCCTAAACAGATCATTTATACCACCCCTCTAAATCTCAGAGGACATTGCAGAATAGGAATCAGATAGGATGTTAAAAGCAGAAGTTAGAGAGAAAGAATGTGAATTATTATCTTTGGGGTATAACACAGTTATTCTACACATCCAGTTCAGTACCTGCGGCTCCCTGAACTGGATCTGTACAATATCAAATCTTTCAAAATGAACTATGAATAGGAAGAGACTTATGGGACACTATTCACTGCTGAACTGTTATCAACTGATAGATTCTGAGAGAGAGACAGACATGTACCATCTTTAATACAGCACTAAGGAGGTAGAAACGGGGAGTTCTGAAGTTCAAAATGCACCTAATTACAGCATAAATTATGTTGAGTCTGGTTTTAATTTAGATAGCAATTTAATATACCACATTTATTTAATCTAATCTGCCAGTTATCTACTAAAAACAGGCTTCTTGTATGAGGACTTCTCAACTTTCTCTTAAATATAAGATTTTAGACTTTACACTTCTTTAATTTAGAAAGCAGACAACATCTTAATGATTTAATAAAACACCTAAAGTGTTTATATAATAATTTCCTACTTTCATTTCTTTATTGTTCTTAAATAAATAAGAATTATTTTACATATGCAGGTATCTATAGAGACATACTATTTTCCAGAATGTTTATGCTGCCGTCTAACTTCATTTTCTGGAAGTAGAGGAGAATAGCACAGACCACATATATTATAAGCTATAGAAGTTATTATGTTCGTAGTTTCAGAGACTGAGGATTCTAAGAAAAAGAGGCCACATATGGTGAAGGACTTCATGTTTCACTACAGCATTGTGGAAATACAAGTGTGCACACAAAAGAGAGATGGCAGCAGCAAGTCACATGAGAAAGTCTATTGTGATCAAGGTACTGCCACAATAGCTAAACCATTCTCAATTATAGTTCACACCTGATCCTCCCTAAGATCCACTCCTTCATATCTTCAAAGGGCAATGCGAAACGCTCAGTTACTCAGACATTCCTTGTTAAAATTAATGGCTCTCTAACCACAGCAAAAAAGCATAAATGCAAAGAGGAAACGAGTCAGTGGGAAGGGATAAAAAGGAAGGAAGAAAAATAAAAGTTGGAGGTAAACCTGAACACAATGCACTATATAAATGAATGCAATTGTTAAAAAATAAATTTAATTAATTAAAATCATTCCTTGCCTTTGCTAGGCTACTTTCATTGCTTATTAGTTGAAAGGGGAAACAAGTTAAAAGTTTCCGATCATGCTCTAGTGGAGAATCATCCACCAATTTGAAATATGTATGAGAAAGGAGTGTATTTTGTGTCGAGCCATTTTATTGAGAGTTTGCTTTAGTTTGCAGCTATTTAAACAGTTAGTATTTTTATTTATCTCCCCCTTACTCTTATTGATCATGTTAGATCAGGGGTTCTCAATCTTTGGATCACTGTGGTCTTTAGACCCTTTAACAAGGGTATATTAAAAACATCAGAAAACACAGATATTTATATTATGATTCATAACAAAAGTAAAATTACATTTATGATATATGAACATGAAATAACTTTATGGTTGACGGGGTCAGCACAACATGAGGAACAGTATTAAAGGGTCACAGCATTGGGAAGGTTGAGAACCACTGAATCTATTTATCTCCTTCATTATTTCTTGCTGGAACTGAATCTATGGGAAGAGCTCAAGAAAGTGAGTGGTAGGAGGACATCATTAACTTGGTCTCTCTTACATATTTGTAATCAGATGCCAAATGAGTTCTCATTCTCAGGACTAGACGAAGATACTACTAAATTTCTGTGTTCAGTATGCTCTTCCTCACTGAGGTCACTGACTAATATTTGCTCTTTTTTCAGCTTCAGTATCTCTCATTTCACTGGCACACATAATGAAACCTCATTTCCACAAAAAAAAAAAAAAAAAAAAAAACCTCTCTGTATCTAACCCCACCATGCCTTTGATGTCACCTCCAACATCATTCATCATGTGCAGTGTACCTGGTTTCTCTAATGACATTCTAACCACTCCTGCAGCATACTTCACCATGTCACATGAGGGATTTACCCTGGCTGGCTTTTCTTCATTAGATGTCTGTCCCATTATACAATATGACTTGATACTTGAATTCTTACATATATCTAGGAAAAGCTTCTCAAAGAAGCATTTCCTAAAATGTGGTACCTTTACACAATGGAGTACTAGACATCAGAGAAAAATAATAACGTCTTAAAATTTGCAGGAAAATGGATGGTGCTAGAAAACATCATACTGAGTGAGGTAACCCAGACCTAGAAAGACAATTATTGTATTTACTCACTTATAATTGGTTTTTAAATATAAAGCAAAGAAAATCAGCCTACAAATCACAATCCCAGAGAACCTAGAAAACAATGAGGACCCTAAGAGATATATACATGGATCTAATCTACATGGGAAGTAGTAAAAGGCAAGATTTCCTGAGTAAATTGAGAGTATTGGGACCATGGGAGAGTGTTGAAGGGGAGGGGAGTGGCAGGGAGGGGAGCAGAAAAAAATGTGTAGCTCAATAAAATCTATAAAAAGAGAAGCATTTTCTTGTCATACTAGAAAAGAACCATGCAGAAATTATTGCATCATTATTGTTAAACTTTATCACATTGGGGCTGGAGAGATGGCTCAGAAGTTAAGAGTACTGGCTACACTTCCAAAGGTCCTGAGTTCAATTCCCAGCAACCACATGGTGACTCACAACCATTTGTAATGAGATATGGTGCCCTCTTCTGGCCTGCAGGGACATATGCAGACAGACCACTCTATACTTAATAAATAAATAAATCTTTAAAAAAAACTTTATCACAATGTATTAGTATATGTGTGTGAGAGTGTATGTGTGCGCTTGTATACGTGTATGCCTATGATTGTATGTGTATGTGCTTGCACATACATCTTCAAACATGTCCGAAGATGATTAGAAGGAGTCTGTTTTTTTTTTTTTTCTATCCTATGAGCAGCAGAGATTACATTCGGTTATCCAGCTTGGTTGCCAGCAGCTTTACACACTGAGCCATCTCACCAGCCCATCTTTGTCAATTTGATAACACTATTACATCCAATGTTTATTTTCTTCAAAACGCTTCAGAGTACCAATAAAAGCAAAACCACAGTGTATTATCTACATTCTTACGTTTCAATCTGTGCGAAAATGTCTTGAAATGAAGATATAAGAAATAAATACCTATTGAATGAATTGTCTTCCCAAACATATTATGAACATGTTAGTAATAGTATTGTTAAACATAAGTAAGGAGTAATGACTTTATCATAGGAGATGTGTCAAAACTAATTTCAACTACTGTCTTTTTCTAACTATGTTTAAATCTTTCTCCCTTTGGGTTGAAGAAAAATCTGACATTGTTCCCTTGATGGTTCTGATATAAATATCTCTCCCAAATTTATGAAACTCCAGAACTCCCACTAGCAATGCTGTAATTATATTCTTGGAGTTTCATATTCTGTGAAATTCTACTTTTGACATCAATTACTAGACAAGATGAGTAATAACGCTGAAGTTAGTGTGAAAGTTCAGAGCAAATACTTAATGTATTATGAGTCATTGGGGAGGATGTAGGTAAATGATGGATAGACTCCAAAGCCTGCCAAACTACTCACGACACATTACTGAATACAACGGAGTCAGAATAAACTCTAAGGTCTATGAAGCACTTTTGGAAAGCAAAAAGTGAAGCTTGAGCAAACAGGCCTGTATAGGCAGTTATCACACTAACCACAATTCCATATATGAAATGTAGATTCATAGTAAGTATATATTCACTGCCATTTCTCAAGTAATTTTCAACATAAAGTCCCTTTTTGCTATTAGTCATAAGTTAGTCTTATTCTTTTGGCTATTCCACATCTGCTTTAACAACATGGACTCTAAAATCTTGAGTGTTTGCATAAAGGCAAAGTGTACTAAAACATTTGGGGTTAATAGAGGAGAATAGCTGAAGCAAGCTAACGGGAGTGTTAAGCTCACAGTTCTGAAGGCTAAAAAGGAAGGTGCCCACATCACTTCAATTCATGGTTGATGAGGTCATGGCTGTGTGAGATCATGCAGAAGGAAGAAGTCACATCTCAGAGTAGGGTGGAGAAGAATTCAGGAATCTTGCTCACTTTTAGAACATTTTTCTTTTGAGAGAGCTCAGGGTCCATGAAAGCTACTTTAGTTTTTTTTCTGATGGTAGAACTCTCAATGATTCAGGAATGCTAGAGCTAATCTCTTGAAGCATCATTACTATTCCCATCACGACATTAGCAAATGAACCTCCAATATGTTAATTTCTGGTGGACAAAAAATTTGCCTAATTAAGGTACAAATTATATGGGGAAAAGTTTTAATTGATTTAGAAATTAACTTTATTACATTTATTCAATTTAATCTGCAAATAGCTGCTAAAAGTACGATTTCCTGTATGATCACTTTTCAACTTTCTCTCAAATGCAAAATTCTAAATCTAGTAGTTTTTTTAAGCTAGTAAGCAAACAACATTTTGATTATTTAATTTGAAAAATCTAATGTGTCTACATAATCATTTCCTCTTCCATGTCCCCATTGACATTAAATAACTAGGGTTTATTTCACATATGCATCTACCTATACAGACATACTGTGCTCCAGAATCTTTATACTACTGTCAAGGTTCACTTTCTGAAATTATAGAGGAGTAGCACAGACTGTATTATAAACAAAACAATATTATTGAGTCCATCATTTAGAGACTAGGAACTCCAAAGAAAAGAATTCACATGTGATGAAAGACTGCATGTTTCATTACAACATTGTTGAAGTAGCACAAGTGTGCACATACAAGTGAGTTACCAGTAGCAAGAGAGCACATCAGAGTTTATTCTTTTATCATAATACTTCCACAATGGGCTGGAGTGATTACTCAGTAGTTAAGAGCATTGCCTGCTCTCCCAAAGGTCCTGAGTTCAATTCCCGGCAACTATATGGTGGCTCACAACCATCTGTAACGAGGTCTGGTGCCCTCTTCTGGCCTGCAGACATACATGCAAGCAGAACACTATATACATAGTAAATAAATAAATGAATAAATAAATAAATAAATATTTTTAAAAAATACTTCCACAATGACTAAACCATTCCCAATGATAGTTCATACCTGATTTTTCCTAAGATTCTCTCTGTCAATATCTTATTGGGGAAATTGAATTTAATCTGATCTTTGAAAGGAACACTCAAACTACAACACTCACAGTAAGTTGCTATGTCAAAGAAATTTATCAAAGCAAGAAGAAAAGGAACACACAAAGAATGAATTTTTTTTTATCAGACCTGAGATAGAAAGGCCAAATAACTAGGAAGACAGATTCTGCAAGTCTAGTAGAGGTAGTTAACTTAAAGATAAGTGATATGGTTGTTTTTATAGTGAATCTGTAGGAATTCCTGATCATAAGAGAATAATAGAACTGATCAAAGAAGATGGAAAGTAAGGGTTTATGCTATGATTGAGTAGCCATTTATGGGATCCCTACTGCGTAAGTCAAGCATAGTGGTTCACACCTTTAATACAGCACTCAGGAAGTAGAAGCAGGAAAGTCTGCAGTTCAAACTTACCCTCGACTACATACTCAATTTGAGGCTAGCCTGAACTAGAGGCCCTATTTGCTCAAACAGCAAATGAAGAAAGGAAGGAAAAAAATAAGAAAGGAAGGAAGGAAGAAGGAAGGACAGAAAAAAGGAAAGAGGGGAAAACGACCAAAATAAACAATAACATATAACATATAAGGTAGTGATCCATACTTGTTCTTCTGGAGACCATTACCATGTGATCCTTCCCTGTTTTCCTTTGTTTTACGAGTTGTAACAGATTTCTCGTATACTCAATTTAGGAAGATTTCAGGCAGGGGGAAGATTCTCTTTGTGTAAAATCTTCTAAGCCTCATCCACTCTTCATGTTTTTGTGAAAATACATCTTACTTCCTTGAGTATCAAATATAATTAATAATTGTATATGAGATCTGCTAATTACAAAGTCTAAATAAATAATCCCTTTACATCAGTATGTGTTGTTGAAATAAATATTATTAAAATGCAAAAAATAAAAGTTAAATAAGTAAACATCACTTACACCATGTTTTCACATAAACCTATTGTTTTTGATTACAGACCTTTCTCTTGCTCCCCAACTGTCTTCAATTTCACTCTAAAAAATTTACAAAGCAAACTCAAAAATGAGCTTTCCTCCTTTATCCTTTGCTTATGCCTTTCATGTCACCATCCTCAGTACTCTTACTCTAACGCGACTCTGAAGACAGAGCATTCTCAGTCAGATGCATCTGCAAATGGTTGGCTTCGATTTCACCCTGGATGGAATAATTTATGCCCTCCTAGATTATAGAGTAAAAGCAAGTAGTGCTCTTGTAATGGTTATTTTTAGATCCAAAATATCTGCAGTCCAGAACTGTTATGATCAGCTCTTTCTAAGATGGAAGGGATAGTAGGTAGACCCTTTAATAAAAAGCAGGTTCTCCTACTAGCAGCTATAACTTCAAACTAAAAGCTACTTGTCAATGACTGAAGCATTACGATGACTGATGTTCAATCATTTGCCCTGCCTGTCATCTTCACACCCTGCTGATAATAACAGCATCTTGGGATAAGAACATGTAAGGAACAGCAGTGTGTCAATAACTATTAAGTGCCAAAGGAATAGAAACCAGGGTAGTGTGGGTTGAAATTCCGGGCTTGCAATTACATCAGGAAGGACAACTTCTTCGATCCCAAGTGAATTTTTATTAGCTCGTCTCCCATAGTCTATGAAATCCTTCACCATATTGCAGCACCACTGTTGCCCACAGTTACAAGTGGTGGACAGGCACAATAGAAAGAAGTTGAAGCAAGTGAAAAACTGAGAAAGTGAAGACTTTTTTTTTTAAAGGAAGGAAAACAGAACAAATTTGGTCAATCTGTAATATGCACAATTATCAGAAAGTGTTTAAAGCCAAAAGGTGTAAGTGATGTGAGTTTTTTCCAGATAACTCAGATGGATAGGAAAAGAAAACAGCACTGAATACACATTTGAAAAATCCAAGAAATAATTGTTCTGATTTTCATTCTTAGACAAAGTTAGCTTTTAAATTTTCCTTGCTCTAATAGTTTTGACATTTCAAGAAAAAATGTTTTACAAACTAAGATACTTCCTGTTTCATTTAAGGCACCCTGTGTGTTTAGTGCATGTCATAACACCATTAAGTACCCTCAGAAGATGTGCAATTTCGTGCTCTTACTAAAGGCTCTTAATGCCCTGAGTGCCTCAGAAGCACCAGGTAGAGCCTAGGGATCTCACAAAGATGGCTCTAGTCTTTGCAGTGGGTCTTAAATGTTAATATTGTGTCATTAAGGAAATGACTTTCAATTAGTACACCATCTATGCTTTTATTTTGTTTCTGTGAGTCCCATTCACTCAAGAATTTCCATCTGTAAAATATGTCCTTTTAGGTAGAAATGCTTTTAGGAATTAATGCCTGAAAATAGCATTTTATCATATTGCTTTTATTATATGACATAACCAAGTATGTTGCTAGGCGACTAGCTATGGCTTTTAGAAAATTGCAGTTTATTATAGATTACTTTAGAGACACTTTTTCAAAACAAATAGAATAGAGTTATCTAAAAGCATCTTCTCAAATCCTAGGTTCGAATTCTTTTAATCTACAGCTCCAGAAGAAAGAATATGATGCACCTGTCATACAGTCAGATTTCAGAAATTTTTCCTTCGCAGAAAGAGGCATATAGATATATGGACTAAGAGACATATACCTGGAATACCTGCCTACAGGCATCTGGAGTGCTAGTGAAAAAAAGTCATTATAAATTATCCATTATATCCAACTTTGATTAAAATAATTTCTTTGATAAATTACATCATTGAGAGATGTAATTTCTAATGAAAAGAACACAGTACTAAGTTATTTCCAAGAAAGAAAGAAAAACAGAAAAACAATTTGCTTAAAAATACCCAACAGTGGGAAACAGGTGAACATTTACTTCATTAACAATTACTGAATTAATTCTTTCTTCAGCGTAGGAAAAGAAATCAATGTAGTTTGTGTTTCGGTGAAGCAGAATGTGAATTTGTTACTTTTATTTCCTGTTATAGTTCATTTGTTTGTTTGTGGCATTTTGTACTTTTCATTAAAAACATTCGTTTATTTCTCTAATAATTTGATGCGTTTAGACTATGTTTACTTGAGTGGAAACCTTCACAGAGTTAAAGACAATTCAAATTCTTTTCAATGTAAGCATTAAAGTGTATGAAATGATTCGCCCATGTACTTAAGTGCTTTTTTTTCTTTTCGGAAGATTATTTTTTATTATTTTTAATTATATATGTGTGTAGATATGAACACGTTAGTGCTAAAGTCCCTGGAGGAAACACTGGTATCATTATGTCCCTTGAGAGCTGGAGTTAGATGTGGTGGTGACCACTCTATGTGGATAGTGAATTTAATGTGTTTTTCATCTAAGAAGCCAATGCCAATGCTTTACTGTTACATCAAGTAATTAATGTTAAATTACATGTTGAAATTCTTCATTGAAAATAATGGACCTTTTATTACAGTCTTATTGTTATTTTTGGTACAGTCACTCTTTATAAAAAAATAAAATATCTATCTTCACATCTTCTCTTAAATGAGTCTGCTTGTGAACTTTGATTTTTATTAGGAGTTATTATTTTATATAACTTTTTCTGTTTTTAGTGCTCATCAAAATTTATTCATTCCCCTCATTAGCTTCCTTTACTGAAAATTTTGTTTTAATAATGCTTCCACAGGCTGGGTAGATATTTAAATAAGTTTTAAGTAGGACTGCTTAGATTGCTAATTTTCATGTTCTTGGAACCTTTCTCCTCTTCATGGACAGAGATTTTAGCCTTCTGAGTACAAAATTTTTAGGCTTTTTTCTATTCTATTCCTTTAAAAGCTACTGATGTTGCTCTATTGATTTCTGACCTGCAATTATCAGGAGGGAAAACACTAACACAAAACTAATTGCATCCTTTGAAGGCAACTTGTCTTTTCTACTCCTTCATGGAGTGTCTATTTTTACTGAGTTTTAACTGGAACTCTATGACCTCTTGATCGAGTGCTTCAAATTCTTTCACTGGACAGAAAATTGTTCTGAGTGTCTATCTGATAATAATTTGCTCACCATCAGTTCTGTTATTTTTATTCAAATTCCCAGAATCCATGTATTAGTTCATTTGAACTATTGATCAATAGACTCAAATATTTTTAATTATTGTTTTGCCTTTAATTTTCCCCTTTTATTCAGATGCTGCTGGCCTTAGTTTAAATCATCTTATGCCTCTGAAAATTATAATCTGTTTTGTGATCATTTCATCCTTAACTCTTGTATGATTACTATGAGTCCCACCTTTTCTCACTCCCATCCCTGTTATGTCCTTGCAATTTTCTGCCCCCATTCATGTCTTTTGTTTTATTTTGCTTTGTTTCTCTGACACACTAGATTAACCAGGGTCCTCTATGTGACCATTTATTGAGAACTATCCATTGGAGCATGGAAGGTTTATCCTAACAATCAAAGACAAAGCCTGTCCTTCCCCTCTATCAGTAAACCAAACTTCAGCAGAGAACAGTATAGTTAAGTGGGCCACTTCCTAACCATGATTGACTATTGACAATGCTACTATTGTACAAATTGTTTGCAAGCAGATGTTGAAGCAATGAGATCATGATTGTATTCTTGTCTCATTTAGAAGACAAGATTTTGCAGTTTTTCTGTTTCAGTTTGTCATCTCCATCTTAGATATTTTTTTAGCTTTCATAATATTCCCTGAACCTTAGAGGAGGTGCTATGAATGTCCTTTCCATAACTAGACACTTGACCAATCAACAATTATTATCAGCACTTGGAGAAGCCATAATTTTTTTCATTCAACATTATTCTTTGCAAAGATACACTTCTAGGATTAAGATTAAAATTAATATTTGTATATGGGTATGTGTAAATATTTAGAAGGCAGTTTGGGACTGTGTCAATTTAGCTAAACAACACTAGTAAGTCTTATCATATGACCTAAAATGTTAGTCATGAGTTGTTTTTTTTTTAAAGATTTAGGGTTACAGGTATGACTCTGTCTCATGGAATGCACCTCAAAACCAATCAAAAACACTTTGTTAATCTGCTATCGTAACAGTCATGCCTATTGCAATAGTGGGCATATCTGACCTGGGTGGTTATATGGTAGTTCATAGAGCTCTCAGCTAGATAATAACTTTGATTTCTTTTCTCTCCCAGAAGTCTGCATTGTACCTTTTGGCAAATTGAGTGGGAGACCAGAGGGAAGAAGATTCAGATCCAACCCTGATGTGGGAGTCCCCTCTGTGTGCTGTGATTATCATTAATGGATACAGAAACTGCCTTGGCCTATTGATAGAGCAGAACTTAGGTAGTCAGGGAAGATAGAATTGAATGCTGGGAGAAAGGCAGCAGAGTCAGAGAGACTCCTTGGATCCATGGCCGGAGGTAGATGTGTTGAAACTTTGCTGGTAGGCCACAGCCTTATGGTGATTTACAGATTAATAGAATTGGGTTAAATTAAGATATAAGAGTTATCCAATAAGAAGCTAGAGTTAATGGATCAGGCAGTGATTTAATTAATACAGTTTCTGTGTGGTTATTTTGGGACTAAGCTAGTAGGGTGACCGGGAGGAACAAGTGGGCCTTCCTCCTACGTATCCTTTGTTTAGAATGTTGGTTACAAATTGTTATGGATAATGGTCAGGAGAAAAGTTAAACAAAGCATATTAGATTCAGAGTTTTTTTAAAGGGGCAGAAGTACCTTGGGACAATGGTTTGTACCCTGTCAATTGTATTTTAATAAAATGCTGATTGGCCAGTAGGCAGGCAGGAAGTAAGGCAGGACAACCAGACAAGAACTAAAGGCCAGTCAATGAGAACAGAATAATTCTGGAAAGAAGGAAATCCTAGTTTGCAGTCGTGACCCAGCCACAGAAGAAGCAAGATGTGACTGCCTCGCCGTATAAGGTACCAAGCTACGTAGCTAACATAGATAAGAATAATGGGCTATTATAAGTTATAAGAGTTAACAAGAAGTCTGAGCTACTATGCCAATCAGTTTATAACTAATATAGACCTCTGTGTGATTTCTTTGGGACTTAAAAACTACAGGAACTGGGAAGGACTAAACCTCAGACAACAAAGCCCTAGCTTGATTTTTTTGTACTTTGCTACCAGGGTGTGTGTTAGATTCAACAATGGACTATTAGTACCAAATAAATACTTTGTCATGAAAATTACATTCAAATGACTATTGTCACTGTAGTTATTATTTTCAAATCTCCTGTGGTGAAATAAGGAAGTTATTTAGTTTCTACCTCCAATTTTTGCTGAGTTAATTAAGGTCCAGTTAAATAACAGGAACTGGCAGGATCCAACAAGACAGCACAGAAGCTACTGAACTCAACCATTCTTGAAATTTACCAATTCATTGCTTCTTTCTCGTTTCTACCAGTTATACATGGGTTGTCATTACAAACATCCTGCTATACAACAATATCCGTATAGATTTATATCCTGGGGCAAAACTCCTTAAGGCTTGGGAAATAAAAAGAAAAGGGAACAAGATTCAGTAAACAAAAAGCTTAAAAGTCTCTGGTTCCTGAAATCTGCAACATTCACAAGCTCCTTCCCAACATTATGTAAGCAGTAACAAGTGCTTGGATGAAGTTACTGGCTTGTTCTGCATTCAAAGGATGCGGTTTTCATGAGTCATCACCCCACGCTGAGATAGGCTTTCCAATGATGAAATTCACGCTCCAGTAAATATTCTTATTAGAATACTTATTTTTCTGTTATTTAATAATAACAACAAAAAAATAAACCCAGAAGTCAGTGGTTTACCAAATTTGATTTGGGTGGGGTCATTAATTTGGTCTGTCATGGGACTCCTAGCTGTGGTAAAAAGATACTTGCTCATATTTCCCTAGAAAAAGTTACACATCACCACATCTGGGAAGGGACTGAGTAATTTGAATTTGTAGCCAATTCAAACAAAGAATATGTGATTTGGCAGTCTGCTGTTATGTATGGTGTTTGAAGTAGAGGAGGCAATCTTGCTGCACTAAACAATAAATCAGTGAGGACTGTGCTAATGCTGGACATTGAATTTAATCGTAAAACACCGAGCCTACAGCTTAAAAATTTGGAAACATCTTTGGTATTGAAATCCCACACCATTGCTGTCAGAAATCGCATAAGCAGAGAAACATTTTTCCTCTTCTGTTATAAAACCTTAGCATAGGAGTTTAAACAAAATGTTTTCTGACCTTAAATAACTTGTCTCTAAATTTTAGTGGTTGTGTTTTTATTGTTAACAAAATAAAATAGTTTATTTGGTTCCTCCATTTCTTTTAGCAAATCTACTGCTTATATGTTCCTTTTGTTTCTAGTTTTAAGGTTTCAGTTGTCCTAAGATGATATTATAAATATGAATTCTATTCAAGTTTAGTTTCCTTTGGCTTCTTTATTTGGTCGGTTAATTGGATTTTTAAGTCAAGGTTTGTCTTATCACCCAGGCAAATATAGAACTCTGCATCTTCTTGCCTCTCCCCAGGTAGTGTAGAGATTGCTGAAATGAGTGTCTCCCTACCATGCCCAGTATCACAGCCTGATGAAGGTCAATTTCTGTGCCATTGGTTTTGAACCATGAATTCAAGTTCTGCTGCCTTTCACATGCTCTGATTGTTGCCCAGACCAAATACAATAGTAAACAATTCTGGAAACAAATGCTCTGTCCTCAGCATTAAGAAAGCATAAATATTAACCTTCTTATGCCTATACTCAATGGCATGCAAGCTTTCCAATAAATGGAAAATAATATTTAGTAATAATCTCTTGGAAACATCTTTGAGGTTTCCTAGTAAAGAAAAGAAAATGTTAATAAAAATTTGGAATAAACATTAGATCATTACAGATTTTTTCTGCTCAATTATCCAGAACTTTATTAAAAATCCATTTGTGCCATTAAAAATCTACAGTTCCATAATTTCCAGGTCTTCTAAACAATGACTTTTAGGCTTTGCCTGAAGGAACCTAAATAGCAGTCTATTATGCTAACTTCCTTCTTTGAATTTCTAATTAAATCTCAGTATCATATAAGTATAATTATCTTCTAAATATTTATTGCTATTAAATTCTATTTTTAATCAGAAAGTTACATTTAGAAGAGGTGAGTATACCTAAATGTAAGTGTCAAGTGGCATCATTAGAGATGGATTGGTGCATAATTTACTGCTTATTATAGGGTTAAAAAATTAAATATATGCCAATATGCCAGAAACAATGCTTAAAGTGGTCAGAATTCTTCAAACACATATAATCACCACCAATGGCTTAGCAAAGTAAAGCTAGGCACAAAATCCGAGCAGAGAGAGAGAGAAAGAGAGAGAGAGAGAGAGAAAACAGAATCAGAGGAATACCATGTAGCCTCTGAAGGAATAATATGCTGCACCAGTAAGCAATAGCATCATGGTGATACATAGATTAATAGAAATGGGTTCATTTAAGATGTAAGAGCTAGCTAAAAAAATGCCTAAATCATTGGCCAATCAGTGTTGTAATTAAAAACATGTTGGCTCACACTATCCCCGAGACTGACTAAAATACACAGTGAGACTGCAGGTTGGAGACCAAAAAAATGGGGTGCCAAAATTGGTGCTGAGAAATGGGGTTCTTGCCATGATAAGCCTGATTTCTGAATTCTTAGACCTTTGCAACTGTTTTGTGCTGAAGCATGGAAAGATCTACAGTTTGGGGCTAGAAAAACCCTGGCCTACTACAATCAGAGCATAGCCGGCTCTCTTGGGGACCCTAGAAAACAAGAACACTGAGAGAAATGTGGACACTGGAGACCTGGCTCACGAAATTTCCGGGGATATTTGACTGTTTCCATGATAGTTTTGGCAAAGAATATGACTTTGTTCTGCTCATGTCGTGAAAACCTGAGTGAAAATCATAAGCTTGGCAGAGAATAGTTTGAGACTGGAGAGCATCAAGGTTAGTGTTAAGAGAGCAACTGCAATTGTTTCAGAGATCAAGCTGATGATACACCTGGGTCAATGGAAAGGTTTCCTGGGGCAAAACTCTATCCACTGGAGGCTTCATTTTGTAAAGATCTAGATTCATCTAAAGGAGGAAAGTCTAACTTGGTGAGGTTCCTTTATCCATGAAAGAAACAAAGTAGGAAACTGTATCCATTTAATGAGCACATAAAAGCTGACACAGCTATTGTCTAAGGAGACAGGCAACATCTTGAGATAGCAATGGAACTTGGCAATGTCATCTATGTGGCACTGGATTTGGATGTATAATTGAAATGGTCATGGAGTCTTGTTTCATGTTTGAAGAAAACAACTGAGGTCAGACACTGTATGTCAGGGCTATAGTCCCTGCAAGGAGGCCTCGCAACAGACAAGTTGATTTCTGAAGGACATGAGAGAAGAATTAAGAAAGTACCTATGTCGCTAGTTTACTGCTCATGCATTTATATTACAATTAAAGCCATGTAGCTGAGCTGACCAACTGCAAAATGAGCTTTAATACAAATAATAAGAGCAATGCAAAAAATAAATAAATAGATATAAATAAATAAAGAGAGCAATGCTTTTGGTTTGACTTGATTGTTCAGAGGTTTTATATATGCTGTCCTTGTGGCAAAATCCTAAACTAGGCAAGGAGCTATAGGCAATTGATCTCTGCTTGAATAGGGAAGGTGATATTTTTTAAGGGCACATATAGCCCCTAATTAATCATGTTCCAGGAAAAGGCTATATGCATCAAAGAATGTGGGCAACACAAATTGGGTTTAATGGGATAAACAATGAAGGAAGAAAAGAAAAGGAAAAGAAAAGAAAGAGAAAGAGAAAGGGACACATAGTTGGGTGGATTGAGAAGCAGGGATAGATCTGGATAGGTTTTGGAGAGTGATAAATATGATCAAAGCATATTGAATGAAATGCTAAAAAACTATTAAAAATAAAAATGGAGACAAAAAACAGAGATTTTAAAAAAACTGGATTCATGTTCAAGCCGAACACAAAATGATAAAGATAACCAATCAGGAGTTTCTAGGCCTTCTGAGAGTCAATTTCTCATCTGTAAAAGGAGGAATAACAAGTCCGTATGCTTCCAATGGTTGTTATAAAGATTAAAAAATACTGTATTTAACTCAGCTCTTATCAAGTACATACCTCCCCAAAAGTTCAGTATATGGTAGCTTGTTCCATGATCATAATAAACACTAGTAGTTAAGAATCACTTGTCATGGTGATCTACAAAATAGAAATAATTGCAAATGAAAATACTTTAATGGTGTGAGATGTCCTTTTCTGTCTATGTGTTGCTTCTATTGGATAATGAATTAAGAAGCTTTCTGGCCTGTGATAGGGTATAATAGAGCAAAGAGGGAAAATTAAACTGAATACTGGGAGAAAGAAGGCAGAGTAAGGGAGAAGCCATGTAGCCCTGCCAGATGGATCTTTACCCAGTAAACCACAGCCATGTGGCAATACAAAGATTAACGGATATGGGTTAGTTTAGGATGTAAGAGCTAGCCAATAAGAAACTAGAGCTAACAGGCCAAGCAGTGATTTAATTAATAGAGTTTCTGTGTGGTTATTTTAGTTCTGGGAAGCTGAGAACGAACAAGCTGCTCCTACAACACTTCAAGGACATATCCACTAATTAGAATACTAAGTAAGTACTGAAACTATAACCCAGTTTATGGCTTTATATTGTAAAGGCATTATATTATATCAAGTCTAAAACATGATGAACACAAATGAAGACTGAGGATTTTTACTAGGTTTCAGTGCCTCATGGGACATTTTACCTAAGCCTGCCCCACTTTCCAAGCTCATCTATCTACTGAATTTAGAGAAAACTTTTTATCAGTTTATCTTCCTGAGCTTAACTAGTAAATGGTTGAACAGTACTTAAGTCCCAAAACATGAAAGCTTATGGGACAGGATTCTAAATCTCCACGAAATCAAGATAAAGCTATGCTTAGTTTTGTTTCATATCCTTAAGACTTTAGTTTTTAACCTATTTTAAATTGTCGATTCAGAAGAATATGCACATGTGTTTGTAATGATGAAGAACAATTTTGTTAGGATAATAAATTACTGAAAGTTAAATCCAAGCTAACAAAACAAAGGCAGATATTTCAGCACGCAGAATTGAGTCTGAATATACAATTAAAAGAGAAAATGATTAATATGTCATATGTGATATTTTAAGCCTACACAAAAGTTTCATGATACAGAGAGCAATCATAGTGAATACACACCCTTATCTCCAGAAAACACGTTTGTTAGGCTGAAAAACAAGATATAAGTTATATATAAACCACTGCAATGAAAAAGTTGCATATATGAAAATGTCACCAAACTGTAAATAAATAATAATTGACCCATGAGGTTCTTATTTATCTCGGGGATTTGTTTGTGAGGCTTTTGAATACTTTTGTGATAAATAGAATTTAACTACATGAGAAAACAAACAAAAGAAATTAGAAAGTTGAATGTGTTTCAACATTTTATCCGGTTTGAACATATAAACTGTGTAGACACAGAGAGAAAGAAGGAGAAGGAAAAAGGGGAAAGAGAGAAATCAGGAGTGGACGAAGAAATGCACAGAATAGAACTAGTTAATAGCAAGCCTTACAGGATCCTCTACCCATACACTCACAAAAAAAAATGAAGTGGAAGTTTAAAAAAAAATGGTTTTTATTTTAACCTGATATATCAAAGCAAAAAGTGTCAAACAATTTGATGTGTTGCCTCCAGAGAGGAAGCCTAAGACAAGTGACAACATAAAACACAGCTCTTACTTCAAAGAGAATATGAGATAGTGTATTCTGGAGTTAAATATGAGTGGCTATAACTCAGAAGCACAGATTTAGGTGATCCTAAATTCTATGTTGCAACTTGATAACAGTTTAATGAAGGTTTTGTAACAAAAGAACAAAAAAAAATCATAAATCAAACTGTTTTGTAATACATTCATAGAAACAGCAGGTAGCCAGGCTATGGGGAAGAAGGAAAGCCCACGCAAAAGGTCTGGGATGCTCTCTCACAGCATGCCTAGCTTTCTCCTCTGGGGACACCAGAGGTATGGTCTTACATTTCAAAGAGATCTACTTGATAGTCACTAAGATATTAGGTTTCACATAGAAGTGTTAAATAAATGGCTAGTTAGCAGCTAAGACAACCAAAGATAATTTCTCTGTGAATTTGCCACAAGTCCAGGGCTCCACAATCATAATCCTAATGGGGTAATCAGCTTTGCAAAATGCTCAGTTTCCTTTAGAGGTAGATTTGATTTTTTTCCGGGGGACTTCAGATAACATTTATGACACTGGTAGTTGTCCTTACAACACTGGGATTTCAGCTGTATGCTCTTTTGGTCCCCTCCCTCTTTCTCCCTCCCTTGATTATCTCTTTCTCTTCCTCTCTTGCTCTCCCCTTCTCTTTCCTCAAGGCCAAGTCCAGTCTGCTGGCCAAGTTCAGTGTAGTACTTTCTCTCTCTGGTCTGCACTCTTCTGGATACCTCTGACTGTGTTCTCCCCAATGTCTATAATAAAGACATATGTTGGAGCTGTCATGTTATCAGTTTATATAGGCAGACTTCTAGATGTGCATTGTGCAGGCAAACTAGAGTAAATGATAGAGATTTTCTTCTCTTCATCATCATCACACAATCACCTGGTATCTGCTTTTTGTTTGCCTATTGCTTTATTTCCTTAAATCAGATAGAATCAGTAATCAATATGCTTTACTGACATTTTCATCATGTCCACAAATATTAATTTCCTGTACATCATTAACATCCTTCCTTCTGCCTTTGAAATGGACAGAGACTCCAGTGACCAAAAAGGAACTCTCTAAAGAAAATATGGAAAGATACAGAGCTGTGTGACAGTTAGAAACTATAAAGAAAAATACAAATATAAGACTCTTGTCACCCTCTTGAAAATAATGAAAGACATTTCTCATCCCTGTTCCCACAAAAAGCTCTGAGATGAAAGTTGTGTTCTTGTGTCTACCCCACAGCAGAAAACACATCTTTCCCCTTGTTTCTCTTTCCTCTACAAATCCAAAGCACCTGCAAACACTTTGAGACAAATTAAAGGACTTTCAACTATCTTTTTCATAGTGATTTGCTGAGAATATAACATTTTTCCTATCTTTACCACTAAGTTTATGAATTGTGCTAATTTAGTATGGCAACACTGAAAAACATTTACTGCCATAAGTAGATAGAATTCTCAGAGCACTTATTTAATGCCAGCTTGTCATGGTTTCCTTATGTTTGTGCATGTTTCCCGTGCAAACCAGGTATCAGTCGGATTTCAAACAGAGGCAGTTATCTATAACTCCCTTACAGGAAATGTTTCATGAAGCCGACAAATTTGAGTTTACTTTTTTCATTGTGTACTGATATAGTGGCTCAAATAACATCAACAATGAAACTTAAAATGGATTTCTATAAATTTTCTTGGCAGGTTACTCGCATACAAAAGGAACTCTGAAGTAAATTAACTTTAGAAAGAAAATTTTGATTTTAAAATAATATGTATAATTTTTCTAACTTTTAAAAAATCAAATGTTTCTAAGTCTTAAAATTTAATTTTCTAAGACAAAATTTAAATCACATTAAAAAAGAAAAAACTAGCAATTGTCTTGGACTGTATGTGCAAAAAAAGTTTTAAAATCCTAAACATACTTAAAAGTAAACAAATTAAAATTTTTCTTTTTGAATAATGTAAGTATCTTGCTTCAATTATATACAGTACTATTATGTTATTAGGTGTGCATCACAAAGAGATCTGCTAAATGACTGGTGACTCAATTATTCATTGACAGTTCATAACATATGATCTAAAGCCAGTCTAACATTAACATTTTCTTCAATAAATATTTGCTGTTAACTGTGACTCCATGCTTGTTTGTTGAGGAAATACATTGAGAAGAAGGAAGGTTATATACATATATTCACAATCTTTCCTATGAAAGGCATAAGGAAATAAGGTCAAGTTAGTCCACAATGGACCCAGAATTACATGAACAAGTAGAACTCAGAAGCGAAAGCTCTGATACTGCACTTTTTTCTAGTAAGTCATGACCTCTAGATCTGGTTGGTGAAATACGTGATGAAGATACCTAGACCAGAGACAAAGTGTGCTCATCATCACAGGATCCCCATCCTGACAGTGCGACAGCATGTGAAATGCACAGGACTCTGCGGATAGGTGCAGGAGAAGGATCCTGACTTCTGGGAAAGGATAAATGGAGTTAGGAAGCAATGAAACTGCAAGAAATACCATAGTTTTAGCTGTTGATCTTAGAATATAATCACTATGACCTGATTCTCACTGACTAAAGTTACTTTAAAGCCCCCTGAAGAGTAAAGTGGTGGCAGGGAAGCAAGGAAAAGAAATATATTCATAGCTCCAATAGGACCTTGGGGATATAACTACTGTTGAGGCACATCTACTTTTATCTTTAAATGTGTGTCATTTGAAAACTGACATTCCGATTTCCTTGATAAAGGTGAATTGCATTTCATTCTGACAGCTGTAACATTAATATTTCAAGAAGTGCTTTTCAACTATTGATCAGGTTTCATTGGAAGAGAAGTTAAGCTTTCTGCATATATGCCCACATTTTGTGGGATATTATTCTCTGTGTTTTACATGTTCATTTGTCCCAATCAATTTGTGTTGAAATCTTTGAACAGCAAACAGAGTTTGTCCTTTTAAAACAACTCTACTTTTTATGTTGTCATACTAAGAATACTAAAACTTTTTAATAAAAGATGAGTACTTCGCTTTTTAGTTTTCAATTTCACTGAAAAGATATAGATTCTTTAAACCAAAGTGTCAAATGATGGGTTCTGTTGTTACTTTGGCAAAGGATGGGATTATGTCATTCAGTGATGGAAGCAATGGCAATAATCTAAAATCAAGAATTCTTTTATTTCTTTGGATCAAACCATTGCATGATAGATTCGTTTGTTACCTTGGCAAAAGACGGGATTGCGGATTTCAATGGTAATGGCAAAGGCAATAATCCAAAATGAAGAATTCTATTTTTCAAAGAAAGTGAATCTGGGAAGAATTGAGCATGTGAAAGTTATCAAAACACGTTTTAAGAATCCTAAAACTCTCAACTAATATAAAAAGAACAGAAGAAATACTGTTTTCTCTTGATATTGTGCAAAATGTTTTTGTTCACTTTATAGATTTGATTTCACTATGTATTAATGGAAAGAAAAAACTATTTCTGGTTTGGTCCAATTACAGAGAAATCAGAAAGGTTTCTTGTACAGTGGTTCCCTCTTCTCACTCTGATCATATGTAGAGGAAATTTTCAGGCATAGCTTACTATATAGGGTGTTAATAAGTATACATTTAAAAGCGAGCACAAATCCTGTGAAGAAATCTACAGAGATCACCTCTTGGCAATATGAAGGGTTAGAACTGTACTACTTGCTGAATCACAGAGACTCATGATCTTGCTCAAGTAACAGAGATCTCAGTGCTGGAGCTATGATTAATCAAAATAAAACCATGGCTTTTCTTTTTTAATTAATTAATTAATTATTTTTCATTTTGCATACAAATCACAGTTTCCACTCCATCCCATCCTCCTGATCTCCCCACATTCCCCCTATCTATCTCCTCAGTGAGAGTAAGGCTTCCCATGGGGAGTCAACCAGGTTAAGCACATTGCTGTGAAGTAGAAATAAGGCTCCAAAGAGAATAAACTCCAAAAAGCCATTTAAAGCAATAGGGATCAATACTGGTCCCACTGCCAGTGCCCCCACAGTCGGCACCGGTCATACAAGTGTCACCTATATTCAGAGGGTCTAGTTTGTTACTATACTGATTTCCCTATTGTCAGTCCAGAGTAACTCCCATTAGCTCAGGCATGCTGTTTCAGTGGGTGTCCCCATCATGGTCTTAACTGCTTTGCTCATATTATCAATTCTCCCTTTCTTTGACTGGACTTTGGGAGCTCACCCCAGTGCTTTACTGTCGATCTCTGCATCTGCTTCCATCAGTTGCTGGATGAAGGTTCTGTGATGACAAGCAATATAGTCCTCAATCTGATTACAGGAAAAGGCTAGTTCAGGAAAGCAGGTAGGCTAATTGGAGATCTTCACTTCTCTCCTTGTTCCTCCAAATCCAATCCTCTGGTCTCATCTCTAGCGTTGAGGAAATGTATCCCCATTTGTGTCAGCTGCAAATCCATAGGAGCATACTTTATCTGAAATCCTTAGTGGCCACATGTATCAGGACTCCCGAGTTCTCTACCAGACAAATCATAATCACTATACATTCCTAAGAACAAGAGAGGGCAATAGAAACCAATGCAAAAAGAACAGATTTTAGCACTGCAAATTACAATAATCCCAAGCCTACATGTCTAGATTCCGAACTAAAAACATAATCATTTACAAGCCGGGCTGTGATGTTGCACAACTTTAATTCCAGCACTAGGACAAAGAGGCAGGCAGATTTCTCTGAGTTCAAGGCCAGCTTGGTCTACAGCAGATAGTTCTAGGACAGGCTTCAAGGCTATAGAGAAACCCTGTCTTAGAAACGAAATAAATAAATAAATAAAAACATAATCATTTACAACCAGAACAATGTGCCTCCACTAGACTCAAGCAACCTCACCACAGCAGAACCTGAGTATTCCAATGTAGCTGAATCAGAAGAAAAAGTCCCGAAAATACCCTTTATGAATATGATAAAGATCCTAAAAGGAATCTATGAAAATATAAATGAACAGTGGAAGGAAATGAATAAAACAGTTCAAGACCTGAAAGTAGAAATATAATCAATGAAGAAAACCCAAACTGAGAGAAAACTGGAACTGAAAAAGTTAGCAACTTAACCTGGAATCTCAGAGATAGGCCTTAACAAAAGAATGCAAGAGATGCAAGGAAGAATCTCACACTGTGAAGATAAGAATACCTTGGTCAAAGAAAATGCTAAATCTTAAATATACCCTGGCACAAATTTCTCAAGAAATCTAAGACTCTATAGAAAGGCCCAATCTAATAATATTAGAAATAAAGGAAAAAGAAAAAGCTCAAGTCAAAGGCACAGAAAAAATTTCAACAAAATTGTAGTAGAAAATTTCTATCAAAGTACAAAAAGCATGCAAAACACCAAATGGATAGGATTGAAAAAAAATTTTCGTGACACATAATAGTCAAGTACAGAGTAAACAAAGAATACTAAAAGATCCATAGAATAAAAGACCGAGTAATGTATAAAGGCACATCTATGAGACTAATACCTGACTCCTCAGTGGAGACTGTAAAAGCCAGAGTAACCAGGCAGGTGCTTTGCACCTATGAATAGAACAGAGATTCCAGCACAGGATACCATAACAAAAACAACTTGTATTCAATACTTGGAGAAAATGAGCAACCCTGTGACAAAACTAAATTTGAACAATGTCTATCTAAAAATCCAGTCCTACAGAAATCAGTAGAAGAAAAAATCAAACCTAAAGAGATTAAGTACAACCAAAATCACAGGGAATTAATAGCACCAGGTGGACAAATCAGGAAAGGATGGTCACAATAAAATAGAAACAAGGACAAAATAAAACACACACCAAGAATCAATAAAGCAGAAAGGTTTTACTTTGTAAAAATTAATAAGTGTGATAAAGCATTATCCAAATTAACTAAAAGGCAGGGAATATCAATATTAATGCAATTAGGGATAAAATAGAGGACATAACAATAGACACTGAGGAAAAACAGAGAATTACTAGGACATATTTTAAAGTCCTGTACTCTACCAAATCGGAAAATCTAAAAGAAATAGATAATTTTCTTAATACATACCACTATCCAAAATTAGGTCAAGATTAGATAAGCAACCTGTCATAGTGGCTAGCTTTGCCAAAGTAAAAACAAACTCCATATGGAGGTTCTTTGATGCCCATAATCCTTTTCTGAAGTAAATTGGCACTGTTAGGATCATACATATACCACTGTCATGAAAGCCTTATGTTATTAAAACATGTTAAATACCATATTCTGCAGGTATCTGAAGTGTTTGAAGACCATCTACTTATCTAAAATTTATCTCTGCTTGATCTTGAAAAACATACATAGTATGACAATAAGTTTGATGATTACAGATGACTAACTACTAGCCTGCATTTCTTTATTATTCTAAATAGTTTTCTAGGACAAGAAAATTACATTACATTTTTAAATGATTGATTACATAGGTACAATACCTTAAGCAAGAGGAGAAACACACATATAGTATGTTCTAACAAAAATAACTTTAAATTTGTATCAATATACAAAAATCCATACAAATGTAAATTATTAGATTAATAGATGTTATTTTGTCTAAAAGTAGATTCAGTAGCCTACCCTATTATTATACCATTTCTAAATGCTAAATGAAGTTGACCTACTTCAAGCTATATCACTCTTGGGCATATACACAAAGGTTAATTCATCCCAACACAGAGGCACTTGCTCAATCATGTTCATTGCTGTTCTATTCTTAAGAGGCTAAATTTGTCAACAACCTAGATGCCCCTCACAACGGAGTATTACTAAGTTGCTAAAACAAATAAAACCATGAAAATCACAGTTAAATAGATGGAACTAAAAAAGAATCATCCTGAATGAGGTAACCCAGACCCAGTAAGACATAAGTGTCATGTATTAAGTTTTATGTGGCTATTAGCTAGTCTATGATAATCATGTTACAATATGTACAACCACAGAGGTTAGGTACAGAGGAAGAGACCAGGTTGAATACAGATATATCTCCGTGGAAAGGGAAATTGCATAGATAGTTATTGATGGAAGATGGATAGTATGGGGAAACTCAAATGGGAGGATCTAGCTGAGAGTGAGGTAACAGGAGCACAAGGAAGGAAATACAAGGAGAGGCAGCTAAAATTAAGGGCTGTCTTATGGAAAACTAATACAGTAAAAGATTCTTAAAATATATTCTTATATAAAATATTGATATAAAATCATCAAATAATGGAAGGACAAAGTCCCAACTGGTCATCTTTGGTCACCAAATGAAGCTTCCAATATCAGGACTAGGTTACATCTAGTTGAGTTGTTTGCCAAAAGTTGTCAAGACTATTAAGAGTTGTTCTCCACAACTGACAGCAAGGCCCATTGCTGAAGACAATTAGTGAACATGGGGACGTTGAACTGAGTCTACAGAGAATCATTGCCACTATGCTGTAGCATTTTTGGAACAAAAAGGTACTCTTCACACTATTATAAGTGAAATATAAACACCAACCAAGTCAAGCCACAAAATCATTGATCTAGGTTTCTTGCCTGCAATTGTGCTAGGATGATAAAATGCTTGTAGGAGTAAACCCCCACACCTGATCACCTAGCTCTCATCTCCACCTGTTCCCAGTCTGGTAATCTATTCTATTTTCCCCTCCCAGAGAAATCCATGCATTCCCCCTACACCTCTCCTCCTTCTCTAACTTCTCTGGGTCTACAGATTGTAGCTTGGTTATCATTTACTTAATGACTAATATCTACATATAAATGAATACATACCATATTTATTATGATGTCAATTTTCTTAACTGCCGAGTAATATCCCATTGTGCTAATATATCACATTTTCTTTATCCATTCCTCTGTTGAGAAACATCTAAGTTGTTTCCAGTTACTAGTTGTTATGAATAAAGACACAATGAACATGTTTAAGCAAGGGTCTTTGTTGTAGAATGGCCTATCCTTTGGCTATGTGCTCAAGAGTGACATAACTTCATCTTTAGGTAGATGAATTCCCAATTTTCTGAGGAACTTCCAAAGCCAAATTAATTTTCAGAGTGGCTGTACAAGTTTGCTATCCCACCAGCAATGGAGGGGTGCTCCTCTAACTTCACATCATTGATAGGATGAGCTGTCACTTGCATTATTGATCTTATTGTATTATACTGTACTGTATTGTATTGTATTGAATTGAATTGTGTTGCATTGCACTGTATTGTATTATTATCAGTTATAGCTTGTCTGCTTTATAATGAGAAGCAAAACAGGTCTGGATGTAAAGAGAAGAGGAGGTGGTTAATACTGGGAGGAGTAGAGAAGAAAAAATACATAATCAGAACATTATGTGAGAAAAACCACTTTAAAAAAGAAAGTAACATCATACAAATTTTAGGAAATTCAAAATATTAAGTCTTTCTATAAAATATAAGCAAATGCTTTCCTAATATAAATATAGATACAGACAAAATGATGGGTGTATGCAATCTCTTTTACAAAAACAACAACAAAAAAAACTACAATGGTACAAGTTCAGAGTGATGTAGTGGTTTCTGTTGGATATCTCTATGTTAGCTGTTAGATAATACTATCTACAGCACAGATTTTCCTTCTAGATTTAATTATGAGAAATTTCATGTGCTTAGTTTCTAAGTAGGAAAAATAGGTCACATGTTTTTCAGTGTCAGTTTATACAGCCTAAAATGTTCAGTGAGCAGAAAGAGAAATTGCCCCCGATTAAATTCAAGTAATTAATCAGATCCACAAAAAATACGGGAAAAATTTTATTTTTTCCCATTGTATTACTTATAAACCCATCCTGACCCAGCTTTATTATGAGTAGTCCATGGCCGCAAAGTTTTCATGCCAATGATATGTCCTTGTAATGCAAAGGGTTGATGTTAGATTGGAATCACACACAGGAAAAACTTCTTCCCTGGGATTAGAATCAGAACAGAAAGATTTTATCTTAGGCTCTTAATACATTTTATTTCAGACTATAAGCATTAGATGTTATTTATTTAATAATTCATATCCTGTTTCATTCCCAAATGCTATTTGAAGCAGTAAACTATATAGCTCGTCTTTGAAACAATTCTGAAATAAAAAGTTCCATTTTGAAGAGCAAAGAAATGAGTGAGGGTAAAGAACTTTTCACAAGGTCAGAACAAGATAAAAGCTAATCTCAGAAATATTCAGAGAATTTCAGGCTTCTTGGGCCTCATTTCAAATTCAGGATTTTTCATTGGAATGACTAAACCTAATTCCCTGTTTCGTTCAACTCCTTGAAAACATATTCTCTGCTAGAATTTGAGCTCTGGTTTCTTATAAAGTTCTAGTGTTTCATATTTTAAAATGTCTGAGGTCTTAATTATATTATATATATCATATACTATGATTTTTAAATATCATATTTTACATTATGAAAACTGAACAGTAATTTGAAGTTTTATTAAATTAAAAATATAACTAAATTACTAGCTATAAACAAGATATATTACAGCATTAGCAAGCACCCAAAAGAAACTTCAAGCACTGTTTTTCATTCATGTATAAATGCATACCTACATTTATTTTTAACTTCTCCCTTTCTTTTCATTCCTTTTCTTCTATAATACATTTGTCTTAGTAAATACATACTGTAAAGGTATTGAATATTAGTGAACAAAATTTTGTGTTCTTGTTGGACTCATAACAGTGATCATGGGAGTTGTATCTGACTCCTTTGCCTGCTTTTAAAACTCTTCTCCTCCTCCAGAGTTGCCTTGTCCATTCTTAATGAGAGGAATGTACCTAGTCTTATGATTTGATGTGCCATATTTGGTTGCTACACTAGGAGGCCTGCCTTTTCCTGAAGGGAAATGAAAGAGGATTGGATCTGGGTGAGAGGGGAGGTGGGAAGAGAAGGAACGCCTAAAGAGACAATCTCCACAAAGGCAACACTCCCTTGTCTAAGAGTGATCTCAATTAGAGTTCCAAAAAAGCTAAAGAACCATTAGACAGTAAGACAAAACCTGTCTTAAACCCCAGTTTTGATTTCCCTTCTTACAAGCACTTCTTCCATCTCGAAGCCTATATAAGGTACTTTATAAGCACCTCACATCCTCACTGACCAATAATATTAATCAGACCGGGGAGGGGAGAATTCATCAGCTAGTTATTTTTGTGACTTTTAAACTTTACTAATTTTTAAACACAGAGCTATAAAATGATTTATTTTGACTAATCTAATCCTGAAAAACACAAAATCAAGTGTGCAACTAGGGTTAATATATATAAGGATATTTTTCTGTGAGTTTCAGTACTTAAATCTGTCTGAGTAGCCAACTTTATGTGATACTGACTTGTCCTGAAATCTTGTCTATAGTGTACATCAAGGTCCTGGCTGCACCTGAGGGATCTCTGAGAATACTTCAGGCTGTGTAACCAACAATGTCAAGTGACCTTCTAACTGCTTGTGGCAGACACACTCAAAATATATTTTATATTGATTCATTTTTGGACTAACACAGTTCTCATAACTCCTTAATAACTTCTTTTTAAGACAGTTGCAATCCCTGGCAGTCAGGTGCCAAACTAACTTGTGGACTATATATTACAGCCTGTATAGTTCTGCATCTCTAAATATTAACATTATCTTGAAGAATGAGTTCATTTTAATTATCAGTCATTTGAAAAATGTCTACAATCCATTCTGAAAAATGAGGAGAAGACAAGCTTTATATAATAATTGTTGAGAAATTCATCTCTTCTATTTCTGTCAAAATATAGCTAATACAGTATTTCTGTATGCTAAAAGCTACAGAAAATAAGAGTCAAACTCAGGGAAGTAAGGGGTATAAGAATGACCCAATTTTCTCTTGAAAAGAGTACAAAAAAGTAGAACCAGTAAATGTAGAAGTACAAACCTCCTTAAAAAAAATAAATACAGCATTATAGAATTCTAGTGGTCATCTGACTTCACTTCTTCACACAGCTATCTGACACTTAAGTTTATATGTTTGGAAGTGTTATGATTCCTGAGTTTTGTAAAATCAAACAAAAAAATCATGCATGTTAAGGCAAAATAAGTTATGGAAAGTTATGGTGCTTCTGCCACCTGTTCAGCTGTGTTTGTCCTTGGAGAGCCTGATCAAGTAGTCATCAGAGAAGCTTGAAAGTCAGCATCTTTTTTTTTTTTCTCCAGGACAAGGTTTCTCTGTTTAACAGTTCTCGTGGTCCTGGAACTTCTTGCTCTTGTAGACTAGACTGGCCTCAAACCCACAAAAATCCAACTGCCTCTGCCTCCCGAGTGCTGGGATTAAAGGCGTGCATCACCACTGATTGGTTTATAAACCTCACTTTCTGCCTTAGCTCCTATTCTGTCGCTGTGAACACCTTTGGTTGTAGAGTTTGATTTTAGATTACAGTTTAGGTACAAAGTTAAGGGCTTATCTCTGGTAATAGAAAGCCCTCATACTGGCAGATCTCTTAGGTGACACAGTTGATCAGATTCAAAAGGATAGAAGGATGTGTGTTTATGTGTGTGCATGTGTGTGAGTGTGTGTGTCCTGGAAATTATATTCCTAAAGTTTCCAATATTCAATCATAAGACTTCTTCCCCGAAGTCCTTAGTTGTAGCAACACTTACCTTCCAAGGACCCTAGATCTAAATCTTATTTTCTAATTAAATTTCTAATCTTTAGTACCTTATAATTGGTGACAAACTATAATCATAAACTTCAGCTAAACTTGAATACAAATAGCACCCATAACACTTCTTTGCCCCAGTTTTTCCTTTTTCTTTAAGATGAGTCATCCCCCGCTGCTTATTAATATCTCACTAATGATATTATCTAAGTATGATTTTAAATAATATCCTACTGTATAATCTCAAATTTTCCATGTCACTGTATTATTTTGTCTTGTCTCTGATACTGAAAAATAGGGCTTGTCCAACTCTCTCCCCATACTCTCTATTACAAATGTCTCATTTAGTATGTCAGCTTCTATTAATGCTAAAACAAGTAGCTGGTATCTCAATACAATGGGAATTCTGAATGCATGTCAACTGCACAGTAAGAAAGGTCAAGGGAAAAGGCCTCTTGGTATTTACTCATGGATAATTGTAAGGTGTCAGTTTTAGTGGACGGGTGATAGAAGAGCTGAGTGCCATACATGTAAGGCTGCATAAGCACAAAGCAAGCTATTCACATGCCCTTACACCTTAGAAAGAAATTCACTCTGAGAGTTTGACTGAGAGCAGTGAGGTTATAATTCATGCAAACATTCATTAAAGAAACCACAGTTTTCTTCCTTAAAACCAGAAAATATTGCCTGAAAGTCTAATCTAGAAATGGAAACATGAATGAAAAATAAATTGAGACTCTAATTGCCCTGCTCTGAACAGAGGTAGTGCAAAAGCATCAGAACCGTGGAGTCTCCAAGGACTTCTAATTGTTCTCAGACTCAGAAAGCTAGTCACAGAAATAAGTGGTGGCAAAGTGAAGGCAAGCAAGAGCTTTGTTATTAGCTGGCCATACATGGAGGAAGCATGAACTGGTGACTAAGAGGCGTGTATGGGTAGTTATCTCCATGTAGTATGGAAAAATAAATAAAATCAAAGACTTGGACTGGACATTTTATTGTCACCTATAACTCCATGTTCTCTGAATCACACACCCTCCTCTGTCCCCCATAGCCACCTGAACACATACAGAATGTGCACGCACACACACTTACACACAAATACATTTTTGAAAAAAGGAAATTATTGTTGTTTACTAGATAGCTTTGTGCTTTTCTTTTAAGATATTCATCAATCAAGATTATAGTTCCCAGCATTCAAGTTAGAGTCAGGAAGAAAATAGAGTTAGTTAGGGAAGAGTTTCCAGTGGCCTTCACTGGGATAACTAAGAAAGAAATGAGAAAGGTGAACTCTATGAAGTCTAAAGCAAGGAAACTATCAAAAAGAAAGCCCATAAGGCTAATTCTCTGTCTGTTTTCTCCTCCACTCAGGGAAGAATATTCTCCTTCATGGATTTATAACCTACAAGAGCATCTCAGACACTGTCAATTACATGAATCCACCTTTTTTTGTACCCTCTTGCTCCAGCGATGACCTATTAGCTTCCGGATTCTTCCTTGAGGAATTGCTGTGGATGCTACTGCTCTTCTCAAATCTGTATCATGAAAAATTATACAATTTATATGTGGCTTCCATTTGGTATTCAGAAGTTTGGTTTTAATGTGCCACCATGGTCATCCTAAAGTGCGTCAGACTCAGAACTTCCAGGAGAAAATTTTATAGACTGTGCTCTGAGACCTTCACAGAATGAGCTCAATTCTTCTCAGACATGAGACAGGCAGTAATCACTGGATGTATGATATCAACAGATACTAAGCAAATATTTCCCTGAAAGTATATCTAAGAATATATATAGACATTATTTTCCCAGAGTGGCTCTGAATTTTACGTGGAGTCTAGCTGTCCTTCCCAGATCAGGGAAGGAAAGTTTTTGTCCCAAAGTGGATCATAAAGAAATGAGTCAAATGTGCAAAGTCTGTGGTGTCCTGCTATGAGAAAAGATATTCACTGTGTGTACTACAGCATCAGATCCCCCTGCCAAAGTTAAAGCATAAGGGGGACAATAAAAGACACTTCCTGTTCTTTTTTAAGTTCTAAGCGAAGATATGAATTACAAGAGACTAATTTGCTCTTTCACTCAGTCATTTACCTTCCTTCCAAACTAGGAGTGACAGCTGATGATGACAAGAGGACAGAGTACCCCAGAAGTGCATGAGTGTTGTAATTGATGAAATGAATTGCGTGCCTTGTAATATCACTGTCAGTGTGATCCTCAGTGTCTGTAATACTGAAGAATTCTGACACCGATTGCTTCACCAGGCTGCTGGAAAATCAGTGTCATTACGTAAGAAAGAATGTGTAAAAGACTCAAAATGTAAAGGGGGCACTTCCAGATGGTTAGACAAATTGTAAGCCGGAGCTACTCTGAGGAAGAGATTAATGAACGTTTTTACTACTTTTATCAAGGTCATTCTTTCATCGTTCTCCCACTACATCCCTCTCTTCTATGACAGTCTTGTTACCTCATGTTCTCATCTCCAATTCCCTTATCCTTACTGGCCCCCTCAATCCCAGTTTACCCAGGAGATCTCCTTACCTTTACCCATTGTGAATGGGAGACAGGCAGGCTGGAGTGGAGGCGAGAGCAGAGGAGGAATGAGGGGAGAACTGTGGATGGAATTTGAAATGAAATTTAAAAAATAAACTTTAAAAATATTTTACTATCTTAACTTAAATGCCTAGCACATTCAGAAGAAAATATTTGGGAGAATACAAGCCGCAGTATTTGACTATTATTACAGTTTTCTTGAACTTAAATTTGTTTGTATATAAAACTGTAAGTAAGAAAAAGAAAGACTCTCCATTGGATTTAAACATTGAATATAGAAAGGGCAAATATTGTCTCCTAAGCACAACTATGTAAGATTTTTATGTGTCTCTGAATTTTGGTTGAATTAGACAACATTGTTCAGGACATACATGTGTGTTTTCTATGGTACCACTGGCAGTGGGACCAGGACTTTACCCTAATGTTTGAACTGGCATTTTGGCGCCCAATTTTTTTGTATATAGAGGGGAGGGCCTCAGTCCTGCCTCAAAGTTATGTGTCAGACTTTGTTGATTATCCATGGGAAGCAAAACCCTCTCTGAGGAGTAGATGGGGTACTGGAGTGAGGGAAAGCTGGTGGGGAGGGAGTGGGAATGAAGAAAGATATGTAAAATAAGAAAAGATTTTTAAGAAATACATAATTTTAATAAAAATAATTTTAAAAAGAACTATAAAACCTTTCACTGTGTATATATGTGTGTGTGTGTGTATATAGATAGATAGATAGATAGATAGATAGATAGATAATTAAAATCCAGTAGAGCTATAGTTCCACAAATTAAGCAATAAATTCTCATTTAGAGAAATTAGTTTCCACATCTGGGTAAAGCAGTACACCTTGGGTGGCCTTTAAAAACATAGTTTCTTTGTCCTCACCTCAAGTTAATTAATACTAAACCACAATGAAAAGCTAGATGTACTGTTCCAAAGCTCCAAGGAGAATCATGAGCAGTTATCCAAGATTTGCATACTTGTGTTCGACTCCCAGAGGCTAAGCCATACTTACAAAGAAAGAAGAAAACACTATTTACTAATTATTTACTGCTAACTAAAAAATAATGTCTCCGAATGTCATCAAGTCCAAGGGTTTGCTTATTAATAAAATTATCAATTGAGTTAATTACCAATTCAAAGATTAATAATGATTAATAATTTGCAACAGTTCAATTATCCAATTGTCATAATGATAGACTGTGTCTTTTAGAAACTGTAATGACTAAAGAAGTATCACTTTCAATAGCCTTATGCACACAGAACTTCTCGGACATGGGATCTTTTCAGATTGCCTTAGTTAAAACGATATGATACTGGATTAGAACAATCCCTGAGTCTAGTAACTAGTATGCATTTAAAAGGCAGGAAAATAGAGAGGAAACAATAGATGAAGACATAAACTATAATTATCAAGCTGCAAGTCACAGTTACTAAGTATTGCCCAGAACCTCAAGAATCTTAAATGGACAAGGAAGAATTCATCTCTAGACTTTAAAGAGACAATTGCTCTAGTGATACTTTGACTTTAGAATTCTAACCTCTAGAATTGAGAGATTAGTTGGAGTTAAGTATGCATAATTTGTTGAAATTAGCTGTGCAACCCTAGAAATTAATACAGAAGAAAAAGCTCAAAGACGTGCAGTTGTCTCCCGGCGTCATTGAGGTGTCAAAAATGGGAATGCCACTAAATAAGAAGCACACAGATTTAAAGGGCATAACTGTCAGAGATTTCCATAGACCACAATTATAACAGCATTTGATCAAAATTAAGTTCCAGATGGCTTATATTAAAACCACCATGGTGTGATGCTAACACTTATTTTTTGACTACCCTTAGAATGACTAAATTGAACATCTTATCAGGTTGGACCTTAGGGTGTATTAAATATTTGATTATTTTTTGAGCTCAAAAAATAATAACTATCATTCAAGATTGACACTAACAGAGAATTCTGGATCTCTACTGTGACCTCATTTTCTTTTGCAGTCAAGTATATTATTCATATTTTAAATCATGAATGGAACATATATTTTAACTCAAATACTTTTACACAAAGCTTGAATGCTGTAAATATTGTATGTAATTAATATCCATAGTATTGTGTGGATTAAGCATCATAGTGTTTGTTCTTTCTTTGAATTTTCACTTCAACCTTAAGGAAAGACGAACAGGTACTGTGGTTATTTCTACATGACAGGAGAGGAGGGTTAAACTAGACATTTGAAGGAATTTACAGCTCATTCACTTTCTACTGCTCATTGCTAGAGCATAACATTTTTTACTTTCCTGACATTGCTGACAAATTAGAGAGAAATTAAAATGTAAACATTGGTTGGAGAAGTGTAATCTCAAACATTTTCGCAAGAAACCAGAGAGATAATTTTAACAGAAAGGAGACACTATTTTTACAAGCAACGAAAACAAGTGAGAAGTCAGGAAGAACTGTTGCACTGGGAAGCGTGGGAACTTGTTTCATCAGATGAGAGAAGTTCATCAGAGAATTCGCAAGATTACTCATTGGTTTCCTAATACACTTTGTGGAAACATCAATCTACTTTAACAATAAAAACTGGAAAAGGATAATTGAACTAGAGAACCATACCCTGCAAGCAGACGTTTTTTTGAAAGTTGTCATTGCCCCACTCTGAAGCAGCAGCTTATAGCAATACTTTTATTTATCACAACTGTCACTTCCATTTTTTGAGTTTCCAGATGCAGTCAAGATATTTTCATTTTTATCAAAATCTCTCTCTCTTTCTCCCCTCCCTCATATATGTGTGCGTGTGTGTGCGTGTGTGTGTGCATGTGTGTGTGTATGGTGTGTATATGTATCTGTACTTGTGTTGCTATACGTTGCAAGGGCCTTGAGCATGCAAGGCATGCATTTACCAGTGAGTATACCCAATCATCTTTCTTTTCTTTTTGATTTTGATATAGGGTCTTACTAAGTTACCCTTGAAGAGTCAGGCTGACATTGCACCCATTCTGTAGTCCAGATACGTTTCCAATAAATGATCCCGCTGCTTTCCCATACTAGTTAAATGAGATCACAGGCCTCTGTCACCATGTATTTTGCAGAATGCATATTTACTGACCTGTGTGTGTGTGTGTGTGTGGTTGAACTTCAGCTTGTTTTCAGAAAATAGAAATGACAATAATCAAAATACAAACTATGTATCAACAAAAACATATCTTAAAATTAAATAAAACCTATGGGGAATAGTAACAAAATAAAAATGGTAGACAAAATAAACTAAAATACCAATATTTGGGAAGGATATGCTTTAGTGTGAACAGAAAATATATATAGGTTATTTATTCTTTGCAATCCAATAGTAGAACATTTTTAAATCCAAGGCAAATAAGAAACTGAGAATAAATATCAGCTCTCATTGGTTCTAAAATAAATAATGGTGAAGTTTATTGGAAAAGTTGATTGTAAAGTGCTTAGGAATCAATATCAAAGTAAGTTAAGATCCAAAACAATTACTTATTATGAAATCAATGCAGTTGTTAATATATTTCATTCAAAATTAAGACTCTTAGCTATGAAGAATTGTAGTCTTATATCAGATTCTATGCTTTGTTCTTTTCCTTGTTGTCTGTAAACCCTAACTATCATCAAATCAGGTAAGAAATTCAGCTAGATCTCTGTGAGACTTCTGTGAGGCTGTTTATTCCCTTTGTAGACATGTCACAAATCTCCTTCCTTTTCATTTACATTTGAGCAAATATTATACCAAATAGCCCTGAACATATTCTGTGCCTAACTTTCCGCTACTTGTATTTTTTTCTTGATAGTGATCCTACTTGTACTATATCTAATATCTTTAGTGCCATGAAGCCGTTCCTACATCACTTCTTTTTGACATATAATGTTCACTTTGAGTATAACAGAGCTAAAAACCAATCTATGTTTTCCCCTCTAGATCCACTGACCAGCAACTTCTTTATGTGGTGCTACAGTCTTCCCTGGAATTGCACAAAACGGGGGCTGGTGCAGCCTCATTCTCTCATTTGTTGCATTTCTAGTATTAATAGAGGGAAAGCCTTTCTACTCTTCTCCCAAAACGAATCCTTTATCATCAAGGGTTGTTCAGATCTCTGAGCATGGGACCCCTTGCTGTCTCATCTGTGCTATCAATCCTGTAGAAGCTGTCAATTGAAGGCTGCCCTCTGATACTTTTCTAATTGGACATGTGTGTTTTATTTTTTATTTATTTGTCTATTCATTTAGATACACTTATGTGCATCACACTTTGTTTCCATGGCAATCTGTAGAAATACAGCTAACATTTAAATGGTACCTAATCTATACCATCATATTATAATGACATTTATATAACCACAGAAATTCTATAATGTCCATATTTTTTATTCTGCACTACATATGTCAGAAAATTGAAGCAAATAACTTCTGTGTCAAATATAGAAGTCTAAGAGGCAAACGAGATATGATATTTGTTTGTCTGGTGTTTTTTCTACCTCCTTACACAACATACTCAAAAGAGTAATAAAATTTTCTATAACTAGATAAAATTAGAAGGTTAATGCCCAGAATTGTGGTAGTGATTAGTAATCTAATCCCTGCAGGCCATTCATTGGGTGCGTTGAAACAATGTTTTTGAAAGATCACCTAGACTTACACATGATGCTCAGAAGTCACGATTTCAGGCTTTGGTATTGGCTTTAAAATTTAGTCACAAAGAAATACATGAAAATTGGTGTTGTGAACAGAAAATAATCTAGTCACCCCTGGGATACTGTATAATATTCTTTTATTTGTAGACTATTTTATAAATGCCAGTGAAACCTCGGGCATAAAATAAGAGAGCAATCATAACAGAAGAGAATTCATGAAGAAATCATTGAAATAAGCAGAGGAACCACTTGGATGAGAGCGACAACTACATTTGCACATAGGTAGAGCTTTGGGAAGTAAAAATAATTCTTCTGGGGGAATGTCCACATTAACAATTTCAGGAAGCATTTTTTACAGACTTGTTATTATAAGTTACAGGAAGACACATGGCATACAAATTCACCAGCATTGGAAGGGTTAAATTAAAAATAAAAAATTTACCATTCAGAGAACTTGCAGAAAGTCTTTTGTGTCAGAATACACAGTACAATTCTTCCGTACTCTGTGTGTCCATCCTGAAGTAAAATCTACTCTGTTGTAAAGATGATACAGGGACAGAATATGATGTAAAATCCTGTATATCATCTAGAATATATTATCTCAACTAGGGGAGAGAGTTTGAATCAGAGACAAAAGAGGTTTTTTTTTCTTTATGGCAAAAGAGATGGCTAAATAATTGTGTTCTTTTTCATATGTCATTTACGTTCTTATCTCTGAATAGGATTGGAACAAAGCCCTATAATAAATGTGTGCAATAGGAAGAAAATAACACTGAGCATGGAGGATCATGATCAGTGATTTCATAGCAAATAAAAGCACTTTTTTCCAGAAGAAGACATTACCTCATCCCTCAAGGTTGATGCACACACAACCCTGCATTTGATCTGGTTGGTCAAGACCTCACACTGTTGTAACAGCCACCAAAAATATTCAGAAACACACAGGTTCCTGTTCTAATGTTTGAATCTATATAGACACAAAGACTGGTGAGAATTTGGATTCTTTATGCATTACAGACTGTTTGATTACCAAAGAAGCTAAGAACAGGTAGAAGATATTCCAGTGATATTAGGTATATAAAAAAGAGTCTCCAAGCAATGAGCAATGAATAAAATTTTTAAAAATTAAAAACAGGAGAAAAACAGCCCAGCTTGTTCTAAACCTATTGAATCCAGATGGAAGTTATGTGTGTCATCACCCTTCTTGTTTGTATGCCAAAAGAACTAACCTATTTGGTACAGACTTATTTATAACACTTCCATGGGCAAGAAGGACCCATTTTTCAAGTTCAGAATTGCCCAAATCAGCTTTTTCCTATGCAGGAATTTTCATTATATTAAAAAATAATAATAAGGGAAAAAACTCACATTCTTACTCCTTTCAAAAAGATAAAATATTCTTCTTCAAACTGCATGAGTAGATGAATCAACATTGCCACCTAGTGGAAGCATTCATTTATCCAGTAACATGAACCAGCTCTTGAGATAAATGTTGTCTGTTTTCTGTTTTGTTTAGTGTCTAAAATTAGCATCATGTTCAGGTCCTCCTAGTGAATGAGAATAAAGAAATGTAGAAGAATCAGAGGAATCTAAATGAATTTTAGGCTAATGACTCCGCTGTCTTGAAATTTCACTCTGTTTTTCTCTGAGTGAAGCAATCTGCCTTTGAAATTAAGATCATGAACATTGTCAGAGCATAACCTGTGAAGTCATTTGTAGAAAGTAAACTGGGCCAAATAATGACAGTTTTTAAAGACTTTTAACCTGTATGTTGAAATATAACTCAGGGTGTGGTTTGTGATTTCATGAGGCCAGATTATTTACATTACACCTAGTCCATCGATCTTCACCATGAAAAATCACGTGTCTCTCAGTACATCATTATCTTGGGAAAGTAATAGAGGGTCCCTGTACTTAGTAACTCTGCACTCTACAGTGAGTGAGCAGTGGATGAATTATGATTTAAAGTGACTGCTCGAGGTTTAGTTTGCACAGCTGTAGAAGGCAAGTTTACTAGTTAACTGTCAACTATTGAAATGTTTGAACGACACATTACACAGCACTGATTGTCTCTTCATGAGTTACACTTTCTCTTAAAGTTCCACCTTCCCTCATTCACCTACACAACTGCCCTTTAAATAACTACCATTTTCACATTTATTTTTATGATAATTACATGGGATTCAATGAAGTTCTTTCACTGAAGGATTGGCAGTCCTTTCATGGCAGCTTCTGTGGATCTAGCTGTCTTTTACTTAGACTAGAACAACAAGCTGATAATGATAAATCTTCCCTCCCTCTTTAATGTTGAAGCACTTTCTGTGCTCTTTGCTTGTTCTAATACATTCATTTATTTCTGAATTTACGAGCTTCATACAAGGAAATGGAAGTAACTTATGCTTTTCCTTCTCATGTAACTCATAATTTTTTACAAGATCTTGCCAAAGACATTTATTTTCCTCTGAAGAAATTTAGCTTAATAATTAAGAGCACAATAGGATCCTCACTTGGGAGATGGGCTTGTGGATAAGACTGCTCCACGTGCAAGTCTGAAAACCTTCACTCCCCCCCCCAAAAAAAAATCAGGCATGGATTTACAAGTTCCTACAATCCCAACATTTTGAAAAGTAGAAAAGTGGAACATGGGTATTACTGGGGTTGGCTGACTCCCATTTAACTCTAAGAGCAGTGAGAAACCATGTCTGAACGTAATAAAATGGGGATTTATGGATAATGTACTCCCCTGGTTTCTTCCCACACAGGGGCATATGTACATATACATCACATTTACACATAAATAAATGATAAATAAGTAAACAATTAAAATTTAAATAAGAGAGCAAAATCTATGAAGTCACATTACCTCAGATAAAAACGAGTTTTGAGCATATCGAAGCTGTTATCAATATGTGAACAGGAATGACAGCATTTGGCTGACCCTGTGTAGTCAGAGACAGACAAGAGTCATTCTTCTTGAAGTGTTCTTTGTTATTGAGGAAAAAAGCTAGTTTCGAGTTTCAGGCTGTGTGGAGTTCAGTAACTAGCTAAAAGCATCCCTTCCTTCATTCTGAAAAGGCCCTGCTGACATGAAAGAGCAAAGGCTGACACAATTTTACTCCCCAAGGAATTTACAATGAGGGAACTCTGTCAGCAGAACCCAAAGTTATGGATCTCTTGTTGTTCATAAATGTGTCTCAAGGACAAATGGAAACAAGGAAAAGAGTATCTGTTTAAGGGATAGTCCTGTGAGGGCCTGAGGACAGGCCTGTCTGACCTGTTCAGCACACCACATGATACTGGTAAGGCTCCTTTTCATGTTTGGGAAAGCATGCCTGTAGGAGGAGGGCCTGCTTGCTCATCCTGGCCACCCAACTAGCTTATCCCCGAAATAACCACACAGAAATTGTATTAATTAAATCACTGCCTAGCCCGTTATCTTTAGTCTCTTACTGGCTAACTCTTACATCTTGATTTAACCCATTTCTATTCATTTGTATATCGTCAGGTGGCAATGGCTTATTGGAAAAGATTCTAACCAGCGTCTGACTCAGGCAGAGGATCCATGGCTTCTTTCTGACTCTGCTTTCTTTCTCCCAGTTTTCAGTTCTGTTTTCCCCACCTACCTAAATCTGCCCTATCAAAAGGCCAAGGCAGTTTCTTTATTCCTTAACCAATGAAAGCAACACACAAACAGAAGGAACTCCTACACCACATACCTGTGTCTCAAGATTCTTAAGGTTATTGCATTTACAAGTAAGCAGATCAGTGTTCAGAAATATTGAACACTGTGCCTTAAATCATTACTACTCAACTTGTTCACTTTAAGTTTACAATTTAAACTCAAAACCTCGTTCTTAAGGTATGTATACCTGATTTTTTTTAAGCTTCATTTTCTCCTTTCTTACTTTGCATGTGAACAGGACAGTGCAGGTTTGTGAGTGTAGGATATGTACATAAAGTCTGGTACAATATACACTCACTGTAATGGAGACCAGAGGTTCTCAAGTAAAAGGAAAAATACAGGTCTATTAGGAAGTGAATCGTATATAGAATCAATACTTACAGGGTAGTCAGCCAGTAAAATAGTGAGTTAATGTGAAGATCAATGGGCATGGGTGCTGGAAGTACTAGTCAGACTTGTTCATTGCTTCTTGTAGCTTGTCTTTCCTTTGCCTGCCTTTTTCATTTTGTGTGTTTTCATTACTGCTAACATCACAGCTGGGACACATCTTAACTTGGCATCCAGGTTCTTCCATAGAATGTCCTCCTGTTGCAAATAAGCTTCTACACTCGTGAAAAGACTCAATGACAGTTAGCTACTTTACCAGTTGCTGGGTAGATTAACTGAAGTAGATATATTGGAAAGATCTTATTGTTAAGAATTTTTTAAAATATTTATTTATTTATTATGTATACAATATTCTGTCTGTGTGTTTGTCTGCAGGCCAGAAGAGGGCACCAGACATCATTACAGATGGTTGTGAGCCACCATGTGGTTGCTGGGAATAGAACTCAGGACCTTTGGAAGATCAGGCAATGTTCTTAACCACTGAGCCATCTCTCCAGCCCCTATTGTTAAGAATTTTAAGCCATAATTTGTATTAAATATTTGAAACTTTCATACAATGTTTTTTGATCCTATTCATTCCCAAATCTCCCTCCCCCAACTCCTCCTAGATCCACCTGCATTTCTTTAGCATATCAGATTTCATGTGCTCTTTAAAAAGATATAACCCTTCATGTCCATATTGTGCAGCTCATATAGCACTAGACATGCAACCATCACTTGTGGCCAACCATGGGTAGCACTCTTAAAGAGGTGAATTATCTCCTCCAACAACCATCAGCTGCCTTTCTAGGTCAGGGGTTCATGAACACATTATCTCCATGGTGAAATTATGGCTACTCTGATCTCATGCAGGTCTTGTGCAGGCACCCACGGCTACTGTTAGTTCATGAGAACATCAGTGCTGTCACGTACAGAAGAGGACGTTTTGCTAAAACAGTCTCCAACTTTTGATTCGTCTTAGTTTTATACCTTCTCCTGCATGATGGCCCCTGATCCATTGGTAGGGATAATGTGGATGTTCCATTGAGAAACAGCTCTAATGAGATCTAAAACCTGCACTAATCGAGAAGGATAATGTGGTATTACACCCATTTAACAAAATCTAACTGGTAAGTTAATCATTGGGGTTGTGAACACCCAAAACATGGGCTCTTGGTGAGGTTTGCAGCTAGGCAAACAGGTCCATAATCTAAGCATAAAGTTACTCCAAAGCATTTGTGTCACTATTATTCCCCTATTAATGCCTAACACCTCTAGTCACTGTATAGTTCATAGGCTCAACTGAGTAAGACTATTTAGGGACTATTTTTTTCCCACATATAAGCCTACATAGCACCTTCTTGCTGATGATAAAAGATAGTCAGCACAAAAGAAGCTTCATGGTCAATAATACCTTGATTTCCCCATGTTCTGTGATCATTTTGTATAGGGTCCTCAGCAATAAGAACTTGCTGTCCAGTTGTGATGCACAGCTAAGAATAATGACAATAGTCTGCATTGTTTCAAGGATCTGCAAAATGCTCCTGACCAATAACTTAGGGAGAGGTATCCCACACTCAGCACTTAGATTTTTATTTGGCAATCATGGTTCTAGAAGAAACTTTATATATTCCTATATGAATGTTTTATGTTAAAAAGAACTTAATAAGGGTATTTTGTATTGATTTTGTGAGAGAGTGTTTCATATGTGCCATGGCACATGTGTGAAGATCAGAAGATAGCTTGATGTTTTCAGGTTTTTTCCTTCCACTACATGAATTCCAGAGGTAGAATTAAGGTCACCACAATTGGCTGTAAGCCCTTTTATCCATTGAGCTATCTCACTGGCCTCAATGTCACTCTTTGTAGACAGGACATGTTCTGGTTCATTCCACTCCGAGGCTCTGGTTAAGAAAATAATTTCACAATATATAGTTTGAAAGATAGTGAACTCACATGCAAGCATCTCCAGGTATTAATTAGAAGTTATCTCAACTATCTTTTAACCAGAGAAAATCATTATTAAACTGTTAGCATACAAATGAAGTGTAAAACAATTATCAGCAATCAGAAACAATCTGTGAATTCTTATATCTTCTCACTATGAACATTTTTAGTAACATCAATGAAATCCTTATCACTTCCAGTTTACTTAGATAACTGTTCCAGAGAGGAAAACAGTTTGCACTGGTCTCAAGGGTTACCTGACAAATCAGATGTGTGTAAGTGTCTGTGTCTAATGCTCAGGTGTAGATGGCTTCATTGGTTTATTATCAAGATGGCAGTTTGGATGCTCACCTTAATAGACCTGGATGGAGGTGGGTCGTCCTTGGACTTCCCACAGGGCAGGGAACCCTGATTGCTCTTCAGGCTGACGAGGGAGGGGGACTTGATTGGGGGCGGGGGAGGGAAATGGGAGGCGGTGGCGGGGAGGAGGCAGAAATCTTAAATAAATAAATAAACAAATAAATAGATAGATAGATAGATAGATAGATAGATAGATAGATAGATAGATAGATAGATAGATAAATAGAAACCCCCCTCCCCTCCCAAAAAAAAGATAAATTTATTCATTCAATGAACTGGTCAGATGTAGTATAGTCATTTGGAAGAAAAACAGCTATCCCATTTTATCTTAGTGTATCTCCTACAATATTTTGATCATTTATAGCTATAAAATTAGAATTAAATAATCAGCCACAACATATTACAAACTTTAAAATAAAGCGTATTGTTTTTGTAGTTATTGAGCTACATTAATAAATGAGAACTTCAGTTCACTGTCATCATTAACAAATAAATACTACATTTAAACTTCCCAGTTTTGGTCCTAACAAAACCATTGCAATACATAGCATTAATAATGTATTGATCTCAAATTCTGATGTCAGATGAAATAGTGGTTCGCACAAAAAATAAGGATAATTATTTGAGTCCATTTTATATTAATTGAACACTAACAATTGTAGTTAGATTACTAATCTTTGGGGGCCTGCTACCAAGCTCCCAAATATATACACAGAAGCTTATTCTTCCTTATGAATGCCTGGCCTTAGCTTGGCTTGTTTCTAGCCAGCTTTTCTAACTTTAATTATTCCATTTCTCTTTAACTACATTTTGCCTCTTGACATTTTACCTTTCTTTTTTCTATATATCTTTCTTTCCTTCTTATTCTGTGGTCATCTGTGTGACAGGTAGGTGGGCCCTGGCATCTTTCTCTCATCCTCCTTTTCTTGCTCCTCCCCTAGATTTTTCCTCCTGTGCAGACAGACACTAAAAAGAAATCCCACATTAGTTCATAATTGAGTATAATAAAGGGTTATTTATGTAAGGGTAGACTCACAGATCATAGTCTTCTGCTCGAATGAGGAACAACAACCAAACTCCTCAGCCTGAAGAGATAGCAATTGTGTGCTTTATACCAAAATTTATAGTATAAAAGACCATGCCCAAGTGGGCTGGTAACTTAAAGGCTACTGGCTGTAGGAATTTCTACAGCATTCATGGGTATTTTCTCTGCCTGTCAGCCTCACCTATTTCTTTCTCCTGCCTATCTATTGACTCTTTAGACCAGCAATGTGTTTTAGCCAGGCAAAGAAATACAATTTTTCAAAGTTAAACAAATGCAACATAAAAGAATGCAATATATATCTTTGCATCATTAAACAAACATTACAGCGTAAAATGAATATAACACATCTTAAACTAATATTCCACAACAGACAACTAGAATTCATTAAGAACATTCTGTAAAATTTCTTGTTCTAAACCAGAATGCTTAAATAAAATCTACAGTAGGTTTAAATAATTTTAAAATATAAAATATGGCAGACCTATTTCCCAGAATCAATATGATCATGGAATTATTCCTATGAAGAGGAATATTTTGACTCGATTAACGCATTTTTAGTAAAGTGAAGACTATATGCAAAACCAGAAATTTGTCAAATCCTTGCAAGACATGCCCCATAATTGTAATATAAGATGCTATTTAAATAAGAATTATAAACATTTTATTTAAAATAACAGAAATGAAACTAGTGGAGATAATACAGAGATGAAGGAGATACAATGCAGAGTGCTCTTTGAAACAAGGAAGAAATATTTCACCCGTTTTACATATTTTAGTTTTATTTTTTTAAAATATGTTCGCATACTTAAATAAAGGGGTTTAATAATGATAGCTAAAGACACAAAACAGAAAAGAGGACAACAAAACTGATTAGCCAAGATATGACTTCACCTTAGAGTCAAGCCATTGCAAAGCAAGTAGACAGGGAAAAAAGCCATCATTTTCTAGGATGTAATTGTTATTAGTTAAGTTATATTACCCAAATTTGCAAATTGATGTCCTTTACCCCAATACTTCATAATATGACCTCATTTGAAAATAGACCGTCTAAATAAGGAAATTGTTAAATGAGGATGATCTCATAATAGAGTAGGAGGGTTTTGTCATCTAATGTCATGCATTTTCTTATAAGGCAGGGATATTTGAGGATAAAGGCAGACATAGGAATAAGACAGCAAAAGCCAGAGAATGCCACAGAGTGTCCAGAAGCCACAAAAACATATCTGGGACAAACTTTTCTTAGCTGGTTCAGAGAGACAGGGTCCTGCCACCACTGTGACCTTGACCCTGTAACTTACAAATTTATAACAAAATTGATTCCTTAGCTAGTCTGTATTTTGTAATAATTTGTTACAATTACCACAGCAAACAAATTTAATAATCAAGATTTAGCTTAATGATTTTGTGTTAAATTTATCTCTATTGATGAATATGATCTATGTACCTAGCTATCTTTGTTAATTTCAAGGAGCTAAAGCAAGAGAAAAGCTCAGAATTCAGGCAGAATGGAAGAGCACTAAGACATAGGGACAATGAGTACAGTCCTCAAGCTGATGACTCTCTTTTAGTATCACACTAGCACAGTTAGTGGTTATTAGCATTATTTGAACTTTATGTCTTCCTGTTTCCTCCTCATCCTTTCCAGACACAACTGTCAGCTCAGTAGCACTTGAGATTTCCAGTTAGATCCAATCTGTAGGAGATAAAGTAAGGCTATAAATGGTATTGATCGGTTATTTGATTGTTTAATCTGACTGACTAATCCAATATGAAAAAAAAAATATAGTTGCCTGAGGAGCCACTATGACCTTTTAGTGCAACTTATTTATACGGACTCAAGTGTTGAGCTTCTCACCACTTACCTGATGTGCATAACGATCTTGTCTAAATAGCATGGCAATTTTCAGAACTGATACAAATACGATATAATATTCTTAGGCAGTGAAACCATTAAAATATATTAGCCTGGAAAGATATAACACATAAAAAATACCTCCGAATTGAAGATTAAACAGGAAATGTCTTCAGGAGCAATTTTCCTATTTTTAGTTTGTAGCTTACCAGATTTATAAACTTTTCCCCTCAAGGAAAACCTATGTCAGAATTTCTGTCATAATGTCAGTGTAAAAGATATCAGGTAACCCAAATGACAATCTTACATAAGCAAAATGACTCTACCTTTCCAGTTTATAGTAACTACTTCCTCAAGAGCAGAAACAAATAGGCATAGTTACTTTTGAAAAATAATTTTCCAACTCATATATTGGTGTTTGTACTCCTTGTAATCTAGCTTTCTTATACTAAAAAGAAGAAAACTATAGGGTAGATTATTTTGATATTTGTAAGTGACTTTAATGTCACCAGTATAATAGGCAATAAAGGGAAAGTACTAACTTTTTATTCTAATCTGTTACCTGACCATTACAAAATAGCATAAAGTCAATGATGATGTTGCTCTCCTAGTCTGCTCCCTCTGAAGTCACTGTTGTGAAAATGTTGAAATTATTGAAAGCAAAAATATATGTGGAAGGAATTTTTCAATGTTGTATCTTAAGAAAATATAGATTTTCCAAGTTCTAGAAATATGTTTTAGAACATTGCAGTGGTCATAGATTTACTGTTACTAAAGTAAGTTGAAGCCCTACCCATGTTCTAAATCTGTTTCATTACACTTAGTTCATGCTGTGCTTTAGAAAAGCTTTGTCCTCCCAAAAATTTAGGTGCTGGAAGCTTTGTAAAGGGGCATGTCATGGTGACAGTGCAGAAATCTTCAGAGGCGGGGCCTAAGGGGAAAGCATTGGGTCATTGCAGGGGTGTCATTGGACTACAGAATGCCCGACCCTCTGGGTGATGAGGTCTCTTTAATTTCCTACAAGTTTTATGTTTCCAAACATTCTATACATTTCAACTCTAGAAAGGTTTTACAATCTTATAGACATACTGTCACTTAACTCTTTTTATCTTGTGTATTTCCTAATTCCTATTTATGTACAATTTATTGTCAGATATGCAGGTTAGTCCATGCTGAGAATACTGTCTGAAATGAAAATGCTTGCTACAGTGTGCCATAAACCTTCAATACCACTGCCTTTCCTCTTATTTTTACTCTTTAAAATTCAACTAGGTTTTCAAAGGCAAATATATATATTTATCAACAAAAATTGCAAATAAAACCAGGTATTGTATAGTGTTCCTGCCAGATCTGATAACCTGAGAAGAACTCACCATTTTTATTATTTTTCAGTCAGAAATGCATAACCTGAATAAAATCACAAGACTTTATCAGGCACACACACAAATTAAGAATCCGTCTATGAAACAACTGGCCTAGACTCTTCAAACATCACTGTCATGAAAGGGAAAATAAGAGTTTGACATTTTCTAGATTGAAGCACACTAAGTATTTTAGTATACTTTCTGTAGCTAGCTACACAATACATAATACTGTCTAATTCTAAAGAGGCTTATTTGAGCTTAATTTTGGACCACATCTGGTGATGATTTTCTTCAGGATAGAATCCCTGGTATCATAGGGAACCATATGTTGAGGGAAAGCATAGGAATTTGTTTCCTCTTACCTTTCCTCTCCTCTTCTCTTTTTCTCTTGCCTTTCTCCCCTCTTTCTTCTCTCTCTTTTTCTCCCTCCCTCCCTCCCTTCTCTCTCTCTCTCTCCCTCTCCCCCCCCTCTCTCTCTCCACATTCCCATGCAATAAGATCCAATGAAAGGGAAGAACCTATCATTATAACCTGATAGGATTAATTATTTTGACTTCTCAGATTCTGAATACCCTACTTAGATTAAGTTTCCTCTGTCATAAAATCTCATAGTAGTGATCAAACTACAACTTGGTTTGGAGGAGAAAAAGTATATTCAACTAATTTAAAAAAAAACAACAAAGAAAAATCTAAATGCAAGGGCAATTTATCAGAGGTGAACAAGAGCATCAGCAAAGACACTGCTGGATTGAATTTAGCTGAGACTCGTACGCCAATGTTACTTTAGATACCATCTTACACCGGTCAGAATGGCTAAAATCAAAAACACCAATGATAGCCTCTGCTGGAGAGGTTGTGGAGAAAGGGGCACTCTCATCCATTGCTGGTGGGAATGCAAACTTGTGCAACCACTTTGGAAAGCAGTGTGGCGGTTTCTCAGGAAAGTCGGGTTCAACCTACCTCTCGACCCAGCAATACCACTATTGGGAATATACCCAAGAGATGCCCAAACATACAACAAAAGTATATGCTCAACTATGTTCATAGCAGCATTGTTTGTAATAGCCAGAACCTGGAAACAACCTAGATGTCCTTCAATGGAAGAATGGATGAAGAAAGTATGGAATATATACATATTAGAGTACTACTCAGCAGTAAAAAACAATGACTTCTTGAATTTTGCATACAAATGGACGGAAATAGAAAACACTATCCTGAGTGAGGTAAGCCAGACCCAAAAAGAGGAACATGGGATGTACTCACTCATATTTGGTTTCTAGCCATAAATAAAGGACACTGAGACTGTAATTCGTGATTCTAGAGAAGCTAAATAAGAAGGTGAACCCAAAGAAAAACATATAAGCATCCCCCTGAATATTAACCTTCATCAGGCGATGAAAGAAGACAGAGACAGAGACCAACACTGGAGCACTGGACTGAAGTCTCACGATCCAAAGGAGGAGCAGAAGGAGAGTGAGCACGAGCAAGGAACTCAGGACTGCAAGGGGTGCACCCACACACTGAGGCAATGGGGATGTTCTATGGGGAACTCACCAAGGCCAGCTGGCCGGGGTCTGAAAAAGCATGGGATAAAACCGGTCTCGCTGAACATAATGGACAATGAGGACTACTGAGAACTGAAGAACAATGGCAATGGGTTCTTGATCCTATTGCACGTAATGGCTTTGTGGGAGCCCAGGTAGTTTGGATGCTCACCTTAATAGACCTGGATGGAGGTGGGTGGTCCTTGGACCTCCCACAGGGCAGAGAAACCTGCTTGCTCTTTGGGCTGAGGAGGAAGGAAGACTTGATTGGGGGAGGGGGAGGGATTGGGAGGTGGTGGCGGGGAAGAGGCAGAAATCTTTAATAATTAAATAAATTAATTAATAAAAAAATAAAATAAAAACTCAATAAGTATTCAACTGTAAGAGTAAATCTTTATAAAATGTGTAGTTGAACAGTTAAGGTTCAGGTAGATACCGTCAACTCTCTTCTGTTCTTCTGAGGCTGTCATTAAGTGTGAGAGTACTTGACTACCACAACTTTGATCCCAACCACCAATAAAAGAGGGAGTGGGTATTCTTTTCAAATATGGAAACTTAATAACTAGTGAAGGTCTAATTACATGGAGGTTTGTACCTGTTTGGCATACATTTAAAATATTTTTAATTGAAAAAATTAAAACATTTGGCGGGGTGTGATGGTGCATGTCTTTAAATCCAGCAATCCTGAGGCAGAGGCAGATGGATCTGAATTCAAGGCCAGCCTGGTAGTTCCAGGCCATCCAGGGATACAAAACAAACAAACAAACAAAATTGTTTACTGCTAGGTGGTTACAGGCACATACTTTTAATATCAGCATGTGTCAGGCAGAGGAAGGCAATCTCCAAGTTCGATGCCAGCTGGGTCTACAGAGTGAATTCCAGGACAATCAAGTCTACAGAAAGAAATCTTGTCTGAAAAAGAAAAATTGTAAATGATAGTAAAAGATATTAAAATGTATTATATAACTGAGAAGAATATGTTTTGACATCCTGAGCACCACATATATGAAATGTTCACTCTAAAGAAGATATTCAAGATACTCTTATGGAACTATTGAAAGCAATTTATAAAATGATAGATAGCCATATCTGGTGGCTTAGATATATTATCCTAAATACTCTGGAGGCTGAGACAGGAGGATTACAAGATCAGAAAATATCAGACAGATAGAATGAGTACAAGCTCCAGCCTTAGGCAATTTAATGTGGTCCTGTCTCAAAAAAATTAATCAAATATTCTGAGGATATAGATCATTAGTGAATGTGTGTTAGTTATGTGTGATCCCATATATCCCATCCATAGGATCCCTACTCCAAGAAGAAAGATAGGGAGGAAGATAAAGACAAAGAAACAAAGAAAAGAAATTGCAGGTAACGCCTGTCGTAAATATCTTTTCACTGTATAATCTCTACCCTCATGTTAAATGAGGAAGTAAAGGTGAATGTATATTCAGGTATCTTTGCATGGTCAGTCTCCCCATGAAAGTATCACCATATTTGTCGAAGGCAGAAAAAAAAAAGTAGTGCTATAAAAATAACAGTGATTGTAACTTTTCCCAAATGAGCAAAATAAACACATTGCTAGACAGGTACCTCAGGTGCCTTTTCTTAGGGAAATAAAAAAAAAAAAAAAAAAAAAAACTGATAAAAAAGATTCTCTATTCCCAGCAGTGCCAGCATGTTCACGAGCATGTCATTTTTAAGTAAATCTTCATTCCTTTTCAGTTTTTCATACCCTAGTTTGAATCATTCCGTGGGCACCCAGCTGAGCTCAGTCGGGCTTTCAAGGTTGAATGTGCCTGCCAGGCAGGCTTAACTATTTCTTGTGCGTCTGGAGGGATACTGCAAAGGTTACTGTTTAAAATTTTTGAAATGGAGGAATTAAGATCATCTGTCCTCAAGAGTAAGCCAGCACATGTTATTTCTGAAGAAAATATAATCTGACAATAAATAGTAAATACTGAAGCTGTCATTCATCTAAGTTAGCTGTCAAGTACATCTTCAGAATGAATTTCTCAATGAATTTTATTGACAATGACTTAAAAAGCATGTAGGCCAAATTATGATGTTTTCTAGTCAAAGCAAAATTATAAAACATATGCATGTTTTATCTACTAACTGTAAAGATATCACATTTTACTCATATTTAAATCATATGTTCCATAATCACAGTTCAAATCAAATCAAATCAACTTTCTGGAATTCTTAATTTTTTTAATTTTAGTAATTTTTTATTCTTTTTTTAAAATTCTTTTCTAATATATTACATCCTGACTGCAATTTCTCCCCTCTTCCCTCCCCTCAGCTTCTGCTCCCTCCTCACCCCGCCCCACACATCCACCCTCCCTTCATCTCCCCTTAGAAAAAAGAAAACCTTTCAGGGACATAGAACAAACATGGTATGATATGTTACTATAAGACAAGGCACATACTATTAAATCAAAGTTGAATGAGGCAAGCCAGTAGAAAGAAAAGGGTTCCATAAATAGTTGTGTCAGTGATCAATTTTGCTCCGACTATTAGGAATCCTACAAGAACACCAAGATAATCAGATATAACATATATATCGGGGACATAGGTCAGACCCCTACCTCAACATAAATCCAATTACACTGAACGTGATAGAAGAGAAAGTTAGTAATAGTCTTTAACACGTTGGCACAGGAAGCAACTTCCTGAACACCAATTGTGCAGATACTATAATAAACAATTAATAAATGGGACCTCCTGAAACAGAAAAGCTTATGTAAAGCAAAGAATACTATCAATAGTAGAAAAAGGCAGCCTACAAATTGGGAAACAGTTTTCACCAACTTCCCACCAGACGTAGGGCTAATATCTAAAAATATATAAACAAATCAAGAAACTAGAATCAATAAACCAAATCACCCAATGAAAAATGGGGTACATTTTTCTCTAAACAGAGAATTCTCAACAGTGGAAATTCGAATGGCCAAGAAACTGATAAAGAAATGGCCAACATCCTTAGCCCTCAGGGAAATGCAATTCAAAATGATACCAAGATTCCATCAGAACAGCTAAGACAAACAAAAAAAAAAACATAAATGACAGTTTATGTTAGAGAGGATGTAGAACAAGGGAAACACTCTTCTAATGCTGGTGGGAATATAAACATGTACAGCCATTTTGGAAGTCAATATGGTCGTTTCTCAGAAAATTGTGAATCAATCAATTGCATGGCCGAGCTATACCATAACTTCTGGGCTTATAACCAAGGAATGTTCTATCCTATCACAAGGACAACTGTTCAATTATGTTCATACCTGCTTAATTTGTAATAGTCAGAAACTAGAAAAAAACTAGATATCCCTCAATTGAAAAAATGGATAAATAAAATGTTATACATTTACACAATGGAATATCACTCAGCTGTTAAAATAATGCCATCATGAATTTAACAGACAAATAGATAGAACTTTAAAAAAAAAAGTCATCCTGAGTGAAGCAATCCAGACTTAGAAATAGAAACATGGTATGTATTCACTTATAACTGGATATTAGCTATAAAGCAAAAGATGATCACGCTAGAGTCCACAGATCCAGAGAAGCTAAGTAACAAGGAGGACTTAAGGTGAAATGTAAGGATCTCCCTAGGAAGGGTAGATAGAACAGATTTTGTGGATTCTAAAATTTTAAGCTTTTACTATTTGCTCTCTCTCAGTGAACCATGGCTATTCTCTTACCAATTGCGAGTCTTTATATTCTACAGAGAGAAATTCTGTGTCCAGTAGCAGTCAATGCTTTTGGATAAATGCATCCTTTCACTGGATTTGCAAAGGGGATAACTTCCCCACAATGCAAAATAAAATGAAATAGTTAATCAAACACAAAATATGAACAATTTTCAGGCACATTTAAGGATAGTGATAGTGAAATTCAACTCTGATTTAATAACAGGGAAACAAAGACACTATAAGAATAAAGTATAAGACCACTGTGTAGAATGTGTTCTCCATCCATCTTGGCATGCCATCATTCATGTATTTTGGAGCCACCATATTGTTGGAATTTCATGGGTGCAGCTTTACTAACATGTTTAGAAGACACACCTTCAGCACGTATTCTGGTCCTCTGGGTCTTAGAATATTCCCTCCTCCTCTTCCTAGATATACCCTCAGCCTTAGGTGTGGGGCTTGTGTAGTGGATGTGCCAATGGGACAAACACCCACAGTCACTTATTCTCTGCTTTTTGCCCAATTTTAAATTTCTGGAATAGTCTCCATCTGCTGCTTCTTTATAAAGACAGGGAGTTACCTGTTTTTTAGAGCTACCTATTGGTATAAGTGTAAGTAATTAGTATACACGTAAGAAGAGTAAGAAGGTGGTACAGTAGGTTCTCCTTTAGGGTCTATGATCTCTTTAACCACAGGGAATTAGCTATGTTTACTCACCAGGCATGAATTTCCTCCTACCGAGTAAATTTTTAATTCAATTAGACTTCTGTTGGTTCTTCCAAGATAGAGCTGCATATACCTAATCCTAGATATAAGAATATCATTGCATTCTTGTGATAAACTTCCAGGCTGATCACTGATGTGGTTCATAGGCTTTACATGTATGTAGGGGTATTTACCACTTTTTTCTTTCCATTGGAAACTTGTAAGTTTTCAGGAAAAAGGCTTTCAAGTCAATTCTAGCTCAATTACTTTGAGTTCTGTGTTCAAAGTTTGTGATGTCTGAGAGAGAATTATTTTATCTAGGTATTACTCTCTGATAGGCTGTCCAATATCAAATAGTCAGACATAAACACATGAACATATGAGCAAAAATAGACAGAATTATATGTGTGTCTATATGTATGTACAAATGTATATATAGCAATAAGAAAGATGTACATGTCCTGAATTTGAGAGGGATTGAGAAAGAACATGAGGAGTTAAAGGGAAAGCTGGAGAAAGAAATGATTCAAATATAATACTCAGATATGAAATTGCCAAAAACTAAATTTTTTATATTAAAAATAAATTTTAGAAAGGACTCAACTGAGACAAATTAAGAAAACTGACTAAATAAGAGAGTATGGAGATATGTTTATGGAACAAGGGCTTTGAAGAATGCAGATTACTGTGCTTCTGATTTTTTAAAAATTTTTAATTAACTAATCCTCATTCACTCACCTCCCCCTTTCTCTTCAGAAAAGGACAGGCCCTCCCATCTGTATCAGTCAGCCATGGCATATCAAGCTGTAGTAAGATTAGATATCTACTCTCCTGCTAAGTCTGAATAAGGCAACCCGGTAGGAGGAAAGGGTTCTTAAATCAGGCAACAGAGTCAGACAGTTAGTTCTGCAGCTTGGTCTTGTTGTGGGGCTCCTGACAGTGGGAGCAGGGAATGAGTCTAACTTTGTTGCAGAGGGCCTAGGTCAGTCCCATGCAAGTCCTCTGGTTGGTGGTTCATTCTTTGTGAGCCACTATGAGCCCAAGTTAATTGATTTGTGACTTTCTTTTGGTGTCTGGCTTCCATAATCCTTCGTTCCTTCCCCTTTCTACAGGGTTCCCCAAGGTCCTCCTAATGTTTGGCTGTGGGTTCCTACATCTGTTTCCATCAGTTACAGGGTGGAGCCTTTCTGATGACATTTGGGCTAGGCAATGATCTATGAGTATAGCAGAATATCACTAGGGATCATTTCATTGACTTCTCACGTCAATCATGTTTGGTTCTATCCTATGTCACTTGGCTGTCCAGCCTCCGAGTACTGGTCCTCCAGGTAGTGCCAAGGGTGGACTCCAATCATGGTATGGGCTTCAAGCTGGGCCAGTCATTGTTTAGTTTCTCCCATAGTTTCTGGGGGCCACCTTTATCACAGCATATCTTGTAGGTAGGGCAAATCTAGGTCAAAGTTTGTGTGACTGGGTTAGGGACACAGTCCCTCACTGGAAGTCTTGCCTGGTTACATAAGATGGCCAGTTTAGGCATCATATCTCCCTTTGCTAGGAGTCCTAGTTAGGAGTCACCATCATAGACTCCTGGGACTTTCCATTGTATCTTGTGTTTAAGAAAGTTTATACTCTCAGGCCTTGGAGAGTCTTCTTCTTCATAGTAAATGGTGCAGAGACTTAAAAAGTAGACGTCCTATAATCCACACTTAAAGTATGAATGTGAGTGCGTTTAGATGTATGTCAATTTAGATGGTAAATATTTATATGTAGCAAAAACATAAGTATTTTATTATATAAAGCTCAAGTATGTTAGTTAAAATAAAAAATTCAAATGTTCTTACTTTACACAGACAGATACAGATGGGACACAGACTTACCCATTGAGAGGCGGGCATACATACATATATATACAAACATACATACATACATACAAACATACATACATACATACATACATAATAGTACACACTTAACAAGCATCAACTTCAAGAATCCAAATTTTATAGAATTAGTAAGAAGAACACAAAATTGTTGTGACAATAAAGGGCAATGTTGACCTCAATGTTCCTATTTTAAAAGAAAAATGTGATCAGATTGGTAAAAATTTTAAAAATAGGAAGTGTGTAAAATTCATTAGAAGTTTTCTCAAAAGAGGTGACAAGATTTCTTACAAAAATTAGACTTCTTCTAACAGAGTATGGGAATTTTTCTTTATTTTTAGTTCAAAATCTGTTCCAAGGAAGAGTTCCAGGAAAGAGAAGTATAAATGGCAGCAGCAGGCCTCCCAACACTGCAGACTCCTCACACCTCCAGGGATGGCAGTTGTCTCCTCGCCTACAGATCTCAATCATTCCCCCACCCTGTTCTCAAACCATCTGAGGACAACTCATCAATATAACTGATAATAAATACACCCTGTGCTGTGGAAGTGAATGTTGACAGCGAACATATTCAAAATACCATTTATGCCCAAAGACACCTGACATCTTGGAGCTAAGAAATATGGTTTCCCTTCATAAGACATGCATTGTGGAATATTGTTGATGATTCTGGAGTTTAGCTTTTTGATTGCAATTTGAGAGAAATAGCATAAACTATAGATAGGCATTTAGAGGTTATATAAGGTGAGGAAGTACTATGTAGTACTTTATGTACTTAATGCAACTCTTTTGTCCAGGCATATTCTTTCAAAGAATAAAAACAATGATGAATATTCAGTTCATATTTTAATAATATCATCTTTTTCTATAAAATGGAATCAGTATTAGTGTTATATAGATGCTTACTCCAATGTCAATACTTTTTTCATAGTTTTAAGAAAGTAAAAATGAGACAAAATACCAAAAAGAGTTTTGTAAACAAGACAAACGAATCTTCGCTCATTCCACATTGAGATTTTCACTTCAAAATGAGAAATTCTCATGTATTGGAAACAGAAAAAAATACAATATTCATTTTGTGCTTTTCCTCCTATAGGTATTAATGTAATGAACATGGCATGGTGAGCCACACAGGAAAGTAAAGAAAATAGGTGGTAGCCCAGCTTGCATCCAGAACCCTTCTTCCTTCTGTCCCCTTTCCTCTTTGGGCACAGAACACCATCCAGCTCAGACTGTCTGGCGCTGGGGGCAAATCCTCAGGGCAAGCAGGCAGGCGAGACCTCCTTTGCTTCACTGGCCCGCCTGCACCAACCAAGGTAGGCGCTTTGTTTACGAACTACCCAACCTGCACGGAGATCTGATCTCGGCACCAGGAGAGAAAGCAGTGCGGTGAGTTTGTGACCAGCGGTGGCGGAAGCAGCCCTGGACAGGGAACTCTGAAGTTCCTCATCCCCCTCCCTATACTCCCCGGGCTCCCTACAGGGGCTCTACCCCCCCATACTGCCTCTCTCTTCTTGTCCCACCCAGCTTGCATCCAGAACCCTTCTTCCTTCTGTCCCCTTTCCTCTTTGGGCACAGAACACCATCCAGCTCAGTCTGTCTGGCGCTGGGGGCAAATCCTCAGGGCAAGTAGGCAGGCGAGACCTCCTTTGTCTCACTGGCCCGCCTGCACCAACCAAGGTAGGCGCTTTGTTTACGAACTACCCAACCTGCACGGAGATCTGATCTCGGCACCAGGAGAGACAGCAGTGCGGTAGGCGCTTTGTTTACGAACTACCCAACCTGCGTGGAGATCTGATCTAGGCACCAGGAGAGACAGCAGTGCGGTGAGTTTGTGACCAGCGGCAGCGGAAGCAGCCCTGGAAAGGGAACTCTGAAGTTCCTCATCCCCCTCCCTATACTCCCTGGGCTCCCTGCAGGGGCTCTATACCCCGCATACTGCCTCTCTCTTCTTGTCCCACCCAGCTTGCATCCAGAACCCTTCTTCCTTCTGCCCCCTTTCCTCTTTGGGCACATAACACCATCCAGCTCAGTCTGTCTGGCGCTGGGGGCAAATCCTCAGGGCAAGTAGGCAGGCGAGACTTCCTTTGTTTCACTGGCCTGCCTGCAACAAGCAAGGAGAGACATCACTAGAACACCAGGAGAGCTAGCACTGCAGAGAGCCATCACTGGGAAGGTACATCAGTAGGCAAGGAGACCTGATCCGGTAAAAGAACATCCAGAGGGGAGCATTCGGAGAAAGAGATGGGCAGGCGCCAATGCAAGAATTCACCTAACAATCTGAAAAACTATATGAAACCACCAGAACCCAGCGACCTCCCAACAGGTGGACATGAACACCTTAATCATGAAGAAGTAGATAAAATTGACTTTATGAAAGTGATTGACGCCCTTAAACAACATGTAAAAAATGCCCTTATAGAAATGGATGAGAAGTATAACAGAAAGTTTGAAGAATTGAGTAAATCAGTGAATGATACCCTAGGAAACCAAGGAAAAACAATCAAACAGATAATGGAAACAGTTCAAGACTTAAAAACTGAAATGGAGGCAAAGAAGAAAACACAAACAGAAGGCCAGCTGGACAGGGAAAATCTAGGTAAACGAATAGAGACTACAGAAGCAAGCATAACCAACAGAATACAAGAGATAGAAGAAAGAATCTCAGATTCTGAAGATACCATAGAGAAAATAAACACGCTGATCAAAGAAAACAGCAAGGCCAACAAATTCTCATCACAAAACATTCAGGAAATATGGGACACAATAAAAAGACCAAACCTAAGAATAATAGGAATAGAAGAAGGAGAAGAAGCACAGCTCAACGGTCCAGAAAATATATTTAATAAAATTATAGAAGAAAACTTTCCCAACCAAAAGAAAGATATACCTATGAAGGTTCAAGAAGCATACAGAACACCGAATAGGCTGGATCAAAAAAAAACATCCTCTCGCCATATAATAATCAAAACACAAAGCATACAGAATAAAGAAATACTAAGAGCAGCAAAGGAAAAAGGCCAAGTTACTTATAAAGGTAAACCTATCAGACTTACACCTGACTTCTCTATGGAAACCATGAAAGCCAGAAGGTCCTGGATAGATGTACTGCAGAAACTAAGAGACCATGGATGCAAGCCCAGACTACTATACCCAGCCAAGCTTTCGTTCACTATAAATGGAGAAAACAAAATTTTCCAGGATAAAAACAAATTTAAACAATACGTAGCCACAAATCCAGCCTTACAGAAAGTAATAGAAGGAAAATCACTAACAAAGGAGTCCAACAATGACCACAATATCTCAGACAACTAGAGACCCTTCACCAGCGCAACACAAAGAAGGGGAACACACAAAATTTACAACTTAAAAAATGACCGGAGTTAACAACCACTGGTCATTAATATCACTTAATGTCAATGGACTCAACTCTCCTATAAAAAGGCACAGACTAAGAGATTGGATACGAAAACAGGATCCAACATTCTGCTGTTTACAAGAAACACACCTCAACCACAAAGACAGGCACTTACTCAGAGTAAAGGGTTGGGATAAGGCTTATCAAGTAAATGGACCTAAGAAACAAGCAGGGGTGGCCATACTAATTTCTAACAAAGTTGACTTCAAACTTAAATCAATCAGGAGAGATGGAGAGGGACATTTTCTACTCATAACAGGAACAATTCATCAGGATGAAGTATCAATCCTGAATATCTATGCCCCTAATATAAAAGCACCCACGTACGTAAAAGAAACATTGTTAAAACTCAAGGCAGCCATCAAACCGCACACATTAATAGTAGGAGACTTTAATACTCCTCTCTCACCAATGGACAGGTCAAGTAGACAGAAACCTAACAGAGAAATAAGAGAATTAATGGAGGTAATGAATCAAATGGACTTAACAGACATCTATAGAATATTCCAACCAAATAGGAAAGAATATACCTTCTTCTCTGCAGCTCATGGAACCTTCTCAAAAATCGACCACATACTCGGTAACAAAGCAAACATCCACAGTTACAAAAAAATATTAATAACCACCTGTATCTTATCAGATCACCATCGATTAAAGCTAGAACTCAGCAACAATGCTACCCCCAGAAAGCCTACAAACTCATGGAAACTGAATAGTCAACTACTGAACCATACCTGGATTAAGGAAGAAATAAAGAAAGAAATTAAACTCTTCCTTGAAGACAATGAAAATAAAGAAACAACATACTCAAACCTATGGGACACTATGAAAGCAGTTCTGAGAGGAAAGTTCATAGCACTAACTGCCCACTTAAAGAAAACAGAGAAAGCACACATTGGAGACTTAACAGCCCACCTGAAAGCTCTAGAAAAAAAAGAAGCAGACTCACCTAGAAGGGGTAGAAGACTGGAAATAATCAAACTGAGGGCTGAAATCAACAAAATAGAAACACAGAAAACAATTGAAAGAATCAATGAATCAAAAAGCTGGTTCCTGGAGAAAATCAACAAGATTGATAAACCCCTATCCAAACTAATCAAACGGCAGAGAGAGAATTTGCAAATTAATAAGATCAGAAATGAAAAGGGAGACATAACCACAGACACAGAGGAAATTCAGAGAATCATTAGATCTTACTACAAAAGCCTGTATGCCACAAAACTGGAAAATGTAAAAGAAATGGACGCTTTTTTAGATAAATACCATTTACCAAAGTTAAACCAGGACCAGGTGAACAACCTAAATAGACCTGTTAGTCGTGAAGAATTAGAAGCTGTTATCAGAAACCTCCCTTCCAAAAAAAGTCCAGGACCAGATGGTTTCAATGCGGAATTCTACCAGAACTTCCAAGAAGACCTAATACCTATTCTCCTTAATGTTTTTCACAATATAGAAACAGAAGAGTCATTGCCAAATTCCTTTTATGAAGCTACAGTAACTCTTATACCAAAACCACACAAAGACCCAACCAAGAAAGAGAATTACAGGCCAATCTCACTCATGAACATCGACGCAAAAATCCTCAACAAAATTCTGGCAAACCGAATCCAAGAACACATTAGAAAAATTATCCATTATGATCAAGTAGGCTTCATACCAGAGATGCAGGGCTGGTTTAACATACGCAAATCTATCAATGTAATCCATCATATAAATAAACTGAAAGAAAAAAACCATATAATCGTTTCATTAGATGCTGAAAAAGCATTTGACAAAATTCAACTTCCCTTTATGATAAAAGTCTTGGAGAGATTAGGGATACAAGGGTCATACCTAAATATAATTAAAGCTATATACAGCAAGCCGACAGCTAATATCAAATTAAATGGAGAGAAACTTAAAGCCATTCCACTAAAATCAGGAACACGCCAAGGCTGTCCACTCTCTCCATACCTCTTCAATATAGTTCTCGAAGTTTTAGCAATAGCAATAAGACAACATAAGGGGATAAAGGGGATTCAAATTGGAAAGGAAGAAGTTAAACTTGCATTATTTGCAGATGATATGATAGTGTACATGAGCGACCCCAAAAACTCATCCAAAGAACTCCTACAGCAGATAAACGCCTTTAGTAATGTGGCAGGATACAAGATCAACTCCAAAAAATCAGTCGCCCTCTTATACACAAAGGATCTGGAAGCAGAGAGAGAAATAAGAGAATCATCACCTTTCACGATAGCCACAAACAGCATAAAATATCTTGGGGTAACTCTAACCAAGGAAGTGAAAGATCTATTTGACAAAAACTTTAAGGCATTGAAGAAAGAAATTGAAGAGGATACCAGAAAATGGAAGGATCTCCCTTGCTCTTGGATTGGGAGAATCAACATAGTAAAAATGGCAATTCTACCAAGGGCAATTTATAGATTCAATGCAATCCCCATTAAAATCCCATCAAAATTCTTCACAGATCTTGAAAGGACAATAATCAACTTTATATGGAGAAACAAAAAACCCAGGATAGCCAAAACAATCTTATACAATAAAGGAACTTCTGGAGGCATTACCATCCCTGACTTCAAACTCTATTACAGAGCTACAGTAATGAAAACAGCGTGGTACTGGCATAAAAACAGAGAAGTCGACCAATGGAATCGTATAGAAGACCCGGATTTTAACCCACAAACCTATGAACAACTGATTTTTGATAAAGGAGCTAAAAGTATACAATGGAAGAAAGAAAGCATCTTCAACAAATGGTGCTGGCACAATTGGATGTCAACCTGTAGAAGAATGAAAATAGACCCATATCTATCACCATGCACAAAACTCAAGTCCAAATGGATCAAAGACCTCAATATCAATCTGAACACACTGAACCTGATAGAAGAGAAAATGGGAAGTACCCTACAACATATGGGCACTGGAGATCGCTTCCTATGTATAACCCCAGCAGCACAGACATTAAGGGCAACATTGAATAAATGGGACCTCCTGAAACTGAGAAGCTTCTGTAAAGCAAAGGACACTGTCATTAAGACAAAAAGGCAGCCTACTGACTGGGAGAAGATCTTCACCAACCCCGCAACAGACAAAGGTCTGATCTCCAAAATATATAAAGAACTCAAGAAACTAGACTTTAAAAGGATAATTAACCCAATTAAAAAATGGGGCACTGAACTGAACAGAGAATTCTCAACAGAAGAAGTTAAAATGGCCAAAAGATACTTAAGGTCATGCTCAACCTCCTTAGCGATCAGAGAAATGCAAATCAAAACAACTTTGAGATATCATCTTACACCTGTCAGAATGGCTAAAATCAAAAACACCAAGGATAGCCTTTGCTGGAGAGGTTGTGGAGAAAGGGGTACCCTCATCCATTGCTGGTGGGACTGCAAACTTGTGCAACCACTTTGGAAATCAGTGTGGTGGTTTCTCAGAAAAATTGGGATCAACCTACCCCTGGACCCAGCAATACCACTCTTGGGAATATACCCAAGAGATGCCCTATCATATGACAAAAGCATTTGTCCAACTATGTTCATAGCAGCATTATTTGTAATAGCCAGAACCTGGAAGCAACCTAGATGCCCTTCAATGGAAAAATGGATGAAGAAATTGTGGAATATATACACATTAGAGTACTACTCTGCGGTAAAAAACAATGACTTTTCGAATTTTGCATGCAAATGGATGGAAATAGAAAATACGATCCTTAGTGAGGTAACCCAGACCCAAAAAGAAGAACATGGGATGTACTCACTCATAATTGGTTTCTAGCCATGGATAGGGGCCACTGAGTCTATAATTTGTGATCCTAAAGAAGCTAAACAAGAGGGTAAACCCAAGGAAAAACATATAGATATCCTCCCAGCTATGGGAAATAGACATGACTGATGGGCAAAAAATTGGAATCTTGGGGGTGGGGTGGGATGGGGATGAGGGGTGATGGGGAGAGAAAAGTGTGAAGGAGAGGATGAGGGGAACTGGGGGAATCGGGGTGATTGGGGATAAAGGAAGGTTGGATAGGGGAGCAGGGAAACTCATACCTTAGGTAAGGGAGCCACCTAAGGGGTGGCAAGAGACTTGAACTTGGAATGGCTACCAGATGCCCAGGGCAATGTCCCCAGTTAGTTCATTGGGGCACCTGAGGATAGGGAACCTGAAATGAACCTATCCTATAATCATACTGATGAATATCTTGCATATCGCCATAGAACCTTCATCTAGCGATGGATGGAGATAGAGCCAGAGACCCACACTGGAGCACCGGACTGAGCTCCCAAGGTTATAATGAGGAGCAGAAGGAGAGAGAACATGAACAAGGAAGTCAGGACCATGAGGGGTGCACCCAACCACTGAGACAGTGGGGCCGATCTATTGGGAGCTCACCAAGGTCAGCTGGACTGCTACTGAAAAAACATGGGATAAAACCGGACTCTCGGAATGTGGCGGACAATGAGAGCTGACGAGAGGCCAAGGAGAATGGCACAGGAACTTTCAACTGGCGATAGATCGAGAGAGAGACAGAGACCCAAATTGGAGCAATGGTCTGAGCTCTTAAGGTCCAAATGAGGAGCAGAAGGAGGGAGAACATGAGCAAGGAAATCAGGACCACGAGGCGTGCACCCACCCACTGTGACAGTGGAACTGATCTATTGGGAGCTCTTCAAGGCCAGCTGGACTGGGACTAAATAAGCATGGGTTGAAACTGGACTCTCTGAACATGGCGGACAATGAAGGCTGATGAGAAGCCAAGGACAATGGCACTAGGTTTCGATCCTAATACATGAACTGGCTTTGTGGGAGCTTAGCCTGTTTTGATGCTCACCTTCCTGGGCCTGGATGAAAGTGGGAGGACCTTGGTCTTCCTGTAGGGCAGGGAATTTGGACTGCTCTTCAGTATCGAGAGGGAGGGGGAATGGACTGTGGGGGAGGAGAAGAGGAGTGGGGATGGGGGAGGGGAGTGGGAGGAGGGGGCAATGTGTGGGAGGAGGGGAGGGAAATGGGAAACGGGGAGCAGTTGGAAATTTTAATTAAAAGAATAAAAAAAAAAAAAAAGAAAATAGGTGGTAGAGCCAGACTGACTGGCTGAATTTAAATGAGATAGAATTTTTTTACTGTATTTCTTGTGAAAATCACTTTTCAAAGATATCCAACAGCAGTAAATTATGTAAAAATATAAGTAAATGCAAGTTATGCACTAGAAATACACCAAGAATTTTATCACACCTAAAAGCTTAAAATTAAATCACATATGATGCAAATATGTTCTCTTTCAAATGTATAATGTACATAGATTGAATAAAATTGCAAAGGGAGTCATTTGAAAACAGTTATTTTGAAAAGAGAATTGTTTCTGGAAGCAGAAGCCCAGACCTCACCTCCAGCTCCAGCAATTTCTACTCATAATGCTCTAATTCTGTTTCTTTGATACTTATTTTACTGATTTTTGTTAATTATTTATAAATTAAAAATGAAATATATAAGCTTCATATGTATCCTTGATTTATTCAGGATCCTATATATATTCTTAAGGGAGTTCTTTTCTAATGTCTGTGGCTATTTTTAGATACTACAGCAGTATCTAAGCTTTAAAAATTTGTTGATTTGCACCTTGTGATTTGGAGTTCGATGGGTAAATTTTTTGCTGAGGACATAAGTTCAGATTTTCAGAACTCAAAAACTGATTGTGGTTCCTTGTGTGTGTGATTCCAACACTTCTGTGAGGAGAAGAGATTTAGAGGAAGCAGAACCCCCAGAAGCTCTCAGTCTAGCTAATACTGTGTTCTAGTGCACAGCAGTAAAGAGCAAGAAGCCCCATCTCCAATAAAGTAAAAGGTGAAGAGCCAAGCTTGTCTTCTGATATCCACACATTCATGCTCACACTGACATACATGAGTACACACAAACAGACACACACACATGCAGATGAACACACACGCACACACAAACACGCACATGCACACACACAAATACACCTACACATGCACACATACACACGCAGACATACACAAACAAAGACACACACACATTTTCAGAAAAAAATTATGGATAACTACATACAATGGTAAGAGGGTAAAATTAGAAACAGCAAAGTAATAGTAAACATTAATCACTGTAATTGAAATAATTTAACTCGTATTTCTTAATTAAAACTATGAAAAATTTGCAAGCAAAAATATTATGTAGACTCAATGTCTATACCACTTACATAAGCGTTCCCAGAAGTCTTCCAGGCTGTAGTCATTAGAGAGTCTATATGAAGTCAAATATATTAGGGAACAAATTCTTCAGTCTGTGTCTGGTTTAGGACTTTGAAAACTCCTTAAGGGGTTCTGTAAAGAATTGGCCCACAGTCTGTGGACTGACTGGGACCTGATAGAACATTTAGGGTATAAAAGAAGTTGTACCACTGTGGATACTAAGAGAAATGGGGTCTATTGATCTTGCTGTCTTTTACTTTGCTTTGCAGCTACCTTGAGCCTACCAGTCTCTTCTAGCACTATAATGAACTATTACAAAATCAACTACTGAGTCTCAGAACCTATGAGCCTTACAAGTTATTTAACAGTGATAGAGAGCAGAACAACATAGTGCCTTTTCCAATTTTTCAGTTATGATTAAATTCATTAATGGAACAAAAACAGTGACTAATAATAAATGCATTTCCTAATATAATTATCACAGTCACAAACATGTATTGCCATCCTCTCTCTCCTCTCACATATTCCCCTCTTCCTACATGCATATGCTTTCAAGTATGTACTCACACGTAAACACAAGCACTGAAACTTACTGACAACAGAGAATTGAATTGTTTTGATGAATTACTACATTTATTGAATAGGTGAAAGGAGATGTGGGTTTCTTCTAAGGGACGATTTTCCTTTTGTTTTCATTCTAATGATATTTAATATATTGAAGATATATGTAAATGGTTAATTTATCCAAGTTATAATATGGAATATTTCATACTGGGGAGAAGAGAAAATAATAGACAAGGAAATGAAAGCTTATACATCAAGCCTTTTGTCCCCTTTCTGTTATTCTTGTTTGTTCTCAACATTCATTTGACCTTGTAAACTCATTTTCCCTCCTTTTTTGAGAGTCTGATGCAGAGCTAGCTGAGACTGTTGGCAATTTGCAATCCCTAAGTCTCTGCACTTCCTGGACTACTTGGTGAACTCTAGGTTCTGTGAAAGATTCTGTCTAAGAGAGACATCTTACATTGACCTCTGGCCTATACATACATACACACAACGTGTTCCCCTGCGAGGAAATAAGCAATATATTTACTTCGTATATGTGAATATACCTCTCTCTCTAATAATAATAAGTACAACTTCATCATAGAGGGGCAGACTGGGAATGACAGCTTTTAGGCATGGATACTATGAAGGAAGTAGCACAGTTGTAAACCGAGACTGTGTTTACGTTTTTTTGGCTGCCCAGAGTCAAATAATCACACAATGTATATTAATTACAACACTGTTTGGCCAATGGCTTAGGCATATTCCTAGGTAGCAGTTACATTTTAAATTAAGCCATTTCTATTAATCACCACGTATATCACCATGAGGCTATGGCCTACCAGTAATGTTCAGGCATCTTTCTCCTTCTGCAGCTACATGGTGGCTCCCTGACTGGGCCTACTCTCTCTACAGAGCTCTGTTCAGATTTCTCACCTGGCTTTACTTTGCTAAGCCACTAGCCAAAAAAGCTTTATTTATCAACCAATAAAAGAAACTTATACAAAACGACATCCCATATTACATAGCATTACTTTTTTAAAGTTATTTTTTATTTTAATTTTTTATTCTTTTTACAAACAAACCAAAGTACTCCCTCCCTCTCCTCCTCCTCCAGCTCCTCCCTATCTCCTTACCCCTCACCCCCATCTCCTCCTCAGTGAGGGTAAGGGAGTCAACAAAGCCTGGCATATCAAGTTGAGGCAGGACCAAGCCCCCCACTCTCCCTGCATCAAGGTGTAGATCTCATGCAGCAGTATTTCAAGGTGACTTAAACATTGATTATGAAGTCACAGTGAAAGGCAGAGGAAAATGTCTCCTCACACTCCGATGAATCACTAAAATTAACTGGAATTGATTAGCAGGTATTAAAGGCACATCTATTCTTTCATATTCTGCTCTGGGTCCTGGCACATCCCAGGAGAAAAATTATTCAATAACTCACTGAGATTCAGAAGTTCATACATCCTACTTCTAAGAAGTAAGAAAAATGGTCAACTACAGGTATGCAGTATGGGTAGTAAGTGGTTATTTATGTAAGAAATTAACAAAACCCAAGGTAGAAAGTGACCTGAGAAGGTTTCTTTCAGATCTGGAGGAGACAGCAGCAGGTTAAATGAATGAGAAGGGAGGAACTTTACTATATGCAAGGGGATTTTATGACACAGGCAAATTTTCTCAGGCATGTCTATTCACGAGCATGTGAAAGTTCTATCTGCTCCCGGGGAACACGAGCCAACCTTTTAGGGCTTGTGTTGAATCTTCCTGATTGTTTAATAAGTTTTGGGGGGAGGGATTTTAAGACAACCATGTTTCCTTCAACTGAAATTTTTTCAGTCAGGTTAGGGTACTTAACAGAAAAACAAGGAAATTCAGAGAGACTTTGAGTCCCCAGGCAGCTTCTAAAGCTTCCAGGTTTTCTTTCATCAAAGAGATCAACATGTCAAAGTGCCATACTTGGGACATTTTTTTTTTCTGAGCCCAAAACAGAAAAACAGAGTAAAAGAAAGAAAAAAAGAAATTGATAAGTATTTCTAAAAATAACAGTAAACAATTACCTTAAATTAGAAAGGTCTATACAGTTCAATTTTTACACAGATAATATAATGTGTATTTAAAAAAAAATCAAGGAAGAGCTCTGGAGATGACTCAGTTAGTAAAGACCTGCTATACCAGGATGAGAACCTGAGTTCAAATTTGCAGAAACCACTCACAAATTAGGTGTGACACCTGAGAGCTGTAGGAAGTGGAGTCAGATCACTGGAGCTAATTGGCTAACTAGCATAGCTGAAATTAGGGGCATCAGGGTCAGGAAGCTAGCGTTCCTCAAAGATAAAGGTGGAGATAGAAAAACAAAGACACCTAGTCTCCCCACACATATAAGCACATATGTGCATGTGTATCTGTAAATATGTGTGCACATACATTAACAAGTACATGTACCACACACACTCACACCCCCACACACAAATATATAAATTCTAAATGGACCTGTTGGTCCAGGGTACCATCCTAGCTACGGTAGAGACTAAGGCAGCTATATGACAACAACAATGCCTGTCTAGTCTGAAGGAGTTCATACCACTTGAGTAGGTTAGATAGACCCTCTCAAAGATAAAGAATAAAATCCAAAAACAAGTTTGGATAAACTGATGAACAGTAAAGCCTATACCTAGCATGCACTGGGCCCTAGATCTAGACTCAAGTACTGCAGGGGGATGGGGGGTTCACAAATAAATATACACACACTGCAGTAAATCAACATTGAATGTGAAGATTCCGATTAAGCAGAAAAAAGGGGCAGAAATGCCATGTTAATCAAACAAAGAAAAAAAGTGCCTGTAGAAATATCAAACAAAGAAATTAAAAGAAAAGAAACATAAAATGGCATGTATGAGGACACCATAAACAATAGTTTCTCTGCCAACAAAACCACATGCTTAACTCATTCCTTCCTTCACCTTTCAAGCCTTAGGCAGCACTGATCTTATTGTCTTTGAAGAAGGAACACAGTAAGAGGATTTCTTTTTCAAAGCATGCCGTAATAACTGCTCCCAGGTTCACAGTGAGCTATAGGGGACCACTGTGTGGCCTTGAAGGTTGCTTTACTTCATTTAGTAATATTCACCCAAAGTTTCCCCTTTTTGTGGTTTAACACTTCATTTGTTTTAAGGACTTAATATTACTCCATTGTCATAATGGATCACATCTCATCATTTCAGGCAACTAAAGGGACATCTTTTTTGCTTTACAGCTTTAACAATTATAAACCTCAAGTTGTGAGTATCTGTAAGTTTAAAATTAGGTAAGTGCCAAGGCACCTGCTAGATCATGTGGTTAAAAATGTATATTCAGCTTTGAAAAAAAAAACTGCAATTTTTTTTTCTAAACTAGTTATATCACTTTAAACTATGAATGTCGTGGTTGTTCAATTTCACACCAGCAATTAATGCTGTTATAACAGCCCCCATGTACTTCCAAGTTGAATGACAGTCAAGTGGCAGTACCGTACCACCATGATGTCTCCTAACCAGCTAGTTACATTCCAGCTTGTTTATGCATACTAGAACGGTTAAAACAGTATCGTAGGCAGTTCCCAATTAGAATGTATGGAACCAGCCTTCAAACAATGCCACATACACCAAAGCATACTTAATGCTCCTGCGTATTACACTGCCTTAACAGTCTTCCAGATGACAATCTCATCACCTTAGTCAGTCAGCCATTACACCCTGCCAAGATACAGCACCTGCATGTCTAAACATGGTTAGACATATGATGACTCTATCTACCGGTAACTCCTGAATCAGATGTATAAATATCAAAATAAGGAATAAAGGAATATGAAGATAACAAGGAGTCTTGGAACCTATGTAAAAATACAATGATTTTTTTAGTATCAGATCCACAAGTAAAAATGATCTGTGAAATACCTAAAAAAAAAAAAAATTCAAAAGGCTGATCTGAAGGAGGTCCAGTAAGATACGGAAGAGTGAAAAGTATTTGGTTAAAAATTAAAGAAATAATTCATTATTTGAATGAACAGAAACAGAAGATTTCCTGCTGAATTTAATGAACATGAACATTATAGGTGAGTGCTACAGAAATAAACTACATACTATAAATGAATTTCCGAACTTGTAGACAGATCTTTTGAATTAGCCAAGTCAGAGGGGGCGGGGAGTAATGAAAAATAGTGAAGCAAGCTTTGGGGACTTACATGACACCATTAAGCTAACAAATTCTCACATTATGAGAGTCTAGAGGGAAGGGAGATGGATAAAGGCACAAAACTATAAAGGATGAAAAAAACAGCTGGGAAATTTCCAAGTCTTGAAAGGAAGATGGATTCCAAGATCCAGGTAACATAAAGCTCCAAAGAGGCCCTCACTGAAGCACATTATATTTAAACTGTCAAAATTTAAAGACAAAGAGATAATCTAAAAGGATTGTGAGAAAAATGTCAATCACATATAAGGGATCTAGATCAATATTAAATTTCTCAAAGGAAACCAAATAGGTCAGAAAAATATACTGATAATATATTGATAGGGCTCAAAGGGAAGCAAAAGCAAAAACAAATAACATGTCTGACCAGCAGCATTATTATCCATAAACACACCTTTCAAAACGTGGTCTCAAATCACTAAATTAGCCATACAAACATGTTTAAGCAAATCACAAACTATGAGCAAAAGATCAGTTACTACATTATAGAAACATGCAGAAGTATGTATCTCACTTAAAATACAATTATACAAGAAATACGGATCTGGGCCTTATTGCTACAGTGAATTTTCAGGTCACAAAGATGAATAAGAAATGGAAGAAAGAAGCAAGAAGAAATCAATGGTCAAAATGACAAGAACAGGTTGTTACCTAGGAACAATAACTTGGAATGCAAATTAATAAAATCCTCTGTATAAATATATTGATTGGTTTACTGGCTAATTGAACTGAAATGCTATCAAATAATTGCTTTTGGGGACATTTATCTATCCAGGTTGTTGAGAGCTGAATAAAAGGGAGAAACTAAGTGAGATCTGAAACCTTGTGTTGAAAGTAGAATCACCTTTTATAATTAAGAAAAGTACCTAATACATAATTGTATCACAGGTTTTGTGTCTTGTCTGTCTCTGTCTCTCTTTTTGCCTTTCTGTCTGTCTCTGCCTCTTTCTCAATCACACATACCCACACACACACACACACGCACACACACAAATGAATGTACCTAGAAAACCTTTTTCATCTTTTGACCTAGTAAACAATTTACTGGGCAGCACTCAGTCAATGGGTCACTTACTCCAAAGTCTTTCCTGACATTGGTGTGGCTTATAAGAAACTGCTCAGCATCTTATGTCCTTGAACAATAATTTATCTTTGTGTTTATCTCTTCCTTTAGTCTGAAAGTGTCATTCATTTTGTACCTCTATAATTAAAAGGAGGTCTGATACATAATAGATTGTCAAGAGATAGTTAATGAACTTACTTGAACTGAACCAGCCAGTATTTCTTCTCCGGGTGTAGCAGTATTAGGCTGGAGCTAGTGTCCTCCCCCCACATGCCAAGAGGTAATGAATCCATTTGAAACATGAAAGCCAAATTCAAAGAAAGTGTCACAAAGGCCCCTGTCATTTTCATGTTATTACTAAAATCACTTTCCATTTACAACTAAGTGTCTCTATTATTGCTTTTAGAAGTTGAAATAAGAGATTTAAAACAAAAATAATTTCAAAGCCATTCACAAAAACAATTCTGATGTCCTCCCCTACAAATGTTAACATCTGTAAAATACAAATTGCAATTAGATGTGGAAAAAAATGTAGCTGCTTCTTCCTAAGAGTGTCTAGCTTAACTGTGAAAGCTTATGGGTGTGTATATTGTGGCTACTAATGCCATTGGTTCCAAGTATTGCAGAAAGCCCTACCTTATTTGTGCAGTGAATCTTCCATTTTGGTACTGTTCATCTGCACCAGCAAGAAAAACCTGTACCTGGTGGAACTGCTGAATTTAAGGTTTAAGGCTGTAATAATTCCAGGCTTATGTAATGTTAATGTGTTCCTATTTTATTTTCCAATATTATTTGGATTAAATATTAATTTTAGCAAAGAGTTACCAATGTTGCATAAAATATAGCTTTCTTCAAATAAAAGTATCAACAATAACTGAAGAAAACTGAATGTTGTGCCAAGAAGAGACTTTAATAACAGTGTCGTGGTCACAAAAGCTTGCTGTTTAAAAATTAATTTTTAGTTTGAAAATGTTACTGGAAGAGCCAGAAGCACACAAAACAAATTCTCTCATTACCAGAGCTGATTCTCGGAACATAAATACCAAATATTCCAACAAAAGACAAAGAACACTTTGAACCCCATAAGAAATGTGAAAGTGTACATACACAGCTGCCTTCAACTAAAAGTTTCTAAATAAAAATGCTTATGAAAACAAAAAATGAAATGAACTGTTACATGAACGGGCATGATATATACAAGGTATCTGTATTTGAATAACTAAATAATTTTTAATAAAAAAAGAAAGATGGTTATATTGTAAGTTAGCAAAGTGACCTTTGTGTACTTCCTTCGGGACATTTATTTCTTCCTTCAGCATTATTTACTGCCTAATGTAAACCTGGGGCCAGAATAGGTGGTGCATACAAGGATAGTTACCAACCTTTAAGAGTCCTTACTTAGCTGGCTTGCAGTCAAGAACACAAACAGCTCAATTACAAAGACAACAGGTGTTGTGGGGATAGTAGGATGATTCTCTGGGGAGATGGGGGTGATTTAACTCAAGACTTGGACTACCAGTCCATATGTGGGGCACATCCAGCATTTCACCAAATATATAAATGGTATTACCTGAACAGTTCTGAGATACCCTCTTCTAAATGAAGCTTGAACTTTGGTATGAGATAGAGACTCTCTTACTCATGTGCCTTATCTTTATCTTTGTCTTGGGTAATTTAGTAATCTACACATATAAAAATTAACTTACAGCACATTATACCGATGTGAGCAATTTTTATCCTTGTAAGTGCAAATTATATCTGATTGAGTGAAACTGATTACGGTTCTGTAGATATCCAAGGGTTTTTACAGTTCGCATCCATTTGTAAATTTATTGTAGCATTCCTTATCTGAATATAAATGTGTGCCTGTTCAAGTTATCTTACCAACCAGCTCACATATCTCACTGGTTCCTTTATTCATTAATGAGTCAAATAAATCTTTGACATCTGCTCATTTTGTATCTGTTTGAGAGTCTTGAATTTATTTCCCCCTCCTCCCACTTTTTAAAAAAATTGCTCTTTCACAGCTGAATAAAGAATCCTTAAATCAGACCAAATGTCTGTACTTTGCTATTGCTTATATTTCACGAGAGTGATTCAGAATCCACATAGGGTTCACGGACTTTTATTGATGGTACTTTTTAGCATTTATTCTTTTGGAAACTCAGAATGATGATCTGAAATTATGGATTCCAGGAAAAGGATGCCTTGGTTCATAGAAAGATGTGGGGTGAGAAATCTTATGGCAAATATTTAAAAATGCAGTTTAGAATGAAAAGAAATATTTACTCTGACCAAAATGATGAAGGCTCACACATGGCCCTCCAGGATGCCAGGTGTCCTCTGAGAACCTCACTACATCTCTGAGACATGTGGTGGTCATAATTGATGGTGGTATTTAAGGTGTCTGCATTTGCTGTTAGCAGTAACACATTTACAAATAGTATCCAACTCTTGCTGTTTAAATTAAATCACTCTAAGTCTTAAAAATGCAAGCAATCCTAAAATGGAAGGAAATACGAGCTTTACATGTTCTATGAGTTAAATGCAATGTTCTCATTTACCAGCTTGTCAGCAATGTGCTATAAAATAGTTCTAGATGTGTATAGATAGAGATATATGTAGCAGGGAGTTAAAATGGAAGACACAGCCATTTCCAAAGTCGTACAGAAGTTAGAAAGCACTTGGCCAAGAATGGAGCAAGTGGTTTTAAAATCACACGCTTCAGAAGAAATATAAAAAGTAAAATAGTTAGAAAAGAGGACTTTAAATATAGTCAGAATAGAGAAATAACAGTTTAAGGTGGTGCCCCCCACACTCCTCTGGCATTGTTTCTGTCTCCTCTCTCTTCTGTAATACGCCCTGGGCCTTGGAAAGGGTTGACGTAGACATCTTTCAGTGTTGAATACTCAAAAATCACTCTTCTCAGGACTTTTACCAGTTATGAATCTCTGCATTATCCACCACTGAAAACAAAAAGAATTTTTTTCTGACTAAGGCTGAGAGCAGCACTATTTTACAGGTATAGACAGAAATATTCAGAAGGAAATGTGACCATATTCCACTTAGCAAAACACCAACAATAGATTCCCCTTTAGGGTCTGTGACCACCCCAGCCCTTAGTCATTTGACCAGGTTTACAGTATCAGGCATGAAATCTCTCCTGTGGAGTAGACCTCAAAGCTAATCAGAAAGCAGTCTGTGACTTCTAAAATTGTTTTTGATTGTAAAACACTGCTTTCCTAGGGAAATTTTTCTTGCCAAGTGATATACAGGACTATTTAGAGAAACTTAAGAGTCAGAGGACGATGGTCTGTCTTTGTTCCTTGTCAGAAGGCTTCTTACTGTATAAGATGATAGTAGTCTTATTATCTTATAGGGACACGAAAAAGTCATATCTCCCACAAAATTCAGTTCTACTCTTCTGGCCACAAAGTATGGAAGAGAGAAGATTAAAAAGAACTAAAGAATAAAGAAAGAGGAAATCTATAAAACAGTCTTATTTAACCAGGGAGAGATAACTCATCCTTTATGGGTCTCAACAAGAGCTCTGCTGTGCCTACCTTCTTCCCTTTTGGCTAATCTGTGGCTATCTTTTCAAGTAGTAAACTGTAAGGAGCTATAATTGTGATGTTTTCTTCTTTTCCCTCATGAGGTGTCAAACTAAAAGTAAGAATTGGGTCCCCCATTTTTACTTACCACTATTTCCCCCGACTACATCCTCTCCTCTCACTCCCTCCCTCTACTTCATCTGCCTCCCACCCCAGTTCCACTCCTCCTCAGTTTCTGTTGAGAATGGGGCAGGTCCACCATGGATATCAACAAAGAATGGCAAATCAAGTTGCAGTAAGACTAAGCACCTCCCCTTTAATAAATGCTGGACAAGGCAACCGAATGTGAGGACTAGGGTCCCTAAAGTCTGCCAATATATAGGGACAGGCCCTGCTCTCTCTTCAGGAGTTCGACAAGGAGACAAAGCTACATAACTGTGGCATATAATGTAGACGGCCTAGGTCAGTCCCATGCAAGCTTCCTGGATGTCGGTTCAGACTCTGTGAATTCAAATGAGCCAGATTAGTTGTTTCTATAGGTTTTCTTGCGGTTTCCTTAATCTCTCTGGCTCCTACAATCCTTCCTCATTCTTTTCAGCAGGATCCCCCAAGGTCCATGTAATATTTTCTGTGGGTCTCTGCATCTGTTTCTATCACTTAGTGGATGAAAGTTTTCTGATGACAATTGGGATAGTCACCAAACTATGAGGATAGCAGAATATTGTTAGGCATCATTATGTTGACTTCCTTTTTTGTTTGTTTCTGTCCTAGGTCTCTGGGCCATCCAGCTTCTGGGTCATAGCAGTCCAGGCAGTGTCAATGGTGGGCTCTCTCTCTTGGAATCGGTCTCAGACTAAACTCGTCACTGATTGGGTACTCCAACAATCTCTGTGCTACTCTTATTCCAGTACACCTTATAGACCTATACAGACTATAGGTCAAAGGTTCTGTGGCTGATTTTTGTTCCAATACCTCCACTGGAAGTCTTGCCTGGTCACAGGAGAAGGCCAGTTCAAGATACCTATCTACTGTTGTTAGGAGTCTTAGCTGGGGTCATCTTTGAAGATTCTGAGGAGTTTCCCTTGTACAAGGTTTCTATCTGATCTGACCCCAAATGCACCCCCAGTCATCTCCTTCAGTACTCTCCTGCTTCATTGCCAGCACAACTTGGTCCCTCATGTTGCCATCTCCACCCACCCCCAGGCTGTCCAGGAGATTACATCAATTTCCCCTTCCCAGGGAGATCAGAGTGTTTCTGTTGAGCACTTCCTAATTACCTAGTCTCTCTGGGTTTGTGGATGATAACATGGTTATCCTTTAATTTACAGTTAGAGTTACTTATGAGTACATACCATAAAAAACAAGATATTTCATAAAAAGTCAAATGTACCACTATTTTTTACTTGAGAAATAAATGTAATATCAGAGAGACAGATTATGAGGCCTGTGCTCAGTATGCAGGACAGACTGATCCTGAATGAGCTCAAGTATACTCATTTCTATAGCTAGCAATACCACTACAATAAAAGTAAAATACACACACAATTCCAAATAAGCAGAATAATGTTAACATGTCAAAGCCAGCAAAGAACATGATAAACACTGGAAGAGAGAGACACACAGAAAATATACTTCAGAGAGCACTTAGCTGAGTAGGTCCGGAGGGAGAAAGTGTAGCGATGAAACTTCATAACCGGAAGTGTAAACTTGCTCAGCATCTCGGATTCAATGTTGTTAACATACTGACTCAGATGTTGTTTTTGATTACTTACATCACGTATATACCAGAAAATAAAATCATTTTTGATACCTAGCAATGTCTGCTCATTGGGATCTTTCCAACATTCCCAATGATGCATTAATATTATGAGATATTGAAACATTCTTTATAGCATAGTGAACCAATCAACAGGAACTCAAGGCTGAAAGAGATAAAGCATCACAAATGAGAGAAACTCTTACCATTATCAATGCAATGACAAGAAAGGATGATTTAGCAATGGGAGTATCTGTTGATGAAGTTTCCAAAGAAATCTAACAGATCTCAAGACAGTGTTTAAACTCCCAGGCACGAAATCAACATTAGCTCACAAAGCAATAATGCAAAAACATTTCCTTCTCATTGAAATGTCTTCTTCCTATTTCCACTTCACCCTGGGGAAAAAGAAGTGAGCTATTTAGAATCTTTTGTTTATGAGACAGGATGGGGAAGGAGTTCAGAAGCTATTTCAATGTCTTTCATTATCTACAGGTTTCTCTGTCAATACAAAATCAGATTGTATATGGTTACAGTGAACATAAAAATATAGACGGTCAAATCCTGGTCAATTACTTTAACATGACATTTTTAGATGCTGTCTCATAGTGTCCCATGCTGCATTGTGCATATTCTTTGTGTCTTGAAAAAGGAAATGGATAAAACCTGGAATTATAGTGGTCCAGGAATATCATGTTATCTTTGAGAGTGACTGAGCCTTTCCTAGCCTTAAGTTATGTGGATCTCGCATCTAGGGCCTAAGAAACTCTAACCACCAAAACCACACTGACACAGTGACTTTGGGTTCTGCTGATTGAACCACAGAGGATGAGTTTCAGGAGCAAGTTATTTATTAGAGAGAGTTTACTAGAACAAAGAAAGGCAGAGCTCCTGTGTAGCAAAGGGGGGGAGGGATCCCGATGTGAGATACAGCCCAGGTGATAGCATGAGGTCTTTAAAGGAATTATGGCAGTAATTAGGTGAGGCATGAAAAAGAGGATGAGTTGGTCAGTCGTCCAATCACGAGATATCCAGGTGTTTTCCCTCATTTTCAAACACATATACAGTTATATATCTAGGACAGAGGATCTCAACTTGTGTGTATCTACCACTTTGGGGGTCAAAAGACCCTTTCAGAGGGGTTTCTTAGGACCATTAGAAAACACAGATATTAACATTATGATTAATAGCAATAGCAAAAATATGCTATTAAGTAGTAATAACAATGATTTCCAGGTTTGGGATCACCACAACATGAAGTTTCTTAAAGAATGTCAGCATTAGGGAGGTTAGAACCACTGCTCTAGGTAGACATGACCATTTAGGAGACAATAAGAACCAAAACCTACAACTCCTTCCAAAAAACATGTTTTCCAAACTGTTGCTTTGAGTTCCCTGCCCTTCCTGACATTTGATCTCTACTTTTCTTCAGAAGCCAAGTATGGACTTAGTAAAAGTGATAATAAAACAAGAAATATACTCTGTAGAATGGAAGTCACTTTGAGCAATTATGTGACTATGATGCCTTGAGTTCATCTTTGGGGTTCTTTTCATGAGTTCAGGAAGTAGGAGGAGCCTATTCACACTAAGTATCCAGAATATAATGGATTCTGATTGACAGATAAGCTATCATGTAACTTAGACTGAGATGCTTGTGCATGAGCTGGACATCCTATTTTATTTTTAATATATATATTCCAAGATGCATATACATGAGATTATAAATTGTTTTTGCTTTCCTTCTAGAATGTCTCTTTAAGAACAGGCTATTCCTCATTATCTTTTAGCTTAAACTGGCCTTGTTCTTTTCTGCTTTATCTAGGAAGTGTGCAAACACTAATTATTCACAGATAAGTTGTGGTCTTAATGGAAAGGAATGACCAAGGGGACATTGTTTGCCTGCCTTGATAACAAATTACATTAAAGGTACTCATGCTGCTGCCCATTGACCTGAGATACATCCTGAAGATAATTGCTGATGCTACTGAAGTCTCAAGGTTTCCTGACATCTAGATGACATACTTGGCCTTAAAACGTTAAAATCTTCATTCCTTATTTATTTCATAGGAAGTTATCTTCCTCCTTATCATGTATAGGCAAGCATGAATTGTCAAAATGCAACATTATGCTCTTTATTTAAAAAACTACATGAATAAATCTACTAATGCAAACAAAGAAATATGTAGATTTCCATGAGATATGCCTAAGTACATTATTTTTAGATGTTTCATTTGTAAAGCATGGGACCCCAATTATTTCACTCTTAATGATTTCACTGACTCATGTAAATGGGAAACTGATAGTTCTATAGATGTTAGACTTTGATTGAGCCAGGGAACAAGAGATACCATTGGAAGCATTACTAACTTTGTATTACCTGCCAACTTTTTTATTTAGTTCAAGGATTTTTTTTCTATAAGGAAGAAGGGTTCTGGCAACCATGTTGTTCTTAATTCTAGTAAAATCATTGGAATTTTCATGCAGAAGGTCCAAAAAGCCTCAGAAAATTCCTTATCCATCTTTGTTAGGTTGCCATCTTCTTCTTTCCCTTGATTTCTTCCTCCTAGAAGTATTCTGATTAGTCATGGTTTGGTCATATGCCTCACCTATGACATGAACTATGACCAGATTGAAATTAATTTTTCCTAAAGACAGTGCTTATTACTAAAAGGAAGAGAAGAAATGAAAAGGTGCTAGACACCTACAAACTTTAGCCATTCTGATAAACTACAGTGGGATGTTGAAATCTTCTTTCCAGTAATACTTAATGAGGTTCAAAAATGGGGGATATATTATATGAACACATTATACATTGTATTATGCATGCTTATTAATAACTCATTTCCCCTTTTAACAAAATATGCTAAAAACAAATGATTAAGTAGATGAATGTAAGTTAGACTGTGTTCTCAACTTCTTAATAAATGATAGACACACATAAAATAATTCTTCAAAGTCTTAATACCTGTAATCATTGATAAAAATGAATACTCTAATTCTCTCTCTGTTTTGTGGCAGGAAATTAAGAGCTGAGGAAAGCAGCATTAAGATCAACAACATGTAAAAGAATCCAGATAACAAAATACTAGAAACTCTCACTGAATTAGCCTTATTATAGTAAACAGCAGGAAGATGAAAATCCTGTAATACAGTAACCTGGGAGAGGAGATGTAAATAAGCTATTAAGGGTTATGAGTCTCTCAACACTTTGGGGTATACACCTTTCCCAGCTCATTAGTCCATTCCTATTCTCAAGAATGTCTTCTTCTAATCTCAAATGGCTGAGATACACTTGTTCAATATCCTTAACTATCGGGGAAATACAAATCATAATTATGCTGAGATACTATTTTATACCTGTCAGAATGTTTAAGATCAAAAATGCTAATGACAGTCAGTGTTGGAAAGGGTATGGAGTAAAGGGAACACTCCTCCACTGCTGGTGGTAGTGCAAACTTGTACAGCCACTTTAGATACCAGTATGGCAGTTTCTCAAAAAATTGGGAATCAATCTACCTCAAGACGTAGTGATATGACTCTTTTTTTTATTAATTAATTTATTTAATTATTAAAGATTTCTGCCTCTTCCCCGCCACCACCTCCCATTCCCTCCCCCTCCCTCAATAAAGTCTTCCTTCCTCCTCAGGCCAAAGAGCAAACAGGTTTTTTTTTATTAATTAATTTATTTAATTATTAAAGATTTCTGCCTCTTCCAAGCCACCACCTCCCATTCCCTCCCCCTCCCCCAATCAAGTCTTCCTCCCTCCTCAGCCCAAAGAGCAAGCAGGTTTCTCTGCCCTATGGGAGGTCCAAGGACCACCCACCTCCATCCAGGTCTATTAAGGTGAGCATCCAAACTACCTGGGCTCCCACAAAGCCATTACATGCAATAGGATCAAGAACCCATTGCCATTGTTCTTCAGTTCTCAGTAGTCCTCATTGTCCGTTATGTCCAGCGAGACTGGTTTTGTCCCATGCTTTTTCAGACCCCGGCCAGCTGGCCTTGGTGAGTTCCCGATAGAACATCCCCTTTGCCTCAGTGTGTGGGTGCACCCCTCGCGGTCCTGAGTTCCTTGCTCATACTCACGCTCCTTCTGCTCCTCCTTTGGATCGTGAGACTTCAGTCCAGTGCTCCAATGTTGGTCTCTGTCTCTCTCTTCTTTCATCGCCTGATGAATGTTAATATTCAGGAGGATGCTTATATGTTTTTCTTTGGGTTCACCTTCTTATTTAGCTTCTCTAGAATCACGAATTATAGTCTCAATGTCCTTTATTTATGGCTAGAATGGATGAAGAAAGTATGGAATATATACATATTAGAGTACTACTCAGCAGTAAAAAACAATGACTTCTTGAATTTTGCATACAAATGGACGGAAATAGAAAACACTATCCTGAGTGAGGTAAGCCAGACCCAAAAAGAGGAACATGGGATGTACTCACTCATATTTGGTTTCTAGCCATAAATAAAGGACATTGAGACTATAATTCGTGATATGACTCTTGAGGATATACCCAAAAGGATGCTCAATCATGCCACAAGGACAACTGCTAAGCTACGTAAATAGCAGTCTTATTCATAATAGCCAGAACCTGTAAACAACCTAGATGCCCCTCAGCTGAAGAATGGTTAAATAAAAAGTGGTATATCTACACAATGCAGTATTACTCGATGGAAAAAAAAACAAAAGTAAACAAACAACAAACAATGACACCATGCAATTTGCAGACTAAAGGTGATTCCAACTAAGACTCCTAGAAATAGTGGAGAGAGTGTCTGAACTGATTTTCCCCTGTAATCAGATTGGTGACTACCCTAATTGTCAAAACTGAGTCTTCATCCAGTAACTGATGGAAGCAGATGCAGAGATCTGCAGTAAAGCACTGGACTGAGCTCAAGGAGTCAAGTTGAAAAGAGAGATGAGAGATTATATGAGTAAGGGGGTTAAGATCATAATGGGGAAACCCACAGAGACATTTGATATAAGCTTATGGGAGCCCATGGACTCTGGACTGAGAGCTAGGGAGCCGGCATATGACCTACCTAGGCCCTCTACATCTAGATGACAGTTATGTAGCTTGGTCTTTTGTGGGGCTCCTAGAAGTGGGACCAGGAACTGTCTTGGATATGTGAGCTGGAGCCATTAACTCAAGGTTCTCCCTCAAAGCACTCAATCCATCTCTAGAGAACTTTGATTGAAAAGGTTGAAGAGCCCCAGTGATGGCTATGGATCCTCGATGAGTCCAAACATAGCTTACTAGTGTCCTTGTAAAACAGAAAAGCAGCATTTGCAACAAGCATATACTTTTCAACTCTCTAAAGCAATAGAGAGAGATGGAAGGATACATAGGATCATTCTTCAAAAATAATGGCATGACCATAAATTGATCTTGAGTTGATAAATATTTACATACATAATTTTATTTCATAAAATTTCATGTTTTAAAAAATGCATACTGTTCTCATGTACATAAAAGTGGCCTCTTAATGGTGGGGCAAATATGAAGAGAAACTTTATAATACTTACATACTTAGCAAAGATCTGCACTGACAGCCATGTCCTACATTTTTAAAAACATACGATAGATTAATGTCAATTTGAAAACACGCCTACTTAAAATGTAGGAAAACATGTATTTTTAAAATCCCTTGTTCAAAAAAAATTTATGTAAGTAGGTACTTGTTCTAAGTAATTAATTTTCAATTAAAATTTAGTCACCTAAATTTTAGGCCTATTGTTTCAGGAATAGACATTCACAGCCTGGAGGATGCTTTCACACCCCTCCTACTGACTTCACTTCTAAAGCTTTTGCACTTTATGGCTTATATTCACATTTGACTTCTTGGATTTTACAAAATCTCTCCCACTGTTTCTGAAAATGTAATCTTTTAAACTGCGCAGTGTTTATCCATTCTTGGCCACTTCACTGTTTTCTACTTATGCGATTTTCTTGAAGTTAATGATACATTTCCGTTCTTCGTACTGTGGCCGGAGTGAGGAACAAGAACAAACCAGGCCCATCATTCACTGACACTAGCTTGTGCAGCAGGCTTTTCTGTTCCTGAGTCAGTGCTAACTAATAGCTAATTCTTCCTTTGTTAATTGATCGTTGAATTTAAACATTAGAATTGCAACCATAACTGGGCAGTGGTGGTGTATACCTTTAATACCAGCACTCCTGAGGCAGAAGCAGGAGAATATCTTAGTTTGAGACAAGAATGATCTATAGAGAACCTTTTTGGAGAGCCAGGGCTACATGAAAAAGCCCTGTCTCAAAAAAAAAACAAAAACAAAAACAAAAAAAACAATTGTAACCATAATTAAGAATAAGAAAGAGGAGAAAGAAGATAGTAAGAAAGAAGAAAGGAAGAGACAGAGGGAAGGGGGGACTGAGTGACATGGAGCACTTTGGACCCAATACAAAGCACAGAGGAAACCAGAAGAGAGAAAAAAAAGGAGAGACAAGAATACAAATAGAATGAAGAAAAGGAGGAATAAAAGCAAACAAGAAAGAGGTAAGAAAAGTCAGGTAATTATAGAACTGAAAAATTAGGGATTCAGTTTGGAGGGAATGGATTAACTCTTGTCCCTACTGTCCCTTTCAGAAATCATAGTTATATAAAATAGTTCTTCCCAGAGAATATTTGTGAGATACTTGAGTTTGTATTTGTATTCCTTGGAAAAGGTATTATTTGCAATCAATGTTGTAATCTCATATATAACACAATTAATATACACATTTGCATTAGTTATACAAAAGAATGCAACTCATTTTTCAAAATATTGTCTTTCACATGCATCTGACACTAATGCAATTACATTTAATCATGATTACAAGTACAACATCTAATATAGAGAAAGGTTTTTAATCAGTTTGTGCCTCATTATTTTTATCTGTAAATGTAATACTTTTATCTTCCCATTAGTACTAAGTATTAATGTGCCCATTAATATTTAATGACACATAAAAGACTGTAATCTGTAAAATTTCTCATTGACAAGGTGAAATCTCAAAAATGAATTAATAGTAAATAAATCTACTACATTTTGCCTATATTGGACTATGTGGTTAATTTTATTTTATTTTTTTTTTTTTCTTTCTGATTTTTATTAATTAATTAATTTAATTATTAAAGATTTCTGCCTCTTCCCCGCCACCACCTCCCATTCCCTCCCCCTCCCCCAATCAAGTCTTCCTTCCTCCTCAGCCCAAAGAGTAAGCAGGTTTCTCTGCCCTGTGGGAGGTCCAAGGACCACCCACCTCCATCCAGGTCTATTAAGGTGAGCATCCAAACTACCTGGGCTCCCACAAAGCCATTACATGCAATAGGATCAAGAACCCATTGCCATTGTTCTTCAGTTCTCAGTAGTCCTCATTGTCCATTATGTTCAGCGAGACCGGTTTTGTCCCATGCTTTTTCAGTCCCCGGCCAGCTGGCCTTGGTGAGTTCCCGATAGATCATCCCCATTGCCTCAGTGTGTGGGTGCACCCCTCGCAGTCCTGAGTTCCTTGCTCGTGCTCACTCTCCTTCTGCTCCTCCTTTGGATCGTGAGACTTCAGTCCAGTGCTCCAATGTTGGTCTCTGTCTCTGTCTTCTTTCATCGCCTGATGAAGGTTAATATTCAGGGGGATGCTTATATGTTTTTCTTTGGGTTCACCTTCTTATTTAGCTTCTCTAGAGTCATGAATTATAGTCTCAATGTCCTTTATTTATGGCTAGAAACCAAATATGAGTGAGTACATCCCATGTTCCTCTTTTTGGGTCTGGCTTACCTCACTCAGGATAGTGTTTTCAATTTCCGTCCATTTGTATGCAAAATTCAAGAAGTCATTGTTTTTTACTGCTGAGTAGTACTCTAATATGTATATATTCCATACTTTCTTCATCCATTCTTCCATTGAAGGACATCTAGGTTGTTTCCAGGTTCTGGCAATTACAAACAATGCTGCTATGAACATAGTTGAGCATATACTTTTGTTGTATGTTTGGGCATCTCTTGGGTATATTCCCAATAGTGGTATTGCTGGGTCAAGAGGTAGGTTGAACCCGACTTTCCTGAGAAACCGCCACACTGCTTTCCAAAGTGGTTGCACAAGTTTGCATTCCCACCAGCAATGGATGAGAGTGCCCCTTTCTCCACAACCTCTCCAGCAGAGGCTATCATTGGTGTTTTTGATTTTAGCCATTCTGACCGGTGTAAGATGGTATCTTAATGTTGTCTTGATTTGCATTTCCCTGATTGCTAAGGAAGTTGAGCATGATCTTAAGTGACTTTTGGCCATTTGAACTTCTTCTGTTGAAAAGTCTCTGTTCAGCTCAGTGCCCCATTTTATAATTGGATTGATTAACCTTTTACGGTCTAATTTCTTGAGTTCTTTGTATATTTTGGATATCAGACCTTTGTCAGTTGCGGGGTTGGTGAAGATCTTCTCCCAGTCAGTGGGTTGCCTTTCTGTCTTAGTGACAGTGTCCTTTGCTTTACAGAAGCTTCTCAGTCTCAGGAGGTCCCATTTATTCAATGATGTCCTTAGTGTTTGTGCTGCTGGGGTTGTACGTAGGAAGTGTTCTCCTGTGCCCATGTGTTGTAGAGTACTTCCCACTTTCTCTTCTATCAGATTCAGTGTGTTTGGACTGATATTGAGGTCTTTAATCCATTTGGACTTGAGTTTTGTGCATGGTGATATATATGGATCTATTTTCATTCTTCTACAGATTGACTTCCAGTTTTGCCAGCACAATTTGTTGAAGATGCTCTCTTTTTTCCATTGTATACTTTTAGCTCCTTTATCGAAGATCAGGTGTTCATAGGTTTGTGGGCTAAAGTCAGGGTCTTCTATTCTATTCCATTGGTCGACTTCTCTGTTTTTATGCCAGTACCAAGCCGTTTTCAGTACTGTAGCTCTGTAATAGAGTTTGAAGTCAGGGATGGTAATGCCTCCAGACAATCCTTTATTGTATAAGATTGTTTTGGCTATCCTGGGTTTTTTGTTTTTCCATATAAAGTTGATTATTGTCTTCTCCAGATCTGTGAAGAATTTTGATGGGATTTTGATGGGGATTGCGTTGAATCTATAGATTGCTTTTGGTAGAATTGCCATTTTTACTATGTTGATCCTCCCAATCCAAGAGCAAGGGAGGTCCTTCCATTTTCTGGTGTCCTCCTCAATTTCTTTCTTCAAAGACTTAAAGTTCTTGCCAAATAGATCTTTCACTTCCTTGGTCAGAGTTACCCCAAGGTATTTTATGCTATTTGTGGCTATCGTGAAAGGTGATGCTTCTCTGATTTCCCTCTCTGCTTCCTTATCCTTAGTGTATAGGAAGGCAACTGATTTTTTGGAGTTGATTTTGTATCCTGCCACATTACCAAAGGTGTTTATCAGCTGTAGGAGTTCTTTGGTAGAGTTTTTGGGGTCGGTAATGTATACTATCATATCATCTGCAAATAATGAAAGCTTAACTTCTTCCTTTCCAATATGGATCCCCTTGATCCCCTTATGTTGTCTTATTGCTATTGCTAGAACTTCAAGCACTATATTGAAGAGGTATGGAGAGAGTGGACATCCTTGTCGTGTTCCTGATTTTAATGGGATGGCTTTGAGTTTTTCTCCATTTAATTTAATGTTAGCTGTCGGCTTGCTGTAAATAGCTTTTATTATATTTAGGTATGCCCCTTGTATCCCTAATCTCTCCAAGACCTTTATCATAAAGGAGTGTTGAATTTTGTCGAATGCTTTTTCAGCATCTAATGAAATGATCATATGGTTTTTTTCTTTCAGTTTATTTATATGGTTGATTACATTGATAGATTTGCGTATGTTGAACCAGCCCTGCATCTCTGGAATGAAGCCTACTTGATCATAATGGATAACTTTTCTAATGTGTTCTTGGATTCGGTTTGCCAGTATTTTATTGAGAATTTTTGCGTCGATGTTCATGAGTGAGATAGGCCTGTAATTCTCTTTCTTGGTTGGGTCTTTGTGTGGTTTTGGTATCAGGGTAACTGTAGCTTCATAAAAGGAATTTGGCAATGACTCTTCTGTTTCTATATTGTGAAATACATTAAGAAGTATAGGTATTAGCTCTTCTTGGAAGTTCTGGTAGAATTCTGCATTGAAACCATCTGGCCCTGGGCTTTTTTTGGAAGGGAGATTTTTGATAACTGTTTCTAATTCTTCGCGACTAACAGGTCTATTTAGATCGTTCACCTGGTCTTGGTTTAGGTTTGGTATATTGTACTTATCTAAAAAAGTGTCCATTTCTTTTGCATTTTCCAGTTTTGTGGCATACAGGCTTTTGTAGTAAGATCTAATGATTCTCTGAATTTCCTCTGTGTCTGTGGTTATGTCCCCCTTTTCATTTCTGATCTTATTTATTTGCGTGTTCTCTCTCTGTCGTTTAATTAGTTTGGAAAGGGGTTTGTCAATCTTGTTGATTTTCTCCAAGAACCAACTTTTTGTTTCATTGATTCTTTGGACTGTTTTCTGTGTTTCTATTTTGTTGATTTCTGCCCTCAGTTTGATTATTTCCAGTCTTCTACTCCTCCTGGGCGCGTCTGCTTCTTTTTTTTCTAGAGCTTTCAGGTGTGCTGTTAAGTCCCCAATGTATGCTTTCTCCGTTTTCTTTAAGTGGGCACTTAGTGCTATGAACTTTCCTCTTAGCACTGCTTTCATCGTGTCCCATAGGTTTGAGTATGTTGTCTCTTTGTTTTCATTAAATTCAAGGAAGACTTTAATTTCTTTCTTAATTTCTTCCTTGACCCAGGTGTGGTTCAGTAGTTGACTGTTCAGTTTCCATGAGTTTGTCAGCTTTCTGGGGGTAGCTTTGTTGGTGGCTTCTAACTTTAATCCGTGGTGATCTGATAAGACACAGGTGGACACTGATATTTTTTTGTACCTGTGGAGGTTTCCTTTGTTTCCAAGTATGTGGTCAATTTTCGAGAAGGTTCCATGAGCTGCAGAGAAGAAGGTGTATTCTTTCCTATTTGGGTGGAGTGTTCTATAGATGTCTGTTAAGTCCATTTGATTCATTACCTCCAACAATTCTCTTAATTCTCTATTAGTTTTCTGTCTGATTGACCTGTCCATTGGTGAGAGAGGTGTGTTGAAGTCTCCTACTACTAGTGTGTGTGATTTGATGTCTGCCTTGAGTTTTAGCAATATTTCTTTTACATAAGTGGGTGCTTTTATATTAGGGGCATAGATATTCAGGATTGAGACTTCATCCTGTTGAATCGTTCCTGTTATGAGTATAAAGTGTCCCTGTCGATCTCTTCTAATTGATTTTAGTTTGAAGTCAGTTTTGTTAGAAATTAGTATGGCCACACCTGCTTTTTTCTTAGGACCATTTGCTTGGAAAACCTTTTCCCAACCCTTTACTCTGAGTAGATGCCTGTCTTTGTGGTTGAGATGAGTTTCTTGCAAACAGCAGACTGTTGGATCCTGTTTTCGTATCCAATCTCTTAGCCTGTGCCTTTTTATTGGTGAATTGAGACCATTAATATTAAGTGATATTAATGACCAGTGGTTGTTAACTCCGGTTATTCTTACTGCTTTTGGTAGAAGAGTTTGTGTGTCTCCCTTCTTTGAGTTGTGCTGTTGAAGGGTCGCTAGATGCCTGGGTTATTGTAGGCAGTGTTGGCAATGTTGGATTCCTTGGGTTGTGATTTTCCTTCTATTACTTTCTGTAGGGCTGGATTTGTGGCAACGTATTGTTTAAATTTGTTCTTATCCTGGAATGTCTTGTTTTCTCCATTGATAGTGAACGATAGCTTGGCTGGGTATAGTAGTTTGGGTTTGCATCCATGGTCTCTTAGTTTCTGTAGTACCTCTATCCAGGACCTTCTGGCTTTCATGGTTTCCATAGAGAAGTCAGGTGTAAGTCTGATCGGTTTACCTTTATAAGTTACTTGGCCTTTTTCCTTTGCAGCTCTTAATATTCTTTCTTTAATCTGTATATTTTGTGTTTTGATTATTATATGGCGAGGGGACGTTTTTTTTTGATCCAGTCTGTTTGGTGTTCTGTATGCTTCTTGAATATTCAAAGGAATATCTTTCTTTATGTTGGGGAAGTTTTCTTCCATAATTTTGTTAAAAATGTTTTCTGGACCTTTGAGCTGTGCCTCTTCTCCTTCTTCTATCCCTATTATTCTTAGGTTTGGTCTTTTTATTGTGTCCCATATTTCCTGAATGTTTTGTGATGAGAATTTGTTGGTTTTGGTGTTTTCTTTGATCAGTCCGTTTATTTTCTCTATGTTGTCTTCAGAATCTGAGATTCTTTCTTCTATCTCTTGTATTCTATTGATTATGCTTGTTTCTGTAGTCTCTGCTCGTTGACCTATATTTGCCATATCCAGCTGGTCCTCAGTTTGTGTTTTCTTCCTTGCTTCCATTTCAGTTTTCAATTCTTGGACTGTTTCCATTACCTGTTTGATCGTTTTTTCTTGGCTTCCCAGGGTATCATTTACGTATTTACTCATTTCTTCAAACTTTTTGTTATACTTCTCATCCATTTCTATGAGGGCGTTTTTTACATGTTGTTTAAGGGACTCTATTGCTTTCAAAAAGTCAGTTTTTTCCTCTTCTCCTGTGATAGGGTGTTCAAGTCCTTGTGTTGTAAGATCATTGGGTTCTGGTGTTTTCATGTTGTTTTTCAGATTGTTGGGTGAATTCTTGCCTTGGCGTCTGCCCATCTCCTCTTACCGATGCTATCTATTGGGTTTGATTTAATTGTAGCGGGGCAATCTGTTCTCAGTGCAGGCTTCACTGTTTCTTGCCCGCACTATCCTGTATCCAGTGCCTCCGCCGCCCGGGCCTGCCTGCCGGTGCCTCCGCCGCCCGGAACTGTCTGTGCGCTTGTGTTTCCGCCGCCTAGGCCTGCCTGCCGGTGCCTCCGCCACCTGGGCCTGCCTGCGTGCCGGTGCTTCCGCCGCCTAGGCCTGCCTGCCAGGCCTGACTGTCGGTGCCTCCGCCACCCGGGCCTGCCTGCACGCCGGTGCCTCTGCTGCCCGGACTTGCCTGCGTGCTGGTGCCTCCGCCGCCCGGAACTGTCTGTGCGCTTGTGTTTCCGCCGCCTAGGCCTGCCTGCCAGGCCTGACTGTCGGTGCCTCCGCCACCCGGGCCTGCCTGCACGCCGGTGCCTCTGCCGCCAGGACTTGCCTGCGTGCTGGTGCCTCCGCTGCCCGGGCCTGCCTGCGCGCCCTATGTGGTTAATTTTAAAACATTACAAAAAACTATTTTTCAGATTCCTCATAAGCAAATTCTGAGGGTTGTTTTGTTTGTTTGTTTGTTTGTTTGTTTGTTTGTTTGTTTTAAAAAGAGGAAGGAGGAGAGGTGAGAGATGATTTCTGGTGAGTTGAAGAACTGAGACAGAAAAAGGAAAGGAGGCAAAATAAAATATTTAAGTAAAACTGTTGCAATATGTCCTGCTAGAGACAACTAAGAGACAAGCTGGAACTTTCTGCAGAGTATTTCACCCAAGGAGTATTACAAGGAAATCCTTTTTTTTTTTTTTTTTTTTTTTTTTTTGATTTTTTGAGACAGGGTTTCTCTGTAGCTTTTGGTTCCTGTCCTGGAGCTAGCTCTTGTAGACCAGGCTGGTCTCGAACTCACAGAGATCCGCCTGCCTCTGCCTCCCGAGTGCTGGGATTAAAGGCGTGCGCCACCACCGCCCAGCTGGAAATCTTTTTCTTGAACTGCCTTTGATCTGGGAGATCATAACTCTGTGTTTTTATACTTCCTCACCCAAGTGCCATTCAGAAAGCCCCAGTGGAGGATGAGGATAGGAAGCTTTACCTTAAGAAGACAAAGGTATAGACAGGAAAAAGGAGAAGCCAAGAGGATATAGGTGAATTGCAGAGTGGCTACTTATGCATCGCTGTAGGATACTGGGTGTCTATATATCTAATATCTTTGGAGTTACCCAACTATTACAAAACAAAGGTTTGAAAAAAATGGCTATGTGCTAGCAAATTAAATTTCCAAATATCCACAAACATTACCATGGACTGTAAAGGCAAACTACCTGGTTTTACAAGAATAGGTATTTTGTGATGTTTGCTTTTTGTTCACCTTCCCCTCTTATATTTGTCCCTCTTCTTCAAATTGTCTCAACTTCTATAAAAATCATTTAACTCTCTGGTAAACAATATAATAGTGTCCACTTAGGCCATCACAGGAACAAAGTATGACATTCACATCTGCTAGAATTAGATAGCAGCACTCTGGAAGGGTAAAGTTCATAGAAATTCGAGGACAAAAAATTAATTTTCAGAGATTCATTGACAATAAATGTATCTTCTTATACTAGCTGTGATATCTTAGCAGAAACAAATCTACACAGAGATTTTTACAGTTTTATCATTGTGGTCAGACATGCCAAGATATATTATCATATATATGAAATATATATGCATTTATATATGGTTAAATATTTCTTTAATATAGGATCTTATATTATTTTTTGAAAGTTTTAGGTTCTTTTGCTAAACTAAGAACTGACTTTTCAAATGCAGTCAAACTCAGTCTAATGATAATGTCATACTAGAGTGATTACATGGGATCACAATGGAGCTGAAAGGCTCTCACTTTGAAGTAATATTATAGCCATCATAACATGATGAAATGCTTCCTCATCGGAAGTAAAGTATAAGCAAGCACACACTGCTGCTATGTACAGCTATATATTTAGTACATAGTACTTGACAGTGATAAAAATTACAATTGGTGCATTTGCTCTACTGTATATTTTATTGCTTCTTCATTTTCTACTTCTATATAGGATTTTATTGCAAAAGACTATACAGTAACAGATCTCCTGTTTACCATTTCTTGTGATTACCCTATTTTCTTCTGTGCTTGATTTAGTATTATGCTGTTTTGTTTACAATGGTCCTACAAGCAATTAACACTGATCCATACTGTACTATCTGTAGATTATAGGTCATTTCTATGATATTTATATATGAATATGAATGTCATATCATCTATGTATGAGGTAGAAAGCAACTAATACACTCTAAATTTATGTAACTATACCCCATGATGTTCATGCTACAAAGAAATTGCCTAACCGTGCATTTCTCTGAATTTGTCCCTGCCATTAGGTGATACATGCCTGTAATTTAATAGGATGGGAAAAATTGTCAGGGTTTAAATACATAGATTTCCTCCTAGGGAGCCTTTGCATAGTGGTAGCAATAATTATATACCTTGTATTTGAGTTTTAATGACTGCAAACATACCAGCATGGAGTTCACAGCTATTGTAACCTTCTCTTTATTTCTTATTATTTTATCAAATTAGAGCAAAAGGGATAGTTAAGGGTCATATTTAATTGGCAGTAATGGAGTATGGAAAGCCATTCTCCGAAGGTGCTAGTCAGTTGGGGTTTCATTATAGTATAACCATAGACTGGTTTGCTACAGACAGAAATTTATTGCAGTTCTGTATGCTGGAAAATCCAGTATCATGGCATAGATACAGTTTGTGTCTGGTGAAATTCTTTTTCGCAGCTCATAGATATAGTTTTCTAGCTGTATTCTTATGGTGGGAAGGGCAAGGGAACTCTTCTGTGACTCTTTTAAAAGACTCATCTCATTCAGAAGAGCCCTATTCACCAAGACAAGTCATCTCCCAAGTGTTTCATTGTGAATACAGTCACTTTATCTACATTTGAGTGAAGGACATACCAGTAGAGGAATTCAAGATTCCTGCTGGTTTGTTCTTAGAATTTTCATTTTACTGTATACTAGTAAATTAGGTCATTATTGATTCTTCCTTAGTGTCATTGATCCAGAAGTGAACCGTGGTTGACTATAATGTATGCCAGCACCACTACTCATCTTCATTCCTCTGACAGCACTGAAATTTAAAAATCTCTAACACTATAATTCAGGAGGGCTGGAATTAAAGCCTACCCACTACTATAAATTTTTGTTGTTGTTGTTTTGTTTTTAACTTGTGGGCAGAAGTAAAAATAGCTCTAGAGGAGAGCCACCAGATCATATCCTATGTGTTCCAAGGATGTGCTTCTCCTCGCTCTTCACTCTTACCTTGTATGTAGTTAGTACTATGCCTTATACTTTGTGAGCATATGTTGACAGTGTGTTTTTTCATTGTTTGTTTATTTTAGAGATAATAATTTATTTACAGTATTTCTCCATTCCCTCTCCCCAAAAACCTTCTCCTGCACTCCTCGCTATTCTACTTCAAATTAAAGGTACTTTTTTCAATAAGTGTTATTGTATGTATATATGTATGTGTATACATGTATATTCTGAAATCTAACCTCACTAACATGTCTAGCCAAATGTCATGAATGATAGCATGTGGAAGACAGGGATAACACCAGCAGACATATCAAACTGCATGGGGAAAAGCCCATGAGGTTTCAAACCTGTGCAAAGAACCACAGAGAACTGAGTAAACCTGAGAGAGGAAGAGATGGTCCACCCCAGGGAATTGTTTACTGACAGTACTTTAACTGAACTCTATCATGTAAACATAAGGTGTAATCAAACTACACTTCATGTTATCGTTACTCCACTCTTTCTTCATCCTTTTCTTTTTTAAGGTTGCTCTAAATTCATAACAATTGTTTTTTAAAAATTTCAGAATAACTGCTTAAAATTGTCCCTAAAGCTTTCAGAAATGCAAGTTACATGAAACATCCAACTATAGTGGAATGAATAAATAAACATTTTTATTCCCCCACACTGATCATATTGAACATACAGATAAATATTTATGTGAATGTGGATACAAACATGCATAACATAGAATATCTTTATCCACATTAGCAATAAAAGTAAATAGCTTAATTTTATATAAGCTTATACAAACTGTCTCTTAGAGCTACTTCTCTTAAGTACACAGAAATGGGCAAGTTTCCTAGCCCTCTGCGGGCAATATCTAAATAAAAAGAAAAGATATATGTGAACTACCCTTTTAAAAAAATGAAATTCTTTGAGCTAATTAATATAAACCTATCACGTTGCTATTAGCTCAACATTCACAACAGTGTAAACAATCATATTAGAATCAGCAGCAGAGTCAGATTTTTTTGCAAAATGTAGAGCTTCCCAGACATGTGAGCTCCCTTCCTCTCAGACAACTGCTTTTTAAACCATCTCGTTTCAATCCTGATCAAGCCACCAAACTTAGTTCTATATTGAAGTATCAGAAACTTTTCTCTAGCAATGTAATTTGATGTATCAATTTCTTATACAATGAAACAGAAAATTCATTAAGTTGGTACTGTAATAAATGCTGCATTTCCAATCACAAAATGGCAAGTAACACTCAATATATCCATCTTATCACTGCTCCCACAGTGTGACAGGACTTGTACAGTAATAAAAAGATGAATGGAATCAGGATATGTTTTTTTTTATTAAAGTGTTGACTGAGCAAACATGGGGACCAAATTTCAGATCTCCAACACACATATTTAAAAACAAATATTAAAAGTCAAGTATAGCCCTATGTGTCTGTAATTCTTGTGTAGTAGGGTGGAGATAGGCAGATCCATGGAGCTTGTTGGCCATTAAGTTTGGCCAGTTGATGAGAGGCATTCAGTGAGAAAGCCTAACTCAAAAGATAAGGTAGAAAATGACAATTTGATAAACCTGACTTTATCCTCTAGCCTCTACATAGACATAAACACACATGAAACTTGTACATGCATATGAATGAGTACACACACACACTGTACATATAAACACACATGATCACCTTTCCACCCCCAAACCCTGATAACTACAGTTCTTTCTTTCATGGACTTTCATAAGAACTAACATACTCAATTTCCAATTCAAATAGTTAAGTATATAACTGATTTCTGCTGTTAAGCAAGGAAACACAGGGAGTGAGTGCTTTCCCTAATCTTCCATTTCCATTCCCTGACACCTCTGTAAAACTGTGTCCTTATCAGAGGTGTGTACTTTCAGTTAATGGCGCTTTTATCACTGGGGTTATAATTCTAAATTAATTTTATAAATACCTTTCGTTCCAATAAAATTAGCTCTTTAAAAAATTTGAATAGAAGTTTTGCTTTTACAACCAAATAGTTCATAGATAACTCATGAAGATAAGCTTTAAATATTGCACTGAATTCCCTAAACAATCTAAATTTTCTTAGAATATATATTTTTTTCAGTGTTAGGAGAGTTAGGGCAAGCACTGTACCACCAAGTGACAACTCCAGCTGAAGAACATAAATTTATCCCATATTCAAAGTTATTATTGATTTAAATAAGACTTTGAAATTCTATTTCTAACTAACAATACCAAAGAAAATAATCCAAACCAGCACTTGTGCACATTTCTTCACAAAGATACAGTATGGCACATTATGGAATCTGAAAGTCTTTGGCATGCTCAAGCAATGAAAATTAAAACACACTATAGAAACCAGATCTGTTCTAAGAATATTAAAATATAAAACACAGTCACATCTTGTAAAGTTTCCAACTAAGTTTTGAGTATTCAGAAAACGTCATCACTTTTCCCTCCACAGTAGAACCAAAAGTATCAGGTATTCTTCTGCCATCTTAGAGTCTCAATGGGTCACAAAAGCCTGAGAATTCTACTATGGACAGATAAGAATCTTTCCAGCAAGAAAAGCTAGTTCCTATCATCTCAACCAATTTCATTCAAGCGATTTTCCAGCTCACCAATTTTCACTTCCTTAGCAAACAAGGTATTATTCAAACACAGCAATGGCCTCCACCTGAAGGAATGTCAGACACATTATACTCTTGTAACTCTGAAACTTGCTTTCATTGCAGTTACTTGTTCCCAAGTAGAATTTCTCATGTCCCACACCCTCTAGGGTGTCTTTCCTCAAAGGACTTTGTGTATGTGTGTCTGATGAACTGCTGTCAGACCCATTGGTCTACTGTCATGTGTTAATGATTAAGCACTTCATTGTTCAGGGTGGGGAAGTCTTCTTTCGCCCACCCTACAAAATAAACAAGAGATGGTGACAACACCAGCTGGGACCTCTCATACAAAAGCAACCAGAAGCTTCAGGGACTGAGTCTAAAAGCATAGCACAGAACTCAAGTCTTAAGATGTTCAGTGTTGCCTTCTGCATGCCACACGTAAACACAACTGCTGAGGAACACATGCAGAGCAAATGCTTGGTTCCGGAGTGATGCCCTTCTGACAAATTTCATTCTGGCATTGCCCTGTTCTCCACACTGGGGACCAAAATCAGAGCTGCTTATTCATATTCACTTTTCATCAGTTGTCTTTTGGGATCTGTCAACTCTGTGAGTATCTTTAAGAGTCCTTATTTCCTTATTTCCAGCAATGCTACTCTTGTGCCAAAAGCAATCCTCTTAAAACAACCACAACAGCATACACACATCAAAAAATAAAGGGAAAAGAAAAATACTTAGTCATTTTATGAATCTAGGTTTTCTGTCCTCAAGGTCATTTAGTTTCAGGGCTTAATTATTTTCCTTACACCTAACACCCTTAGAATGATACAATGCTGAAGTTCAATTCTGGCTTTCTTCTCTCCAGAATGCCCATAGCTCCCTGTGAAAATGTATTAACTATTATCTAGTCACCAACTCTGAATTTCAGCAAGAAACATTTGCCAGACCATTCTACTTTTAAACAAGCTCTAATTCCAGGAGGGCTCAGTTGATTTGCATTTGCATAGCCAAATGTGTGATTCCTCTCACTTCTACCCAGAGCATATGGGAGTTTACTCAACTAGAGAAATAACAGAAACATAGATGGATCCATCCATTCTGTTACAGACAGAACAAAGAAGGTACTATTGTCTGCTGATTAAAGTTTCTATGCCCGAGAGAGGATAGTCCAATTGAAGTAAAATATCAGATATTGATACAATTGCCAATTTTCAAGGAGCCACTACTTCCAAAAGGACAACTTAAAAATGCAACAAGGAGCTTTAATACTACATCTCATTTAACCCAAGTTATACCAAATGCTATTGTTTAATATTTTATCAATATTTAAACAACCTTTGTTCATACTAACAAAATCTTCAAAATTCAGTTTCTATTCATACTTAGAGCACATGTTAGAGTTTTAACACTACAGCAGGCACACTAGCATGGCAGCAGTCAGGTTCCTCAATAGGCTTCTAAAAAGAGACTACAAACCTCTCACCCAAATTAATTCCTTGTTGGCAATACTCTCCATGCTTTATTTCCTTCCACAAATAAAGAACACAGTGACAATGGTCCCTGGTTCAAAGGAAAGTGAGTCTTGGTTGATTATAGATTATTTCATTCTTCTATCATATACCTATTTCATTTGGGACAGTAAAGAGATCCATGAACTAATGACAAGCAATCCTCCTGAGGGTAGAATTTGTCTTCAAAGTGCCTTGTACCTTTAAGAGAGGGTTTGAAATTGTTTGACTGATTAATATGATCATGCCTCTGCCTTGTTAGGCCTAGATGAAACCTATAACAGAATACGGGGTAAAAAGCAACTATTTGGTGAAGGTATGATAAAAGGTAACCAACGAGATGAATTCAAACAAAATTCTCTCTGAAGTTACTGTGGCTTAAATAGTATTTCATTTCCTTCCAGCTATTTCCGCAAAACCATGTCTTGTCTATGAAAAGGTATGACTAAATTGATTAGTGTTGTAACACAATTAATTAAAAACCCAGAGACAGATATTGAGGATCAACATGAAGGTCAGAAAAGCAAAATAGTCAGTCACTGGCTCTTACCTCTACCTTAGCCCAAAATGGTGATCCTGTCTCCAAGAATCTCAGACTGAGACTGTGTATGAGAGCTGTCTCCTCCTGTCTTATATTACTCTCTAGTGCTGAGATTAAAGGTGTGCACCACTACCACCCAGTTTTTATGGCAAAATAGTGTGACTACTGGGATTAAAGGTGTGTGTCCTTGCTACCTGGTCTGTAAAACTGACCAGGGCAGCTATTGCACTCTCTGGCATAACATCAGGCAAGCTTTATTTATTAAAATAAAAATGAAACATCACTAAAAGTATGATTTCCATCATTGAAAAAATGTGATTTATGCAAAAATATTCTTGCAATGGTATTTCCAGCAACTTTCTATAATAGGTAAAGTTACTTAAGGTAAAAAGATATCAAAGAGTAATAACATTGTTTAAGGAACTGTGCTTAACATTAGTAATACAATTTCTCTTCTCCAACAATTTAATTGAAGCAAAAATAGTAGGAACACAGATTATTGGAGAAGGTGTGTCACTGGGTAAGGCTTTTATGTTTCAAAAGCCAATCCAATATACCAGCCTTTTTCTTTTGGGTCACCAACCAGCTCTCAAATCATGACACAGAAACTTATTATTAGTTTTGAATGCCTTAGCATAGCCCTTTCCTTGCTAGCTCTTATAACAATCTGTTCCTCCTCATCTATGTTTTGCCTCAGGGCTTTTTACATTTTCTGACTTTCTTGCTGTCTCTATGTCTGTCTGGCTGGCAGCTGGCTGGCGTCTGACCCTGGGCATGTCCTTCATTCTCTCCTTTTTCTCTCAAGCCTAGATTTCTTCTCCTATTGTCAGCCCAGTCTGTCCTTTCTCTGCCTAGCTATTGGTCATTTAGCTCTTTTTAGAACAATCAGGTGCCTTAGGCAGGCGAGCTAAAACAAATGTAACATGTCTTTACATAATTAAACAAATTCAGCATAAGCAAAAGCAATACACCTTTACACAGTTAAATTAGTATTCTGCAGCATAAACAAATGTAACACACCATTGCCCAGTTCAAATAATATTCCACAACACCATTACCCTGGTCTATCATCTGTCTATCTATCTGTCTGTCTGTCTGTCTGTCTATCTATCTATCTATCATATAATCTGTTTCTATCCATCTCTATCTTTTTCTCTGCCTCCTTCCTTCTGGACAGAATGGCAAACTCTCAGCTACTGCTCCAGTGACATGCTTGCCTGCTTGCTGCCATGAATTCTTCCAAGACGGCCCTTGACTCTATCTAATCCTTTTCAAGTATGATCTCCACATTAAATGGCTTGTTTTAAGAGTTTACTGATTATAGTGTTTTCATACAACAAGAAAAACATGACTCAAACACAATTGGTTGGTATGTGTAAAGGTTTTTTCCGTTATGCTGATGTTATTCCTCCCGCCACATAATTTGCTGAGTAAAATTTGTTGTATATTGAAACAGCAGGAATTAGTACCTGTTCTTAATGCTCAACTACTGAAAGGAAGTTAGAACACAGCAGCCTCATTTTCTCCTGAGTTGTAAGTCCTATTCTTTTCCTTTCTTGTGCGAGAATAAATGTGGTTGGTTCTCTATTATCACTGGAGAAATTTCAGGCCACAGAGACACTTTATTTTTGATGTACTAAATTTTCCAAATAAGTACATTTTAATTAAAACCTGACAATGCCACTCAAACTTCCACTTGTTTCCATGTCCTTCTATCTTCAGCTCGTTCACTTTCTCATGACACAATCTGTATATAACATGTTTTGCTCAGCTCATTTTTTGAACTACATAAGACCACATGACCTGTGTCAAGTGACTTAATATCACTAAAACACAGCTTTCACATCAGTAAAAATGGGATCATGAATTTTTCCTTTGTGTTCTCTGTGTTATACAGTAATGACATCTGTGAAAATGGCAACCATTCATTAATGTGGAAGTTTAAAGAAGTTTAACTCTTGTCTGCAGCATTAAAATCTTCCTCCCCCACCGAGTAGTTTATCATACAATTATAATCAGGACCAATATATAGAGAAGGATGGCAAGATAAAACTCAAGTAAACTGCTTTGCTCTGGAATCTAGGATTTTACTGCAAAATTTTGCGCAGATAAAAATAGACATATGCATCATCGAGAGACGTGAACACAGACACATATGCATGCACAGAGAACAGATTGTCAAAAAACTTAGATTTGAGAACAGATGAAGCCATCACAATTAGAAAAATTAATGTCTCTCTCATGTTTGGCAGCTGATATGACAGAATTCTCGAGTGTTGATCATTTCCAAGGTCATACTGATACTACTGGTTAAAAACAGAAAAGAAAACTGATAACATTTTATGTTTTATTCTACTTACAATCTATCATATATCCCTAAAAAAGAGAGCCTCCAGAATATTCCCCTTGGTTTTATGCCAATTATGCAGCATTCATTGGAGATTTCATTTCTAATAGACATTTAACTTGGCATTCCTTCATTTTAAATGTTTTTGAAGAATAAACATGAGATAAAGATTGTAAGAAACAAGTATAAAAACTGAATTTTTCTAGCTAAAAGAAATTTGCTGTGGCATAGATTAAGCAAGCCCATGCACAAATTTTTCATTGTAGAAATTTGTATCTTTGATATCAATGTCAAGAAAATAAGTAAATACATAGAAGTTGTCATTTTACAATGTACTGTAAATTATCAAATTCATTATTAATATAGCTGCATATTAAGTTTACCTTGGTATATATATCACTAGGAACAGTGAGAATTTATGAATGTGTTAACATAGAAACAAGGAGACAAATGAAAATTAAAAGATACAGAAGTTCTTCTTTTAAAATCAACATTTTCAATTACTATACCCCATAATCTACATAAGACTTGTAAGCCCAAGAAATAATATTTAAAATAAAATTTAAAATATTTAATTTCATTAAAACTTATAAAAATGATGAGCAAAGTAGATCATCATGTGATAATGGCCATAAGTAACTTTTCTTGTGTACTTGTATTTATTACTTGATGCTACTTAGGACAGCATGAACCCTATCTTTAAATGGTTTGCTTTAGAATTTCAATTTAAATAGAAGCACATATTCTTAAAATGATATTACAAAAGATCCATAATTTTTCTAAATAATATTAACATATTAGGAAGAAATAAACATGCATCATGATATCCTTGCAATAAGGTAAAACAATTCAATCATCTACTAATGTTCAATTATTTTTATTATCTTCCAACTTGAGAGATTGCTACAACCAATTATTTTTAGAGCAGTCAAATATTTTTCATAAAAACAGAGACAGAAAACCTAAGAGAAGGTAATACATAGAAATATGTTGTTTCGTTATTTCACATAGTTTTAAACTGGAGACATGTTCTATATGCATAGAGATATAAATTTAAAATGTCAGTGTTTCACAAGAAGAAATGGTCTTCAGTGGCCAAGGATATAACACAATAATAGAGAACTGTATATAATGTGCAAGGCCCTGGGTTCACAACACATATTGAAAACTAGATAGAAAAATATTTGATAATAAAAGCAAATGGTTTTCTTGATGTAAACAAATTCATCATATTGTCTGTTGACCTAAAACCATCTTCATAAGAAATATCCAGTGGGAAAAGAAAATAATAAACATTTTAAATTTAGTATCAGAGAAGCTCAAAGATAAATATTATTACTAAATTCATTCATTTATTTATTTATGGAGGCAGTGCACATAAAATGATATGTGTGTCAAAAGTCTGATTGAGGTGTCAGTTTTCCCCTTTCACCCTGTGAGCCCCAGAAATGAACTCGGGCCACCAGATTTGAGGGCCAGCATCCTTATCCATTGAGCCAGCTCACTAGCCCTCAACAGTAGTTTTGAGTTGCAGAAGAAATGGTCATTCACAGAAGGAGGGAAGAGGACATATGGGGTGAGGTAGCTCAAGAAATATGGCCCAGAATTGAGCAAAAGAAAAAATACAGCTAGAGAGAGAGGATGGAGGAAGGAAGGGAAAAGGAGGGAGGGGATTATGTGAAGTATTTAAAGAATGGACAAAAAGTCTCTGTTATAGCAATTGCAAATTAATATTATTTCTTTTTATGACCAGATCTTTGGCGTGATCAATTTTAAGTTGTCCTTGACTTGGAACCAAAGCCTGAAGAATAAAATGTAAAGATCACCATGTTTAGAATATCAGCATTTGGCAAATCAGTACTGAATCAACAGATTCCTCTTTGAACTGCTGTCCCTACATTCTTTTTTTTTGGGGGGGGTTACTTGTTTTTGTTTTTATTGTTTTAGTTTTTGGTCACAAAAGCCCCAGTGGCACCCCTGTTTCCATCCCTATCCCTATCCCCAACACTGGGGTGAAAGTCACATGCGGCCATGCCCAGGTTCTTACCTGACTGCTGGGTATCCAAACTCAGGGGTACTTTTACCTACTGAGCCATTCCTGTTATGCCCCATTCTGCTGTGAATCTTTTTTTTATTAATTAATTTATTTATTAAAGATTTCTGTCTCTTCCCCGCCACCGCCTCGTCCCTACATTCTTTATGTGTCACCAATTTATTTTTCTACATGTATCGTTAATCTAAGGCACTTGCTCATTTTCACTACTCTGTGTTGTTATACTTCCTTATCTAAACAATCTACACTGTTTCCCAGATACTTATCCAAAATGTTGACTGATGGCTCTTCCAAAAAATTGACTTTATTATATTAATAATACTTGAAAAAATGAAAATCTCAACACCATTACCCTTAATGATGCAGTGTACATAATTGATTATCATCTAAACATCTATAGAGGCAATTGAACTGTAATACATAAATGAACCTGATATTAGTTCTTTAATAAATACATTTTGTCAGTTTCTGTGTTGTTTAAGAGTTCAGGGCATATTGAAGAGAATAATAACTGTAAGATATAAAATATTAGGCTCCAAGTAATCTGAGAAATTATTCAGTCTTAGCCAAATAAATTATGCCTAAAATAATAGACTAAATGGAATTTGGAGATTGCTACTACTCAATTATTAGTGGTATATATTTTGGACACTAGTCAAAGCTTACAAAAGAAGAAAGCATTCTGATTATTGTTATACTATTTCTCATATTAAAGACAAATGCATGACCAATAATAGATTGTCTATTATGGAACTTCTCTGGAATATTGTATATGTATGTGTGTGTATGTGTGTGTGTATACATGTTAGGGGATATATGGGTATTGATTTGTGCTTCTACATGGAGGCAAGATAAAAATCCTCAGATACTGACCCTCAGGTCCTTTCCACCATTTGTTATTTTAAACAAGGTCTGTAGCTGGCCTGGAACTCATCAAACAGGCTACTTGACCACATAGTCTTAGAAGTCTACCTCTTTACCACCCCAATGCTGGGAATGCACAGTGCACCACCAACTGGACTGTCTTATGTAAGTTTTAGGGATTGTAATGTTTATACTGCAATGACTTTACAAACTAGCAATGTCTCAGCCTTTCTTCACATTTTTGAAAGTATGATACTTGATATTTTATTTAGAAAGTGCTTATTTCTCACTGATATAATTGTTTTCAATGAACACAAAATAGTATAGGTGATACGGTATAAACAACAACCTTAATTTAATTCCCTTAGAGAAAGAAAAATATAAAGATGCTTTGCATTAAGCAATGCAGAGAACAAAGACAAAAGCAAGCCTTGCAGCAGAGGCATAGTAAGTATATAATTAATATCAGTAATCTGGAGCTATACACAATAACAAAACATCCCTTACAGGAAAGAAAAATCTAGAAAATAGTTGAAATAATTTTCTCAATTTTCCATCTTATATGAGCTATAGAGCTTGTGAAAGATATAGAGATAGAGATAGGTAGATACAGATAGAGATTTGTGTTATATTAATATATACTAATATATATGTACCAATGTGTATGTAATTGTGTAGGTGTCTTTATAAGTGTATGCCATGTGTGTGAAAATGCCAGGGTAGAATATCTCCTTGAGATGGAGATACCAGAAGGAGATACTTCCTGATGTATGTGCACAGAACCAAACTCCAGTTCTCTGAGAAAGCAAGAATAACACTTAGCACTTAGACATTTCTTAAAACAAGAAATTATATTAGTTCATTTACACAATTAATAAAGCCCCCTAGGAGGATAGAGGACATGGGGAAATCTTAATAAATTTTACATGAAACTATTGACATGAATGGTTGTATGAAGTAATTTTTGAGGTAAACTAGGGCTAGGGGTAGAAACCAAGAAGTATTTTTTCCTTTAATTTGATGTGGTGTGTGTGTGTGTGTGTGTGTGTGTGTGTATGTGCATGCATGAGTGTCTGTGTGTGTGTTTGGCCGGTCATAAAATCTATACAAACATCATATTACTGGACCATATCTTTAGATAGTTATGCAAATTTTAATGGTTTTACATGTGAGTTTATTATCTCCTTAAGAAGAGTTTCTATAGTCTTTGATCACAGGAAGAAATAACCATTTTATCTTTGTGGCAATTTGAATAAAAATGGCCTCCATAGGCTTGTATAATTAAATACTTGTTTCCCAGCTGGTGGAACTGTTTGGCAAGGATTAGGAGGTATGGCTTTGTTGGAGAAGGTGTTTTCCTGGGTGTAGGCATTGGAAATTCCAAAGCCCATGAAATATTGAGCTAGTTTTCTCTTCTTCCTATTTACAGATCAAGATATAAGTTCTCAACTATTGCTCAAGCTGCAGGCAGCCTACTGGCTGCCATCCTCCCCGACCATGAATGTGTGGACACATGGTATGGAACTATAACCCAATAAACAATTTATCTTAAAATTTGCCTTGGTCATGGTATTTTATCATAACAATAGAGAAGTAAATCAGGTACTGCTTGATTTTTACAAGGTAGGTACCATGCCTACCAGAGCGCCTGGTATAAATATATAACTTAACAATATTTGTTAATGGTCATTTATTTTTTTTCACAGCTGTGGTACATGAAAAACAAGGAAGTAGATGGTTGTCCTAGGCAAACTCTCTCACACTGTGGTCTCTGAACTAGAAACATCCTGAGAAGTCATCTGAAATGCACTCTTGAGCCCCAGATATCCAGACCTTCGTAGGGCGAGCCCTTGAGTCATTATCTTCATAATTGATCGTAGTGGTTCTGATCAGTTCTTAGAATCAATGCTTGCAGCATAACAAGGGTCATATAGACTAGAAAAGGACAAGTCTTAACAAGGTGAACTTTAACTGACACAATACATTGTATGCCAGAAGTAACTCATTCTGTAAAATAAATCTTTCTCATTTGATTACTCACCGTGGAACAAAAACAAATTCATTTTTATATTTCTCTTGCTTAATATTACATCTCTGGCTATGTAAACTTTGTTTTTGCCATAATGCTAAAACAAAACAAAACAAAACTATCAACCTAATAGTGAGCTTATTCACTGACAAATGTTAGTCATCTTATTTCCATAAGAAAATCACTTTATACATTTTTGATCTTGTTAAATCCAGCTATATTTAATAATATTAGCACAACACTAAAGCTAAAGATGCTGTAATAACTCCCTGGAAACTAGTGTGTCACTTTCTATGTCTTATGAACTTAATGGTATGAAATATAAGAAATTGAAGAAAGAGATAGTTTTTCTTATAATGATGGTACACACTGCAGAGAAAATAACAAGCCACCATTTTTGTAAAGTTCTTCAAATCAAACTGCTTCCATTACTTACAAACTGAAATGCTTGTTTATAGGATTTCAAGGTTTTCCTCATAGCCAGTGCAGAAGTCACTATGTTAAAAAAAATAATTAGAAAGACATTAATAGGAAATAGGTCATAGGTAACAAGCAAGTGAAGTTAGGGCAAAGTTAGATTGGCAGTTGCTGTAGTCACTGTAGTTTCTAACATGGACATCATCATGCTTATGAGTTACTTCAAAAAAAAAAACAAAAACAAAACAAATACAAAAAACTATAGCCTTCATGAGCTTGACTCAACAACAGACTTAACTATTACCTCTTGGCTCATCTCAAGTCATACTTGCTGCATGTATTCTTTCTGAATTAGTGTACCTTATTTTTTACATCATATATTCAGGAGAAATGAAGAGAGAGATAAATGTTAAAATGTTTCTAATTCTTAGATTTTCTCTATCTAGAGAAGAAACATGAGACCTGCTGATAAACTCCCTCAGAGTAGTTGCTCTGAGCTTCTTTTGTGAACAAGCAAAACAATCTTAGCAACCTAAGATGGGAGCTGTGACTTGCACTGACCACAAATGTGACAATATAGCTGACAGAAATGACTTTAGGGGAGAAATATTCACTTTGTCTCATGGAAAGAAAGCCTCGGGGAGTTTGTGGGAGCAGAGGTACCAAGCGGAGACTTTTAAATGGTGGCACAGAAGGGATGAAAGTGAAACAGAAGCCAGGGACCAGACTCAAATCTTTAATATCTGCCTCTTTAATCTACCAGTTAAGCTCAGCTCGCAAATGGTCTACTGCTTCCAACAATAGTGACATCAACTAGGGAGCCAGTATTCTGAATATAAGCCTGTGGGGGACTTTTCAGAATCAAGCTACCATGAGAAAGGCAGCCGCCATTCAAGTAAAGTAAGACTACTGTCTCTTCAAAAGCCCTCATATTCTTTAATGCATCTATTCAGTGGTGTTGAAAGATGGCTATGAAGCTGATGCTATTTATCTCATTGGTGAAAATATCAAGAAATGTGAAGAGAATCATGAGGTTTTAAATTTTAACCCTAATTTTAAGATATATAAAAAAGAAAGCTGTAGGCTCCTATTTACTGATGCTCAGTTAGATTTTCCTTTTATGGCATTTGCATTTTCCATCATTCTAATAATCCTTCCATTAAAAAATTTACCTTAGTGCTTTCTGATAACAAACATAATTTTCCAATTAAACTTTACATAAATATTATTTTGTTCAATGTGGTACCTTCTCTAATTTTTAAATCCAGGGGGTACGTGAACTAATATCATTTTCACTTATATAGATGATATACAGATGTTTCTCATATATATTACCATAAAAGTCATAGAAAATTGGTTTTTTCCAACATAAGTTAATATATTATAAATGACATTTTGGCTTTTTCTTTATTTTATTTTATTTTATTTTTATTTTGTCTTGGTTTTCTCTCGAGAGAGAGAGTAGCTATAAATTGTGCCCATGCTCTAACATTTCCAGGTAATTTGGTTGGTATTCACAATAGGCCTGTTACAGGATAATTTGGTGTCTAGGTGGCCAGTTGTCTATGGGTTTGAACAGTGACCCAATAGTCTTGTCTTTGGAAGTTTGTTTATAGTGGAAGATGGCCTTGCTTAATACAGTCTGCTGAAGGGGCTGTGTTTCAAAAATGTGTGATGCTTGCTTAATCTGTATTGTCAACTTGACTGTATTTAGAATCACATAGAAAAGGCATGTCTAGATATATATGTGAGGAACAATTTAGAGAGGTTTAGCTGACATGAAAAGATTATTGTCCAATGTGAGTGGAACTGTGTTATCAGTTGGGGTCCCAAATTGAATATAAAGTGAATTGGTGACAAGGAGGATGAAGACAGGGGAGAAACCCTTGTCACTTACATGGACTCTTTTCTGAAAGAATTTTTCAATGTGATCAAACAAAGAATTACATGATGGAATCACGATCATTTTTATGTTTTTCAGTTTAAAAATCATTTGAATATACAGCCTCCACTAATGTACCACTTTTGGATAAATTGTTACAAGTATTCACATTTGCCATATGTTCTCAAAAGACATTATATCAGCATGCTAATGTATAGATAGCATTGAATAGTTCTTGAGAAATCTCCGAGATGCTCACAATAGGCAACTTTTGTCTAATACTGTTCCTTCTAGAATATCTGTGTTTTGTGTACTTATATATTTTTCACACCAAGTTAATTTTCATTGCAATAACTGTTCTTGGCCAAATAGTGCTAAATCCATAGACTATTAGATTATGAAGACTTACTCTTTGCAATGTTGTTTTTACTATTTTTATTATTATGAATAGTGACTATAGGGGATATTAAGAAAAAGAAATTAAGAATATGATTAAGAGAAGAATAATAAAGTCAAAAACTTTTAGCAGGCAAAAACTAAAATCAAAACCATGTGTTCATTGAATTTGCATTGATTATATTGTCTTTACTGAAAGAAATTTAATAAAGATTTTTTCCAAAATTAAAAATCACAAACAAGTAATTTCCATCAATTTGGATTTATTGTCAATATGAAAGAATTAATGATTAATTTTAAATGATGCTCTTTTTTTGCAGAAGAAATTCAGTGCACAAGATAGATCAGACTGCTTGTGTTTCAGGCTCATGGTTTAACTGGCAAATTAATAAAATGAAGGTGCAGAAACGCAGCTAGATTGCTCCAGTGCGAAGGGACCTGGATTTCAGGAGAAGGGGAAAGCAAAGGTGATGCATCTTGTGTAATATTCCCTCTCGGGTAAGATTAGCTGATAACACAAGAGAATTTTCCCTGGCTCTTTACCTGACAGGAACTTGATCCATCTTCCAGTTGCAGCAATTTTTCTACCATATTCAACAATAGTGGTTGCAGAGGGGCTTTCTTGGCTCATTTCTTATTCATCAATCTTGAAAAGACGTGTTGGAAACAGCAAAATGCAAATCTCTATATAACGGAATTAATCCAGTTCTTTTCATTTGTCTTTTAAAAGACACAGTCTCGTTGTCTGCAGAACATGGGTAACAAATGCTTATCATTTTGGAGAGCTCAAAGGTCAAAATCTACAAGAAAATGACTTCTTTTGACAAAAACTTGTCAACATAAGAAACCACTTTTTTCTTCACTTACTTGTCATAACTTAAAAAAATTAATATTATCCCATAACATAAAGAGGAAGATTATGTCATTACTTCAGGTGAATGTTGTTTTGATGGGGCATATATCTTTGAATTTCTTTATTTAGCACGTTGTCAAAATGGTAAGAAATGTAATATAATTGTATAGTCTCAATTTTTCTATAAAAATCTTCCTATTAATATGCAAATTTTAACCTTTCACCTGATAATAGCCCGAAATCCTGTAACATAAAATTTAATTGAAGAAACATACTTCATAAAAGCAGAGCAGTTTTCTAGTAGATTTTGCTTGATTTGCCTCATCTATTTTTATCCTTTGACATTTAGAATTTTTCCTAAGAAAACTATAGAAAAAAACATGTTCAGTTGTATGGTTAAAGTATATGTGTAGTCTTAAAAAACAAAATTTTATCAAAGTAAAATCCCAATGTCATTAATATATGTTTTCTTTTTCTCCCTACATTCCAAAACAGTTTGACATGTTTATTCAACATTTTTATCATTCAATACATATTAAAACTATAATGACAAGTAAAAGAGGATTTGTTTATATTTTATAATATAACTTATATGTTAGAATTGCATTATTCCTGAACACACCTTGAAATTTCTCCCTCTTATCAGCTTAATAATTTTATTTGAGTCATTAACTATTTTTCTGTCTCGTATGATGGTGTTTAATGATTTACAACACTATAAATTAACCTTATATATGACTATAAATAGTACAGACTTACTAATTGCTAAGTGAATTGGTCTTACCAAACTATCAAGTAATTTTCAAAGAAATAGAGTACAATATAGAATAGAATAAGTTGAACAAAATGATTACAAGACATATATAAATACAAAACTATCACCTCAAAAATGAAGCCAATCAAAATATTACACCAAGGAGTTTACAAATTTGCCACACTTTGAATACAATGTCAAATACCAACTATTCAACAGAGAAAAGAGGCAGGAATCCCAGGCAATCTGTATTTAAAATCTCCATTAAGATAAACACCAAGTCGACTACCCAGAAAAATCAAAATAATGTTAATATCTTAAGTGCAATATTGTCTGCTCAGATTCTCCATGGAAAAACAACAACAACTAAAGTGTGTTCTAGAATAGACACATTGGGTTCTCCAAGATTTCTTTCCCCCTTTTACAAAACTGCATTTATAGAACCAATACAAAATCCAAGCAAACAAAATAACCAAGACTGGCAGAGCAGACTTCCCTGCAACAGGTAATACTTCCACCGGCTTTTTGAGTTGCTTTGATGATCTTTTGAGAAATAGAATATTCATGGAAGAGTGCGCCCCTCAGCATTAGTAATCTAACACTGATATTGGCTGTTAAGAGCCAATGTTAGGTTAGCAGACAGATGAAAAAGGTTAGCAAGCTGAAGAGCAAGTATGGGTGTCATGTGAGGATATGAGGGGAGGGCCATGCTCATTCACCTGACAGGAAAATCAGGTGATTTACCTTTCACAGGGATTCTGATACATTACACAAGAACTTTGGATCTAACTTAACAGAAAAAAAAAAACTGTAGAGGAAAGGAGGAAGATTGTGCTATCTTGCTTCTGAGGAAATACTATCTTTAATAATAGTGATAGTCATTATGATGAATCTTTAAACTTAATGAAAACCTTTAAACATGTCCACACCTCCCTAAACACAAGAGGGGCACCAACTCTTGGCTTAACAGTGTTATAAAATTCCATGTTGAAAACGAAGACATTGGTCAAACGTTATGTTTCACTAAAACTCAGGAGGCAGAGGCACTGTGAATTTGAGGCTAGTCTGGTCTACCTAGTGAGACCCAGGCAAACCAGGGCTATATAGGGAAGTCTTGCCAAAGAAAAAGAAAGAAGCCAAAAGTAATATGGTTAGTAAATATTGAATTTTGCAATGAAAGTCAGAATCTTTGACTACAAATTCTGAATGGGATTCACAGTAGAGTGTTCTTTGTATAAAAATGGAGGATTGTAAAGTGATCCTTAGAATTTACAAAATATTTATTTGCAAAAGAAGAAAAAGTATAATTTTGAATTATTTTTAATTGAGAAAATCTAACCTATATAGAGGAAAATATTTGAGCAATCCTATGACCAATCACTTGCAATGAAACAGAACTCTTTAGCAAGTAGAAAAGAAAGTGGTCTTAACTATTTTACAATAGCAAAATATAGAAAGTGTAATAACTGATTTTTGTATTTGTATCATAAAGTTAATTATTAAAATTCAACATCATAAAATTTTAAATGACCAAATAATAAAAAATAAATAAAATTAGTATTATTTTGATTAAAGTTTCCAGTCTTGGAGCAGTTCAGTCCCAAATACCATGTTGCTGCTTTCCAAATTACCACAGAGAGGCTTAATATAAATTAAAGATATTTGTCCAATAGAACAGGCTAATTCTTAACTAGTTCTTACATTTTTTCCAATTTAAAATATTTTTCACTTTTTTGTTCTTTATTTTTTAGATTATATGAGTTACAATATTTAAGATTAATTAATTACATTTCTTCCTTCCCTTTTCTTCCCCCAAATCTTCCTAGTAGCCCTCTCCTCTCTTCTTCAAATTTGTGGTCTTTTTTATTCATCTAGTAATAATGCACGTATATGTATATTTTTAATTTGCTTTTGATTTTTTTTGAGCTGTATGTTTCTCCCCTCCCCTCTTTTCCTCCCCCCTCCTTCTTTACCCTCTCCCATGATCACATGATTTCAATTTACTCAGGAGATACTGTTTTTTTATCCTTCCCATGTAGATTTTATCCATGTATGCCTTTCTTTGAGACCTCTTTGTTGTCTAGGTTCTGGGGTTGTGAACTGTAGGCTGGTTTTTCTTTACTTTATGTGTAAAAGCTACCTATGAGTGAGTACACATTAAATTTGTCTTTCTGGGTCTGGGTAACCTCACTCAATATGATGTTTTCTGGATTTATTCATTTGCCTGAAAATTTCAAGTTATTATTTTTTCTGCTATATAGTACTCAATTGTGTAAATGTACCACATTTTCTTTATCCATTCTTTGGCTTATAGGCATTTCAGTTGTTTCCAGGTTCTGCTTATTACAAGTAATGCTGCTATGAACATAGTTGAGCACATATCCTTGTAGTATGATTGAACTAGCTCTTACATTTTAAGTTAACCCCTACTCTCATTTACTCCCTGCCATGCGACAGTACCTCTTCTCAGTACTAAATGCCCATCTTGTTCTCTCTTGTTCTGACCAGCATCTCCTTTCTCCATCCTTCTGTTTTCCATCATCCTATGTTTGGTTGCTTCACCAATACTTTCTGCCTGGGTACTGGCCAATCATCATTTTATTAAACCAATTTGAGTGACAAATCTTTACCATGTACAATAGGATTATTCCACAAAATGTCTCCCTTTTTGTCTAATTAAAAAGGTTTTAACAATAGCCATATACAAATATATACAAACAATAATTACATTAACAATATCTACTCCGTTAGCATTTGGCAAAATTCAAAGAAACTATTCTTTTATCTGTCCTATCTTGGTGACTCTAAAAGTTTTACTGAGTTCATCTATCATCCTAATTTTTATTACCAACTGAAACTATCTTTTGATATCTTACAACCCTATCTACTTTATACCTCTTTAGTGAATTTCTTTTCTGAGTCTGGTAAACAAGGAAAACTATAACTACCTAGTCTTCAACACCATCATAGACATAAAAGGATATACTATTACCTGAGTAAACAGGAAGTGTAGAACAAACAACTTCCAAAAATAAAAAAAGACAGAAACAGCTCTCTGTTTAGACAATCACCCAATGTTCCTGTGAAACATTGGAGCATCTATCTTCAGTCTAAATGTCTAGAATATCTGACAGACTTTCCTATGAAGCAAGAATTTTAAAGGACTCTTCTACCTGTCTTGGCTGTTTACCAGTTGCCTTTTTTTCATCCTGCTGGTCCAGTTTGGACAGTAACTGTAAGCAATTGAGACAAGAAAAGTTTTTTTTTTTTTCACCTGGCTAGCTTTTGTCATGAAGAAAATAAACTCCATTTAGAGTTTCTTTAATGACTAACATCTTTTTTGAAGTAATTTGGTGCTGGCAGGTGCAAACATGTCTCACTGTTGAGAAATTTCTAAGTTCTTAAATCATTTTAAATGTCATATTCTATAAGTCTTTGAAGTGTTCGAAGATTGCCTATCTATCTGAAATATATCTCTGTATGACCTTGAAAACATACCTAACATGTCTAACTTTGCTATATAGATGACTATTAAACTGTATTTCTTGATTATATATTACATTTTAAGTGAGCTGCATAATCTAATATCCTAAAGAGTAGAAATATGCATATTATGTAACAAAATTAGCTTTATTTATATATCAACAAATTAAAACCCATAACAATGTAAAATATTTAAAACTAGTAGTTGCTTTTTTAATTAAAATAAACTCAATAATTTATCCCTTTATTCTATAATTTTAAAAATAGTTTCAATTATCTACCCTTTTATCCTATCATATTTATGTCCTATCCCCCTATGTTCCTTTAGAAAGAAATTTTTGAATTTAACTCTTTTGCTTGTTTTTTTTTTTATTATGACTAATAACAATTTGTAAATAACCCCCCTAAATAACAACAAACACACATAATTCATTTTGTAAGCAATGTGGGTATAGTTTTTTAGGCTACTTCCTGCTGATTGAGGACATTAGTAATTTTTGAGGGACCCCGAGAAAATTTAGGAGTATGGTCATGTTCTGAGTGGTGTATTCTTTGAGGTTGGATTACCCCAACCAACTACCTTGAAGCTCTTCTGAATATAGAACTCAGAGGAAACTACAACAAAGGTGCTCTGAGTCATCTGATGCCATCATAGATTTTTTAGGGGGCCTTCCTTGATCAAATCTTATTTTCTTAACCCAGAATGAAGCCACAGCTTCTCATTTCCTGTGGAAACAAAAGCAGAACCCTTCTCACAAAGCAATATATTTTGTCTTTTATTTTCAAGTCAAGTAATTTTTAAAATATGTAGGAAGGTTTAATCTAACAGCTTTCAAAATGACGTGTCTCTCAGAAGTTATTATTTGTTCATTAACTGTAAAGAAATCTAAAGAAAACAGAATAATAAATATAATTCAGGCCCTGTATTTTCTATCTTTATGTAACTCATTATATTTTTTATTACGCTATTCCTTTTTAGGACTTTTCCTACCCTTTTTCTTTTCTTTCCCAAGCCTACATATATTTTAAGCACACTGTAAAACCATTTAGAGTATTTTTTTCTCATCAAAAATCTGTCTTTATTGCTTATCGCTATCTTTTCGTGACCCCATGAGCTTTAAGCTGCTAAGAAGGCATAGCTAGGATGAAAGCCCCCCATCCTTAGCTTCCTGGGAGTCTAGTTTCATGTCAGCTGTACTGGCTGGAGCCTTCTTTACCATTCCAACTCTGGGAAGTTTCTGAGTCCACACTGCCAGTGAGGAGTGTGCCACACACTGCTCATAAACCCCATTTAAGTGTTTGGTAGCAGGGCCTCTTAAAAGAGCCACACAGTTTTGTTGCTAATGTTGACTCAGAAAATCGTCTCTTAAAGGAGTCGCACCTCTGCTCATCACTAGCAAACAGAGCCTATCCAAGAGAAAGCAATTACCAAGAAGCCAAGTCTAATTTCATTTTTATTGTTTAGAATACTTTTTAAAGCTTTTTCAGACTTTCTGTGGAAATTCTTGCCAAACATTTGGGCACCATGTGCTGGCAGAAATTTGCTGGCTGGGAGTTGCTCGGTGCCAAATACCTGGAAGTTGCTTCCCAAATTGCGGCACTGAGGTTTAATATAAATTATGAATGCTCTACCAATTGCTCAGACTTATTATTAACTATCTCTTATATTTTAAGTTAACACATATTCCTTATTTATGCTCTTCCTCATGGTAGTGCTCTTTCTCAGTATAGCATTCCAATCTTTCTCCACTTCCAGCCTACATCTCCGAATTGAATTCTGCCCTTTTTCTTCCGGTCATCCTTAGTTTGATCATTCTACCTATACTTCCAGCCTGGCTGATGGACAATCAGCATTTTATTATACCAATTTGAGTGACAAAAGTTTTACAGTGAACAAGAGGATTATTACACAACAGTGCTGTATCAACAAAGACTGAATAAACTACATAAATATAAAGGGACACTATCAAAGTACAATGGAGAAAGTTGGTATATAGAATAGTAGTAATTTTGACTCCAAATGCATAGTCCAATTTGAATGTGGTTATATGTTACTTGGTTCAAGCAGAGATATTTTAAGAACATAAATTTAGAATTACTTACTTTGAATAACTTGAGACTTAATCATCCTGTATTGTGTAGATGGCCCTTTAATGCAAAGAAAACTGTCCTACTAGGAAAAGAGACAAGACAGGAAGAGTAAGTGTTCCTATATAATAAGTACAGAAATCAGCATTTTGATCATCAAAACAAGCCAATTCCCTGAATCATTAAAAATAAGAAGATCAATAAAGAATTTGTCCGTGATTCTTTGAGGAGAGCAATCTTGATTTAGAGCTTCTAGCCTCCAGAAGCATAGGAGAATAAATTTCGGTTGTTTAAAACTTTCAAGTCTAAGGTTAATTTGTTTGAGCAACCCTAGGCTAACATTGTACCTGTCTACATAGATGTTTCAATATTCTGATTAAAGGTCAATTTCAGCTCACAAATGAATCTCCAATAAAATTGAAATTGTGTTAGTGGTCAGAAATACTATGTTCACTTATTAAGTAGGAGGAAAACTACTGAAATGAGATAATGTAATGTTTGTACATAAATCACAATCCGAGAGAATTTAGGCAAAAATGAGGACACTAAGAGAGACATACATAGATCTAATCTACATGGGAAATAGAAAAATACAATATCTCCTGAGTAAACTGGGAGCATGGGGACTTTAGGGGAGGATTGAAAGGGAGGGGAGAGGCAGGGAGGAAAGCAGAAGAAAATATAGTGCTCAATAAAAATCTATAAAAAAAATAACAATCCCAAGGCAAAAAAGACCAAATGCATAAAGTATTACTATTATTTAATTGAAAATATAATAACCTTGATTAGACCATTATAAACTCACAAAATGTATACAAGAAGGATGGGTAGTCCACACTAAGTTATCTTCAACTAATATTTTTTCAAAATACCCAGCTCCAGAGATCAGAGGCCCATTCTGAAACATGTCCTTCCCTGCACCTCTGTCAATTTCAAAGCATGCTTTCTAATGCTACTCACTCAGCTTTCTCCAAATAGAGGAGATTCTAGATTTGCATACCAGAGCAGATGTCAAATAGCTCATACTTAAGGATGCTCACAGATATTTGGGGATTTTTTTTTCTCCTCATTAGGATCCTGGCACTGCTTTCTGGAAGACACAGAGAGTTCTGAAGGCCTCATGGTAAATATACCAAGCTTTAAGAAATCACTGTACTATACTAAAGCCTTGCTTGACCAAATTTTATTCAATATCTCTGTAAAATATATAGTATAAATATATACTGTAGTTTTGTGATTATAAAACATTTTAAAGTAGCAAAATGTGTTTGTCCACGATAGACTAGAAAAGCACCAGTTCCTATAATTCGTAAGTTATGGATTAGAAATATTTGTAGAATAATAACACTTTCTCCTCAAATGACATTATTAGCTGTTTTTTTTTCTGAGATTATATTATCACATAATTTCTCTTTTCCTTCCTTCCCTCCAAACCATATTATTTTGATGATCTACCCACATTAGATTTAAGTAAAAACTATCTGTGACAGTTATCTTAAGCTAGGAATAATACGTTTTTGCAATAAAAATTCACTAAAAATAAATTCTATATGCAAAAAAAAAAACGTAAAATGTTGGAGAAGGCAGTTCACCAGTTTATTTTTACATATCATGAAAGACTTGCCTTGAAATTTTCTTAGGAACTCTATATAATTCACATTTTAAAGAGGGAAATGTGTGTGCGTGTTTTTAAGGTTACAGTGGCATTATAGGCAATACTAGTTACATTTATATAGCTATATCAGAAATACTTGATGAAATACCTTGATGAAAAGTGAAGATTAAATTTCCTGATTTCAGAAGGCACAGTCCATGATCACTCAGTTCCACTGTTTCTGAGCCTATATGGTGGCAGTATAATACACAGTAGGAGTGGATGACTGAAGCTGCTGTCTCAGGCCACACAAGTAGTGAGTGTGGCATAGCGAAGAAAGCCATCACAGTAAAGGATCTAAAAAAGACACCAGCCTCAAGGACGGCATCCCCAGTAACCTATTGCTTACACATCAAGATGACTTTCTATAGTTCTACCACCTCCTAATAGAGTATTCTACTTAGTCCATCAATGAAATAGACTACTAATTTGATAGGAAATCTCATGACTGAATAGATTCACAGATACAAAAATCTGAAATCGGTGCTCTGTTTACCCTCTTAGTTGTTCTTTAATACAACAAAGTTGCTAATCAAGATTAATCATCGCATTACCTAATGAATATATAATGTGTGTGTGTGTGTGTAAAAAGGATAAGAACTAACAAAAAATGTGGCAAACTATACTTCTGAGATTTAGTCATTAACCTTTAAAAAGTTAATAATTCAAATATAGTAAATACAATAATATAAATGACTTTGTCATTAGATAAACATAGTTTTTTTCAATCTCAGTACCCTAACTCTTTTCCTTTTATAATCTTATTTTCATACAATATATTTTGATCACGTTTTCCCCATCCCAAACTTTTTCCAATCCTCCCTATCTCACTTCCAACAAAAAAAATATTTTCTATCTCACTTACAAAATAAATCTCACAAAGTTAAAAAATCAAATAAATAAATAAATAAGACAAAAAAGCCAAAATAAAATAGCCACAACGATAAAGTAAAAATAAATAAATAAATAACCAAATACCAAAAATTGCCTCAAAAAAAATGTAAAAACCCAAAACAAACAAATAGGAACAACAAGAACAAACAAAAGACAAAAGCATGGAGTTTGTTTTGTTTTAACTAACTGTTCCTGGGCATGGGACCTTCCTGGATGTTGACTGATATATCCAGTGTCACTTCTTTTTTTTTTTTTTTTTTTTTATTTTTCGAGACAGGGTTTCTCTGTGGTTTTGGAGCCTGTCCTGGAACTAGCTCTTGTAGACCAGGCTGGTCTCGAACTCACAGAGATCGGCCTGCCTCTGCCTCCCAAGTGCTGGGATTAAAGGCGTGCGCCACCACCGCCCGGCCTGCGGTGTCACTTCTTTGGAGAAAACTAATCTCCCCTTTGTCACAGGTATCAATTACAAATAGATTCTTTTTTTTTAATTTATTTATTTATTATGTATACAATGTTCTGTCTGTGTGTATGTCTGCAGGCCAGAAGAAGGCACCAGATCTCATTACAAATGGTTGTGAGCCACCATGTGGTTGCTGGGAATTGAACTCAGGACCTTTGGAAGAGCAGGCAATGCTCTTAACTGCTGAGCCATCTCTCCAGCCCCACAAATAGATTCTTGATTAGGGGTTGGACCATGTGTCCAATTACCCCTCCCAAGAACCTGATTTATTCTGGCTTGAACTCAATATATCTAAAGAATTAACCACATTTATCAAATATATAAATTTCCTCCATAGTTTTATTGTAATTCTTACTGACTTGAAATACTTCACCATTATAAAAATTTAAATGAAATATTAGTCTGATTGTGGCTATACAGAATATCTATGCTTATGCATTAAATCTAATTAATACTAACTGATATTTTTGAAAAAGTTAGAGAGTTAAAAAGAATATATGATAAAGAATTTTGTTTTTGCTCCTGCCATTTGATATCTTTTGAATTTTTATAAGGTGATCATGTGTTGCCTTTAAAGATATATTATTTCTCCTTAATGATCATGCCTTGCTTAAAATGTGTGATAAATCATATAACCTTCTGGTCACTGTTCAGTCTGAATGACTTAGATGCTCCTCATTATGTATTCTCTGAGAGACCTCTGCTTGTCACCCTCATTCAATAAAAAACTTTCAGCTGGATCTTCATTCCATTTATGGTACACTTTTTTTGACCTTCTCTGGGGCTGCTCGAAATTTCTATTCTCATAAGAGTCTGACAAGGCCACATTCATTCTGCCCTTTTGCTCTCATTGTCATTTAAAGGTCAGTCCGTGTCAATGCCGTGCTCATTTGTTTTACCATGTGCTAGTCAAAATCGCATAAGTCTGAAATGTCTGAAGCCCGGGACAGAAAGCGACAGTTGGAAACTTAGAGGAAAAAAATGCATAATTTTATGAAACTTATTTTCTAATATATATTTAATATAGTGTTGAAGTTAAAATGAAAACTTGATAATCATTTCTTATAGCATCATTGATGCATCTTAAATGAGATAAATCATTCATTTACATACCTTACAAATACTGCAGAAACCTCCTATTTGCCAAGCACTTTTCTTGGTGTTTGTGGTGTTATGATTAGCAATACAAAGGTCTTTCCTTTACTTATGCATCTTATACATTATTAGTAGAGACAGTCATGACAGCATTAGATGTGTCAGACTGTTATGAACAATACAGAGAAAATGAAACCAGGATGGGGATTGTGAGGGAGTTAGGAGGTGTACTGCCTTTAAGAGAGTGGTCCTTGGGAAGCCTAATTTGTGTGATTACATTTAAATAGAGGTTTAAGAAACAGAGCACACCTGTCTCGAAAAACCAAAAAAAAAAAAAAGAAACAGAGCACACTCATAGCCTTCAAAGCTTTAGTTTTATGTATTTATTTTGAAGCATCTGTAGAAGCCTGTAATGTTGATGGGAGTGGGTCCCTTGTTCTTCCCGGCCGCCCAGCTAGGTTAAACCCAAAATAACCACACAGAAACTGTATTAATTAAATTACTGCTTGGCCCATTAGCTCTACCCTCTTATTGGCTAACTCTCACATCTTGATTTAACCCATTTCTAATAATCTGTATATCACCACGAGGTTGTGGCTTACCAGTAAAGATTTAGCATGACTGACCTGGTGTCTCCTTAGCAGCTCTCTCAACTCTGCTTTCTTCCTCCCAGAATTCAGTTCTGTCTTCTCCGCCTACCTAAGTTCTGCCCTATCAGGTCAAGCAGTTTCTTTATTGATTAACCAATGAAAGCAACACATAAACAGACGGACCTCCTATAACACTGGAAATCAGAAAGGGGCCAATGTTAGGGAAGGGATACAGTAGAACACTGATAAATAGAAGCACTAATGGGGAACATTGGGATAGAAAAGTTCAAGCAGGGATGAGGACAATAGAGATGACACTGAGGAAGAAAGGAAAAAGTGAACCAAAATGAAAAATACATGAAAAAGATAGATGAAAGCTCATTATTTTTCATCCTATTCAAGTGCACAAGCTTAAAAATTTGAAAAAAGATACCTTTCATGACTGAGTAATAGCGCTGCTGGGAACCATTGTTCACCAAACAAAACTCACAGAGCAAGCTGAGTACTTCCTAGTGACATTCGGTCATAGAGAGCCCCATAGGCCACTCAAAACACAGAAGCTATTGCCATTTTTTTTTCTTGGTTATTCTCCAGAACTAAATGATAAAAGCCTATTGTTTCTGAAGGTACCGCAGGTCCTGTCTTCAAGACAGAGAAAGAAAGTTGGAACTGAGAAGACTCTATATCCCGACTAGCTGGCTTTGTGATGACAAAACCTACTGTAGAGGCTGCTGGGATAGATACAGCATCAATAATCTCAACCAGCTGGAACCTAGAAACTATAATGCCAAACTGTCAGGCAGAGTGCCCGTTCATAAAACAGTGGCATGATTGTTATGGAGGTAGCTAGCCGCTCTGTGATTAAAATTGAGGGTACTTATACAGAGAATACATGACTGACTCTGTAAACCTGGCCAAGAACAATGAATGGGGTTTATTATTGGTTAGCTAAGTTGATATGGCACCAAATGACATTCAAATTGTCTATGTTTATATCTACAAACGAAAGCTACTCAGTGTTAGAGAAGTTTCTTTTCATAATAAAAAGTAGTGATTGCAGAACCTCATAGATACTCAGAGATTAATGAGTGCTCTGTTCTCAACAAGTCATTTACAGCAGCACCATTAATGCTTGGCGAAAATGATCGAAGACTTGGATAAAATTTGAGAGTCAAAAAATATGGAGAGGAGTATGAATGAGAGAGAATGACATCACCACTGAGAACATAATCTTGAAGCATCTGTAGTTGTTTCTTCTGGACCTGTCAGATCCATGATCTACAACCGATCATGGATCAGAAAGGGGGTTTAAAGGAATCAATTCAACTTGCTAAACTATTAGCAACTGATGGGCCACTTTCAGTAGTTTACTAAATAGTGGGTCTGCCAGACATAGTGGATAGTTTCCAAGCCCACAACCACATAGATAGTTGTGGTAAAATGAGAGGAACACAGCACGAAACAAAAAGGCATGAATATACCTTGATGTGCACTCAAAATAACAAATATACTCACAAAAGAAGCAGAGGCAAAATAATTTATATTAAATGTGAGAACCACAAGGCTACCTATTAAACATCTCACATTGTACTGTAGAAAGACGTCATTTCTCATGAAAGCTGTGGAAGAAATTGTCTTCAAAGGAAACAATTCCTGCATCCCTGTTGGGCTTCTTTTTCTACAATTGTTTGGGATTGCATTTAGCACATTGCTGTAGGATCCTTTACGCTCTGATTTATCATGCATAGTTTCCAAAGCATACCTTTTTATTGCTTATAGTTTCTCCTCAAACTGATCAAACACAATGCCACTCACTGAGCTAAACAATAAAACTCTAAGTATCCTAGTTAGACCATCCATGATCAGGCCAAGGAGTTTTCCATCTGTCATGAGATGCTGAAAAACAAGGCCAGGGAAAACAAAATGTCACTGGGGTGCCCTTGTGTGTTATGAAATGTGTGTGTAGAGTCACTTATTTGGTTAGCAGTGGTAATTACAGATATTTGTAACAGCGTATAACGATGCGGATTTCTATCATGTCCTATCAACTGCTGGGTCTTGAAAAGAGAAAATATCATCCTGCAGTCATCAGCATCTTGTTGGTATACAGCAGGGGGTTAGTGTTCACACAGCTCCTCACATGTTGAGTGCATCTGTAGCAAAAGCAACTGGCAAGACAGAAGACCACAGAGAAGTAAACCAGAATTTGTTTCCACGCATGTAAGAGAGATGCCAAGCAAACATTTGTTATCAATATATTAATTGATTTGTTTCTTACCATACCAAATATTGTTGATTTTCCAAATGATATTGCCTAATAAAGATAATTTTATATTTACTGAATATTGGCAGTAAATGTTACAATATGGAAAATATAATGACATATTATAGAGAGTTCACCAGTATAAATCTTAGTGTTCAAAAATAAATAGAACAGTATGACAAAGGTGAATGTAGAAATTAATTATAAAGTATTTATTTTATTATTATAAAATGAAATTTCAGAATCAATATTAACATATGGAAAGAGTATGATTTAAAAGACTCAAAGTTTAAAAATAAAGGGTCAAGACTGAGATCACTTAGTTGAGCCTGGATTTTACCTCAGAACCCATGTAAAATGCCAGACATCTTGGCAGATGCTCAAATAATAGTGCCTGGGGAATAAGCAGATGCTTAGGATCTCACTGCTTACTCAGTGGGAGGGGCTTAGTAATTCTATTGCAAAAGGCTAGGTGAAGAACACCTAATGAGTAACCTCTGAAGCTAACTCCTTACATCCACACTAAATGTGTACTACATTTCCAAAAAACACACAAGTCACACCTGCAAACACATGAATACATATGAATACACATGTACACACACACACGCACACACACACACACAGAAACTTAAATAAAAGACAATTTCTAATTCTTTCAGGAGAATAGGCATGTCATCCTAAGGAAGTCACGTAAGTAGTGGGGATAGGTATGACTATTATTCTTTTATTTAAAGATTAAAATTATTTTTCATTTTTTAAATTTAATATATTTTTTATTTTAAAACATTCTTATTTTACATACTAATCCCAGTTTCCTTTCCCTCCATTCTTCCCACTCCTTCCACCTTTTCCCACCTGATCCCATCCACTCTACAGAGAGAGTGAAGCCTCCCATGGGGAGTCAACAAAGACTGTCACATCACTTGAGGCAGGATCAAAGCCCTCCCGCTGTACCTAGTCTGAGGAAGGTATCCCCGTTATATAATAAGCTACAAATAGCAGTTCATGCAGTAAGGATAATTAATGGTTCCACTGTAGTGGTCCCACCAACTGCCCATGTCATACAACTGTCCCCGTAATTCAGAGGGTCTAGTTCAGTCTTATGCTGGTTCCTCAGCTGTCCTTCTGGGGGTCAGTGAGCTTACACTGGCTAGAGTCAGCTGTTTCTGTGGGTATTCCTATCATGGTCTCTGCTCATAATGTCACCCCTCCCTCTCTATGACTGGACTCTAGGAGTTTGTCCCATTGCTTAGCAATAGATCTCTGCATCTGCTTCCATCGGTTACTGGATGGAGGTTCTATGATTACAATTAAGGTAGTCATCAATCTGATTAGAGGGGAAGACCAGTTACATACCCTCTCCACTAAGGTTTATATTTTTAGCTAGGGTCATCGTTGTGGTTTCCTGGGAGTTTTCCTAGCACCAGGTTTCACCCTGATCCCATAATGGTAAGGGCAGACCTCATGCCAAGCAAAGATGGCCAACACAAAAGGAACTCAATGGTATTTTTACAGGTTTTTGTCTCATAATGTTTTGTCTGAGCATTTTTTAACCTCACTGGTCAAAATGTCCAAAAGAAATATATGTCCCAACAAAGCATTATGAGACAAAAATCTCTAAAGATACAAAAGCTTTCCTCATGAGTCCTTTGTATATTCAGTGAGACTATGTTAGAGAAAATTGGCTTTTCCTCCCAGGTGGGGGTGGGGCACCAAATGCGCCTCCAGGGACTATGGCCTAGAATGTAGGGTCCTCCAGGAGACAAGCCCTGTACTCACCTTTCCCAGTGGGGGTGGTGTCAAGACTCTGGCGGTTGCAGATGCCATGTGGGGGTGGTGGCTGGGGTGTGGGAGACAATTCCCAGGTCTCCTGGGCTCCGGACGTGGGGGTGGAGCATGAGCTGTGCCTCCATGGTCTAGGGTCTAGAGAGTAATGACTATTATTCTTTGCATGAAAATACTTATATGGCAACACAGTATAAAGGGAAAGACTTGTAAAGAAATCTGTATTAGGATGCTTCCCTTTAAGGAGTTGGAATCATTGGAAGAATATTGGGTAAATAACTATCCTATTGAAAAATTCATTTATGTAAATAGCTCATTGCCTCTCCACACTGCAAGGTGAATATCATTGACATCAGATAGTCATTACTTCCAACAACCATCCAAGTTCCCAGGACCCATGAACAAATAATATATTCATTTCTTAAGAATAGTGATGAATACAAAAAAATTGGTTATTAATACTATGCCAGAAGGGCAAAAAGTCTAATCAATACCTGATTTTTCTACACAAACTACCTTACTGACAGTCTACTAAAATAGGCATAAAAAGAAAATACGAATTAGAGATGCACAGAAGAAATCATACTAGATGCTTTGCAGCATTCACAACAAAATTCAAGCTGGATTTTATTGTTATTATCCACTAAAAGAAAGCACTGAGCAAAAGTGAGTTAATGCGTATTAGGTTAGTAAAACAAGAGCTTTTATTTTACTTCTATTCTGCTACCACTGAAACTCAATCATTTTCTACCACTCCCAAATCAAAACATGTAGAAGTAAATGCTTTTTAGAATGGTATTGGATATATATGGCACTGCCTTTTATATGTGGGAGGGAAGAGGACAGTATTATATGTTCATATACATATACATATATATATATATATAACTTTATCCACCTACCTATCTATTTAATCTCTCTATATATATGTATATATATACATACATATCTATCTCTCATATCTATTATCTAACTCTGTTTAGAATTTTATGGCCTATTTCATGTGTAGGCTTGTTTGCCACAATAATATTTATCAAAAAATCTAATGAAGCTTCATCTCAAACTAAATCATAGCAAAATGGATTTTCTGCAATTATAGATAAAATTAACTTCTTGCTACTCTTGAAAATGAGATAATGTACAAAGGCACTTTTCCTCTCACCTGCAAGGTAACTGATATTTTCAGTAGTGCCACTGTATTTGTGACAAATCAAGTCAGAGAATTCAGAAAGCCTTTCCGTAATGAAGTCTGTTGAAAGACTTATTTAGTAAGGGGGTATTAAAGACCATTTCATAATCAAAAGGAATTATTAAATGGCAAGTAGGTCCTTGTTTTTGCCTATTGCATTCTGGAAATATGTTGAGAGTTTTACATTTGCATGTTATATTTTTAAACATAACTGATATAGGAACATTTTAAAACTTATTAGGCAAACAGCTATTGACAAGTGAGGATAAGCTCTCACCATATGGATTCTAACATTTTAATTATTTTGTTCTTTTTCTTTTTAAAGCAACTCTTAGTGGTAATAATTCTTCAACTAATTAAAGACCAGCTGCTACTTAGCACGCTAGACAGCCAATTAGGAATCTGAAACCTGTTAAGCAACCTTTGCTGCCAGCCAGCTAACTGACTCACCTCCTGTCGTTGGAATGGGTCTGATTATTTTTTGTTTTGTTAAATGCATGTTGTTGACACACATCCTGGATCTCCAAAATGTTTTCCTTTCTGAGGAGTCAAATAAGCTGACACCTTGTTCAATCTCATTCTTGGATGAGGTTGGGATCTCTAGCAGAACCCTTCATCTATCTTTGTAAACATGTCTAAAATGTAGCTATGTAGAATTACATTTTACAGAAAAAAATAAAACTCAAAGTGCAGAAGGTAACCACCCACAACAGCTTAGTATTACTTAGTTACTGACAGAGAGAATGCTATGTGAAATGGGCTTTCAGATACACAGGAAAAAATTACAGTTAAGATAATGATGAAGATTGACTTCAAGTGCTTAGAACATTTATTTTTCATCTTCTCTAAACATATCTTAAATGACAAAAAGGAGGTTCCAAGGAAATTATATTAAAATAAACTTCCCAATTGTACTTTTATTCTATAGGTCCTATTGCAATTTTTTCCTCTGTGAGAATTCAAAATTCTTATTCTTTTTTTTTTTTTTTTTTTTTTTCACTGTTCAAGGTTTATTTGGTATTTGCACTGGCATGACACTGGGTAGTTGGCTGCATCATCCATATGCAGATCTTCACTTTACACAATATTTCAATGTACACTACAGATACATAATACACAAAATAATATCCTTTAGAACAGTTATGCACAAGATATGCATAATGGATTTACACACTGGAGCCAGGTTACGACTAACTGGTCTAGGCATGTCTGGTGAGGGTGCACAGCACAGACACAGCAGGTTCACAGGGTAACTGAAGCCTGCACACAGTTGGCAGTGTCACACCAACCAGGTTCCACTACACAAGTACCACTCAGCATCAGGGTAGAGCTGTGGGAACACGACCGCCCTAACCACAGTTCAGATGAGGAGACAGTGTGCGGTCTCCATAGAAACCCTGCTGCAGCCTGGACAGTGAAGCGCTAGGACATCTGGAGACTTTTAGAACTGCAGCTCTTTCTGGATCCCCCAGAGCGTGTCTGCACTCTTCTTCAAGCGGGCCTCCTCTTCAGAAGTCAGAGTCACCTTCACAACATCTGAGATTCCATTTTGTCCCAGGACACAGGGGACACTGAGGAAGACATCATCCTTGATTCCATAGAGACCCTTAATCATGGTGGAAATGGGATGCACCCGCCTCAGATTCTTCATTATGCTCTCTGCCAAGTCGGCCACAGAGAGGCCAATGGCCCAGGTCGTATAACCCTTCAGTTTGATCACCTCATAGGCGCTGTCAACCACCTGCTTGTGAACCTCTTTCCACTGCTCCTTGTCTGCATCGGAGCCCAGTTCTGGGTTCAGATTCTTCAGGGAGACCCCAGCGACATTCACGCCGCTCCACACAGGCACACTGGAGTCTCCATGCTCCCCCAGGACCCATCCATGACAGCTCAGCGGGTGAACACCCAGCCTTTCTCCCATCAGGTAACGGAACCGAGCTGAGTCCAGATTGCAACCACTCCCAATGACTCGGTTTTTGGGAAAGCCACTTATCTTCCAGGCCACGTAGGTCAAGATATCCACTGGGTTGGAGACAATAAGCAGCTTGCAGTTTGGACTGTATTTCACCACGTTGGGAATGATGAACTTGAAGATGTTCACGTTGCGCTGGACCAGATTGAGCCGACTCTCTCCCTCTTGCTGACGGGCCCCCGCTGTGATGATAACCAGCTTGGAGTTTGCAGTCACGCTATAGTCTTTGCCAGAGACAATTTTCGGTGTTCTAAGGAAAAGGCTGCCATGCTGGAGATCCATCATCTCTCCCTTTAGCTTGTCTTCCATGACATCAACAAGGGCAAGCTCATCCGCTAAGTCCTTCATCAGGATACTGATGGCACAAGCCATGCCAACAGCACCAACCCCAACAACCGTAATCTTGTTCTGGGGGGCCTGTTCTTCCTTAAGGAGATTCACAATCAGCTGGTCCTTGAGGGTTGCCATCTTGTCTGACTTTGAAGCTTTTGGGACCGCTAGTGCACGATGAGCAGCTTCGGGCGCACAGCAGCGTGATCTGGGTTCGGCGACAGAGGCTCCAGCCCAAAATTCTTATTCTTAAAACGTTCCCCGAGGCAGGCTGGCAGAGCCAGCGAGCCAGCGACAAGCGGCTACAGTTTCCCACCAGCGGGAGGGCAAGTGCTGCGTGGCTGGGGGCGGCGGGTAACAGACACGTAAACACAAAGATAGGCATAAAGCATTTTATTGAGGGAGAGAGGCAGAGAGAGAAAGAGAGAGAGAAGAGATAGAGAGAAGGAGGGAAAGAGACAGAGAAAATGCATGCGCACGCCGAAGAAGCAGAAGAGGAAAGGCGCAAGATGGCACGGGCAGGTCAGAGGTAATGGGAGTGGGCATGATTGTCCCTTAAAGGGACAGGAAAGAACAACATTCCCAGGTCTTCCTTATAATAAAAAGCAGGAGACGAGACACCACAGCCCAAAGGAACTGGGGCGGCGAACTCTCAAGACTAGTTCCGACTGATTGTGGGTGTCGTCTTTGAGGGGGGGGGGCGAGAGAAGGCTGGGTGCTGGTCACATCCTGGCATGGCTGGTCTCTTTTCTTTTGACCGGTGTCTATGGTATGGAGATGTCTGGTGTCTCTAAGGTATTGGCAGAACAAACAACAAAGTTAAATTAAGGAAAAAAAAATTTAGGACTAGGGAATTGAGGGGGTATCTGACCTGTTTAAGATGGATTTCTTAATTTGGCTCCCTGGAACTCACGAGAACTCCTTGGGTTTGTGAAAACAGAAGTTTTAGACGTATAATGACTGTGGCATAAGAGATAAATTTAATTTGAAATTTGTTTGGTGAGGTCACCTTGCAAAACCTCAACCTGGCAAAACCTCTCAGCTGTCAAACTGTCAGAGATCTTTGAGAAGGATAAGATTTTACTTGAGTTACTGATTAAAAAATGACAGAGAGCTTACTTGATTGGCACCCAGAGCTACTCATTTTGGGTCCTCCGTGGTCGCTGAAGGTTGCATTTGACCTTTTCTGTTTAGCGCAGGCTCCAGAAGACCCTGTGGGCTAAGAAATCTGTAGGAAGACAGGCCTACCTTGACCTGAGCAGCTAGGCTGTCGATTCCAGTGATTTCGTCCACGTCTGGGGGTCTTTACTTTAGACGAAAGGCAGGTTTACCCAATGGTCAGTGCTCTGCAGTCGAAGCGAAATGCAGAAGGACGTTGTTCTGCGCGTGTCTGTCTTCTGTCTTCTTTGGAGGGAGCAGAGAGCTGCTGCTAGGAGCTAACCTGTCTCTTTTTTTGTTGTTGTTGTGAAAAGTTTTTTTTAATAATTAAATATTTAAATATCACATTCCCCAGATCTCTGAGCAGTTGAGGGCAAAAAACTGTTTGTAATATAAGGTTAGTGGCGGAACCAACAATGGTAGAGAACAGCTTAAGAGACTTAAAAGGACATACCAGTTTAAAATGTATGGTTTTGAAGTCTAAAATGAAAGCTGGGAGTAAAACCGGGAGAGTGTGGTCACGTGACCTGGCCATCAGCTAAGATGGTGACTGCCGGTGTAGTCTGCTCTGTTGGAGAGCCACTGTGCCATAACAAAAGCCGCAGAGGGGCAAAAGGCTGGAACTGAAAAAAACTGCACCATGCCTCAGCTGGAATTGAAAAAGCCGGAATTGAAAAAGCCGGGGAGCCGGTTGCTATCCAGAGCCAAAATTGTAAAAACCCGCAGTATGAACACCCAGGGACACCCAGGGTCGCATGGAAAAGCGTCCTTTGTCCACAGGTGGGGTGCTATGGCCTAGCTGGATCCTGGCGACCCAGAAACCAGGAAGGTAGGGGGGCGCCACTCCGAGCGATGCTTAACCATAACCATCGAGAGAAGAGAAAAAAGGAAAGAAAGGAAATGGAAAGAAAAAATAAAGAAGCTGAGGACCCGGTCCCCAGTCAAATGCGCTGCACGGGAAGTGTGCGGTGCTAACGTGGGCGGACCGGCCCCCAGGACCGATCCAAACACGGCTCTGGCAAAGGAAAGCAACCGCAGCAGAACGGGAGACACTCACCGATGGAAGCACCGATTGAAGAAATTAGAGAAGCTGGCGAAGTGGAAAAGAACCCGGTTCGGGAGTCACGTGGCACCAATCTTATTCTTAAAATATTGGGGTTCCCCCCACCCGGCGGGCTCACGGAGCAGCAAGCTCCAGCGAGTCCCCAGCGGTGCCAGGCGCTGGCTCCAGAGTCCAGCACCGGCTCCAGAGTCCGGCACCCGAGCGGCAGCAGAGGGAAGCCACTCGGCAGAATTCCCAATGCACAGTGGTTGTGAGCAGACCCATGGACACAAAAAGTAGCCATAAAAGCATTTATTAAGGGGGAAAAAGGGACGGGGGGGGAGAGAAAAAAGGAGGCGAGAGAGAGACAGAGAAAACGCATGCACACAACAAGGAAGCAGAAAAGGGAAGGCGCAAGATGGCGCAGGCAGGTCAGAGGTAATGGGAGTGGGCGTGGCTTGTCCCTTAAAGGGACAGGAAAGCACAACAAAAATGGTTTCTCTTCACAAGACAAGCAAAATAGTTCAAACTTTCTGGAAAAAAATAATAAATTAAGTATTGCTTTCTAAATGAAACATAATACTTGAGCAATAGCTTTTCAAGTAGTTTACATAGTATTTACCTTGACAGTGACTTCAATGAGTAAATAAATATAATTGCAATCTAGAGATAATTGATTACTCATGAAAATTTGCGATTACTTTATTTGTTAAGATATTTCAAAATTTTCTGTTAGAATTGTTCCATGCCTCTCAGACACTCTAGAAACTGACAGAGAAGGAAACTGTCACATTTCTAGGGGTACTGAGTAATCCTTTATGGCCTGGAAAGGCTGATGCTATTGACAGGAGTGTCGGACACTACACAAGAGGTGTGTGAACCTTCTCCTATTGCTTTGTTTGCCAGGGCAGTTTTCTATAGCCTTGTTCTTGTGCTCCCAGCACACCAGGGGTCCAATAAACACTGTTGATTGACTGTCCTTACATCTGCTGTGAATGACAATGAATCTGACAGGCCTGTGTCCAGAGATGCTGTGACAGCTTTCATAAAAGATAAAGGAATCACAGTGAGTAACCCGGGACTGAAGGTTAAAGCCCTGTGGCAGATTAGCTGTGGCTTCACAAGACCAGAGTGTGTTGGGGAAAGATCTCATGAAGGGTGTCAGTCTAGAATATAGATCCACTGTTGGGACAGGTATAAACCCTGTTTGTGATGTGAATTATGCCTAAGCTTTCACCAGAATACAGTTCTTGGAAAGAGATTGTGGCCAGAAGTTGCTTTCTTGAGCTAAAAATCACCTGTTCTGCCCTGTGCATTGCTCACAGTAGAAACTGAAATTGTCTTGTCAGGTGTGCCATAGGGAAGACGACAGCAATGGGAAGTCAGCTCTTACTTCACAATTCTTCGTGTCTGTCTATCACTGTCATAACAATTTTCTAGAAAGCAGGTCAGATTATGTCACACTTCTGCCTGAACACTTTAATGGTCTCTATTGCCGAAAGCATCACAGTCAGGGTTTTGAGGACAGCCCATTATGGCTTCAGAGGATGGATACTTGCTGGCTTTCCCTAAATCTTTATCTGACATGGTTCTATGGAAAATAATACATCACTCATCTGTCATTTATATTTTGTTAAGTAGTTTTCCATATACTCCATGCACTTGAACTCATTTTATAACTAAAGTCACTATGCACAAGGTAGGCCCAATTGGTGACTTTCTAATCTTAATATCTGATGTCCCCTTGTGAGCACCAATGATACCATAAACAGGAAATTCTCACCTCTATCTCTTGTGATGGTTTTCCAGGAAAACACAGATGCACAGTAACTGTGTAGAGTTATTTCTATGCTACATATATAGTACATGTAAGAAACACAAATTAACTTCATGTCTAGACTTAGGTTCTATCCCCAAAGATAACTTATTATGTATAGGCAAATATTTCAAAAATCTTAAAAAAGAAAACTTTTGAAATCTTAAATACCAATAAAGATACACAAACTTATTAATGTATCACTATGTCTGGTTCTGTTTGTTTATTTTAAGACAGGGTTTCTTCTGTCACAGGCTGAGCTCAACCTCACTATGTGATGTGAGATTCGCCTCTGTATACTATGAATACACACACACATACATAGATATTTGTCCATAATTAATCATCAGATGGACTTTATTTGAAGCTCAAGTGACTGTCAGGAATTCTGAGGACATTTGTGTGTTCACTATTTTGACATTTTCAGTCTATAAAACCGGTATATTCTTTTCTTATTTCACCCCTCACTAATTAAACATAGTATATTACTTTCATGAAGAAGTGTTATATTTCCTGGAGACTTTTTCCCCTGGTATCAAGGTTTTTTTTTTTTTTGATGTTATGGCTACAGCTTATTCAAATTTATCAGTTCATATAAAATATACATAAAACTAATTCCCATGAATAATATATTTTATATTCTAATTATTTAAAATTTAATCTTTAATTGTATTTGTAACTATAGAATTGTGATTGTATAAAACACATTTTTAGTTATTTTTAATTTATTATTAATTTATTTGTTTTATTTTCTTACCACAGTTTTCCCATCCTCCTCTCACCTTGGCCCCTCCCTCCATCCCACCCCTGCCTCATCTCCCCCATCCAGATTCACTCCTCCCGGGCATCCAATGGATGTAAACAAAACATGGCATATCACACTGAAGTAAGACTAAGGATCTTGCCTTTTAGTAAAGCTAGGCAAGGCAACCCAGTATATGGTTTGGATAAGTGCCCAAAAGCCAGCAAAAGAGTGAAACAGCCCCTGCTCTCAATGATAGGAGTCCCACAAGAAGCCCAAGTTATACAACTGACACATGATGTGGGAGTCCCCTCTGTGAGTTGTGATTACCATTAATGAATAAACAAATTACCTTGGCTTGTTGATAGGGCAGAACTTAGGTGGCCTGGGAAAACTCGACTGAATTTTGGGAAAAGGAAGGCAGAGAGAGACGCCATGGAGCCACCAGAGTCAGACATCCCAAATCTTTGCTGGTAAGCCACTACAACATGGCGGTATACAGATAAATAGAAATGGGTTGAATTAATATAAGAATTAGTCAATAAGAAGCTAGAGCTAAAGGGCCAAGCAGTGTTTTAATTAATACAGTTTCTGTGTGGTTATTTCTGGCTAAGCTAGCCAGGTGGCCTGGATGAACAAGCAGGCCCTTCTCCTTTAGACACAAATATGTAGAAGGCCTAGGTCAGTCCCATACATGCTCCCTGGTTGTCGGTTCCATCTCTCTGAGCCCCTAAGAGCTCAGGTTAGTTGATACTGTGAGTTTTCTTGTGGTGCTCTTAACCCTTCTTGTTCCTGCAGTCTTTCCTCCCTCTCTTCAGCAGGGTTCCCTGAGCTCAGTCTAATATATAACAGTTTTGAAGTGAGAAGAATATTACTTATTTTAGGTATCTGAGTATTCTTTGTGTGTGTGTGTGTGTGTGTGTGTGTGTATCTGAGTATTCTTATCAATATTTTTTCAAGTTGTTGGATCAAAGGTTGGTTAGAATGATGAAAATCCAGAAAATTAATTTTCTCTTGTACAGACCAAATAGAAACACTCCCTATTAAGGATTAATAATGATCCACAAACTTCTCTCTGTGTATAACTTGTACTTTGCCCTTTATTTTTAGCTAATACCCACATAGAACTGATCTATATCTTATCCTATATGATAACTATTTGGATTATAAAGGCAAATGTTATGTCCTTATTTACTTCCACCTCTTGTCTTTGGGTTTAATGTCTTATCCTGTGTTCCACTAAAAATGGTCTCTGGTCACATAACCTGTAAATCACTTATCTTGAATGTGCACCCACATGCAGTTAATATTCATCAGAGTGTCACTTGTCATTTCAGTTACAGGTTGATTTTACTTCTACCCCATCAACACAAAGTGTGATCTGCCATCAGTCATCATCATCTCTGGGCTGGGTGTGCAGAGAGGAGCTTTCAAACTGGTGTTTGTATTGTTGATTTTACTACTGTAATTGTTTAATTTTTCCAGCATTGCGGACTGACTTTGACAGCAATAGAGACCTGCATTTCAGGTGTGTAATCAGGCTAACTAAGCTTGAAAGAGAAGATTAGCCCTACATGCTTTCTACCTGGTTTGATTTCCCTGAAGAACAGCTTTCCCTAACAAATTAAAATTAGCCTCATAAAATTGAATTGTTAGCATAGAATTAGGAAAAAGAAAATTAGTTCAGCATTTCAATATTTAATTCTGTCTGGATTTTAAAAAGATTCTTTGTCAATGAGAATAAAGATGTATACACCATAAGAAATAAGCAGGCTGCATCTTTCTGCTAATGCATATACTTTTTCCACAGAAATGTATGAAGGAAAATCTCCCATTGATTGTATAATAGTCTGATGTTTTTTCCCATGTTGTATTATTTGTTTCTCAATTTCTTATTTTTAAAACTATTCTGTTTAGTTTCACAAATTGTGCTCTAAAGAAATGGTGGCTGTTATAGTTCAGCTTTTAGAGAATAGTCTCACCTGGTTTCCAAACTTTGAGAAAGTTCCTCTTTACTACCTCATGAAGTAATGAAGTTAGTGACAATGAAACCTGCAACAATGTGATCATATTCCTATGTTCTACTTTTGCAGTGAACTTTCTTCCTTTTTTCTCTGTCATTATTTAAGGAAGACATGATGGATTCTAGACACTTGAATAATAAGAGTCAAGTGGATTACTTTAACCTTTTGGGTGACCTGATATTCCACAGGGAGCCACTGAGATCTCAGATGGGACCCTCTCTACCTACAAATCATTATAGCTAAGACAAATGGTCTCATCTTTCCAAACTCCTATTTTATTCCTTTTTGAAGATATGTTCCTTTATAATTATAAGCACTTGCTTCTGAAGACTATGAAGGATGAAGAATTAATGAAGAGCAGAGAAGTACTTTAAAAGTTTAAAAGTCTCATGATTTCTACAAATATCCAAAGAGGAATTTCACTGAACATTCTCTCTTAGTATAAAATAACACCTACATTTTTAAAGTTTGTTTGAAAACTAAAAAAAAAAAAAAAATTGACAACATTGCTTGACCTTATATATTGGCTAAATTGCACCTTCTCTGACTTACTTGGGCAACAGTTACATGTGTTGTAATGTCTCTACAGATTTTCTTAACAGAACAATATAAAAAGATGTAGAAGGAGCAATCTTTTTATGCAACTATTTTCAAGATATGAATACACACTAGAGAGGAAGGTGAAGATGAGAAGCAACACAATAAGGAAAATGTGTATCATTTTTAAAGCTAATTGTAATGATAATTACATTCTGCTTTGGAAGTACAGGGATGATTTTGGCTCTTACAATGGATTTGTTCAAAGAAATAAAGTAGATTGGGCTATTCAATAGTGACTGAATTGTTCATTATGTTAAGAATGGAAAGCAATCTTGTAAAATGTCATCTTTTGCATTTATTTTAATTTTCTAGGAACGTTTATGCCAACTAAATGTAAAAATTTCCTGATATCACTCCTACCTCATTAAAGAGGAAAATTACTATGTGTAAATGCCTTTGACAAATAGTCATGTTATTTAAATAATTATCACACTGTCTTTTTCAGTAGAGATACAGAAAAAGAAAAATCAAGTAAAGAAGAAATAGAGAAATTCAAGATATTTGTCAAGAACAGAGAAATAAGGCAGAAAAATGTGAAAATTTTATTCCCTGTTGCAAACAATTCATCTACACACAGAGCATTGTCTTCACTGGAAGCATCCTGCACTACCGTGTCATTGTCACACACTTCAATAACCAAACCAAACCAAGCAAAACAAAAAGATACCCTGGTGGTAATGACAAGAATAAGTAGATTCCTGCAGTAGAGTTTTTGCTCCATGGAGTTTGTGTAACTCCATACATTGCCTCCATATTCTGGACATCTGTTACAGTCATCTGAATAATGTCCACCTGCTTTGTAGGCTTATCTTGAATACTGTGATGGTTCCCTTTGGAATTGGCATGTACCTGCCTAGAAGTTCATTTTCACTTGTGCTATGGGTTCAACACAGTTCTCCTCTACTATGGCCTGTGTGTTCTGTTTGGCTTAAACTTTTGGAAGTTATCCCCAGCCTAAACCTTAGCCTGAAAAATAAACCTGTCTCCCGTTTCCAAGCTGGGCTCTCAACACACTCTCTTCTACTTCGTCCTCATCCTTCATGATGGTCATTTGCCCTCTTTTCTTAAGCCATTGTGTAATAATTCTATGCCTGGGGACTTTGGCTTGAAGTTACTCTAAGCCTTTGCAAGCATATTTGACTCAGATGCTCAGAACCACGAAGAAAACTCTGAGATCATGTGAGGAATCTTCTTTAAGAAAAACAGAAGTCTAAGTACATACAGATAAGGACAGAAGAGATGAGACGAAGAACATTCCAATCTAAATTTCATTAATTTATTAGTTTAACAGGAGAAGTATGTGGATAAGGCATAATATTCTGCAATGAGTTGAAAGCCAAGAGAGAAACTAAATTATAAAGGAAATTTTCTTCAGTCTACAGTAAGTTGTTTAAGGAGAAAGCCATTTTCAAAGACATTATAGAGCATAAATAGATGGGTTTCATTTGAGAAGAAGATAAGAATATATACATATATAGATTAGCCTGGTGGCTTAACATTTTCAAGTTAAAACAAGCTGCCCTCATAGATGGATTCTCATTCTGTTTGTTTATTCTTTCAACGATGTAAATAAACAATAGGCTGGAACTGTGGATTGGGGTACACAGGAGAAAATAATTAGAATTTGAAAATCTGAGAGTGCAGATATAGAACACATATGTTCCCCATATCAGTAGAATAAAAGCCCAAACAAGATCTTGGATAATTCCAAATAATTGTGCTCATGTATCCAACATGTACTTTATAAAAACAAAACACTTGAAGGCCTCCTAACATGAATATTAATTATATATAATTGGATGCACAAAGAGTAGGTCATTAAGTGATGTTATACTATGATATTTGGTGTTCTAGTAGCCCTGATAATAGGGAACTACATTTACTTCCAAAGGGAGAAAAGATCATTAAAATTTTAATTTGTTTCTCAACAGTTCAATTATAACATGTTTAACACAATGGACATTAACCTTGAGGGATTTAACACAATTATGGTACTACTCCAATCTACTTTGCTCTTTTGCATTCATTTTCTTAAGATACTGGGCATTTGTAACTGCTTTAAGTCCATTCTTGCCTCTTAAATGTTTTGCAGTGCCTTGTTATCACTTCTTATATTTGTTCTCCTTCTTAGATGCTTATAAGAGTACTTAAAATGAAATAGAACTGTTTTTCTTGATAGAATGACTTTTCCAATGCGATGCAGTAGACACCTACTTACTTACTTTGGCTTATCCTGGTCTCCAATGCATTGGCCATTTGTGTGTGCAATCATCTATCCATTGCCTTAAATGAGACTGTTTAATCATGATGTTTTATAGATTTCAGGTGCTGATATTCACTATGTGATTTTGAAATCTAACCAGCCCCATAGATATGTAGCCCCATTATGTTGACATGTTCTAAAGGGATATCTGTATATCAATAAAATAATCATTATTATGACCCAGTTCTTATTGCTAATATAAAAAATGTAAACTAAAACCTCAGAAAATTTCATTTTCATCCCCACATTTCATTTATACGTACTATTCATTGGTTTTCATTGAAATGTACTTGCCTAAGTTTTGATACTCTCAGAAAGTCCAGTAGGCTAGTATGCTTTGACTTTGAGTTTATACTAACAGAAACTATCATATAAATTTAAAATGTGGGTAGATATAATATTCTTATAAGCGAAATAATTATATTAAAGATGAAGAAACATATGAGATACATATATGGACTAATTAGCAAATAACAAATATGAAGTATGGTTAAGTTATTTATACTGGATGAAATAACTCAAGAAATGCATATAAATTCATATAAGAGTATAGATGAGTGATCAAATAAGAATTTATTGGTTAATGTTTATATTTAAGTAGCATGCAAAGCCTCATTTAGTAAGAGGGATTGAACTTAAAAAGGAAGTGATCATATGTTACATTGTTAAATTAATATTCAGTGAATTTGCTATTTGAGGTGTGTATTTAATGACCTTGCATAGAATTGGTTAATTTCTGCATGGGGAATCTGACTGAAGTGAATTCAAGAGAAGTTATAGCAAATAGGGTACAGTAAAGCAAAATTTCTGAAGACTCTGCTATTGCTCCATTGGGAAAACCAGAGGCCTGTGAAGTTTCAATAGAGCACCTTCTAGTTTTTACCATTTTAGTTTGCAAAGACAGAAGCCTCCAGAACATATCTATACATTGGCAACAACAGTCATCGTATAGAAAACTATATGAACATTATTCATATTTCACATATAAAAATAGACAAAATGTATTAAATCTTAAACATCGAAAGCTTAAACTCAGTGATGAAAATAGAGGGAAAGGCTTATAAACATTTTATGATAATTACTCCAAAGCTATAAGTAACAAAACAAAACTACACAATTGATATTCCAACAGACTAGAAAGTTTCACACACAAGAAATGGTTAATAGCATGATATTAAAAGAGACCAATCAGAAGAAAGTATTTGGAACCAAATATCTGATGATTTGCTAATATCAAGAATGTATTAGGTATAAAACTTTTCAATAAAAGAAGCAAATTGTTTTATATTTTCAAAAGCAAAGGAACAAAATAACCATTTCTCAGAAGAGACATGAACCACCAACTGTTACATGGAAAAAAAACACCCATCCCTGCCAATCACTCAAGAAATGTAAATCCGTAATATGATGTTGCATCTTATGAATTCTGAAGGGTGTTACAAAAAAGATGAAAAATGGAAGATACTGGCAAGTATATAGAAAAATGGAGCATCTTGCTATCTAATAGTTGAAAACTAATTACAGCAACCTGGTGTTAGTCAGCATATGGAAGTGATATAAATGGTCTCCACCATCTATATACACTGCCATTTATTTAATCATCAGATAAATTTAGATAAAGAATACTAACTTATGTCAGCCAGACACAGAAAGACAAATAGTGCAAGGTGTCACTTATATACAGAGTATTTTAAAAAGTGTCACCGATAGTGTTTTCTATTTCCGTCCATTTGCATGCAAAATTCAAGAAGTCATTGTTTTTTTACTGCTGAGTAGTACTCTAATATGTATATATTCCATACTTTCTTCATCCATTCTTCCATTGAAGGGCATCTAGGTTATTTCCAGGTTCTGGCTATTACAAACAATGCTGCTATGAACATAGTTGAGCATATACTTTTGTTGTGTGATAAGGCATCTCTTGGGTATATTCCCAAGAGTGGTATTGCTGGGTCCAGAGGTAGGTTTATCCCGAATTTCCTGAGAAACCACCACACTGCTTTCCAAAGTGGTTGCACAAGTTTGCATTCCCACCAGCAATGGATGAGTGTGCCCCTTCCTCCACAACCTCTCCAGCAAAGGCTATCATTGGTGTTTTTTAATTTAGCCATTCTGACAGGTGTAAGATGGTATCTTAAAGTTGTCTTGATTTGCATTTCCCTGATCGCTAAGGAAGTTGAGCATGACCTTAAATGTCTTTTGGCCATTTGAACTTCTTCTGTCCAGAATTCTCTGTTCATCTCAGTGCCCCATTTTATAGTTGGGTTAATTAGCCTTTTACGGTCTAGTTTCTTGAGTTCTTTATATATTTTGGAGATCAGACCTTTGTCAGTTGTGAGGTTGGTGAAGATCTTCTCCCAGTCAGTGGGTTCCCTTTTTGTCTTAGTGACAGTGTCCTTTGCTTTACAGAAGCTTCTCAGTCTCAGGAGGTCCCATTTATTCAATGATGCCCTTAATATCTGTGCTGCTGGTGATATACGTAGGAAGTGGTCTCCTGTGCCCATGTGTTGTAGAGTACTTCCCACTTTTTCTTCTATCAGGTTCAGTGTGTTCGGACTGATATTGAGGTCTTTAATCCATTTGGACTTGAGCTTTGTGCATGGTGATAGATATGGATCTATTTTCATTCTTCTACAGATTGACATCCACTTTTGTCAAAAAGAGGCAAGCTAAATAAGAAGGTGAACCCAAAGAAAAATATATAGGCATTCTCCTGAATATCAAACTTCATCAGGCGATGAAAGGAGATAGAGACAGAGACCCACATTGGAGCACCGGACTGAAATCTCAAGGTCCAAATCGGGAGCAAAAGGAGAGAGAGCACGAGCAAGAAACTAAGGACTGCGAGGGGTGCACCCACACACTAAGACAATGGGGATGTTCTATCGGGAACTCACCAAGGCCAGCTGGCCTGGGTCTAAAAAAAGCATGGGATAAAACCGGACTCGCTGAACATAGCGGACAATGAGGACTACTGAGAACTCAAGAACAATGGCAATGGGTTTTTGATCCTACTGCACCTACTGGCTTTGTGGGAGTCTAGCCAGTTTGGATGCTCACCTTACTAGACCAGGATGGAGGTGGGTGGTCCTTGGACTTCCCACAGGGAAGGGAACCCTGGTTGCTCATAGGGCTGATGAGGGAGGGGGACTTGGTTGGGGCGGAGAACGGGAGGTGGTGGTGGGGAGGAGGCAGAAATCTTTAATAAATAAATAAATTTTAAAAAGTGTCACGGAAATACAGAGCAGATTTTAGTTAGAGGAGTCTGGCAGTCTGAAGAAGAACAAGGCAAAGAGAGATGTTAGCAATGTTAGTGGGAGGGTATGTTTCAGTTGGTAAAAGGAGCAAATTCTAGCCACTTTGTGCACAACATAGTGACTGTTTTCAATAACAGTGCCTCACATACATTGAACTGTTAAATAATACATTTTAAATATTCTCACCCAGAAAAGAGAGATACACATAGAGTGATAGTCATCACAATCAGTCTAATTGAAGCATTCTATCTAATTAAAATGAGAAAAAATCTATGAAACTAACATAATCCAAGGTACATTAGGAACTCAATAAATGTTGAATAAAAAGAACTCTGCTGTAGCAAGTACATCAAAAGCCTAAGGCTATACAATATAATTACTGATATTCCATTTGAGTATAGACAAACATATGAATAAATATCATGATTTCAATTGTTTCATGGTTATCTTATTCTTGTTAAAATTAATTAGCCATTACCAAAACAATTTTAATGGAAAGCAAATTACAGCACATTGAGTTTGTGCTTGAATCTATGAATTCTTTGTGCATTAATGTAACTTATTCAGCATATATTTTACAAATGACTCTATAGAAATCTTTTAAGCTGAAGAAAAACAAACCTGTAAGTACACAGAAAGGGACCTCTTACGCTTCATTCCTTATACTAATAAAACTTGATGCATTTTAGAGATCTTTTATATAAAAACTTCAACCTCTATGATGTGCCTATGAAACCATTCATTGGCTTTGAGCTCTGAACACAGAATTGATGTTCTCATATTAATTGCAGCCAGGATCTAGGTAAAGGACTGAAGCCAGAAGAACCTCAAGACCTTCATCCCTGACACTCTCAACTGATGATGCTTGACGTTCAGCCTTAAATAGGTGTACAGTCAATTTTATGTTACACTGTAGTAGAATCTTTGATATCTCCTTCAAAAGGACTTTTGTCTGTTAACCAAATCTGGGAAAACACTGACCCCAAATGCCAAGAATATGACTCCTCAGGGTGAGCTCTCAAACTAGAACTCTTCCTGTTAATGTCAAAGCAGCACCCAAGAGTGGTTGATTTCAACAAGTTTCAAGTCAAAGAAATCAGGAGTGGTTGATTTAAACAACTCTCCTAAAGTCAATGCTAATTTTGTTGAAGAAGTTATTGAAAATCTGTTTTCTCCTAACATTTTTATGAGTCACTTTAAGATGGTTCTGCTGTGGAAGTCAGAAAATGTTACAAGTCGGGACTTGCTTAGGCACTCTCATCAGACAAATAGGACATTTCTGGGAGAACTCTTCATCCTTCATGGTTTTTCCAGGGATGCCTTTTGTCTTTTTGAGAAATGTAGTCATTTTATACATTTGAAGGTAGAACAAGCCTTTGCGCAATTATTATTATTATTTTTATTTATTTAATTATTAAAGATTTCTGCCTCTTCCCCGCCACCACCTCCCATTCCCCCCCTCCCCCAATCAAGTCTTCCTCCCTCCTCAGCCCAAAGAGCAATCAGGTTTCCCTGCCCTGTGGGTGGTCCAAGGACCACCAAGGTGAACCCAAAGAAAAACATATAAGCATCCTCCTGAATATTAACCTTCATCAGGAGATGAAAAAAGACAGAGACAGAGACCAACATTGGAGCACTGGACTGAAGTCTCACGATCCAAAGGAGGAACAGAAGGAGAGAGAGCATGCACAATTATTTTTATTTTCATGATTATGACTCAAAATTAACTTCTAATTATTATTAAAATTGCATGAATTGGAGTTATTCACCTGAATAGCCCCTACTTTCACATGAAAGATATGCTTTAATTTCTTCCATGCTTATTAAAATTTATCATTGACCTTGAAGAAATTATCTTCAACACTGAGACAAGAAATTTCTTTAGCGTTATGCTGGCCATTAAGGCTGATGAATAAAATTGCAAATAATTTTGATGAGTCTGATTTTAGATGAGCATCTTTAGAGTATTAGAGTATCAATTCTGAATACCATTGTTTTGAAGAGACAGCAAGGCTCAAAGGATTTAAACCTTTGGGATCAGGAGTAAATTCTGTTTTGTAGTTTCCTTGTTCTCTTAGTTCACATCCTTAGGATACATTTAACTGCACCTGTTTTTCTTTTTAATTCCTTCCCTTTTTCTTTCATTTTGCTTTCCATTCTTTTCTTGCCTAATCTTTGAAACATCTTTTAAATAAATGAAGTGATTTTTTGAGAGTTTTTTAAAATCAATATTTATAAATCTATGTCTAAATAAATGGATTAAGAAATATAAACTAAATCAAATAGTTTCATTTTCTAAGAGTTAAAACTCAAAAGTATTTCTAAATCTTATTCAAGAATATATTTATTATAATATAATAGAGTATAATATAAAATAAAACATAGCTTAATTTTTAACTCTGTACCATTGTAAAACTACCACTGTTTCTTTAGGAAAGTCAATTGTTTATGTAAAATATAACTGATAAGCACTCCCTGAATATGTTTCCATGAATCTATGTTAAATATTTGTAAAAATCAACTATATATATGTATAGATAGATAGATAGATAGATAGATAGATAGATAGATAGATGGAAAGATAGATTGGAATGGAATGGATGGATAGATTGATAGATAGATAGATAGATAGATAGATAGATAGATAGATAGATAGATAGCTGGATAGATAGTTTTTACTTTTTCTTATGTTGAAAACAAACAGTTTTTGGACCTCTACTCTGATGTTTACCATTAAAGCACTGAAAACAATGCATGTCAAATGTTGGAGGTTTAATAAAAATTTTTGGAAGTTAAATGTTTTATATCTCAGCAAGGTCATTAAACTCTTAAACAGAAAAAACAAGCAATAAAATGTGACATTTATTAGAAAAAATATGCATATCAGTACTGAAGTAATTTGAATATGAATATAGAAACAATATTGCCAGGAAATAGACATTAATAGCTTTTAATTAGAATACATCAAAAAGAAAAAACAAATGAAAGCCGCAAGTTATTGGACTTATAGAGAGCAAATACTAACTTATTCTAAGTTGTTACTGTCAATGCAATTTGCAGCAGTAGACAAATTAGTGTTAATTGATTAGAAAAGAAACACATGTAAGAAGCAACTTGTCCTGTTATGAACAGTGAGTACATATGAAAAGACAGCTTTAAATTACGTAATGCAATTTAGTGCTAAATAATACATATATTGACATAAAATGGAATAAAGTCCTTAATGCTTCATTCTTCTTCCCCAATTTTCATTATGTAAACAATTCATGATGCAGTCAAGTTGAATGAAACTTTTAATTAGCCAGTGTCTACCACTCTAATTTTTAGCAATGACATTTTACTATGCTTGCTCCATCATGCTCGCTCCCATATCTTGCCTTTGTGTCCAAGAATTAACCTTGTTGCTTCCCATTTAAGATGCAATGCACATACCCTAAAATGCCTCCAGTACTTCAGAATGCAGTTTTTTCAAATAAAATTTACATAAAGTGGAATATACATATATTGTGTCCACCTGAAATTATGAAATGTTTGTATGTGTATGCAGCATAAAATTTGATTAAGGTACTGAATATTACTATCTACTACAGTGAGCTATATCATTATCCTTCCAGTTAATATCCTTGTCTTACTTAGGGTTACTATTGTTGTGATAAAATATTAGGACCATAAGCAACTTGGGTAGGAAAGGATTAATTTTGCTTATACTTCCAAAAGACAGCCCATCACTTTCAGAGGCCATGCTAGGCCATTGGTGACCGTGCAGTCTCAATAGCAGTGCAAACCCCAAAGCTGAAGGAATCAAGAAGAGAGGCTGAGCCTTAGCATCATGTTTCAGGGTAACTGAATGAAGCTCAGGAGAGGCTAAGGTTCAAGTTGCAGTGGAGTCCTGGTTTTTGAGGCCTGGAGAGTTCAACAATAGCTGTTTCTTCACAGAAAGGGCAAGAATCCCGTAGTTGTTCAGCTCACAAGGATAGATGTTTAATGAAATTAAGTGATTGTAGGTCACATCTTTTAACATATTTGATAACTCCTAGTTTTGATTGTCATTTGAACAATCAATTATATTAAAGATTATTTAAGCATTTTGAGGTTCCTGTACTATATGAGGAACTCCAAAGGCATCTGTGAAGTAGAGCTGGCACGATCCTAGGAGAAAGGCTACATTTGCTGTGGACAACTGTCCAAGCTCTTCGTTGCAACCCAGAAAATTGTCAATGAATTTTAGATATTGGATTCTCAGTTATTTACACAACTGAAGATTGGTTTTACTTTGATTTGACTGTAGTTGTATATTGGCTTTTTCCACTTTGAATAAAGTAGTACTTAATTTTGATTTTATAGGAGCCCATAGTTAAGAGAGTACATATTTTAGAGAGCCCCTGAGTATGTTAAAGAGACTGAACTTTTGAGGTGTTTGAAATTTTAAAAACTGTGGGACATTTAAAGTTTGTAATATATTGTATATTCTACCACAATCTTTATTAGTCAGATTTCTCTAGAGAATCAGAATTGATAGAAAGAATCTATATACATTAAAATGACTTTATTAGAGGGGCTTACAGACTGTGGCCTGGAGAGTTCAACAATAGCTGTTTCTTCACAGAAAGGGCAAGAATCCCGTAGTTGTTCAGCTCACAAGGATAGATGTTTAATGAAATTAAGTGATTGTAGGTCACATCTTTTAACATATTTGATAACTCCTAGTTTTGATTGTCATTTGAACAATCAATTATATTAAAGATTATTTAAGCATTTATAGTGTTTGAATTATATTGGTTGAAATAGTTAAAAAAAATTTTTAATATTACTGAAGGATTCTTTAAACATAGTCACAATATTTGTCACTGATTGAGGCTTAGTCTTTCCAGTAAAGCTCTTACCTGGATAATATGTAATGAGTTAAAAATCTGGAATAATTTCTTATTTAACTGTCAAGTGTGTATGCTTTGCTTATGAATGCACACATGGTACAAATTATACCAAGAGATTTTGTGAAAGAATACTTACAAGAACATAAATATTTCTATTAAAAACTTACGTTCAACATGTAACTTATTCTAGTAAGTTCTAAAATATTATTTAGATGTTTAATTTCTGTTTTTCTTACATTGGGGGAAAATGAATAACTCATTTTCCTTTAGATCCTTCTATCTTGTAATATCACTTTTATTTCAGAGAAAGAGACAATTTTTAATTTAGCATAATATTCTTAGGAATCAGAGCCTAAGTTTATTTAATAGAGAAGAGATATTTCTTTGAAGGCTGCTCACTTTTTTAAAATGGCAATAGACTATCTGGGAAAAAAATTGTTAAGATACAGAATTGATTCAAATTTATTCAAGAATAGTGGTTATATTCATTGTCTTGTAGTATTGTTTATATGAATATAAAAACCCTTTCATCGGGATAGCCATATGTAGAAAGCACGTGATGGTATGTCATTTGCTATGGCACATTTGAAAAATTGGTTTACTCTTTTCAACACCTCTGCCTGCTCAGTCCAGGGTGACAATTTTTCCTATGATTGCAATTTTGGGTTTGACATCACAAAGCTTATAATTAATTGTATTAGAAAGAGAAGAGTTTATTCATTTATATCTCCCTGGATGAAGGACCTCACTCACAGAAAAAAAAATGTGTTTATCTGAAACAAAGCTACTGGCTATAAAGTGTGTTGTATTATAGAAGTTTGGGGATAACGGTTTTGCTGTAAATTAGTGTCTTTATGGAAAGCATATATGCACTTCAGGTTCTTACTTTCTTCATCTGTTTTAAACTAAAAACATGTCCAAAAGGCATAAAATAGGTGTTGATGTCAGTATTTATTTCGTACTTCCAGGGGTTAATGATATATTGGGACATTTACTTACCACCTTACTGTTGTTCTCACTTTCGTCTGTTTTAATGTGTTATATATAAACATATAATACAGAGCATATATCAACACATATATAACACATAAAACCAATAACATATTATATATAATATATATATAATGATAAAAATTAAAAAATGATTTTTATTTTTTAAGCAGGTGCCCTGTAGGTAATATATGTACCCTTGTATTACAAGTTTTCTACAAATTTTACACTCACTTTTTTTCTGCTAACTGAAACTTCAGAAGCTTTAATGCCACTCTTGTACTATACTAAGAAGATAGTGTTAGTCAGTTTGTCACTCATGAGCTGAATGACCTGCTTAATCTCTCTCCCCTACATTTATGACATAGAAAGCAGTAAGAGGTGACATGAAAGGGCCAAGAAACGGAGTTTGAGATACATTGGTCCTCTGGTGGCCATGAAACCACTTTGTTTTGTAGATGCCCTAATGTCCTCCAAGGGAACTTCTCAGAACAGAACAGAGCACATTCTCATGGTCTCTGTTAACGCAAGCAACTCTTGAGAAGAACTATCTCAAAGTAAGTCATGTTTTGGAGATTTTGATAGTTAAGGATAAATGTGAGCTGTTAGGACATTTCAACCAATGCAATGTGGAAATTAGCTTTATCAGTATGCACGTTAGCACAAAAGGAAAAGAAATCTTCTTGAAGCATTTTGAAAGCCAGCAATATCTATTTGGATAAAATAACAACTATAGAAACACATTAATAACTACTATAGATTGGTCCTCACTCTATTAATATTATTTACCTAATATACTTGACTTAAAATGCACGTCTATGCATGAATAAATTTTACACGTACACAATATAGTCACAAAAGTGTGAAGCAGTTATTACTGTGACTTAAATATATTTTAACCAATAATTTTATTTAAAGTTGTAACTTTGAGAAGGTATGGGTTATTAAAATTTTACATCCTACATATGCAGTCATGGTAGAGAAGGTAAAGACAATGTAGTTGTGAACACTTTAAAATTTACTAACCCAAAATAACTGTATGCTTTAAAAAGACACACTTTAGTAATCTGTAGGATTCATTAGTGTGTGGTTTCCAATTAGCAATGAATATAGATGCATGTGATGGCAAAATGTTCCCATTTTACGACCAAGTCTCACTTCTACTGAGTAATGTCTTGGAAGAAATTCTGATAAGCTGGTAAGAGTGTGAGACATCTTCACACATGATAATCAGATGTTAAAGAGAAACTCCCATTTTCTATAGCATCCCCTTCTGCAATATGCAGTCTCTGAGCACTTTAGAATTAAAGTTGACAAACTTAATGAGCAAGGGCAATCAGCAGCCCATCTATACGCAAGTCAGAGCCTTGCCTTCACTGATCCTGCTTTCAGGTCTCAGGGCCATTTTGATGAACCTCTGTGTAATGTCGTTACAGATCATGGCTGACAACTGAGTTTATGGGAACAGAAATGAAAGTGAGTACTACTGAGTCCTTTGAGGAAATACATGTATGTATCCAGCCTTTAAAATAAAAGGACACTTATTTTGATGTGCTTTTAAGGTGACAAAGGACTGTTAGATGCATCATATTCAATTTTTTAAAACAGAAAAAAAATGATAAAGTACTTGATTCATTTCACCAAAATAACTTTAGATTTCTGAGAGGAATGAAAAAATAGAAGAGTCATATTCTAATGGACTTGTAAAACTATTTTAATTTTTACTCAAAAATCTGTGAGATATAGCCATTAGCCCTTATGTTACATTTTTAAAATTAAGACAATTGTTCATGAAAAGAAGAAAAACAGAAGTGATCAGAGTTTAAGCTCAACTTTCAGGGGAAATTCCAGTAGAGTAGTTCCAAGAGTATAGCACTTCCCCAACAAGGCCAATGATATTTATTTCCATGTCCCTTTATTTCATAAAAATATAAATATCATTACTTATCAGAAATAAGTTTACTAAAATTAATTTTTCCTTTCCAAACAACATGATATCTTCTTTGAAGAAAGAGTCCACAGTAGTGACACCAACTCATAAAACCGCCCTGCAGTTTTACTTATTATTTCATTTAACATTTTATTTGGATTTAAAGACTACATACCACTTACTCCTGGTATCTGCTATAACAAATGTAAGTGGTTAACATAGCTGAGTGAAGACAGACTTAGTGCTTCATATCCTCGTTTACCAGCGAGAGAGTGGCTGAAATAAGGGCTTTAGTACATGCTATAGGAGAGGACTAAGAAGTGTTGAGAACGAAGATTTGCTATGTAAATTCCAGTTTAACAAAAGCACTGTCTTTGACAGGAACTATTATTCATAAGCTAGTGTAGTCTGACTCATGAAAATTGTCAAATCTGTATGTCATCATTATGTGGCAACAAAAATGCAGGGCTATGTCATTTCCACCGGTAGAAAGGAAAGACTGAGGGGAACGCGAAGTGCCTGCCTGCAAATGTCGTAAAGGCAGCCATTGGCATACATTGACACTTCCAGTTGATACTGACATTGCAGAAGGAAGCATTATAATGTTACATTAGCAAACATTATAATGTTACATTTCAAAATGAAACAACATCAACAACAGCCAAAACATAGAATAAAGGAAAAATAGCAAAAGACCCCATGGTAATGAATTGTGTTCGTACCAAAAATACAGTTGGGAGCCCTAAGGAATCCCCAGCATGAAGCAACAGTGTAAATGACATCCATGCTGGGTCCATGTACGCACTCTTCAGTGCAAAGTTCCTCTGAGTGAACACTGACAGACAGTTCTGGTGTACTGAACATGTCTTGGGGCTTATCTACTCACACCCGTGCTACCACTGCCATGAGCTGGCTGGATAGTATTGTTGAAAACACTTAAGACACTGAGATTTTTTCATAATAAGCAGTTTTTCCTTAACATGCTTTGTTTCTCAATGAATTAGAATGAATGTTAGGTCACCTCCTTGGTTAGTAGAATATTTTTTAACGTCTTGTCCTTCTTTCCAATGTAGGTTGAACAGCAACTGAAATATTTCTCCCCTTTTGAACTCATTTCCCTTCTTTTCCCTAAGATGGACCCTATGTAAACCTAAAAACACATGGCAACTTAATATACAAGCCTTCTCAAAGTGCAAAATATGATACAATTTCATAGGCTTCATGTACACACAGCATTTTATACAATACAGTACAGATTTCTGCTCATAAATTACCCTCACTTACACATCTACTTTCAAAGATCTGGCCACTTATAGTGACCCCAAAAATTATTACAGTTAATACAATTGAACTTTACGAGTCTCCAGACCAAAATAAAGTTGATCTTACACCCAACCTCATATGTACATATTTTAAAATGTTCTTTAAATGCTTGGGTATACATAAACAAATATCTTATATACAGACAAATTTGTCTAGATAGAAGAACTCAATAATTACAGTTTGATTTCTAGTTTGCACACATTGTACACAATATTAAAAAAATATAACTTGTGTGATGATTTATTTATTTCTGTAATGTCTGTTCATTCTGCAACTCTTTAGGAAGGGTTCTTGACCTCTGGAGAACCACACTAAGTTCCTCGATGACCTTTGATGGCAGCTTATGATCGTGGTCTAAAGTTGCCTTGCTGTTCCTGTCCTCAGTCTTCTTCGGAGTCTTTGGACCTTTATAGCCCTTTGGTAGACTGTGTGGGATCTCTGCCTCTGTGTCCTCCAAGCAGTTGAAACTGCGATGTTTTCTGGCACGATTTCTAAGTTTATCATCTTTGTGCTCCAAGCAGTGGGCTATGATGGAGGCTCTGTCTTTTAAGCTGGGGTCCACAAAGTCTCGATCATGCTTTTCACACAGTCGCAGTCTTTCAAGTTCTGCTCTTGCACTCTAAAATTAGTGGAAAATTAAATATGTCACAGTAAAGCAATACTTGAGACAACTGATATTTACAAAATACACTAAGCAAACAGTTGATGCTTCCCATTCTATAGTTCATTGTATTCTATGATACATACTCGAATTTGATTTTGCTCTAAGCAGCTTGCATGTCTAGATTTTGTTTTTCTTTTTAACAGGGCAGACATCACTTTAATAAATCCTCTCGTGCAGCAGAACTTAGTTACCACTAATAACGCTGCAAAGTAGTGGTTACTAGTTCCGTACAGGGAAGGAACCGAGGATGCAAAGTTTAGAAAAAGTTCACAATTTATTAGAAGCCAGTGTGCCACAGGTAGTATCAAGCTTATAAAATCTTAAATATTACATTCGCCTCTTCCTAAGAAGTTTCCACGGCCAACGATGTTCATTTCTAGATTTCTTCAGTTGTCTTACTACTTACTAATTTATCAATCTAATGTTAGAAGTCTCCAGGAAAACTTCCCTGCCTGGATGAGGCATTCAATACAACTTCTTTCCAAGAGCACTTAAAAAAAAAATCAACAAGTCGGCATTTTCTAGAAAGCCAAGAACTACTCTGAAAAGCAATATTTCCTGCCTATGAGTCATGACATGACTGCATTATTTCTCAAAACACATTCTACATGGTAACGTTAAACTGCTTTCCTTTTTAAACCAAAAGTAAGAAATCTTTGGGCATTTTATTATTATATCTTTTATATAATTGTATTACTCCAATATAATTCTATAGAAAAGTTCTTAATGATTTGTATGAAAAACTTTATTTTTGATTAATGTTGCCTTTATACTATTTAAAGTAAGTTTTAGTGTTTTTAAAGTATTAGGATATTTAAAAAATCTATTAGCCAAATTTATTGAATAACAAAAAGGTACAAAACTTGTTTCATTTATTTTAATTACTCATATATTTTCTAGCAATTAATAGTTCATAGAATTATTATGAGAAACTCTAATATTTCTTCCCAGTTTTAGTTTATCTGTCTTTTGTTGTATTTTGTTTGTTTGTTTGTTTTTATCCTAGGCATGTTAAAAATTATACTTAAGGTTTTGAGATTAGGAAATATGTTGTAGATTTATTTATCTACAGCTGATACTGATTAATGTATTTTTAATCTTAAAATTTTATCTTTTGTTTCTCTATTGGTCACAAGGCAGTGTCAGGAGACACTGGTCACTGAAAGGCAAATGCCCACTGTATAATGTCTTCACTGGATCAAGTTGTGATTCCCCGGCCCGAGTGCTAATGAGATGTAATCTAGATTTTTGATTGGCTAAGTAGCCCACAGCCCTGCAAAGTAGACTACTTTCAAAAGCTCTAGTTATAGAATCAACAGGGATGCAGTCATAGATTCATAGAGATTTAATTTTTCATTTTATAACATTAGTGAGGCAAGATCACATATGCCAGCTTTCAAGTATATTCTGGCACAAGAAACATGTATACAATATATGCTCACTACAGTATTTATAAAGATTAATTCTAACAGCTTAGCCCAAATTAAAGTTCAAAGAATGTATAATTTATATGACCTTTTACGTTGGTTGGTTTATTTTTACTTGTTTGTTTCTTAATTTTTGTCTTTGAAAAATTCAGTAAGGTACTATGCCAAGGGTCATTCCCAAAGTGAGTTTTGAGAGTAAGCAGCCATGCTCCTTTCCAAGAGCCCCAGCTTTCTGTTCAGAAACAGTACTTCTATTCTCCAACATCACAAGACGGCGAAAGGAAAACACACTCACTTCTTTGAAAAATCTCAAATCATTCATATTAATTCATAAAAATATTCAGAATTTATCTTGTGGCTCCTTTAAAACATCCCAAGTTTCCAAGTCTGGACTGTGATGCTAGACTAAGGTATCTGTAACATGATTTAGGCATATTTTTGCTCCATATTTACTCAAAGGATATATAAGTAATCTTGGGAAATTGATTTGAGACCAGATTTGCAGTCACGGTGTCTATATAAATAGGTAAAATTGCTTGGCTACTTGAGAGACCAGGAGTGGTGTCATGTATATGTAATGTGAATGGGATTAAAGCAAGTAGCAGAGAGTTACCAACACAGTTCTCTTCACGCATTATGAACCTTGGACATCATTGAGCTGTGCAAAGTGATTACTGGTAGGCTTCTGAAGCCAATGAGGTAGTTAATTTACTCAGCCATGTTAAGTTGTAGGAAAATAAACAGTGGAGGTAAAAAAGAGAAAACAAAATCATAACCAACCTCAATATTCTTCTGGGCCTGGGATGCATTCCTCTCATGTTGGATGGGAATCAGAGGTAAACCTCCAATCTTGGGATTTTTGGTTATTGAACGCTTTCGTTCTTTTCCAGCTGGTGGCCATATATCATTCTCATGCTGTGGAAATAAGGATTTAGTGCCATTGGTGTGTGATTTCATTATGTGCTACACCACATAAGTCACTTGGCTCCCCACACATCCACACCAAATAATCTACTTTCTGTGAGAATGCCATTTGTAATGACTTCCACATTGACTCTGGCAGGCACTTGGCTCCAGGATGTGAAATTCTTAAGTGAACCGAGCTTTGAGGTCTCAGTTCAATTTCTAACTCTCAAACACATGCCCTCTGTACTACTTATCAAAGCAAATGGTAGAAAAGATTGGAGAAAAATGGCAAGTCTTTTTGTAAAGCAAAAATAATGTACTTGTCTGTATTTCTAAGCCCTGTAATAGAAGTAACTACACATTTCCTGCTTATATCAAAGGTGAATTTAATATGAAAATAACTTGTTCTTATATATCTCAAATTGACCTAAGGCATGGATATTTGGAAAAAAAATTAGCCCTATTTTGTGACCTTTTGAAAAATGTTGCTTTTCCATCTAATTGAATTTCAATGAAATGCTACCCTTTACACACACATTTATAGTGAAAATCACTCTATAACAGAAAGAGTGGTGCATTTGTCCTCAAATTATGGACCGAATTCAAGTCCACGACACCATCATAGTCATGCTCAGAAAAAAAACAAAGCAAAACAATTTTTAATGGGGGATAAAGCCCACAGGTAAAAATGTAAGCTCTAAGTGCTTAATCCTCAAAATAAACATACAAAAAGGTATTTAAAGAATTTTTCTATTTCCTAGGGTAGATTAACATTTTAGAAGCAAGGAAAGGCAAATTGATTTTCAGATAGCAATCTATTAAAGAAACAAACAATGAATACCAAAGTAAAATGAGTTTTCAGATATTTGATGAAATAAAAATAAATTCTAATTATATATAACTAAAACCTCACTATTTTGCTCAAATTTTAAGATACACCAACAAATTTTTATGTGTAGTTAGGATTTTAACATAGTGTTTTATTGCAAATAATTCATTTCCAGATGTATTGACATTGTAGCCAATATATTGTACTTCTAATTTATAATGAGGGGCATATTATGCCTTTACCAATATATATACATTCATTTAATCCTCAAACATTCTACAGTAAAGGTCCAATTACTGTCAGACTTGATATATACTCTTAAAATCATGGAGGCATTTATCTCCATTCATAAAACGTTTCAAACTTCATTACATTACTTTTTTTATGTCAGGGCTCCAAATACGGTTAAAATACTTTTGATATTTTACAATTGGGATATTCTGAACAAGTAAAATTGAGAGATAACAGGTTAAGCAGGTACTCAGGAACTTTGTAAATTATGCTTACAATTTCTTGAGATAAATGGGGAGGGTTTCCAGGTTTAGAGAATGTTTTCATTTAACATTTATAAGCTATTGGTAAGTGACTTCATAAGTCACATAACAGAGATTATCAAGTTGGGTATTGTACTATTGACAGCACAGTCAATAACCACACTGCCAATCTCCAATTCTGCTTCTCACTTTCCAACTTAGTCCTTTCTATCTTTTCTGCTTCCACTTTCCAACTTAGTCCTTTCTATCTTTTCTGCTTCCACTGTAGATATTCTTTTGACTTTTCACCCTTGATGCTATTTACCATCATTATTCTTCTATGTCTTCCTTTTCCCTGTCCTTCATATCCTGACTTGGGTTGCATGGTGAATTTGTAAATTTACTTCCTTATAATTTTCCTCAAGATCTGTGCTTCTTTTCCTTTTATTTACATTTGTTTCTTCAAAGCCCTGAACTTCATTATAATTTGCTTGTAATTGATGGATTAGAAAATACAGAGGACTTTTCTATAGACCATCTTCACTTTAGAGTTAACTTTAAACTCACAGTAAACACTGCCATAGGACAACTAGTTTCCTCATTGTTTGAATATTACTTTCCCTCACCCTAAAATTTCTAACAGCTTTTCCTGCCTCACAGAGCTAAACCCACTTATATAATTAAAAAAAATCACTAATCACTTAAATATATAATTTTATATTGTAAGATATTCTAATTGTCCTACATACATAGCCATGTAAGTGAGTTTGCTATCAGTTTCCTTTCATTTGCTATCAGCAGTTGCTCTGATTGCAAGTAACCTTTCTCCATTATGACTTAAATTGCCTAGTGGGCCAGGATATAATAGTTCTGTAGTCAATAACCTGGGAAAAATAAAAATTTCCATAATTATTGAAATTGAAAATCATGAAGTATTCAGATGTCAACATACGCCAAATTTACAATTTATTAATATTGTACTTAAGACTGAGCTATTCTGAGTCTCTAGGAGCCTCTCCAGTGAATGTAATAGAAGATAGACAGACCTCCCTATGAACATACAAGTAAGAAAAAGCCAATTTCATGGACATGGTACCCCATACATAGTACTTATCTGTTGTATAAAACATGACATCTCAGATTATGGAAAATTTGCTTTTCCATATGCATTTCAGAAAGAAACTCAAGTGAAAATGAAACAACAACAAAGCCTTACTTCAATGGAAAAAATAAGTCTTGTTACAAACACAAAAATTAGGCTAATCAACCCAATTATAAAATGGGGCACTGAGATGAACAGAGAATTCTCAACAGAAGAAGTTCAAATGGCCAAAGACACTTAAGGTCATGCTCAACTTTCTTAGTGATCAGGGAAATGCAAATCAAGACAACTTTAAGATACCATCTTACACCTGTCAGAATGGCTAAAATCAAAAACACCAAGGATAGCCTTTGCTGGAGAGGTTGTGGAGGAAGGGGCACACTCATCCATTGCTGGTGGGAATGCAAACTTGTGCAACCACTTTGGAAAGCAGTGTGGTGGTTTCTCAGGAAATTCGGGATAAACCTACCCATGGACCCAGCAATACCACTCTTAGGAATATACCCAAGAGATGCCCTGTCATACAACAAAAGTATATGCTCAACTATGTTCATAGCAGCATTGTTTGTAATAGCCAGAACCTGGAAACAACCTAGATGCCCTTCAATAGAAGAATGGATGAAGAAAGTATGAAATATATATATATATATATATATATATATATATATATATATATATATATATATTAGAGTACTACTCAGCAGTAAAATATTAGGGTCCTCTTTAATTTCTACTACTACTTCTAACTAAATAGACAATGAATTAAAAAAAATCACTTTATCTCTAAAACATTCCTCAATCTTTATGTTTTGCACAGTGTCTCCACCTAAGAACATGTGTCACACAGATGTTCTTGCTGTTTCCTCCTGTGCTGTGATGTGAGATTCCCCCGTGTATGCTATGAATATGTCTTATTACCATTGGTTAGTAAAGAATCTGCTTTGGCCTACGGCAGGGGAGAATATAGGTTTGTGTGAAAAAAAACTAAACAGAATGCAGGGAGAAAAAAGGCAGAGTCAGGGAGACGCCCATGTAGCTACTGAAGGAGAAAGATGTCAGAACCTTACTAGTAAACCACAGCTTTGTGGTGATACATAGATTAATAAAAATGGGTTAATTTAATTTTGTAAGAGCTAGCTAAGAATAAACCTGAACCATAAGCCAAACAACATTGTAATTAATACAGTTTCTGTGTGATTATTCAGGTCTCATGTTACAGTGCTGTCTCAATAATGGTTTTTCAATTTAAAAACACTGCAATTATATCCTTCCTTATTTCAAGTTCTAATCAAGCTCTCACACCTTCCTTGTCTCATATCCTCCCTTAGTAATATGTTTAGGACAGTTGTGAAATGAACTCACTGTGGTGTCACCTCAAGTCTTGGAGCTCTTGGTCTCATCCATAGAGCAACAGCCTCCAACCCTTGTACAGAACTCAGCTCACCTATTACCCTTTCAGAAATGCACTCCCTGAGAACTACTCTGAACCTGTGTTCTTTTTTACCTAAGTAACACCACCTCCTTTCCCAATTCATATTAGCTTCATTGTATCACACATTTCACTTCAGACCTGATTCAATTATATGTCTATTTAGTCATTGTTTTCATGTTTTGGAAACTCTTAGTATACATTTTGGAAAGCACTATAGGCTCCATGAGGCAAATGTATAAGAGAGCCAAATAAGGAAGAATCATTCTTAATGAGTTTACAATATAGCAGAAAAGGCACAAACAAAACAACTAATTATACATATGCTTTTAATGAGAGCTCCAAATGGAGAAGTACTTTTCATTCCTTGACTTTCAATATGGAAGTCTATTGACTCCAATTCTGAAAATAAAAACATCAGTTTAATTGTGCTGTAAACAAATACTGTTATAGCTTTTGAGTGTATGCTTTCAACTTAGACAAAATACTTCACATTTCGAGTTTTGGTTTTTAAGTATAGTACAGGTATCTAGTTTTTCAAGATGAAGAAATGACTCAAATGTTAACAATTCACTTTTTTTCTCCCTACAAATATATTACAGAACAGTGGTTTGGTGATAAAGTGAAAAAGTTTAAAAGTGGCATCTCTATTCATCAGTGGAGAAATTAGGAAACTACATCACAGGGAAATGCTTTTCAGAACAAAACAGAACTAGATTTGGGAGTGAGCTAACTTTTTCATTGTAAGAAATATGAATGCATCTGAACAGCAATAGTGACAACTTATTCATTAGCCATGCATCCTAATGCTCTGTGAGAAGCAGTGCTGCTAATTCAGCTAGAAATGGTTGAAAAACAAACCCTTTCCATTAATAGGCCTATTTAACCCTTTGTCAAGAGAATGTTCCTTCAAGTGGAAGATACAGTGTGAAGCTGGGTCGATGGGTCTCAGTAAACTCTGAGAGGTGTACACTATTTCAAGGAACAGTTTCAACAAATTCCAGGTTCTACTATGAATCATAATGGATAGAATACTTGATTTTGACAAAGTATTTATCATAGAAGAGGTATCAAAGAAATGTACTTTTCTAGCTTTGCCTCTGTAATGACAGAGGAGGAAGGATGAGAGGTGAAGGCCAAGTGCTTACTTCTCTATGAAGATCTGCATGTCATTGCAGAGCAGTGAGAACTCAGCCAAGGCAACTATCTGAAATAGCACATTCCCCCTAAGCCTAAGGGCCCTGTGCTGGAAGGAACAAGAAGCCTAGACAGTCAAAATAGTCTTCTCTCTCAAAGAGCAATAGAAAAATTTGGATTTTGATATGTAAAAATATATTTAAGTGAAATGTACCAATTGTATACACTATAAACATAAATTCAATAAAAATAACAAGCATACTAGCATTTCCTTTAAATGCAGCTTATAGTAGATTAGATGTCATAACAGATATCATACCTGGGCAATAAAGATACTGGCCATCCACTCCTTCTGGGCTTGTAAACTGTCACAACACAGGTGCCTACAAAATAAGGTTTATGCAGTAAATACTTGTGAAAGACAGCTGCTCTTCCACACTGTGGTTAGGAATAGTTAAAACTATTTCTGAACTCTTTCAAATTTGTGTTTTAATGAAATCAAACACAGACTGTGTCAGTAGCAGTGGGTCCAGTCTTCTGGGAAGTACACCTCCAATTGGCACGAGGACAATAATCAGCAATATTTTGGAAAGGCAAAGTCAGTGTCATTCAGTGTTTTCAGGCACAAGGCAAGAAGGCATCTAATCCCCCAGAGATTCCAACTGGAACATATGTGCACATTCATGGAGTGGAAACTTCCTTTTTTTTAGAAAGGGCTTAGACATGGTTTCGTCAAATAAACATCACGATGTGTCTGTTGGCACTCACTCACTAATGTTTTACCAAAACCCTCCATAAAGCAGCTTTTGCTCTCAAGCTTTGCACAGTACATTAGGGAAGCGGGCCATGCAAACAAATAAACAGCACAGTAAGAGAAACGAAGAGGCATGTTATAGCAAAACCCAGAAATAGCTGGTGCAGGTTCAGGGAGTCTCGAGGGGCTGAGAAAAGGTCACTTTCTAGAGAGGAAGATTTTTGTACCTGATGTTACAATGAAATAATGGACATTTCAATGAAATTATACTCTTCACATTCTTGGACTTATCAATAATAAGTAAAAACAAGTCATTTGGAAAATATGATATTCTGAAGCTTGTTTCCTTTTTCATTAGTCTTGTTAAGTGTTTGGGTGAAAGTGTCACCCCAGCCTCTGGCACCCATCCTTGGAGCTGGAATGGGACAGGAAGCTCCATTTCAAGGCCCCCCACCCCCACCCCGGGAGTTGCCTTGATCCGGACTCCACCTCTTGGAAAGCCCACCAAGCAGTGATCCCTCACTAGGGAGGGTCAAAAAGCCCACCAAGTGGTAGACCACTCCCACAGGCTATTTAGGCGGCCATTCAGAAAAGGAATAAGTGGACTCTGGGTCTCTCCCTCTCTCTCATCCCCTCACCATGCTTTCTGGGTCACCCTGGGAGAGGTACATTAAACGTGGGCATCCTTTATTCAGTCTAATTTGGTCTGATTAGAACTATTTGCTTCTGCGGAGAGGCTCGTCTTAAAAAATGTACCTAACATTAAGACACTGTCTTATTTTATCACCAGGCAAATGTGAAATCATCTTCTATGGTCGCTAGAGAGATGTCAGTGGTATCTGTGTAAGGGTGCAGTAGAAAACTAAAGCAGAGTCACAGTGTAGGAGTAAAGTTACTCCCCATAAAACACATAGATTAAGAAACCCTGGCCCTAGGACTTGGTGAAGAAGGGATTTGGAAGTGTCCAACCTAATATAACCTGGAGACAAGCTAGACATAGGAGGTCAATGAGCGGCAGGCTTTAGATGCGATCTGGGAAACAGGCAGGAGAAGGGAGACAACATGAAAAAACACAAGAGGAAGCTGTTTTGAAAACAGACTATGGATTCTTTTTAAGTTTCAATTTAGGATATTACCTTTTAAAAAATGATCCTTAATTTTGCCTATTTATCTCCTAAAAGCTAGATTCTAATACTATCTATGAAAAAAATGAGATATAGTTTCTTGAAAGAGACATTGGGAAGGATGTATTAACTGAACTTAATACTAAGTCTATTTCCTTTTGCTTCTCTGTAGTACTGTCTATGGCTTAGTGTCATTCTTTACTCAAATTTGTCAATATTATATAAAATGAAAAAGCTGCCAGGAAACTTACCAGTGGTGTTTTTCAGAATATGCGGTCAATCCCCAACTGCATCAGAGGAACACAAACAATATGTTAAACACAACCCTGCCTTTGTCATCTCTTGATGTGAGGCAGCTACAGGAGGCCTCTTAACAGAACTCAGCCAAGTACCACACCCTGAGCCTCTGAAATTTAGTCATCAATGTTGATATTTGGTGCATTAATAAATTTGTGCTATCCTAAAGAGTTTGTCTCAGGCATTTTGCTATAGCAACAAATATATGATAAATATACTAAGGAAAATAATCTATGAAAATAGCTGAAATCATGTGTGTGTGTATGCACGTGCAATACATATATATGTCTTCAGCTTAAAAATTAAACATGGAGGTGAAAGTAAGAAAATATTTAAGTAATGGAATCTGAGAACACAGATCATTTAAAGAGTTTTCTGGAGTAATAAAATAATATTACTTAGTTAATCAAAGTGACTATGATAAAAAAGTATGGCATAAATTGAATGGTGTGTTCTTTAAATATTAAAAAGGCATGATATTTAAGAAGGTTCATATTTTTAGAGCTAAGAGAAAATTGCAACGCCAGAATCAAAATATTCTAAAAGTAAACCATCAGAAAGTTGGAGGAGGCTGTGATTTCTTTATTTAGTGTGCTTGGACCATTCCTCCCTATACCGAAGACACTACGCTGTCCTGTCAAGGAATGGGAGACCAAGGAATCCTGTTCTGATAGCGGCTGATAGCACCTGAGATTTCCCGACTCATCCAGGGCAGAGAGCAGTCTATAAGGAGCTTAATCTTTCCCACAGTGGGAATATCAGCCCTGTCATATACTCACAAAGCCCACTTAAAGATCTAAGTACAGATGAAGAACTTCAGGATTCACAGGTGGTAAACTAATGCCACTCATCCCTAAGCCTTTCAGCCAACTTAATTTCTGTTTTGTTTGGTTTGGTTTGTTTCCTTCTTGCCCCTTTCCTTTCAGCCTTTACCTGGTTGGGGGCTTCATTTTCTTTTTCACACCAAGATAAAACTTCATCAAGCTGAGAGAAAACATCTTGTCGTGCTTGCTGCTCTGTAAGGAAAGAAAGTGTAACGTGTAATTAAGTTAATATTTTTAACACTTCTGTAGAATATTAATAAATGCATTTAGAATTCTTTATTTTGTCCCACACTTAAAACCATATTCCAGTTTCAGAAAATTAACACTGATCTGATTATAATATGATCAAATAAATAAATTTAAGTAGCAAATGTACAACAACATAATTGACGCAAATATTGGTCGAGATGTCAGATTGCTTTGGGTTAGGTTTTATCATTGAATGATAAAAGAGTTTTATAAATGATGGATTTTACAATTAGGGAAAACAGACTATGTGCATGCAGGGACACATATTAAATGATTTTAAGTAGTTACATCGATGAAAATTACCAAAAATGACTTGTTAAAGTACATTCTAAGAGGAATTTGTGCTTTCTCTGGATCATTTACATTTTCTTCATACCCCACTGAACACAAGTATCTGCCTCAGTAAGCGTTCAAAGGATGTTAAATGTTGCTTGCAGGAGAGGAATGATAACAAGGGAGAAAGGTGGTGTAGCATTGAAGAAAACAGCATCTTCTACACCCAAGAGGACTCACAGAGACTGTGACAGAACCAACAGGAACTGCGTAGGGATAAACCAAATCAAAGCCTAGTCTTCAGAAAAGGAAATGGACACAGCGTCCAACCCCCAACCAGAAATCTATTTGTTACTGGTGCTTGCTAGGAAAGGAAATATAATTTTTCCAATGGAGTATCCTTTCTCTTTTTCTTTCTAGTAATTTTTTCATACCATCTCCTAATTTTAAGTGTATTTTTCTGTTTAATTTAGAGCTTTTTTTTCCATGTTATTTTTCCTGCTTTATTTACTTTTTTTTTTTTTGAGAGAAGAATTAACATGAAATTGGGTTAGTAGAAGTGAGGAGGGAAAATATAATCAAAATAATATATAAAGCTTTTAAATAAAGGTATTTCCAAAATAAAAAAAGAACTTCGCAGCTGCTTGCATATATTTTTCACACATCATTTGTCTACAGGGTTAACGGTTGCATCATGTTCTATTTTAAATTGGATTTAAAAAAATCACATATATTCTATTCTTTATCTGGAGATATGAACAATTGATTTTATTTAAAAAAACAGAAATAATTTATCATGAACAATTCTTCGTATCCTAAAAATTTTCGAAGAAATCATTTTAAACTGATAGGAACATAGAATTCATAAATAAGAACAAAGATTTTTGAGGTCATAGCATAGATCTACTATTTTGCGTTTTGCAAATTTGTGATTTTGCACTATTTCTCTTTGTAAGTTGAAAAATAAAATTACCATCTGGATTGAGTACTGAGAAAAGTGAGTGTGCAACCAAAGTGTTATTGTGGAAAGTTATTGCAATAGTTAACAACAACGAAAAGGCCTATCAAGCTTTGTCTAGCGATTGGTATAAAATGAGCTAACAGTAAGTAGCTACTTCTGTAAACATAGAACACACAGCCTCATGCAAATTCCAACGAATATATTTGCTAGGATGCCAGGGAAACACATCAAAGATCAAATAAAGCTCAGCATGTGCTCTGTATTAAAGTGTCACTGTGATGTCATTTCTTTATCACCAATCAAACTTGCAAAATAAAAAGTAGGAGCTATGTTCACTATGTTAAAAGCTGACTTCAGGAGAATTCAGACGAAACACTTACAGGGAAAGTAACAAAGAAGGAAGCGAGGACTCATGCCCTGCTGGCAAGTGGCCTCTGGCAGTGACTGAGCCCTGAAATTTATATAGGGAACTTATACCTACACAGTATTAGCACTATTTCTTATTATCACTGAAAATATATGCACACACATTTCATTAATTAATTGGCCATTATGGACCTGAAATAGTAACAGAAGCATAGATTATAAGAAAGCTGTTTGAACCAATCTAAGATAAAGCTTTCTTCTCCAACAATGTATACCCATGTCTTTGCTTATTTCTCTTTATTAGGACTTAACATATTTATGTGGAAATAAGGTCTTGTTCAATTGCAATTCCTGTTTGCCTTAATTATGCTTTTTATGAGATCAAACAAACTGATTATTCTTTCACTAAGACTCTCATGTGACCTCAAACTCCAAACTCACTATGTAGCCGAGTATAACCTTATCCATATTCTTCCATTTCTCAAATGCTATGATTACAGAAATGTACCACAATACTGAGATTAGACATTTTTAGCTTTTGTTAATTCAAGATATTCTGGTACAGTTGGCAGAAACTCATTTTCATGGTTTTGTAAAATTTGATGGTTGTTATTTTTAAATATTTAACTTTTTTATCAACCTGAAATTTTCTTCAGTGTAAGTAAAAATTTAAATTAAGTATTTTTTTGACAACTAGTTCACTCTAATTTATTTAACAAATGTCCATAGTTAATACATGCAATTTTTTCATAATTTTAAAAAATTAAAGAATTGTTTATTCATTTTACATACCAACCACAGTTCCTTCACTCTTACCACTCCCCCTCACCCCTAGTGCACCCCCTCATGCACTCCTCAGAAAAGGTAAGGCCTCCCATGGTGAGTTAACAAAGCCTTAGAGCTGAGGCAGGACCAAGCTGCTCCCACCTGCATCAAGGCTGAGCAAGGCATCCCACCATATGGAATGGGTTGGAAAAAGCCAGCTCATGCTTTCTTATCTATTTTCCTTTTGAGGTAAACTACCATTCTTACACAGTTATAAAAATAGAACTGTGATCATTTGAGAATTACAATATAGTTAGAAATCAATATCACTAAGGTTAAATCAATTTTTATCAGTGAAGCTTTATAGTTTCCTTCTTAGCTTCTATTTCTTGTCAAGGGCATTTAAAAATACTTGACATATTTTCTTCTCTAAAGCCAACTGAGGATTGATTTTTTTATATTGATCTTATGACTTGCTAACTTGTTGAATTGCAAGGAACAAACATTTTAAAAAATTAAATGCTTTTTGTGTGATCATGAGGTACCGCAGTTAAGAAGCCTTCTATAGATGGTGCACAAGAAACACACAGCTGGCCACTAGGCTTGCCTGCAATAAGCTGATTCCTGGTTACCTTTGTAAAGGTTAAATCATACTACAACTGAGGCTTATATCCTCCCCAGAAGTTTAGTTGGCTAATCCCTGCTACACAATGCCATGCTTACCTATACAGTAGAGTGAAGGGCAGCAATTCCAATGGCATGAGAATGCATGTCTTAGAATGCCCATACCGAATGTTGCTGGTATTTACTTATCCGGGACATTGGCAAGTCCAAGACTGCCTGCATTTCAAAGACTTTCTGATTGTAGATAAAGAGTATAAAGTATTGAAATTCCCCCACACCACTCCTGGCATGCAAGCTTATCACTTTATAACACCCTAAAGTCTCGTGTGTTTTGATGTTTCAACTCAACATGCATAGCAAGGAACCGCAAAAGTCCCAATGGAAAGTTTTATAAAAGTAAAACTCAGCTGGCATGATACCCCTCCCTCTGGTATGTCTAATTCCTGGGGAATGCCTCCATAAAGCCAATAAACTAAACTTTAATGGCATCTACAATGTGTTGCTTGAGTTACTATATTTCAATATGAAGTCATTAACTCAAGCAAATAAATAAGTGAACTTCAAAAATATTCCTGAGGCAAAAGAGAGTCTGCTTATCAGTTCATGCAACTGTTAAGGATACTCCCCCCCTTACTCATTTGCTTTCTTTTTACCTTTCCTTACTCATTTTTTCACACTATTAACAGTGTAATGGCAATGTTCTTTGAAACCTCTCACCTTTCATGTAAATCAGTTCTGAACATATTTTAATTAACATTTTCTGTGCATGGAAAACCTGTGAAAACAAATCTATCTTCCCATGTGTATTACCCTAATTTGTTGTTAATGAACATTCATAAATTATTTCCAATTAACAGTTGCTTTAAGTATACTTCTCAGTTTATAATTCCTGCTTCCTTCTCAGGAAATGATTTTCTGAATGTATACAGGGCACATATATTAGTGGAAACTGTCCCAGAGTCAAATCTTTACTCAAATAAATAGAAAGATTTTACTATTGCTTATTTAATGGTCAATCATTTGAAGAGTTAGCACTGGCAATGGCATAATAACCAATATTGACAGACGTGTGGTATTAAAAAAAATGAGTAAAGTAAAATCAGGGGTGAGAAAAAAAACATTTTGAGTTTAAAGAAAGAATCTCTGATCTGCTGTCCTTGATTGTAAGGGAATGTATGAGCTGGATAGATTTATTTTGGTGGGATAAATCGACTTTAAGGATTTATTAACCAAACTATATTCTACAACTGTGGTCCCTATGGTTTGAAGTCCTATTCATGAGATATTACAGATGATCTTGCATGTATGTCAGTCTACTGTGGGAGTGCTTGGCACCTTCACCAGTTGATGGTGTCTGGTCCCCTAGGACTGGAGATACAGATGTTTGTGAATGGCCATGCTGGTGCTATGAAGAAAATCTGGGACTGGTGGAAAAGTAGTCATTGCTCCTAGTTGCTAAGCCATCTCTCCAACCACTGTACGGTCAAATTTAAGTACACTTAGTACTATTTGGATGAAAAGGTTCAATCATATTTAAATAATTTTTCAGCCAAAACACCGAGCTAACATAATATTAATTTATTGTTCTCAAATAATCCTTGAACAATACTGAAATTTGGGAATGGATTCTGTCTTCACCTCTCATTGGATATATAGCTTCTGGCTATTTATGTAAAGTTTTTGTGACTTACTTTCTTCATGTATCAAGGAGGGATAGTGATAGTCCCTATTGCAGGGAGCTTTTAGAAATATTCCACGAAATCAGTAAATCCACATATTCTACTGCCATACAGTAGTTACGCTCTCATTATTTTGGGATATTGAGACCACAGTGCTGTTCCTTCATGAAATTAATACTAAAATATTAGCTTCTTATGAGCTTTCTGTTGGTGTATAGTAGAAAGAGTCAGAACCTTGATTGGACAAAAATATTCAATTTGATTATTAAAAGTCCTTCGGTGATATGCAATGAATACAAGCCTCTTCACCAACGGTACAAGTATGGAAGATAAATGATCAAGTAAATCAGAACAAGGTTGATGGCTCATTACAGAAAAGTAGACAAGGTTAAACCAGCCCATGTTTTAGATCACTAAAATAATCAACTGTAAAGTCCAGCTTTGATTTTCACAAATGCAAATCTGAGGTTCAAGAACCTTAAAATCCATTTGCATAACTCAAAACACATAAGTGCCTTATTTCTAAAAGTTTAAAAATTTTTGCAGAGAGAAGAGAATCACAACAGCAAACATCAACCCTGTGATCCTCAGTCGGGCTCCTTTTCGAGTGCATTAGGTCAAGCAAATCCTTGCAGAGTTCCTTCACCACAGAGTGAACAGAATGGTCTCTCACAGGGTTCCATATTGACTGTCGTGCTTCTTTTGTTTATCCATGTTGTGACATCTACTAGAAATATCATAAGTAGTTTTCTATCTACGAATACATTATTCTCCTATTTATGGAAACATCTGTGAATGAAGCTGCCAACGAACATTCATTTACAGGTGCTTGGAGGTTATAATTGGCAGGTGGATGAATAACTTTATTTTGAAACTGTTAAAGAACTCTACATAACATTGGGATTTTACCTTTCCACTAACTGTTTATGCCCCTCCCCCAGTTACTCTATATTCCTCTCTAAACTGGAGATGTCACTTATGATTCTCATCAAAACAAATGGTAAAACTGTATTCTAATGATGACTAATGATGTTGAACTCTAGGTTTAGATGCTCATGAGTCATTTCTATAGCTTCCTTCATGTAGTATCTGCTCAATCCTCTTCTTAAATGCTTACTGGGATGTGTTTCTTGGGATACAGAATTACCCTTAACATCCTGCATGAATCATTTTTTCAGATACAGATATTATGAACATTATTTTTTTATTCTGCAACTTACCTAATCTTAGGGGTATCTTTATAAGTACACTGTTATGATAATATATTATCAAAAATGTTTCATATTTCAAAAAAATACTCATACGTATTTTAGTTTAAAAATTGATGTGATTGCTCTATAGGACTCGAATTATAATCACCACATTTGTAAGAGAGGCAGAGATGTTAAGTTACTTATTCACATCACTAACTCTTAGCGAAGATGAGATTTTCTGACACCAAATTCGGTATTTTATAGCTGCATCATTTACCTAACTCTGCTTTTAAAATATCTAGTTCTCCATGCTATTTCATATGTCCTAAATAAATTCAGAACTTACAGGGAATAATCTGTAGAAGCCAATAAATATGATACTTATTCAAGGGTATAGGGAAGATGTTAACATTCATTATAGAATTGGGGTTTTGTCTTTTCTACACCACTCTTCACTTAATCTCCATTAGCTCACCCAAAGCCTATTTCTGCCTTTAGAATATAACACTCTTCCTCTTAACTCTGTTGGATATGATGCGGATTTATACGATAGTCTATGTTAACGTACTTAAAGCCTCTTCAGTGAGAAGTAATTTTCTTTCAACAACACAGAAAAGCGACAGGAAGACTAAGTTACCGAATGTTTTGGCATTACATCTCAGACATTGAAGGAAGTCATCAGCGTATTTCAAATGTTGTTTTAAAGAGAGATGGCTGTGACCAGTGTCAGATAAAGACATAAATATCTACACAAAATAATAATTCACATGCTGCTTATCCAATTACCTTTGGATCCTTGTAAATAAAGAGATGTCCATCTCGTAAAACAACGTATCGGTCTTGAAACTTATTCCCAGACAGTATTTTAGATGGCTCTTCTTTGAGTTTTAAGGCACCTTCTTTGATACTTTTCTCTGTAAAACAAAACAGACTTCTGGAAATTGGGTCCATTTTCACTTATTGGAGACACAGTATAAAGCATTTGTGTTTTCTCTCTTTAAGAACTTATTTTTATTTGTTTGCATGCATGTGTCTGTTTGAATATATGCCATACTAATGTGGGTGCTGTTGGAAGCCAGAGGTGGTCATTAGGGCTCCTAGAGCGGGAGCTGCAGATGACTGTCAGCTGCCCACTATGGCTGCTGGGAACTGAAATCCAAAGGCAGTAAATGCTGTAACCACAAAAGCACCTTTCCAGCATCATATATTTTAAAATATTAAAGATTTTGTTTAAGAAAGGAAAACTTCATTCCTTTTTAAAATACACATTTATTATAGTAGGGACATGGAGCACACATAGAGGCCAGAGGTAAACGTGCAGAACCAGCTCTCCCTTCTTTGTGTGAGATCTAGAGATCAAACTCGGACCCTCATGTTTGCTGGCAGGAGTCTTTAGTTCCTGGGCCATTGTGGTAGCCTCAAGATCAGATTTCTAAACATTGGCTGCAAGCTGAAATGATTATATTTTGAATACATGATATTAAATAAAATATACTAATATAGTAAAGTTAAATCCACCCGTTCATGTTTTTTCACTGTGGCTTCTTTAGAGGACTGGGATCCTTAGAGTCTTTCATAGTAGAATGATACTTCATGCTACTCACTTGCTTTCAGGGAATAAAGTTTGTAATGACACATAGTGACCAGGGTAGCCACACCCCTCTCATTGGGTTCTATTTACCCAATCAGAAGTTGGGTTTCACAGATAATGTGGCCAAGCATATAAATACTAGTCATGATGCTATGTAAATGTCTAAGGATAGAAAGTGTTGCACGAAGGAAGAATTGGGAAAAGTGACTTGGAAAGATGCATTATGTGTATTTTTACTTTCAACTGAAAGGAGTAGCTATTTCACAGAATTGCTTTAATGGAGGAAACTGCTCAGTGATAAACTTGGGTAAATCATCTAACTCACCTTTGTTATTATAACAGGTCTAAAGAGACAAAGCACTCTCCAAAGCACTAAGTCTCCCAGAGAACGATCCAGATTATACACTAACAGACACTACTTCATTTAGTATCTGTTTCCCTCTAACGGAATCCTAACACCGGATTATCTTCAATGCCACTCAGCAGGGGTACTTGTAGTTTAGCAAACCTTGTTTGGTTAGCACTTCAGGTAAGAAAACAAATGCTTCCCCCAAATTCTATTGAATTACTACTTTTACTATTAGAAAAATAATTTTATTTACAACTAACATTTTTATTGATTATTTAGGGATTTCATATCATGCATCTTGATCACAATTACTTCCCAGTCCTCCCAGATCTGCTCCCCATCCTTGTGAACTCCCCCAAAATAAGAAGAAAAAGAAAACAAAAACCCCACAAATTCAATTTGTGTTGCTTATATACTCACTCCCTGGAGCATGGTCAAACTCCCAATAGCCAGCCCGTTAAAGAAAACTGAGTCCTTCCCACCCGCAACCCCACCAGACGCCCTCACTTGTGGACAGCTACACCTCAACATCCTTATCACAATTTTTAAGAGTTCTCTTCCATGGTTCATGTCTAGGCTGTTACTTTTGGTGTGTGTGGGGTGGGGATGGAGGGTGAGAATCACATCCATAAAAGAAGAGGCAGAACTTCTGCCCTGAAGGGAAAGTTGTTTGCTGCTGCAAAAACACACAAAACAAATGTGTGCATATAACATGACAGAAAAGATGATATACAAATACAGAAGAGGTACGCCATGAAACTGAATCTGCTCTAAAACATAAGATTTAGAAACGGTTTGATCCATGTTTTTACATAAAATTACAAATTCCCTAACTGGTGTTCCTACAACTAATAAAATATGTTCTGTATGGAGTGGAGAGAAAGAAATTCTGATGACTTATAGATTGTATCTGTGACTAAAATCCCATTGAGTGATCCATTCTTGTTTCAGGGCTGAAAGCTAGGCTGCCTCAGGAGAAGTCCTGACCCTAATGCTTGCTCTCCCACTTACCAGCAGGTTCCTTGATGGAGTTTACATTATATTATTATATTATAATATGTACTATTATATATAATTATATGGAGTTATAGAATGTCTTCATGCTCTAGTTTCTGCATGGGTAAAGTCTAGTAACTTCTAGTGACTAACTCCCAAACTCAATAGGAAAAATTACTTAAAATGTTATGTACAAGAACATAATTTTTAAATTCAAATGGACAAACGGGAAGAGGGAAAAAATAAGCCACTATCCGTAGATAGTCAATGCAGTATCTAAAACACACAAACCCACATACATGATCCTTTAAGTGGCAAATGAAGTTACTCGTTACAATATGTAGTTAAGAAAACAAACTGGTATATTTTCCAATTACACTGGGATATTCATTTGTGAGTAATTAGATTATTAAAACCAGTATATGCCTCTGCTCTAGTTTGAAAGATCAGTTCTTCAAGCTGTGACATCATTTGAAAATATAATCCCTTGCTGAAGCTTTCCATGCTTATTAATGCAGAAGGACATAAACCGGCAGCACCTTTGAGTGAAATAAGCTACGGCCAAGTCATTTGGCCAATATTTGTAGGCAATGTCCAAAACACCTTCCAACTTCAAACTTACTCATTTTCCCTTTGTTGAATATCAATTGCACAGTAAATGTGTATTTCTTATTACATGGAGAAATTACAATATTCCATTTATTGTGTAGCATTCCTTCAAAGTATATTTTAGTTTTACCAGTAAGAAGAAATTGACCTGGATATAGTAGCTAACTAAATGTAATCTGTCTTCTCTTGCATGTGCCAACTTTCTCTCTCTCTCTCTCTCTCTCTCTCTCTCTCTCTCTCTCTCTCTCTCTCTCTTCTCTCCTCTTCCTTCATATTTTCCATTAACTTATGAAGAAGACTTACTTATATATAGAAAAGAGAAAAAAGGTTTTGTCTAATTTCTGTAGTGGTTAGTAAAACATGAAATATATATCTTTTCATATTTTAATATGAATATTTAATATGAATATATTTTAAATATATATATATATATTTAAACTGTCTCTTAGTCTATTAATCATCACCACTCCTGTTTGATTTTTTTTAAACAAGGTCTCACTATTCCAGCCTATTCTCAAACCTATCATCCTCCTGCATATGTCTTAAAGACCTGTGACTGCAGGCACATACTGCCATTCCCAGAATAAAGTCCCCTATCTGTTACTTGCTTGGAAATAGTATCATTCTACAGTTAGATTTTATATATATATATATATATATATATATATAGCTAAATTATAAATAAATAGCACTGTGATATAACTTCTTAGGCTATTTGCACCAGAGAGATTTTTCCAATTCATACTAGAAGTTAAAACTGCAGAAAGCAAATAATTGCTTTTCTATGCTGTGTTTATTATTACACAGAATCAAAATAAACTGTTTCCAAAAAAATACCTAGCATAGCAAGCGATACATTTTTTAATATTAAATCAGGGTACAGTTTTAAGCACTCTCTTAATAACCATAAAGGTATAAATAGTCCTTTAGCATTTTGAAAGCTTTATCTATTGCACCTTCTGTGAGTCTCAAGCCCTTTCTCAACAGAAACAGAGGAGGATTCGAAGGGCAGGGGCTAGAAGGGAGGCAAAAGAAAAAAAAAAAAAAACAGGATGAGAGGAGGAAGGAGAAACTGCAGTTTGGATGTAAAATAAATAAAAAAATTAATTAATAAAAAAGTAGATATGTTATTAAATTTATAAATTTGAAAGTTGGGGATTACTGTGGTTCTCTGACAAGTTGAAAATAGACCTACAATTAGAAATCAGATATCTTAACATCTAACATAGAATTTTATTTTCTATACTGAGACAAGAATAAGCAAAGAATGACATTTTCCTCACTAGAAGATAACTAGAGACGAGTTTTATGAGCTTGAAAGCACTATGTAGGCATTTTGACCCATAATAGTCACTCAGTGCAATCTGTATTTGTAGTCCTACACTAAAGAGGTTTTGGACATTTAGATTTTTTTCTTCCCTCTGTGTAAAGATGCTGCCTAACAATCCATTCAATTTCCTGTTACAGATTCCAGCATGAAACAGAAAGCTAATAAAACTTACAATTGGTTTCTTCCCTACAGGATTAGTGTATCGGAAAATATCTGGACAGTCCCAGTCTACAGTGACAACCAAAGACCATTATCATATATCTTCAAGACTTCCGCTGGAAGCGGACTAGGTCAACTCTTCAAACTCGTATACATACGTGGATTCAGCAAGACTCCATGGACAGTGGAAAACAAAGAATTTAACTGAACTATGATTCATACTCTCAATTTTGCTGTGATTTTCTTAAGTTTACTAATAGCAAAGGTTTTAAGTGTCCAAGTGTGAGTTTTCCAAAAGCTATTATATTTGGACTGCTTCGTTCTAAGACAAATTGCAACTGAAGCATCTGCTATATACAGCAACATAAATCAACAAACACGCATGGATCTTCAGTGGGCTACACGTTACATGCTTAAAGTATTTCTTCTATATTCCTATCGTTAAGATTTGATTCTATAAGTAAATTATATTAGAGCAATTTAAAAGTTTTTATTAAAATATGTTTCAGCAATATAAAATTACTTAATCTGGAAGATTACAGAAGGTTAAATTTAAAATTAATATAAGTGAAACTCAATAAAAGACAGTCTTAGAATAATAACTATGATAAAGTCTAAATAGCAACTTAAATGAAATTTCATTTTCTTTATCTCAGTGTTTCAACTTTTAACCCACAGGGGAGAAATGAAATGTGAGGAAGATTATTATCTTTCTTTTCGAGTTAATTAACTCATAACAACAATGCCCATGACACTAAATGATTCTAAGAAATTAAATTCCATTCCTGAACAAACACAGAGTTTTAAGTAATGAAGAAAAATATTTACTCCATGTATTTGTCTAAAAGTAAACTACATTATCTCATTACCTATAATGAATGAGCAGTAATTAAATGCTGCACAATTCTACAATCCATGCCTACTTATGATGTCTACATTTTAAATGGCTTCGGTACAGTAGGACAGCTGAGGAAATCAAAATCCTTATAATAGAGCAAACATTGTAGAATAAAGTTCTAAACTCAGTAAGTGATGGAAACACGATATATGCTTATTTCATATAATGAAAAAAAACACTGTTACAAAATCAATAAAATGCAAGGCAAACTCATATATCTAGAATGAATGCTACAGAAGAAATAGACAGTGACAATGAAATAGGTCAAATACTTAGGGAAGAAAAGACAATTAGCAAAGGATGTTTCAGTGCAACTCCTTAAAACTGCTATAGATTGAAGCCAGGGTCTCACACTTGCTAAGCATGTACTCTGCCAACTTTGTTTTAATGAGCGATAGAAGCATTAGTTATCTGTTACTTAGAGCAAATGTGGTTACATCTGATTAATCTTGTTCTCAAAGCATTGATATCTTCTTGGTCATTAAGAATTTTTAAAATCTTAACAATGGCAAAAATATCCTTAATATCACTCCTTCACTGCCTTTTTAAAAATTGATTTTTATTGAGTTCTACATTTTTCTCTGATTTTCTTAAATGAAAGTTTTATGTTAACAAATTGTTAGTGAAACCACAACAGCCATGCTTATATTATTTTTATGTACACATTGTAGGGTGTAATGGATATTACAAATGGAACAATGGTTCTAGAATAAGTAGGCAGTCACTTGACTAAAAAGACATTTGCCAACAGACATAAAGGAGACGGAATACCTAACACATCCAAAATCTGTCACAATATATAAAGGACATTAAGAAAATTAAGATTACTGAAAAACACACTCATTGGTGAAAATCATTATTTAAGAAACTGACTTTTTAAAAGTCTATAGCCAATTTAAAAAGACAATCTCAACATGTAATAAAATGTAAAAATAACTATAATAGAAGAAACTATTTTGCTTTAACAATCTGAATATCAATCAAACTCTTTTAAAACATTAATGGAAAATTTATGGAATAAACAGTTAAAGTCTTTTAAGCATCTTATAATTCCTATTTGTGGCCCAAAATAACAAGCAGAAAATGTTTCATTAAAAACATTTACTTCTTGTACGTTTCTAGGATCTCATTCGCTTTGTTGGATATATATTAATTTCAGAAAGAATGCCCTACACACAGAATAATCACAGACAGCTGCGAATACATTGACAAATGAACTAGGGATAATATGGGAGTAGAGATTTGTGCCGTGGCTTCCACCCTTCTAAGACAAAAGCAGAAAATAAAAGATTAATACCAAAGGTAACTAACATGGTACTCTGAAAGAATGCTTCATCCAATTGTCTGAAAAAGAATCAATGACTGGATTAATAAAAATGTAGCTACTAGGGTAAAGCTTAACAACTGAAGTAAAGTTTACCATCTGCAGCTGCTGGCGGCGGGAGGGGGTGTGGGTGTCAGTTTTCTTCAATGTAGTGACACTGGTGTATCAACCACTCCAGGGCAGATCTCATGTTCAGGAGTAGTGGACTAACATATAATGGACACCATAGTTTTCTTTTTTTTTTTTTATTTGGTATGTACTTTTATTTGGTTGCCATCTGGTATAGGTTTTTCACGTCCATGGACTGGTGTTGTTTTACTTTGTTTTCTTGATTTGAAAGGGTTGTTTTTGTATTGGACTTTTGTTTGTTGGTTGGTTGGTTGGTTTTGAGAGAGAACTTAAGTTGGGTGGTTGGAGAAGGGAGAGGCTCTGAAAGACTTCGGGGAGGGGCAGAATAAAATCGAAATATATTTAAAGTTAAAAATTGTTTTAAGGAATAAAAGATACAATTAAAAATGCCACCTTAGGGATGTTTCATCTGCTTGAGTTCTACAATGATTACAGGGATCTTTACACAAGTACTGACTCCTACCATCAGGAGGATACAATGGAATACCAGGGGCCCTAAGGTAAGATCCAGTTTGTTACTAGTGCTCTAAGAGCAGGTCTCAACTAAATCTGTACCTTCCTGATTTTTTTCACAATTGAACAACTAGGAAGGGTAGTCCTGTTTGGGTACCCTATCCATGTGCACAAAACCTCTTTTCCTATCATAACCCTCTATGTTTTAATTCCTCATATTTTGTTTTGTTATGTTCTTTTCTTTTGTTTTTCAAGACACTGTTTCTTTGTATAGCTTTGGAGCCTGTTCAGGCACTCACTCTGTAGACCAGGTTGACCTTGAACTCACAGAGCTCTGCCTCTTCCTCCCAAGAGCTAGGATTAAAGGTGTGCACCACCAACACCAGCTTCCTTGTATTCTTTTAAAATCACATAATCACAACACTAAAAGATACTTCAGAGAAGCTCTGAGTTGGCTGAGATATTGCATGGAGGTGTAAATTTTAAACAACTGGAAATGTGGACAATTAGACAATATTAAAAGAAGATTATCACTGAAAGAATAACACTGGATATGAGAGAAATATTATTTCTATTAAAAACATGAAGTGATCTGATATATTCCACAATTTTAAAAGGAGATGGTTCATAAAAATCATGATTCTTTAATATTTAAATCTTACGAGAACTGGAAATCAAACCCATGGCTTTGCAAATGCCTATGTTTAATGCAAAACTACACAGCTAATTCAAGATTTTCTTAACAAATTTTTGTATTCCATGTTAAAGAAGAATAAAATACAAATAGCTACAAAGCACTCCAAAGATGCTCAAAGTTGTCACCACTGCCATTTGATCTAGAAAATCAACTGCGCGGACTTCTCTGTGCGTTTCCGACTCATTTGCAGAACCCAGCATCTGCATATCAGACACTCCTAGTTCCTCACACTATCCCATGCTGTGATGCTCACAAAGGTCTACCGATATCCTGCCACGTTCCTGGGGGGAGGCACAACCTCCTCTAGTTGAGAACACTGTGACATGGATGTCTGTTGCATTCATATGATCAGATATGAGAAGGATGTCTTTAAAAGAACATGGGGGTGGTAAAGAGATTTAAAGAAAAAGGTTGTAGAAGGCTAAGTTTCTATACTAAAATTAGTATTTATTTGCTTATTTAAATGATTGAAAATAAAAAGTCCATTTGAGAAAACCAATCTGAATTAGTATAAAATATAAAAGACCTTACTATGAAATTAGAAACTACCATATGAAGCTTTGTTGAAATTAAGAACTCACTGACAGATGAGCATGTATGAGGTGAAAATTCAACTGAGCACATTTACACAATTAAAGCTCTTCAACCACCACCTCTTCTAGTTTTAATTTTTAAAATCATTAGACAATAAAACAATTTGTTTTCAAAACTGGTATTTACTAACTGTGGAATGTTGAGCAAATTACTTTCTCTAATTTTCACTTATAAAATAAAATAATATGAAAATTGATACAGTTTTCTAAAAAAAGGTTTTAAAAGGCCCTAGAGCTGAACCTAGTACTATTCTGATGTTAAATGGACACAGGGATAAATGGTGCTGAAATTCTTATCTTCATGCTCATAGACAAGTGTATCTCTCAACCCTCATTAGAGAAGCTTCTTCTGCAGAAGAGCTAATTAGCACAGAAATATACGATAGGTTATTGTACAGAGAACAAAAACTGCGGAGTGTGCAGCTCTGCCCAAGAGTTTCATGCCACATTCCCTCCTCTCAGGGACCAGGGATTGGTAGCCGACTGGAGCAGACCGAGAGTAAAGGAAAGCCTGCAGTGCAGCAATGTTGTCTGGACATAACAACACATTTGCACACATGGACTCACAATACCTGGGACTGCATGCAGAATAGTTACACATGATTAAACCAGAGAAAATCCCAGTGTGAGTGGGGGAGGATTTCACGAAATCCCACCCCTGTCTAATGAGCTACTGGCAATGCATGGCTGCTGGGAGAAGAGAGTCAGTTTTCTTCAGGGATGCAGGTTTTGAGAGGCTGCCTATGATTTAGTAGATGCTCCTTTGTCTATATACATATAGACAGGCACTAAATGGATTTAGTGAGTATTAACACACACAGAGAGAGAGAGAGAGAGAGAGAGAGAGAGAGAGAGAGACAGACAGACAGACAGACAGACAGAGGCAGAGAACATATAAAGATAGGAGGAAAAAAGTGTCTTAATTACTTTTCAATTTCTCTAATGAGACACCATGATCAAGGCAACTGTAAAAGGAAGCACTTAACGGTGGTCATGCTTACAGCTTCAAGGGGTTTAGTCCACTGTCAATACGGCAGGGAGGGTGGTGTCTGATAGGAAGGCATAATGCTGGAGAAGTATCTGATAACTTAAAAGAGACTGGGCCTGACCTGGGATTTTGAAACCTCAAAGCCTATTCTCACTGACACATCTCCAAGGCTATTCTTTTTTTTTTTTTTTTTTTTTTTTTAATCCTTTCAAATCTGTTCACCAACTGGGATCAAGCATTCAAAGAAATATTTACTCAAATAACCATAAGTTGTAAATGGGAAAGGGGAGAAATTGAAGATGATAATGGACTTGAGCCAAACATACTCACATTTAGATAACAAAAAATATTTTAGAAGTTTAAATGACCTATGATATCGATTAGTGCTTGGTTAATTATATATGAATGATAAGTAATAATGGTTATTGCTGACATTACTTATCAAAGTAGTATGTAACTTTATATTTACAGATATAATGCTTAGTTCTGAAGATTGCTTTAAGAATAAGACAAGATGAAACGTTCTCTCAATTGTCAGTTGATGACAACACAACAGAAAAGTTTCAAGATCAAGCTTTTGACTTCTTGTACATGTTGAGAGACAGTTGTCTATGGTTTGCTGTGCTAGATGATTTCTTGTTGAACACTGTTGTGATTCTTCCAGTTAACTGTTATGTCCTTGTATTTGTGCTTATTTGATCTTAAAAATCATCTAAATAAATGAGAATTATAAAACCCTCAATCTCAGAGGCTAGATGGCTGGTGGTTTTCAAATAGCCAGAAATGAATGTCAACAAAATTAAAAAAAAAAGACACCTTAAACTAAAAACTATAACACGCATGCATAAGCACAAACTACCCTTAGAAACACAATCCACTACTTCCAGAACATTTGCATGTATCATCATATGAGCCAGCTACAGCCACAGTGCAACGCACTAAACTTCCTCACAATACTATGGAATCAGATTCTGTATTTTGCTACTCCATTTTCCCCATTTTCAGACACCACTTGTGTCTTGATAACTATGCTTCAGCTCCCAACACAGCTACCTGAACTTTTACAACCTTTGCAATGTGAAGGAAGCATGCCTACCTCTGCAGTGTTTAATCGTGTCGATGGTTACAAATCTCTTCACCACAAGGTAAGCAGAACCAGGTTCAGCTAATGAACTCCACTGAAGCACCTGCTCCAATACATTCTCTGTGTAGTGAAGTGGACGCTCTGTAAATACAAACCCAAGTTAAACTAACTAATGTAAAAATGTATTAAATGATTACAGGTTTTCAAACATCCCATGGAATGATATATATATACAACGGTATAAACATTTTTCATTAAACAGTAATAGGACTAGAACTGCAAGCAGGAGACCAAAATACATAGACAGGTAACACATTCAGTCCAAACATAAATTAATCTATGCAACAATTGTTTTAAAATTTAGACATGCTCCCTTTAAGATATCATCTCATTTACAACAATGACCATGTGTCTTAGTCTGTTTTTAATTTAGATAACATTCCTATTAGCATATGCAACTAAATAACCTTAAGAGAACTAGCAGATTAATCTTGCCCAATATTAATAGGCACAAATTAATCTTTTTTTATCTGAATAAGATTACAATCTTTTAATTTCCAGTCAATAATAGTGAATAATTTATAGCTAGTATTCTCATAGTGAATCAATATCAAATCATAAAATATGGTTGCAGGAACATTTGAAAATAAGAAATAGTACATTTTTATTTTACTTTAATTATTAGTAGAAATATATGAACCTTGTTTTGATATTATAAATTATCTCTATATAAGAAGCCTACAAGCAAGGAATTAAATGATATCTGAAGAAAATCTCTTTGATGACTCTTAATCCATATATGTTTTGCCTTAGAAATATGCATCACACATTCTTAGCATGGCATTTTACAAGCCAGTTATAACAATAATTAAAATTTCATGCAGAAGCTCTAGTTGTGGATTAAATATGTCAGTTAGTTAATATTGATGTGTGTGCATTAAGCATATTCTAAGTATATGCAAACTTTTTCATAGTGGGCTAGCAGTGAATGAAGAAGCAGACAGAACAGAATTTCTAATATGAAGATGCCACTACTCTTTCCCAGCTCTGCAGCTGTGTATTGAGCAAGTATTTCAGTTCCCAAATGTACAGCACATTAACACCCTGGAATATGTGTGCAGTTAAAGTACTAATGCTGACAACAAATAAAGACTAGCATGCTAAGGCCGTGATCTGTGACTTTTCTCATTGAAATTGATGAATCTTGAACAGTAAACAATAAATACATCACCTCCTCTCCTGCTATGGCTTCATTAATTAAGAAGAAAGAAGTCATCAGTAAACTCAGGTCCCCAAAAGAGAGAGTAATATTAATATTTTGGCTCCCTGTCCATAAATGGAAATGTCGTTCTTCCTTCTGTGCCTGTTAAAGCATGCCTACTTATTATCATAATGACCATTAACCATGCATTGTAAAGATATACATGCACACAGCACAATCCTGACTACATAGTAGAGTCTCAGTAACTATCCCAGGGCTGAAGTCCATTGTGAGTTTATCTCATAGTCCATAAATTAACAGAAAATATTTGCTAGATAAATAAAACATTTGTCTTTGTAAAACCAGACAAAGGACAAAAAAGTGAAGATTGCTTGTATTAGATTAATTTTGCTTTTTACAAATCTTTTCGGAAAAATTGTACAATGGTCAAAATTGCTCATAATTTGTCTAAGTCATAAGTCAATGACTGATCTAACAGATAGACTCACAAACGCTTTCTCATATAATTGGAAGTAGATTTATACAAAATAAATCTAATCATAGTAAGTGCTCCCTTTACACAATTGTTGATTAAATTACAGGTAAGCTGATAGTACAGATCCAATTAGAATCCGTCAATTTATAGAAAAACCACATGCAGATACCGTATGCATTGTGTACAATATATCAATCATGATTTACATATTCACGACTGCACAGTTCAATACGTATTAGTAACCTTACTTTATATGTAAAGGAACTTTTCACAGAAGATTTTACTTTCTCCTAATCATCTAATAAGTTAAAGCAAGATCCAGAGATTTGAATTTTAAACCTACTGAAACTTAAGTCCTGATATTTTAAGTTCAATCCTTATGTTTATTTTGGTCAATTGTGTAAGATTCCCATGCTGGTTTCTCATATGTAATTTTTGGAAGGGAAGAGAGCACAGAGATGTTTTTGAGTCCAAACTAAGGAAATATTAGCAAAAAAAGAAGCAGTTTGCTCTTCCTTTCTGGTAAAGAAACAGTAGCAGAAGTTTAAACATTACATGAAAGGACAATGATGATTGAACAGTAGGGGGGACAAGGCAGGTGTCACACTGGTACTGAACTAGGGGATGAGCCATGGAGTAGAGTTGGTAATGAGATTTCCAACTGTTAGGGAGACTTATACCAAAGAGGGTCACTATTACACTCAACTATAAGCAGATTCCATATAGATGGAACTGTGTTCTCACTGTACTGAAATATGTTAGAGGAGAGACACAGGTTTGCTAAAGTGTAGATAACTAATTCTTGTCACAAAATTTAAGTGTATTTTTTTTTTCTGAATAGGATCACTGTATGAAATAATTGAGGAGGATGAAAACTTTGCAAATCTAATTTCCTAAATAAAAAACAGAGTTGAAAATGAAGAGATAAATATTACAGACCATTAAATACTCCAATTGTGAAATGATACACTTTTCCAATTTAAGCCAAGGACAATGGCACTGGGTTTTGATCCTACTGCATGTACTGGCTTTGTCGGAGCCTAGCCTGTTTGGATGCTCACCTTCCTAGACCTGGATAGAGGGGGAAGGACCTTGGACTTCCCACAGGGCAGAGAACCCTGACTGCTCTTTGGACTGGAGAGGGAGGTGGAGAGGTGGAGGGGAGTGGGGGGAGGGGGAGGGAAAAGGGAGGCGGGGATGAGGCGCAAATTTTTAATAAAAAAAAGAAAGGAATGAAAATTCATGAATAATGGATTGAGGTATCAAACACTGTTAGACTATATAGTTATAAATATATGTTTGTTGATGGTGATACTTGCAGTCTTGGGTCATGGCAGATTGCATAGGATAGGGCATATATCATGTGGAAGCAGGACATTATCAAGAAACAGCACTTCATACTGTCTTCTTCATGCATATTGACAAAAATTCAGTGTAAAGAGAGAACGGGGTAGGAAGGAAGTTCTCCAGCTTCATAAAAAGTGTCATCAGTGGTTTAAACTCATGTGCAAAGAATGACTCTCATCTACTTCAATAGGAAAGCTAGTGGATGTTCATTGGAAATAACAGCTTCTATCATTGGATATCTATCTGATATTGATTTGTACAGGTTTCAGCAAATGATTATGGCATTTCCACTTCTAAATCTTTGGGCCATTTCAGGAGGGCAAAAGCCACTCTTCATCCCTACTGGTATTTTATTAGTCTTTTACATATAGGTGAGGAGAAGAGTATGAAATGATATTAATAAAAAGCACATGGATCTCTGATACCACAGTATTTACAACGGAAAGGAAATATTTTGTTATCATATTGCTGCACAGGAAGTACTTGCTTCATAAAGCCCAAATCCTCAGTGCAGTCTACCTAAATGAGGCTCCTCAAACCGATAACTTTTTTAGAAGTTCATGACATAGAGAAGGAAAGATCAGTTTGGGGTTAAGTGCTAAAACCACAGCATAGCTTTGAACAGAGTAGTTGCTGATGGAGACAAAAATAAACAAACAAAAACCCTCTCTTACAGCTAGGGTTGGAATGAAATCCAAAGTTCATACGTTGAAGATATGGTCAGGAACTATGGGTTCCCTCAGGATATATTGAAACCTGTGTCAAGTATGATGTAAGGGAAGGATGCTAGCTCATTGGGCCATGCTCTTGAAGGAGAGACTAAGACCTTAACTTTGTGTATTTTCTTCCTCATTATCAAGTAACAAGCAGCTTTTTCCTGCTCCACACTCCTAATCAAGGTGGTTTGCCCCACACAAGACCAAAGGTCAACAAAGCACATGCTGAAATATCTGAGTGGTGAGACAAACACAAAAACAAAACCAACACTATCCTCCTTTTTTATGACTTATTACAAATATTTGTTACAGTGACAGAAAGCTGATGGACAGAAATTCAACAGAAAAAAAATGAGTCATAGGTATGATCACAGCCGACACATAAGCCTGTGGATTTGACTTTTGAGAGGAGTTTGGAAATGTCTGGAGAAGGATAATAGAGACCAATCATAAATAAACAGAAATTAATAGGCCTTTTTGGTCTCTATCACAGAAGAACAGAATACACATTTAAATGTTAATAATATAGGTTAGGTTATAAGTTAAAGATAAAAATGAGGATTCCATTGATAACTGCAAAAGAAAGTATCAATATTTCTTCCAGGCAAAGAACTTCTCCATGCTTTATCCATGTCTGGAAATTTCTGTGGAAGGTCAAAATGATGGAATAATCAGGGAATGAGAAAACAATAAAAAGATGATTTTAGTGATGGAACAATATAACCCAATTTGTGACTTACACAGTTAATCTTGGTAATAATGTCAATAGATATCTTTTACCCACAAATATAATGAGTATGGGAATCAAAGTGATTTCTTTACACACACACAAAAAAAAAAAAAAACCAAAAGACTCTAGATCATTTAGCTATATACTATGCTTTATTTAGTAATATTTTAAATTTATGGCTAATATTTACAATACGCAGTGTTGAAAAACAGAGGCAACCCCAAATTAAACCAAAGATGTATTATTTACATCTACTATGAAACATTTATTAAGCCAGGTAGCATGAGCACCAATGCAGGTCACTGTAGAGACACTGGGTCTAGACTTTAAGGGAGGCAATCAGGTGGCCAGTAGTCAGCTGCAGTGAGTGACCAAGAACAAAGGTACCCATGAAAACTGCCATCTCCCAATGCTAGTCAAGCACAAAGAATATGTAAAAATAGAAAAGATAACAAAAGGACATCCATAGAGACAAACACACTTTTTAATAACAGACAGAAAAAAAGAAAGTATAAATTTTATGGAACGATTGAAGAATCAAGAAGAACATGGAGGCAGCCCTGAAAATAGACTGGATATTTCCACAGGGAAAAAAGAAGGTCACTAACAATCAATGGCACAGAATGTCAGGTAGAGTGAAGCTGAAACAGCTCTGCTGAGTTTCACAGTTGGGGGTCACAGGAGTCACTTGCTAGAGCAATTCTGTCCAGTGGGGACAGCGTCTAATGAAGGAGATACTGAGAATTGACACCCAAGCACTAGGGAATACTGTATCTTGACAAGACATATTGATAATATCATATTGTAAGTCCCATTAATTGTTGAGAAATTATGCAAGAAAAAAAATCAGCTGAATAAAAATACCAAGATGGAGAGATGAAGGAGCGCATATTAATCCCCTTCCATTCCAATGCTGACTTCAATCTTCCAAATCATGCACCCTGGGGTAGTTCAACATGAATTTTAATTTTTTCTTGAGCTTGTGGGTGGCAAGGTTTTTCCATTTGGCAGTTTGACAGCTACACTTGAAAGGGTCCCAAGACCTTAGTAGGTACCAGCTAGACAGATGGTCAAGGTACAACAAAATTCTGCATCTTATTTTTTTTCCCTAGAGGTCTTTCAAACCAAATGATGTCATTAGAATGTTAAGCTTATTCAGCATTTCACAACCAGGACAGTCAAGGTGTTTGAGATGGTCTCTTAACTCTTCAGTTTATTTGTGAGGAAACATGACAAAGTGATACACTGACGATAGAAAAAAAAAAAACAAACAAAAAAAAAAACAGCCAAAAGAGATTTCTGCTAGATCAAAAATGATGGATTTGGAGTGAGCAATAATCTTTTAAATATGCATCCTTTGTTCTTAGTAAATACAGATCATACAGAGATAAGGTGTTGAGAAGGTGACATTTATGATATTGTTATAAATCAAACTGTTTATTCTTATAAACAGAAACATTATTTGATAAGGCAGCAACAAACATACCTATTGCTTTATACTTATTTATTATAGTTAATGAAAGAAGTAATTATTCTGATGAGAAGCATCATAGGATGTCAACCTCAAGTGGTGATAACATATGTCAAGACAGGCATAGAGGTAGAGTGGAATTCACAATGAGATCTGAATATTTGGAAAACGGCAAATATTAATAATGGCTTGTCACGAAGTGTACTTCATTCTGTAAGGAATATAACAGTCTCTGGCACGAAAGCCACTCACCTAGCTCTTCATTTTCAATGACTTCGAATGTAGCCCAAATATCACCTTTAGTAGGAACAATATTTTTTATTGCTAATATATCATTAGTTAACTCTTCAGCTTCCATTACAGGAGATATCTGTAAGAGAAGGAAAATGTCTTCAACAATGTCTGACATAGAAGTAGTCTTGTGCTAGGGCAACCAGATTCCCCATCTCATGATTCAACAAGACCAAGCAAAACACCATGGTGAGATTTTTGTCCACAAGATACATTGTAATGTCAAGTCAAAGAGATATTGCAATAGAGAAACTGTAGGAAGAACTATTTTTCTTAGTAAGCAACTAGGTCACTCACACAATATATATCTAGTCTGTCTGTCTATCTATATATGTATCTATCTATCCATCCATCCATCTACACACACACACACACACACACACACACACACACACACACAAACCTCATTGGAGAAGTAAGATAATCTTCTCACAGTAAAACTTTTCATTTGTCTTTCTATAATCAAGAGTGTAGAGTTACTTGGTTTATTCAGCCTGGACCCTAAATAATGTGAAGATGATTAAATCGTATCTGTCATGCCAAGAAGCCCTGGGGTTTTGGTGTCTGTGGTGTTCATTGCAATGCCAAGTGACAGATGGTGGCATCCCAACATGAAGAGCGCATTCAAGCTTTTATTTCAGGATCCAGTAGAATCTGCAGCTCCAGCCTGGGGCCCAGATCCATAAGCACCTCAAAGTTAAAGGCCACTGTATGAGCCTATCACCCTTTCAGGGACTCTGAGGTTCTGGGGTCTTGCCAATCTTGATTAGGTATTATTTAAAAAAAAACAAAAACAGGGTTTTCTTTAGTTAAAATTTACTGATACTGTTAAACAGAAGACATATTAATAATTAGAATATTGCAACTATAAGTCAGTTTGCATGAATATTCTAAATTAAAATTTCTTAGAATTGCTCATCAGTCCATGTTGTGTTTGTGTGTGTGTGAGAGAGCGACACACAGAGAGATTATAGGTAACTCACTCATTCTATCTTCATGAAATTCAGGGTTTAATTTATGAGATATAGTAATTAAACATATTACTTTTCTATTTAGAGAAGCACAAAAATTGTAAACTTACACTGGATCTCAGCATCTGTAAAAGTGGAGAACATGAAGCAATGAAAAAGCAGGTGAATAATTCCATGATGGCTCAAATCTGCATTGTTCTAAAATATTTATAATTTTAATTTTATTATGTTGTGGGTTTGCATGCTTTTCCTGTATGAATGTTTGCACACCACTTGAATGCCTGAAGTCCTCTGAGGTAAGAAGAGGGTTTCAGATTCCCTAGACTGGGGTTACAGATGGTGTGAACTATCATGTGGGTTCTGGGAATCAAAGTAGGGTCTTATAGAAGAACTTCTGATTAATGAGTCATTTCTTTCTCCTTGGAAAGATTTTCTTAAAGAGAAATATAGCACTGTTTTAATAGACTAACAGTGAGTGAGAAATGAAATTTGGGAAGTAGGTAGTAGGAGATGCCTTGAACTCCACACTCAGGAAAGCATTAATTTATGAAATGTAAATAGCAGTATAATGAATATTAGGTTCAGGTTATGATGATCCAGGTCTGTGATGTGCCCTTAATGTCTTTAATTTCCATTTTCCATTTCCCAAAACAAGGTGTATCATATGCCTCCAGGGCTTGAGGTCAAAATCAACAGTATAAATACTGCAACATGGTTTTTCACTCTTATAGCCATATACAAATGGTAGTGATTATTTGATTATTGTTGTATAGTTTGCTACTGTTGTTCTGCTTTCTGGTATTGTTTGGAATTGAATAGTCTTTTATTCTAAGACAGTTGAAAATATAGGAACTTTTGCATAATTGTAACATTTAATACAACTTCATTAGAATTACAAAATTAAAATATGATTTCAAAGAATATATATTCTTAAAAAACATATATATATACATATATATATATGCAGTTAAATCATGTATTCTATCCTTTCTAGCACTAATAATAGATTCTTCTGGTAGATTTAGTCTGTAATTTAATTTATAATAGTTTCTCATCTCCATTATGACCACAGTCAAGCATTCAGCATCAGAACTATGATGTGACTAGTGAAGAGAAAATGTCTCCTACGAGATCTGTTCATAGACTCCATGATCATGTTCCAGCTCCATGTGCTAAGCAAGGTACTAATGGCATATAGTCACAATGCATAACCACTGGAATTACTTGAGTTAATAGTAGCAATATATTTATCATCTTAAGAGTTTAAAAGAGAAAATAAAGCGAACTTCTGCTACAGAGAAGATTATGTATTCTTTACTCAGCAACAATCATCTTACCAAGTAAGAACATGTAGGAGCTCTGCAACTGCCCCTAATGAAGACCAGTTATCGAGGACAATACTACAGAAAACACCTATTTTTAATTATGCTCAAAGAAACGGAAGAGTTACCTAAGATTAAGTTTAAATGTTGGAATATAAGAAATGAGACTGGGCATTCATAATACTAAAATAGCTGCTTATTAAATAGCAATTTGGGAAATAATTTGCTATGTGCATACTTTTTGATTTATGAGTCATTCCATCAGTGATACAATATTAATACTGTAAATTTTCCTCATTTTATTGTTAAAATGGGGGCTAAGGCAGGGTAAATAATTTGCCTTAAGTTAAAATTTTAGAAAGGGAGAAGCAAGAACTTGAGTTCAGTTTATTTTCTAGCATCTGCAGAAAAATCGAAACTCATGCACAGGTGATGCTCTCTTCCAAATAATTAAAATACCAAATTCCTGGAGGGTCCTGCTAGGAAAGATCAATCTTGCTGCCAGTCACTGTTTGAAGGGAAGAGAACTTAAAATACAAAATACACTAGAAAATATCACAGCAGACACGGTTCTGAGCATTCCGAAAGCCCTTTACACCTTAGGACTCACCCGGATTATAATACTGCAGTCAGGTTCCTTCCTTTCTACATATACTTCAATTAACAAGTCTCCAGCCTGGGACACCTAGGAAGGCAGACGTGAAGACAGCACACATAATTATGTCACAAAATCACACACACAGCACTGAAGAGAGTTACAAAATGCTTGTCACCCACCTCAAAAATGTACAGCAATGAAATTACCTCAGTTCTTCTGTTCAGCATTATTAGGTACTTATTTCAAAGCGTGCTCTTCTCTTACAGACAAACACATTTATTATACCGAATAAGTGGCATAAATAGGAACATCATTCATAGTCTGAATTTTTTATGCCATGATCAAGGCCCTAGTAGCTTCAAATACTGAAGCAATGGCTCTAGGGTGGATGTAGGCTGCATTTGACAACAAGAGATTAAGAGCCACAGAATATGAAAAGCTCTTAGTGCATATGGACATAATCTTAAAAGACAAAATAGGCCCTGGTTAAGTTTTCATGCAGCTAACACATTCAAACATTGAAATGGGAAAGCATGGTAATCAAAGCTGAGCTAAAATTATAAACAAAAAAATTAATTTTGTGAGAAAAGTACAAGTAAATAATAGAATGAGGTGGACAAGCTAGCTTTATTATTCCCGCTGAAGCATCTAAGAATGCTTATGTGTGTCATTACATGCTCTAACAGAGACGAAGAGTAAAGTTACAGGTAAAAAGGAAAAGTAAAAATCAGCACAGAATAGACCAACAGAACTAAACATTGGCCAAAGATACATATCAATACATAAAAATAATGTGCATTGGGCTGGAGAGATGGCTCAGCCGTTAAAGGCTAGGATAACAACCAAAAAATTAATTTGCATTGACCTTTCTTTTTTTTTCAGAAGTCCACTGTATAACCACTAAAAATATCTATCACCAATGATTTAAAAACATCCTGAGATGTAATCATTCTGATGCTAAATTATCCTTGGCATAAAAGTCTAAAATCTTATAAGCAAGAAAGATTAAAGTGTACCGAGGGAAAAAGATTTAAATGCACTTTGAAAAAGCACTCTTAGTTATTTTATCACTATGTTGCATTAAAAAAAAAAAAGCTTATTTCCAAATTCTCTTTCTCAGTTTTGAGTTACATACAACTTCTAGGGAGAAAGATGCAGCTACCATGTGTGCTTTTCACTGTTTGTATAAACATCACAGCAAGAAGAAAACATCATATAAATGAAAAAACACACACTACAGAATATAGAGTGAACCAATAAGTAGCTAAGCAGTTAAGTAATTAAGAAGCTAAGAATTAAAACAGGATGAAGACAGAAGCACTCAACAAATACTCCAAAACGGGGCTTTAAATAGAGTGAAGCAAGACCCAAGCAGAAATAACCATTTTCCACATTATTCCTAGGTCTTCTCAATTTATTTTATATATAATTGATTCACTGATGGTAAATTTAAGGTGTTTAAGACTGTTTTCTTTGTTGCAAAATACAAACAGATCCTAGACAACAGCAATACAGATCAGACGGACAAAGATTTCCTTTCAGGCTCACAGTCCTTCATTTCAGGACCGAATTACATTTACACCAAGTGAGAATTATAAACACTGAAAATAAGCCAGATTTTTTTTTAGTTTAGTGTTATACCTAACTCCTCTAAAAGTTGGATTAATTACATCCGGTAAAATGGAGGTAATCATTTGTTAAGTAATTAGTATCACAGTATTAGTTCAGGGGGAATCTAAGCATGCGCTCATCTGCTTCATGTAGAATGATAGCTGCAATGATTCCTTTAATTAGAAGCAGACGTTTCAGGACTGAAGCAAACTTTGAGTCCGACTAATAAGCAGGAATTTGCCTCATTATCTGAGTGTAATTATGAACAGAGTACATTTGACCCATTTCTATTATTTACAGTGAAACCCTGAATCAATTATCATTCCTAGTTACCAGAAGATGATTAATGATCAACCTTAAGACGTTCCAGTGAATTCATCAAACAAGATAAAGCACCCTGGAAAAGCATGGTGCATCCTGAACACACAAATCCAATGCAATGTGACTAGGAAAGCAAGACAGGATTTAGAAAAGCAGACTTAAGACAAAAGTTAGTATGCATTACACAGGTCACCTTAGAAACCGTCTCATTAATGCAATCATCTGAGAGCGTGCAGAACAGAAGCATATAGGAAATCATTTATATTTTCCTAATCATAAGGGATAAAATCATTATGCTGTGGGATTTTGCAATTTAGTCTAGTATTTCTTTGGCTTTAAATGCTTCCTTTGAAATCCACTGCCATAGGCAACGGTGTTTTGTTTTTAGTAAATAATAACCAGTGCTTCCTCAATATTTAAGGTTATATTAATACTTTCTGCATGTATGCATCGGGTTTCAGAGCTGCCCCAGTCTTTTACCAGTCTCTTTCACTCTACATCGAATAGTAACTTGAACACACACAACAAATGTATTTACGAACATTTGGTTTTTAAGTCTTTAGAGACTAACTCTTACTACTCACTTGAGTGTCTTTCCACTTGGTTATAAAGCTATTTTCTATGTCCATTTGTTTGACTTGGTCTTCTTTAACCTGTTTAAAATATAATTTGGGATATTCTAATAATGTAAAGTACACAGAGCAAAGGTGCTCTTTCTCACCTAGCTCCTCAGGAATTTAAGTAACGACCAACTGTAAAGAGACCAGGATGTCATCATTATCATCATCTTGATCACATGAGCCCCACAATTTGGGCAACACGAAGCCAACTGAGCCTCATAGGGCTTAGAACATGCTCTGACATTGGCCCATCAGACTGTAGATTTTACTCATGGAAAACCATAGAGATTTACAAGTACAGGTTCCCATGGAAAATGTCTGAAATTGCTTGCAGGTGAGAAACAAGACTCATCACTCAAACAAAAATTCCTTAAGGGCTTGTTAAACTTTCAGTAAAAATTTAAGTTCAACAACACTAGGAAGGTAACCATTTAGCTTTATTAGCATAATAAAGAGAGCATGTAAAGCCACATTTATTGTATCTCAGCATCAAGTCATTTCAAAGAAGCTGCTATTGATCAAAAAAAAACAAAAACACTTGACAAACAGGAGAAAATGAGAAAGAGACCAAAGCACAAGAAAAGGCAGTTCTGGTATGAACTCTCCTAGAAATTAAATTACAAACTGTTACATTAGTAAAATCTTACATTTTTCTCTGGTAAGGAATACTGTCCCACTCCAGGCACACCCAAAGGACACTCCATCCTATCACAAGGACACTTGCACAACTATGTTCATAGCAGTTTATTCAAAATAGTCAGAAACTGGAAACAACCAGATATCCCTCAACAGAAGATTGGATAGAGAAAATACAATAATTTACCCAATGGAGTATTACTTAACTGTTAAAAAAATGATATCATGAGACTTTCAGGCAAATGGATGGAGTACAAACACGGTATGTACTTACTTATATGTGGATATTAGCTATAAAGAAAAGTATAGTCATGCTACAATCCATACACCCAGAGAGGCTAAGTAACAAGGAGGGCTCAAGGGGGAATGCATGAATCTCCCTGTGAAAGGGAAATAGAATAGATAATATGGGTGAACATGGGGCCAGTGGAGATGGGAACAGAAGAGTCAGGTGTCAGAGGAGAAAGGGAGAGGCAATGCAACTGAGGAGCTTTTGGGAGGCAAAGTAGAAACCTAGTGCAATGGAAACTTCCTGGAGTCTAAAAATGTGACTGAAGGGCCAGAAACCAAAGGCTGGAAAGCCCAGATACCTAGGATAGAACCCAACACAACTGGTGGGGGAAAAATAAGAAAGTCAATGAAATGATTCCTAATGATATTCTGTTATATTCATAGATGGGAACCTTGCATAATCATTATTAGAAAGGCTTCATCCAGTAACTGATGGGGCAGATGCAGAGAACCACACTCAAACATTAGACAGAACTTGGTGGGGGGCATCCTGCAGAAGAGGGGGAGGAAGAATTATAGGAGCCAGAGGGGTCAAGGACACCACAAGAATATGGCTCACAGAATCAACTATCCAGGGCTAACAGAGCCACACAAAGACTGAAGCTACAATCAGGGGACCTGTATGGGTCTGACCTAGGTCCTCTGCATATATGTTATGGTTGTGTAACTTGTTCTTGCGGGATCCCCAATAGTGGGGGGTTAGGATGTCTCTGATGCTTTTGCCTCCACTTGGGACCCTTTTTGTTTTACTGGGTTGCCTCACCCAGCATTGATATGAGGGTATATGTGCCTAGTCTTATTATAACTTCTTATTCCATATTTGGTTGATATCCATGGGAGGCCTGCTATTTTCTAAGAAAATGGAGCTGGGGGGTGTCTGAGGATAGGAGCGACTGGGAGGTGAGGGCAGAGGGAAAACTTTGGTTGGAATGTAATATGTGAGAGGAGAATAAATAAATAAACTAAATAATAATAATAATAATAGTAAAATTTCTCAAGATTATTAAATGGTCGCATTGACTCATCTGGTTTCATCTGGAACATCTATACCCACAGAACAGGAGAAAGTATCATTTGAGCAAGCTCTGAAAGACTCTAGATCAAAGAGGGGATGTGAGAGTTATACACATTGAAAAGGACTTTTTCCAGAATTACTAAAGCCTGGCCTTATTTCCCATATTTTATCTTCATTAAACAATAAAAACATTCCTATTCTAATAGTTTACTAAAAAACATAAAGATGCTCATTTCAGAGACCCGCCAACTGAAAAATGAAGTAAATACATGTGAGGACTCAGTACAAGCCGTAAGATAATGCTTCATAATCCTCCTCCAATTGGAGTAGAGTTTTAAAAACATTCAGGGTGATTTCAATAGCAACATTTAACAGGCTTTTGTTGATCACCGAATTTGTTAAACTCCTAACTTCACACCTCTCAGTAGACACACTTAATGCATATACACAGTGAGGAGAAAACATACACAGGCCCTGTAAATAGTAGGCTGTCCAACAGACAACAGATGGTGAAAATATTTAAAAGCTGCTACATTTTAAATAAATGGTTACTGTTTTAAATCCAATTATATCTAAGACCTTCAAAGCAAACTATCCTTCATGGTCTCTATTTTTAAATATTCACAAGGATCTGAATAACATCCTGCAAAAAGGAATGTGTTCTGCAAGCCGTGATGCCTAATCCATTGTAACGAAAAGAGGGCTTAGAATTCTTACCTCAAATATTTCAACGTAATTGTTAATTAGATCTTCAATTACATTGACTTCTTCGCTAGTTTGTCCCTTAGTTTGAAATAAGCATGATGAAAAGACCAATGCCAAGTTATGGGCATTCATGTGATTGATTTCTGAGCATTTCTGAACCCTGTTATGGAAAAGTATATCTCATTATGACATACTTGTATTCAAGAATTTCATCATAATACAAGGTAAAATCCTCAGCTATCATTTTAAAACACACACACACACACACACACACACACACTGTATAAAGCTCTTCAAAATAAAAGGTTCAGTGGGGATTTAAAGACACTCACAGTCTACTTAAAAACAGAAGCAAAATTACTGTTAAAAGGAGTCTTTAAATCCCCACTGTTTTCACCCCCTCCACCCCTCCAGTGCTCAGAGACTGACTATACATAAATAGTGGCAACCAAAGAACAGCTCATGTGCAGAGCACAAAAATGAGTAAAGTCCTGGCTAGAAATGATGTATGTAGCTGCAACCAAACCTGAAAGAAGCACAGGGGCAAGAAGTCAAGATAATGCAGGCTCCACGGGGACTTGCTGAACTTGTAATGGGGGATGTCAGTTCACAGGCAAAGGCTACACTTGCCACAAAATGCACCATCGGTCAGGTCATACACACTTTAGCTTCTTATCAGAGCTAAAGAAACTGTTTCCTGGTTGTCATTTATCATTAACCAGAGAATCCCATCAGAGGGGCTGCTATGCTAAACTAGACTTGATGAGACAACTACTTTCTCTTTAACAGAATAAACTCCAAATGGTTCTTTATGACTTCCAAGTCCTTTCCCAACAGGTGTTCATCCAGTTCAAAACAGGATATCATTGCATCTCCATAACCAAAAGCATAATTAAAAAATGCAGCCATCCTTATCTTAGAAAACTACCAAGAATGTCTTTGCTTATTATTTATCAATATGCCCACACAGAGTTGAAGAAGCATTGAATCTCCAGGAACTGGAATTACATATGATTTTGATCTGCCATATGTGTGCTGGTAATGGAAGCTGAGTCCCCTGAATGATCAGTAAGTGATCTTAATTGCTGAGCTATCTCTTCAGCCCCCCACCCCGAGCCTTTCTAAATAAATAGATATTGACAAGTAAATTAACTCTTCTAAACAGTAAGCTACAACCTTTGGGTATTGCAAAGGGCACTATAAATATTCACTGATATAAGTTAACAGTGCTTCACAACCGCAATCACCTCCACAAGGGAGAGTTCCAAGGATAAAAATGTCGAGAAGAAATACAAGTGCCTGCTCATGACCTTATTGAGTTTTCACTAGCTGAATATAGAGCAGCTACATGACTCTCGACTCAATTACACTAGAAACACACACACACACTCCAAGAATGAGCAAATTATTCCTGACTGAGCAAGGTGCTCTCATATATATATATATATATATATATATATATATATATATAGAGAGAGAGAGAGAGAGAGAGAATATTGATACATGCAAAAAGGAGTAAACATGGTAGTATTATATATGATAATGTCAGAAATCCATAATGAAGTGTAAAATTGCATAGTAGAGATTGGACAAAGAAACTGCAATCACCATAGATGATTTACAAGATGAAAAGGATCTGGAATTTAATAATGGAAGAGTTAAAAATTCCAAGTGCTGGTCCAGACCACTTCTGCACTTTTATCACATGACACTGTAAACATCTAGAAAACTGATCTCTGTGTCTATCTGTGTGCCTCGGATCTCAGAATCTCAGTAGGAGACTCTTGCTTTAATTACTCTGTAGTGCGTAATGAATACGTGGTGAGTGGAACTAAGTGGCTGCTACTGATAGCAGAAGTGAGCTGTTATCTAGGGCAGCTATTGAATTAGAATCTTTATCAATCTGACTGCATCCAAGGTGACTCCCACTTTTGATGACCTCGCCCAATTCCTGGCTTTCTTGAGCCTCTTTTGGTAATATCATCCTTCCTATGAACCTCTTCTGCTGTCAATATACTTATTTTCTCTGATTAATTTCTGGAATAACTGTGCACACTGAACATTTTTTTTCTTTACTTCTTGGTATTCTGATGCTGCTCCCCATTATTTCATAACCAGTTTCTCAAAGTCTTACTCTGACCTTCTCATCAGAGCCCAAGGAAATGTTTCCTTATGAGGCTTTCCTATCTCTTCGCAAGTATTCCCTTTACAGGAGATAGTATGCTAAACCAGATTATATCAGTCATTTCTTATAAAATCAAACAGCTAATATGACTTACAAAGCATTCATGACCTCCTCCTTTATTGGATGCAGCTGCTTTGTTTCCCAGTCACACAGACTCCACAAGGTTTCTGTGTTTGTCTCCTCCTGAGGAGGCTACATGGTATCTCACTGACTCTGCCCTCTTTCTCCCATCATTCAGTTTAGTGTTTCTGCCTAGCTTTATTCCACTAAACCACTGGCTGAAACAGCTTTATTTACTGACCAATAAAAACAACACATTATCTTCTCCAACTTTGTACTCGGAAATGTTTTAAATGTCCTGCTTATTAACAGAATGTTAGGGCAGGGTTGGGGGTAGCTGCATCCAACCAACCATTTCTTACTGATTTAAGAATATCACCATCATACTCAACTGTAATTATACCTTAATTACAAAAACATAGTGTAAAGTAACTTTTTTAAGATTTGTAAGTCTTCATGTAAAATATGGAAGCTCAGCTACACAACTTTAAGTTTCAAAGACAGTGACAGTGGTTTTGCCCTAACATGCTCAGAAGTTTCTGGAGTCCACTAACCTGTAAAGGTGTTCAATTATAGCTGCCAGCGTCGCTCTGTTGACCCCTGGAAGAGTTCGTATGAATGCTCTGTATTTTTCAGTTCTTTCTTGTTCATCTTGTGTATCTAGGGAGAACATTCTTTACATTTAAACTAGTCATTTCTACCAAAAATTTACCTCCCAATATTATTTTTAAATAATAGTTATAAGCATATAAATGATACAAGCAGGTTTCAAGAGTAAACATTCAAACTTTTAACACAATTGTCTGTAATTCTAAAAAAAGAAAACACATCACACAGTCATATACTATAGTTTTTATAATATGCAATTTAAAATTAAGCACTTTCAAAATGGGAGGGTAAGAGGATTTTTTCCTTTTATATAGCCTATTTTTATGGACTTTTACATCCTAACAGGAGTACAGTTTACAAATTATTCAAGCTTCATTATACATCATACATTGAAAAGCTAAGTCAAAGGTATATTATATCTGATTATAGAGGGATTTCATCAATTGCATTTGAAAAAGGTATTTCTGACCCCTTTTTCATATGAAACCCTAAATATCTTTCCAAAACTACAAGACATCGCAGAACTATGAACTCCACTCTTTGTTTGATCTACATAAGGGGCCTGTTACCAGCCAGACAGCCTTCAAATCTCAGGAAAAAAAAAAAAAAGGACAATGAGAAAGAGGTGATAGAGGTGATGTACAGATCTTAATACCATAATTCAGATTTCTGAGATAATGGGCCTTGTGCCTTTGTCATGAAAAGAAATTAACTGGTCCATCAAAAGACAAATGAGAAAGGAGGATTGCCCTCTCTCCTCTTAACTGTAGAAGACAAATCTCTGAAGTAACTGAGAACTGGGAACGTTTCCCATTGTAGAATTCAGGTGGATTATATTGGCAGTTCAAACTAGTATCAGCTGACATGGGAAGTACCAACCACTCTTCAGAGCAACAACTTCCACTGGCTTTGCAACTACTCCCCTGGTACAATCCCCAGTGACCTTTGGAAGCAAGGTGTTTCCAATTCCTGCCTACCTAGCTAGTACTCAAGAGCCAGGGACATTCCAAAGATTCTTTAAATGTCTACAGTCACAGGAAATGTTCTGTAAGATCCCCAAGGGAGGCAGGAACTCTGACACATTCAAAATCCCAAATGTTGTCTCTTGTGCTCATTCAAGCCACACATGAGATCTATCAAAGGAAATGCAGTGCCCAGAGATGACTCCAGAAAAGCAAGAAGGGAAAATACCCAAATCACGCAACAAATTTAGAATTATTTGGTATCCCAGGATAATCCAAACATTCCCCTACATGTCATCTAGTTTAAGGCTTTAGAAGCAATCTCATTTATTCAATAAAATCCAATTAACATTATAACATTTAAATCAAGCAATAATTCTACTAGAAGACATTTCATGCACTTTATAAATATAAACAGATATTTACAAAATAAAGCAATTAGAAGACAAAATTTGGGAAAGATTCCAGGTCATATAAAAAAAATATGGTGATTGGGCAGAAGAAATGTCTTCTTGGGCAGAATGCCAGCTGTGCAATCATGAATATCTGAGTTTAGATTGTCAGCATTCATGTACAATAGCCAGGCATGGTAGTGTGTTCTCATAATTCTAGCATGGGCAGCCAGACACACAAGTTTGATTGGGCTTTCTAGGTAGCCAATACTGTCAATTAGAAAGCTTCAAGTCCAGCAAGAGTCAAAACAATATGGTGAGAAGTGATTGGGAAAGTGACCTGACACCAACTTATGATGTGCATACATCCCCACACACGTGCATAGGCATGCATACATCACACATACACACACACAGGACAGGGGTATACAACGACCATTTAACTCAGAATTCGGGTAATTTACCAAACAAAGTAACACACACATAAACACACACATACACAAATACAAAAAACAAACCATATGGAGCCCATTTTGTGTTGGCATCTACTCCTGGTAATGCACCCTGTCCTGGAGTTTGCGTGATGTAGCCAATGATACTCTATTGGAGAAAGTCAATTTCCTGTCCTTTTCCCAAAAGGTACCAATTACAAACAGTTCTTGGTTAGGGGTGGGACCTTATGTGTACAACCCTATATCAGTGCTGGGAATCTGTCTGGTTTGAACCTGTGCAAGTCTTTTATGCATGCTATCACAGTGCACAATCTGTTGTTGATGTTCTCACTGAGACATAGAAAGAGCTAAAGAGAGAATACATGAAGTTTGGTGGGTGGGGACATAGAGAGGATCTGGGAGGAGGTGAGAGAAAGAAAATAATATGATCAAAATACATTGTGTAAATCATTCAATTATGAACACAATCTTGGGATTGCAATTCTTGGGGCAGAACCTAAGTCCAAGTTGACTATCATGCCAGCTCCTGCTGATTATGTGGTAACATAATATAGAAATTTAGATGATCCTGATACTGAAATTAAAGTAGAATGCACACTGAAAGGGTGATACAATTTTGTACCACAGTCTCCACTATACTGAATATGCAAAATGCAGTATTTTAGCTTAACAATTATGGGGTAATAGATTGATTATATAATATAAGTAAATAAAAACAAGAAAAAAATTAAAATTAACTATAAAGAACAATTCAAAAAACTTAACAGTGTTCTTAGAATATTCATGTATTTTATAAATAATTGGTGTGCTACTACAAGAATCCTTGTGTTTTGTTGCTTGCTTGCTTGTTATTCCAGACAGGGTTTCTCTGTATTGTCCTAGCATTTCTGGAACTGTATTGGTAGGCTAGCCTCAAGCTCACAGAGATTCACCTGTCTCTACCTCCAGAGTATTGGGATACACTTATATTTATTACAAGTATGGAATAAAACCTATAAAACAGAAAAAGGTAAAATTATTAAAATGTTCTTATTGTTGTTCTGTTCAACATAGGAGACAGTTTTAATTAATGTGTGCAAAACAATTTTTAGTAAAAGTAACATGACCAAATAAAGAATTTATTAACCATTGGTCTATTAATAGATTCATCCCCTAAGTTTCTATATGATACAATATAACTTTACCTTATTATGTGGAACCCGTGGAAAATGAACAAAAACATTGTCAGTTTTACTAACAAGAGGTAGGGTAAATGACAAGAGAATCAAATGCTGTTTATTAGCTTTCAGATGATTGAAGACTTAAAAGAAAGCCATAATTATTAAATTAGAAGGCAGGCAAAATGTCCTGACCCAAGGGCGTTACCTAATGCGGAGACCCAGTACGGATAGAGCTCCTTTGTGAGAAGCGCATCATCAATGTCAGACAGAAAATTCTTCAGCACGCTCGTCACATCTTCAAGTTGATGTTTTCCAGCTCGCAACTTAACACTTCTTGCATCCTTTTTGAAACTCTCCAGGAGTTCACTTATGTGCGAAGGATCACCATTCTTTTGATAAATGTTCTTGCATCCTAACCCTGTGAGAAACATGTAGAAAGTTATGAGAAGTATCTTAACTCATAACCTATTTTGATATATTAGGAAAAAAAAACAGATTCTTCCGTGGAGATCATGAACAAAATAAGTCATCAGATATGAAGTTAAAAACCTTGCACCTCTCAATTTTAAATTGAAACCCAGTGAATAAACCCCCTGATCCCCAGCTCTCTATAGTTCTCCATATTATCATTTGCAAAGGCATTTCTACCTCAAGAAGAATTTTCTCAGTCTCAGAAAACAAGCTTGCCTACATCTGGACAGAACAGTATAAAATTTTGTAGAACATTTCTTATATTCTCAACACTTATTTATTTTTGTTGTGTCTACCTATACCTTTGCCCAATGTTCCCGACTCACTGTCTCATTGGGTACCCCTCAAAGTCAAGGCAGTGATTAGTGGCAGAACAGAGGTAAAAAATGATGGTGGTGGTGATACAAACACACAAATCCTTTGCTTCCTCCCCAGATCTTTCTCCTTATGAAGCCAAGCTAAATTCACTGTTCTTTTTCTATGTGCCCTGATTCCTGTAGTCACTCCAGGCAATCTTCTGGAGCACTGTCATTATGCATATCAGTGGTATGATCTAGATGTCTTCCAGTTTCTGGATAATGACAACCACTTGGAGCATTTGACAGGCCCTCAGGATCTGCTGCCAACATTCTGTTAATCTTATGGCTTTTTGATGATCTTATGATCATGATCTTATGCCTATTTTCTCTCCTTCTAGGATGATTTCCCCAGTGTTCTATCTATTTCTCTCTTCAATCTTAATTCTATTCTCTTTTTACTACATTAGAAAATTTCCTGCATGAACCTATCCATCTTTATCATCCCATGTATAGCATACCTGTCTTTACCTGGATTTTATGTCTTAAATTTCATTCACCACATATATAAATGCCATCATATATACAGAGACAGACACATATACCACTTATAACCTTATAGGAAATGATAAAACCCTAAAGAAATTTATTTTCTACCTTTTTCATCAGCTTCTTCCAATCATATTTTAAAACCATCTCCTCAATTTCAATAGATGGCTTTACTTTTTCCTTGCCTTATACAACATCGGAATCTTTGTAACTCATTACACTTAAAATATGTCAAAAATCACTCTTCCTTCTGTTCATATGCTATTATCTGTGTCTTGGGTTCCTCATTACATTATAATGTTCTTATGCAGGCCTAATTTGTCTTTACAATGTTGATGATGACAATATAGGTCTGCTAGTCTTGTCAGAAGCCTAAATATCTAGAGGTAACCTTCCTCATGCAGGTAGACAAAACTTACACAATTTTATAATTAAAAATCTACCAGAGCTGGACTAACCTCATGCCTCTTGCATGTATCCTATCTTTGCATGCTACACTCTGGGCACATTGAACTCTACACACATTTTCCTAAACAGACAACCATAAAGTTATCTATTATATGCTCTATGCTAGAAGAAACTGCCATGCACACTGTAGAACAATGAGCCTCTCTATCACAGAATCTTATACACTGAGATATAACTATCTGCCCATGGGTTTGTGTTTAAGCCATAAATCTATGAGCCCCTAAAAGTCAAGGAGCCATATATTAAGTCCTGCTTTTTTCTTTTAACTGGCAGGAACAGTATTTTGGAAAACTCAAAAGGCACTTGGCAAACGGCTTCTTACTACAAAAATAAGTAAATTCTAGGAAGTAATTTTAACTATGTGCCTGAGAGACAACATCCATTTCTAAGGGTATTTCTAACACCCAGTAATTAAACAACTTTAACAGCTTCTGGCTCCCAAGCTTGCAACCTTGAATTTGATCCCAAGGACCCACAGGCAGAAGAGAAGTGAATCCTACAAATTGTCTTCTGACCTACATACACATGCTGTAGCATCAACATATACACACACAATAATGTTTTAAAGTACTGAATATAATTGTATATATAAATTGAAATAACTTTCTCCAAGATTTAATTACTATACTTGATTTAAAGATTAAATCCATAATACATTTTGAACTAGGTAAAGTTCAAAATATTAACATGGAAAACACAGAAAACTAGCCTTTATATTTTAAACCAAAGGCTAAGACATTCAAAATAATTGCTACTGTAGAGATTCTTAGGCAGACACTTGCAAACTGTGAGCTCTGTGCAGCATTCAAATTCCTATCAAATCTTAATGTAGGTACTTAGTACACAACAGTTTTAGCCCATATTCTACTAAAAATATGAACAATCACTTATTGGCTTTATTACTCTAGAGTAGAAGTTGATACACTTTGTGTTAGTTGTAGAGTTCTTATAATATACCAGATATAGTTGAAACCATCTAGTGCTTAATTGTTTTAAATTCAAATAAACACCATGGGGAAACTTGTGATTTCCCCAGAGAAACATTCAATTGGTTACACTGGGACTACCTGTGTTAGTTTAATCATTAGTCAGCTCAAAAGGATGCTATGCCACTATGAAACTAATGTGATGTGAAAGTTTGCTGTAAGCTTATGCCCTTGCTAACACAGTATGTGCCCCCACATCCCTGTGAAATGCAGCCAAGTTAACATGGATGAACACAGTACGTGAATACAACCATTTCTGAAATAAAGAGGACTACAGCAGATAAGAAACATGTTAGTGCACAATGGTAGCAAAGAAAACCCTATAGTAAGGTCCACACATACAATTATGTGAATAATCTCAGTATATATACAGTACAAACACAATGAATATTGAAAATAAAAAAAAATACTTGGATTTTATTTGAGGTAAAATACTTAAGGCAACACTGTTGCCAAAGAGCTTTTTATAAATAAATATAAAACATTATAAATTCAATTTCTGAAAAAAATCTTTTTATCGGAATGCTCATTTCTGACAGATTGTCATCTATCATGCCATCAACTTCATATATAGAGTGAGATCCAAGGGGAACTTCTCACTCTGCCTGCACACTTCTTAACAACACAGTATTTTACTATGTTTCTGTCACTGTTTATTTCTTCTTTAAAACACCCCAAGCACCTATAATTCTAAGAGAATAAAAAGTTAATACAACTTTAGAAATACTATCATTTTATTCATTTCTACATCTGGCTTATTTTTGCATAAATGTCACTTATCTATCTGTTAAAAGGTCAAAAACACATTATATTCAATATGCATGTCCAAGTATATATAAGCAACAGGGTACTAGCCTGGCTTGCACAAGTCCCTAGTTTTGAACAAAGAGTCCCATAAACAAATAAATGAATGAATAAATAAATAAATAAATAAATACTTTATATCTATTAGACATATGAATGATGTATATATCTTTGTGGATCCATAATAATTTAAAAATAAAAATGAAGATAAAGATTATTTTCCAGATAAACTTTCACATGAAACTAAAATGAGAATTGACAAAGAGGTATAGATCAAATTATTTTTGCCTACTAAGTATTCATAAAAGCATCTGTAGCAAATAATGCAATCATTAAAATGAATGATCCTTCTTAATATAAACTCTTACTATTGTGCAGTGAATGACACACACCTAGTTAATTTATTTATTTATTTGCTTGCTAAGAGAAAGGACATCATTTTGTATATTATTCCACGATTTTACTATTTCTACAAACCACACTTAAGCATGGTGACTTTCTCTTGGCTTTGTTCTCAATTTTTTACCACTAAAAGCAGTCTTTACTAATTTTATGTACTTTATGCTATTTTATTTAATGGGCTACATAGCCTTTTCACAGACATGAAGGACCAACATAGCTGTGGGAAAGGATTACCCAGTATAAATGAGTGTGGCTGGGAGGAGTGGGACCAGCTGAGCAGCGACTGTGCTCTCAGTCTTCACTGGTGTCCTCACAAAGGGAAAAGGCACTGATTCATTCCCATGGAGGTACCACTAAGTTCTAGGAGCTGAATAGACATCCTGTGATACGTACCATACTGTGTAACAAATGCTATGCAGCTGTTCACAATAATGGGGACGTCATTTTTGCAGAGCTGCTGATCTTGTAATGCGTTACCATCTGTACCTGCTGCTTTTTCAATTGCAGTATGCCAGACTGTGAAATCCAACTTGGTATGCCCATGGATGTACAGCGTTCTGTGAAGTTTAAGAAGCACTTCGTATTATAATTTTGCTTTACTTAAAATTACTCTCTACACAGATTACCCTAAAATCCATATAAATGTGATCTTGTCTCACACATTAAAAGAACAAACAAAAGCCCTTTACTTTACATTCCACCCACCGGGTGTCTTTCAGTTCCTCTGTTGTCAGTTAAGGTCACATAGAACAGAGGAAAACTACCAATTCAGTCTTCCAACTCTTCCAAGTCCCTAGGTCTCCAATTCCATCTCTCAATAACACAGTGAAAGCCACTGTGGCAAACTTCACCAGTGCCTCCAAGTTTCTATTTCCGGCTAACCAAAAGGATTTCATAGTTGTTGATTTCATTGCCTTTAAAAGGGGGTAAAAATCAAGACAAACATCTGATTTGCCTTTCCTATTCAGATTTCCATTCTCTGAAGTCATTAATTCCTACCCCAATCTCCTTTCCTCTTTCTAAATAGCCTAATTGTGTGAAGTCATGGCACTCTGGTACTCTACAAACTCCAGAGGTGATCCACAGTCCTGTCCTTAAGACGGTCCTTTCACCTGCTCCACATTATTAGAGACTCCTAAGTCCAGATCTCTAGGCTAGAACTGGCCTTCACGAATGACACCTTGCTAAGATCAAGAGCAGCTGGAGAGTTAGTCTCTTGGCACAGGTCTGTATCCCCAGTCTTGGGGGAGGGAATGGAAGGTAGGAGGACCACAAGTTTGAAAGAAGCGAGGGCACAGTGGGAGTTCCTGACTGGCAGCAACTATACAGCAAGATGATGCTCAAAGAAATCAAACTAAATATGATGTGGGATTGTAAAAAGATATACCAAACTCAAAACACAGCTACATCAGTTACTTTCTTTATAACTTAGATGAGCTCTCAGTATCACTGTTGGGGAAATGCTGATAACACAAAGCTCAGCATACAGCCGAACACCTCACAGATATTATAACTATGCCCCAAGGCATTTTGCTAAGAAACACTGGTTTGGGGTACCTCTACGAAAAAACAAGAATGTAAAAATTTTCACTCTTGTGAAACTGTTCTGGGAACCTATTCCACATGATTCTTCTGAAATATAGAATTCATAATTGTAGCTTAGTATCTCCTACCAATCACTTCCACAAAAATATGAACTTATTTTTTCTTCTTTTCTCTTTTTGGTTTGTTTAACCTGAAATATTCACTTTGTTTGCAGTTCTTCTGTTACTTCAGAATTTTGCATCTCTCTTTGATGTCACCAAAACCCCCAGCAGAATTCTTTTCCTGGTGCCCTCTTTTAAGTCTCTACTCTTTACTACCACCAGAATACCATTTCAAAAACATGGGATCAATGACACCAGTTAGGATAATTGTTCTGTCTTTAAAGTTTTTGTTTTTGCAATAGACAGGTCTTCATGCCTTGGCCTGTGTTTTCCACTATGACTCTTTTAACATCTCATCTTTGGCTGCACAGATATCTGCTCCCCAACAATGATGTCACCCAGGTGATGAAGGAGGGTCATTGGTTAATTAAAAAAGAAACTGCTTGGTCCTCATAGGTTAGAACATAGGTGGGTGGAGTAAACAGAACAAAATGCTGGGAGAAAGAGGAAGTGAGCTCAGATGCCATGCTCCCCTCTCCCGGGCAGACGCGATGAAGTAAGCCGCCAGGTCAGACATGCTGAATCTTTCCCAGTATGACTGGTGCTACACAGATTACTAAAAATGGGTTAGGCAAAATATAAAAATTAGCCCGTAAGAGGCTAGAGCTAGTGGGCCACGCAGTGTTTAAATAAATACAGTTTGTGTGTTGTTATTTTGGGGCATAAGCTAGCCAGGCAGCCATGAGCCAGGCTGTGGGAAGAGGCCCGCAGCTCCCACTACACTCAGGTGAGGATTTCAGATGCTCCTGATGTCTCCCCTGGTTTATGGGTCACAGGTCCACTTCAAATAAATAGTCGCTCTGAGCTCTCTTTTACCATTTGCTGTTTCTGTGCAACTTACTGGTGAGATACCAAACTTTGCACAGACAAGCAAAAATGGTACTTGGTCTCTGCCCAAGACTGGTCTCTGGCATTTGCTGGTATGCATCTCCAAACGTTATCCTCAGTACAAAATTTAAAGCATGAAATACCAATGCATCTCAAGTATATTTACTCTAAGGGGCACACACTCCTCAGTCTTGTTCTTTAGCTCTCACTTGGCTACTTTGGATTCAGCAACAGTAAGAGAAGAACAAGCTAATGAAATCTTGGTGTGTCGGTGGTGACTCAGAGAAAAGGAAGAAATCTTTCACATTTCTCAACATCACTCACTGTGACTCTAAAAAGAAAATCTGCCATCCTTTCCTTTTTTTCTCTTCTTTCAATGCTCTTCCAGGAAGACAAAGCCAACAACAGCACTCTAAGACAATTCTGAAATTGCTGGAATTACTTTTTCCTAACCCTTGTGCCTGTAATCCTCAGCTCCTGCTTTCTGACATCTTTATCTACAGTTTTCATTTTCTACCACAACTACCCGGACCCAAAGATTCTGTAATTTTCTCTTTGAAGAATTCTGATAAGTGGTCCAATTGTTCTATAGTGCTTTAACTTTATATTATCATACATCATCCAAAGCCTCATACCTCTGAGTTTCTATCTACATGAAATATCAGAGCAAATTATCTCCAAAAAGAGCAAAACCTTTCATATATACACCTAGTTAAAATTCTGTTTTTCTTAATTCAGGTAAAGACAGTAATAATTTTTCTGATTTTAATTTCAATAATTTTAATTCAGAATTTAGTGGCCAGCATGACTTAAAATCCTTGAAAATACAAAGGGTAAGTACTCTCGTAGCCAGTGCAACAAATTCAAAATGTAACAGTGATCCTTTAAGACCAGTATAATTCGGTCACTAACTGTGAATATCTCAACCTCTGAATTTTCCTTTTAGTCAGGAGAAATCCTACAATGGAAGGTTAGCTGTTTGCCTGTGAACTAGTAAGGGCTAGAACAAGCAATGACAAGTCAACTCCAGTGTCAACTTGTCAACCACTGAATCTTAAAATATATCTTCTACTACAGCTCATGGGATGGGTGACATTTAACTGCATCAGCTCAACAATCTTCCATTCTGTTGCTTATTTGAAATCTAGACATACTGAGTAAAGTATCATAATATATTTTCAACGTAAATGCTGACCAACATTTTATCTTCCAGTGTTACTAAACTATCATTTCACATTTTGAATAAGAATTTCAAATAAATATTCAAGTGTGTTCTCAATATCTGAAAAAGTTATTTTGATAAACTCTAATCATAGCCGATTTATATATTATAATTGACAATTTCCAAAAAATAAATTGCAGACAAATGAAAACATTTAATTTGTTTTTATTAATTAAGAAAGTTGATAAAATCTAGAAGTCAAGTCCTAGGCCTAATGCATACAATTTTCTTAAAGTTGAAATATCTAAATGAATTATTATTTATAATGGTTTGAGTTTAGGCAACTGAAATGAACCTGAAGTCTCTTGAAATAAACAATGAATGAGACTGTACAAAAAATTATCCATTAATAACTAAAGCTGAGAAGCAAATACCATATACCATAAATATGACTTAAAAAAAGAATAGCCTAAGAATTTATAGAAAAATGAAAACTTTTATGGGTGCAGCAGAAATATGGTCATTGATCATTAAAGAATAATACACATAAAAAATGCAGAGACGGCCAGGCAGTGGTGGTGCATGCCTTTAATCCCAGCACTCAAGAGGCAGAGGCAGGCGGATCTCTGAGTTCGAGGCCAGCCTGGTCTATAAGAGCTAGTTCCAGGACAGGAACCAAAAACTACTGAGAAACCCTGTCTCAAAAATTCAAAAAAAAATGAGGAAAAAAAAAGCAGAGACGATATGCATAAACTAGTCTAATAATCATAGCTACATATATATGTATATGTGACATATATATATATATAACAAAAACAGCAATCCCAGTTTTTCCAAACATTTAAGATGCAAAAGTATATAACAAGACATATAAAGTATTTTATAGACCACACAGATATGCTGACAAGCCATTTGCCTATATGTACAATGAAATGTAACATTTATATGCAAAAATTTTTGACAATACCAAGAACAAGACTCTGTACAAGAACATAATTTGAAGTGAAGGCAAAAAATCTGCTTCTGTCCCTCTGCTGTGCATGTGTACTTAGCAATAAGCCTGTTTATTAATGCATCTGATAATGTATGTAAGCTTAGATCTGCCAAATTTGGGAAAGCTCAACTGACTTGGAATACATTTTCCTATACATTTGGATAATGTCTACACAGAACAGAGAATATATGATTATACCAATGTATAAATTATGTCATATTTTCTAAAACATCAAACTGTCTTTAGTTAGAAAACTCATGAATATTTTGTCTCTTTATTCCTATATCCCTGCTCAAAATAGTAGCTATAAGAAACAAATGATATAAATCAAAGGATTCACTCATCCCTTAGAGTCAGGGTATGTGGAACTAACTTCTGAAGCGTGTCAACTGTGTTCTGCACTGAGCTTTGAACCACAGAGAGGGAAAGCTGTCTGAAATACTCTTCATTTATAAAAAAGCAAACTAAAGCAAAGATGATATTTGTTTGAGGCCCAAGGATAAGGAAGGTCTGGGAAGCTAGTTTTTTATTTATTTTTATTTTTGAGAACTTTATACATGCATATAGTCTGCTTTGATCATATTGACCCCCTATTCCTCCCCTACAATTTTCCCCTACCCACCCCCAACCACTCCTTTTCACTCCCAACATCATGTGCTCTTTCATTTAAACCCAATGAGTTCACTTAGTGCAGCCCATATATATGTACATGGATACAGAGCCATCTACTGGAGATGATTAGCCTCTCAGGAGCCATGTCTCTGAGAAAAACTGATTCTTTCTCCCTTAGCAGCTATCAACTGTCAAGAACTTTCTAAGTCTGCCAACTGTCACCTAGTCTATGATCCTGTGCTCAAGAAATAAAAATCTAAACTCTTGGTCTTCAGTTCCAAGACATGTTTGTTCTAGAAATGACACTAAAGTCACTTCTTTTTTGTCTTCCTTTGACAACGTCACAAAATATGGTTTCCTGAAGAAGCTAGATCAAAGACAGTATTGGAAGGAATCTGTAACTTGGTCCTATTTGAACACAGCAATATCTATCTCTCTTCTTTTAAAAAGAGAATCATTACTGAGTGTGGTTGTGTAAACCTTTAATCCCAGAACTCAGGCAACAGAAGCAGACAGAACTCTGAGTTCAGAGTTGGCCTGAACTATATAGAGAATATGATGTCTTCAAGGGAGAGAGAAAGAGAAAGAGAGAAACAGAGATGAAGAGAGACAGAGACAGGCAGAGAAAGAAACAGAGACAAAGAGGCAGAGACAGACACACAGGGAGAGAGGAGGCATATATTCTGCCTTGGAAAGTGTTCTATATCTGTAAAAGATATAGCTCTAAGATATCTGGAAATGCTCACTGCAGATTTGTTCCCAGCTCCTAAGGAAGTTCTCAAAGAAGAGCACATTAATCACCACCACAGTAGGCATTCTGTTTCTAATGGGAAAAGATGAAACATTTTACTTCTGTGAGTGACATTTGCTCATTAGATTTGTAAAGCACTCATTTTAATTGTGTGGTCAAAACATTTTTACAAATGCCTATTCCCATGTGACTCCTACCAAAATCAATGCATAAAAACATTCCCATCATTGCCAAAACTCCCACATAATTTTTGAAGGGATCCTATCTTCTATACATCACCCATGAAAACATCTGGTCAGTTCTCTGTCAAATATTAGACCCTTAGCTGATATTTTCTATAAATAAAAGGCCATGCTGTTACATTTTACATCTGGTCTCATTTATTCAGCAGAATATTCTTAAGGTTTAGTTATATTGTTAGCATAGATATCTTTAGAATAGTAATTAATTATTTAGTATTCCTTGTATGTATCCAACAAACTTTGTTTATACATTCTTTCACTAGGGAATACCTATTCTCTTCCCAGGTTTTAGTTTTAGAAAAGGAGCAGTCTTGAGCCATTGTACTGTTATAGCTATACCTTGTAATGTATTTTATGTAAATATGCCAAAGCTAACTCACTAGAATATAGAGTAAGTATAATTTAACCTTATTTTAAAAATTATCTGTCATTGGTGAGATGGCTCAGTGGATAAAGTGTTTGCCACACAATTGTGAGGACCAAGTTCATCAACCATGCAAAAGCCAGTATGTAAGGTGGCCTACCTGATACTCAAGAGGTAAATATGTCAGATCCCTTGGCAAACTGGTTAGATAAGCTTGAGAAACCCTAAAGTTCCAATCTCAGTATGAGAACCTGACTCAGTAAATAAAGTATAGAGGGATAAAGAAAGACATCTAAAGCCTACCTTTGAACATACACAACTACTATCTGTGCCTTAAACGTTATACCGTTAGTGACATTACAGCAGGTGTTTGTGCCTGACCTCTTAGATGTCCACACTGCAAGTGTACAGATAAGTACTGAGGAAAGGATGCAAAAAAAAAAAAAAAAAACGTACAAAGACATCCAAGCTTTACATGTTTCCTTCTGCTTTGATATCCTATGAAGCCAGGCGCTTGGGACTCCTATGTCTAAAATATACCACATCGTGCCTGGGTTTCCCATTCTCTGTGCCATACGTATCTGAGAAAGCCAAGACCACCTAAAGGCTCACCTCATTTGATTCCTTTCTTTCTATAATCATATTCCAGAAATACCAACTGTTACAAAATCTGAAAACAGTTGCTTCCTCTATTCTGTCAAGCTTTCTAGTTATTTAAAGAGGAACAGCATGAGCCATGAGTGATTCCAGGATGCCAGAAACAGGTGTCTGGCACACTGTATTTAGCAGTGTGACCCTAACATCTACTTTTTACTTTAGATACTTTATTTTATTCTACTCCTTCAGATAAGAAATCAGGACACAGAAATGGAATTTTAGTAAGGAAAAAGAAAAATGCTAATTATTAAGAAAATATTCAGATACAGGGTGGCATCAACAAGAATAATAAATTAAAAATATTATTATAAATAAATTGTATATTGAAGCCAGAGCTCAATAAACAGCCTCAAGCCACCTGATTCCTCAAGGAGGATAGAGCCAGCTTTTCACTCTCATCTCTCACACTATCAGACAAACACTTGTACAGGGAATGTGAGAAAAGAGCTTTGTTGATATTTCACTGACTGCAGAATGAACCCATGTCCTCACATTTAACAATAACTTCTAAAATGTTCTTTTGGAGGATGTTTTCTGCATTCTTGAAAAGGTCCTGAAAGGCTTAGGAATTAATTTAACTGGAAATGCAATATGCCATCTGCCTGTCTTCTCAAGCCACGGCCTCAGTTTTTGTCTTCAAGTTGTCAAGGTTAAGTCCTACTTGGACTGCATCTCTTCCTAGTCCACACAAATTCTCTAAGCCTGTTTTGTCTAACTCTTCAAAACCTCGGTTTCTCAGTTCCATCACTGTACTTATATTGGAAGCAAGATCTATTAAAACTGTACTTATCCTTTATGGGGGAGGTTATCCTCCTTATTATATGATAAAAGAGACAGTTTTATTATTTTGCTATATTTTACTCACCTATATTTTATTTATTTATTTATTTATTTATTTATTTATTTATGTTTTGTAAGATAGGTTATCACTTTGTAGCCCAGTATCACCTTAAATTCACTATTATCCCCCTGCCTCACCCTTTCAAGTATTGAGAGTACAGCAATAACCTTACATTCTGGTGTACTGAGATACTTGTGAATGAAAACAAACTTTGAAACAAATACAATATATACTTAATATTCACCTCTTATAACAACACACTCCATTCATCTAAATTTTCTTTATCATAAAATCATTTTAAATGTTCAATAGAATAGTCCTTTTCTAAAAGAAAATATAACTGTAGGTGTCATAAGAGAAAAGAATACCCCCTCATTTTTTCTGGGCAAAATTCAGAGGAACTCACGGCTAAGAATTAAAACACAAATTTTGCAAAAGCATTCAAGCTGATATTGTGGGCAATGGGCTACTGTTTAATTTGCAATTACATGCACAATTTAGAAACCACTTTAAGATAATTTAGCCTCAGGAGGATCACTAACATAACCTCTCTCATAAAGCACAAATCCAGGGGGAGAGGAAGCACATACAGAATAATTTAATAGAAAATAAGGATCTTAAATTTAGGGTACTAATCTCCCAAACTGAGCAAAGTCCTCTGTTCCAAAACCGTGGAACATATTGACATGGCGTTTATTCCCTAGTGTTAGATTCATTATGTCTGAGATTTGCAAATTAAAACCGAAATGCAATCAGCCTTGGGAGCAATCAAGTGCAATGTACTTTCCTATAGGTCAGCCAGGGGACTGAAAACAAAAACACAGCAAAGCAAACCATCTTCCCTCCTGTTTCTGATAACACAGATGAGTTATTTCCTTTGTTTAATATACCCAAAGCCTTTCAGCAAAGACTTGTGATAGGTGGCTCTGGCAAGTGTGCATGCAGCTTTGGGACATAAAGGCAGGAAAGAAAGCGGCTTATTTGAAAGACAAGCACAGAGAGGGGAGGTTAGAGAGCAAAGACAGTTTCTAATTTTGAGAAAAAGGTGTTGTAGTCTGCTGAGTATTTCAGTGAAGTGGAGACAGGATCAACTGTCTAGGAAAATGCCTTCTGACCTCTTGGTCTGGATATTCACTAACTCGCGAAATCTACACAAACCATGACTATTTTTTTTTACACAAAGAAATTACAACAAGACATTGTAAAGGACACAGATTCATATCCCAGGTACAGCACCAGCCTGCACACCAGAAACCCTTAAGTATGATCACCAAAGCTTTATTTTCCAAAATAGTAATTTTTAAAGAACACATAGAATACACATTAAAGGGAGGCCATCTGGTTTACCTTCTGCTTAGAGTTTTTTAGAGCAAAATTGCTCTGTGTGTGGAAAATATTATTGCAATACTCCTCTCTCTAAATACACTCATGATATGCATATAGAGATAATTATCAAGCAGACTAAAATATATATTTAAATAGGAACTATATATGCTGGGTTATTATCAATCTTTGAAATTTTTCAGTTTAGAGAATTCTTTTTCCATCTTGTCATTAAGAAATATTAATGGATTTATACCCTTTAACCAAAGGTAGATAGGTATGGGAAATGTGTGAAATTAATTCATTAAGTTTTTATGATTCGTGTTTCTGGTTGAAAATGATAATAGCAAAGCAACAATAGGAACAAAAAATAAAAGGTTAAACTTGCAGTTGCTTGGCTTCCCTGAATCTGTCTTATTCACGCCATCATCTACCTGAGTGCCTGAAAGTTGTTTTTTTTTCCAAAGCAACGATTTTATCAGCCATCAACACTCTACTTTAGCTTACAGTCATTATTTACCAAAGACCTAAGACACCAAAAGAGATAAAAAAGAAAATAATCTGATAAAACTCTATTATTTGTCAGAGCATTAAATCAGCTTTTCAACAGTTATGGAAATATTTAACAAGCCAAGCGTGAGACAGATGAATAAGGGAACACTTTTCATGCAGTTACCCAGGGCTCACCCTGACCTCCAGTTCACAGAGCAACATCTCAGTATCAAGTAGAGTGGACTCAAGGTCCCACATCATTCATCAGCTCTCCTCAGTGTGTCTTAACTGGGAATAACTGTTTCATGTTGGGCCCTTTATACCTTTAATCCTTCTCTCTTCTGGTCTCTTTTTATTCTTTGAACTCATTCAAGTCCATTCCATCATGAAAGAAACTGCACATATTGAATTCCTAGGTCAAATATCCTATCTCTGTAATCTCATTATCCTCTAGACATCTTTGAAAGTTTGTCCTCACTAAGGTGTGAGCTGTTAATAAATGCAGCTATTTTAAATGGCCTGCGTTATAAATGGTAACTTTTCAGGAAGAGTCAAGGAAAATGAGTTAGCTATGAATATATCACTGTATTTAGTTTACTCTAATTCTTTCCTATTTCTTACTTTTCATCTTGCTATCTAACAGACATCTCCATTTGCTCTTTCCAAAAGTGAGTTCTTAATCAGTTATTCCAACCTTACTAAAATCCTATCTCTACTTAGTATGTATTGTTATCCCTAAAACAGCACCATTATTCAGGTAATTGTTGTCATCAAAACTCTGGAGCCATCCTAGAGAAGAGCATTGATCTAATCCACCAACACAGCATATTCTTTCCTGATAACATCAAACCACTCATCAACACTTAGGTTATCAGATAACCCATCTCTTGCTTGACTCCATGACAAAACACTCACTGGACTAAGTTGACTAAAGTTGACTCCTGTCCTGTTCCCCAAAGTCATTCATGAGGAGTTAAGGTAAAAGATTTCTTCAAAAATATAAATGAGATAATTCCACTATCCAGTTTGAGTCCTATATCACTATACTAAGAATAAAAAAAAATTACATGCTATGACTTTCAGTGTCTTAAATGATCAAGTCCTAGGGATATGTTTGAAATACTTTCTTCCCATTTTCTCAGTCTTTTTCCCTCTCCCATGAGCTACAACACCCCTTTTACATAACAAGCTCAGACTTGTAACAGGATCCTCAAGTATCAGTGTCTGCAGGTCTGGAACACAATATCTGAGGTGCTAGATCACAGAACTCCTCACTTTATTCAGACATTTATTCCATCATGATATCTGTGCTCTCACCCTCACTAACACACAATACTGATCTCGTTAGCTCTCTTTCATTAACTTGATTATTTTCCTTCAGAGGATTTATAATTGATAGGCAATGATAAAGAATAGTTTTTTTCTTGAGTGTTTGCTTTGGGGTTTTGTTATTATTTATTTGTTTCATTCCCCCCACGACAGTACTTGCTTTATGAGAGTAGAGAGTTTATTTTTGTATCACTCTGTCCCTAACAGTTCAAGCATCCTAACGCATTGGAGATGTTAATAGTTCTTGAAAAACTAAGGGGACTCAAGAAGTCAAGATCTAGTTATGAAAGACTCACATGCACAGGCCATTTGTAGTGTTGTAGACCCTAAACATACAACCTACAATCATCAAGCTCCTATCATATACCTAAATGAGCATGGCCCAGATCTACAGGAAACTATAAAAATCGATCATGCTACTTTATCATAAGATATATGAAAAAATTGTACCTTTTTGCTATACTCTATGATGAAAGCCTAACACAGTTTTTATAAATAAGAGTTTCTCAAATGTTAAGATAATGGTTTTTCCCTTAAGAACTTTACCAAAATAACCTACTCTCTGAGAAATAGAAAACAAAGCAACAACAACAAAAAGACAAAAGGGTACTTACCTCCCTTTTTCTACTAAAAGTAGCACATCTAATTTTTCTCCATTTTGAACCACTGTGCTGATTGCTAGAGAGATAAAAGGATGAATTTTTTTAATATTAAAATATGCTTAGATACACGATTAATATGATTTAGTCACAAGTCTGGGGTTAAGGCTTCTGAATTCCTTGTGAAGCTGCCATCACCACATGCAATTGGGAGGTATGTTCCAACAAGAAGGGGTGGGTGTCCTCTTACTTAGCTCCTGCAGTCTTCTTAGGTGCATTCTCTCTTCCTGAGCTTCTTGTGTTTGAAGGCAAAAACACAAGCTAGACTTGTCCAAAGCAAACCAGCCTTTCCTCCACTGGTCCAGGGCATGGCAGTCTTTGTAGAAGAGTTGACCAATCAAATCATAGTCAGCTTCTGTTAAGTTTTCAGCAACAAAGGGAACAAAATGCTGTTAAGACAAATACAGAAAAGTAAGAAAGACAGTGAAAATAGGAAGGCCCTTCCCTGTCTACAGATAGAGGGAAAAATGGAAAACTTATCTTTATTTTCCTGTTTTAAAGATTGCTAAGCAAATGCCAAATTCAGAATAACTAGTAAAAAAAAAACTATGTTATGAAACTTAAAGTAAACAGGTAACGCGTATTTTCGAACCACAGCACTGTATCCCTTGTTTTCTTAGTACAGATGAAACATGGGAAATCTTCTTCCGTGGTTCATGGAACTGTAGAAAAGGTTATGTTCTCATATGTGCTCCATTCACATCATTGGCTAAATCCGTTCCTTTCCTCATGGACATTGGAAAATAACATACCCATGAGAAGGCACAGGCTGGAAAATGGCTTTACAATGAAGACTGTACCTTAATCATCAATAATACAGAATTATCTTTAAGAAGGATTTTTATGAATGTTCTATATAAATTTCTTGTCTTTTTTTTAGGCCATAGAAGTATTGTTTTTATCCTTTTTTGGTGGTCATCTTTGAAAACATGAAAAGTTTCTTTCAAAATTATAGCTAAAATGTTCATGAATCTTTGAACCTTAACTAAAGACTTCAAGTTAAGGATCTTTCCTGGACTTAGAAAATACAAAATTTAAATACCTTGGCTATCGTCTCTGTCCATTTTCTTTGAACCTGAGATGATTCGGCTCCAAACAAAAAGACACGTTCTGAGGGTAAGTAGATCTCAAAGACAAAGATTGGCCTACAGCAAGCACACATAAGAAGACACCATCACACAGAATAAATGAGTGTAATTTAAAACTTTCAAAATCAAAAGAATCACTATATGTAACACTGAAAAATTTTTAATAGAAAAATAGCACCTTCAGCTGATAGGTAGGATATATTGGTAATTATGTAATAATGACAGTAGAGTTTTTGTAATTTAATATAAATAACACTGTAAAATCTCTCTTATTATAAGTATTATTAAAATATCTGTTCCTAAAACCATATTTATTTTAATGTTTATACATTTTCATTAACTATTCTACAAAACAAAGTGCAAAACTTGCATGTCAAAATCTCTCAGGCTGTTTCTAAAATCCTTCAGAGGTTCATTTAACGTTTTTAAGTATGTAAAATATATTATATAAATAATTCCTAATCTTTTAATTTAAACATTTTCAGACCACAAAAGTACATAAATATGTCTTAAAATTTATTTTCTAATATGATAATTAATATATTTAAGGATTGTGAATATTACTCAGTGATAGTGTTCATCTGATATTCTGTTTACTTTAAAATGAGCCAATAATCATGGAATCTTCTCTTTTCTCATGTTTTATATAAGATGCTCTTTAAAAATGTTATTATTTTTGGTTTTAGTCCACCATTCAAATTAATTATAGAAGCAAAAGTACTTTAATGATCAACAATGGAATGTTATAGTAATAACTACTTTTTACAAAATTTCCTGTGATTTCAGATTAAATGAACCAGTTTGAAGATACTGTAGAATCTTTTTACAGGAAGCAATGGAAAACAGGAAAGGTAACTAAATGCTCATCACCTGGTACAGGGACTACCAATCCCATTCACCTCCCACATAGATGCTCAAGGATAGACATACCCAGTATTCAAATAGAAGTCCTCTTTATGGACAACCAAGCATATAACTTCACTGATGTTGATGGTGCCATTAGGTGTGGTACACTTGTCATTTTCATAGTAACTCAAGAAGCCGCCTTCCAAAACACACCACTTTTTATTTGTCTCTAAGAATTTAAAACAAGGCAAATAATAAATTGAACTATAGTATAAACTTTTAGAAACAAATCATAATTGGGTTCAGATAAAGAAAAGGACAAACTCCCTGTTTTGTAAAAGAAACATCAGACCAACTCATAAGATATAAAGCTGATACACTTTTGCTTTCAGAGACATTATCATCTAACTGCAAAGAATGTTCCAGACAAAAATGGATGTGACATTGATGACCAGAGAAGCAGGGCAATTCATAAAGTGAAAAGTCTGCCAAAGAGCTCCGGAACCACAAAGACTGAGGTCTTCACAGAGTATTATGGGAAGAACAAATAGAACAAAACCTAAAACCTCAGAGCCACAAAGACCGAGGTCTTCACAAAGTATTATGGGAAGAAAAAATAGAACAAAATCTAAAACCACATCTATTGTAAAAGCCGGGTTCAGAATCTACAATGTCCATAGTGTGTTATTTAGGAGTTTTCAAGTTCTTCCTACAGATATCAGGACACCATGGATAGAGGCCACATCCAACCAGCATCACCTGGCACAATCAAACTTTCTTGGTACACAGTGATACTTGTTCCCTGTGGGTGGCCTGTGGCTCATTGACCACTACAAAGACTGAACTAAGCTAGGACAGAAATTATCTGACCCACAGAGTTTAAAATTTTGCTATGAGATTCTTTAAAAAAAAAAAAAAGTTGCTAATCCTTGACCAGGTCAATAGATGGAAGTCACAGAAATGGCTTTAACTGTGGAATACACTCAGTATGAATTTTGTGGATTTAGATTACTTTAATCAGTATATTTGAAAGAGTAAAGATTAGCAGAAAAGGAAGACAGGGAAAATTAAGTGAACAAGAAAGTATAAGGAACCCCTTAACTCCTCTGGATCCAATGTATGTTTCTTGCTGCCCAAGAGTGATCAATTTCAACACAGCCAACTTAACCTCCACTAGAGGAATACATGCACAGAGATTATGAACCTGAGAGAGACCCTAAGCCAGAATCTAAAAACTGCTAATGAGCCACGCTTAGAATCAAAGCATACATGCCTCACATGCACAGGAATGCCTTTCACTGGTTTTTGTTCCATGTTCTCATCTTTACAGCTCATCTCCATCAGATGGAAGGCTACACTGCACCCCATGTAAATTTGTTTGTAATTTTATTTATAAAAGAAAAGCATTTAAAGTATATCCAATATGAATCCATTCCCATTCCTCTCCTAACCCCCAAGTCAATGGTGCTGTAGGGCACTAGATCTAATTTCAAAGGAGGGATCTCTCCCCACATATCTCTCTCTCTCTCTCTCTCTCTCTCTCTCTCTCTCTCTCTCACACACACACACACACACACACACTCTCTCTCTCTCTCTCTCACACACACACACACAGAGAGAGAGAGAGAGAGAGAGAGAGAGAGAGAGAGAGAGCGCTACAGTTCATAAAAACCAAAAAAAAAAAGATTCTTCTGAAAGACAACAGACGGCACATTCAAATAAATGCAATCAAGAAGAATTAAACAATGTTCTACAAGATTCCAGATAGGGTTGATGGGCTCACACCTCATGAGTACAGAATGAGAAGAGAAGAAAATAACTTGTGTTTGTCCAGGTAGGGTTCCCCCACCATTACCCACCCAACCTCCACCCTCACCCACCCACACCCTCCTCCACTCCCCACCCCCATCTTCTACCCTCACACCCAACCCCATAGTAAGTTCCTAAGCAATATCACTCCTGAGATACAAGAAAACTGGGTCTCTTCCTCCAAAGCGAGCAAAGAAGTCGGATTCTAAATTATGCCTCAAGCACTTCCTGAAGCTGCAGTAATGCTTACTACAGGAATGCAGGGCTACACAACGGGTCACTCACCAAATAGAGTAGCTGTCAATTATCTTGCCACATATAATAAAAGATCAGAGTCAGGACTCACCTAGACTCATAGAATACTCTGCAAGAGACTGAGTTCAGCATTCTGACTGACTCCAATCACTTAAAAGAAACCATCGAAAGGGTGGTTGTCCAAGAGCCCTCAGGACAGCCTTGGGGACACCAGGACTTTAAGTCAGTGATGCTGGAGTAACACTGGACACCAAAAGTATGAAGGGCTATATTTCTGTTGCTTGATGACACTAACTCTGTGACATTTTGTGAACCTGTAGGTTCACAGTAGCATGAGAGTCACATAATCAATAAATGTTGATATTATTTTTTAAATGTTAAACTTGAAAGAAAGCATTCTGCCTAAAATAATTGGGAAAAAAAGAAGCCTTGACATAGGAGGATTTCCAACATTACATTTGATACTATGGTTATTATAATTACAAATGTTCTTTGTAAAGAAATACCTGCTGAGGTAATTCAAAGAAAGGAAACTTTTGTAAACAATAAATAAATTAAAAACATGAGTGAGAGAAGGATACACACACAGAGAGAAAAATACAAATATGAGGATAAAACATTTTAAAACACAAATATTTGTATTATATGCATTATACATACATGGAAATTCTTCATACATTCTTTTAAGATTCTTTAAACCTCAAATTAAATCAAAACTATGAAATAACAAATACACTGACTTGTCTCTTGAATTTTCTTTTATCCCTCTATTGGACCCTTAAAGAAGAATGGCGATGAGAAACTGAGAAAAAGTTGATATAGCATTTGGCAAAACAATAGCCAAAACCCTGAGGCTGGCAGGACTGATATACTCAGAAAATCTGAGAAGGAGATTCAGGAACAACAAGCAGAATAAATCCTACATGGTCACTGGAAAAGAATGTGAACAGGCATGGTCAGTTCTTAGATGAAGGCAATGTGCTACTCCGGGGATTCAAACTTCTGAGTCACAATACATATCCTGTGCCATTACAGAATAAAATCATGAAAGACCAGTAATTTTTAAATGAAAAAATTTTAAATATTTCCCTAAAATATTTTAAAATAAAGCCTACATATTAACAAAAGGAGTTCAAGAACTGATTTGAAAAGACAGATTGCAAGAATAACCTTCATAAAAGAATTCAGAGGAAAATGTCACAACATCTATCACAAACACATACAGTGCCAGAGATGACTCTTCTCCACCAATTCCTTACTGCTGTTTACAATCCCCTTAATGGGAAATGTGTTTGGAATGATAACAGTCAGGTAGCCCCATTAGTGGCAATGTAGGAGCAGGCCATCCCCAGAGGAGAGCAATGAGAGAAAATTCCATCCTTCTCACAGCTTCTGTAATGTAGTCCTTTATGGTTGGGGAGCAGGTTTCCACAGTAGCACACAGATTCAGAGCTAAAACCACCCAGACTCCTGAGAAACACCAGGGGGACACAGCCACAGAAAGAGACACTGGATACCCTACCTGGACAGATGATCAGGTTACACATGGCAGCAGGAAATGGAAAACAACATTATAGTACCCAGCAGAGATCAGTCCCTCATTGTCCTCCAGGACTCAAGAGTTTGTTCCTCTCTCCTAAAACAACTAAGAACCATTCAAAGGCTTTAAACACACAGTGCCCAAAGGATGGATACACAAAACAAATGTGAATCCCAAATCTAATTAGGCAATTTCTAAGCAAACAAATGGGAGATCTTTTAAAAGAGGGGCTCCACGGTAGTGAGGGCTTGAAGAAAATCATCCTACAGTTTTTTTTTGTTTTTTGTTTTTTGTTTTTTTTTTTTTTTTTTTTTCATATCTATGACATCAGTTGCTTTAGAAATGCACCAGAGGTCAGAGAAGCGAGGCATGGTTCTTCTCTTCGAGCATCCGGAATAGCAAAGGTGAGGTAGGGAATCTTGACATTCCTGTTGATTTGGGAAAAAATAAAAACCCAAGAAATTGTGATTGCCAATGCCCCCGAAAAAACCTTCTCTGCTATAGAAACCAAAAGCAGTTTTTGCAAAATGTCCATCAAAGTGAAATCAGGGCTATATAATGGGTTACTCTCGGGACTTGGGCTGGTTAACAGAGAAGAGTCTGTATGTGAGGTCAGACTGAAAGATGGAGTTCTTAATTTCTCTTCAGTTGAGACAACATTCACATAGGATTTATCCAAACCCTATATGCAATTGTACAGACAATCTATTTTAGCCTTCCATGGAGTGATATGGATGGTCTAGTTTAGAGCTGGGATGGTCAAACAAAGCCCGGAGGACAGTGTACCTAAATTTAGAAGCAAACAGGAATCCCCAAGCCACTGTGCCTACTGTGAGCCCTCATAGCCCCTACCCTCATCTCCAATTCCATCAGTCTGGATCATGTGCACAGGCCATACAGGTTCTACCCATTTTATATGTATGAATCTGCTGAGCCTGCAGAATGACATCAGTTCTGTGTCTGAACCACTGTCTTGAACTTTTTTTTACAGGCATAGGGAAGGTAACTAAGCTTCCCCAGGTCACATGAGTAGTTACTATAAGAGGGAAGGAGAATTTGATCAGGTAACATCTGGAAGCTACACTTTAACCACTGAGCAAAACACCCGCATGTGTATTACATGATTGAACAATATAACCACTTGTAAAGTGTTGTGATAGAGAAGTCCTATATTTTAATATGGATGTGCACAATAAATCTGAGGTAGTTAAGGAAAGCTATTATTTTCCAGAATGATGAAGTCATTTTCTAAACTTTCAAAAGTGATGATATTCAGCTTCCACTTATGAGGGAAACATGTATCAGCGATTATTTCATTTAAATAAATATAGTTTGGCCTTGGAAACAATTTTTAAAAGAAGTGAATAACATAGGCTTTTCCTAGAATAAAGAACTTTAAAAATTCCTTGTTAATATATGAAATTAAGTATAAACAGAATGAAATAGGAGCCTCAACTAAACCCTGTCAACCACCTTCTTTTTTAAAAGCAAAGGCTGCACAAACTAATCAAAGCCAGATACCAAGGGAAAACACACACGGTTGAGGAAGGGAAACGGAAAACAAAATCAGGATGCTATTATTCAGCTCTACACAGAGGTATAACAAGGCTATCAATCTTTCTTTTCATGAACACTAAACCGAGAAAAGAAAAAGCAAAATACATATCTGTCTTCATAAGCAAAAGCTACAAGAACTTGAGATCTGGAAAAGCTGCATTGACAATGTGAAACCTCTGTCACTCCGAAGAATGCTTGCATTTTATTCTCAGACCCCTGTCCTTGTGTTTAATCATTTTGTTTCCTGCCTGTGCTGACAAGGGCTGATGGAGTGGTACTGTCCAGCGCTTGCCTTTCAGAGGCAAAGGTGACAGCCACACTTTAATCTCTATATCTTTCCAAACAATTCATTTTCTTCCTATAAAGCTGGCATTCAACAACAGTAGCAGCAACAACACTGCTGAATCTTGAGAGTGCCAATAACAGGCCCAGAAACACACGCTTATTCAGAGTTCAGCTGCTGCTTCTTGGAGTAGCTTTTTCTTAACAAAATATGCTTTATGTCAGCAACTGTATCTTTTGATGTGAAAGTTTCCCGTTTCTGTGGGAGTGGGACTATCCATGACAAGACTCTCAATGTCTGCCTGAAACTTAGAAAATACTGAACCCTGAATATCATATTTTCCAAAACATACATGAAGATTAAATTATGAATTAGGTGTTGTGGAAAATTAACAATACATAATAATATAAATATAAAATACTTTAATAAAAGGTTTAAATTTATGCATTTTTCTGAAATTTCATCCATTAATGTTTTTTAATCTTAGATGATGACTGGTAATTTCAAACTCTAGTGAAACTACTAGTTAATCATCAAACCACACATACACTCAAAGACTAAATACTAATAAGTGACATTTGTCATGGGAATTCATTTCTGCCAATAGTTTTGGGGTACTGGCCTTAGGGTGTGGCTTCTGTGTGAGGACATGATCTCTTATAAGGAAGTAGAGGGTTGTCTCTCACTCTCTTGGGAGGGCGGAGCAGAAGTAAGTTTGTACAGTTGTTCACCTCTCCCTGGGGCAGAGTAGCAGGACAAGGCAGCTTCCACCTTGTCTTGTATTTTGTGTGTCTGTATTTTCCCTTTGAATTATCTTTGTAAATTCATGCTTCGGACTTTGATATTTTTTAAGCTGCTAGTAACTTTTTTAAAGGTACATTCATTCATCCCACAAGTATTTATCATGTGGTAACTCAGTGCTAACATTGATTTGGACACCAAATATTTAATGAAACTAAACAAAACAGAGAAACCCAATGCATGACTGGGCTTTCATTCCTCATGGAAGGCAATTGCACAGCATCCTCAGAAGATGGTGATCTAACAGTGTAGAGGACATTTGCATAAGGTGACCAAGAGATCTTGTTATGTGGCAATGAACCAACACTTGAAAAATAAGATACCATCAAATTAGAGATGGGAATTCCAGATGGGGCTGAAGGAAAGAATACAGCCATTTTAGAAACAGATGAAGCCTCTATAGAAATGCCTAAAAATGAAGAATGGAACAAAAGATAATTCCCAGGCCCTACATACAAGTACCAGGGCTCAGTCTGCAGTGGATTCTGCTGAATGCCTTTGAGCAATGGATGATCAGGATCTGAGTTCTACTCTGGAAGTAATTATTTATTTTTAAGTTTGTAGGGAAGCTAAGACAGATATAAGTAGACAAAAAGGCTACAGTACTACAGCATAAGTAAGGCCTGAGGGGAAGTAGAGCTGGACTGGGGTCAGCAGATAATTCTTTGAGCGTGAAACATACTAATAAACTAGAAAGAAAAAGACACTCAAAAATATCTTAGCAGGAGACAATTTTTAAATGAATTAATGTCTACTGTACTATATGACTAAGTCTTAGATTCTGCTTGAAATAACTTTTAGAAAAGCATTCCAGATGGAAAAAAATCCTACTTAACTTTCAGATAATGACACCCATATCTCCTATCCATGTGGGCTGAACCCACAGACCGAAGCCAATCACTAATGAAAAATAACTAAAATGTTTTATATGTTTACTGAATGTACACGTATTTCTTTTTCTTGTCAGTGTCTCCTAATAATATTAGGCAGCAACTTCTTACAGAACATTCTTGTGATGTAATATAAAAATAATCTTCAGAGGCTTAGGAATATATGTGACAAAGACATTAAGCAATATGCAAACACTGCACTATGGTATGCAGGGATCCCAAGCACAGGCAAATCAGTTTAGTATCTACAAAGGTCTTGAATCCAACACTCCATAAAAACTTAAATCACATAGACAGAGACAAACTTCTTTCACTTTTGATATAAAATATGCCCCCAAATATTTCGTTATTTCATGAAATCTAAAGGGGAAGATTCAGGCATAAAATTTCAAGGTGTCAAATATGCATTACTCACTTCCAAGGTATTTTTCTAAAGCATGTTTGAAAAAAGATCTGATGAGCCTGGTATTCGTCTAGACAAGATTGGTGTATTGAAAAACTTAAAGAAAATTTTCTATGTCAAGTTTTTGACTATATCTATTAAATTAAAGACTGAAAATGGCTCTAGGAAACTCTAGAAATCAGGAAAGGCATTGGCAAGTACTTTGGTTTTGGGTATTGTGCAAAGAGTTTATTGTTAGATTTGATGTATAATATGTACTTACAAATATTTGGCGAAGCTTGTCATTTATTATCCCTTAGGCCAAGTAAAGTAAAATTCATTGCATTGTTTAAAAAGAAAGCATATAAGTTTAAAGCAGAAAATAGTATTTCTTCCTACTGTCCCCCATCAAATGGCAGTCAAGATGAAAAGGCTATAACACAGCCAGGATTGAAATACTGAATCACTACTGGCTCCTTCCTCCTTCCTGTGAAAACTGCTACTTATCCTCAGCTTGGTCTAAACTCCTTATGTGTCCACCAATTACTGACCACCAGCTCCTCAAAGCAGAGCCTGACAGAAAAGATTTTTTTATCAGAAAAATCTAATGATACATAATTTATCCTAATTTATTCCTACTTTAAGATTATATAACTTTAAAAGAATAATGCTTAAATATGCCTATCAATAAATCTGAAATCAAAAGTGCTTCAAACATCTGGGAAAAAATGCAGTGTAGACTCAATATCCCCCCCAAATTATAATTTTTTAGATTTGAGATTTTTTTGTTGGTGGTGGTGGTAGTTTTTATTTATTTTTTTTTTTTGTAATTAGGAACTTTTAGTTAGTAAAGGCTATAAAAAATATTCCCAAACCCAAACAACAAAACCAAACAAAACAAAAAACATGAAATCTAAAAACAATTCTGGTCTGAAGCATTTCTGATAAGGGATACTGCAAAGAATTAATGGTGAATAATCACTACAGATGAGCAAACACCAGGTTAAAAAAAAAAAAGTTTTATCCAGAAAGAAAATGTAAGATGAGTGGAAAGGATACCTTCAAGTAGCTTTTTCTCTGTAGAGACTCTGGAAGCAGCAGCCGGAGCCTGATATAAGAAGTCACAGAGGAAGGTGGACTGGGCAGCCTCCTGACTTGACCCACCCTCAGAATGAACATCATGCTGGGGGAAGTCTAGAAAAGGCGAAGAGGTTTTACAATTTAATCTGAAACGTTCTAATGTTCCCTTTTGTTTAGGAATTTGTGATGAAGCTTTACACTAGCAGAAAAGTAGGGCCCGATTAATGACCAAATAAATACAGAGATTTATTTCACTTTGTATAAAATTGACAAATAAGCACTTAAGCCATATTTATTATTCATATATGAAAACTGGATTTAATTCTGGAGGAAAAGATTATGTGGGATTAACTATTTTAATCTTCCATTTATAAGATTAAAAGACATAAAAGATATAGAAATCCTATACTTTTTTTCTGTTGTAAAGCAGTAATTTAGTAATTACATAATTTTCTTGGTCAAGAAATTAATGTATTTGTTCTTCAACTTTTTTAGGTATGAGTCTGAAGAGAGCAGTCAGGATAGCATGGGGAACAAACCTGAGAACTTGTTATGGTAGAGAAATTCCATCTGCAGACTTTGCCCAGCTTTCTTGGCCAGCAGGTAGGGCGTACTGTGCACGGGGTCTCCTGTGGCACACATGACATCAGCTCCACTGAAGAGCAGGACCATCGTTTCCAGCACATCTGGCTTTACTACCGCAGCACACAGAGCCTGGCCATTAAAAGAATATACCATTTATGGGAAGTAAATGCGAGTCCTGCTCTTAAAAGAAATGCAAGTTTGTGATATGTTTATGAAGCAGGTATTTTTTTTCTCCTATACTAATAAAATCAATGACCTGAATCAGGGAGTGGGTCTACTCTCTCTACAGAGGTCAGCTCTACAAATGGCCACTCTGCGTGGGTTAAAATCCTACGTAAGGGCTTCAGAGTCTCAGACCACTGTCTGGTTTCTAGGATGTTCTCCTTGTGAACCTCCAATCCATCACGGATGTTCCAAAAAACTTATGCTGCTATTATTCTGTAGCAGCTGGGATAAGAGATTTAAAACATTTAAAATTTAATAAAGTGCTCACTAGATTATCTACACTGATTATTGATATATGGCATTAAAATCTATAGATAGTGTTATATTTAATTCACCTTATTTAACTCTTCTTTGGACAGAGATGCTAAAAGTGTCTTCCTGAATTTTCCTTCTTTGTATTTCTGGGTAATAAAGTTTTTTCTCTTTTCAACTGGTGAATCCATGTGTAATTCTTCCTCTTTTTGAAGGTTACCAGCCCAAAAGTCATTTGCTCTCTTGTTTCCAATGACAATGAACAGCTGGAATGGAAAAGGCAAAGAATGCACATAATTTCATTAAATGTGTTTGAACCTGCAAAACTGATTCCCATCCTAAACTAAAACCTAATTCAATATAAAACACAGGAGAGAGCAAGCAAGCCTGCATTCTCAAGACAGACTACAAGAGACACTAGTGGCAGACACTAGTTCTAATGCAGCATCAGCTGGGAAGCTAAGCACAGGTCACACAAAACCACCAGAAGCTGCCTTACTCTTCAAACTCATATTGAGACAGATTGATTTAAAAGGTTGTGCAGTTAGTCTGCCTTAAGGAGGGACAGTGGAGCAGGAGAGGAAATAGAAACAGGTACAATGAGACAGAACCGGTGGAATAATGGCAAAGTATAGCCCAGACACAGAATGCTAAATTTTGCTAAATCTTCTCATTCCCTTTTCTAATACTTTCCCATGTGGGTTAAAAAAAATAAGGAACAGAATTCTCACTTTCGTCAGTTGCCACATCTTGACATCCTGAGTATCATTAAGGTTCTCTGAAGTCTTTATTTTAAAAATAACTATCTAATTTGGGAAGCTGTGTGCCATTTGCACACCACAGTGAGAATTTCATCTAAAAACTTCTTCAGAAAAGCAAGCACTGCCTACTGCCAGTCTCCTCCCATCGTTGTTCACACAGCCCAGTGAACAGAACTTACCTCAATGAGCTCATTACTCCAGATACTGGCATCCATTTTCAGACTTCTAACCTTAGAGTCTCTTGGGCCCAATGATCTATGTTGTCCTGAAGGAAGAGACAATTACATTTCCACTTTAATTGAATGTGAATTCATTTTGCCTTATTTTTTAAAATGTGTATAGGAGGGCTGGAAATATAGTTCAGTGGTCAAGGGCTTGTGTGAGTCCTTACGTCCAATTCCCAGCAATCTCTTCCCTCCCCAGCCTAGAAGCCCAAGTGTGTAGGTAAGGGATAGAGGGACAGTTCAATTAATAAAGTACTCACATTACATGTAAAGACCTAAACTCAATCTCCAGAAACCACATAAAAATAGCTAGGCGTGGTGGTGTGTGCTTATAATCCCAGCACTGGGAAGGTGGTGGATCCTTTGGGCCTGCCAGCCAGCCTAGCTGACTAGATAATTTCTAGGTTAGAGTGAGAATTTTTCTCACTAAATTAACTACCTAACAAACTAACTAAATAAGTGAAAAAACAAATGTATACCTGAGGAATAACACTGAATGTCGTCCTCCAACACCCACGTGAATGCATATACATGGGTCATATGTGGAATATATGCATAGCATACATATATATAGATAACATGAATTTAAAGCATCCCATTACCTACTCTCCTAAATGCCCAAAGCACTAGGAATATTCATGGTGATTATGAAAAACCAACAGCATAACCAACCAAAATTGGTAACAATTATTCCATTAAACTATACATTAAAAATAATGTGCACATATGTGTAGATACATATGTAGGTGCATGCTTGTGTGTGTGTGTGTGTGTGTGTGTGTGTGTGTTTGTGTGTGTTCAGATAGCCTGGGATCATCAACCCCCTTTTTTTGTACCTGTTAGAAGTGCTCTACTCCTGAGCTATTTTTATGAACCAGGAAAATACAAGACAATCTAATAATGACAATTACAGTAAAAATGAGCATAGAGATCTGACATTGATTTCCTATGGTACTGTTTCCTCTGAAGAAAGGAAGAAAAGAATTAAATCATCAAATGTACAGTATAAATCAACTTTCAGTCACAACTGATACACAAGCACCTATCCAAAGTAAGCAGAAATGAAAAACATCTATGTAAGAACTTTCATTGATCTTAAGGACACTTTGCCTAGGAATGGTAAAGATTCTTCACCTTCTAACACTAAATCAGAGGGTCTTTCCTTCTTTATTAAAGAGGTGAAAACACTTTAGAGCGCAATGCCCCATAGCAGGAGTTCACATTGCTTTGTACTTTTAGTTATGGCCTTAAAGCAACACTAGAAGTCCGTGAGTTGCAAAAGGAGTTGCTAAAGCAGCCTATTTAAGAACAGATAAGTTCAGGGAACCAGAGAGATGACTTAGCAGGTAATAGAACTGGCTGTTCTTCCAGAGGACCAGGGTTCAATTCCCAGAACCCATAGTGTAGCTCACAACCAGCTCTAATTCTAGTTTCAAGGGACTCTGTGCCCATTCCTAGTCTGCATGAGTACAAGGCACACACCTCATCACACACATGTATGCAGGAAAAATACCAATACTGATAAAATATTTAAAAAGAGAATATATAAGCTCTAAATGGAGGCAAAGGAACAGGACAGAAACATCAATGAGATGACGTGAACTTTAAAGAAAACATAAAGCTTAATTCTTCCATTTTCGGCCTGAGTGTAAGTTAGGCAGTACACCTTCTCATGAGTATAGGATAAAAATGAAAACATGCAGATTTATACACTGGGCCCGAGGCAGCAATTGTGGTTCTACTTCTGATGTGTTATTTTTTGAGTATCTTTGGAAAAACTAATCTGAGGTTCTCATAGGCTGAGAAAACCATCTTCTTGATGAGCGTTCAATACAAACGATAGGTAACACTGATACAAAGAATGAGAACTGAAAAGAGAGTCCAAGGTACACATGTACTTCAGCAGCATGAAGCGGTGAGGTCATCTAACCATGGAAAACGACCACTAAGACAGCAAGACAGCATGACTTTCTGAAGTTGAGGAGGATCGACATCAAAGACAAACATACTAGCTATAGATCTCAAATATCACAGAGAAAACAAACAGGATAAGAATGCATCAAATGGAGACTGAGAAACAAAATACACTCGTAAAAATAAAGCAAATACTTGTACAGAATTGAGAGAAAAGAAGGCTGATTACAAAATGTTGAAGGAAAACAAAGTTAAAGAACAAAAAATAAACTGCGCTAGTCATTGTATAGACAGGCAAGTCACTCAGGTTTGAAAGGGAAAGTCAACAGAGAGCAATGCAAAGAAGGGACGGAAGGGCCTTAAGAAAGACCACTGATAAAAAGGTAGGCTGATGCAAGTTTACAAGACAAAACTAGAAACGAGTTTAAATACTCTAGAGAGTAGTTGTGATAAATTGGTTCTAAGGAGGCAGGAAAGAGATGGAGCACAAGGGGAATAGGCAGAAGTAAAACAAAGCTATCTCTCCTAATGAGAGGAAGAGAGGATACACTATATGAGGATCATAGCAGGGTTGATGCCTTCTGCTTTTTTGATGTTAATTAAGTGGTCAGGAAAGTATCATGGTATCATGAGAAATGGTATGGGACAGACTCCCAAAAGTATGGAAGGTTCAAGACAACTGCTGGAGCTACTTTGCTCACTGTCTCTGCTTAGGCTGAGTCAGAAGTCCCTTCCCTGCTCTGTCTCTGGGCCTGTTAGTCAACTTTAATCTTGCTCTTATCATCCTCGACTGTAAAAACGATATCTGTATTTATCGAAAGAACTTCATGTCATATAGTTTCTCCCTCTGTAGACCAGCATCAGAACAGCTGGTATTATAGGTAAGTTCTGTGTTTGTGTGCTGGAGTCAGGGCATCTTTGGAGAAGTCTGGGAGACGGAAGTTAGCTAAGTTTCTCCAAGTACTCAGTAAGGCTTTTCACAGAGCTGGAGTCCACTCCTATCTTCTCTGTTGGATATAGATAAGGGCTCCTTGATACACTGAGATGCTAGACAACTAAGTATAAGGTCACAAGAAAGAAGGCATCTGCAGGACTAGCTCTTTTCATAAGCATCAATTCTGTTGGGAAACACTCCAATGCAAGTTCATACTGTAGGAGATGCCAGATCCAATAAACAAGGATAGAGGCAGAACATCGTCAATCTAAGAAAATACACCTTAGAGAAATGACTAGACCATAACTGGAAGTATTAATGCAAGCTTACAAACTTGTTCTGGATGTATCTTAAAACCAAAACAAAAAAAGAAAATTTATGCATGTTAATTTAATAATTTATGCATGGACCAGTAACCCCACAATATTATTACATAGTTAAAATTAATTTTTATTGAATCCACACAGAACAGAATATGGAATTATATGATATTTCTAAATGGTATTCTATTTAATAAGTTAATCTCATTTTACTTTTCACAATGATTACCTAGGACACATCATGCCTTTTGACTGAGAACAGTCAGTGCTAATCTGCCACCAAGAGGAGAGGAGCATAGCTCATCACTAATTACCTGCACACTTCTTACAAATGACAACACAGAGATTGATGGATGCCCAGTCAGGATCTGGGGCTTTACAATCCGCACAGCTCCTGTTGGATTCATTGAACCAAATCTTCTCAGCTACTTCATAATCAGAGAGAGTTTCTGCTATCGACTGCTGCACAGCTTCAATCCACTCCTGTTTCTCTTTCTCAGACTCTGCTGTAAAGCTGAAACAATTAACATTTCTGCATTATTGATCTCCCTTATACAAGCCAATTAAGCAGGGTGTTCAGTTTGCATATTCATTTCAGCCACAAATTAAATAGCAGCTAAAATTATGCCTGCTGGACAGTATTGGATTGTCTTTTTCTATTAAAAATTATCTAATTTAACAAATCATTTTTTTCTTCTGATTTTCCATACTCCCTATCGCCTTGCTCACACATCTCTAACTGAAATTAACACACTTGTTATTCCTGATCAACATATTCACGGACTTGCCCTGGTAAGTAAAAACAAGCGAGAGCCATGTTTCTTAAGCAATGGATTAGATAATAATCAAAAAGAGACTGGCAGTGTTTCATGACAGTTAGAATTTTGCCAGTAAAGTATGCCATCGTAGTCTAAAACTAAAATTATATATATAAAAAAAACTCCCACCAGAAATTGTGATTTTTGTCAGATTTAAAAATGGAATTTTTTAATTAGAAGACTGTCCAGATGGCAAACTGAGAAACAAGAAAAGTTTTAAATGGTTACTATTTTAAAGGCTTTCTAACTCAATTTTAGCCAGTTCTGACACAGTCTGATTTCTTAGTATTGGCTGGATGCCTCACGGAAGGAATAAGATATTAAACAGCAATGTTGCCTACAAGAAAGATTTATTGACTGTTTATTATAGATAATATCTACAAATTACTCCAGAAAAAAAACTTGCTGTAAGTTATCTGTCATATTGAAATTTTTGTTCTATAAACCATAATGACTTGAAGTATAATGAAAATAATTGGTATTTGCCCATTCTAAGTGGTTCATAAAATAAGTGGCTTACAGGATTGCATTTTCTAAAGAACTTTATGATTACATAATTAATACAATATTAATAAAATTCTCCTAGAGGTTAGTTATAGCCAGTATTTCTATTTAGCTGAGGCTGGAATCAGTTTTCCCCCCGCCATGTGTGTGTGTGTGGTGTGTGTGTGTGTGTGTGTGCATCTGTGATATGCAATGTTCTCAGGGTGAAAAGCAAGACTTTGTGCATGCTAGAAAAACATAGTGTTACTTAGTTACAATTCAAGCTCCAGATCTACAAGTATGAAATAAATAAAATTTATTATTTTTTGATCATTTTAATCAAAGTTGGACCCCACAGACATATTTTGACAAACAAAATGTATGAGATACTCAAGAGTACCTCAGAAATAATTATGTCATCCAAAAACCTAGAGCAATTGCCTCTGACTCACCAGCAACCTGACTTGTATCATTTGGGACAAATGCATAAATGTAGTTGAACTCAACAAATTACCCATGTCTATATTGCATATTACACCTAGGGAACCATTATATGTGATTAAAACGTGGTGAGTACATTAAGTATTGTTCAATGTCACAGTTACTCAAACATAATACACCTTATACATAAATCAAGATGTTAAAATATTTGAATCAATATTTTTATGTGATCCATTAAACCCAGAATGATTCTGAGTCACTGGCAGGAATACACTGCAGCAACTGTAATTAAAAACCAATCTTAAAGCGGGATTTATTTGATTAGGCTAAAGGAAAACAAACACAACCCTCCCCCTCAAAATGCAAAACTATTTCATTCCTTTTAAGTGTGAAAGAGTTAAAATCTTCACTATACTCAGCTTATACACAACTCATAATGTAAATACCTTTGGCAGTTTTCACAGTTCTCCAAGCCACTTTTACAGTGATTTCTTACAAGCCTCGTAAGTTAGACAATGTGGACAAGAAAAGATGTAACAATGCCACTGCCAGAATTACAAAACAAATTACCCAGGCCTTTTAGCAGTCATAAAAACAAATACTCACACAAATATGTTTGAAAATAGCTTACCTGAAACTCCTGTATGGGGTGATTATCTCAAAAGACTGTTTCACAGCCCGGTCTACTTGCTTCACATTTGCCACATTCATAGGAATTCTGGTAATACCAAGTCCACTCTTAAAGTCCTAGTATGCAGCAAAAACGTAATGCCACTTTTGAAAACACAACCATAATGTCTTCTTAATTCAGAACTGCTAGAACTACTATTACATAAATGTACAGAGTTACACAGACTCAACTAGAAAAAGAAATTATCGGTTCTTCTTGCAGTATGCTAACATTACACTAGCCTAAGCTACATTGTAAGTCAAGGTCTTTCTTACAAATGCTACACAGACAAGGTCATACATATCTGCCTTGCTTTGAACAGTGGGCACTATATTTACCTGTATTCAATCAACAAAGGAAACTAACAAATCGACATTTGTCATGTGCCAAACATTTATTTGGTAGGATAGTCAAAATGGCATTAGAAAGTAAACTAAATACTCTTAATAAGAGAAGATGGCCAACTAAGACTTAAAGAGATAGTTACGACTGATATGCATGTAGCTTTGTATGATGGAAATGAACTAAATATGTAGCTGTTGGGGTTTGCTTAATCTTGTTACACCGGCCCCAGTGGGGCCATGTGATCCTCTTCATTTACATTCAAAGGCAATGCTATTTTATTAGCTGGACAGGTTTACATTTCCAATATTCCAATCGGACTCTTAAAAACCTCATAGAGTACCATTGTGATATGAATACTATCCTTGGTTCATCACCGCTAGGCACTGAGTTCATAGTGCCCTATCGAAAATTAAATAGGAAAGCACATTCTAAAAGCAACAATGTTGACAATATACTGCCTAATCATATGGCCTTGGTAAATTAGCAATAAATACGCTTCATATTTTGCTAAATCACCACCTCAAGGAAGGAATGATCTGTATAAATAGATTCAGACTAAATGTTTCTGAAGCTCCTCAATATTGGTAAGAAAAACAGATCCATACTAAAGGAAAATACAAAAACATTGTTTCATTTTCAAAAAGGAAACTCAGCAAAGACAATTTAGAAAAGCTGATAAGAAGGAAAGACAATTTGAATGCCCTTTTCCACTGTAACCATTGCATGGAGAAGGAGAGCACTATGCATTTCTGTTACATGCAGGCTATATGGCCCACTTTTGATCTGTGTGATATAAAGTACTATCTATGTGGACATACAAATACCTATCATAAGAAGAAAACTTTTCACCCCTTATCTTTCCATATTATCTAGCAAAGTCATCTAAAAATAAACAGGTCATTTTAGAACATGGAGTCCTTGAGAAGTCTGTGGGCAAATGAGTATGGTGAAGACTCCTGTTCCTGTCCGCGTCCGTGCTTCTCTGCTCTCACCAGAGTTCAGCTACAAGAAGCCCTGGGCTGTGACTTTCTTGTAGGTCTTTGTGGTTACGACTAAGGCAATCTTAGTTGAGAAAACTGCAACAAAACAATTTTCCCATATATGTATGTACTATGTATGTATGTATAAAGAGCCATCAGTCATGCATTGTGTAAATGCATTTACTATTGATACTATCATTCACAGGTAGGATGCCAGGTGACCTGCTTTAGCACTCTCTACCATATTCTCTTGAGACAGGGTCTCTCAGTGAACCTATTGATAAGCTGGTGGCATTACAGCCCCAAATTTTCCTGTTGCTCTTCTCCACAGTGCTGGAGTTTCATTCAAAGTGTGGACATGACTGGTCAGGATAACACACACACACACATACACACACATGACGTGTGTGTGTATGTGTGTGTGTGTATATGTATACATTCCTGGCAAGAGTTACATGCGTATGTGTGGACATGCCTGGTTGTAGTTAAATAGACATGAGTGGACATGACTGCATGAAATCACATGCACATGTGTAGACATGCCTAGCTGAAATTACATGCACATGTGCAGACATGCCTGGCTGGAGTCACAGGCATACATATGGACATACCTGGCTATCATAGGAGCCCTAAGATCCTAACACAGGTCCTCATGCTTGCACAGTAACTGCTCCCACACACGGATTCAGTCCCCTGGGCACTATTTTTTATTTTTCAATGTGAAGGTTTATAGATATGATCAAAAATCATTATTTAGAAAACAAATCAATAAAATGTTACACTTTCTTACAGATTAATAAATGACTTACAGTGTTAAGGTAGAAAGGCCGAATTTAAGAATAAAGAATACAAAATTACAAAGTAATATAAAAAAATTAAAAACAATGTAAAAGCAAAACACAGTAAACTGTTGACTGCTGTGCAATAATTAGAATGAGAGGGTGATACGTTTTCATTTTCTATAGTTAGTCTCAGATGACAAGCACCATACCAAGTGAGGAGGGACATCAAACTATTCTAAGCAGCCATGTTTTAACACTTTTCCACGTATCAGCACAGGGCTGATTTTACCTGGTAAATTAAGATACCGATTCCTAATCATCCATATAAATTGCCCTGCTGCATGGTACAAATGCTGGATAAACTCCCAAAGTTATGTGCCTGGAAACTTAAGCCCCTTTTATAAATGAAGAAGATGAGAATAGCAAAATAAGGTAGCTGTCTAAACTTGATAAAGGGACATATTCTAGATAATATAGTATGCCTTCACGGAATGGCCTTCTAACAATTTCCCACAATGAAGCTTGCGACAAGAGAAGGGTATCAGGCCAGTTCACAGTATTCTGTGAGGTGCCTGGCCTGCAAGTACTGTGTGATACTAAGGATAAAGGCTCATAATGCTTTGACCACCAGACTAGCAGATGGTGGAAATGACAACCTGTTATGGATACTGATTAGGTTCATCACCACGGTTCCTGCCTGGATGGATGGCCCCTCATCTCTACAAACCAGTCGTAAAGTCTCTACATCTAAAGCTGTAATTCCGGGTAAAGTGAGGGTCAGCTCAGCATTCCAAATTTCTCCCTAGCAAGACAAAGATGATATTTTCTTATCATGAAAAATTGTAACCCATTTATCAGCTGTCTGCCATGGCCATATGGTTCTGAGTAATTAGAGGATGCGCATGGCTCACTAGCACCAGTTGACTGTAAAATAGAAAGCAGGGTACCAAAATAAATGTCAGTGATCTTGAGAGCTATTGAATGGGAAACAACTGCATTTCTTATTAAGAATACTTTGGTGATATTTAGTCCCCTTGCAGACTATTAGAACATGTTCAGACTATGTCCCATTTCTGGGTGTTTGACAAAGCTATCTGTGTTTATCTCTCTTTGACATCCTGAGAATTAGCATCATGAAAAATGAGCAGAACCATAAAATAAAAGTCTTCAATTTTATAAAACCAAAGTCTAAGCTAAGCTTCTCATAATGCCACTGAATCTCAGAGCAAAACTGCTAAGAGAATTTAAACAGCGTTTTGTCTAGCCTGTCGAGGACCCAAGGATACCAGGAAGGAAGGATGTCCCTAAGCCTTCGGTAGAGTGAAATACAGAGTACAATCCAAATATGCACAATTCTTTTACAACCGTTGGTTACAAACAAGCATAAGAACACAATGGAATTCAGTTACTATTTGCCCTGGGCTCTGAGGCTTGTGCAGGGCTGAAAAATTATCTTGCTGGAGTCATGCTTGTTGAAATCACTGTCTAGTGTTCAGGAGTTTACAAAGGGCTACCAATTGTAATTGTCTGAAAAACCCTGAACTTGGAAGCATGCATCCTACTATCTTTCAAAGCAGGAAAACTCATCCTGAAAAATCTGTATTTATTTAAGACCCGAATTATGCAAGAAATATTACTAGAACCTATACACTAGGACTTACAAAACTATCAGACTATAAGGTACCTGAAGTATATAGTCTAAGGAAAGACAGAACAAGTTGTAACACAGTGAAAGAGAAAGCTTGGCTGCGGGTTCAGTACCTCTAACAACTTACAGACAGTCAGATGGACAGACAATATGATATCTGTGCTTATAAAAAGTTTTCCCCTTAAGAGCTGATACCAGTCAAATGACGCCACCAAGAAGAACTAATGTTCAGACACATCTCCAACTTTAGCTCATCACGTGTTCAAGAACAAGAATGACAGTAGCTCCCTCAGCATCATTCTGGGGAGGAGCAAGTTCATGTAGTTAAAACAAGCTCAGAAGGATGTCCAGTCACACTGACTGGCACTCAAGTGTACTTAACTATCACTAACTCTATCTCTTTTATCTACCACTTCTATCTGAAGCCAACGGAATGCATTGTCTATTCTAAAGTGAATCTCAAGAAAGTACACACTCCAAAGTAACGAGCTGATGTGATGATTTTTTAAAGTAAAATAAAATATGTGTGTTAAATATTCAAAAACAATAAAATAAAATTACCCAGTAACTACATTCTGATTGTGAGCTTTAGTCTCAGTCTGAAAAATAAGTGAAAAACAAGAGAAACCATACATTCACTCCTTAAAAGGTTACCAACTGATAAAACTGGTAAGGGTACTATACTATGAAATGCAAAGGGCTAGGGAGGGCTTGTAGAGTAAGCAATGTTCTATATTTAATTTCTGTGGCCAACACAGAAATTTAGAAAGCAGGAAACTACCACCAGCAGCAAGGACCACATGTGTTGCTTAGCAGATCCCAGACATTGCAAATGTGAAAATGCCTTGGCACTGAGACTCAAGGAAGAAACCTGGCTACATAACTATTAGCAAGCTACCTACCTCGACCTAAACCACATTATTTGTAAACAGAGTAACTCTACCTTAAAGTATTGTCATAAGAATTAAATGAAGTAATGTAAGTAAGGAGCTTGATGTGTGCAGAAAGCTCTCACTTAGAAGTTTTACAGGCAGAATCCATTACTTATAAAATATTTTAAAAATATTTTATTTCATCTGTAATCATGGAATGACTCTGCACTAAATATTCAGAAAAATTATCACAAATATTGACCAAGATACTAAAATGAGTCATTTATACAAATTTATTCAGTGAGAGTAATTCTGAATTGCTAAAACCATATGGTAAAAGGGCAAAATGAAATGCTGATCCCTAAAGAGAGAAATTAAAGAAGAAATTGTTAACCCCCAATCTGCTGAAATCCCAAATCTATTTTTAAAAATAGTGAATGTTAGGTTTTCCCTGCCAGGAATTTAAGAACTTGGTACTTAAACATTTGTTGAAAACAGATGTGGCATTGTATGACATTGGCACCAGACTTCTAGGAAACACCAGATGCAGAGCTTGGCCAGAGAGAGAACCCAGAGAGTGTGAGGTCACCACCTACATCCTGTGGCTTCATTCTGTGCCATACAAACCAAGCCTCCAGAGGCCAATTAAAATTCTATTAGTGCTCCATCCCCATGCCAAAGCATCAAGGGACTTTACATGAGGAGGAAGAGCCTCTTGTTAAACTCTGATTTGAGGATATTTAATCAAATGAGTTTATGTAGTTAGAACCCCAGTGCCACAATCAGCATCAAATGGCTGCCCAAACCCACCAAGCAAGACATCTGGTTGTAATGAACAGGCTAATATTAGCATGATATTTTAAAAACTCATCAGGAAGAGATGGGAGACTATCAGGGAACCATTAACAAGCGGAAGCCAAAGGCCGGTTTTCTTTAATTTTTTTCATGTCCATGTGTTGAAATTCTAACCCACTAGAAATAAATACCAGGAACAAATACAACACACATATTTCAAATTATGTCCATACTTGATTATGTTGAAGTGTTGGTATCTACCTCCTAGTACACGGGAGGCTGAGGCAAGAGGATTGCCACAAGTCTGAGGCCAACCTGGGATACACGGTGAGTTCAAGGCTAACCAAAACTACTCACTGAGGCCTTAACTCAAAAGACAACAAACAAGACAGAAAAAAATTATGACATTTAGACATACTGGTTTGTTATCTACACTTTTTTAGGCAAAATAGCTTAGAAAAGAATCAATGAAGGAAACAGAGGACCTGTGTATTTTGAGTTTATTAAAGATAGTTACATTATGCACAAAATTTCAACATAATAAAATTAATAAATAAAATTGAAGCATCATCAAATGATCAGAAAATATTTCATGAAGTTTAATTTCTAAACTATATAAGGAGCTCAAAGTAATTGACAAAAAAGATAATAACAAAGAAGACTGAAAAATACAATGAGATTAATTCAAGCTGTCCAGAGCCAGTGAGCTCCCACTAGCTGGGATCTGTCTCTGTTTTCCCATCATTATCTTGATCCCTTGAGAGTTGACTTCTGGGAATCATCTCAGTATCCCTAGAGTACATGGTCCTCTGGAAGAGCAGTAATCGTAGCTAAGTCATCTTTCCAAATCCCATTTAGGTAGCATTTTAAATGTAAAAGGTACTTGAAAAGCATCAGAGGAATTCTGTGTGTTTGTCATTGTATCTATCTATCGGTATATATGTGTGTCTGTGAAAGTAGCCTGTCTACTGTACAGTGAAGATGTCGAGGCAATAGGACCACCTCAGCTGTCAGTTCTCTATGTCCGCTTATTTGAGCCAAGGTCTCTTTGCTGCATTTGTTTTCCACAGCAAGCTACCTATCTCATAGGTTTCTGAGGATTCTCCTGGCTTCTGTCCCATTTCCTTGCAGGAAAACTAAAATACTGATGTTCAGGTTAAGTATCTTGTTGTTACATGCATATAGTCTTCTTGCTTGCTTGCTAAGTTCTTTTGGCCATTGATTCATTTCCTTAGCCCTTAAAATGATTGTAGGATTATGTATTGAATTTACATCTACCCACAGGGGAGATGGACAGAGTGAGAGAGAGAGATGGGGAGAGATAGAAAGAGAGGGAGAAAAAGAGAATTGATTTGAAGTGATTGAGGCTGGTGTAAGAATGGGGAGATGGCTCAGTGGTTAAAGTACTTGACAGTCTAATACTCTAAGGAAAGCCAGACCACATGTATATGCCAGCCTGCTTAGAATTCTGGAGCTAGTGCCATATATAGAACATGGATTCAGAGGCTCCCCAGAGCAAGCTGGCCCGTGAGAGAAGCCAAGCTGGTGAGATCTTGGTCCACTGAGAAACCTTATCTCAATTCATAAGCTAGAAAAGAATGAGGAAGACTCTTGTTTCAACCTCTGGTCTCATGTATTCATACCTTTACGCACACACGTGCGACTACATACCACAAGAGTATGAACACATACACACCAGATACATGATAAAAAATGAAGGATAACAATGTTTCACAGAGACTGTCAGCAATTTCCTGGGGCTCTAAGTTGCAGTGCTGTTCCCACCACAGACTAAGTTTCCAGTTTCCACTAGGAGAGCATGCATCCATATCAGCCAGAAATGGAAAAGTGCCTGTTAAATTCTTCCCAAATAGATAGATGCATCTAGAAACATAATGCCCACAACATAAACCGTACACATCCAATTACCAAAGTCCTTTTAAACAGAGAGGAATGATAATATGAAAACACTGTCACTGTAATTATAGCACACTACAAGTACATAAAACACAAGCAGGTATAAGGAATAGAAGAATATTGAAAAAATGAAATGGGAAGGGTTTTAAGATGGAAAAATATGGAAGTGGTGACATTTAATTTATGGGATGGGAGCAGTGCACTGTTTTCCAACAGGGTGATTAGGAAAGAATTTCATTGTTGGTATCCAAGATGTTATTTGCCTCTCTCACAAAGGTCTTCTCTAATTCTTCATCTCTTTCCCCTTCACTTCTCCTTAGAGTCTAACTGAAGAAAGAAAAAGACTAAAAGGCCTCAGGCTATCTTTAATGTAAGTCCCCTCCAGTCTCTCTACTAGGCAGTCAGAGAGCCCCTCTGGGTTTCATTTCCAACAACGTACTAATGAAGTAAAGTGCAGGAAGCAAGAGAGACAGGGAGCCTTTGAACTGAGCAGCCAGGAGACCAGAAGCCCCTGCTAAACACAGGCTGACATCTATTATTTCCGGAGTTAAGAGCAGTCAGAGAACACGGTACAGATGGACAGCAAGACTGCCGGCAGGCTCACACCACTGCTCCTAAGAAGAAGAGGGAATTTCAAAAACCATTAAAGTGTTTGTGGCAAAAGTGAGTTCCCAGTGAATTGAAGTGAGAAAAATGTGTGTTCTTGTCTCAGTACTAGAGACAGGTTCAGGAAATAAAGAAAAAGATTACTGAAGATGTGCCTGCAGGGAGGCTGGCATTGTGAAAGCATCTTTAGGGACTGGAGGAAAAGCTCTGGAAACAACCATCTTTGAAACAGAGTAACTTCTGGGTATGCAGAGTGAAAGGAACTCAATGGATCAAGCAAATGAAAACAACCTCTAATGGCTTTCCCTTTACCCAAATTCTAATGATGCATTAAATTTTTTTTTGTTTTGTTTTATTAAAAATTTCTGCCTCCTTCCCGCCTCTGCCTCCCATTTCCTTCCCTCTCCCCCACTCCCCTCCCCCTCCTCCAGCCCAAAGAGCAGTCAGGATTCCCTGCCCTGTGGGAAGTCCAAGGTCCTCCCCCACAACCAGGTCTAGAAAGGTGAGCATCCAAACAGGTTAGGCTCCCACAAAGCCAGTACATGCAGTAGGATGAAAACCCAGTGCCATTGTTCTTGGCTTCTCAGCAGCCCTCATTGTCTGCCATGTTCAGAGAGTCCAGTTTTATCCCCTACTTTTTTAGACCCAGTCCAGCTGGCGTTGGTGAGTCCCCAATAGATCAGCATTGGATTTTTTTTAAAGCCTTAGAAGTCACGATAAAAATACATCTCTATAGTAAGTGTGGTAAGGCAAAATTTCCAGAAAGGTTGACCATTTCAAACCCTTACACAAACTACTAACACTCCAGGAAGGGAGCAACACTGACAAAGCACAGGCTGCAGCCTCCTTTGAAATTAGGTGCAACTTTCTATGGACACTCCATTCTGAAACTATACCACAATAATGATGTTCTTCATTTTAACTACAATGTTTGTCAGTTCCTACATCGGTATCTCAAAATGTTCAACCTAGCAAAGGTTATTCTAAAATAAGATTAATAGGAAAAGAAAAGATACCACCCAAGGGTAAATAAGTAAATAAGAGGCTCATTGATATTAGCATAGGTGAAGGAAGTTTTACACATTTTCCGGCTGCAGGATTTTCAGTCCCCCTTTTGCTGGATGCCTATCACTTTAGAGGAAGAAAAAAACAAACAAGCAAAGAACCCTGAGAATCATTTCATAGTGTGTTACTCTGAATTCTCTACTGAGTCACGTGTGGTACTTTCACAAATGTGTATCTGCCACATATCCCAAAGGTTAACTCAACTCATTTGGAATAGGCCCAAAACTCTGAAATTTCAACAAAGTAATGACAGCCTTGGAGGCAGCAATCCTCCTGCCTTCATGGTGACACCTGTTAATGGGAATAATTGCACTGCCAGAGACAGGTAGTTATAGCAGAGGAGGATTAAAAACCCATACTACACCCTCCCAGGCTCGTCATATGTGACTAGGATAAAAGTGATTTCTCTGGAATGGCCAACCCTCATCTAGATACACTGTGATTACTAGAATACGTATTTACTGATGGAGAGAAACCTGAAGGTGATTCCTGGGTTACAATGATATAGGCCAATTCCATTTTTAAAAGAAGTGTTTTGGGGGGTCTACAAAATGAATTCACTGCATATAAATAATAAAAACAATTATGTCTTGTTATGTGGCCATTATATAGATCTAACAAAAACTATGACACAAGATTTCAAATATAAATACATCACACTTCTAAATGAACATAATCTTTGAAAATTACCCTTGTGGGGGTGTATGTATAAAACTTTTAGGTTTTTTTTTTTGTCTTTTTTTTTTTTTTTTTGAGACAGGGCTTCTCTCTGCAGCCCTAACTGTCCTATAACTCACTCTGAAGACCAGGCTAGTCTCAAATCCATAGATCCGTCTTCCTCTGGAATTAGAGGTGTGCACCACCACCACCCAGTCCAAACATTTAGATTTTACATCAAAGCATACTCCTATCATTCAGGATTTCCTCAAACAGGCCCACCCCTCACTGGGGAAAACCCTGTGTACTGAGGAGAAAGACGAAAGACTGTTCTATCACAACAGGCCATGCAGACGCTTCCCTAGGAGACAGATCAGCAGGAAATGCCTTTCCTCAGGAGAATAAGGCATTCACCAAAATGGGAAGCTGAAATGGTACTACTCTTGGGGCCAAAACATGGATGACTTGCTCAACTTATCCACCAGTCAAGTTGAAGCATACTATGAAGTATGATGCAAATACCACGTCTTCAACAACACACCCTAAAAGATATCTTTAAAGGTAAAGTATAAGATCTTCAATGTATAGGAGAAAAAAGCTGACTAAACAAACAAGAAAAATATATGTACTTATCTAAAGATGAAGTATATTCCAGCTTTACTGATTTGTTTTAAAATAATTTAATTATTTTAATTACTTTGATGTGGGATTTCCATCTGTGTGCTGTGAATATTATTAGTTAATAAAGAAACTGTCTTAGGCCTGTGAAGGAAATAGAGGTAGGCAGTGAAAACTAAAGTGAATGCTGGGAGAAAGAAGGGTAGAGTCAGAGAAAAGCCATGTAGCCCTGCTGGAGACAGATTCAGGAACTTTAGCTTGTAAGCCACAGTGACGTAATGATACACAGATTAATAGAAATGGGTTAAACTAGGATGTAAGAGTTAGCCAATAAGAAGCTAGAGCTAATGGACCAAGCAGTGTTTGAATTAATACAGTGTGATTATTTTGGGGCTGAGCAGCCAGAAACCAACAACCGGCCTCCTTACTACATTACTTGTGTAAAGAGAAGTGTTTCCAGTTCTCAAATTTATTTGATGCCCCATGTTTTGGACCTCTCCATAATGCCTAACCATGGAATATAACGTAGGGACAGACATAATGGCACAGGGAATGCAATCTCAACACTTGGGAGGTAAAGGCAAGAGGACCAAGAGTTCAAGGTCATCAGCTACAAGAAATCCTGTATCAAAAATGCAAAGCAAACAAATAAAAGGCAGTAAAAGCACTGAGCTTATTACCTGTAGCTGCTCTTGCCTGGCATCTCACCCTTGCAGATAAAACAGCCCTGTTAGATAAGCATATCTCTTTGAGAGTGCACAGTCTGACAGAACATTCACTGAGCCCATGTCCTGAAACCTTTGAGCAATGAAATTAGTCACAAAACTAATTCTTGCCTATTTCTGAGAGATAGGATCTCAGAAAAGATTTAAACCAAGTCTTCAGTAAGAAGACAAGCTTAGAGCTAGAAATTCTAGCTTCAGATTAAGCTTAGCATGATCAAACTACTAGCCCCGCACAAACTATGGAGACCTCATTTTACTCATCTTTAATGCACAGATGAGAGGATCCTATAATTATAGGAAAGATTAAAAATGTATATTTATAAATTAATTAGCATAGAACTTGGCACTCGATCCATGGCAAGCATTTTAGATTTTGCTTTCAAATATAACAGTATTTGAAATAATTTCATACAAAAAGCTTCTTTCTCCCAAAGGGTTAATAAAACTCAAAAAAAAATTATTTCTAGAAAACAAAACAAACTCGGATAATCTAGCTAATGTGAGCAATGAAACAAATAAGAGGAATTGTATTCGGTCTGTGCAAGTAAAAAAAATGAATTCCTCATTTTGGCAGAGTAACTTCAAAACAGATACATGCAAATTATGAATGCTTAACCTGAATTCCAATGAGAAAAGTTTTAGTCAACTAACTTCAGAGACTTCAGAAACAATATGCACATCTAGTTCATATATACCATTAAGTTATGTTACTATTTTTAAGAGTATGCTAAAGATGCACATCAGTAATTTGCCCATTTCCCTCAATGATTTCTTCCACAACTAATTGCCTAAGATACCCCCCCAATAATGAATACACTCCTACTGAAGTTTGAGAATAGTTTGCTAAAAGCTGAAGTATCAGATAATAACTACTGCTTGTTTTAAGTTGATGACTGCTTTTAATAAAAAAAGAGGCCTTGTCTATACCTTATCACAGTCCACTGTAAAATGAATTCACCTTAGATTAGACATTCAAAATACACCCTTTCATCTTCAAATAAGAATTAAGCACCTAAGGAGGAAGATTTTCTTTTACACATAAAAGTCTAAAATAATAGAGAAAAGGAAGTCTATACTACAAAATCAAGTATAAAGCTTGTATGACACCGAAAAATGCTTTATCTACAAGTCTCCACAAAAATATTTAGACTATCTCTAGTTTTTCCTATTAACCAAATTCAATCATCTAACAGTTAAAGCCCATATACTGTGTATATGTGACATGTGTATACAAGCAGATGTGTGTGTGTGCTTGTCTATATGGTGGCAAATATATATACCTAAATATCTCTATACCCACCTCTCTTTAATGGGGTTCTACTACCAAAGCAGTTTCATGACAAACAGAACATCTGTTCAAAGAAAAATAAAGACAATAAGACCTAGTATGGTGGTTCAATGAGACATGTCCCACATAGGCTCAGATTTTTGGATACTAGGTCTTCAGGTAGCATTGCTTGGGAGAAGCGTGAGGGGTGTGGCATTTCTGGAAGAAGCAGGTCATTGCAGCTGTGTGAGAGAGATTTCATCCTTGTCACTTTTAATCCACTCTCTGGCTTGGGCTCAGGGTTGTGGTTCAAGATGTGTGCTCTCAGATTCCCATTCTCACTGGTAAGCCTTCCTGCCATGATGGCTTTTTATTTATTCTAGATACATCAATATTTTCTCCCATAGGTTTCCTTGGCCATGGTCTTTTTACATCAACAGAAAAGTAACTAATACACCTGTTTCTCATTATCATCTAATTTTCTATCAGAAAAATGTGGAATTAGTCCCATTCAACAGTGTCTGTATTCATTCTCAATTATTCTCTGACGCCTATATTTACTTCAACTAAGGATACATTTCAACAATTTTTTTCAATGATGCTGCTTCCTCGGTCCGCTAAAAAGGAGGCATGCAGCTTCAGGTCTGACGGAAATACTTTCCTGAAACAAAGCCTTCAGCCAGATTTTCTGTTTTGGTTAGTGGATTACTTAAAGTAACATCAAGATTATAAATAAAAACCCAAGCAGCTCTTAAAAGCTAAACACAGTTGCTACTATCAAAGAATAGTAATTTACAATTAATGTTACAAAGCTCACCTGCTCATTTTTGCACAGCCACACACTGTTTCCCTTCAATACAGTAAAAATTTTGGCTTTGTAGCCTCTCAATTCAAGATATCCACATTTCTCAGGTGCCATAGCTGCTTGCAACTGTGCAGTAACGGATGGTGACTTCAGTGCACTTAATAGTATGCTGATCCAATCATTTCTCTCTTCTGAAATTAAAGGAGAAAATGTATAAGGCATATAAACATAGAAACATTAACATGAGAGCCTCTTGCTTTAAAACCAGTAACATACAATTTTTTTTTTCCCACAACCACTGCCTAAATTGCACTGTCAGCAGAGTCAAGAGCTCAAATTTAACAGAAGAGATTTTGTAGATGCTCTAGAGCCAGTAAAATGAGCTGCTTCTAGAATCATTCAAGAAATACCACATCTCAGGCTTCATTTCCAACCCCAAAGAAGGCTCAGCATTTCAGAAAAAAACTCCAGGAGACCTATGACCTTATTTACATCTGAGAAACACTTTTAAATGATTTAGGATATTAGGTTTTCTATTTGCCATAATTTTGCAATGAAATATTTCAATTAGAGTTCTGTTTTGAGTTTGTGACCTCATCTCCCCCCGTTGGTGTTACTAATTTGGGAAGTTATGGAACGTGAATAGAAGGTCAGAACAGGAAGACGTAGCAATACAAAGAGTATTTCTGTTGAAGGTTGTACCCACTGAAAAGTGTTTTTCTTCCTTTCTGCTTTTTCTCCGTACGTAGGTGAAGAAACTTTCTATTTTCCATACTCCTCTGGCTGGCTTTTCTCAAGAACCTGAGGCAAAGTGGCCAAGAACTGAGCTCTCTGAAACCATGAACCAATGTAAGACCTTTTCCCTTAAGTTGTCTGTCAGGTTACTTGGTCAGAACCACAGTAAGAAGCCATGGTGTACAGAAGAAAGCAGGTTCAGTACTCAACAGAAAGTCGAAATAAGGAAGTACTCAAGGCTTTAAAACTCAGCTGACAAAGTAAAACTTGATACTACACTACCCCGTACAAGCCAAGTGACCTTCAATCAGGTACCACATACTTACTGGGGAACAGAAATGTGGTGTAATCTCCAAAGAGCAATCAAGACAATAAGTGAAGTTAGATTTGAACAGATAATGGGGCCCAGATGTGAATAAATGTCATACAAATTGTATCAAGTAATATATGAATCCATTCAACTGAGGTAAGTGATTTGCTGAAGGTCACTAAGAAAGGTAGTGCTAAAATTATACTAAAAATTATTTCAACTCCTACACAACTGCATTTCACACCATAGAAGGGGGGGGGACACATGATAGATAGGTCTTGAGAATGAGGGACAATGTGAAAAACCAAACTGAAGCCTGAAGGTCAGAACAGAAGTCTGAGCAAGGACAACATAAGAAAAAAACATAAGGAACCAACATTGGTTTAGAGACTTAACTAAGAGGAACATATTGATAATTTTTGAACTTACAAGGAAATTATGAGAAATATAGACAGAAAACAACCACTTTCTGCTTTGAATTACAGAAACAAAGGAAAAGCAATTCAAGATGATTAGCAAGGAGAAGACAGAATTGAGAATCCTGTGTTTATGACGGGCAGGCGAATCTGGGAGTGTGGAATTCAGGATTAAGAAGATAAATATCAAGTGTACAATAAAAGTAAAATATATGAACATTCAAATGTCAGTATATTAAAGGGAGTAAGGCATAGCTGATTCACAGATGTTATCCCCCAAATAAACAGCCCAGAATAAGAGGAAGTTTGACGTTATAAAACGACCATGAAAGATGGCAGGACAATCCAGCTCACAGATCACTGCCCGTTTTCAGGACACTGGGATAGATGAGCAGAGCAGCAACAATATGTGAGAAGAGACAACCTCAACAGGAAAAGATCCACAGATGTGGATAAATGTCAAATGCACAATGAGAAAGAACGCAAAAAAAAAAACAGGAATCAAATATTATCTACAAGAATAATAATGACTCCCAAATCAAACAGGGGAGAGATTATCAAAACAAATTTTTTTAAAATGGAATCTCAAGTGGCAAAATTTTTCATAGAAAGAGAAACCAGAGCTAAACTGTGGAATCCAGGACTTCTTTTCTCATAAGATTGCCTATCAGAGAATCCACAACTTTACCGTGGATTATACAATAAGTCTCCTCATGAGGTACACTCCTGTTTAATTAATAATGCAAAATTACTTCAAAAGAAATCTTAATTTCTAAATTATCACGATTTACACTCAACTTCTGAAGTTGATAGTCTTACCAAGTAATGTAAAGGATGGTTGCTTTGCTGAATATTCATAAAAGGGTTCAAATATAAATATAATGTAATGACATATACCAAAGCTTTGTGGCATTTAGACCACATTTAGCATATATCTCAGTAATTAATTTTAAATTGGCAACTGCATGTTTTGTGTGTTTATAGTAGAACAGTACTGAAAAAACGGATGAATCCCTGGGATTATTAGCTTCTGAATTTTCTGATATATGGGGGAAAAAAAAACAAAGAATAAGAAATGAATGTCCTGTTTGGGGCTGAGAACTGATCTGTCATTTATTCTAAACAAGCAGATTGAAAATCCATATGTCTCCACATGCACTACTATAGTTTCTACAGATATACCACATAAATATTTGGACTATAGTTCAGTGCCAAGACTATTTAACTATATCACAGTAGTAAGGGGCTATGACCTTCCCAGCCATGGGGTTTGAGTGGGGTTTGCAGTACCAGGCAATTATTCTTTATTATGGAACAGTCCTCGATTTCATAAGGCTTAGAAAACATTTCAGAAAAATGATAAAAATTTAAGATGCAAAAGGGGGATAAGAGACTTGCAGTGCTTTCTTCTATATGAGATAGCCACTGCAAATATGATTTCATTATATCTGTATCTACCTGAATTGGGCCTGAACAAGACTGTCGATTGCCAATCACAGATTGAGGAAGGGTTCATGGAGCCCTACTCCTGACTGCTGACTTCGTGAAAACTGTTCATTCTGGCAGAATCACAGTCATCTTTAGTTGTACACAAAACTTTTAGGCCACCAGGTTCCAGTGGATATTTGGATACACACGGACAGAGTATTGGTTAAAATCAGTGTGTCATAAAACAGCATTTTAGGCATGGCTATGGGAAGGGAACCTTCAGGAGTACCGTGTGATAACAGAGGTGACAGGAAACTAAGAAAGAGTGGGGAGTGAGAATACAGAGAATGCTCTGTGTGTGTGTGTTTGTGTGTGTGCGCGCACGCACGTACGCCGGTGTGTGTGTATTCTTTTTATTGATGAAATTTGCTGATAATCTATATGAAGTTGTTAACAAACAAATTCCATTCACAAAAAAAAAAACCAGGAACATCCAGTTCAGTAAACAGAGAGAAACAGCGAACAGCTAATGCACACAGAATCAAACAGATTGTAAGAGTCATTTGTCTTAGGCTGTACAAAATGTGCATCCCTAAATGAGGAAAACATGTTTTGACAATTTTCAAACCAAATAATTGTTTTCTATTTGATATATGGTTTGAGACAACCTAGGGGCTATTGTAGCTGAGATAGTGAACCACGGTTTTAAAAAATATGTGAAGTTCCAGAAATAAACAACTCATAAACTTTAAATTACATGTTATTCTTAGTCGTGTGTTAAGCCTTAAGCCTTCAGTCATTCCACTCTGTTCTGACTGAAGACGTGAGGTATCCCCTACTCCAGTGTATGAGTCACCCTGTGTGCGATGTTCTTCCACTAGGCATGAAGTAGTCATCTCAGTTATCAAGTAAAGCATCATGACTATGCAGCACCTGTATTACATAAGCTTTTACACTGCTTACTGGTGGTGTTGAAGTGTGGTCACGGTGATAAAGGACAATTTGCAAGATGCCCAAGGAGATCTGTGTAGTGCTTTCAGTGAAAAAGCTAAAAGGATACTCAGATATTTTTGAATAGATGATCACATTAGTGTAACTTTTGCTAAAAATGTTGCCATAACTCTTCTGCCTTATCATAAGCTATTGTTGGCCCTCTTTTACTGTCTCTAATTTAAGAATAAAACTTTATCATATGTATATATGTATAGAAAAGAATGTAGTATATATGTTACTTGATACTGTACACAGATTCAGAAATCCCCTGTGTATAAGGGGTCTATACCTCTAGTGACTAAGAGGGCAGATTACCAGGTTGAGTCCTTCTAAGAATAAATATCTGATTGTATATGAATGGTAGCAGTTTATTAAGCACTATTTTTTTCTGGAACATTCCCTATTATGGCTTCTCTCCATGGATGATAATCCAAGTTAGGGAAAAATTACAAGTCAGAAAAAAATAAAAGTGGTTTTGCTATAATGTAGACAAATAAAATAGCAATCTCTTCAATGAATTTTAAATTAATTTTTGTGGTTTTGAGAAACACCAAAGACTCAGAAATGTTCAAATTGTCAACACAAACATCATATTCTTTGAGTTCAAAATTTAGCATAGGTGATTCATTAGTTACAAAGGATACCAGAGAATGTGACACAGGGCAAGTGAAACCACCATGAACATAATCACCAACTGTAACTCAACCTTCACTGCGAGGTTTGTTCTCTCTCTCTCTCTCTCTCTCTCTCTCTCTCTCTCTCTCTCTCTCTCTCTCTCTCTCTCTCCAGATCCTTCACTCTGTAGCCTAGGCTGACCTCCGACTTATAGAAGTTACCTGTTTCTGCCTCCCGAGTGCTAGAATTTTAAGCACCCATTAAACTCAGCCAGGAACTTTACTTTTAATATGATCTTATCTAAAGAAAGACCCTTCAGTGTAACCAGCCATCAATGTGAGAGCCAGAAGTGTTGTCAAACTGATAACCACTACCTGTACGAATATTAGCTGCTATGCTACGGGCTTATTCTGAGTATGAGGAGCAGGACCATTTTCTCACAGAGAATAAACTCCACTGAAAGGAAGAAAGCCATAAAAGCACAGACATTTACTAGAGTACACTACTCAGTGACAAGTGAATTGCAACAGCATAAAGCAGAGGATGAGGGGCAAGAGAAGAGTTACTTTACGTAGGGTACTAGAAAAAGCCTCAGAAAAGGGACTGGAGCAAGCAGGAAGGTGGCTAGAACATTGCAAGATATGAATGCTGTGGCCCCAAGGAAACTGAGACTTGTAGATACAGGTCCAAGAGTCCCTTGTTGTTGAAATGTAGCAAAGGAGGGAAGAAGACATGGAAGGAAGGAATGAAAGAAGACCAATACCAGATCAAGAATCAAAAGGGCTTTCGTACATCATACACCCTACGCTTGTTCTCAGTAAGAAAAGAAGACAATGGGACCTTAGGAATGAGATTATATGATCAGACTTTCATACTGAATAGTTTTTCTGACATACTTGTAGTGAATCAGTAAAGTGACTAATCAAGATGAAAGTGATGCTTTGAGCTAACAGGTGACACTGTGGGGATTGAGAACCAGTCAGCATCTAGTCTTAATCTCAAAGTCAAAGTGACAAAGTGACAGAATTCTGGAACTGATTAGATGATATATAATAAAGAAAGGAAACAGTATTAGCTCATGACTTGAGCACACTAGTCTTTAATTCTGTTGATGAGGAAGATTAGAAGAGAAGGTTTGGTGAAGAGGGTATAAAGAGGAATTTGAAAATCTGACATCTGAAATACTATTGAAGACCATGCTGAGATGTCAAATAGGAAGCTGATTATATGAGTCCAAGACACATGAAGAGGACACTGGTGGTAAGACACATTACAATCAGTCACCTTACCCATAAGATCTTCAAAACTAAATACGTGGCCTATAGTATTTTGTTTTGTTTTGCTTAAGTGATATCACTTTATTCTAATAAACTCACAAACAAAAACCAGAACACAGCTAAAGAAGTCCCCATTTGCTTCAGAATGGCCACTCAAACCACAGAATACTTCACAGCGACACAGAGTTTAAAGCTGGTCAAATGTCTGAGGAGTAGACGCCTTTACATTCAGTGTGTGTGTGTGTGTGTGTGTGTGTGTGTGTTTGCGTGCCTGCCATGGTATGAGTACCATCTAGGGTGTTCGTATTTGTCTTCTATTTTGTTTGTGACAGGCTCTTGTTCGCTAATGTAGTAGCTGACCTAGGAATGTTCAGGGATTCTCCTTTTTCTGCTTTCTATTTTGCTGTAGCAGCAGTGGAATTACAAACATACGCTCTGCTCTGGATGGAACTCAGGTTCTCACCCTTGCACAGCAACTGCTTTACCATGGAGCTATCTAGGAGAATATTATAGTATTATTAGAAAGTCCCACCATAGTTATGGTGAAAAGTAGATACATATTTATATGTTCCTTTTTTAAATGTCTTCAAAAGACATTATTCATAATACATTTTTTTTTTTTTTTTTTGGATTTTCGAGACAGGGTTTCTCTAGATTTTTGGTTCCTGTCCTGGAACTAGCTCTTGTAGACCAGGCTGGCCTCGAACTCACAGAGATCTGCCTGCCTCTGCCTCCCGAGTGCTGGGATTAAAGGCGTGCGCCACCACCGCCCGGCCATAATACAATATTTTAAAGGAATTTGGAATCCTACAAAGATCTTAAAACATCTTTATAAGATTTCATTGATACTATTAAGTAATCAATGAAGCAGATAGTCACCACTGATGAGAATAAGGAGGGTAAATAATGGAGAGTTAGGAAACATTTCATAATTTGATTCTGACCATGTTGTAACTCCCCTAAACAACTGGAGTATATTCTTTATGCCAGGTCTAATGAACTGTTTTTCATTTAAGAACCTCTGGGTATCAGAGTCAGAACTCCCTTCCAGGACTGTCTAGTGCCTACAGTTGAGTGACTGACCCCTATCCCCTAGGGTCTGCAATGTGCTCAGATAGACAGAAACATAGCACATACCATTAAAGAACAGATTCTCAGAACAGTATTGGACAAGATTAGAATTGTTACTCTGCTCTAACCCTGAGAGATAGGTCCCAGTAATATCATCTGTCTGAAAAGTCCTCTGTACTCAGCTATGACTGGAGACCACAATGTCATGAACTCCACACCCATTCCAGTGTTTCTGCCCCAGAACAAGAGGAGTCAATATGAAATTTCTCTCTGGGGAAGACTATTTTCAAAGTAATACTATTTTAATATAATTTGCATTTAATTAATAAAATAGCAATATTTTTACTATGAAACCCAGATAATCAAAACATTAGATAGTGGGATTGCTAAAGACACCAAACTGTAATGGTATTTTTTAGTTATGATTTGCAGAAGTGGCTACTCACACACAAGGCTCTACAAAACACTCCACGGTAAAGGCTGACAAGCACCTTGGGGTGATATATAATAAATGAATGAGAGTGACTGAGGGCTAACAAGATTTCTGTGGCCAGATTTAGGCTGAGGGCCATGTTAATGATTTCTGTTCCAGTGTTATTTTCTTGCAAATACTAAGTCAACTAAAATAATATGAGTCCTGTGTCTTAAGTGTCCAATGGCTTCAGCAACCTGAGCCTACCTTCAACCTGTGAAAGTTAACCAAAGGCAACAGCCATAGTCTATACTGTTTTGGGAGTCACCGTCCCGCAGTTCAATTTCCATAGCACCATAAAATACTTAGCAAGCTGCCAAGGGAGGAAAGCAACTACTAATTCTACTGAGATGTGACATCTATGAACCACAACAATGATAAAAGTGGTAAAATATCCATAAAAGGCAGTCACATGTTGACGGTGACCAATGGCAGTCTAATCAGACTTAATGTCCACTCACAGGAGGGACTAATGCTTGTTATTAGAAAGGTAGTCTGTTTCCTGGGACTAGTGAGGTCAGGGGTCTTAGATTCTACTACAGTCACTTTGTTAGACTGACACGATTCCTCACTACAAACTAAATTTTATCCTTATACTCATCCATTAATATAGTTATCACCCTTCATCAAAGCAGCTCTTCTTTACAGTAAATGGAGACCATTACAAAATCCTCATCTAGACCCAATGGATCTATGGATGATGAAAAGTCCACCTATAATAGATACATCTCCATAACAGCCTGCATCTATCTATGCCGTAGGTAACATGGTAGATGAGGGGGTAGGGAAGATTTTTAAGAGCCATAATACCAGAAGTCTGTTGCTCTGATGCTGTCTCTCCTAGAATTATCTGCATAAAGAAGAGCTGAACAATAGCAACACCAACAGATATGTTACATGGAAAGATGAAAATTCTCACAGGCCCACACCCCTGACTGATGAGAAACAACGTTAGCTTCTTCCAGGGATGAGCATTCTAACTGGCTAATCCAATATAAAGCTACTATCCCTAAAACCATATACACACAAACAACAGGTTGTATTTATATATTTTTGAGAGTGTATGTATGTGTAACAATAATATTTGGGGAAGAATAAGATATCAAGGGGATAACATGGAAGGAGTTTGAGGGTGAGCATTTGGGAGGGCCTGGACAGAAGAAATAGAAGGGAGAAAGTGTTGTGATAAAATTAAGTTAAAAATGTATTTAAAAATTAAAAAATATGTATATATCTAGCAACAGAAATATGAACTATTTTCTATATTGGTCATATGCAGCAGCTACATAGATTTGTTATACAGTATGTATCTACCCACTAAGCCCTACTCTTTGGTGTTTTTTTTAATGCTATTTGGGAAGGCCTAGTGTGGTGCTTTTGTTTTCAGTAGCAACGTAAGCTTCTAGTTTGATTTCATAAATCATCAGTAATCAAAGTCTGAAAAACAATGCTCACTGACAGGTAGCTGGGTATACTCACTCATGATTACCTTCAGTAATAATGAGAACTTCCTAGGAACACATATTTATTGAACACTCTTTATGCCACGGCTAGCACATGCTCTGGGAGCGCAGCTGTTTAAAGGGCAAGGGTGCCGCACAGTACTGAGCATTACCGTAGCTTCTACCCACAGGTAGACGTCCCTGTCTGTAAAGTAGAACAACAATCATGCAAACTGTTGTTACAGTGCCAAATCTGGCAAAATGCCTGGTATATACAGAGTATTACATATGCTCTATGTGCAATTATTATTGAAATAGGGCACACTTAGTAATCACTTCTTTAAAAAATCAGGTCAATTATAAATCTATCCCAACAAGTTCCTAAAATGGAGTAAATTTCTTATTATTTAACTAAGTATCGGGCCTTCCCTGTATTATCTTAAGCTATCGAAGGTTATAGCCATGGCACATCATGAGAAGCAAACAGAGCACAACACTCGCAATTTCTCTGACCTCTCCCCACTGTACTATCAAATTCAGAGAATACTCTGCTGTACACTGTCAGACCCAATACAGAAAGAAAAGAAACATTTCTATTTTGTGTTCACATTTATGCCTCTATGTGTGTGTGTGTGTGTGTGTGTGTGTGTGCACGTGCACAAGAATGCCTGCTCGCAAATACATGCACTTAGAAGTGTAAGTGCATGTGTTTTGCTTGTATAGAAGTCTGAAGGCACCTTGCAGGAATCAATTCTCTCCTTCCACGGTGTGGCTCCCAGGGATAAACTCGCGTTATCTCACTCAGCAGCAAGCATCTTTCTCTGCTGCACTGTCTCTCTGCCCCACCTGTCACCTTTCCCCCCGGGAGCCCCACCGTAGAGGATTCCCATGAAAAGAACTCAATGAGTACAGCCACGACAAAGTCTATAACCTAAAGATTACTGCACCAGTTCATTTAGCTAAGAACCTCCTTGTGTAAAGTTCCCTAAAAATCAACGTAGTTATGATTAGGACCTTTGCTTTTAAGCATTAAATACCTATTTTGCATTATCAAAATCACACATTAAAATGATTTCTGTGAGAGAATATTTTATCTAATTTTCATTGTTTTCTATATACAGCTTAAAGAAATATCCTATAGTTAATAGTTCCTGGAAAAAAAAGAAGAAAATAGATCCTTATATGTAACAGCAACCACACAAGGAATTAACTTGTTAATTTACTTAGGCTTTAACACTGTATATTCAAAAACCTTTTTTAAATGTAAATTATTTGTAAGCAATAGAGTTAAATGTGGCCTTATATTTTTTCTTTACCTGATTTATTAACGTGATATGTGAGAAATGAAGGGTTCTATGTATCTTGCTAGCAATAATGTAATTATCTTAGACACAGGTAGGACAGTGCATGCCTGAGTTCTCAGGACTTAGGGAAGTAAGGTCAGAGGATTCAGAGTTCAAGGCCATGCCTCCTGTGGACTGAACACTGAGTTCTGGACCACACAGAGTTAGTTACACAGCCTGATTCTTAGAAGAAAGAGGAGGAAGGAGAGGAAGGGGGCAGGAAATGGAAAATAATCTTACCTTCTTTTTCTACTCGAAAAACAAAAGTTCTTTGTGTTGTAACAATTTCAAATTTGTTGTCTCCTTGAGCCCGTACTGTGGATATTGCAGTGAGGGGAATTATTCCTTTTGAGTACATCTCCTGTATTAGTTAGAGAAAAAAGATGAAGAGAGATGAACATGAAATTCTGAAGATCTTAAAGAATGGCTCAGGATTCACAATTGTTTTTCTTTCATGATTTCTACGGGAAATTTTGAAAAGATAAACAAATACACTGATTTTCAATGCTGCAAAAGGAAACTGTGAAGTGTCCTACGCTTTCAAAAGAAATGACCTTTTCAATTTTCTAGTTGTCTGGATTTAAAAGGCAGAGCACCGAATAAAAATAACACTAAGAGACCAACAATATCCACTTCTTAAACCCAGAATCACAGGCTCTGACTTGTTCGGCTCACAATGATTCCACGGTGTTTGCAGGCATCTGCTGGTCAGAACAGGAACTGTCACGGAACCATCTCAAAATACAGCTGCAGTACAGAGAGAACAAAACATACCAAAGGGAGGCTGTAGATTCATTAATTAACCTCGTTTTCAATGGTCTGGTGATGTGAACTTTGATCTCACACTGAGTCACAATTTTTATTTTTTATTTTTTTTGTCAATCTCTAATGAATAATGGGTAAAGAAAAGCCAGGCATGGGCATTCATAGCTTTAATCCCCAAATCTAGAAGGTTGAGTTGGGAGGTTTAAGGCTACCCTGAACTGTGAAAGACCATGTCCCTGAAAACCAGCAGCAGACTAGGAAAGGTGCATCTGAGGCTGGCAGTCGGCATGCACGCACAGATTTTAATTTTGCTTTCAAGGATCAAGACTCTAAGCACTTTCTCTCAATCTTCATTCTGCGTAGAACTATTTGGTAGGATGATGTCAAAGATTTACTGAGAGTAAAAGAATGAAATACTTGTGCTTTGTTGTCAGAAAGAAACTTTAGACTCATTATACATTTAAAAACCTGGTAATTTAAGATCAGAAGTGAATTCAAACTTCAGAACACACAAGTAAGATGATGCAGTTCCTTAAAGTGTTGAGAAATCATTTTAATTTTTTATTTAAAAGATTTTTTTTTCCATTTTACAGAGCAAACATAGTGTCCCCTCCCTCCCCTACTCCTGCTTCCTCATCCCACCTTTCCCCCACTCAACCCCTCATCCACTCCCCAAAATCATAAGGTCTCACATGGGGAGTACAAAGTCTGGCAAGTTGAGGCAGGACAAAGCCTCTCCATCCTATATCACTGCTGAGCAAGGTATTCTACCATAGGAATGCGCTCCAAAAATCCAGTTTATAAGCTGGGAATAAATCCTGGTCCCACTGCCAGTGGCCTCACAGACTGCCCATCCCACAGAACTGTCACCCACATTCAGAGGGCCTAGTTTGGTCCCATGCCGATTCCTTGGCTATCAGTCTAGAGTCAGTGAGCTCCAATTAGCTGGAGTCAGCTGTCTCTGTGGATTTCTCCATCATGATCTTGACCCCTTTGCTCATATAATCCCCCTCCCTCTCTTCGACTAGACTCCTGGAACTCTGTCAGTACATAGCTGTGGATCTCTGCATCTGGAGAAGCATTTTATAAACATGGTGAAATTTGATCCTGACTTTTAGAAAACTTAACTTTCACCAAATTGCTAAGTGGAAACGCAAAATTCTGATCAGACAGAATAAAAATAACAGACGTGATATCATGAGAAATAGAAACCCCCCCACACACACAAACCAAAAAAAAAAAAAGAAAGAAAAGAAAAAAGTATTCAGAGTTGTCAAGAATCAAGAAATATGAGGGTATAAAAACACATTCTCGCATCTCAGAAGGTCTGAGTATCAGCCTTCCCACCCTCCAACTCCCATCCACCCACTTTCCAGCCCCTCCTCCTCCACCTACATTCAGAAAGGCAAAGGCCTCCCAAGGGCTTGAACAAAGCAAGGCAATCAAACTGAGGTAGAAGCAAGCTCCTCTCTGCTGCATAAAGGCTGGGTCAGGTAATCCAGCATGGAGGACAGTTTCCCAAAAGCCAACCAAGCACCAGGGACAGGCACTGTTAGGAGCTTTACAAACAGACCAAGCTATACAACTGTCACACACATGCAGTGAGCCTTTACTCAGCAACTGGTGGAAGCAGAGGCAGAGATCCACAGCTAATCACGGGGCCCAGCTCAGGGAGTCCTCCTAAAGAAAGGGAGGAAGGATTGTATGAGCTGTGGGGGTCAAGATCATGAGGGAGGAACCCACAGAGTCGGCTGACCTGAGCTCATGGGAACACACAGACTCTGGACCAGCAGTTAGGAAGCCTACATGGGACCGACCTAGGCCCTCTGCATGTATGAGACTAGGTTATTTTAAAGGTTATATCTGGCATTCAGTCCTTTTTTGATCTCTGCTTTTTGGGCACCATGAAGCAGGTTCTGCTACATATGTTTGCCACCATGCTCTGTATTACCTTAGAATCAATGAAACCAAATACTTTGAAATCACAACCCAAAATAAATCTCATCCCATTCACATCCAACATTTTGCCACATAAATACAAAGTCTAAGTGAACGTACTATAGAAACTCCAGTTAGGAGCAGAAATTCATACCAGAAAATAACAGGTTAGGAGAAGAATATAATAAACCATCCCATCCCACGCAGGGAGCACCCCTCCATCCCACGCAGGGAGCACCCCTCCCTCAATCTCCTTCTGCCCTTACTGAGAGTCCCCTCTGCTTCTCCACATGCACCTTTCTACCCAGTATCTTCTTTGTTTCCATTAATAATTTCTCCTCCACCCTTCTCACCTCTCTCTCCTGAACTGATGCACTTGTCAAAATCCTATTCACACTCTGGTAATATTCTCAATGCATACAACATACATGCTGTCTTTCCCACATCATCCCACGTAGCCAACAAGGAACATGCCATTTCCACATGATTTAGGAAAGGAAATAGACTACCTCACACAGAGAAGAATATCAGAGACAAAGCACTCACAGAATAACTGAGGTTTTTTTTTTTTCTCCTTGTTTTTCTTTCTTGTTTCTGTCTTCCTTAAGAGAAATCCCTTTTCACATTTCAGCTACCAACTTTCCGTGAACAAACCTAAAATTGTTCTCTATCACTTGGAATGCCCTTCCTCCATCCTTCCTTTCCTCTATGTCTTCCTCATCTATACATTTCATTCAATGAGACCCCCATATCTTCAGTCATCAGTAGTATATCTAATTTTGTCCAGGTTCCTCAAACATCATCAGCTGAAAAATTGTCCTGACTCCATCCTTGTCCACTGAGATATCACTCTTCTGAATGAGATGGCTCAGAGGTTAAGAGCACTGGATACTCGTCTAGAAGGCCAGGTTCAATGACTAGCACAGGAATGGTGGCTTGCAACTGTCTGTAGCTCCAGTTACAGAGAACTTAATGCCCTCTTTTGGCTTCCATGGGCACTGCATGCAGAGATATGTATATGAACAAAACACTCATACACATATAATAAAAGTAAAGTAAAATAAAAAAAATGAAAATAATAAAATACCACTTTCAACTCCTTCTCTCTGAAATAGGATTGAACAGTCCTTGACCCAAGTGGATCCTTCCCAGAAAAAAAATATGAATTCACCATATATATATATATATATATATATATATATATATATTAGTGGCAATATGCTCCTACTGCTATTTCGCAACTCTGAATGATCTTTGCATTTATAGTTAATTCTTCATTGTTCAGCATATTGATTACACTCTACTGAAAATTCTTTCTGCTGTGACTTTTCTCTGGGACCTTGATCTTCACTGTGTGAACACGGTCCATGAATGCAGTCAGCTGGGGAGAATTTTGATTGCTCATTTATCAGCTCCATTCTTTCAGGTTCTACCACTTCTAGAGTGCTGACACTCTCCAAAGCAAGCACTCCAATTTAACAGCAACTTGTATATCTGCTTTATAATAATACATTGGAATTTAGATAATGATCTAAAGTGTCATGAAATGTGATAATCTGATTAATGATGTCTTCCCATATAGATGTTAGATCATTCATCTACTTCCCTTACTAACTCTCTTAGAGTTATTGCTATAGAAATATTTTGAATGATTGAATCCCATGTCCAATCAATCACAATCACCAAACTCTGACATCTAATTTTTTATATTTTTGGAATGTATTTTTATCACTTCTACTGAACCTAAATGTTACTACACAATAATTCATAAAGCCTCATTTGTTACCACCCTTTCCAAATTTGCCTCCCCTTATTCAACTTATCTTCCTGAAACTTATCTTCTTATAGACTTCCTGAGACATTACAATCCAACTGTCATTCCGCTGGAGAAAAATAGAACAAAGATTTATAGAGGACAATGCTATGATGTTTAAAATTTACACATGGTTTAAATTGTTTATTATTTATTTACTATTATTTACTTAGTGTATGCCTGTGGGCATATGTGTGCAGGTAAGAGCAAAACTTGCTGGGGTTGATTCTATCCTTCTATTGTGTGATTCCCAGGAATTGAACTCCGGTCCTTAGACTTGGGTGCAATTATTTTACCTGGTGAGCCATCTAAAGAAGTTCAAACAGAAGGAAAGAAATAACGTATGAAAAAAAGAAAATATGGCAGAGAAATGGTACTCAAGTCCCCCAAAGCATGCCACCAATGTTAATAGAGGTCTTTACAAAGAAATGCATTGATTGGTTTACCCAAGGAAACTCTAGAAATGAAAGTAAGTTAAAATGGAAATATGAGGTCAAATCATGAACATTAAATGCTTTAGAGACTGTGAAGAGAGAGGGAACAACTTCCCACTGCCAGGCAACCGACAGAGGTAGAAGGAGCAGGGCATCTTTATGGAAAGCTGATGAGTGTACGTGTTATACAGAAGTCACGGTTCATGCCGGACAGTGGGGAATTTTAAATATATAAAATCATTTACACATTGTTATCTAGGGGACCTTTTCCAAACTTTAGTTTACTAAAAATTGTAATAGCTTAGAAAAACTTCCTAATGAGATAATTAACAATTTGTTCTGAGCTACCTTTAACCCATTTGTCAGGAAAGAAAATCCAAACAGTGCTAGAGTTAAAATAAAGGAAAGAAAAAAATTATATACCTATAAATAACAATGATCTGTTTAACAGGTAATGACTTCTGGAAGAGAAATATAGAAACCAAAGAAGTGACCAAAATATACTTTGCAAACTAAATACTGTGTTGCTGCAACCTCAGGAAGCCAGAGGTTATCTAATGATTCATTTATAATCCATTATGAGATCTCAATGTAAAACTTGTGTGTTTTTTCAACACTTTAGGGTTGATTTTATATTTTTCTTGTAACAACAATATAAAGACAATACAAAGTAAAAATGGGAGAAAAAAAGAAAAGAAAAAATCCTCAATGGATAGCAGGCTCAAAATGCCTGTTTTCCGAAGTGTGAAATGTTACTTAAAGAAACTTTAAAGCATCCCTGGAGGTTGTACCACACAGATATCTAGGTCAAATCTGTCATTTATCTGCCACTTTCAGACGATGAAACAACCACAGGGCAATTCTTCCCACAGATGAGTGGGAACAAGGGTGAGTTAGATTTCCTAGCAGGGGAGCAGATATCAAGGCTGTGTGGATGACACTGTTTCTGTAATAAAATGGAGACATCCTCATGGAGGTATTATTGAACAACACTGAGGAACATGGAAGAAAACCAGAAAATTGGAACCTCTGCACACCACCTCCTGATGTCCAACTGCATACAATGACTCCGATGTGCTATCCACACAACTGCTAAACTGCACAGGCAGCCATAGTACTAGCTGTGACCCCTAAGTGCATATCTTTTCAGATGGGCACCAGCAAAACTGCCTCCTTTTAAGAAACAACTCTCAAATGGTAGAAGATTTTGGCAAGATGTTTCAGTCATCTGGATGCAAGTACATGAAATGTTTGCAAAGGTATTTAACTGGGATATTTTTAAAGAACGAATCTTGGATAAATTAGTTCTAGGAAATCACATGACTGTAAACTTTTAATAACAAACTTTGTGGCATGAATATCTAAAATAACAACAGGCTCACTCTCTCCACTTCAAGTGGGATGGGCTCTGAGATGATATAGAGAAAACCAATTCAGTAGGAAGCAAAGAAGAATTTCCTTCTTAAATGAGATTAGAGAAAATTTGCCAACAACAACAAAAAAAAAAAACCTGGCAAGGAAATCTTCCTTACATTTCTTCAGTAGTTCAATAATGCCAAAAAAAAGATCCAGATGTTGAAGAGAACTGGAAATTAGTTTCTCTGATTTCATTTTGGTTATGAGTCAAGTCTTTAATAGCTAAAGTATTTTCTTTGTGGGTTTTTTGTTTTATTTTAGTATTTTTTTCTTACTGTTTTGTTTTGCTCATTTTAACTTATTTTTAAAAGAGGGGATGAACACAAAGTTGGGCAGGGAGGGAGGTGTGAAAGACCTGTGAGGAGTTTGGAAACCAGCAAATAAACATGACTCATGTACTGTATGAAAAAAATAATAAAAGGGAAAAACGACAATAACAACAAAAAAGATGTCTTCAGATCTAGGGACACCAAATTCACTGTGCACATCATGGACATGTGTGAAACATCAAGATGGTCAAATACACACATAACAAACTATAAATAGCTGATACAGAAATAATGATGAAAACATCTGTGCCACCACTTTGCAAACCATGTGGATCCTTAAACCAACTTGTTACTCGATCAAGGTTAAAAATGAAACCAAACAACAAGAAGCCTTCTACTGCTCTCAACATGGGTGCAAGTGTATTTGCAGCCCAGGTTATTGTCTATAGTATGTTTACCTTCTGCCTTGCAGAGACACCTCTCTTCAAGCCAAAAAATTTACAAATATTATAAAGTATAAACTTCTAATGAAAAAGAATGTTAAATTGGCATGTGATAAATAAAATAGATAAAAGAATGTGGTTATATCTTTAAATTAAAACATTAAAGACAAAATATTTTTAGGAGGAAAAAGGTCTCATTTTAATAAGTTAAAACAGGGTTCATTTTATCAGTTTTACCTTTTCACTGAGAAAATTATCAAACAAAAGTGAAAAGGGTGATACAGAGGTTATCTTCTCAGTTTAACAGCTGAGCACACTGTCCCTCCGTTTCTGAGAGGGATTGATTCCAGAAACTCCTCAGACACCAAGATGCACAAATGTGTAAATCCTTAACTAAACCTGTATCATGCCTGCATATATCCGGCACTCACCCTCCTGCATTCCTAATCACTCCCTGTTATTTATAATATCTTATATATGGAAATTCTTTGTAAACTACTGTTTTGCTTATTCATTTAGAGCATAAGGGGATGAATTTGTTCAGTACAGAAAGAACTTTCTTACGTATTTCTGATGCACAGTTGGTTCAGCCCACACCCATGCACAAGCTAGGGCATAGAAGCCTGATCGTGTACCATCTAACTGTATAAAATACAGAATTTGCTATGGTTAACTATGCATGCATACGATCACATATACATATTGGCAAAGACAAATATATACACAGGAAACTATTTTTTACTGTGTTCCGATATAATACATGATCCCCACAAATATTTGAGCCTCGTTAGAAGGCCATCCTCAAAACTTAAGAAAACGTTCCTAAAACTCTGCTATGCATTGTGACTCGATTGCCCTAGGAATATTCCTCCGCTGCTTTCACCAACAGACAAGATTTTCAGTAGGCTCTTATTACACAATCCTGTTAGCATCATCTCCCACATCTCCCACTCATAAAGCTCATTCATAAAATAACCAGGAATCACTACCTGCTTTGTGAAATAGCCAATGCTTTCTCATGTGAGCTTTTGTATATTCTCTCTGTACATAATTCTTATTCTCTACCACGTCTGCACATACAAACTTATTTTCTTCCAAACTCATAGTCAACAGAATTTCATCCAAATACTTCTCACTCTCAGAGGATGAGACAACCCCTCCCTGTTTCTCAATTTTCTGTTTGTAATGTGACTTATTTACATCCCTTAATTTGTAGTAAATGAAGGCAATTTTGTATTCACCTTTACATCACAAAAACATCTCCTATGGTTTATAAAAGATGATAAATAATAAGATAAATAACTATTAGAAGCATAAGCTAAAAAATTGATTGCTCATGGCTATGAAAAGTTAAATTAAGAGTGATTTTTGTCATATTCCAGTTCTTTTCATGTTGATAATATATTTTCTATTCTTTAACAAGCTGAACTATTAACTAAAGTTTCCTAAAGTGCACTTAGTATGTGCAAAATAATCTTTGAAGACTGTAAATGTACTTACTCTTTCATTGTTGTAGTAAGAAATGCTAAAGCCATCAAATTTCACCCATCTCTTCTGAAACATGCGTTTTCTGTAAAATAAATGAAACTGTTATTTTACATTCCATTACTGTGAACGTGGAATTTAAATGTATTTGTAATGTCATTATATTGAGTACATTCCATTGTTCTGTTAGGGAATATACGTAACAGGAGGCTACAAGAATGCTCAGGTCTAGCTTTATAGCCATGGTACACAGGGAAAATATGAATAATAATACTTTCTAGTTACATAAACTATGTATTTTAAAAATAATGCCAACATTGCTATCACTTGCAACATTGCTATCAAAGCAATGAGGGTCACTGCTGAGCAAAATGTGAGTTCATGCACCATCACTGAACCCACATTCCATCAAGAAGATAATCCTTCACTGAACATACTACACAATGCTCTCATCCCTCACTAAGCTTATGTGCATATCATACTTTACTTTGATCTTTGGCAAATGAATATTATGTAGTTAAGCTAATATGGCTTTGGCAATTGCATTTATACATATGATTTATTGATTTAAAGTAAATGTATTGAAAAATTGCTGCTAAATTAGAGTCAATTACAATCTCTTTAAACAGAATACAGTTGAAAGAGGATCATATAAAAGGCAAATGTAGGCCGGGCGGTGGTGGCGCACGCCTTTAATCCCAGCACTCGGGAGGCAGAGGCAGGCGGATCTCTGTGAGTTCGAGACCAGCCTGGTCTACAAGAGCTAGTTCCAGGACAGGCTCCAAAACCACAGAGAAACCCTGTCTCGAAAAACCAAAAAAAAAAAAAAAAAAAAGGCAAACGTAGTTTAAAATTCTGACACAAAAATCAAAGGTAAAATAAAATAATTCCATTTTGGAATTTCAACTTTAAAGAAGACTCTTTCTGATTTTACAAGAGATGACTAAGAAGCCTTTGTGCACACACCTTGGTTCTGTTTTGATTTGGTCCCCTCACCCAACAAACCCACACACTCAAGTCTGTAGATTTTGAGTGCCTTCTTTCTCCTCTATACACTTCCGGCCTTGACTGATGCCATCGAGATACCCTGTGCTTTTAATAGATACCAAAACTAACCTCCTATTTCAGAAAGTGAAACAGGTCAGCATCAAGCATTCCTCCTCCCTCCTATTTTGCAGTATTTAAACACATTTAAGTAGTCGGTATACTTCCTGTGGCTTTCAGAAGAGTTAAAGATAGAAAAAGAACTTTCTGGCCCTGGGAGAGTTTTTCTTCTCAGTGTTTCCCTGCCAAAGGTCTACTACTTGTGTAAAACATAGAAATATTCCCATATTAATCATTAACAAATGTATGGATTTGTTGAATCAACCAGTCCTAATAACCAAAAATGAAGTTCACCAGTGCATATAACAATTTCACATGTAAACACTGAATTAATGATTAATAAGAACATGCAGGGACTTAGCCTCATACAACCACACAGACTACCAGTCATCTTCCACCTGATCCCCTCATCTATCAGCTCCTTCTTAGGGTCTCTTGGCGTACCCTATCTCTTCTCAAAGCAGAGTTAGTCATCTGGCTTTTCGCTTCCAACAATCCAAGGGTTCCCAGATTCCCAGCACTAACAGATACGAGGTAAGGCAGAAACCAGTAAACACACATTCCTTACTCCTTGAATAAGCTAGCCTCTCTGCATCCACAGTTTTCTTCCAGTCTCCTATTCTTACAAGGCAAATTTCTTCCATCACAGTCCCAACAGTCATTAGTGATCTTGAGAAGTCTGTGTGGAACCCTAACGACCTTACATTGAAAGAGAATATAAGAGCTCAGCAGAACATGAAATTTTCCATTTTAAAATAAATACAAGTGATATCTATGAGGACAACAGTCCTTAAAGCCCTTCTCCATTGCCTCTTTCTTCTCTTACTAATTTTAATAATTATTCTTAAAGCACCTTCACAAAAATTCCTTCCCTGATGAACTAGTACAAAGCCGGCCAGAGAATGTTCCTCCTACAACAGTTATCACAATCTCTTTATACATTTGTGCACTTCCTGAACACCATCCTCCCAAACCCCACCTCTGCTTTACAGGGACAAAGGTCAAAAATGCCTCATTCTCTACTTAGGATCAACTATGAACATCAAGACCCAAGTAAAACACATACACACACACACACACACATACACACACACACACACACACACACAAACACTGGTTGAAAGAACTAGTAATATGACTAAGCACAGTCCTTTTAAAACACAGCAGGAAGACAGAAGAAGAAAACATCCACACTTCATTCATATGCAATCACCTTCGTTTAAAACAAGAATTGCAGAAGGGTGGATGAATTTCTGAAAACCCAGAATTCAATCACAGTCTGCAAGAGCCGCATGTGAAAATGTCAGAAACTGTGCTAATACACCTTAGTTTGGACCCATAAGTTTTCATTCTTTGTTTTTATGTGTGGAAATGTATGGAATGCTTGCTCATGTGTGCACATGTGTCCATGCCTGTAAAACCCCGAAGTCAAGTGTCTTCTATTACTCTTCATCTCATTTTTTTCTTTGAGACAGAGCCACTGACTAAGCCATAATTTTACCATTTGTGTTAAGACTGTGGGCTATGGAGCCCTTGGAATCTGCCCATTTCATCCCCAGATCTGAGCTAACAGATGGGAGTGGCCATGTCCAACTTTTTACATGGTTTTGATGAGTCTAAAGACAAGGTCTTCGCAGGCTAAGCCACTTCCCCAGCCTGGGTTCACAAGCTCTCACAGAATTCCTTCAAAAGCCAGGAGCATTCAGCAATTTGCTTGACTACGTATGTTGTCATCTACACAATTCAAGCTGAAGCACATGCCCTTGGGTTACAAACAGACAAAAGAACAGCAAAAAATTTCCTAAGTTTAAAGTCAGTTTAGGGTTCTATGCTGGACTGAATGCACGGCTGACCTCCACTGCACTGTCTTGCTCCTGTGTGAGGTGCCAGAGGCCTTAGAGCCTAATGGAGAAAATGTGGAGGGCAGCGGGGGCTGCTGTGGGGAGACAGAGCTCACTGCCCAGAAGGCTAAGGCCTATGCTTTGGGAAAAGAAACAGAACATATTAGTCATATAACAGTCTTAATGTGTGAAAGACTCTCCCAGCAACTATAAAGTTCTCAACTGCAGATAGCTATTTCATGTGCTCATCAATTTTTAATCAAGTTTTCTTAAGATTGTTAAATCTCTAAGAATTTTACTATGGAGGCAAGCTTAAGTCCTGGTCTGTGGAGAATAGAATGAGAATCGTGTTGTATGTAGCCAACAGAACACCCTTCTAGAGGAGAAATGAGGCATTTTGCTATCTTATTACAAAATGTCACTTCTGTCATGTAGTAAGCCTTTGGGTACTTACTCCGTAGACTGTTCCTTCTGAGTCATATTGCCTCTGTCTATCCCTAGAACATTCCTTGCCTCTTGGCCTTCCTGTAAAACATATTCAATCCTTAGAAATTTCCACTTAGCTCCTCACATGCTCACTCCTCTTGTCCTCAAGTTCTCGGCCTAAAGGCCATTCTAACCAAATGTCAACCCGGCCCATGACAGGGTCCTTCAGCCTCCCCTTGTTCTCCTCTTTAATTTACTAATCATAACACTCAGCAAAAACTTTAATTACATATTTGTTTGCGTCATTCACTTCCCATATTATATTTGAGATCCTTAAATACAAAATCATTTTGATTCTGTTTGTACATATAAATACAGTAAATGTGTACTGTATTGAAAAAAGTACACTCAAATTTGCATATTATAAGCAGAAACTAGTAGAGAAACATGATTTCCTTTTATATTTTTGCTTTTTAATACTAAGGATCAGTTTGATTATGTGGAAAAAACTCATTATAAGACTGCCCTGAATTAAGTCGAAAATACGAGTGCCTACAGGAAGCTCCAAAAGCTCATCATTAATTTAAAATTAAACTACAAGTAGAGTTTAAAAGTAAGTATTTTCTTTAAGCAAAATCTCCCCATACCTTCTGTTTTTAGTTTGTAATAACCACCACTGGACTTTCTGCTTACATGAATTCAACTTTTTAGTTTTTACACATAAACGGACACCCTTGCAATTTTAAGAAGAGTGAATTCTTGGTACCTAACATACAGATTAGTGATTATAGTTAATGATAAATTTTTACACAAAGTTGGATAAAAGAATAGCTTTTAAGTAGATCAAAACTGGATAAAAGAAAATATGAACTGTGTGAGATGACACCGTGTAAATAATGCTCATTGTGGTGACTGGTTCACAATGTGTACATGTACCAAATCATCCCCTTGTGTATACAATGTATTATGTTTATCAATTATAGTTATAAAAAGCTAGGAAAAAAATAAATATAGCTTGTTAGTGATATATTTATTGATATTTTTCATTTAATTTAAAATAATCAATATAAGATACATTTATAAGATGAATATTGACTTAACACTGCATAATCTATATTGCTGATTAAATGTGTCAATATCCAATGAGATATTTTCTGCATGTAAATGTCAATACTGAACTCTAATAATAATATATGAGAAGACAAATAATAAAAGGTAATTACATCCTCTTGTAGTTTTATGCTACTTCATAGTAAATATAAAGTTGAATTTAATAACACAATCTTACAAACTTAACAAATGTTGACATTTGTTAAATGTCAACAAAAGAATAAAAGGAAGATCTTGAGATGTATTTGCTTCTAAATTCCAATGTAAAATTTTTATTTTTAAAGTTAAATTAATTTCATTTTGGCTGGGCATGACAATGCATGGTAAGTAAATACAATACTGAAGAGGTATGACAGGAAATTTATTAGTTGAAGGACAGTCTAATAAGACACATCCCCTCTGTTTTTTTTATTATTATTATTTTAAGTACTTTAAGGTTTTCTGTGTGGTAACACCTATGTTTGGAACTTCATTTACTAGAGACTAGAGAGATGGTTCAAAGGATAAAGTATCTGTCATTCAAGCATAAATACTGGGGGGTCAGGTTTATAGCACTCCCATAAATGGCACATTGGTCTGGAAGCTTATCTGTATCCTTGCATTTGGGAAATAGATACAGGAGGATAACCAGAGCAAGATGGATAGCCAGAATAGCTAAATCACTGATCTCTAGATTCACATGAGAAACCCTGCCTCAATATAAAATATAGAAGAAAGATCAAAAAAGATTACTGGCCTCCACACAAACTCCCACAAGCATGCATGTGCACTACACACACATGCAATATACACATGTATATCACACACACACACACACACAAGCATTAACGATGCATTTAGTTGGCTTCATGAAATTCTAAAATCAATAAAATGGAATTATGAAAGGCAATGCCATGTTAGCCCGTGTTCCTGGTGTGATGCAATGCAAGTTAAATCAGACATAATAATGCATTATGGGGAAGAAATATGAAAGTTCCAGTAAGTAACACAATAATGCTTTGTTCCGGGCACTGTGCCAAACCACTTACAAACATTAACACATTTAATCCTCCAAACAACCAAAGGAGAAAAGTAATGTTAGCCTTACCTTACAGATTCAGGCACAGAGCCACAGGTAAGTTATGTAATCCCTCCCCATCACACTACCAATAGACACTCTCTTCCTGAGCACTGCTTTCTTGACAGCTACCCACGACAGTCTCCAGGACATCTAATGCTCTGTAGCCCAGCCATGCTGCTAATGAGCAGGAAGTGATAGCGTTTGACCTCCATATAGTTTATAAGTTAGTTCAACTTTGGAAACTGTTCCACAGACCCTTCGGGAATAAACGTAACACAGACAGGAAGTACGTTAGCCTGAGTTTTAGTTTCTTTTATTTTTAGCATTCTGAAGAGAAACATTTTCAGAATAATTTATAAGGCTTGTGAAGTATCACCAGTTTTCTATAAACTCTTCCCTTGAGCTCTGGTAGGGCAGGTGTTTTGAAGTTTCAATTGCTTTCATAAAAAACAGCTTGCACTCCTGTTGTCAAGTTTTGTCTCAAAATGTGTATCTTAGAAAGCTTTCTTTCAAAGCAGTGTAAATGCGTGCAATTAAATCCCTGTTTATGAAGGAGTCACACAGAGGTACTCTCCTTTAAACTCACTGTTAAGGGCAGTAGGATTTGGGATTTTTCTTGTTGTTGCTGGCGGTGGTGGTTTTATTTTATTACGTTTTATTTTGTTTTGTTTTGAAGTTGATACATGGTCTCACCATGTAACTGTGGCTTGTCTGAAACTCACTATGTAGACCGGGCTGGCCTGGAACTCATGAAGTTCTGACTCATAAGTGCGGGGACAAAAGACATGAGTCACTACACATGTCTTTGTTTTATTCTTTTAAAGATTACACCCTTAACCTTAAATAAAAAGTTTTAATCTAATAAGCATGCTAAGCAATAACATTAACAAACTATGAAGTACTTTGTTACCTTTAAGATCCATAACAGGAATGACCCTGAAGCCATCTTGTCAAATGTATGCCTTCTACGAATCATGGTGTCTATACTCAGAATATATGTCACATTTATTCTAAATAACATCAAAGGGAAACTCAGCATGCTGTTGATGTCATCTGCCTTCTCGCATAATCCTAAAATAAATGCAGTCCTTTCTGAGCCACTGCTCTGTAACTATCCAGGCTGTCTGTCTACAACACTACTGTCTCGACACCTACATTTTTATTTACCTAGTTATTCATCTTAGTTTGTTATTCATGTCTCTAATTCCTCTCCAAAGGGTGAAGCTTTTAAAGGATTTGGTACTAAGAGTGAAGTAATTTCAACCAAAGTAGATGAAAAATGATTCTCCAGTATTTCTATAAAATGTCAGCAGTTTTACGAAGTGCATTTCCTCACTTTTAAGCAAAACCAAGCATTAGTTTCTAAGAGTATCTCACCAGATGCTCTGGGCAACAAAATAAACAGACTTTTATTAAGACCCAACTTCCAGTTCTTACATTTAGGTCATACTGTGGGAAAAAAAAAGTGTTTAGCAAAAAATTTTAACAATGCAAGAGTTTTAGAAGTAAAGGTGAAAGGCCAATTTTTATTTTTTGAACTTTAGTTTTGCTAGTACATTAATATTTGTATATATTTATAAAGTAGAAGGTAGATGTTTCCATTTAGGCATATATTTATTATGACTAACTCAAGGTGATTAATGTATCTACCATCTTAGACATGTATAATTTTGTGGTAGTTCCTAAATATCTTCTCTTTGAACTGTATCATTGTGCTGATTCAATCACACTGCTAAGACATAAACACCGGCGTTTACTCCCATCCAAATATAACTCGGTACTGCTTGAGCAACCTTGACCCTCTCTCCCTTGACTCTCTCCCTCTGGTAACCACTATTCTACACTCAACTTCTAGGAGACTAATTTTACATTTCAAATCTAAGTAATGTTGGCCTAGCCTATTTCACTGCACACAGAACCATCCAGCTATATCCTTGTTGTCACAAATGTCATAATTCCATGTGAATCCTGAGTTGTACGTGTATGTACATGTGTGTATGTGTATATATCTCTCTATATATATCTATATATATACACATGCTCATGTGTGAATAAACTCTGAAGTAAGAAGAGTTGCCGTATATTTCTGTCTGCATCTTTGTTTGTTTAGAAAACTTTCTGACTTAAAAAAATGTGCTTCTAGGAACAGTCAAAGGGACTGGGCTCTCCAAGACCAAGGTGAACAGATGACTTCTTTACCTTACGTCTGCCAAGATAAGAAAATGACTAGAACTTCCTGCCAGTAACAAGGCCGAAGTTCATCAGCAATAAAAGGGACAGAAAACTGAGGTTTGCTGAGCACCAATTAAGAGTCAACTCCAAGGATCCTCCTACAAAGCTGACCTTGGTCTTCACCTTACACTAGGAGGAGGGAAATGCAGGTGCCGAGTTCTATGCAGGTTTGAGTGACATTTTGAAAGAACAGAGTCTTGGCAATTCTAATTTAGCTGTCTGGCTCCCATGACCTTTTGCATTTTTCTTCAGTCAGACTGAATTAGTCAGTTTACTTTAATGGAAACTAAAAGCAATTATTTCCCCCCTCAGACTGCAGCTAAAGTGTTCTGTCTTCTTGTCTCAGCCTTTACAGGTAATAACTCATTTGTAAAATGCACAGCTGTTTCACCAGTATAAAAAAGATGATTATAATCAAGGATTTTGATTCAACCTCGGTTCAACCAAGTAATTGCTACTTAACATTTGGTCAGAAAAAAAAAAAAGTGCCAGATTCCCACAGTCACCTTCCACTGCCAGCCTTATGTTTGGAAAGTGTTACAAGGACATCGGAGATAGCCACATTCCTGCATCAGAGTGGGAAACTGCCTTACTCGCATAGCCCAGGTCACTGGACACTGGCTGAGAAATCACTCCCAAACAAAGGCACAAACATCATGAATTCTAAACTCCCAAACAAGTCACAGGTTGGACTCACCTGGTCTGACACAAGGCTTGTTTGATCTGACCTTCCCTTGGTATCTGACCACTGATTTTTTTTTTTTACATTTCCCATTTTTCTCTATTTAACTAGAAGTCTAATTTCGCTGACAGCCCCCCCCACCACCACCAGTCATGGAGCATTTTCTTCTTCCATCTATGATAAAATGGTACCAACAACCACTCTGGTCTCACGGCTGCTCTGCCCCACTCTGCAGTATTTCCTCACAGCACCTGCCTCCTGACAGCCTTAGAAGTGTTCCTTCTAAAATGCCACTTCAAAGTAGTATCCGTGTCCAACAAAAAACGATGCTCCCTCCCTCTCAGACACCTTTGAAAAAGCATTACTCATGGCCCTGCTACCTTACAGCTGTACTCTCTACCCCCCTCTCTGTCAATGGTCTATCATTTGATATTTGTTTGCTGTCCTGAGTGGAGGCTACGGGAAGGCCAATGAGGCATCTTGATCCTGTATGCAGCCCTCCATTCATTCCTCAGCAATCAGATTCACCAACTGCTTCCTGTGCTCCCCTCATCTGTTCAGTCTTCATCATTCCCAGCTCTCGCTGCCATGTCAGGCAGACCCATGGTTTGAAAAACAATTTTGAGAACACAGTCATCAGAATTTAAAAAAAAAAAAAAATCTTGGAAGATCCTGTCAGATGAAATGTGAATTCCTTAATATATATCTTTGCTTTTCTAAATACACTGAAATCGTTACTCTATACACACAAACAGTCATAAAAGAGTACGGTTAAATGGTAGAAAGTGTGTCTGTATTATGGATGGTCTTGAAGGTTTCAACATGCATCTCCTAGAAACTGTATAGCACAATCAGGCATGTTCTCTGTCCTTTAGAACTCCCTGCATTCCTCTTCTCAGTTAAAAACTGGAGAAATGGCAGGATAAAATACATGCAGTCTTTCATGCCTGAGACTATACAGGTATAAAAAAGACAGATTATTAATTACAAGTGGGGAGGGAGTTGGTCCTCACAATCCAATCAGATATTTTTAAAACCAAGTAGCACCAAATATGTTTTATTCATGTTTTGTCATACTTGAAACACTAGTAACAGCTCCATATTTTAATATTTTTTCTGGAAAAGTTAATATATAAGTTCTGTATTTACATTATTTCAAACCGTTTTTCTCCCTCAATTCCTCCTTTGTCTCCTCCTCTCCCTCTCAAACTCATGATAGCTTCTTGAGTTATTATTGAATGAGCATGCGTGAGTGAGTGAATGAGGGTGTGTGTGTGTGTGTGTGTGTGTGTGTGTGTGTGTGTCTGACCACCCCAGAGGATAATCAGAAGATTGTATCTAGACAAGATTGATTTTCCCTCTCTCAGCAGCTATTAATTTCATATAGCTCTTCTTCTACATGGGGGAGTTTTCAGATTTCCCCTAATCTGTGCTGGAATGTCAACAGGTGTTGACATTGTGTTACTCTTATTTAGGTAACCACATTTTTGTGATTTTATGGATGCAGTTCACTTGTCACATATAGTAGATAGCACCTTGCAATGGATATCCTGGTTTGCTGCTATTACAATCTTTCTAACTCCTTTTGTCCCATATTCTCAGAGCCTTACGTATAGGAGCTAGGCACCCTGTGATTAGTTGTCTGCATTTTAATCAGTCACAGCTTTCTGTAATGGTCTCTTTCTACTTCAAAAAATAGTTTCTTTGATTATGGCTGAAAGCAGCATTTAGCTTTGTATATATGGATAAGTATTCAGAACAGTTAGGAATTATGCTGGTTTAGGAATATGCAATAATAGGCTCTCCTCTAGGGTACATGGCTTCATCGCCAGCTGGCTGTGTATACACATATGACTTGCCTTCTCTTAAACAAATAGGCAGCCGCTGGGTACATGTGTGACCTGTGCCCACCTCCAAAATATAAGTGGCATTATTGCACCTTTGGGAAAATCTTGCTATGCTAATCATTGTTGTGGTTTACAGGCGTTATGGCTGGGTTGGACTACTGGTTTTTCCTTCTTCCGTGGGAGCTTGCAAAGCACCTTCAGGTACTGAGAGCTAGTCCTCAGAAAGGAAACTTTCAGGTCAGTTCACGTTCTGTTCATCCAAGTCCTGTTTCGAAAGTGTGTGGTGTCTTCAGCAATAAGGACTTATTTTCAAATTCTGAGGCAAACCAAGGGGAATAGCAACAGCCAATACTGTTTTATGAGTCTCTTGGATTCCTTTTTTTTAAAGCTTCTTCCATATATTTTTTTCCTATAGTATTGGGGGATCGAAGCCAAGACTCTGTGTGTGCTAGGCAGACAGTCTACTACTGAGATACACCCCAAACCATTAGTCTCAGCTGGACTACATTCAAGTTATTCAAATTCAAAGCTTGTTGTAGAGACTAAGCGGACCTCAAACTTGGATTGTTTCATTTACCTCTGCCTCCAGAATACTGCGATAGAAGATACATACCAGTATGCCTGCCTAACATTTTATAATTTAAATTCTACTAGAAAAGTCTCATTGTTTCTTCTGCTATATGGTAACAACAAATGACTTGCTTTATAAAATTGTAGGTGTTTTTCACACTTACAATTACAAAATTGCTGTTTCCATTTCAAAAGTAAATATGTATTCAACCACATAAAGTAAGACCATATTTTATTATCTTCTCAAAAGTCACTCCTGAATGAGGACATTTGCAAATATTACTTGGAAAAGTATTAATTATTATCTTATTAATGTTGTTATTTGATCATTCATATATATGGCTTTAAGGGAAACCAATTACAAAAGCACCAAGGGATCACTGCCCCGCTAATGAACACCCCCTGCTTTCAAGGCAACCTGTACATTTTTATATACTAACACAGCACTGAATTCATCTGCTTGTATTACCAAATCCTTGTAGATTTAGAACATTTCTGTTCTAGAAAAATTAAAAGAAAGTGATGTTTAATACAAAGCTTTTCAGGGGCTCTTTCAATGACAAATACTAAATATGTATGCAGTAATAGGTAATTACTGAGAGGAAAATGTGGTGATGCAAAGTACGGTGAATGACTTCTGCAAAGGAGGTAATGTCGAAGGAATCAAGAGGTTACAGCATATGAAGCCTTCAGAAGAAAATTACATGATCAAAGTCAGTTTGGAAGAAATACTTTTATAATATTAAACACAAATGCGGCATTAAAGAAAAGAATGTGGGTGAGGGGCGTGGTCATGATGCTTCCTGTGAGAACATTCTGGGTAGAAAAATGCTAGTACAGAGACCCCCCCAAAGAATTCTCTTTCTTTTTAGTCCTTCTGTCTTGAGTAGAACAGAAAGTAGCTTTCCTACTTTACTATTTCACTTTTCATTCTGTTTTTCTGTCTGGAATACAGCAAGGCAAAGTACAACAGTTATATGAGATATGAACCAACCATCTCTCAAGCTAATGCTTTTCAGGGTCTTGAAGAAAAACTGCCCGCCCCCATATGAATTTGCAATTTTTTTTTTATCATACAACCTCATGTACTGCATTACATCTTCATCACATCTGTGTTCCATTTGTATCAAATGAGTTCAACAGTTGCAAGAGAAAACATATAACTATAGGGTTTTAATTAGCTACCACTTGGGCATGTAAGGAAACTTTGTTATGTGTGGTTACGAAATTTAGAACATCATGACTGTTGGCACAGTATGAACCAGAGTAAACTGGACATGAATCAAACCTCAGTGAGTTCAGTGGGAGAACAGAGGAAGGTCACCTTAGAAGATCAGTGAGCATCATAAACAGCCTCAAAAAGCCCATGAATCCAACCAGGAAAGGGCAAGTTTTTGATTCTAGATAGACCCTAATATGTGTTTTCTGGCCAGTTACAAGTATCTCTTTTAAGTCAAAGAAATATTACCACATACAAGAGTTTTTAAAGTACCTCATGAAAAAAACTATATTGTATATTTTCTTATCTTCATTCAGACTATTACCCAAATGAAAATGATTAAGCCAGAAAAAAACTCATTATTTTCCCCAAAATGAAAAAGTCTAAAATTACATCATCTCCCTGTAGGCAGGTTCTCGCAGAATGGAAAAATCAATGTTTTGATAAAAGAAAAAGGAAAACGCTCTAATTATCCCAGAGGTGGCTAAAAACGGTCATGCTTTCTCAATGTGCCCAGAGCATAAACATATCAAAGTCTATGAAGTGCAGCGGACCATTGCAGTCCAGCCAGGAACCTTATCTGCAGAGCAATCCACAGCAAGCCGCCTCTGGCTCCTCTGGCGGTCATTTGCAATCACACCTACACTTCCCTAACCATTTATACCTCACACACATGAAACACTGGAAGGTACTGTAGCTCCTTTTTCTTTCTACTGCTTTATTCTATGATTTATATACATGAATACTGTCCTTGTTTCTGATATTTAAATATGCATTTACCAATAATCCTGACAACTGACAAGGAAAAGAGAAAAGGCACACAGGAAAGTAGTTTGTCATCGCAATGTCAGAAGAAAGAATAACATAAATAACAGTGAGATATACAATACTGCATTCTATTTAAAATCTGTTTCTCAAAGGACAGATACTTCATGGTCAGTAATTACCTGACCAAGACTCAAATTCTGTTCAGCTTTACCATCTAGGAAATATTATTCCTACTTTTACTATGCAGATTTGCTTCTAATAGATCTTTGCTCCTAAAATTATTCTGCAAAGCTATGCAGAAAAGTCATGGGGAAACAACAAAGAAAAACTGCACATAGCAGAACTCATACTAGCTACTTAAACATGAGAAATTTTACCCTCAAATAATGTAATAATTTTTAAAGGAAAAACAAATAAGTTTAAATCAAAAAGTTGGGATGACAGAAGAGAATTTTAATTAAAAATCTCATTCATGCCCAAATATTTCTCTGTACAATATAATGCAAATGTGGAAGAATATTATTTGTAAGTGTCTGAAATGATAAATTTGTTTTAAAATTATATTTAAGGGTTCTGACTTTCTGAGAAACATAGAAAAACTAAAACGGTAAATCAAAATATGAAAATGTCATAGTAAAGCTATATTAATAATATGTATTCAAATATAAAATAGACATTTAAATTCTTTTTTAAATTTTTTAAATATTTATTTATTTATTTATGTAGACAATATTCTGTCTGTGTGTATGTCTGCAGGCCAGAAGAGGGCACCAGACCTCATTACAGATGGTTGTGAGCCACCATGTGGCTGCTGGGAACTGAACTCAGGACCTTTGGAAGACCAGGCAATGCTCTTAACCACTGAGCCATCTCTCCAGCCCAACATTAAAAATCTTTAAGTAAAATAAAAATCCTTGACTTATCATTTACTCACATGAAGAAAAAATCAGGATCCGAGACCAATAATAGCAAAGATCTAAATTTGAAAAAATGATGTTCTCTTCCCTAACTACAATAGCACTTTATTCTCAAACAGAACACTGCTATTTTACAAGTAGAATCTAAATAGCATGAACTGAGTAATGATAACTCTGTCTGTACTGTTTAGCTTTGCTATGAAGTGGGACGTGGGAAAGTACATTTTATTATCAAGTTACACGATAAAATTAAGAAACTGGAGTGGAACTCATAACTTGAAGTCATTTTATGGTAAGCCTTACTTCAGCACTGCCCTTCAAATACTCTACAGACCTAGGACAGAGGATTTTTAAGCATGTGCTGGAAAAATGGAGAGAAATTCACAGTGATCCCACTGAAACCAGGAACAAGACAAGGTTGTTCACTCTCTTCATTTCTGTTCAGTATAGTTTTTGAGGTTCTAGCTAGAGCAATAAAACAACAAAAGGAGATCAAGGGGATACAAATAAGAAAAGAAGAAGTCAAACTGTCCTTATTTGCTGATGATATGATAGTTTGCATAAGCAACACCAAAAATTCTGCCAAGGAACTTCTACAACTCATTAACACTTTCAATAATGTAGCAGTCTGCAAGATTAACTCAAAAGAATCAGTAGCCCTCTTTTACACAGATGATAAATGGGCTGAGAAAGGAATCAGAGAAGCATCACCCTTTACAATAGCTACAAATAGCATAAAATATCTTGGAGTAACTCAAACCAAACAAGTGGAAGACCTGTATGACAAGAACTTTAAATCTCTGAAAAAAGAAAGTGAAGAGGACACCAGAAAATGGAAAGATCTCCCATACTCTTGAGTAGGTAAAATTAACATAGTAAAAATGGCAATCTTACCTAAAATAATCTACAGATTCAATGTAATACCCATCAAAATCCATCAAAAATCTCCACAGACCTTGAAAGAACAGTACTCAACATCTTATGGAAGGATAAAAACCAGAGTATAGCAAAAACAATCCTGTACAATAAAGGAACTTCTCGAAGGATCATAATCCCTGACTTTAAACTCTACTACAGAGCTACAGTACTGAAAACAGCCTATTATTGGCATAAAAACAGATAGGAGGACCAATGAAATCAAATTGAAAACCCAGATATTAATCCACACACCTACAAACACCTGATCATTGACAAAGCAGCAAAACATATAAAATGGAAAAAAGAAAGCATATTTAACAAATAGTGCTGGTATAACGGACATCAACATGTAGAAGAATGAAAATAGATCCATATCTATCATCATGCACAAAACTCAAATCCGAATGGATCAAAGACCTCAACATAAAGCCAACCACAGTGAACCTCATGGAAGAGAAAGTGGAAAGTACACTTGAACTCATTGGCACAGGAGACCACTTCTTAAATATGAACCCAGTAGCACAGACACTGAGAGAAACAATTAATAAATGGGACCTCCTGAAACTGAGAAGCTTCTGTAAAGCAAAGGACACAGTCAACAAGACAAAACATCAACCTACAGATTTGGAAAAGATCTTCACCAACCCCACATCAGACAGAAGGCTGATCTCCAAAATATACAAAGAACTCAAGAAATCGGTCATCAAAAGAACAAAGAATCCAATAAAAGGGGGGGGGTACAGACCTAAACAGAGAAATCTCAACAGAGAAATTTAAAATGATTAAAAAACACTAAAGGAAATGCTAAATATTCTTAGTCATCAGAGAAATGCAAATCAAAACAAGTCTAAGATTCTATCTTACACCTGTAAGAATGATCCGAGATCAAAAATACTGATGACAACTTATGCTGGAGAGGATGTGGAGAAAAGGGAACACTCCTGCTGCTGGGAGTGCAAATTGGTGCAGCCCCTTTGGATATCAGTGTGACAACTTCTCAGAAAATTAGGAAACAACCTTCGTCAAGGCCCAGCAATACCACTTTTGGGTATACCACAAGGACATGTTCTCAACTATGTTCATAGCAGCATTGTTTGTCATAGCCAGAACCTGAAAACAATCTAAATGTCTCTTAACTGAAGAATGGATAAGGAAAATGTGGTACAATTATACAATGGAGTACTACACTGCAGAAAAAATTAATGACATCTTGAGATTTGCAGGCAAATAAATAGATCTAGAAAACATCACAGTGAGTGGGGTAACTCAGACCCAGAGAGATAAACATCATATGTACTCACTTTTAGGTGGCTTTTACACATAAAGGATGGTTTAAGACAAAACAAAAAAAAAAAAAAAAAAAACAGCCTACAATTCACAATCTTAGAGAACCTAGACAATAATAGGACCCTAAGAGAGACATACATGGATCTAATCTACAGGGGAAGTAGAAAAAGACAAGATATCCTTAGTAAATTGGAAGCATGGGAACCATGGGAGAGGATAGAAGGGGAGGGGAGTGGAAGGGAGGAAAGCAGAGAAAAATGTATAGCTAAATAAAAATCAATAAAAAAATTAAAAAGACGTTTAACTTTGGAGTATAAAGAGGATATAGAAAACTGGCAGATTTAGAAATGAATAAGCCTGAATTTATCAAAATGGCTACCGAGGAAATGAAATAAATCAATGCATACCCTTGAGGAGATAGTTTGTCCAGCCATCCAGATTTGACCTTTACTGCAGAGGATCCATAATAGCAGGCATAGGGAGAGATGACATTTGAGATGGTTGACGAATCAGTATTTCCACTTGTGGAGCTTAAAGGATAACTGTGCCTATTAAAGGGGTCCAAGTAGAAGGCTTTTTGAGTCCTAGACTTAGATGCCTTTGAATTTTTTCTTCTTAAACTCTGGAAGCATTCCTCTACTGTTGAGTATTCTGACTCAGAAGCAGAGTCCTTTGGGAGAGTATTTTTATCCTCTCGAGGAATCCAAATATCTTCTACTTTGTCTCCACTTGCATTTTCATTGCTGCTATCATTTATACTAAATAGGAAAGAATAGTAATCAAATTCAAAATGATGTGGTTAATTTAAGATATCAGTTAAATTTTTAAAATTTATAAACCAACCAACCACAAAAAATTAAGGCCACAAAGTCTTAGTTGTTCAATTACCCAATTTTGTAATTTTAAAAACATTTTTAGGAACTTGCCACTCAACTATGAAGATCTGAGTTTAGATCCATTGAACCCATATACAAGCCAGAAATAACAATGTGTGTCGATAATCCCAGTAGTGGAGAGGTAGTGACAGTAGGATCCCTTGGGCTTGCTGACAAACCACATTAGCCAATCAGAGAGCACCAGATTAATAAAGAAACCCTGTCTTAAAAAGTACAAAATTTATTAGAACAATTGAAGAAAACATGTAACATTGACCTCTGGTCTCTAGACTCATGAAAACCTGCATACAGGTGCACACATACAAACATGTTCTCTCTCTCTATCTCCCTCCCTCTTTCCCTCCCTCCCCCCCGTCACACACACACTCACATCCCTTTTCTAGAAAAAAAGTTCAATAGAAACATTCTATTATCCTATGACATATGTGAACACTATAAAAAGTCTTACATATAATTTAACCAGATTCTATCCTTAGGAGGTTAAGTGCAGGTAACAATGTAACAATGGGAGGAAAAAGCAAAACATCTTTTTCCTTCAAAATTTAAACATCATAAAGAGCACAAATAAACATCCTACTCAATCTCCAGGCAGCATAGTGAACCACAGGTTCAACTATTTAAAGACATGAGTTCCTACTTGTCTAATCTACATGTCCAATCTGCTAGGAGGACTCCATGTTCCACCCTAAGGCAGCACAGCAGAGAACAAGGCTGACAGCTCAGTAGAAGGTTACAATGCGAGAGGACAACCCACACTGCTAGCAAACAAGCAAGCAAGTGGTACTATCTATCACAAGGCAAAAGCCGAATAGGGTGTAATAATCACTGGAATGCCCTTTTAAAGGCTAAGCATATTCCTACAGATTTCAGAAACAACACAATACATTCAATAATTTATATGAAGTAAATCTCATTACAAAGAAGTTTTCCGATAATCAACGAGACAGAATACCTCTTTCAGTTTTAAGACTCTAAACACTGATTCTTAAATAGTCATGTAACCTATCCATTGCCCATTTTGTATCATAAAAGATTCTTATTACTTACTAAGGATGCATTATTTATTGTTAACTCAAGTAAGTCCACAAGAGTATTAGCTTTGGAAAGTTAAGGTAGAAAGCAAAGTGAATATGAGTAACAATCTAGCATAAAGCCCAACTCCACCTGAGAGAAATAGGAAGCCTGGGTTTGGTTCTCTGTGTTACCTAAATAACTGAGCCATCATGTATTCTTCTTAACAGTGGATTTCTAACACAAAAGACTTATTATATTTGTACAATTCTAAGCTGGGTGTGGTTTTGAACAGTCCCCTTTTTTTCTGTACTAACATGTAGCCCATCTTCAAGAGCAAAGGCCTAATGGTAAATAAACTATTACATGCTTACAAGAATGTCCCATGTTTTCAAAATATACAATACATATTTGAGGGTACTCTGATTACAGAAACTTTAGAGTCAAATATGCATTAAATGTATATTTTAAAGCAAATTCATTGCAGAAAAAATACTTGGATATTCTATTTTTATTTTATAAATGAGATATTCTATATTAATTTGTATGTCTTTTTAACTTACTGTGTCTTTAAGATGCTTTGTATAATGCACAACCAGAGCTGAGGAAACTAAGCTTAATAAACATCAAATCAATTTTCTAGGGAGAACCATGTGAGTATAATCACGACATACTCCCTACATTAGGCAAGGATGAACAGACACAGTTAGTAGGAGACAAAAATAATCCGCTATAAAATACCACTTAGTTTCTAGACTTAAAGCAACTCCTCGTTTTACACATGCCAGGTCAAGTATTAAAATGAATACTGCCCGGAAAACATCCACGAAGGAAAGAAAAGCTCCAAACTTGACCAGATAAGCTCCTTTCTTAACTGCAACACTTCAGAATGAGTAAAACAACTACATCTTACAGCCTTTTGTTCTGTGAAGACGTTCATCAGCAGTCACAGGCATACCTTGACTTGGTTAAGATTGAGTTCCTTATAGTGGTTGCATCCTCTTTGACTGTGTCCTCATGGGGCCAAAACTCATTCTTTATAGATCTCTTCTGTTAAAAAAAAATGCATTCATTGTTTTGAGTGTTAATTTAGGTTAATTATGTATGGTGTAGCTACACTTTACCAATACCTACAATATTGAGATTTTTATTAAACAAATTTAATTGCTGAGATCATTTTTCAGTTCAAAAACAATTTAAATGAAAACATCAATTTCTGATGTCCTCAGTATTTAAAATTACCTCACTATATTAAGTAAGAATAAACAATGCAACTAACAGTAGAATTTACAAACTTTAACGCCCCTGTATGATTTGTTTGGTTGTGGATTTTAGCTGTTTCTGTTTTATCTTATTGAGAGCAGCTATGGATCAAATCCAAGGCCTTGCACATGTCAGACAAGTACTTTGCCACTGAGTTACTTCCTTAGCTGCTTCTGATATGTAATTTTCTCCCATGTTTCTTTTATCAAGTCTAAGAAATAAAATAGTAAATGAGGAGAAGTACTGGAAACAAAACTCCAGTTATTAACCTGAATAAAATGTACGAATAGAAACTTCCAGACTCAGGAAGACTGTCTCCCTAGATAGGGCCAAGAAAAGCCTAGGGAGGTTTATCCTTTATCAATGTTTAATCATTTTAATGTGGCAAGTTACACTGTGTGTTGTTCAATGTAGTATTCTATACTTTTGAAGTCAGAGTGAAATGTGTCTTCATAACCCATAGCTAGAGGCATAGATTATCATAACTGACCAAGGTGAAAATTTACTGTTCGCAAATCTCATAGTAAAGCACCATTCCAATAGTTCATAGGCAAATGAAAAGGCATGGATAAGCTACACAACAAATAACTGCTTATGGAACATAAAATAAAATGAATGAGACTAACCTTGGAACTTTCTAGTCTCTGGAAGAGAAATGTCTCTCCATAAGGAAAGATGGAAGTTGAATTATCCTCATTTGAATCTTTTGGGGGAATTACAGGATGACAATGAAAAAGATGATTAAGATGAAAGAGTGCAAAAAATATAAAAGCACTGTTTAATTATTCTATAGCAACATCACAAGTTAAAGATTATTCTACAAGAGTCCAAAATGATGTGCCCAATTCTTACTTCCCAAATCAACTCTTCCCATGGTCTTAATATATATCACTCATTTGACAATGAAGTCACTAACTCTGGATTTAGAAACAGTTACATATGGCCCTGCTAGCCTACAAGACCCATAAGAATGTAATCAAGATCACACCGCCTATGTACAACAGAAATTGCTACAGTGCCATTTAAGCTGGTCCAAAATACCAAGAAAATTTTAAGAGGAAGGATCTAAAGTCTAATACTGAGTAAACAAATGTAAGCAGTTCAATAATATAATATCTAAGTATCACTTAAAACCTTAGACCTCATTTGACATAACCCTTCTCAGCTCATATAGACCCATAGAGGAGTAATTTCAAGAAAACATCCTGGATCTTCCAACTGAATTGATTTATAGGAAATAAACCTCAAAACATGTGCTTTTTCTAGGGCAACTCTTTCCAAAAATACAGTAGCCAGTCATTTGCTACTCTCTCTCTCTCTCTCTCTCTCTCTCTCTCTCTCTCTCTCTATATATATATATATATATATATATATATATATATATATATATATATATGTACAAATGTTCTGGAAAATGTATAAGAACATTTTCAAATAGCAAATAGAAAAGTCCAATAAGTTATCTATTTTCCAAAGCAAGACTGTCAAACTTTTCACCATAACGAAATTTTTTCAGACATAATTATTCTGTAGCTCAGACCACCACAAAGCTTTTAATTCATCTGAATAAATACCTTTGAATAAAGATAAATGAAGACTGCATTTAAAACAAATTTTGATATAAGTATGTGCAAATTTCCAAGAATCACAATGCTTATTTCTTTTGTATTCACTTATCTCTAAGGTTCTAATGTAGTACAGAAGTGAGGATAGTCAACTGCATTACTGCCTAGGCCGCCAGAAGGCTGCTGCCATGACTCAACCCTAACTCTACTTCAGGGTGATCACCTGAGGACAAACAAATTTATGAGAGTTTGATGCAGAGACTCACTTTTCAGTGTCAAAGATTTTCCGGCTGAGGTAGTAGCACATCTTCTGTCTCGGAAATAGCTTAAAGCAAAAGGAAAAATTGTGTTATTATACTGTTCTAAATGCGGGATGTATATTGGAGTTATACATCCTCCTAAGTTTAGAATTTCAGCAGAAACATACATACTCAAATGTAGATCTGATTTGAACTATAGATCAAGGACATATATCCACCAATTGGTTTTTGTGTTTAGCACTCAATGTAGTAGGAGCTGCGGGCCTGCTTTTTGTCCCGCCCGGCTCCCACATGGTTAGCTTTATACCCGAAATAACAACACACAAACTGTATTCATTTAAACACTGCCTGGCCCATTATATCTAGCCTCTTCTAGGCTAATTCTCACGTATTAATTTAGCCCATTTCTAATAATCTGTGTAGCACCGCTAGGTGTGTTTACCGGGAAAGTTCAGCATGTCTGACCTGGTGGCTTGCTTCATCGCATCTGCCCCAGAGGGGAGAGCTATCTAATCTGAGCTCACTTCCTCTTCCTCCAAGCATTCTGTTCTGTTTACTCCGCCTATCTAAATTCTGCCCTATCAGATGGGCCAATACAGTTTCTTTATTTTTTAACCAATGACCTTCCTCCATCAACTCAAGATAGAGATTTCATCAGATATTTCAAATCATTTAAATCCCCTACCTGTAACACTCAAAATTTTTAAAAAATATATCTGTCCGTGTTCATATGCACTTGATTTCAAAATTATTAACATATATCAGAAAGAAACTAATTGAATAGATAAATTTATGTAGCTATTTTGATATTATTTTATCAAAAATATATTTTCTGAGAACATAATATCAAAATACTTCTGCAAATGCCTCACAGTTTGCAAGTCAGCTATGACATGCATACAATGAGACAACAGCATGAAAGCAGCAATGATGGGGCAGGACAGAGAGTGGACAAAAGAAATTATAAAGTACCTACTGCTAGAAGAAAGTTTGGTTGAAGCATCTGAAGGGAACGATGGAGGCTTATTTATATCTGACAAACATTTGTCCAAGGACTTAGTGACCAAGAAATAACAAAAGAACAGAAATCAATAAAATAGAAAATGAACAAAATTTAAAACTTACTATTATAAAAGGTGGCTTCTACAGGATATAAAAAATGGATAAATTTCAGTGAAAGAAAATGGGAGAGACATAGAAGATGAAGGTGAACAATATCAGAATGGAAAATAAAAGACCTTACTACAAAACCTGAGAATGCTGTAGAGAGATTAGTAAGAAAAGGTCCAAAGCATTAGCAAACTGAATATTATTGATATATTCAAATCATTACATCTGCAAAGGTTAAATAAAAACTAATAGCACTACCTCTACCCAAGTAAATAAATAAATAAATAAATAAATAAATAAATAAATAAATAAATAAACTTAGTATTGAGTCATCCACTCACAAAACCTCCAAGGCCAAATATTTCAAGTGTAAATTCAAATAATTAAAGAAATAAAATCAATCCTAAAAAAATACATTGGGAAATACATGACAAATTTTTGTTTCTCAATTTATCTTGCCAACCCAATGTGGATGGTCACCAATCAAAACTTATACATAAACATCGTTCATGACACAGATGCAAAATATTAGCAAATCAAGTCCACCAATCCACAAAAAGAATAATATAAGTAAGTAAAATTTTAAGCTAAGAAATTAATGTTTATTTGCTAGTGGAAAAACAATGTAATAAAAATGCAGCAATATATTGCTATAACAAGACTTAACCATTTATAATAAAAATTATCAACACCTAACAGTAAGCCTCTTTAACCTAGAATGGCATTTTATAAAAGAGGTGCAAAAAGCAGTAACTAAAGCCTGAATGCTTTTCCTGCCAGATCTGCTCCCATCGGTTGTGTCCACAGCATTGCAGTGGCTTTAGCCTAAGTAACAAGATGAGCAAATTAATATTAATTGCCTGCACCTGCATATGTGAAAAGGAAAGGAATCATCCTATATGTATTCGGTTGGCTTATCTGCTGTTTTGTTTTGTTTTTAACTTTTATTCTTCTCTCACAGATTGCATCCTGACCACAATTTCCCCTCCCTTCGCCTCCACACAGTCGTTCCTCCCACCACCCCTCTCTGCCAGATCACTTCCTCCTCTGTTCCATTTTACACCTGTCAGAATGGCTGAGATCAAAATCACAAGTGGCAGCTCACACTGGCAAGGATGTGGAGCAAGGGGAGCACTCTTCTGTCGCTGGTGGGAGTTCCAACTACCACACCCACTGTGGAAATTAGATGCCACTTTAAGGCAGCGCTTTATTACATAGCTCAGGTCAGGCTTGAATTCGATCTTTATCCCAGTAAGATATGGAACTAGTGGCCCTGATGATACTCTTTAGGCCTTCTAAGTATGGGGATAATAGGTAGATGTCAGCACAGGTTCTTCTTAAACTATTCAGGACAGCAAAAAATCTCAGTAGAAAGTGTCAATAACCCTAATAGTTTGACATATTAGCAGTGAACAACTGGAAAAAACTAACTTTTAAAATTAAAATTCTTCTTATAGTATATACAAACATAAAATATCACTAAATTAATTTTTAATGAATAAGTCCTGTACAGTAAAAACTGAAGGATTACTGAAGAAAAAATGTTTTTGTTGTTGGGTTTTTTTTTTTTTTTTTTTTTTGGTTTTTCTAGACAGGGTTCCTTTGTAGCTTTGGAACCTGTAGACCATGCTGGCCTCGAAATCAAAGAGATCTGCATATTTCTGCCTCCCAAGTGCTGGGATTAAAGGCATATGCTACCACCACCTGACTACAAAAATGAATTCTTCAACAGATATACCACATTCATAAACTGGAAGGCTCTCTGTTATTAAGATGTCAATTATTCCCATAATGGGACGTGTGTGTGTGTGTGTGTGTGTAAGTGTGTGTAAATTCTAAAAAAGAAACCCAAATAATATTCCAGTGGACTTTAAAATCCACCAGGATTTAAAAAGATTTATTGACTTGAAAGTTTACATGTAAGTACAAATGAGTTAGAATAGTTAATATAGATTTTCAAATAAGAGTGGGATTAGAAGACACACAATCTGTAATTTGAATATTTAGTCTAAAACTCCATTAATCAAATCAGCAAGCCAATAATGAAACACTAGACATAACACCAAAAGAATGAAACAGAAAGGCCAGATACCGTCCCACAATTTACAGCTCAATTATTTGTTTGAAATATATACAAATTCTTAACATCAACTTAAAAGGAAAAGACAATCATGAAGTTTGAAGGCAAAAATATGAAACTAGAAAATATTGTACTTAGCAAGGTAATCCAGACTCAGAAAGACAAACATTTCGTGATGTGGTACTCCCCTCTATATGCTGTGAATATGTTTTATTACCATTGGCTAATAAAGACGCTGCTTTGGCCTATGGCAGCACAGAATAGTACTAGGTGTGGAAAACTAAACTGAATACAGGGAGAAAGTGGGCAACCATGTAACTGCCAAAGGAGAAAGAAGCCAGAACCTTACTGGTAGGCCACAGCCTTATGGCAATACATAGATTAATATAAATGGTTAATTTAAGATGTAAGAGATAGCTAGAAATACTTCTGAGTCATCAACCAAGCAGTGTTTTAATTAATATAGTTTCTATGTGATTATTTGGGTATGGGTGGGTGAGAAACCAAAGCACAGTCTCTGTTACAATTCCATGTTTTCTCTCTGAGGTCCCTAGCACCTAATATCCAGATGTGAATATGACCCTTGAACTACAGAAATCAGGAAAGTAAAAGGGGGGCATTGTAGAGAATGGAGGGGTGAAGGAGCAATAGAGGGGAATAACAGGGTGCAAAGGATCTATGGGGGGAAATGGGAAAAAGGGAGGCCTCTAAATGGGGAGGGGGAGACAAGTACAGAAGAAGGAAGAAGGAGGGTAAAATAACAGAAAGAACATTTGAAAAAGTCATAAGGAATCAAACTATTAACTACCTACGTGAAATACATAAAAAACACATAAGTCAGTGTATAAAATGAAATTTTCTTTATCTGGACTGACAATGCTGCCACAAGAGTGATGATGCACAGAAATCCCATCACCAGGGCTAACAAGTCCTCATTTAAGTCTTTGATCATTGTTGTCCTAGAGACTCCAAAAATATTATAGGCTATTCCTATTACATTTGGCTGTCTTTCATAAGCGGAGTATAAGTCCCTATTACTGAAGAGACCACACACTTCAGGTACAGGGCCCAGAGGATCTGTGCTGAATCTGCCCTCAAAGTTTCCTCTCTGAGGTCTAGCTATCAGGAAACCTGAAGGCATAGCTGGCAAGTTTTCAAAGGAAGGAAAGAACCTTCCCCAGTAGGCACCAATGAACCACAACAATGACCAGTGTGGCACAATAACTCTGAGGATTCAGTATGAGTATACATGCCCTGGCAGTAACAAACAACTCTCTAACTGGTCTTAAGACTCACTCGAAAAGAGGGAAATCGTTTATCATCCTGGAACTAAGCAACTACTTAGAGTAAGTGAGGCCATGCATCTGGAAGGAAAACCTACAACCTTCGTTTTAATAAACCAGTACAATCCCTAACTACATTCTGTAAACAGAGACTGCTCTATGATTCCTGACCGTCCAGACCCGAATAATCACACATAAATGATGTGGGATTCCCCTCTGTATGCTGTGAATATGGTTTATTATCATGGGTTAATAAAGAAGCTGCTTTGGCCTGTGGCAGGGCAGAATAAAGCTAGGCAGGAAAATTAAACTGAATGCTGGGAGAAATAAGGCAGAGTCAAGGAGACTCTATATCAACATTCCAACTCTATATCTTTTTACCCACAAATACATGTGATTCTCTCCCCTCATCAAGAAAACTACTCTCTGCAACATAGACCATTACAATCAACTACAACTAGTCACAATACAAAGTGTAGAGCCCAGTCCCATCTAATACACCTATAAAACAATTCTGGCACATAAAGCCCAGGGATCATTGTGGAAGAGAGGGCATAAATACCATAAGATCCAGAGTAACAGGAAGTTTTCTATGAGATTATGTCTCTTAGAAATGTCAGAAGAGCTACACACATGAAATTTCTAGGTCATAGCTGCCTAAAGATGACATGAACAAGAACAGTAATAAACATGCTAATAATCCAACTATGAACTACAGGCAACTAAACACACACACATTTGCGCACACACACACACACACATGCACACATACATGCACATAATTCAAAATAAAATGTCTTTTTCAAAAAGAAGCAGAAAAAAGAACTAGAGATGAAGACAACCTGCTAGAAATGGAGAAGGGGCAAGGAAGTTGGTTTTGGGGAGAGAAAAAAATAAGAACAAAGTATGACATATATGAAGATAACATTATAAAAATGTATTCCTTTGTGTGCTAACATTAAAAAACTGAAAATTTATTTAGAAACAATTAAAACCCTCAAAAAATAACAAAATGTCTTATCTTTGAAGTATGAGAATATCTCAACCGATGCTCATGAGATCAACCTTGAACTCTCAACAGTCTAGTAAAGGAGGGACTGACAGTGTCACTCAGAAAGTTACAACTCTTAGGCTGGAGAGATGGCTCAGAGGTTAAGACCATTGCCTGTTCTTCCAAAGGTCCTGAGTTCAATTCCCAGCAACCACATGGTGGCTCACAACCATCTGTAATGGGGTCTAGTGCCCTCTTCTTGCCTGCAGGCATACACAGAAACAGAATATTGTATACATAATAAATAAATAAATAAATAAATAAATAAATATTTTAAAAAAAGAAAGTTACAGCTCTTATCCTGGTAGCTGTCTCCTCTCCTGATGGTCATGAGTACACCATTGTAGTTGATCGTCCCTGAGGATGCCAGAAGGCTGTTCCCAATGTATCAGACATAAAATACCAGACCACTCTGTGTATACATGCTAGTGTTGGGTCTGGGTCTGCACCCTCAGAGTCTGCCTTCACTGTAACATCAGCGCCATTATCCTCACCACCTCTGTATGCTTTTCCGGAGGATTAGAGGATGAAACACCCTACAAGGACAATCAGGTCTACAATAATGTAGGAGGAAAAATGGTCCCTTTATCCCACAAATACACCATCTGTTTCATAAATCTTCATAACACAGAAGCTACTGTGTTTGAGAAAGCCTCAGTCTCCTTCTGGAGCACTTGCCTGATTTGCTGAATACACTCTGACTTTATCCTTTGTGTCTCTCAACTACATTTGTTCCCTGTAGAAGTTAAGCACTAAGAGATCTCTCCTGTAACAAAAGCCTTTTGCTTTCTTTATTCTGAGAGATGGCACTTTGGGAGTTGTCCCCAGTACTCATCTGACTTGTCTCAGTAACAAGTCCTCCTTCATCCTGTATTTCCATGGTGTGTTTACTGCTGTGCTCTCATCAAGAGGTGACTCATTATTATCAGAGCTCCTGGCCCAGCCTCAAGGCTGGCTCTGCCTGGCTCCTCCAGCTATCTGCTCATATCAGGAGAAAATGATAAAATACATAAAATGAAAGGAGGACTGTATTACAGTTCAGCCAAAACTGAGAAGTAAGCCCAATTTTAGCAGGGTTTCCTCTTCCTGATATAGTATTATATAATGTATAGAAAGACACAATATAAGATAGGAAATATGCATGTGTGCAGTCAGCTCTGGGATTCTGTTATCCCAGATCTCAGAGACAAGTTCTCTTGTGTCCAGAAGCCATGGCCTCTGCTGACAGGCCATCTCCACCCTCAATTATTTCCTGGAGTAAAAAAGGGGAAATTTAAAAAGATATTTACTTCATGAGTCCATTCACCATTGTTTTGGGTTATGTAAGAGCTCAGAAAAAGAAATGAGTCAATTGTCACTATATTTATTAGGGAAAAATAGTTTGTCCTTTCAGTAAATCTAAGATGTTCATTTGCTTTGGAAAGTTCTTAAAAGGGACTCTCTTTATTTGTAATAGTGCGACTATTTCAACAATGCACTAGGGGAATAAATTATCTTTTAATATGATATTATATCAAAGTTATTGCATAAGATCTTCATTTTAGTACTGAGACATCATGTTACAGAAAAACACCACATTCAAAGATTTGTAAGAGTCAGGAGTGGTGGCAGCCTAAATTGGCCAGCACTGAGGAAACTATGGCAGGATTATTGGGAGCCACAGGCAAGACAGTGTTAGACAGGGAGTCAAATAGAAGAGGTCAACGGTCAAGCTATTCCATGTGGCAAAATCTAAAAACCATACAGAAAAGAATAAACACAAACTTCAGAGTACAGGTGACTCCAGGAAAAACAAAGCAAGCTGACATGATTTCTCAACCAACTAAACTTTGGGTCTACTATGAAAAGTTGTTACTTTTTTTTTTAATCTCCATATTATTTTGAGGTAACTGTTTCTGTTTTACATAGTTTTGGAATGCTTGTTATTTTCCAACTTATGAATTATTATGTTTATTAAGAAAGTATTGGATAAAAAAGAAAAGAAAAAACAATGACTTAATTCAATGAATATTCAGTATGCCCATAGAAGTTATTTCCACATGGTGGTATGTGTGCATTTGTGTGTATGTGTAGCATATACACGGATGTGTAGGTGTTTCTACCCATGACAAACATGTGGAGAGCAAAGAAGAACCAATGAGCTGCCTACCTCAGCTGATGATGCAGGTCTGTGATACGTGCCTCGCTTATTTATGGGTACTTGGGATTCAAAGCCAGTGCTTCACGCTTGAACAGCAAATGATCTTACCTATTGATCCATCACTCCAATCCCCTTTCCACAGATATTTTAATCAGTGAAATTGTTGAGAAAAGCAGTGATACACATACTATTTCAGCAAAGCAGTCAAACCCCAGAAATAATCAATCACGTACCCTGTATGGATCTTCATTTCAAAGAACATTTATAGAACTGCACTTACTACCGTGGTAACAAATGAACATTGCAGACTTCAAACACAAAGGGAAACAACCATATTCCTTAGGCAGCAGTTTAAAAGTGCCCCGAGGTTACATAAGATCTATCTAACACAGGTAAATCTATGTTCAGAAAACTAAGGCTGAGTTACCTACAGCATAGTCCACTAATGTAAAATTTATAAAGCACAAGCCCATCTCTACCTGTAAGTATCTCACAAATATCCTTAAACTAAGAACAAGTGGTCATTATAGGACTGCAGCACCCAATACTATATTATCATGGAAACATTTCAAATTGACTAACACAAGTTGTAATTTGATGTATACTGTTTTCAAACAAGACACATTTTGTTTACAAGAAAGTATCAATTAATGACCTCTTAATTTAATAAAGTTCTAAGCTTATGGATATATATTCTCATCCTCTAAGGATAACTCTATTATTTAAAATTGAAATATGTGTTCAATTAAAAAATTTTAGATCTTGAAATATTTGTTAGGTTTTATTTTGTTTTATTTCATTTTTCAGAGGATTCACAAGAAAGGCAGACAGATGGCTCAGCAGGTAAAGATATTTGCTGCTAAGCCTGAGAACCCGAGGACCTACACAACGGAAGGAGAGAAGATGGTCTTACAAGTTGTCCTCTGGTCTCTACATAGAAAACAAACTAAAATAATTTTGAAAAAATAAGCTGTTTTAAAGAAAGCATTAAAAAGAACCACGGCTGAAGTTTAAGACTCCTTAGCACTTCTCTGCTGTTCAGTAAAAAGTGTTTTCCCTGAATGTGAAATATGACACTGATTTTGTGTACTCCAAGACTGACTAGACTCCCTTAAATTTATATTAGCTGGGTACAAACACTACTTAGACTGCAAGAAAAGTGATTTTGCCCACTCTATCCCATTTCTTACACCATTCTTAGGAGCCCCTGGTAGCCATTATTCAGAAAATTAAAAGCTTGCATTTGATCCCTACACTTTATCCTTCTAAAATTTGTGTTTTTCATATTTCAACAGCTCCATGTTAGAAATATATTGCTGCAGTATCTATAGCCCAGAAAAATTTCAGGGTCACTGGCAATGCCTCTGACACGTCCATACCAGTCAGAAACGTCCTTTCCTTCCACGGCAAGGTCAAAAGCCTGGGGTCAGTTGGAGTAGTTATGGATCTCCTTCAGGTTTCAATTTCCCTAAATTAAAATCTCTGAGTAGGAAAGTGAAGTAGCCTAGATCTAGACGAGCATGGGGCAGCAAGGGGTGTGGGCACATTAACCACATGGGGCTGACACAATCACAGAGCTGTATTGCAGCAAAACTACCTCCACTTCCCTAGGACAAACTGGACCTACCAAAGATGACTGCGAACTTTTCTTTCCTATAGGACAGTGACATCTCCTTTATATTAGTCTGCCTGCTCTGTATGCGAAGGCCCAACACATCCTCAAAACTTCATATAGGACCAAAAAATGGGGATAACCTATTCTGGGACAATCTGGACCCATTCCTGGAAGTCTCCTTTTGTCTCCCCTTTAACTTAGCAATACCCCCTCCATTAAGGTTTGCTTACCAACCACACCTGCAAGTGTGCCACAGGCTTGTTAAATCAGCTACTCAGGAGGATGAGGCAGGGGGATCCTAAATTCAAAGACTCCTATGCTGTAGTAGAGTGAGATCAAGGCTAGGCTGGGCAACTTGGTAGGTGTCTGCTGTCACAAAACAATCCCATTCTTCTCAAAAAAAAAAGTTATAAAGAAGGGAAGGTTCTGTGGTAGAGCATTTGAGCAACCAGCAGTGAGCCCTGGGCTTAATCCTCAATACCAATTAAACAAAATGTGTGCACACATGCACACATGCTCACATACACAAACAGAGAGAGAGAGAGAGAGAGAGAGAGAGAGAGAGAGAGAGAGAGGCTGGCTGGAATTTCTCTCTGTAATGTCTGCATATTGAGGTCCGTGACCATTTGGCGCTGGCTAACAAATTGGTGGACTCTTGTCTTGTTAAGTCTATGTCTCCTGTTCACAGCATTCCTTAGTTCCGCTACAGTTTTCTGTATAAGGTAAGGCCTTACAGAGTCCCATCTCTCCATTCAACTTTGCCATGTCCATTGTTGTGCTTGCTTAGATCATGTTTAAGCAGTCATATTAGTGAGACTTTAGGGGTTCAGGTTTTGAGATTACTAGGCTATACAATCTTACAGCAAACTCCCTGACTCTCCAGCTCTTCTAATGTTTCTGGTCCCTCTTCTGCAATATTTTTTGAGCCCTTATGATGGAGGTGGTTCTTGTATTTTATCTGTTGTTTTTATTGGTTAACTAATAAAGAAAACTGCCTTAGCCCATTTGATAGGCCAAACCTTAGGTGGGTGGAGTAAACAGAAGAGAATGCTGGGAGAAAGAAGCTGAGTCGGGAGTCGCCATGATTCTCCCACTCCAGACAGACGCAGGTTAAGATCCTTTCTAGTAAGCCAGCTCGTGGGGCTACACAAAATATTAAAAATGGGTTAGATCAATGTTGGGCGCCAAATGTGGTGGCGCAAATGAATGTAGACAGATTATATAGATATATACAGCTTTAATAAGGAAATAAACTTACAGGACCACAGGTTCCCGCGGTGTACCGGAAAAGCGGAGCAAAAGAAAAAAGGGCTGCTGGGCTCACGCCCGGCAGATTTATCCGTAAACATTAGCCCGAGGCGAACACGCCCCCAATGGGTGGGGCTATGTCCCTACACCCTTAGTTATTAAATTTGCTTTGTAGATGTATCCATGGATTAGCTCCACAACTCTACATTTTGAACGGCTGTAGTTTTCTGTAATAGTCTCTGTTGCACTGAGAATTTTCTTTGATGAAGGGTGATAACTACACATATTTGGGTATAAGGGCAAAAACAGCAGTATTCAGGGATTATGCTGGTGGCAACTATAGGTCCTCATTCAAATCCATGACTTCACTAGCCCTGGCTAGTTGGTAGGTTTCCATACCAAATATGATTTCCCTCTTATTGATCTGGTCTTAAATCTAATTAGAGAGCTACTGGTTACCACAATGGTATGTACGCCTCTACTGTAACCTTGGCAGGTTGGTATAGTGGGAACCCAACTTTTTAATACTAATTTTTCAAAAAAAAAAAAAAGAAAGTTCACTGCATACATAAGAATTTTACCCCAGATTATAGATAACTCATTATTGTATAGCCTTCTAGTTTTAAAATACTTGCTAAAATTGAAGAGTTAAATGAAAGGAAAAGCCTACACGTCTTCCTATGTCAGAAGCATTCTCTGTGCGAGAGAGCTCTACTGTGAATGCATACAGCAAAACCAAATCCCTTGGGAACTCTGGCAGATACTGTGAGATAAGGAACATTAGGATTAAGTCAGGTGGCATGTGCTACTTTCTGCAAGTTTTAGAGAATATTGATGCTCATATGGATTGCACAGGCCTGAGGAGCTGCACTCTCATCCCGAGAGTCCCAACAGGGCTTAGAACTAGATGGACGCTGGAGTGAGAGGAGACAGCGTCACCAGTAAGAACAAGAATTACTGGCACAGGAACCCTCACAGAGAAAAAAGGTAAGAGCAGTGAGCACCCTTACAAACTGAATGGGGCAAAGGGTAGCCAGTTTTAAAAGGGAAACTAATTCTGTGCAAAGTGTAAACAAAAGCAAAGGGTTCTTTTTCTTTTTTTTTTTTTTAATGAAGTCTGTACAGACTACTCTGGGTCTAGTGATCCACTTCTGTCCTTGATGATAAGAATACTTTTCCTTCCACTGGGAAATTTCACCTTCTGCTTTTAAGAAATAATGTCAAGGTTAGAGCAATGCCCTACCACCTAATGTTTTTAAATAACTGCATGAAGTGCCTTTAATTTAAAATTGTTCAAATGCCAGAGTGGTATAGTTTTGACTCTGTTGGATGGAATCAATTTCTGTATCACATGAAAGCCTTTTGATATTAAATCTGAAAACATTTAGAAGTAAAATAACATTAAGATTAGTTATAAATAATCTAGTAGTGACTGCCTGTGCACCGTTCACAGTGTGGTTTTAGACTTGGTCATTGAAATACTTCCCCTTCCTGATTGTGGAGTAAAGAGAAATATACACATGCATGAGGCATGGGGAAATCTGGGGATGTAGCCCAGCTGGGCATGTTTTCATAGCATGCAGAAAACCCTGGATTAAATGATTATCTGCACCGAATAAACCAGGTGTAGTGGTGCACGCCTGTTATCTGAGCTCTCGGGAGGTACTGAGATCATCAAAGGAGTGAGCAAAGGAAAATATTTCCTGAAGGCCACTTTCTGCTGTCCTTTGTGGTCTTCTGAGTTACAGATAGCACATGCATAGTTTCACAGTGCTATAATATGGCCCTTCAAATACAGCTGTGGATTACACAATGGGAGTTTCTCTTTGGTCAAATAATAACATGTCCAAAAGTCACTGCACACATTTTTTTTGCAGCAGATAATATTTGTCTCCTCCCGCTGTCCTCTCTCCTCACTTATCAGACACAGTTAACATTCTAGGACAATGAATTGTTTCTCTTCCTGCCTTGACTTGCTCTGAATTCACACCTGTTCTTTTCTCTGGAGGGCAGGTCTAGTGTGGTGGGGATGGGCAGTATCAGGCAAACTTCCTCCTTTACTGTCCTCACTTTGAGTGGGTGCCATTCCTTTGAAGCCTAGAGCAGAAAATAACTAGACTCTTGTTGTTTGCCTTAGGAATTCTGGGAGTGTCCTGTGATTGCATGCAGGATAGTCCTGATCAAGGAAAAACATGAGTCTGAAGCCACTAAAAGAAATATATTCTGTAATCTTTCCTCCTTTATGGTTTAATGGTTTTTGTGCATTGTTCATGAACATGTTTGATACTTGGCATGGCTTGCAGAAGCCTATCTTTTGATAAAGCACCTTTGGAATGTTTAAAGAAGAGGAAAAAAAAATCTGCAGTTGTGGGAAGGGGATAGGGCCCAACTGTGCAGTGACAGGGATCTATCTGCCCCAGAATAGTTAAAATCAAAACCTGTCATCTCTAGTCCTCTTTGAATTTCTTAAAATCCTTGGCTCTGACATGGTGGTGCATTTCTATAGCCCCATCCCTCTGGAGGCAGAGGGAGGAGGACTGAAGGTTCCAAACCAGCCTGACCTATGTAACGTGAGTCCATATTAGATAAGAACAACAGATTTCTTCCCTGTGTGGAAGACTATTTTATACCTTTGAGAGCAAAATGAACAGAAGATATAAAAGAATGATATGCACTTATTGAATTGAATAAAGAATTATATAAGCTCATTTGGTTTTGAAGCATAGTTAGAGAAAGGGGTTTTCTGAGATTTGTTTGTTGAGAAAAATATTTAATATAGGTTTACAAATGATGGGGAAAGAGTGAGAGTCAGGTGGGCAGAAGAGGCTGGCAGTTGTACACACACCCAAATAGACCCAGCAGCGGAACCACTGTAACATGTGACAAACATGCCTTTAGTGCAATTATATAATACTTTGATAATATTATACTTTTGTTTTACAGTGTACTGTTTTTACCCATATACTAATATCTTCCTTTATTATCTCAAGATATATATTTCATATGCTAAATTTTCCATCAACATATTCCAATAACTGTATGTAAGGAGAAATGTGCTGTTTTCTCAGTTTATTTTCTTTCTTCCACACAGACATGTTCCTCATGTATTTAGTTGTGGCAATTTTTAACCTCAAGTTACCTTGGATGTGTTGTCTAGTATTTCTAAAACTAAATGCTGAATTGCAAAAATGAAAGAAAAATGAAGTGGGGCTCTCAACACTATAGAGCAAGCTAGTCACTGTTTGTGACACTGATTTCTGGTATACACCAGGATCCTTCCTCTCTGAGAGAACTGGCACTTCTCTAGAATGAAGTCTCAGTTTCCTGACCCTGAGATCCTGAGAAAATTAAACTCAGATTGCTACCGCCTGAGTAACACAGAGTGAACCCTCCCTACATCTAGGGCCTCTGTGAAGAAAGGACAACAGACTGAAAATTACAGAGCAAGCTAGGGCCGGCATATTTGATAGATGATATTTTTACTGCTGACTCCCAGCAAACACCAGACTTTGCTATTGATTGGTATCAGGCCCATCATGACAAAGAAAACTAAATTAGGGTCTCTGCCTCAAAGATTTCATGTTTTTTGTTTGTTTTGGCTTTTTGAGATAGGGTTTCTCTGTACCTTTGGGGCCTTACCTGGAACTTGGTGGCCTCAAACTCACAGAGATCTACCTGTCTCTGCCTCCCCAGTGCTGGGATTAAAGGTGCCACCACCACTCAGCTTTTGTGTTCTAATATATTAGAAATACTTAAATTCAACCAAGTCATACATTGCTACATTGCTATGCTATATAATGATGTCTTGTTACCGATTCTCTTGTAAACACAATTCAATTATTATGGGTCCCCTAGGGCAAAGGAAAAAGTAGCAGCCGCAGATTCAGACTGTGATGGAGCCTGTCCGTCTGGAGTGTGTGCAGGAAGTCTGAAAAGCTCTACAGCGGTTATCATGACTGAATCACATCTGAATGTCCAGCAGAGATAGGTATTAGCTCTCAGTGGAAAGATGGGTGAGTCATACCCAACCCATCCCTGTAAAAAACCCCACCTACTAATAAATGGTAGAAGGTTCTCTCTACTGTAAGTCTGCTTCTGTGACATTGCCTAGCTACCGCAGAATACCTGAAACCATTTGTATTTGGTAGGGTCCCTCTCACTGGGGTTCCTGAGTTCTGTGGTTTATGAACATTGCTTCATACTGTATTTCTGCCATATTTTTACCCTTGTCTTCAACATTAGACTGTAACCCTTTCTGTTTTCTATATCCCCCTGCCTAGAACACGTACTTCCAAGTTCAACAGATTTGTGTTGAATTATTAATTGGTCCAAGCACTGTGCCAGGCAATGAGAAACGGGCATTAAGAATGCATTCCCTGCCAAAGAATAAATAATGAAGTAGAGAGAAAGAGTCAACAACTCAAACATGTGATCCATGCTAATGGAACACAGTTCCAGATGAGAAGAGAAGATAAAGGAATATCCAGGGGAAGAGAGGAGAAGGGATGTTGCCCCAGTGAAACAAGGAAAGGCTATAGTCCTCAGTAGATATGTATGAACTTGAAACAGACTCTGGGAGTTATGAGCAGTACAAATAATATGGGGGTAAAAATGTCTGAAAAAAATATGGAAAGCCTGGATTAAATATACAGAGGTCAAACACACAGAGGTTAGCCTTAGAAAGAACACTGAAAACACTATCGCTAACCATAAGTGAAGTCTCCCACATTGAATACATAATGTTTCTGTGATAGTTTTTACCTCCCTGAAACTGCTTTTGTTGACCCTGGGATCTCTGGTACAGGTCGATGTCTCAGCAGAAATGATCGAGAAGGTCTGGAGACCAACTTGCTCCGGCTTCTCATGGGTGTGTGGACTGGTGATGATGGAACATAGAGATCGTTCACAACCATCTCTCCTTGAAATTGAAAGAACGGGGATGCTGGGGAGCTTTCTAAAAAGCCATTAGTACCATTTCCAGAATGTGTTTCTGATGTTGGATAGTCCACAGAGGGAAGATGTTCAGGGTTTGTGCTAGGAGCCTTGATGGAATTTTCTGATATCAAGTTGACTTTTTCTGTTTGTTCTTCTCCAGCTGTACAATCCACAGTCTTCTGGGTAACCAAAGAATCTATTTTAACATTTACACTACCAAATAAAGAATTCTGTGAAGAATCCACATTCTGGTGTAGTTCTTCTTCTGGAAAGGGCAGGTCACATGGAGGAAGGGATAGCTTATTTTGTGACTTAGGAGACTGACAATTTCCCACACCGAAGGTACTCATTGTAACCGTCTCCACCTGGGTCAGGCCAGGTCTATGAACGCTAATAGAATCAGAAAATTCTGCGCAGGTGTTGCTGCTGGAAGATGGAGGATTCTGATGCTCTTTTGAGGTGTTGCCATTCTTTGCTTTCTGAATGTTTGCATATATTGGGATGTCTTGCATCTTTGAAAAGATCATTTGTAACTGTTTAAGTATCCTCCTACGGTGTCCTGTTGGTGAGATTCCAATCTGGTGTAGCACACTATCATTTATCGATGTGCAGTCCTTCACAGTATAAAAACCAAATTCACGGAAATGTAAGAGGTACTGCTCCAAATTGATGCTCATTAGGAAATCTCTGATGTCCACATTTACTTCACTGACTGAGGACATAATGGTGGCTTCATTACTACCTGAGTATTAAAAAGCAGCACGAGGAGGTATACACGAGGATGTACTTCTTATGCGTTCTTTCCTCTATCACTTTGTAGAATGTTTTTGCAATGCTGTTTTCTGTTCGTATGCTCAAGCCTGAAGAAAAGAAAAACAATTAGGTTAATTTTATTATTATAAAATGTAATATGTATACTGTGTTTGTGTGTGTGTATGTGTGTGTGTGTACTGTATACACAATTTCTTTCAGTAGTGCTTGGATTCAAGCCAAAATCTTCAGACATGCTAAGCAAGCACTTTATCCCTAAGTATCATTCTCAGCCCAGGATACTTTAACTAATAAAGTCTAATTTTGCACAGTATTTACCCAGTGAAAACAGAATAGAAATTAAGACAACTGCCAACTTCTAAGATTGGACTCTTTGGTGGCATTGAAAGCCAATCTCTAGGCTTACAACAAAGCTGCAGGACAAAAATGCTGTGATAATACTAACATTAAAAAAGAAAAAGAAAGAAAATGAGTCTCACAATGCATGCATGTGACAATGTGACGAATTCATGTCCTTAACTGATGAAAACACAATTAAATGATAAGACTGTTCCCAAAGCATTTGTGGAACAGTTTTATACTGTTCCCCAAAACAAAACCAAAAAAAAAAAAAAAAAAAAATAACAACCAAACCAAAACCAAACAAAAAAAACACAAAACTTAAAGGATTCAAAAAAAATAGAATCACACAGCCTGGCAAGATAAATACCTGGCTAATATTTTACATACAGTACAATACAATAACAACTGGGGATAGTCACTCCCTGAATAAAATTCCAGGTGCTACTAGGCAACTTCCCAAGGATTGCCTTCAAATCAAATAGTAAGCAGCCAGTCAGGCACAAGACTAAGAATTAATATTAAATATTCACAGGGTGAACCTCGAAACTCAACCAAGAATAACTAAATCCCCATTAGAGGTATGTACCACTAGTCCTAGAATCAACAGCCTCTTAAAAATCTAATTTATCTCGGTACTGGATATAAGGATGTGTTGATATCTATACTTTATGCTTAAAATAACTATATAAAAGTTATAACATAAATAAAACAAACAAGATAAAATTCCCTAAGCAATTTCCTTTCTGCAGGACGTCTGGAAGCCACAACTGCTATATGCGCTCCAAAGGTCACTGGATAAACTTGGCATGTTCAAGTGAACAAACGTTATAAGCTATTGGCTTGAATTTGTAAAAAGATCGGCAAACAAACACTGTTAAATGCAGAGTTTCCGAGGAGAACACCCACCTTCACTGAGTACAGAAGCAGAAAAGATAAGACAACAGAGAGCAAAGTAGGAAATGCCTGTGTCAGAGAGGGTTTGGGGAAGGGAGCTAACCCACACTGCCAAAGAAATCACTACCTCGCTATCTTGTAGCTGATTGTGCTTATTTTTTCTTCTTTTCTCCCTCCTCCCCCCACCCCAGGACACTGGCTGGAACTAATTGCTTACAATGTACAAAATAAGAATTCAGATTGCTATAATTTATAAACACAATGAACTGCTTAGTGATTTTAAAGGCTCAGATGCACTGTCCTTTTGGGTAAAATAAATCCCAAATGTCATAGTCATGGTTACCAGCTCTCACAAAAGCCTATAAGTACAAAAAACAATTTTAACAAAACATATACCTATTAAAAGAAAATTTCAGATTTTTCCGTAAGTGGTATTCATCACCCACCTAGTCAGCCACCCAAATCTGATATCCAGACCTGAGCACCCCCGCCAGCCCTTGCCTTATCAAGCACAAAGAGAGAACAGGCAAACTACTGGTTTTATCCTTTGCTATAGACTAAGTTATGGCCTCCACCCCAAAATTCCTATGCTAAAGCCCTCACCTTCCAGGGGACTCAATTCCGAGCCAGAGATCTCTTGGAACTAATTACTTAAATGATGCTGTTCTGATACAATAGGATTAGATCCTTATGAGAAAAACCACAGACTTTGTTATTTCCCTGGAGAGGTCATAACAACCCCACGCAAGCGAGGATGTGGCAAAAAGAGGGTGCTCACAAGACAGAACCAGAATCAGCAAGCCAGCAACTTGACTCAGGCTCTGGACTTTTGAAAAATGCATTTCTGTTGTTGAAGCCACACACTCACACTCTGTGTATTTTGTTATATCAACTGGTCTCACTCACATATTCATCCATTCTCATGGCCTGTGCTGCGTGCGGCCCAGGACCTGATTATAACTTTTGCCTGACTTTCTGACTAAATCCCTCATTGCCTTTGTTAGTGAATTATCAAAGATCATAGTCTCGAAATTGTCAAGCTGAAGTTTCTTATAGTGCCATGACACATGCTAGCCTCTGAAAAACAACAATAACAGTAATAGTAGTAGATTCTACTGGTGCAAGCAGCAAGCATATGCCAAGTGTTATACCTTGTAAGTATTTCCTTGTAGGAAGTCAATCCTGTTAATAATTACTATTACATTCATCAAACTATCTGAAGCAGTCTAATAGAGTCCCTCACTCATTTTAGCTCATTGTTAACTGTTTTCCTCTGAGGCAGAGAGCTCGTTATTTTTGCTCCTTTAGCATATGTTGTATCTGCTTGTCTATGCACCATGTATAGTTCTGAAGATGCAGGTAGTACCTCCTCTATGAAGGTTAACAGTTGGACACCTAAAATAGAACGGATGCCCTTTTCTCCATATGTATCTATGACTAGAGCTTAGAATATGAATTATGGAACTGGACTGTAAGGAATAGAAATGATCAAAAGACATTTATATTGCTAGATTTGTTTGTTGTGTGTGTGTGTGTTCTTGTACACAAAGACTTTCCTTTCACAGAATAAACTTTATTTCCTCGTATTTGAGCCATGGACAGATACAATAGTGATGTACTCAAAACCATCTCTCTGCTATCATTCACTGTCCTAAGTATGGCTACATTGACAATTTGGGGGACCTGAAAGTGGCTCTCCACCCACAGGCCTTGCAGTTCTTTTCACTTGAATACTGTATCTGTCTTTCAATCACCTGACTTTTTAACAGTCTGACTTCAAGGACTGAGCAACCAAGGATGTTCATATGTGTCTATCTTTCCTGAGAGACTTTAGCTCCAAAGTAAGTAATGAAATTCAAAGAGATGGGAATGCTCTTAAATATTAGACAGCAGCAGCCTGTCTGTGCTTTGATTTTCCATGAGGTTACTAGAAGGCAGAGTCTGACTCAATGGCTCTCCAGGGACTGGTGTGGAAATCTGCTAAACAGCAACACTTACAGATAGCAGGACTAGAAATGTCTCCTGACACCCTCCAAACATGATTGGGCTGTGTACTGAAACTTGGTAATTAGAGTTCCAAGTCCTCTACAGCTCCCAAGTCTTCTCTAGACCAACCCACTCAAGTCACACCTTGTCGTTCTTTTCCCGTGAGTGAAAAAATGTTCTTAACACTCTACACGCAAGACGCCACACAAATCTGAAGCCAGACCATGTGCATTCCTTACCTCCTAGAAGCATGAACTCAGGTACAGGTCCAAAATGGTGATTAAGTTTCGTTTTCTGTAAAATGCAAACACTCAGATGTACTCAAGCATTGGTTTAGAGCATGTGCCAGAAGCTACTCCTCTAAAACACGACCTAGTGATCACCCATACTACGCATTCAACTCCATTACAAATTCATGTTCACTATTTATAAGTCCCCACTCTTGATTCCTTTCTATTATTAGAGAAATGGCAGGGCCAGAGTTAAAGTGTAGAGAGGAGTTTAGGGTCCATGGAAGGTGTTCTTATTCCATGTCATAAAAAAAGAACCAGGCTCCTTAGCCCTACTCAGTATGTTCAGTTGCAGCAGAGAGAGCTTTGAGTATAGACTTTGGCCTGCCGTCCTTGACCTGCCACCTAGAAGAATATATACATATGAAATAGAAAGGTAAAAACTAGGGATGAAAACAACATAAGAATGAGCGTGTACGTGTACTTTCACACACACATAGGTTTCGTTTTTATTCTGGCTTTGAAACCATCCTTCCTAACCTCTCTCCACCCTTTAAATGAGTTCCACACCATTTATACAGTGGGGAACTAGATATAGATGGATGTGAAGACAGGAGTTATCCTAATCATTTCTATAATTCCCTAAGGTTCTCAATCTTCCAAGTGCTGAGACCTTTATTAGAGTTTCTAATGTTATAGTGACCCCAAACATAAAATTATTTCATTACTGTTTCATAACTGTAATATTGCTACTGTTATGAGTCCTAATGTAAACATCTGTGTTTTCTTAGGAAAACCCTGTGAAAGGGTCTTTGGACAACCATAGGTTGAGAATTGCTGCCCTAAAAGGTAATTGAAGGAACATGGAGAAGGCAATATTTATCTGTTGTTCTGTAGAGGAAAGAAGGAACAAAGGCTTGTTTCTGTTAGATCTCAAAGACTAAGAGAGTTGCTTCACGCTAGTTAGGCAGTTGAACAAAATATCTTAGGATGGATAATTTAAAACCAATAGGTATACATTGCTCACAGTTGTGGAACACAATAAACCTAGAGGAAGGCACCTGGAGGTGCAGTGTCTGGGGAAGTATGTTACACCCAGGCATGCTCTCCAATCTGGCAGAAGAGCAAAAGAGATAAGAAGTTCGCTCTTTCCATTTTATAAACTCATTAATCTCATCCAAAAATTCTCCACTGCTGTGAGTTAACCACCTCCCAAAGGGCCCACCTTTAAAGACTGTTACTCTAGGAGATTCTGGTTTCACATACGATCTGAGAGGATGTACACACTCAGACCATAGTCTTAGCCATATTCTGACCATTCCTTGGGCAACTTTGGTATAAAAGCAGAAAGTCTAAACCAAAGTGACATGGATCGAATAATGGGTCCCCACCTACAAACCTTGTGCATGTGGGTATGTAGTGTCTCTATTCTTTAGCTTCCTAAACAGGAAAATGGGTATAAAGTAGTTCCTGTACCTCCCATGTAGGGCTGGAGTAAGAAGTGAATGTCTCAATACATTTGAATTATTTAGAACACCAACTAAGACACATGAATGAAGTCAGAGTTTCCCATTATTATTTTCCCATAATACATTCTGTCAATTTGTTGATCACCTTCTAAAGCTTCCCAATAAATGGCAATCAAAGTAGTTGTTTACAAACATCCTACAGCATGAGTTGAGGAATGGTACAAATGACGGGTGTTATAAACATGACTGTGCGCATGACCATGCTATCCTGATTTACATAATGAGGAAGCACACAGAAGGGGAACACCACTTAGACTCATATGATATAAGCCTGACCTATGTGTCACCTAGTAAACAATTTTGTCATCTTACCATGCTCTATCCTGAACCCAACTCCAGCTCCTCAATTGCCTGCTGTCACCACTCAATCCACCATCTTATTTACCTTCAACTATGACAATAGGTCCCTGGACCAGTATCCATAGCTTTCTTGGCTCCCTCCCTGCACACACACCAGATTCTCAATCCCTGAAGCTTTACGGTTAATTTTGTAAAACAAGCCACATCATAAACACTTCCCACAACTTTCCAAATTCACATTCCCTGGTTTTCTGGCTCCAGTGACAGCTACCAATTGGCCTCAGTCTGTACCTAACATAGACCTTTTTCTCCCTCACTTCCATCTCGTTCAATCACAAGCACATTGTGGAATATTAGTTGAAGATATGTTACGTTTGTTTATGCTGTGGAATATTTGTTTAATGATGCAAAGATGTGTTGCATTCATTTATGTTGCATTTGTTTAACTGTGAAGCTGTGTTACTTTACCTGTCTAAACCATCTGATTGCTCTAATAAACATCCGAATGGCCAATAGCTAGGCAGAAGAAAGTATAGGCAGGGCTGGCAGACAGAGAGAATAAACAGGAGAAGAAATCTGGGAAGAGAGATGGGGAGCAAGAAAAGGAGAAGAGAGGATATCAGGGCCCAGCCAACCAGTTACACAACAAACCATGGTGTAAGAAGTAAAGAAAGATAGACAGAATACAAAAGGAAAAAAGCCCAGAGGCAAAAGTTAGATGGGATAATATTAATTTAAAAAACAAAACAAAACAAAACAAAAAAAAAACCTGGCTAGAAACAAGCCAAGCTAAGGCCTGCTTGGCATTTATAAGTAACAATAAGACTCCATACATTTATTTGGTAGCTGGGTAGTGGACCCCCAAAGACCAAAGAGTGAAAATACCAACTATACCAGTGCATTCTCCACATTCCCATAGTTCATGGCTCGCGCCCTAAATTGTAAGGTCTCATCAAACGTGCTCCTTCTCAAGGATGACTTCCTCCACCTCTACACTGCTAAGCATGCCTTGCTATTCAACACTCTTTACTATTACCTTAACTATGCCCAATTCATTTTAATTAGTACTTGACACCTCTTATCAAGTCAGGATGGCAGGTAGGAAGTACTCATTGTTTGAAAATTCAGCCTTCCTAAGTCAGCAAGCTAGTAAGGAGCAGAGCCAGAACAGATTCAAATTCGTTCAATCCATCAAATCTTTAAGAGGTCTTCAGGTTAGGAATCAAATACAGTAGAAAATCAGTGGGGGTCATTCCAAATCATCTGCTGGGCACCTACAACCTCTCCTCCTGCCTCATGTAAGAAAAACCAGGCCACTGAAGCCCTCTTTTCTTCTTCACCTGTCTGCACCCTTTCCCTGAGGATCATCGTGTATGTCTTTGAACCAGGAAAGAAAACAAATAACACCTTTGGTTTGTACCTCAGCCACTTCATTAAATACAAGGGCACTGCATGCTCAGTCAGTCAGGCAAGCTCTGGAATCACCTTGGTTGATTCTAATTCCTTAAGGGAGAGGATAAAAGCGTTTGTAGAATTGAACTTCAGTATATCGTTAATCCATTAAAGAAAGACATTATTTTAACTCTAGGTGAGTGAGATACTGCTGCAATTTTAACAAATTAATGAGCTTAATACTCATAAGTTCACCTGATTAAGAGAAACTTTTGAAAATAGCTATGAAATGGGAGCTACTAAGTGGATAATGTAACCTTTAATGTCCTACAAGATGTCGTACAGAGTCTAATAACAATAGATGATTATTGTTTTCCAGAACAGTAGTTCCCAGTAGATTAGTACTGTCTCCCGGGGTTAGAGACAAAGGATGCTAGAAACTATTTCTACTCAGCTCAATAACTGAGTAGCAGAGACAAGAGAGGTGATGCAATATATCCTACCATGGTACCAATTTTCACTCCCTACAACAAATCAGTCCCCATATGTTGTGGGAACAATAGATGGTCAAAAGAAAAGTGTTTCTGCCCTCAATGTGCCAGCAAATGAGGACACATAGCTTATTCCTTGGAAGATGAAAAGGCATCAAGAGGATGCTGCACCAAATAGTTTACACCAGAGTGCAATGCAGTTCCCTCTGCTTTGGTGAAGAATAGTCATAAGCAATGGGCATCGTGTTCTTTGCGCACAAAGATAACTCCATTGTTTAAAACTGAAATATTAACTCCAAGTATCCAAAAAGACAACACATTCAACAATCTTTGTTCCCCACAACAAAGCACAAGAGAAAGTGATGGTGAGAATTTATTTTTCATTTTACTCAATTCCATATGTAAATCAGACTAGGAAGTTGAAAGTCTAAACTAAAACTCCTTTACTGTCAGAGCCTTATATATTTGGCCATGAGTCAAAAGCTGATCACTTGGCATCCCTCTCCACTACCATCTCTTTACCTACCCTAGTATATGGCAAAATTAAACTCCTTATAGGAAGACAAGTCCCTCAATCTGATCATCTTTCTGAAATGTGGTCACCCACAGGCTATGATCTGCTCATCCCTATGACCTTAATTTAAACGACTACCCCACCCCATTTCTCCAGACACATTCATCCTCGTTCCTTTTTCCTAGGATTTATACTGTTAACAACAACCCATGGTTCTGAATCATCTGTGTAGGGTCCTTTGTTATTCTTGTAGCTCTCTTGGGAAACAAGTCCAAGACCCAAGGCAAAATAGGAGATAACAGTGAAGCAAAAATTCTAGGGTAGGATTCCAGAACTATTCTGGTTAATCAAATGATAGAAAGGTGAGTGCCATATTGTTCTTCTCATTGGTGTCCCATGCATGATCACTCGAGATTCACTAAAGTAGTGGTTCCCCACCTTCCCAGTGCTGAGACTCTTTATATACATTTCCTCATGCTGTGGTGACCCATAACCATAAAGTTATTAAATTGCCACTTTATAACTGTAATTTTGCTACTGTTATGAATCATAATGTAAATATCTAATATGTATCCCCAAAGGGGCTGCAATTCATAGGTTGAGGAGCATTGTAGGAAAGAGTGCTTAAATTACTATATTCCATACTTTGTAAGCTCAAATCTTATACTACAGAACTCTTAGGTTGATCATGGGTGTAGGAGACCATATAGCTTTTTAAATAAAAAAAACCTCAGTTCATTTACACATTAATTGCCTAAAAGATTTAACAGCCAATAACAAGTTAATGGAAGAAACTTTGATCGCATTTTATACAGCAATGGTAATATACAATTTAGTAACAGTTATTTTGCACCTACCCTTGCAAAAAAAAAAAAGTTTATGGGTAACTGTGGTAAAATTTGCTCAGCAAAATAGTCAGCCAAAGTCAAACAATTAAGAACCAAAACCTCTCCAGTGACAAAACAAGCAAGCAGTGGTCAGAGTAAGGAAACAGCTGGACAGCAAGAGCAAGGGATGACACAAAAGACTCCATTTCCAATGAGAACAAAAGGAGCAGCCCAGTGTATGAAGGCAGATGAAGGTGATAATGAAATGTGCATACAAGTGATGGAAAAAAAAAAACCATGCTGTCCAAGAATAGGGACTTAAGTTCTGGTCTCCAGTACCCATGAAACTTACCAGGTGGAATTAGAAGCCTTCCCATAATCTCAGCATTCAGTAGACAGAAGACAGGGGAGCCTGAGGTCAGACTGGTTAGTTAGAGTAGCAGAAGGTGCCAGCTCCGGGTTCAAAGGAAAGACCCCCACATGAATTAATAAGGTAGAAAAGGATTGGGTCTCTCTGTTTACCCTCAGATTGCCACATGCATGTGCACGCACACATCTGCACATACATACAAACATGTATACACACCTGGATGCATAGCACATACAGATGCACACAGAGAAAGAAAGAAAACTCTATCACAAAGTTGAGTCTTTACCACTTTGTGCCAAGTAAAATAAACCAGTCATAGAAAGGAAATTACCATATAAACACATTTTTACCTAAAGTTACTGAAGTCATAGCAATCAAGAGTAAACTGACGAACACCAAAGAGGGGTAGAGAAGTAGGGAGCCGTTTAATGGGCATAATAATTCAGTTTTTGCAAGAGGAAAATGTTGTGTAAATCTGTTCTACAGGAATGTAAGCAGGCTTAACACTTATCAACAGTACACTTACAAAATGGTTAAGACGCTAATTTGATAGAGCAGACAGGGGAGAGGAAACACAATGAACTCTGTGTACATGTTATTCTCCTCCTTTGACAGTTCAGTCTTCAAAGTGCAGTACTATCAGTCCATGAGCTTTTCCTGCTCCATCTGCCCTTAATCCCTTATTAATTCCACCCACACTAGATTCCAATCCAGACTTCTCCACTTTTTGATTTGTTTTATTTATCTATTCTCTCTTTCCCCTCTCCCCATCCATTCCTCCTCTCTTCACTCCCCTTATTTCTGGTGTATGTGTGCGTACATGCACGCATGCACACGTGTGAATGCATGCATGTGTTTCCACTGCTGTGCTGCATATATATATATATATATATATATATATATATATATATATATATACCCCAGGCTTGCAAGCTGAGGAGTTTCTGGGGGTGGAGGGTGATCAGTACTTCACCTCCTACATAGCAGTAGGTGTTCTGGGATTATCAGGAACCACTGAGCTGATCATTTTATGTGGGCTCCCAGGATTGAGTTCAGGTCATCATTCTTGCAAGGATAGTACTTTTACCCACTGAGGCATCTCCCTGACATAGGTTTTTCTACATTTTAACTGGGTATCTTTATAATATCATTTAAGTTCCCTGAAACTTAAGAGCCCTTACTTCTAAGATTAGGAAAATATATCTATTCTCTTACAGAATTGTCAATAAATAAGTACAGAGAAAAGAATGTATACATATGGATATACATACATAGAGGCACACACACGCACGTGTGCACACATACACAGATAGATAGATAGATAGATAGATAGATAGATAGATAGATAGATAGACATAAATATATGTACACATAGACCTAATATAAACTGAAATCATATGTTGAGTGCTAGCTATTATTAATTCATCTAACTAATCAATATTACACTTAATTATATCATATAATATAAATGTATTAGATTTGAGTGCTAACTCTTTGGCCTACACGGTAATATCACCTTTCTTTAAAAGAGGACCGTAAATTATTTTTCTAATAAACCTACAAAGTACTTAATTAGTAGTAAGCACAGCTTTATTAACCTAGTGAGACACAGACACGATTAGTGTTTTGAGACTAGAAGGCTTTAGACTTAGAACACAGGCCACAATGATTACCAGAGGTCCCAGCTGTGCTGCCCACAACCTTTGTGGACTTCAACAATGTCTTTCTCTCCTGAGTCTCACTGTTGTCTTCGAATAGGCAGGGAAGATAATAATGCATGCCCCCCAAGGCTGTTTCAAGGGGGTATGCTTTGGATATGTGCATAGCCCTTTGAATGGTTTCTGGAAAACAGCAAACATTTTAGTCATTAGCCGCTAGTGGCAAAATAAGGGAAACTTGATCTTCCAATAGCCAGATTCTCAGCCAAAGCATTTGGCTTTTGGCTCAAGGGAAAAGATTATTCTGAGATATTTTTATTTTACTTAGTGTGTATTCAGAAAAACCCAACTCTACAATCTAGAATTTAGTGTCTTTGTCAAAGTCAGGGAAACCAACACCTTTACTTAGTATGAGGTGTTATTGCACTGTCCCATGCCCAACTCCTGCCTCCGTGTGTTTTCGATAGGATCTTAATAGTTAAGTGCTGGATCATCTCCTTGGTCACAGTGTATCTCTCAAAGTTCCCATCTATATTTAAGTTAATTAGTTGAGGTTTGAAATTTCCTTTAAATTCTATTGGAGAAATCTTTCAAGTAAAGTCATGATTTGGAGCAAGCAAAGAAAGCGTTTATCTTCCCCAGTTTTCGTGAGGAACGACAAGCTGAGGCCACAGGTCACTGTAGTGGATGCTCACCCATGTGCTCCGATGCCTAGATCTGCTTCTATTGGAAACAGGCCCTTTCCTGGCCCTAAGAGTCTGCAGCACATCTGTAGCTGAACCTAAGGCTTTCAAAATGTTGAACCGAGAGGCAGGCAGGTTTAAACACAGCTTTAATGTTCAATTCAGGCAAAAACTGAAACAATATTACAGCTCAGTAAAAGCCCTTTAAATGTAGAGTTACCATATAAGCACACTTTTTAATGTGCATTGCATCTCAATGTTGTAGTACAAATATCTATTCACCATCCCTCTGAATTTAAGAGCCGCATTTTAAGACCAACAACCAGATGTTTCAAAATAGCCTACTGTGAATGTTTCCTCTCTGCATTTATAAATAGCGCCCTGACCTCTTTTCCAACTGAATTCAAGAGCTTCCTCTTGGTTCTGTGATTCTTAAAGTCTCTTGTCCTTACAAAAAGACAAGTACTTCAACTGTCTCTGAACTTATATGACGCTTTGTTTACATTTATTTCTTCAATAAATATTTAAGGAACATGGCTCTCTCTAAGAGAATAGTGGGAAATACTTTCAGTTCGAGATAACAGTACATCTTATCTCACTTGTGAACAGTGTCAAGGGCTACAAAGTGAAGATGTCTTCTCTCCAGTAGTTTAAAAAAAGATCAGGCGTAGACATGACAATAAGCAAAGGAAATGACATGGGTACAAACAATCAGCCCTGAGACAAACTACTCAGTCCAAGTGAAAAAGGACTGGGGAGACAGAACAACATTCTCAGAAGAATATGATGGATGCAAAATAGTACTTACTCTGGAGCAATGGGAAAACTCAAGTCTTGTGACCTTGACTTTAGAGGGTTTGCAATATAATGCTTTATTCACTATTCACGTCCCAGAGATCTGGCACCATCCTTTAGAATGGATGGGTGGGGCCTTCTAAAAGTCTTCCATCAACTCGAGAAGTATACTTAAAGACTGCAGCAAGTCAGGGCTTTGCGAATGCTGAGATCAGAGTAAGAGCTTTTGAATGGGGTTTCTAAGAGGAAAGGCCACAGGTGGAGACATCAGCCCCTGAAAGTAGACCAAAGGCCATGAAGGAAGCACAGTGAGAGAAGATAAACATCGAACCACAGCAGGAAGGCAGAGCAGGTGCAATGGACTTGGAGTTCAACAAGTAGTGATGTCAGCCGGGCAGGTGGAAAAGGGAAGTGTCTGCACTTCTTGAGAATGCTGTGAAAAGCTCTGCACAGCCCTTGCCCATCTCCACCCCTATAGTTCGAGGCATCTGACACCAGGAAAAGACCAGTCTCCCGTGTTGGTCCACAGAGCGAGCCTTGCTCTCCCATGCTCAGCTACACAGCATAGCCAGTGGTGGCTTGTTTGCTTGTTTGCCTGCTTTTGTTTTTATATTTTACCTTTAGGAATAAGCCCATCCCATGCCAGGTTATTCCCTCAATTATCCATACATATATGCACATAAGTCAGAAAATAATTCTCTCTGCCTCTCACAAATACCTTTCAACAAAATGCCCACCTCACCCATGTCAGAATACTTGTGTTCTCATTTGAGCACATGTAAGAAAGTCTGCTTATGCCGAGTTAAAACTTCAAGAAAATTTCTACAGAGACAGGACAATTAGGAGAGACTACCACTGCTATTTCAATCAAGAAAACAAAACTAAGTGAGTCAAATGACTTTACTACTATCACATATATAAGATTTAGGTGACATTTTATCTACATTTACGTGTGTGTGTGTGTGTGTGTACGTGTGTGGGGTGACGCAGCATTTATTTAGAGGTCAGGGACAACTTGACAGACTCAGTTCTCTCCTTCCACCATGAGATCCTGGGTTTTGGGGAACAAACTTGTGTCATTAGGTTTAGTAGACAGCAACTTTACTGGCTGAGTCATCTAGCCAGGCCCTCAGTGGTACGTTTTTGAGATCTAAAATAATAAAGTCTAAGGAAGAAATGATTTAAGATGACATCCCATACCTTCTACTTTTATATTCATCGTGCTTTGTTAAAGTTAAGGCGTATTTCCAGCACCAATAAGAAGTAATCCACCTGATTACTGTTCTACAAAGAATACAAAACACCGCACTGTCTAGCACATGCAAAAGCAAAGCCCAATAAGTGGATCAATAAACAAATCTGAAGACAGGGTGGGACACGTGAGAACAAAAGCTATTAAGGCAATGACTGTCACTCATAGTGAGAATTTTATGGTCCCTGTCAGCATGCCCCACAAGGAAGTGTGTTAGAAAGTAACAAAACAAAAGGCAAAATCTTCTTCTGAGACCTCTTGAAGTCTATATCCCAGAATATCCAGAAGCAGGTTTTCAAAAGTGTAATTCATTATAACCCGAGTTCCCTTTAACCATGGTAACTAAAAGAGGTTTCTTCTGAAAAGCATTCATTGAGTGCCCATGAGCCTCACAGCTGGGAACTTGAGATGTCAAAAAAACGAATTTGTTTTTAAGTGAACCACCGGCCTCTCCTTTCACAGACAACCCATAAAACCCATCTGATAGACTGACTATGCATAGGAAGGAAAATATACAAGACAGCAGATGCACATAAATCTGTTTTAACAAGCCATTTGACTTACCCTCTAGGTACATTTTATATTAAAAAAAAAATCTTTGGTTCTGACACAACAAGCCAATATAACACCCTCTTGTTGTGAAGACCCACCTTAAATGTGTGTTCAATCTCTCCTTGGATGGGAGCCAAGGGATATTTCCATTTTAGGATGTAGCCTACTTGCACGACCCACTTTTTTTTTCTCTTTTAAACATTGTTAAATGGTGAAATAACAAGAGCCTTTGCCCTCCACATTTCTCTTGTAAGTGTATAAAAGTCATAAATAACAATCTTATAGATACTCGTTTTCTTTAAAAAGTTACTGCAGCCATAGCTACCTTCCACTTGCATACAGACAATGCTCCATACACTTCTGGTGCAGAGCGCTTAGGGAGAATCAATACAGGGTTTGTAAGTACAACGCTATTATTGGTAATAACAATGACAACCGATTAAATGTACTTTTAAAAATAGCTTATTTCAATACAGACAAAAAAAAAACTTATATACTTCAAGGACAAACTTGGTATCGCTCTACCAACTTACAAGAGCCTGAGACAGTTTTCCACTCAGCGTGGCTTATCACTTCTTTCATATTTTTCCTCTAATTACCAAAAGTTCCCAAAATTATTCCACAAACCTTCTTCCAAAACAAAGTAACTCCATCCAGATAGCCACAGAAAAATTCAAGACAAGAAGAAGAAGAAGAAGAAGAAGAAGAAGAAGAAGAAGAAGAAGAAGAAGAAGAAGAAGAAGAAGAAGACAGAATGAAGTAAAATAAAACTTACTTTAATTAGTAGATGGACATCAGTTCTCCCACGAGAACTGCTTCCCACGCCAAAGGAAAAAGAGATGCCTGGTAAAAGCACTCTAGAAAGGTCCTCGGGTACAGTGCTAGGTTCAGGCAGGTGGAGGCCGAATGATTGTAATTAAAGTTAATTAACAGGGTTGCCGTCTTAAATGTGTAACCAGCAGGGTGCGGGGGAGCACGGGGCTCCAAGTCATTACCTCTACCGAGAGAGAAAAAAAAACTCAGTGCCTGGAACTCGCCCAGGCTGCATTCGGTCGGGGACGGGAGGGTAGGGATGAGGCCGAGTCTGGTGGACTGGATTATCACCAGGGCGGGTCAAATCCCAGAAGCAAGTGCAGCCTTCAGATCACTTACCGGCTGTGGTTTCTTTTCCGACGCCCACACGCGGGAGCACGATCCAAGCGACACAATCCAGAGCCCGAGCACTGCGCGAGCCCCGAAGCGCCGCGCAGCGCAGAAAGGCGAGGCGTTCTCGCACCCGGGACAGTACCGCCGACAGCCCACCCCGGGGACTCGCCTCGCGCGCGGCCGCCGAGCCTGGGCAGCGCAGCGCCGGCTTGTCCCCGTGGGGCGCTGTCACCGGCGGGCGGACACCGCGCCGCACCTGGAGGCGGGAGCGCGGCTGGGCTCGGCGAGCACGCAGCCCCGGAAGCCGCGCCCGCCCGGGCCGCCCAGGTGCTCGGCGCCGCGCCCGGGTGCTTCCTCCCCGGGGCCCCGGGGGCGGGGATCCGCGGCCGGCGGGGGCGGCCCGAGCTCAGCGGCGGGGGCGGCGGGGCAGGCCGTCCCGGTTCCGCAGCATTGCTGGGCGGCTGAGTCAGCCTGCCGCCGTTTGGCCGCGCCTGCCGCCCAGGCCACCTGGAGCGCGTCCGCCCAGTGGGGACCAGGGGAGGGTGTGTCTCGGGTCGTGGGCTCGGACCCGCGACCGGGCTCTCGCAGGGACCCTCGCTGGCCTCCTACTGCCCGGTGCCCCGGCTGTGCGCTCTGACCTGGTCTGGTGGCCGAAGGGGCGGAACCTTGCCGCCTTCTCTGATTGCAGAAGCTTACTCCAGCGAGAACTTTCCCTGTTGCCTCAGTGTTTCCCAAACTTCACACTCATCTAAGACACCGGTTTTTCCAGGTTCCGGGAATCGGTATATTTGCCAATCATTCTATAAGATTCTCTCCGGTCTGCGCTCTGGCCAGATACTAAGATCTCTTTTTCTGGATGAATTGAGGAGCAGCCTAAAGTCAGTGTGCAGAGGCTTATCCCTGGGTAACCAGGTCTCAGATCTTGGGGTGTGGAGTCTAGAAGGACTTTCTCTTCTCTGAACCAGGCCTTGTCTAGCCTTGGCGATAAGATAAAAAGAGAGCATCCTAGAAACCTACCTGAGAACAAGTAGGGTCACCCCCTAACATGCTTCATTCCACGGTTTGGGGCTTTTTAGTTTGTTTTTAATAGATTACCTACCTGAATTTCTCTCCCCTTTAAAACATGAAAGTTCTTATCTTTGCACTCAATCTTTTGACGAAAGTGAGGCAATTACAGAGAAGCGCAGACATTATTATGAAAATAAGATAATGGGCGAAGCTCACAGAGTGGAGTCCAGGCCTCTGTGAGTCCACATCACCAACTGCTTTCAGACTACAGGCCACCCAAAAGCACCAACCTTGTGAGGCCATTCTGGCGGCAAAGGGAGACCCTCCCCTCAAACCCCAGGTTCTTTAGCGCTAAATGCTTCACTAGGCCTCACTTCCTAGGCAAACTTCCTTGACTTAGGCCAGAGCCTGCAGAATTGTTTATGTTTGGTTGTGTTTTCGCTTTTGCTTTCCATGGCATCTGTAACAATTTTTCTGTTTGTGACTTCTTCCTGGGTTCGTCTTAGTTTTATATTCTCGGTGTCTTTTTCTTTCTTTCCCAATAGTTCATACATATTTTCCCCCTAATCTTCATTAGCCTTCTTAAATCCTTCTCTGAACAAGACAGGTTATAACTATACAATTATTCTTACATCAGTTACAGTGTCTCAGGAGGTCAAGCTTAACTTGTCCTCAATTTACTCTTCCAGGCTGGTTTTATAAAATAATAAGGGTTTGGGGCCTCCTACAATATCTTTTTCCATGAGTTTGTCATTTGGTTATTTGGAGTTTCCTGCATGGTTCTGTTTGGTAATTTGAATGTAGAACACTGAAGATACAGCGGTAAACAACTACAGAATAATCTCTAGATGCTGTGGTCTCCCCAGGGAAGATTTCGGTGCTGCAAGGTACACCAGTGATTTCACAGCATCGGTGCCAAGTAAAACTCCGCTCCACCACTGTCTGCTCCTAAGCGCTAAGCCGGTCTAATGCATCCTCATATACGGAGGGAAAGAAAAGATGACACAGGAAAGATGGTAAAAGCTACCTCTTATTAATTGCTTGTTAATCACCAGTCGCTAGCCAAATGCCCAATACATATTTTATATGTCTGCCATAACTCTGGGTTGAACTAATTCTTCCAGTTTTATAAATGCAGGCTTAATCGAAGCTGAAAGAGGCTAAGCAGTAAATAGCAGATAAATTGAGCACATCTAGGCTGTATTAGCACTACATAAATTATTTAAGTGAGGCAATAAGAGGACAAAGTAGACAAAGAAATTGACTTTCTATAAGAATTAAGATATGGAGATCTGTCGACTGCCAGGCTCCTGGACTATATATCTGTTCCCAGTATGTCCTATTTAGGTTGGAATTATGCCAAGGTGACCTGCCCCTACGCCTACAGCCTAGGTTTTTGGTAGCAGAGCAAATGGAACTGATTAACCTGTTCTTCTGTTTTTGTTGCTCTTGTCCCTTATGTACCCTTAATGCACCGGCATGAAAGAGGTGATGAATGGAAAACCCCCTTCTTCCTCGCCCTCTTCTCTCACTTTCCTTCCCAGTATCCGCTTTTATCTATAACCTCACAGCAGCACTAACATCCACTGGCTGCTTGCACGACAGCAGCTGCTCCAAGTGCTTATAGAAGCTCATGCAATGAGGTCAGCAGCTCCTTGAAGAAAGAAGAAACAATCGTGTTATCTGCAAATAGGAAACCTAAACAAAACAGGAGGTGAGTAACATGCACCACCATATAGGTGCGCCATATAGGACCATATGGAGGAGTAATTTCAAGCCAGCCTTTTTCTGGAATTGTCTCTGGTAAAGTCAATGGAGCTGGACCTAAAAAGGCTGCTCTCAGGATGGAGCTGAATGTACCATGTGGGCTGAGGCAGTTTGAACACATTCTACTAACATTTGGGCCCTGGTTTCTCTATTAGTAAAAACTATTGGAACATAGTGTGATTGTACTTCTAAGGCACCCAGGAACTGGTAACTCCTCAGTGCATCTAGTTCTATTAATTGTTTTACTCCCATTCTTCTCCAAGAACTCAGTTCAAGTTTCATTTTCTTCTCAAGACTTTGCAAATATTTCTGATAGCCAGAATTGCTCACACATGAAATTTAATCTTTCATTTTTTATAAAATGTCCAATATTATTTTGCCAGATAGAGAACTTAGAGTTATAGAAGCATCAGACACACATTTCACAATATTTGTGAACAAAGAAAATAATATTTTAATTTATAAATATTATACTTTCTACTCATATTTTGAGAATTAATATTATTGAACATATAATTTAACACAAAAATTTACCTGGATAATTATGTATAAATCACCTTATGTTCTCCACTCTTCTTTGAACACATCCCCTGATGTTCTGCTATGACATACTGGTATTAATTTTAGTTGTTTATTATACAATGAACCTGATGTCCATTTTACCTACTAGAAATTTTATATCCTCTGAGTAGCATCTCACCAATTTTCTTAAATCCTTGCCTCTCTGGTAACCAGTGTTCTACACTGCACTTCTGTGAATTCTCTGTCTCTCTCTCTCACACACACATACACACAGAATGGGGTCTCTGCTGGTGGAGTTTGTCTGTCTGCCTGTCTGTCTGTTAGGTTGTTTGTTTGTTTTCCCTTTCACACAAACTGAAGTCACCTGGGAAGAAGAAGCCTCATTTGAAATAATCTCCATCCGATTGCCTATGGGCAGGCCTATGGAGCATTTTCTTCATTTTCTTTATAGATTGATGTGGGAGGCCTCAGTTTACTCTAGGTGTTGTCATCCCTGGGCAGATGGTGCTGGGTTATATAAGCAAGTGGAGCGAGTCATAGGGAGCAAGTCAACAAGCAGTCCTCCTCCATGGTCTCTGCTGCTGTCCCTCAGTGATGGACTGTGATCATAGAGGATAAGCCAACTAAACCCTTTCTTCCCCAAGTGATTCTCAGACTCTGAAGACACCGTGTCATCTCTAGCTACCACGTTTCTATATTTTGTATATAAGAAAGATCATGCAGTATATTATTCCACTCTGTATCTTTCAGCAGTTCAAGGCCAATCTGGAAAACACACTAAGGTGTTGTGCTAATTCACTTTTTGCTGCTGTGATAACGATGATGGTCCAAGTTTCTAACACCTCCGAAAACCGTACTGGTAGCTGGGGTCCAACTAGTCAACATATGAGACTGTGACAGAAATGTCATATTCTAACCACAGCAAATTCTGTGTGCATACTAAGTCTGATGGAAGATATTTTAGGCTGTGTTTGCTACCTTGGGCCTTTGAAGTCATCAGGCTAATTAAGTGAAGGTAACAAAGAGGTGCTATGGTATTTATTTTGTGGTTGTTGTTGTGTGATTTGTTTTATTTTTTTTACCATAATTTCTTTATTGAATCTTTAGAAACTTTACATCATGCACCCAATTCTGCTTGCCTCTCAGTTCCTCCATATCCACTCCTCACCCTGCAGTGGCCTCCCAAACTAAACTTAAAAACAAATCAAAATAAAACAAGCAAACAACAACAACAACAACAAAAGCAAAGAGAAAAACATCAGTGACAAAAAAGAATTAAAGGAAACAACAACAGCAAAAGACCCTCTTTGCTCCCATCCATCCTTCAGGTCTTGGTAACACCTCTTCATTTGTCCTGGTGGCACTGGAAGTCACAGTGTCATGCAATATACCCTTTTGTCCAATCAGTTTTATTTGCCACTGTCCATTGCAATGAATCTCTAGTCCGGTTCAAAGCCTTTGGTTTACAGTACACCATCATCACTGGATCCTCACTGAGACTGCTCTTGGATATCCTACAGCCACCAACTCACCAGTCGTAGAGATCCTGTGAGTATTGTTCCAGACGACCATTTCCTTCATACCAGCCGGCCCCATACAGAGTAGATGTTAAGGTGAGCCTGGGTGGTAAGTGAACTGGTCTGTCCTGGCCTTCCCTCCTCAGATGAAGGACAGAGCCAGCTCCCCTATGCCCCTAACATCAGGGCCAGCTCTCCTCTGCCCATAGTGAAGGGCAGGGCCAGCTCTCCTGAGTGGTGGGGGCCAGCCCTCCCTTGGGAGTTGAGCCAGCTCTATTGCTGTAGCATCCAGCAAGGGTCTGGGTCAGCTATCCTAAGGCCAGCGAAGGGAAGGGCCTGCTCAACATAGTCCTCTGATTCCATTCTCATGGTTCCCATAATTCCATGAAATAACACAGGCCTCAGACATCAGCACAGTCACCAGCTGCAACTGGATGAGGAACCCAGATGTGGCCTTTGGCAGCAGGCTAGGCCCAGGCAACATGCTGACTCCTGTTGGGATATTTATGATTTTGATTCATCTTGGTATTTTGACATAGGTTCTGTCATTATGTCCTTTTTAATCCTTGTAGAAACTGAAAGTTAGCAAAGAATGCACCATATGTAAATAACAGAGTCAGGGTTCAAAAGCACATGATATGGGTTCAAGGCCTGTGCCTTGCACACCACATTCTGTGATGATATAAAAAGTTCTTTAACAGTATTCCACCAGAAAGGAAACATTTATAGGCAAATGGGAAGAACTGGAAATTATGAAGCAGGCTTATAAGGAAAACGAAAGAGACAACAGAGTAAATGTGGCACTTTAGCTAAAAAGAAGTTCCTGGGGGAAAGGATGCAGGGCAAAGGGCAGAATAGGAGAAGGAAGCAATAGGGGATGATCCACCAAAGCAAATTATATATGAAACACATTGGTTTGTATGCTAATTTTTAAAAACTTTTTAAAAATTGACCATACAGACTTCTTTCACAGGCTAATATTTCTGAGAGAAAGAGTTGCCCGGCACTGAGTTGTAGGCAGGATTCTCTCCTGATACTCCCTGTAGTTTTTACTGAGTGGAAAATCCTTGTCAGTCTGCTGGGCACTTTGGCTACAGAGACACTCCTCTTAGTGCTGTTCATAATCCCTGAAGTACCCCTTGTGGAGCCTTAGGTAAATATTTGCTTCATCAAGTTGAAACACTTTGACACCTTCAGTAGACTCCTTGAGGCTCTTAGTTACTGTAAGAGTTGCTTAGAAAGTGTCATTTAACTTCTCACCACAAGAAAACAGTAAGTGGTCTGTACCCCCAGACCACAATAGACACAGCAGCTGCAGAACTTGTTCAGATAATCCAACCATTCACCAAAAAGTGATGGTATTGTGACAGCAACACATTTTAAAGAACACCATTAAATATTGTCTCAATAAATGTTTTTCCATAAAACTAGTACTTTAGAAACTCATTTAGTCACGAAACCCGAGAGTTTTGTTATACTGATAAACATATTTTTATACTCTCCTGATTCCAAAGCGGGACTTCATCTTAAAAAGGATTGACAGGCAACAGTCATAATGGAATTGCTATTGCTTACGTGCGAATGAACTAGACCATAGATAAATATATTGTCAGCACTTCCTGTGAGTTATTTACACCTACACTTGTAGCGAGCTTGTCAGTTAAGACATTTTCAGACAGTTTGCAGTAGGTTTCAGGACAGCGAGGTACTGATATACATCTGTGTCTAGATGATTTCAGCAAAAGTGTTGGTATATATAGTAAAAAGATTAAATAATTGTTAAAACTACATGTCATAGTTTAGGACACAGTAATTTTTTTTCTGACAAGTATGTAGAAGATAAGAAAAAAAGACCATATTTTAAAACTGCCAACATGCTCCCATCTTTAATTGCTAACAAAAATAAATCAAACTTTACTATTTTCTGGCATCTCTTAAGAAAAGTCACTGCTAAGAGAAATTTCACAAAACCTAACTGTAATCAGAGGCTGTGCTTTAGTTTCCCTGCTGCCCAGACCCGAATAATCACACAGAAAATATATTAATTATAGCACTGTTTGGCTGATGACTCAAGTGAATTTCTAGCCAGCACTTCCATCTTAAATTAACCCATCTCTAGTCATCTGTGTATTGCTACTAGGCTGTGGTTTACCAGTGCCTGCATGCTACTCCTTTGGTGGTTACATGGCATCTCTCTAACTCTGCCTTCTTTCCTCCTTTGTTTCTGCTTGGATTTCCCACCATGCTCTATGCTGTCCTGCCATAGGCTGTAGAAGCTTCTTTATTAAGCAATGGTAATAAAACATATTTATAGCATACAGAAGGGAATCCCACATCACTTAACTGTTGTCCCAAGGATTTGTAGATGAGTTGCACCCACTGGTCAGACAATTTCTGTGTCATTTCGATGTATCATTTCTTTCCTCTGCAGTCTCATAGCTGGATTTACCAGAGATCTTTTTCTTTCAGTCTGATCTTCTGTATGAGAATTTGGCTCCATTTTTTTTCCTTCTTTTGCTAATCGGTGTACATATAAAAGCTTTGAAAGCTTCAAATCAAGTAGAACATTTAGCAAAAAAAAAAAAAAGATAAGGGGTATGGCAAAAAAAAAAAAAAAACCCACGGATAGAAATAGACTCCTTATGAACCAATGAAACTGCACTGTTAAGAAAGCGTTTAAAGGCTCTCGTGTTACCAGTGTAAGTGGTAGATGAAATGCAAGAGCAGGACTGATAAGAGAGTGCACCACGACACATCCTTAATGAAGACGGAGGTCACAGCATAGGCGCCTGTGGGTAGAGAAAAAGCAGGAAGTACCCCGGAAGTGTTGGGCCACAGAGTCCACCAAATTTTAATCAGTTCCAAAATGGGGCTTGGCAATAAAAATGCAGATTTTGAAAACTTCTCTTGAAGAATCCGAAGGCCCTTTGACATTGCTGTGATAAGGGGTGAGTCTACATTGCAGAACTGGCCGCACTGATTTGGTCAGGACAGACTTTCTTTTGCTGGGTTCTCCTCAAATGCTGCTCCTCCCTGAGATGATGACTCAGGAGCTTGGCGATTACAAATGTAATTATTTTCCTGAAATTATCATTGAAAGATAAGCTTCCAGCGAGTTAAGCTTGAGAATTTCTAAAATAGAAATCTTAGAAAAACACAGTCTAGACAATAATTTTTAATACCAATAGTTTTATCACGAGAAGCAGTACAATCGTCATGACATCCACTTTAGCTATTTTTGAGTCTTAAACCAAATCAGACAGCAAATATTTTGAACATTCAACTTATATTAACAGATATTTGGTGATATGAGGAGTCCCAGATGCAGAAAAAAATGAAATAGACAATCTTTATTATACTCTTGGGGCCTACGGTATCATTGCAGAGGCTGGCAGCACCCAAATAATAATAATATTTAACATGTGTACAGGTTGTATATGCCATCTGTATGTGAACTATGTATATACATATATGGCATATATACTATGTATATAACACATATTAATAAATAAATAAATCTTCCATGTCATGTATACATGTTGATGTGCCTCTTTTGTTTATGACATATACATGCATTGTGATATTTGAAACATATAAACTCTGAAGTCTAAAATAATCATTCATCATGTCTAACTTCAAGTATTAAATTTGAATTCTAAATTGAAAAAAAAAATGCTTTTCTGCTACTCACAATCTTGGGTGCTCATGTGGTAGGAGAATATAACGTTCCTGCTCCCACCCACCCATGGCACACTGTCTACCCAGTGATGGGGGTAATATATCTGGTCTATGTGGAAAGAGTCATTGGCCTTAGGGGCCCTGCTTCTTTATCTCTGCTTTCTGTTTCCATGGGCTTCCAAATCAGGAATTAGAGTTCTGTGCAGTTCTTCCTAGCTGAGAAACCCTGGGAAATCCCAATCTGTGCACAATTTCCCAAGTCTGACACGTTGTCTGAAATAATAAAAGTAGTATTTGTCATCACATTGACTGATCCCTTTCAATCTGCCCATTCATTTCAGACCAAGACCCACATTTATGGTATGGGAACGAACAATATTTTATGCTAGAGAAAAGTCAGGAAAAGGAACAGTTTTGATTGGTAACTCCAAAAAGTCTTTTTTTAAACAAGTGACATTTAAGCTGAGAAATGAAGGAGTGGGTGTGAGATTTGCCTGGGGGAGGCAAAGGCATGTTTCAGGCAAAGAAGAACATTTGGGAAACCTTGGAGCAGAAAGCAGGCACCTTAGAGGAACTAGAAAAAAACAAAGGGTCTCTCCCAGTGAAATAGCAAATACAAAACCAGAACAAGTTGGAAGAGCGGTTGCAACAATTAAGTAGGTTCTTGCAGGCCACATACAGGGTGTGGGATTTTATAAGAAGAAAATAGAAAATTATTGGAGATATTTAAGAGGGAAAATCAGACTTACTTTAATTTCTGCATTTTATATAATGTTCGATTCCTGATGGAAAATATTTCATCTGGTTGAATTACAATGCATGGAGGTTCAATTGCAAATGTATTAATAGCTACATTGCAGATATGAGTCTGGGGGCTTATTCATATGTACAGAAGAAGTCCAAGGTCTATGCAGATAGTTAAGGACATTGATAAAAGAATCAAAATGTCCTACCTATTCACAAAAGTTTTGATTGATCTGAGAATACAGATGCTAACTCAGTTAATTTCTTTACAGCCAAGAGTTCCAGAAATTGACACATGGGTTGAAAAATTCTTCAGTCACCGGCTTCGTACATCAGTTGTTACTCACACACAGCCTTACCTGTGTTCTTACTTGAGGAAACAGATACCCATGTAGAGAGGTAATAGTCTTACTCTTCTTAAACCACATGGTACAACTCCTCTGTAAGAGAAGTCAGACACACCATCTCAAGTCATCTAGCTGCAGGTGCAGACCTTCAAAGGCCTAACTCACAAGCTTCCATTTCCTTCACTCCACATGGTTTCCTTAGCATCCGGCGTGATGGTTTATTTTTTCCTGTGGAAGTGCTCACACCCTCACTACTGTAACTCCATTCTGGTTTAGCAATCAAAACACAACATCTGCCCAGTAGGTTTTGCAAGTCTTTTAAGAAAATCATGATATTCATGTCAGGTTGAGCCGTTCTTTCTTCTCCCATGAAGGAAGTACTGGTTATGCCTTCACTGAGCTGTAAATGCCTGGATTTTCTCAATGCAGTTTCTAGGGCACTAGAAAGACAGAAAGAGAGATTTTTGCTTCTCATTGTTTCTCCCAAGGTACAGAGACAGCAAAATCAAACAGCATTGGAACTAGTTCCTTCTTTCTATGCTATGGATGAAGACAGTTCTTGCTAAGCAATGCTTTTTGTTCTTGTTTGGTTGATTGGTTGGTTTTTCAAGACAACCTTTCTCTGGGTAGCTTTGGAGCCTGTTCTAGAACTAGTTGTCATAGACCAGGCTGGCCTCGAACTCACAGAGATCCACCTGCCTCTGCCTCCCTAGTGCTAGGTTTAAAGGCATGTGCAACCACTGCCCGGATTTAAGTGATATGTTTTAAAAGCACCAATTTAATTCATCTTATCACCTTCACGAAGTACACAAGATACCTGCCAATAAAAAGCAATACATCTCAAATGTCATCAAATGGGTGAATGCTTTTTCGGAATTTTATCCAGTCCCATTTCCAATTTGCTTTTGAACTTACCTCTTCCTCTACTTAGAATATATGGGTCCCCATGACTTTTGATTTTGTTTCTATGATAAAAATATCCTAAGCTATGTGATAGAAATATTTAATCTGGTCTAGCATACAAGACCAGCATCAGTTACTTGTGCCTGAAACTCCTTGGCCCTCTTTCAGCACCTTTACCCACAAGCCTGCTTTAAGACTGAAGCCAGTCCTACGATAATGGGTAGGATGGAAAGAGCAACACCTTTCCTTTCTCTCTGCTCAGGACAAGGGGAAAGGAGACTGAGAAACAAGGCAATGTTTCCGGTTGTGAGTGCAGTTGTCATTCTTCCCTTTCAACTCTCCACTCCATCTCTCCCTACAAACACTTTAAGGCCTGCTTGGGTTGGAGCTGCTGGGAGTACTCAGTCAGCAGCTTTTGACATCCCTTTTAAGTTTCTTTAAGTATTCTTTGTTTAATAAATCCACTGTCCCAGAGGCCTCTCCAAGCTTCTCTCGTATTCTCCACAGCTCTAGCAAAGTTCTGCATGCACAATTGGTATTTACTTTAGGGGGATGAACTGCCCCTCCTAACTTTCTTTGGAGTTGAGCCTTAAACTACCTAGGTTCTATGGATAGCATGATTAAGAATAACAGATAAGACCTATTGTGGAATATTTTTTTTAACCATGTAAAGATGTGTTGTATTAGTTTAATTGTATAAAGATCTGTTGCCATTTTTTTCGAAGATGACAGGGAGACACAAGGCGCCAATCAACCAACCTGGAGGAAGCAAGAAAATAAGGCATATAGAATGAAAGAAAGGCAAAATGTAGATGAACAGGTTAAATTAAGTTAATAGAGCTAGTGGGACAAGCTAAGATAAGAGCAAGCATTCAAATAACAATTCTGTGTCTTTACTTGGGAGCTGGTTGGTGACCCAAAGAAAATGCCAGCTACAAAGATCTTTTAGCCAAATGTACAAATGAATTAAAATAGCAACACAGTATTCTGTCAATATGGAAGTCTTTCCTAAATGTAGAAGTGCGTGCATGCATGTTCTTGTATGGAGTCTGACTTCCTAAAGTTTACCCAATCCCAAACTTAGTAGACAAACTATTCCTTCAATACTCAGCTTTAGGGGTTGCACTCTATCATTGGCCTCATTCTGTAGCTGGTGGTTCCTAAAGGTAGAAGCATTTAAATTATGATGGATATGGTGGTGCACGCCTTTAATCCCAGCACTTGGGAGGCAGAGGCAGGGAGATCTCTGTAAGTTCAAGGCCAACCTGGTCTACAAGAGCCAGTTTCAGGAGAGCTAGGGCTGTTACACAGAGAAACCTTGTCTTGAAAACAAAAGAAAGAAAGAAAGAAAGAAAGAAAGAAAGAAAGAAAGAAAGAAAGAAAGAAAGAAAGAAAGAGGGAGGGAGGGAGGGAGGGAGGGAGGGAGGGAGGGAGGGAGGGAGGGAGGGAGGGAGGGAGAAAGGAGAGTTTAAGTTACTTATGCAGAGTGGGTTGTAAATTGCAGAGCTGCAACTGAATATGAATAGCACTGTGAATACAGAGGCTAGTTCACTATAATTATGCATCAGCCTATCTCCCTGTAGATAGTGTTATTAGCTTAACTAGTAACTGGAACAGGCTATTAAATTTTATTTTTTGCATCTATCACCAATGTTGCCCAGATAACAGACTTTAACTACAGCTTTGATCTCTGTTATTGATAGACATCTTCCACTGAGTGAGATATGTCCTGTGCACAGGCCTATACTCGACTATAATCTTCTTACTAAATGATATGAAGCAATGACAAGAGCCAAGTCTTCAAAGTATTCTGGTCTTCAAAGAATTCTAGCCAGTATTTTAAACATATTTTCACATATTGTAATAATAATAGTCAAGCACATCCTGATTGAAATCCCTGTTGATGACTAAATAAAGCTTTATTTAGCTATGATTTCTTATAATCAAGCTAAAAATTTGCATGCTAGTTTACAGATTTCTTTTTGCAAACATTAGAAATAATATTGTTATTCATATTAGCTCATGAGAAAAAAAATAAAATGAGTCAATTACGTTACCAAGAAGGGCATCCATAAACCACAGTTGTATCATGGTAACTTCAAAGTAAATATACTTGTAAGCAAGATGGCATGTCAGGGCATTGAACATATGAAGATTCATAGCTAACAGGCTACCAGGGATGTCAGTAACAGTAGAGAACGGAGAACTCTGCTTGAGGACAGACCCTGGTAATAGTTGTTATAATTAATGTAGAATATTGAAAAAAAGTTTAAGGAACAAGAGAAACCAAGTCATGAAAGCTCTGTATTAATGGTTTAAGTGAATAAGACAGATTTAGCAGAGGCTCACAGAACTCTTTCTCGTGACCCTTCTGGCAACATAGAAGTAGCATTTCCAAGCTTGAGTCTCATTTCAGATTGTTATATGTTATATGAGACTTTAGGAAGAAAGGGGCTACTTGATTAAATAATCCTGGGAAAACACTTCAATTAATACTATCTCCTGTAGATTTAATGACACACGCTATATGCAAGTCTTCAAGGAACTTGTGTAGAAAACAATCCTGCTTTAATCCCATTTAATTTAGCACTCCATAGATTCATTTCATCAAGACACCAAAACTTACAGAACCACACTCTCAAAACTACTGCTTCTCTGTTCAAAACACTTACTGCTTTTCGCAGAGATTCAGACTTCAATTCCCAGAGCCTACACAGAGCCTCACAACCATCTATATCTCTAGCTCAGCAGACCTATCATCCTCTTTTGTACCAGGCATTCATGTGGTACCCATACCTACTGCAGGCAAAACACTCACATGCTTAAAACAGATAAGTATTTTTGTCTATTTCAGATGTTTGCTTTAGATATAGCATGAAGTTGCGATATCACTTCTAAAAAGCTTATTCTAAATGGGTGATGGTGCAAAAGATTTATGTGTCTCATGTTAATGCTGATTAAAAGGTGACTTCGTAAGCAAAGGAGTTCAGCAGTTAAGTAGATCAGACCTGTTCTGTGTTCTCTTTCCACAGCCATCCTTGATATTACCTGGGAGCGGTGGGGGGGGGGGGCGCATGAACAAAGTAGCCATGGTGGAAGACGTGGAAGTTATGGGTGGACTCAACAATATGGATTTCTACTCACTAAGGCTGCTGAGTGCTAGATATGCTAAACCAACCTTGAGCCCCAAATATGTCACCATTCCTTTGGGGTGACCATCCAGTGACCTGGTGGCAGATTGACCATGTTGAACCAGTTCCTTCATGGGAAGGACAGCCCTTTGTCCTTATGAAGACTCTAGTTATGGATTTGCCTCTCCAGCAGCTAATTCTTCTGCCAAAACCACCATCTGTGGACTTACAGAATGTCGTATCCGCCACTACCATCATAGTATTCCACACAATATTGCTTCTGACCAAGTAATTCGCTTCACAGCCAGAGAAGTGCAACCATACGCCCACAATCATGGAATCCCCCGATCTTACTATGCTTCCCACCATCCTGAAGCAGTTGGACTGATAGAAAGATGGAATGACCTTTTGAAGACAAAGTTATAGCACCAATTAGGTGACAGCAGACTGAAGGGTTGAGGCGGGGTTCTCCAGAAGATAGTACATGCTTTGAATCAGCATCCAATATATGATATGCTTTTTTCCCATTGCCAAAATCCACAGTTCCTGGAATCAAGGGTAGAAAGGGAAATAGTTCCACTCACTATCACCTCTAGTGATCCACCAGGAAAAATTTTGCTTCTTATTCTCACTCCCTTTAAGTTATGCTGGCCTAAAAGTTTTGGGTCCAGAGAGGAGTACACCTGCCAGGAGTCACAATAAACATTCCATCAAATTGGAATCTCAGTCTGCCTCCTGCCCACTTTGGTCTTCTGATGCTCATAAGCCAACAGGCTAAGGAAGGAATTGCAATAATAGGAGGGGTTATTGATCGACGAAATTGGATTGCTTCCCGACAGTGAAAATAAAAAAAAAAAGATTATGTCTGGAGTTCAAGAGATTGTTTAGGATCTTGGTGCTAACACGACCTGTGATTAAGTCAATAGGAAAACACAACAACTTAATGCTGGAGGAACTGCAGGCTGACAAAGGGCACAGACCCTTCAGGAATGAGGGTATGGATAACTCACCCAGAAACAGAGCTGCAAACTGCTGAGATTAGAGGAAATATAGAATGGGCAGTAGAGAATGGTATTTATAAATACCAGCTACTGCCACAGGATCAGTTGCAGAAAGAATGATTACAGTTGGCATGATGGTTTCTGTCATGTTTTGTTAGAAATGTGTCTGTACAGATATTTGAATTTTTTTCCTTGATTTCTTTACCAAGCAATGTAATATAAATTAAAAGAATATCATTAGTTACCATATTTAAGCTCTTTAATACTAAAAGAATTTCCCTTGTCACCTATTCTAAAATTGATAATGTATTTGTGGTTGTGTGGGGGTAATTATATCATGTTAGAGAATTATTACCTGTATGCATATATAATTTACCTATGATTATATTTGGGATAGTTATATCATGTTATTCATAATTATGATGTGCTTATTGTTTTATTTGGAAATTAAGTATATCATAAGGAGATATGATTGTGTGTCAGTTTGACAAGAGGTGGACTTGTGATGACTGTTCTTCCTTGTCAGCTTGGCTATGTATGTAATTAACTAAAACCCAAACAGCTGGCTACTCCTTGAGAGATTTTTCTTTAATTAAATCATTTGAAATGGGAATGCCTACCCTTAATATTATTCTTTAAAGTCCACTTTCAATTCAGATTTATTGACGTGGAAAAGAAATCAGCTTTAATCTGGGCCACACCTTCTGTTGTCAGACTATATAAATGACATGGAAAAGGATGATTTCTCTCTTTGCTTGCTTGCTCTTGCTCTGACTGGAAAGTCTATTTCTTCACTATTATTAGATCTTGCTTCTGGAGTATACTAAAGACCTGATGAGACATCCGGGTTCATAAACTGAAAAACTTTATAGATTCTTGGACTTTCCATTGGTAGACTGTCATTCTAGTCAATCCCCTTTGCACAGAGAGAAGAGTGGGGGAGGAGAGCAGGGAGGGAGGATGGGAGAGAGAGATAGAGAGATAGAGACAGAGAGCTGAGATTCATTCTATCAGTTCTGTTCCTCCAGAGAACTATGACTAATACACAAACCAATATCTCCTTTGACTTTTAGGCACATTCCACAAGTTGGACGTGGAAAAGAACACTATTTGGGTGACCAAGGACCTTAAGCTAAATAGCTCAGTGACCTACAGTGAACTAAATACTACTGTTCGGCTAGAAGAACGTAGCAATAAAATGATTCACGATGACATTCTGCTGTACTCATAGATCAGTGCCTTGTTCAGCCACCATCAGAGAAGCTTCCTGCAGCAGATATGAACAAATACAGAGACCCTTTGCCAAACAATATTCAGAGATTGAGAGATCTTGAAACTTTCAGCCTTACAAAAGGATGTCTTCATCAAATTTCTCCTCTTGGAGCTCAGGAAAACCTGCAGAAGTGGAGGTGGAAAGAGTACAGGAGCCAAAGGGTATGGAGGTCACCAGGAGAAGAAGATATTCTAAATCCGGAAGGACTGATGCATATTTGAACTCAGAGACTGACATAGGACGCACAGATCTTGCATGGGTGTGGAACAAATGGAGTATTATAGATGAAAGAAGTGGGCCCATCCTTAACCCAGCAATAATTCCCAATTGATAACCACTTGCAAATGAAAACTTAGATTTCTTCGAGGGATTTTTACTGGGGAAACAAATTGTTCTTGAGGACAGGCCGCAGGCATAGCAGTAGATAGTTGAAAAAAAAATTAACTAAAAGGCATCTTTGGAAGTCCCTATTCGCATGTGTGTTTTAAAATTTCATTTTATTTTTAATTTTTTTTTTTTTTGATTTTTCGAGACAGGGTTTCTCTGTAGCTTTTGGTTCCTGTCCTGGAACTAACTCTTGTAGACCAAGCTGGCCTCAAACTCACAGAGATCTGCCTGCCTCTGCCTCCCGAGTGCTGGGATTAAAGGCGTGCGCCACCACCACCCGGCTATTTTTAATTTTTATAGTTTTATTTTACTATATTTATATGTTTTTCTCTTCTTACCCTACAAATTCTTTGCATATATGATATAGTTTCCAATTTAGTGTTCTTATGGGATTCCTGAGTAGACAAAGAAGTGTGTGCTGCATCTATTATCGGGTTTTGTGTCTTTCTTTGTACTCTTTCCCTTCTGTTTGTTCTGTCCTAGTCCTATGCATTAATTTTTTATTTTATTTTATTATTAACCCTTAAAATATGTTTGTTTTCTAATGAGAGACAGATGGGGGGGGCGATCCAAATGGGAGAGGCGGTGAAGAGGACCTGGGAGGAGCTGAGGGAAGAGAAACTGAAATCAGGATGTATCAAGTGACAAAATATTCTATTTTTAATAAAAGGGCAGTGGGGGTGGATTGGCTATACTTAAAAACTTTTATCTGACTAAATGTAACTTCCAAGAAACACTTGAGATTTTTATTTGCTATCATTTCATCTATACAATAGAAAGAGTTGACATATAGCTTTAATTATTTTAATTATAACACTTACAAATATTTTTGAAAACTTAGTTTTTGTCAAGTTCAGAAGAAAGCACGTATGTGGATTAACTATCTCATCCTCATAGCAAACCACATTTTATAGTGAGAAAGGGACTTGAATCTCTTGGATTTTAATTCATTTGTTCAGATTCTGGCAGCAAATAAATAACTGAGTGAGAACCATCCACTGCATCACACAGCTTTTTATGTACATGGCCTTTATGAGTTAGGATACAGTAGATAACTTCCAATTTTTAGTCATCTAGAGAAACCAATTGTTGCCCTCTGATTTCCCATATACGTAGTCCTCCCATCATCAGACTCATCCTATCTGTTACAGACTAACTATGCCCCTTGCTAAAACTCCCGAAAAATAAGATAGGATTGAGAATGACATGGGACTTTTGAAGGTGATTAAGACAGAAAGCAAAAAAGCTTACAGATGAGCTTTTGGGCCTGTCCTGAAACTTGCTCTGTAGACCAGACTAACCTGGAACTCTCAGAGATCCACCTGTCTCTGCCTCTGGAGTGCTGAGATTAAAGGCATGCACCACCGCCACCTGGAAGTAATTTATTCTTTTGTAAAATTTTTTTATTGATTTTATTGAGCTATACATTTTCTTTGCTCTTCTCCCTACCTCTCCCCTCCCCTTCTGCCCTGTTCCATGATCCCCATGCTCCCAATTTACTCAGGAGATCTTGTCTTGTTCTACTTCCCATGTATACCATGTATGTCTCTCTTAGGGTCCTCATTATTGTCTAGGTTCTCTGGGATTGTGAATTGTAAGCTGGCTTTTTTTGCTTTATGTCTAAAAGCTACTTATGAGTGAGGACATATGATAATTGTCTTTCTGGGTCTGGGTTACCTCACTCAATATGATGCTTTCTAGATTCATCCATTTGCCTGCGAATTTCAAGATGTCGTTATTTTTTTCCAAAAATTCATTCTTAATCCAAAAAGATACAGCACATCCAAAAGATTCTATAGAGACATACTTACATGCCCATGTTCACTAAAGCTTTATTCACAATATTTAGGAATTAAACTAATCTATACATCTATCAACTAATGAATGAATAAGAAAAAAAGTGTACATATTACAATGGAATTTGGGGGGCTTAAAAGTAAAACAAATGTCATATTTTCTTTATCATATGTGGTTCCTAGCTCAAGTTCTTCGCATTTTGCACTTAGTGTAGAGTACACTCGGAGGGCAACAAGTAGAAATGAGCCATGGGTGGTGGTTCGTTAGGGCAGGAAAGAGAGGAGAATGTAGATGAAATGTAAATGAAGAAGGGAAGTACTGGGGGCAGATAGGGATGCGAGGATGCAGGGAAGAGAAGGCAGGAGAAAAGGTTAACAAAGTGAAGAATGTGTAAAACAGCCATATTGTAACATACATCTTGCAAACCAATTAAAAATTATAATTAAAATTGTTTTTAGAACATATTTGGCATGAAGGAAAGGAAGAGAGGAAATGCAGCATATTAAAAGTTTAAGTGAGCATTGGGATGGGGTTAGAGGAGAGAAGATAGAAGGTTGGTTACTTAAAACTAAGATACGAAAAGCCACACGCAACAAAATTTTATAAGAAAACTTTAAAATACAGCTTAAAGATGAAAAATAATTTTGAACAGTGGAGCCCTGAATGACGAACAAGGATGTCCTTACAAGACATGAATTATTAAGCAAAATTCAGTGTCAGACCTGGGCTACTACTCTACAAGGTATTGTTCGGGGACACCCCAGAGACCAGCAATACAATATAACCTGTTGGTATCACTTTTAGTTACACACAGTGATTAGATGGAAAGACTCTTTTAGAAGACACTAGTCACGCTAATGTAAGGCAGATGGAAATCCCTCTAGAACTGACTGGGAAACTTCCTTTCTGCTGGGCAGTTTTCAAAATGCCAAAAAAAAAAAAAAGTGCTATTCAGTGAGATGGGAGAGAAAAGCCATCAATGGTCTTACATAGCCCTGAATTCTGCATGGTACGATACCAACCTCTTAGGCAGGATATGCACTATGGTGCAATAATGGCATGCCTGTTACAGGAGTAATCAACAGCTTTCTGTGTTTTGTGGCCTGCTCACAGGAGAGAATTCAAGCTTGGTACTGGAAATCTGCTCAAAAGTTCATGACTACAGAGTCATGGAACTTAGGATAAAACACACTATCGCCACTATCATAATTTTACCAAGTATTCATGTTGCCAAACTGGAGTCTAAATTTCATGATTATTTGTACTGCTCTCAACCTTGCTCAGAGAAATTGCTTTTTGCACTGGAAAGCGGTTAATGCAGACTTATTACAAGTCTAAAAGCTGAGAATTGGGGAGTGCTGAATGCTGAGCCCTAAAGTGGGTATCCATATCATCTTCTCTCAGGAAACACTACAGAAAGGGAGGGATGGAAAACAATGCAGGAGCTGGAGGATTGGGAGGAGGGCTGTGAAAGTGTGGCCTTGTAGACATGACGTGAGCATGGCACTCATGAATTTACAGTAGCTGTTGGTACCTTCATTACAGCCTAAATGATCAAGGCAGTCAGACTTCAGCAAGGATGAGGTCCTTATGAAGTTCCAGCTCTAGACGAGGAGGTGATTGGTAGTTGATGACTGATGAGAGAGTAAGAGTTGTTTTATTTAGACATATGGACATATGGCCAATGGTGGGTTGCCTATGCTACAGTGGGTGGCCACAAATCCATGTGTGCTAATGGAACTCAGGGAGTTACTGAGAACAAGAAAGTTGATGAGAAGTTGTGGCAATTGGGTTGATCTAAGGGAAACTAGAGAGAGGAGTAGGGAAGTTGATATGATCAAAATACACTGCAAACATGTAATAAATCAGAATGAATAAAATATAATAAAAGAATAAAGGCTATTGTAGAAATTTATACTTTTGAAAAAAGGAAAACATATATTAAACATATTAAGATGAAAAATATTGCAAGTTTAATATGCTTGAAAATTAATATTTTTACATTTGCTTATCTTCACTAATAGACAGTGATATTATTAATTTGCCTCTTTGAGACAGGTAAGTGAATTGAATCCTGTCTTTATATGGTTTCCACTTACCTACAATTACATTGTCATTTCTACGTTGTCATTCACTTCCTTGCGTTTTTAGACTTTTTTCCTCCAGTATTCACTTTTATTGAGAAGAGAACTTCAAATATATGCATTTCATTCCTTTTAATACTTTATAACTTGCAAATCCTTTCATATATAATTTTCACTTCTCCTTGGAACTAATACATATTAATGTAAAGTGTAATGATTTAGAATCCTGGGCGCTCAATATGTCTCTTAATTTAATCTTGTTTGGCTAATTAAATCCAGGGAATTAAATATACCTCTTTTTAAGGTTGAGAGCTTGTCTTATATTCTGGCATTATGAGGTTTCACTGAATGTACCTTTTCTAAAATAACCTTGTAGTTATTTGAAACCGCAAGGAAAATTTCAAGTAATATAGGCATTGAATTTCTGTGTACTTTGCAAGCAAATAGCAACACTCTTAAATAAATAAGGGGAAATAACTTTCTTTTCAAAATATAACACCTGAGAAAATATATATGTATGTATTTATATACTGAATTCTGTGTTGTGACTCATATAACATTTTGTATATACTTTTAAAGGATGTCTCTTCTTAAAATGCAGACATTTTGTCTTTGGATTCAGAAGAAACCTGTGAACACATGGAGGAGTGTTAATGCTAAAAGTTTTGAAAATATTTTATGGCAGAAAGTTCTTTGTTCAAATGAAGTCTTCAGATAAAATGAAAGTGAAATTAGATTGATAATCTAGCAGAAGAAGGGTAGGCTGAGGTCTCTCTTCTTCTTGTACCATGAGTAACGCAAAACACTAAGGTCTATCAGTTATAGTCTGTCCTTCAGGTTAGCCCCAGGACTAGGGTCTCTGTAATAGAATAAGACCTTCAATTAAGTATATTGCTAAGAAGAAATATGTTCCCTACAAGCCTGAAAGATACAAAAACTCAACAGAAGCAAACTTTGCAAAACATATCAAATGAAACAATGCAGGACAGAGAGCTGATATCAGGAAAGGTATTTCCAGAACAGAGTGAGGACAGCTAAATGAGCAATAGGACCCATCTGGAGAATCTGTGATGTCTATCATCAGGAAATTCTGACAGGACCTGCATTCTCAGCAGGAAGAAGCCGAACACAGAAGTTGCAGGGCTTGTTATGTCTTGACAGCTGAAAGGAAACCTCTTCGGGACAATTAAAACATATCACAGAAACACTAACACATATTCGGAGGGAAGAAGGAGATGTATAAAGAGATCTAAGACATCTTTCATATGCTAGAAATTATAAGATGCTGACTGCATTAGACAGGATGTAGAGAGGAAAAGTATCCTACTGAGGTCTTTCACAGAAATGAGTTTATACAAGAAATGGTGAATTGGATATTGGAGGCCATGAACAAACTTCTAGTAAACCCAGAGTGACTAAGAGCAGAATCAGCTACCTCCAGGACTGTGAGGACAGAGGGTAAGAGATCATATCTCTTGCCAGAGGGGCAGAGGGGAGGAAAGGGTGCATCCCATCAGCCTGTTTGGTGTTCCCTGTGTTCAGTGCTTTCTAATTCAAGGGTTTTGCAGATATACCACAATGAATGAGGATAAATGCACAATTCTCCAGTAAAAGTACCCCACCTTTCCTTTCCTCCAGACCCACTCCCTTTCTTTCTCTCATTGGAAAAAAAAAAAACAGTCTTCTAAGAGATAGCAACAAAACATGACAAAATAAAAGATAATAGGATGAAGGAGGAAGTGGGAGTAAAGAGAGGAAACTGTAATCAGAATAATGTATGAGAAAAGAATAGATTTTCAATAAAAGAAATAAGGGAAAAAACACAAAAAAGATTTTTAGCTAGTTCTCAGAGTAAATATAGAAATAAAGAAATGAGATAATTGGCTCTTTCCTGATTGTCTGAGAATGATTTCAAAATTATTTTACTCAGTATGTACATAATGGGAGGGGAAATCTAAGCAACCTATCTTACCTAAAGCTAGCTGAAGACACACTTAACTCAGATTTGTTTGTTTCTTTAGTACATCCAATTCTTTTGTTTGTTTTCCTTTTTTCTTTTTCTTTTTCTTTTTTTTTAAATTTTTTTTGGAGACAGGGTTTCTCTGTGAAGCTTTGGAGTTGGTCCTGGAACTTGTTCTTAGACAAGGCTAGCCTCAAACTCAACAGAGATATGCCTGTCTCTGCCTCCCAAGTGCTGGGGTTCAAGGCATGAGCCACCACTGCCCAGTGACCCAATCTTAAACATCTAGCATTTTACAAACTTGAAGATCAAATTGCTTTATGATTTGAGCAATATTTAATAAAGTGCAGCCAGTTTAAAGTTAACATTCTGTATGTTTTTTCTTGTTTTTTGTTTGTTTGTTTTCTTGCTTTTTTTGTTTTTGTTTTGTTTTTAGAGGCAGGATTTTTCTGTAGCTTTGGAGCCTGTCCTAGAACTAGCTCTTGTAGACCAGGCTGGTCTCAAACTCATAGAGATCCACCTACCTTTGTCTCCCTAGTGCTGGGATTACAGGTGTGAGCTATCATCACTAATGGCACTCGGTTATATCTCAATTACTACAAGATACTTTTCTTTCATAAGTGATACCAATATGCATACTAAGTCAATAAAGAGCATTTTCAAAGTGTGAAAAAAAGCTGTGTATTACAGGTCAGAGAGGAGAATGCTATTATGCCTTCTCTGTCCTTGAGACACTTCAGTGTCCTTGTAGCAAAACCCAGAGTAACATCAGATGGCCAAACACATCACACAGAGGCACACAGAGGATTGCTTTAAGGCTTCACATATAAATAGAGTGAGTTCTCACAGGTAAGTCATGACTCTCATTATGGTCCTAAAATTTTTCACCCAGGTGCCATTAGTAATATTTTTTCTACTTGTAATTTTGTATTCTAAATGTAAAGTGTGAAAGCAGAAGATTTAAATGTGTTACACAATTATTCTCAAAAATTACACAAACTGTAGTCATCTAATTTTTCAAAAAATGTTTTTCCATACAAGCATTTACATGTCAACATATTAAGTATCTACACTAAAAATCCAGAAGTATTATGTTTGACTGGTACAATTTATTCCTACAGTTTACTGAAAGATGCTATCTCATTTCTTGTACATGAAAGCATAGTGCTCTAGTACATACGAGAATTATCCTTTTCTATTTTGATAAAATTTTGGTGTACATCATGCATTACAAAAGGCAGAATGACCAATTGTGTTAAGAAATTATGGGTGAGACACTTTATATATCAAGAGAGGGATTGAAATTTCAATAACAACTGACAAAAATTTTCTTCTCATATTTGATTCTATTATTTCTGCTTGGTTTAATGCAGAAAAGTGGGTTTTCAACTCTGAAACCAACCTACACAGGTCTCAGTCTTTGGGTTTGACTAGAATTATCCATTCATTCACCAGATAATTGCTGTACTGAGTCAGGGACTGGGCAGGGGAGCAGAGTCACTGTGTGCTTTAGAAACTGAACAAACAGGAATGACAAGTGGAAAAGGACAGCTTTGAGAGGAGACTTAAGAGAGCACAAGAGAAGTTAGAAAGTAGTCAAAGAAAAACACATCATCCAGGTACCCAATTGGATCCGTAAAGGGGAAGTCATGGGCACTTGTTCCCTTTATAGAGGCAAGTATCTGATGAAACTGTGAGACCACCCTTGACCAGGACACCCAACAGACTGGAACTTCCTCCTGACATGCAAGCGAGGGGGCATGAAGCTATTGTGGAAGTCAACTGAGTAACACATTATCTTTCCAACTTCATTTGCCTGGCAATCAACGTTTGGAGATGGCGGTCTGCAGTCATCTTCACATGTGTTTGAACTAGTAATCCCCAATTGCCAGTACTGTTTGGCAGGTTATAGAACCTTTAGAAGATAGAGCCTTGGTGCAGGAGTACATCCCTTTGGGTGGATGTTGAAGGTTTACAGCTTTGCTGAACTACCTGCTTTATCTCCTGTTTTTTCCACCTCCCTCCCTCCCTTTCTCCTTCCCTCCCTCCCTCCCTCCCTCCCTCCCTCCCTCCCTCCCTCTGTTCCTCTCTCCCTCCCTCCCTCCCCCCCCCTCTGTGTATATGTGTCTCTGTGCATGTGAGCATGTGTAAATGTGATCAGCCAACTTCCCGCCTCTAAAGCTGTGCTTTTCCTGACTGTTCCCATGCCTTCCTTGCCATTATGGACTCTATCCCTTTTTGATGATTAGTCAAAATAAACCCTTTCTTCATTGAGTTGTCTTTGTCAGCACAGTTTTCCATATCAATGGCAAAATAACTAATATAAATTTCCAATTTTCAAATCCCTTGGACGTTCTTTTATCTGTTAATAATAAGTAAAGGATCCACCATTCTTAGCTTCATCAGACTAAGTAGCCTGTCACAGATTCTGAGAGAAATTAGACTAAGTTTAAGGCGTGAATAGTAATGGGGCAGTTGTAGAATGAAATAATAAAATACTTGTAAATCTGTAAAGCTTTGAACAGTGTATGCAACAGTATATATGCATGTATATGTGATATATCAGATTAAAGGGGAAACTTGTATGATCAATTTTTCTCAAGATAAATCAAGGCTATCATATGTACATTGCTGGGGATGCCACAAGAAGTTACCTTAGGTTTCTGACTGCTGAGAGGAAAACTAACCAGTGATCCCAGTCCCTAAACTCTGGAACCCACTGCCTTCATTGCATTAGAACCCCTTTTTCAACTTGACCCCCAGGCCAAGGTCTGGGTATGGTGATAAAAGTTAGGCGAGTGTGTTCCCGAGTATAAATAGCCACGTGAAAATTTCCTTAAAATTGAAAGGCCTACCATTTGTGTAACACTAACCCCAAGTCAAACAACGGTATTCTTCCAAAAAGCAGCTATGTCTACTTGTAAAAGTCACAACTGGGCATCTTGACTGATGATATTTCTTCGTAAAAGAATGGGAGAGTGAGTATCATTGGATCTTCATTCTTACTATCAAACAAGTCCATTCACAAACAGTAGTATGTCATTCTGCCCTTACGACATGCCGTTGCTTGGTTTCCAGGAGGAAATGCAGAGCATTGACCGAAGAAAATTAACTGACAAGAGTGATCACTCTACACAGCCATGGAAGAATCAACATCTGTTCTGAATGGAATGTTTCCATTGTAGCTGCTTTGGAGTAACCCATTCTCTTTAAGGCAACCCAGTAACTCATTAGTTCTCCAGGATGAACTATGGTGGAATTGAACTCCAGTTTGTCATCATGACCTTAGAAAGAGGTGTGTAGACTTTGCCTAGTCCTCCCCAGGAAGACACTTCTGGGAGTTGCTGTATATCATGATTCTATACCTTTCTTCCTACGCCACCTATCCCCTTACTGTTCCTTCATACAACATCAGGCCAAGGCTCTTCCTACTCCCTCCCCTTTCTCCCACTTCTAATTTGTCAAATATGTTGAGCCTGGTATAGGTAGTTTCTTTTCTTAAGTATACACATAAACACATTCACAAGGAAAATTGTCATCATGCAAGAAAATAAGATAGAGCAGGAGGCAGTAGAGCACAGGTGTAAGTCTAGTATGTAAAAGGTAGAGGTTAGTGGATCAGGAGTTCAAGGACAGCCTTGGCTACATAGAGGGTTTAAAGTCACCTGAGACCTCATCTCAAAAAGAGAAAATCAACAAAAAATGAAAAAGAAAAGAAGACCAGGAACCAAGACTAGAAGCAACACTCTACCAAAGGGAAAATTAGTAAACACGACATTAATTAAAAATTACCCTTAGTGTACCAACAATGAATTCTTGATTTTAGACATCCTTCTTTTTGCAGAATTTAAATTAAAGGATTTTTTTTTTGAAAATGCAGTTTACACTTAGAGTTCACACATCCTGTTCTCCCTCACAGATGCCGGTCTAGCCAGCAAGTTCTATACTTAGGAGAGAAACATCCTGCTGTTTTGAGCCCATGCTGATAGAGCCATGAAGAAACTCTTCCAAGCTTCCTCACTGCACTGGATCTTTAGAATAATGATATTATGGGGAGAATATCCAGGGAGGTGTGTCAACTTTAACAATTCTTAATTGGGTTAAATTGAATAGGGAAAGTTAATTTATTAAGTAAATTAATAAAATAAATAACACAATAAGTAACATAATCAAATAAAACAAATAATTAAATAAAGCAATTAAATTAAAAGCAATTTCATTTGAGCAGAAATCTGTCTTAGCTCACTATTAACAAGGGAACATTGAATGAACCAGACCGGATCTATTCTGGTCTCAGGCACAGATCTTCTAATATTTAAATAGGACTGTAAGGAATCAGTAACTGCTCATTCTTAAATTGTACTACACATATCCCTGCCTTAGTTGGCTTTATCATAATGTATCTCCATTAATAGTCCTTTGATTTGAAATCTCCCCACAGGAATACGCTTTAATTTAAATCAGTACAAAAAAACATGAAAAAATATAATACTCTTCTTACCTTCTTTTGGTGACGTTCTTCTTTATAGTAATATTTTTAGATAAAGATGAAGAGGTGATGGAGAGGCAGAAGAGAAAGAGAAGCAGAGAGTTTGCGTTTCAGGTGTGGGTTTTGTTCCGTTATGATTCATTGTTTTTTGTTTTGTTTTGTTTGTTTGCTTGCTTGCTTTGTTTTGTTTTATGTGAGTAATGCAGCAGGGATGGGGGATGATGGGAGGGCCAGGAACAAAACTGAGGTGCATTATGTGAAGGACCCAAAGATTCAATAAAGAAATTAAAAAATAACAGTGAGAAAAGACTTTTGCAAGAAGCAGACAGACAAAATTTTCCAACAAGACAAAATAAAAAATAAACAGATCTAGAAGGTAAAATTATATTAGAAAAAATTAACATCTTCTGCCTTACTGATTAAAAAACTTGGGGTTGATTTCCATATCTGAAATGTTATTATCTCAATTCCAATATTATCCTTACCTTTGTTTATTCTTTATGATATCCGATCTTTTTCATTTTGTCTGTAGTAATAAATTGTTTGTGAGTTTAAGCATTCTTAGATATTTGGACCGTTTTAAAACACAGGGTAAGAGGTAGAGTATAAACTTTCTAGTGTATTGTAATAATATTTACTCTTACAAACCACAATTATGCACCACTAAAACATGTTTTAGAAAGAATTAATTCTTGCCTGAGATTATTGCCCTTGCTAGCAGGCATTCACAAGGTCCTGAGTTCCATTGTCAACACCATAAACAAATATACAGTATGTATATATATATATACATACATACTGAAGGGAGTTGTAAGGAAGTCAAGAGTTTCAGTTTAACTAATCTGGTGATTTTATAGCAAAGAATTTTTTTTTTTTTTTTTTTAGAAAGAATGTATACCCCCTTCTTTGACCAGAAAAGACACATGGAACACATGGAACTGGTTGGCTGGAAAGAGGTGACATTTTCTCTTTAGGATCATCGTTCGTAAAACAAGGGAGCTTCACTAGGGAGCCCTAAAGGATTATTTCTAGTTTTAGAACTGCACAACTCCTTCTAAATTTAGGTTTTTTTAGATCTTTCCACTTAAACACCTAATTATCCAGGGAGAACACAGTCAGGAAGGGCAAAAAGAGATGGTCTTTCTCTGTGGGAGTTTCAAAAGCCCTATGTATTTACAAAGACACTCTCAGGAAATAGACTGGACTAAAGCATTTCCTTCCAAAATAGATTAGAATATTATTTCACACAATAAAGTTTTTGAGTTCTAAAATCCCAAATTTCCATTTAAGTATCTGGCATTATGAAAATAAATCCTTATGCAGTGAAAAGATCTAATTTATTTGGGAGAACATGACCAAAACTATCCACTATATCTTCATCATCACAATAATTTTGTGATACTATTACTGATTTAAAATCATGTTTTTGATGGATCATGTGGAAACCCATGTTTAAGCATGATAACAAAAGAAAAAGTCTCAGTAATTATTTAACAAGAGTTACTGTATAGCAATTTACATTATTTCAAGCATAATCGTTAATGCTTATTCTAACAGTCAAGATAAACAAAAGTACTACACATGAAAGAATTCACTATTAACTTTGTTGCGAAATATGGGATTATCTTTAAACATGCTCCTACAGGCCAAGAACTACTCATTTGCCAATAGTACAAAAAGGACTTTAAAGGCAAGTATATATACACAGGCAGCTTATATAACATAAGCCAGTCTTTCATTGCTAGCTAGTTAGCACTTCCTTGTAGACTAAACACAAACAGGAAATGTGACGCATATAATAGAGTATGTATGAATGGGGGTTTTATCAAGTGCCTAAACAATTAAATAAGTCAACATAAGTGAAAGACTAATGCTTAATGAAATGTGTTAAAGGGATAAAAATGTCTTATGTTCTTTTACTCAATTTAGTGTCAAAAACTGGATTTTTTAGCACTCATCAACTCATAGAGTACAGGTGAGCATGCTATATACATATGTACACATATTTAGATTCACTAACTTTAATTCCTTTTTCTGGAGTATCGTACCACTGCTTGATGTGGTTACTGATATTTTATCTGAAGCCTTGTAAAGGGAATTCTCTACTGGCGGGATCCATTGTGTCTGGTTTCCAAAAAAAATATAGTTCTCAGACCTGTGAAGAAAAGGATATCTTTATGCAACAGAAACAATCACAATACTTGATTTATGGCTTATAAAACATCACAATACTTTGGGCTTCAACAATTGTCTCAAAGGTATGCAGGTGATTATCTGATAGTATTAGTTTTGCATTTTATAGCCCCAAATTATTATAGGATGATCATGGAAAGAAAAGTCACATGGACACTTAATATATGGGAGAGCTAGAAATTCTAGTAGAATCTACAGATAGAACAGATTTGAGTAAAGAAAAACCCTCTCAATGTCTGACATGTTGTAGGTCACAGAAAACGTGATTAGAATTTTGTTCAAACTTGTATCTATGAAACCTTTTCTGGACCAAGCAAACGAAATTATGTCTAACAGGTTGAGATTCAGGATCAAACAGAAGAGTATTGTCATAAAAAGTAAGTTGACAGATAACCTGGAGGACTCTTCTGTTTTAAGATATGGCTGTCTCGCAGTTATGATTCCCGTGGAAACAGGGTATGCTTAGTACAAGCTGTAACATATGAGGAGAGACACAGGTCCTTCACAGTTCATTCATGGTGGCTGAGTCCGGGGTCGGGAGGAGGGTTGTTTTACTGTTGGATTTTTCCTCACACTTACATAGTTGTTTCATGTGTGGTTTCACAGCTCTTCCCTAAGGTTGGGACTTTGCCTCAGGTTGAAACTGTTGGTGAGGATTATTTATATTGGTGAGGATGTTTATATTGAACATATTACTGTACTCAGTTGCTCGTATCCAATGTGACCCTCCCTTCCTTTACTGTACTTACTTAATCTAGTCTAGATATTGCTTCAAAACTCTAACACATGACTAATTTCTTTCTTTCTGCGTTTTTTTTTGAAAGGCAATATTTGGTTCTGTTTTTTAAAAAATGCAATTTTACTCACTCAAAATGCCCACTTTAGGGTGTTTGTTCTCTAAAACTGTGTCGGTAAAGAGAGGGCAGTTTCATTAATCTTTGGCAGCAGAAATCTGGTGGTCAACAGCTGCTTTCTCTGGAGCGGATGGTTCTCGGGAATCTTGCTTTTTGAGCTCTTAGTAGCTCCCAGGTGCTGCCAATTAAAGCTCTTCTCAAAGGAGTTATAATATCTGTCATCGGCTCAGAGCTCACATTAAACTGTAGGCGATTTCTCACCGTTATCCCAGCAAAGAGACCATATCATGTAAGGAGACAGAAGGGACACACTCTAACACATGGAACTCATTGTTCTGATCCTGTGTTGTTTCTTTGTATATCATACAAAAGGACATTGACATAGTTGTTGGATCAAGTAATAGCTCTAAGTGTGTGTCTTCAAGGTCATGGAAACAGACTCTGTTTCTTTGCACAAAGATAAGGATTCCAACTCTCATTTTAAAATTGTCCGTGGTAGTCCTATTTGTGAATAGCTTTCCTCTGGGTCAATGAGTCTCAGAAAAACTTAAATACTGGAGGGCATGTGCTTTACTTCTCAAGCATTTTTCTTGACATAGATCCCTGTGTTTCACTTTCTCAATCCCTATGAATGTTGAAATTGTTTTCCAGATACTAAGTTTAGAATGTGTTGTTTAAGTGAGACTGTGTGAAGTGTCATAAAGTACTTAGGAATCCATTTCCTCCCTTTAAATATCAACTTTTCTTAATGAAAATGTTGTGAATATGCTAAATACATCTTTTAAAAATCCTATAGTACTTTTCAACCCATCGGTTATTATCAGTTCTTTAGAAATCACTTGTACAATGTTAAACTGTAACATTCAAATCAGAAGACTTAGACTCAATTGTGACTTTAAAAGTATAGAATCCTAGGAGGCAGCTTTCCCCGGAGTGAGCATAACAATGCGCCTGGGCATTAGAAATAAACAAAAGAGTTCTAGAACCGAGTACTCATACACACAGGTGCTCATGTACATTCTCTCTCTCTTTCTGTCTCTCCGTGTCTCTCTGTCTATCTCTCTCTCTCACACACACAAGCTCACAACAGACACATGCATGTACACACATACATGAACACACATGTGCATGCACATCCATGCTCACATGCCACACTTACATATACATGTGTGTTATGTGTGCATGTATGTACATATGCATCTCTTAGTACCATCAAGCCCTCTTAAAACAAAAATTAAGCACTTGAAGAATTAAGTCGTTCAAAGCTTAAGAAGGCCACTTCCTGTACGGAGTCAAAAACTTGCATACCAATCTGTAGAACTGAATGGATATCTATGCTTATATTACTAAAGTGCAGCTTAGTCATTAATTCACAAGCACTTTTTAAAATTTTCTGGGGTTGGTTTTAGATATTAGAAGAGTAAAAAGGAGCTAGCTGAAGAAGATAAATTGGTCTATAGGATTAAGTAAATTTTCAGGCTCTTTACATCTGGATGACACAGCTTTTATAAAGCTCATGGTGCATTTGAGAGTTTACTTTTAAAATGAAATATTGTCATTCAGAAATGACAGTATAAAAATAAATGAAAAGTTTTTCCATGTGAAGTGTAGACCTGATTCAAAGGCCTGAATTTCAAATGAGTCTCTTCAATCCTTTGCAGATAGCATCCAGGAATGTAAAAGGACCCTAGTTTATGTGGTTAGATAATACTACAGAGAGCATTTCCAAGCTCAGCCTCTGCTCCTAACTACTGACTAGACCTACTTAAACTGACTAACCTCTTTAATGAGCTCCAAAAATAAATGCACATTATAGAGGAAAGCTAAAGGCACCCACTATTTACAGAGAAATGACACGGAAAGGACACTTCTTCCGTCTGTGACCCAAATAACCCAGATCAGATTTAATTCAATATGGGAATCTGGGATTACAGTGGGGCTGCTATCTGGGTCTACTGTGAAATGCAAATATATCATTCAAAAGTACCAGATTGCCTGTGTCCGAAGAGTCGTTTCTTCCAGAGAATAAAATTAGTTCATTCTTGTTCTCATTTTTTTATCCTGAGAAGTTCAAAGAGAAATTATTTAAATTAAATGCAGTTTCCTTGGAATTTTTATAGCAAATTCTGAAATATGAAATGGATGGGTAAATAATCATGTTATTTCTGGAAGTGCTCAAAAATAATGCGAAGAAAAGTATCTTACGATGCCACCTCACTGTGTAGACCTAACACATAGGCTGACAGGTACCTGAGCAGGCACAGCATAGAAGCCCTAAGAACTGCTGTTGCACGTCATTCTTTAAATATTCAAATAATGCCTGCGAGGAATCTTGGACCTGCCAAGATTCGAGTACAAATAGGTTTATGCAGGTGATTTTGGCGGGCGATGCTAGACAGCAAGGAGAAAACAACATGGAAAGTGTGTTGAAATGGAAAAGGGAGTAGGAAACAGGGCCAGAGAAGACACACCAATGATGATAAGTCTGTGTAGGAAAAGTCTTGCCTAAGGTCAAAATGGATTCTCCTCCTCCCCCACAGTGCTCCTCCCTGAGATCTTCAAAATCCTGAACATAGTAGTGAGAGAAAGGGAAAAGAGAGATATGAATCAAAGATTAACCATGTTCTTTTCTGATTTTGGATATGGCCAATAATTTGATAGAGATTACATAGGATGGTAATTGACTGGTCAAATGGGTGATGAGAACACCAGTTTAAGAAAGGATTAATTGCATCTCTGAGGAGTCAAAGATTTTCCACCTTAAATGAACTTTATTTCTGAAAGACATGTGCACTGCGGTACACACAGTATAACTCTCCTGGTCATGATGAATATGATGGGGTGTTGAGGTGATCCCAGCTCATTTCAAATGGAGCTGAATAGGTTCACATATATCTGACAAGCATGTTAGTGGGCATCCTATTGCTTTTGTGTTTACTGCAGACAGTTTTATGATGGTAAGTGTGCCCTTAATGCTTATGAACTATCTTATTGCAAAGAAGATTTTTTTTTTTTGGCAGTGTGAGGAAATCTTATGTTTATATTTTGCAGTGTAGGGAATCAGATTTCTGATGACAGTTCAACTTTCAAGGGAGGAGTCTTTGAGTATGTCTGGGATTACAGTTTCTAGGCTGTCATGGGGTAGGTAGAAGAGAACTTTTATTGTGATAAGACTTAGAGAATACAAAGGCAAAAATCACCTAGAAGCGACCTGGTGAAATAAGTGAAGTATGTTCAAGTTAAAACATATGAATCACTTTCTTCCTCGCTTTTGTAGAAAATATCCTGTATTCATTTGTGTCTCTTTTTTTTTCCTGGATCTGTTGTTCCAACCCACAATCGTAGCCTGAGAAACATCAACACAAGGAAGGCCAAACAAGCACTCAAAACACTGAGACAGCAAAGGACAGTGTGACAATGCATTGGGCACACCCTCTTGTGAAAATCTGTTTCAAAAAACTTTGGCAGAGGGGAAAGCTGTCTAGTTTTCAGTTCACAGGCAAGTTATTTCATGGCTTCATGTGATAAGCCCATGACTGTACAAAGTCAGAGTCTTCACAAACACAACAATGACTCAGGGTGGCAAGGCTGTAATCTGAAACACTGACATTCCCTTTGGAGACCATTAATGCCATTGGAAAAGATATTTGCAAATAAAATCATTGAATACATAATTGCTTGTCAAGTCAAGGATACCTCCTGACATGCAGAATAGAATAAACCGTTGCTTTTTGTTACAATTGAGGAACTTGCCCAAGGAGAATGAAGTTTCAACACTAAACATCTATATGTAAAAAACCATCTCAGAATCACTCACATTTATATTTGAATGTTAAACGTTGGTAAATTTGCTTAATTGAATGGTAAACATTCATGAATTCACTGACATACAAAGGAATAAAAACATCTCTGTCAACAAGTCTCCTATAATTTTCCAAATTGGGTGACTTGGTTTGAACAAACTATTTTACTTCTGTGTCTCATTAGTATGCACAAAATGACTAAAATGAAAGATGTTTGAAATATATGATTAAATTGTTCCATTACCATTTCGTTTTGGCATGTACACCTACAAAACTGAGTTTCGGGTAGTTTAATTTGCTTTAAAATCACTAGCAAGTAGCCAGTCAGTCACCTTCATAAACCTTAGACTGTAATTTTAGGAATTGTGTAAGAAGATTCTTACGTTTATGAAATGTTTCAAAATATTTGATAATATTTATGTCATTAAGAGAGATTTTTGTTTGTTTTGTTTTAAAGATAGATGAAAGGTATGGTAATATTTTAAAAAGAATATGTGGGAATTTTATGACATTTCATCTTTGTCTGAATCACCAAACAATTGTTGGCTTTGGCTTGTGCCTGGAACTCTATTCAGATGAGGTACTTGGCTCCAGGTCACATTCAATTGCAGATCACTCCACCTCTGAAAGTCTTGTCCAGCCAATTAGATTTTTGTTCACTATTAAACATTTGGCACTGGATTCAAAGTATTTTCAAATGATAATTCTTTTCTTTATAAAGTCAACAGAGTCTACGTTAAGTCCTTTGAAGTAATTCCACAGATGCGGTATATTATGCCAATGTTAATACCTTGCCAAGAGATCTATAGGGATGACAAGACTGAATCAAGTTCTTTCATAATGTATGCATATACCTTTATGCTTAGAGAATATAGCCATATCATTTAAAGAGTCATATAGTATAATAATTCTAAAGGAAAACAATAGATCACTCAAACTTGTGTTCCTTCCATCTCAAATGCTCAAATATTTATCAAAGACTACCATGAATACCTGAAAGTGATCAAAGAGAACAACCAAGTTCCATGAATTAAGTGAGGGAAAACTTGCTGTGAAGAGCAGTGAGGTGTCTCATCTGATGATCTGATATGTGCTTTGACAAGGTGTTTTGGAGACCGTTTCATTCTGAATTTGAATGGTATGTAAAATAGGGGACATTTCTGCTTTTTATTGGATGTATCAATGTCTCAATACATTTATTTTTCATTTGGTGCTGAGAATGGAATTTAAGGCCTTTAGGTAAGTGCTGACAAATGCTTTACCACTGAATTACACTCCATGCCCAATCCTCACTAAGTCTCTGCAGGAAGACCAGACTATAATGAGATTGCAGACGCATTTGTTTGAAAGCAGCTAGCACAGATGCTAGGAGAAAGGTACATGTGGTATTTCATGGATTAGGCAATGATCCCATATTGCCTGTATTTATATGTGATTATATGGGGATCTTGGTTTTTTCTTGTTTCCACATGATATTGAGCTCTAAGATATATATATATATAATTTTTTCAATGTGAGCAATGTGAGATTGCCAACTTCTAGCTGTGAAAGCCAGAGCAGGATATTGGGGTTATATTAAGATCTTTTGTTTTTCAATGTGAGAATGCCAACTGTTAGCTGTGACTTTCACAGCAGCGCCTAGCAAACCAGGCAACACTAGACCAGTCTCAAGAAGTCAAGAGTTGCTTTTCAATTTGTGGCCTTCTTTCCAGAGGCCATCACATTGAAGAGCACATTTTAAAGCATGCTTATGTGTGACCCATGTGTGTTTGCATGTGCATGAGCAGAAGTATGTATGCGTATGTGTATGCACTAATGTACAGAGTCCCAAGACTGACCCCATGTGTCTTCAATGATTGCTCCCCACCTCATTCATTGAGGCAGGTTCTCTTAAATAAAACCAGAGATGAATGATGCAGACAGTCTGATTATTTAGATTGCTCCAGAGATCTCTGCCTTTGTTTTTCAAATTCTGAATTCACAGGCATGATGAATACCCATCTAGCATTTATGTGGGTTCTGTATGTCCTCACTCTGGTTCTCATGTTTATATGGCAAGGACTTTAGATTCTTAAATATTAATTTTTGTGTTTTGGCATATTTAGTTATAAAGAGAAAGGGTTCTTTGAGTAATAAGCGCTTTTGCTGTCACATATACCTCCCTATATGTACTTATCAGATAAACACTTCCTGAACCCTTCTTAGTAACAGGCTTATAATACTTATTTTAAACAATGACAAATCTTTTTTTTATCACTTTTGCTTTGTAAATATTGGTCATATCAGTGTTACACAGTAGACTATAAGTGCACAACCTCCTCAAAAGTTAATTTTATCCTGGCTTCACCATTGTTTTATACTATATGTGAGCTTACCCGTAATTTCTCTGGAACACATTTATATTTGTTCTGTTTTTTTTTTTTTCTAGAATTCACATTAATTGGACTATCTCACTAAATCTCCTTTCCCCAACCTCTAAGTATCAATCTCTGACTTTTTCCTTTGATCTTTCTACAGGTCTTTTTAACTGTTTTTTTTTCTGACCATATACTAGTTTCAATTTTTTCCATTAATATTTTTAATTTCTGAGTTCTTTCTCAAGAGACAAATTTATCATTTTTGCAAAGAAAATCTTTTCTGGTTTGATGGGAGAAGGTGTACACTTTCCTAGAGTCTGATAAATTTAAGTACCTGGTATTTATAAAATTATAAATTTATAAAATTAAATATCTGGTTGGTATTTTCTTCTCTTCATTTTTGTGACTCTATTTCTTTCAAATGCTTTATTTGGGTTTTTTTACTTTAGTCGCTAGTTTTACTCTAGAGACTTTTGTAGATGCCTGACATCATTGGCTATTTCCCCGTATTTAAAAGTGAGGCATGAAATGGACTGTTTGCAAGCTTGACATTCACAGGTAGGGCTTAAGACTAAGAGACTCATTATTGGTTGAACAGCCTTATGCAGGCTGTGCAGGTTCTGAAGGGCTTGGAGTTGGAGAGGCGCATTGAATGATTCAATCCCAGTTGATGCTATGGCCAAGACTCGTCTAGGAGGTTGTAATCATCCATCTACACTCTCAGAGGTGAGCAGAACAACAGAGCAGATTCTCGCTATTTAATATTTCTTTAATTGCCAGTTCATTTTCTAATGAGAGAAAAAAGAGGGTGTGGAACAGGATGGAGGAAGGGATCTTGGAGGAATTGGGGGAGAGGAAACAATAATCAGAATCTATTTTGTGAAAAAAGCATGCATTTCCAATAAAAAAGAAAAAGAAAAAAAGAGAGAAACAAGGGAAGGAAGGAAGGATAGAGGGAAGGAAGGAAGGAAGAAAGGAGGGAGAGGGGAGGGAGGGAGGAAGGAAGGAAGGAAGAAAGGAAGAAAGAAAGAAAGAAAGAAAGAAAGAAAGAGAGAGAGAGAAAGAGAGAGAGAGAGAGAGAGAGAGAGAGAGAGAGAGAGAGAAAGAAAGAAAGAAAGAAAGAAAGAAAGAAAGAAAGAAAGAAAGAAAGAAAGAAAGAAAGAGAAAAAGCAAAGCCTTCAGGTTTTCACTTAGCTCTGTGGTTGGCATGGACTCTCTCAACAAATTGGTGCTAAAACAAGGTCTTCAGCTTTTCTACTGATGTTCTTTATATAAAGAATCTCAAGTTTCAGTGAGTAGGGAAAAGGCAGTGTCCTGACTAAGTGAAACAGATGGTGGGGTCCGGTCCTAGAAATCTGCCCGCTTCAAGCAGTGACAACAAAAACTACCTACTGCCTGTGCTGGGACTTGGTGAGCATCTCTGGTGAATGCCAGCCTGTGTTTCACCATTTATGTTCTTGAGTTTCAATTCTCCTCCACTGTCACATAGTTCACTACTTTCAAATGTCTTGGCCTCTGTTGACCTCTTTCTTCTACAGTTCATTTTCTTTTCCTAGTGGAATTTATATATTGTTCTTTCTCCTTTTCTGAGGATTCAAGGAAGAAGCAGAGTAAAACAAAAAAGAGGAGCATCAAATCTGTCTCTAAAACCAAAAGTGTTGACTTTGACTGTTACTATTTGATTTATTTACTTACTTTATGTTATTTATTTTAATATGCATAATAGTAAGATTTATCGAGGCATCTTCATGTCTTCATAAACATACACCATTACTCTTAGTTCTCACTCAAACTCCTTCCTCACCACCCTCCAACAAGTCCCTCGCTCCTCCATATTGTGATCTTTTGAAACATTTTAAAACTAATAAGCACATTGACAATATTTACACATAGTTTATATTTAAAGTTCTTGTGCTGACATCTGAACTATGCACCACTAGCCATCAATAAACACTTTATTCTTTTCATCCTTTGTTTTGAATCAATAATTTATCCTGCTATTATAGTTTTATTTCTCTACAGAAACTACTAGTAACTATCCTATTCCCTGATTTTATATCTGATTGAGTACTTTCATGTACTATCATCGTTCTCACCTTATATTTTATATGCATTCAAGACCATGAGTTAATTTGTTTCACGTTAGCGAAATAAAGGATGCTTAGTAGGAAATCAGAAGCAGTCTTAATAAGCCTCAGCAATGATGAGTCTAAAGAAGTGTGAAAACCATTCAGGTGAACTTTTGCAGTTGATTTATTTGGGCGTCTCTACTGTAAATGTCAGGATTTTTGTGGTCAGTGACATCAATTAATTGACAACAAAATGCATAAGCATGTGGATGCCTGCTTTAACAAGTGCATGCAGCATGATCTCTGGTAGATTTTATTTTGCAAACATTTCCTATTCTTTAGAAACTAGACAGAACACAAGTGTAGACCTGAAATGAGCAAGTGGTGCTGGAACTAGGGAAGAAGGTTTCAAGCGTTCTTATCATGACAGAGAAGGTTTTTCACACATCTATGAGGAAATAAGCATAAATAGACCTATGATCTTGTATTTAATATTGTTTTGTTCAATATTTAAAGTATATATGGTATAAGGTCTTCTTCATTGCCTTCTATACTTGGGATTCATTCACTACATATTTACAAAAAATGCTCAAATTTTTGCCAATACTCTTCTGCCATATTTGCTATATTTCCAACACAGTCTCGATGATTTTCCTGAACTAACTTGAAAGGTACTGACATAAAATCAATCAAATTCCAATCCACCAAACCTAAAGTCCCTCTTATATTTCTTAATACATTTACCAGCTAGGAAGTGACCTAAGTAAAATGGCTTAGTTCTATTCCATTGCCAAAAATGTTTTTTTTTTAAATCAGTTACCAGTTAATAAAGAGGTATATAGCCAGCGCTTTCAACTTCTTTCAGTCTATATGATGGTTTAGTAAACTCTATGTACTCTACTTCAAATCCAATCTGCTTTCAAGACATCTGCTTTTGTTGCTTGCCCTGTAACTGCTTTTATGTAGACCCTGAAGCCTCCCAACAATTAAATCTATGACATCAGGGCCATATGTGGCATGCTGCACAGACTGATCATTTTTGCTACTTGGTTCAGAATATGTAACCTCTCCCTTCTATTCACAAAACCAAATTCTGATTTCACTAGTCTCTCCAGAATTCTGGATGCAAGGTTTCCCATCCCTCTTGACTAAGCTTTTCCCTAAAGCCATACCTTTCTACTCCTATGCCACTCTGTAATTTCTCATACCCGTTCTTTCAATAAGGTAATTTCTAACCAAAAACAGTCTTTCCTTGTGTTTTGTAGCCTGGCAATCCTTAGGTTCCTAATCTAAATACCTCCATCAGTTAAGCTTTCATGTTTTGGATCTAGCTTTCAACAGTCTAAACTGTATTAATAATATGCTTATTATATTGTAATTGTTTATTCGTGTATCTGCCTCTCACAAACGGCCTGAAATCGTGGCTCACAGTACATACTGAAGAAAGATTTTCAGTCTTGAATAAAAGCCATTTGTATATGATCTGGGAAATTGTATATGTATTTTAGGACTTAGCCAAAAAAGCAGGGTAAGATACAAACCAGCATGCCTTAAAATCTGAAAATAACGTAAAACACTTTAATGTAATCTTTTCTATGATGTGATTTAAAATTTCAAAAAAGACATTTTCACTGGAAAATAAAACTTAATTTGTAATTTTTAAAAATGAAAATAAGATTGCATCATTTCCTGGCTCTCTTTTCTCCAAGTCCCTTGCCACATGTGCCCTCTCTCCCTCCCAAATTTGCAGCTCCGTCTTCCTCAATTATTGTTGTCTTTCCTGTGTGTATAGGTTTGTGTGTGTGTATGCACACATATAAACACAAAAGTGTATAGATACAATTTCTTGAATCCATTTATTGTTGTTTATATGTATATGATTTCAGTGATGACTCTTTGGTATTGGATACCCAATGAGGGACTCATCCTAGCAGGCGACAATTTCTTCCTCTCTCAGCAGTTATTACTTATCTTAAAAAGAGATGCATTCTGGAGCCCCCAACTCTTCTGTGTTCTTTTCATTGTCCTTTGGAATCTATGTACCATGACAGTTTGTGCAGGCTACAGGTCTGAGCATTCATTCTTCCTGCTTCATTCCCTGGGACTGTTTACCCCAGTGGTTCACAAATCCTGAGTGATGCCCTAAGAACTTCTACACATGGGATGAAATGATGCTGTTGGTGGGAGAAAAGCATTCTAGGCCCCTTCGGAAAGATTTTATTTCCATCCAGGGCCTCTAGGGAACATATGTTGTTTTTAAACTCACAGACCTTTCTCCTTTGGTTGTGTGTTCTCTTTTCTTAGAAAAGGGAGTGTTGGAGGAGAGGAAGCAGTCAGTTCGCAGTACACCTCAGCCTCCCCTGTGTCATGCTCTGCAGTGCAAAGATCCCATGGATAATGTGCCAACTGGACAGGATCACAGTGAGAACACACTATATCCAAATTTTAATTATAGTGGTAGTAAATACTCCTTGGCAGCTCAGAGGAAGCCAATCTTCAAGGATGCTTTCTTTTTGTAAAGAAGCACTTGACACAATTAGAGAGAAATTATCAAAGGGAAGAGCAGAGACCAAGCTCCTATCGCAATCTTGATGTACACTTACCTACAAGAAAGTAGTAATTATAGTTACTAAACCATGGTAGTTAGGCTATGCTCCAGCAGAGGAAAGTTTTTTCTTTTAAATCTCGCTGTGATTGTTTGTGACTATGTCTCACTATGGAACTCTGACTGATCTTGAACTTGAAGCAATCATCCTGCCCCTAACTCCAAAATACTGTTATTAGAATCATAAGTCACTATGCTGGACCTCTTTTGACTCTTTATTTAATTTTAAATATTTGCACATGTCTGCAAGTTAAAAAGACCCCACGTGTAGCTACATCCAGTTCCAAGAAATTATAATTTTAAAGCTAATCTTATGTATCTAGATCTTATTTCTATATACCAAAATCAATTTAAAGCAAACATATTTTTAATTAATAAGTATTTATAAAAATATACACATAAATTTTGTTATCAGTATTGTAATAAAATAGAAAAGAAAAAAATAATAGTTTACTTTCATTGTAAAGTTGATCTTCAACCTGGGATATATATTTTGCTACTGCAAAAGTGAAAGAGCATGTGGGGTTTCTATAGCATATTTAATTTGTAAATTTTACATGGACATATGATTATGCGAGCTAACTCTGTCCCGGTGATTAATCTATTGTGTACACAATAGCACTTGGGCTCAGGAACGCCCCTCTTCTGGTCACCTAGGAACTTCTCATTCGTCAACAACAAGCCGAATAAATTCTTAGGTTGCAGAAGAATGTTTGGCTAGCTGACTTGGATCATCTCCGAGATTTTAGGAGAAATAACCATTGCCAAGTCTGAATGTGCTAAACCTTTAGGTTTTCTTGGCAGGAGACAAATATATTATTTTTGGAGCTTAGAAATGGATACAGAAGACATGGGCTTAGGTAAATTAGGGCAAATATTGAAGCAGATTTGGAGACAAAACCAAATGTTAAAGCAGGCGCTCCTGGGTGATAATCTCTGTGAGGTGGCTGGTGGAGCCACTTGGGTAGCCACAGTAATCTTTTTGGGTCAAGGGCTCAATGAAGCCCTTCTTCAACTGTTGGAACACACAGCGGGGACCCTTCAGTCCACCTGCCAGCAGCTGTATATATTACTTGACAAGGATAATCAACATATCTGGAGACAAGGCAAGTAGTTTATTTTGTTTGCTTGGGTTTATACTTTCTTTTGAAATGCTCATCTGGTCAGTATTTAAGAGGAGCTATGTATAGAAACACAACGGAGGTAGAATCTGTCGAGAAGAGACTGCTGCTATTATAGAGAAAGTAGGGGAAGGCAATATTTCACAGGATTCAGATGCTCCTCCTGCTTGGGCACAGATGAAGTGTTTTCAGCCTTCTCCGGTAGATGGATCACATTTTGAGGAAGGAAATTTAGACTCTGCTGGGAAATAGTGCTATTTAAACTGACCCCTCAACGACGAACTGGAGTCATGCAACTGGAAATTCAGGAGCTTTGTCTGTTATTTGCAAGACCCAAGCCTTAGAGGTAGAAAAGTTCAGGACTAATTAAAGCAGAAGAGGCAGTTTTTCTAAATTGGAATAGCATGTTCTAACTCCAGAGTCATTTGAGCCTAGTCCTATTAATTACAAAAACACTGGAAAGACTGGATGAGCTAGAAGAAACTGGATGCCTACACACCGAAGGCTGGATGTAAATTCCTAGGAATATGACCAGGTGTGTGTGTGCTAAAAAGTACAGTAAGTATGGAGAAAGTAGCATCAGAAGAATATGAACATAACAGCAATGTTTTCAGAATATCTGGGTGGCATTATGAAATCCAGCTCTCGGACATATAGTGTCACGGTGAGCAGACAGTCTTCATCAGACAGGAATCCCAAGAAGACAACACAAAGGACAAATAGTGAACCTCAGAGAATCTGTCCCAAACCTGTGTGACCCCAGGATCAGAAGCAGGAGCTTAGGACCAGTCAGTCTCTAGAGGGATTGAACACAGTCCTAGACATGTCAAGGCAAGTAGTCAGCTACCAAAAGGGATGAGCTCAAAATAAACATGGGATCTCAGACGCAAGACAAAGACAAAGTTGTCAGAACTGCAGTGCAGAGGCAAGCCCAGACTAGTGCAAGGTGATTTGGTGACAGTGAGATGTGTGGACATCAGATACAGACTCCCAGCTCAGAGACGAGAGGATGGAAAGGTCCAGCCGGAAAGAAGCTGGAGAAGCAAGCTGCAAAGATGAGAGCTTGGGATGAACTCGAGATGGAGTGACAAGTGGAGTGACTCAGCTATTGATGATGCTTCGGCTTAGATCAAAGCAGTTTGTCTTAGTTTGGGTGTCATTGATTAGCCACTGCAGGATCCAGTCAGAGAATAATATGGTCAAAGTTACTCTTTGAATGAACAATTTGACATATTTTAATAATCACATGCTCAGTAGGGGGAGGATTGAATTTCTCGACAAAATACAGCATCTGTGTCATCATAGATAACATAGCTGTTGCTTTTCTGCTATTAACCTGTCTTGGGATGTTCAGATAAATTTATGTTTGATATTTGAAATGGACAATTGATATTATATAGTATCTTCCAAGGCAAACAACTGTCAAATACACCAAATCATTGAGGAGTTGTTGCTTTCATCCTATTTGGGAGTATGCTCATGTTTTTTTAAAAAAATAAAGTTTAAGGCATACTCGTGGGCGAAAAGGGTCAGTTTCAAATTTTGGCTGCTATGTTTAAAACAGAGATTGCTTTCCTTCTAGTTACATAAGTGTTAAAAGCTGGCAAAGTGTGCAAATATTTTCTTCATCTGTGCAGAAGTATAATTTGACTTTGTTTTTACTTTTTCTTTGTGTGTACATGTGCAGAAATTATTGCTTTCATAGACTGCCTCATGAGAATGAATGAACATTTGGGGAACACTGCTATGCTTCTACGGAAAGAAGAAAAGGAGATGTGTAATTTATGCAGCATGCATGAGGACCGTACTCCACAGCAGACAATATCGGCCATTCAAGACACCAAAGCAACAGACATTGCTCCAAGAAGGGAACTAAATGTCATGGAAACAGCTACTGTTTCTCCTGCAAATGCAGGGGAAAGTCATTACACAAACCAAGTCCAGTTCAAAGAAAATAAAACTCAGATATATTCTGAATTAGGGGAAAACGAAAACAATGCATCATTGAGTGGAAATGTAATAGGGCAAGAAGAGTCACAGAGCACAGTGTTCCCAGATAATGCAGAAAATGAAGATGAAAAACAAATAGAACACATGACTTCTGAGAACATAAATGGCAACAAGGGAGACATTCATGATGTAATGCAGACAACAGCAAGAGACACTCGAGAGATCTCAGAAAGCCAAGGAGAAGAGATTACCACATCCCCAACAGCATGGGATGTCTCCAGTAAGGACGGGAAGAGTCTTCATAATGAGTCAGAGAGTCTAAAACAAAAGAATATCATAATGGAAAAGGAGTGAGTAAAGGCACCATGAGAAATGCTTATATATGCCTATTTCTACTTTTATTTCTGTTGTTCCTAAATGCCTTCATCCTGCTGCTATGACAGATTACCACAGACTGGTTTGTTTTGAGTGAAAGAAGCTAATTTCTTACAGTTCTAGAGGTAGGGAGACAAACAAGGCACAGGAGATTCAGTATTAACTGACAGCTCACTGATTCACTGACAGTGCCTTCTTATTGTATTCTCAAATGGTGTGAACCAGCTTCAAGGCCCTTTCTTTATTAATGACACTAATCCCATGCATGAGGACTGTGCTATGACCTAATTAGGTCCCTCAAAGGCCCTGTGTCCTAACACAGTTCCCTGTGGGATAAAATCTCAACATATTAGATATGAGGGAATATGCAATGAAGTTTCATAATTTTGGGTCATGTCTCTAAAAGTTACTGTAAATTAGTGATTCAGGTTAAAACCACCCCACAGAGATTTATGTAGCTGCTATTGCTAATATCACTCTGTTCTTCATAGTTTCAGGAGACATTCAAATCAACTGGTGTTCTGGTGAAAAAATAATTAGTTATATTAGTAGTTCAAAACAATTGTTCAGAACATGAACACTTTTCCAAACAAAGTTCAATTTTAATAGAAAAAAAGAGTTTTCAGAATGTTAAAAAAAATTAAAAGACAATTTGCTAACATGATTATGTAACCAATAAATACACATGTCATAACTACAAAATACATAATATGGATATCTTCAATATAATTGTCATCAGTCTTTAAACTCTGTCTTCAGAGCTCCAGGGGATTTGTGGGTAGGCTTTTCAGGATTCTTAAAGGCAAATGTGATGCTCATATCTATTTAGCTCAGAAAATTTTCAGGAGTCTTTTGTTTTTTCTTCCTAAATACTTTAAAAGCCCATGGAATAAAAAGGGGAACAAGACTGAGGTATTTTATGAACTATCTTCCCCCTCCCAACTGTAAGGTAACAATAATTCTTGATTCGTATAAATTGATATTTTCTAATTATGTTTTTCCATATAAATACAACATCTTCCTTAGCAATGTGTCATAGTGGGAAAATATTTAGGGAGCAGAAAAAAAATTCATTTTTATTTGTTGTCTCCTTATGAGTCAGCTTTTTGTCCCTGGGCAACTTGTGTTTTCCCTTTCTTTCTTTTTATCTGTGTATTTGTTCTTTGGTCTCAGTTTCTCACTTATAAGAGTACTTTCTCCTTCTGTGGAGCATTTGATAGCAAACGAGACAATCCACAGAAGGGCCTAGCATCGAGTCACTCATCCATATTTCACACTAAGCTTGATGTTAGCATATTATTTGACGTAATGCCCAGCTACTTTCACAATCCTATCCCTCCTCGTTTCTGTTCTCACCTGGATCCATAACATGCTGCTGATCAACTATATAGATGCACAGCACCGTTCCCAGGAAAACATCACCGCGTGTATGTTCTTCAGCAGGTGCTTTACTTACACTGACCATGGGACATTATAAAAAAAGGAAAGAAAGATAGTAGTGTATCCACAGCAAAGAGAATTTAATGAGTTCTATAGATGAATCTCTCAATGCATGCAGACCTGCATGGTTTGCAAGAATTATTGCCCCTGACAAACAACCTCTAAAATTGTCAATATGTGGTTGCCCATTTCATTTGAGAAAAACATTGATGTTTCGTATCCTCCCATTGAGAAATGACTCAAAACACCAGCTAGTGAGTCACTGCCTGCACCACTCCCTCTAACACCTCCTTTAGGTGTTCCCTGGTTAGTGACTTCCTTTGTGGCATTGAACCAAATGTGCTTGGCTTGCATATTTGTGAAGATGACTCTTCATTGCAGTTCCCAGGCTACTAAGCCATCACACACCACATAAAAGTATATGTGATAAACAAAACCTTGCTTGGGAACTTTTGTGTTTTTTCAACCTTTACTTTTCCATAAGCCCCATCCTTTGGAGGTAGCTGTACTAATGTGTAAAGAAAGGGGAAAAGTAAACCAGAGTAATCTATTTAATAACAAAACAAGTCACATTTTGTTAGCACTATGGAGAATGTATTTACTTACATATCTCCTTTACATTTTTATCTGTTATTCGGGAACCACACCTCATAGAGGCTGGCTACACTGAGATTGTTTCTATGATACAGAAGAGAGCATTTCTGAACTTATATGAAGCTGGTTCACTGAATCTTCTGCTGAATAATGTTTTTTTCTCAATTATCATTATCTCTAACAAAAACGTTAAACAGATCAGCATGCTGGAGATCTTTTTCTAAGTTCAGAATTGTTTACATAAATAGAAAACCTCTATGAGTTAAATGTTGTATTACATTTCTTTATGAGAATGTAAGTTGTATTTAATAGTAAACTTCAAGTTGTACTAGCAGTAAACAAAAAGCAGCTAAAACTTTATTAGTGTATAACTGAAAAAAATAATGCTGTGGCCGGGCGGTGGTGGCGCACGCCTTTAATCCCAGCACTTGTGAGTTCTAGACCAGCCTGGTCTACAAGAGCTAGTTCCAGGACAGGCTCCAAAACCACAGAGAAACCCTGTCTCGAAAAACCAAAATAATAATAATAATAATAATAATAATAATAATAATAATAATAATAATGCTATGATGACAGAGATCCTGGCATTTATCTTCAACATTGCCTTTGTTCTCATTATTTCTCTAATGTGAAATAAATATCATCAAGAAGAGAACTCCAAGTTGATGATATTAACACAGAGATCAAATTGTTATTAAGTTAGTATTAAAGAGGTTTAAAATAATATATCTCATTCAAACTTCCCAAGATGATAGATTAGATATTAGTGTCAAGTTGCAATGGATAGAGTAGTCAGTACTCAGGAAAGATTTGAAAAAGGCATGACAATATTGGAGAGCTTCTACTTCCATACTAAAGATGCACAGAGTCAACTATTAGTTCTAAAACTAATTGTTTCCCTATCTGTAAAATAGTTAAGATAGTAGTACTTGACACAGAAGCTATACAAATTTAGATAAAACTTTGTGGTTCAAACCTTGCCAACAGAAAGCATTAAACTACTGACTATTCTGAGAGGTTGTGATATTTAGAGGCAAATAGGAAATGCCTGGTCTCAAATTTGAATTCAAATTAATAAGATTCTAAAAATCTTTGCAAAGATGATGTTGAGGAAAATTAAATAGTTACAATAAACTTTTCAAATGATAATCTGAGGATTAGAAATAATCTATTCCTATTTAATAGGACTAATGTACAAAAAATTAAATAAATATCACTATTTTATCTAGTGTACCTGAGCAATTTCTGTACTTCATCTTCATTACTTCTTCTTGAGGCAATAGGAGTCATACAGATCCTTGGTCGGCAGGAAGACAGGTTTAAGGTAGATAAGTGTACTTTAGACTTAAGCATTTAAGATGGGCAACTTCCTCATTCTTCTTCCTCTCCAAGTCAAGGACTTGCTGACCTTTTTCCCTACAAAAGGAACTGTTCAGAATTTTCAAGTCTCCCAGGAGAGGTGGGGAGTCAGGGGTGAACCTGTGAAAGGGAGCAGGTAGCTTTTATTTTTTGTCTGGGTTATTCAGGGTCCTGCAATAACCCAAACTAGCCAGTTCTTAGTAAGAAAGTGAATCCACGCCACCCCTAATCGTATAGAGTCTGAATACACTCTGCACTGTTTTTAATCCTCTCTCTCTCTCTCTCTCTCTCTCTCTCTCTCTCTCTCTCTCTCTCTCTCTCTCTCTCTTTCTTTCTCTCGTTCATGTGCATGCATGTGTATGCGTACTTTTGCTTTCAGTAAAACTGGATGATTGCTGGGACTTCTCTCTTTTCTGTTTTTCACTTTCAAATCATCAGAAAAAGAATCCATTCTTGCAATATTAGAGGACTTAACCATAAAGGTATCGCTCTCCAAAGTTACATTCATTTCTTTAAAAACATTATTTATTTTTCACTTTATTATAGAATGAATAATAGTGAGGAATAAAGCAATGACTCTGGTAATAAAATTAGTCAAAAACAATTATAGCTTTTCTTCTTAGCCAATATTAATACAGTATAGATAGCTTCCTTACAATGTGAGGACATCGTTCTTTAAAATTACTGTAGAAAAATACATTTAACACAAAATTTCCTGTGAAGTAGATTATCATTTTCACCCCATATTAGAGGAAATTGTGGTGTTTGAGTACAAAGATAAAGAAAATGGGAGGGCTAAAGTTCACATCAAGCAATGTGCCTCAAACATTGTGGCCTTGTGCATTTGCCTATAAAGTGCATGGATACACTAGTTAAAAATGAAGCTCACTTTGTTTTCCCTGCAGGTATCTTGACGTGCTGAGTGATGGAGCTGACCCTCAAGTGTCTTGTTACATTACCGCCCCATTTTATGTCCTGCAGCAGGTTGACTGCCACATAGTGAGTGGCATGAGTTCCTTTATAGTGAGTGATAACGAAGAGTTGGTCAGCAATGTCGTCACTGTTGAATGCTCCGATAAGGAAAAGAAAATTCCATTCCCAATATGCATTGCGATTCCATTCAAGGCAAACTATAAGGGAAATTACAGAGACATAATGGTGAAAATGTCTGACACAACCTTTCAGTCAAGCTACCTAACTCCAAATTCACTGGAAGGACTGAGGGGTGGTTATAAGGTCAGTAAGGGCCTGAACGACAACTACACTTGTTGTTTTTCTTTTCTTCTTATAATTCAAAATATTCTGTTGTAGTGTAATAATAATTCTTGCATTGTATAAGTGTGGACACATTAGTGTTAGAACATTCATGATTTTTTTCCTAAATACAGTCTATGAGGTCCAAACAGTAGAAAATATAGTCATAGAGAATGGGCCTAGGACTCACTCAATAAATATTAATTTTGTCTCCTAGAAAGCAACCAACATCATAGTTTAATTAATTAACTTCATGGTTTATACTAACTTCATAAACATATCTAACGTGTTTGACAACTGCCTATACTGAAGTATTAGAATCTTAAGATGTTATAGTTTTGGTTTTTATGATTCACAAGTTGGAAGAATATCTATAAAATGGAAACACTGTGTATGTGCATGGTTTGATTACTTTATTAAATTTATAAGTGGAATTAGTTTAAGCATTGAAGAATCTATATTTGGTAGTTATTTGTGGGTAGTAAAGGAAGAAATCTGGTTTCCATATTTGGCTGCAGTGGAGCTTAGCTGGATCAAGACACCTCTCTGTGACCCAATTTTTCTATTTGAAAAATATTATAGTAATGCCTGCCTGGTAATATGGCAAAAATTAAATAAACAAACCGCTGAAGAAAATGGGAAAACCTTTACACAGTGAGTTGTTAATACGTTTTCACCATTTGAAATGGATTTTATTGTAATATTATTAAGGATATCTATGTCAAAAATTAAAATGTTGCTGAGACAGAACCCAGAATTGCTACATTTAGTATTAGAGAGTTGATGAGGACTCAAGTTATGGGTTTTCTGTAGTCTACTGAATTTATTTTTAACTAATTACGGTGTTAATCTTTTTCTATGCAAATAATATATTCTGTCCTTATGGTTTGTTTACAAATCAAATCTAGGTTATATAGTTAGATAAGAAAGCCACATCTGTTCTCATTATTTGTATTCATCTTATTAGATTTAGACTAGGCGCCTATGAATATGGGAGTCTGATTAGCATTGCTCTAGAGTAGGCTTCTTAATCTTGGCGAGTCTATGTGTCCTTTATAACAAGTACTTTAGAAACCGCTCTCAGTACAAGAGCCTTTCCCAGATGGGCTCAAATGAGGTTTTGTAAATGAATAATCAAGACACAAGAAAAATTAAGAGGTTCATTGTCTACCAAAAACTGTACTTTTCTTTACATAGTAATCTAATGATTGTTACTGCTAATTTTAGCTCGGGAACATTTGAATTCTGGATTCCTTCCAAAGTTTTATGTGGGTCCTATGACATTTAAACGCTCTAATTCCCAAAAGCCTTTTTAGTTTCCCCAGTATCTGCCAAATGTTGCCTCAGTGCTCAGCAACCACCACTTGTTCCCAGGAGACCTTTTCTTCTCACTACTTTCCCTCTGGCTACTGAAGACAGATCATTGTGCTCAGAATTTTCCCAACCATGAGATTGGGAAATGTTTCCCTTAGTCAGCTTTCAAATGATAGATTATTTTCCATTGTGAAGAACCCTGAAATGTTTGTGTGTGTGCGTACGCTCTTATCCACTCATGCTGGGTGGAGACTAGCTGGTATTGTGAGAAGCATGAAAAGAGAAAATTGCTTCTTAGTTTGCCTCCTTGTTTAAAGCATTGGTTATTATATACACAGATCATTACATACATAGATCATTTCCTCTCTTTCATGGACTCAGTTCCATTTTGCACGATAAAAACTGATGAGTGCATGGTTAGATATATGATTATTTATTTGAATATAGATGCACAAGAAAGGAGCAGTGTGATACTCTGCAGTTATCTGTTTCAACTGCATAAAGAAATAGAGACAATAACTTTATTATGGCTTCTGAAGATGCTGTGATCTGTCAGAAGGAAGAATTTTTCCAACAACACATTTGCTGCAATGTTAGAGTAAAATGCTCAAGTGATAAAATCTTTTCCCTAGAATTCTGTAAAATACCATAGGAAGTTCTAGACAAGATCTACAAATAAAATTTATTCTGTCCAAAAAAAAAAAGAAAAGAAAAAGAAAGAAAGAAAGAAAAGAAAATCATTCTAGCCAAAATGGCTAAGATTCCAGAAGTAACTAAAACTTGTGAAGCTGTCATAGCTGCCTATTATATGAAGATTTAACTTGTTACAAAACAAATTCATTTCTTTCTCATTTCTCTGTTGAAAAGACCAAGCTTAAGAAAGTCTTAACATCTACTTATCTTTTGCCTCAGGAGAGGGTCATCCACACTCAGTGAATGAGATTCCTTCACACCATGGGGGATTTTATGGGTAGCATACACATATTTTGTTTGTTTTGACAGCCAACAGAATATGTGTTATATATGTATTTTCCAAAAATAATTCTAACTGCTTGCTTGAGTAAAGTGTTTTTTACTCCATATAGGGAGCTTGTGCTGCCGTGAACATTTACAAGTTGGGTATGTTTTCAGTAGTGTCGTGTTTAAAGAAACAGTCTTTCATGGTAACAAAAAAAGGGCTCACTCTGAAGTCAACTGTGGATGCCCGCGTATCCTTCAGTTATCCTGCAGGAGTTTTCAGCTCACCAGTGCTTGTACAACTAAAGGTAAAAAGTAAAAAGGGAAATCAATTATATCCTGTCTAGTGGGTCAAGCATGGTCCTAAAGATGCAGAGGATGTAGGTTTCTCCTGTAGCCATAAAGCTCATCTTCTCTTGTACTTGGGCTCATCTATGATGAGTTGAATGACACAGTCAACATTTTTAGCACATCGGAAAGCACATCTCTGCTTCTCTTTGCAAGGCTTTTCTAAATAGTTTTATGTATTACTAGTTTATATTTGTTGGCAAACATTTGATGAATACCTATATAACAACTACTGATAAATTTGGGGGCACTTCTATAAATCCAGATTTCCAAATGAATTAATAAAGATAAGAAGCTACTGACTGACCTGAGCTAATAGGAGCTGACCAACTCCAGCTGGACTGGGAAGGAACAAGCATAGGACCAAACTAGTGTCTCTGAATGTGGTTGACAGTCGCATGGCTGGGACAGACTGAGGGGCCACTGGCAGTGGCACCAGGATTTATCCCTACTGCATGTACTGTTTTTTGGGTTCCTGTTCTCTTTGGAAGTGTACCTTGCTCAGCCTAGATGTAGTAGGGAGGGCCTTGGACCTTCCACAAAGCAATGTGCCTTGGCTTCTCTGAGGATTAGATGGGGTAGGGTGTGAAGGTGTGTGGAGGGAATGGGAGGAGGGGAGGGAATGGGAACTTGGATTGGTATTTTTTTTTTAAAAATCTAATAAATTAAAAAAAAGAAATTAAAAAAAAAGAAGGTACTAGTCTGTTTAAATGGTTATTACCTAGATTTTTGGGTTCTATCTACTAAAGAAAAATCAGATTTTTTGAAACAATGATTTAATGTACACAAGCACTATATTCATAACATGTAATACTATATCAATATACATCCCAGAAGATTTATATTCTCCAATGATATTCCTTCTCATTCCAGCTTTGTTTTCCCCATTCTCTCTTTCCTATTTCTCCTATTTTCTATCACAAAAAGTAAGGAGAAAGATTGGGAAGAAAGCCTGATTGCAGTATTTCCTTTGAAAATATTTTCTGCAAACTTTGAGCTAATGTAGCTTTTATTCAACTTTTGTTGTTCACATGATCTAACATGAAATGCCATTATTATTTTCTTGATCATGATGTTTATAGTTAAGTGTGTTTCTAAAACACACACATACACAAACATATATATGCATAAATAAACACATGTGTTTTGTGTTTGTGAGTGTGTATACATGTGTGTGTGTATGTGTGAGTGCATGCATGAGTTTGTGTGTTTAAGTGTGCATGTGCATGAATGTGTGAATAGGAAGCAACATTTTAAGAGATTTTACTCAATTGTGTGCTTTTACATAAAGAGTTCTATTTCCAGGCAAGAATGTACAGAGAAAAACATAACAATGTATTCCCTTAAATTTACAGAAAAAATGTTTTAGGAACATACTAACACTTGCATCTTCTGAATGTATGTGTGCATATATGTGTTTGAGGTTATATCCACGGGCATATTTTTCCTTCCTTTTTGTTTAGATTCAGCCAGTCGATCCTTCTCTGGTGTCGTATTTAAAAGCACATCAAGATTCTTCCTATTCAGTACAGTCCACAAGTCCTCTTATTCACATCCAGCATCCATCCACTCATCCTTTTCAGAAACCAGTCACAGTGTTCCTGCCGTGTTCCCTTCTCCCTGAAAAAAAGAATCTTGAGTCTGAACAAGATCACAGGAGACCAGAGAGTGCCACAATGCACAGAAGCCTGCCAACACCTTCATACTTCAACAGGTGAGTCAGAGACCTCCTATTGCTAACGAATTTTACGGGAGACAAAGAAGCTTCCATGATTAACTATAATCAATGGCTCATATTTACAAATCGGAGGAAAATAGTGTGAAGAATGTTCTCATTATTGACCCACAACAGGAAAGACTTTCAGTTCTCATGGACTCAAAACTGTGTCATGCGAAAATATTATGCTTTTTTTCATTTAATTTTTTTTATTTTTAAAACAATCTTACTTTACATACCAATCCCAGTTCACTCTTCCTCCAGTCCTCTCACTCCCCCTACCTTCTACCCACCCCCCATTCACTCTTTAGAGAGGGTGAGGCTTCCCTTGGGGAGTCAACAAAGTCTGTCCCATCACTTGAGGCAGGACCAAGCCCTCGCCCTGTGTTGAAGGAGCTGTGGGCTGTGTTCATGCTGCCCCAGCTCCCGGTCGCATGGCTAGCTTATGCCCCAAAATAATGACACACAAACTGTATTCTTTTAAACACTGCTTGGCCCATTTCTATTCATGTGTGTAGCACCCCAAGGAGCGCTTACCCGGAAGATTCTAGCCTACGTCCATCCTGGTCGTGTCTGCCGGGGAGAGGGGAGCATGGCGTCTGCTCCAGAGAACAGAGCTGTCGAGTCTGAGCTCACTTCCTATTCCTCCCAGCATTCTATTCTGTTTACTCCACCTATCTAAATTCTGCCCTATCAGATGGGCCAAGGCAGTTTCTTTATTAGCCAATGACCTTCCTCCATCAGCCCTGACTCTAGGCTGAACAAGATATCCCTCCATAGGGAATGGGCTCCAAAGAGCCAGTTCATGCACTAGGGATAAATCCTAATTCCACTGCTAGTGGCCCCACAAACTGCCCGAGCCACACAACTGACATCCACATTCAGTGGGGCCTTGTTCAATCTTATGCAGGTTGTGAAAAAATGCGGCTTATTAATAATATAGATACAAGATTAAACCTTTTAAGAATCTATGATATGGTTAATTATGAGAATGCAACATAGCACTTATAATTTTTTCATTCAATGATCAAATAAGATAAATTTGATCTTTTAAAAATAAATTAAAATGTCTGGGTGGTGGTGATGCTTATGTCAGATGGAGGATCTCTGTGAATTCAAGGCCAACCTGGTATACAGAGCAAGTTCCAGGACAGCCAGAGCTACGCAGAGAAATCCTGTCTCAAAATTTATGTATTTATTTATTAAATTTGAATTTATATCTATTTACAAGTGTATTCCTTTACCCAAGTTATATAATCAAACATCGTTATGAATAAAGTCAAATATATATATATATATATATATATATATATATATATATATATATTCACCAGTCAGAATAAATAAAAAATGAAAGGCTAACAAATAGAATATATTGTAGGACCTTAAACCTGATTTTAATTTGTATTTTTTTAATTTAGCATTATTTTTCTTTGCTAACAGAGAAAGCAAAAGTGGATACTCCCATTCATTAAACACGAAAGGACATGTCTTGAAAAACAAGAGTAATAGTTACTACTACCCAAGAGTCCTTCTGCAGCATATTTGTTTTGTATATTGTTGCCTGCATTGCCGCATCAGTGTGAGACTTAGGTATAGTGACATGAAGAACCATTGCAAGTCTGCTAACTAGTAGATGATGCAGTCATGAACTGAACCCACATGCTTCCTCTTCATTGACTTGCCATCATTTTTTTGGGTTAAGATTTATATTCTTGTTCCTATTATGCTTGCAGCTTCAGAAGTTTGGGCAACACTATGTTGGTTTGTGACAAGAAGAGAAAATAAACATTCTTTACTGTAAGACAAATGATAGAGAACGAAAAAATAGACATCAATTTTGTTACTCAACTTCAGCAGCTGAAGGTAGAGAGATAGATGACAGATAGATAGATAGATAGATAGATAGATAGATAGATAGATAGATGATAGATAGATAGATAGATAGATAGATAGATAGATAGATAGATGATAGATAGATAGATAGAAATGTGACATATAATTTTTCCCATTCCAGTTCAAAACACCCCATTGTTAAAAATATTCTGACCTGTAAAATATACTTTTTTTTTTTTTTTTGGTTTTTCGAGACAGGGTTTCTCTGTGGTTTTGGAGCCTGTCCTGGAACTAGCTCTGTAGACCAGGCTGGTCTCGAACTCACAGAGATCCACCTGCCTCTGCCTCCCAAGTGCTGGGATTAAAGGCGTGCGCCACCACCGCCCGGCTGTAAAATACTTTTAAGATGATATTTGAATCATCGTTTATAATATCTTCTTCTAAATTCTCTTATTTCTATTTGTTACCTATTAAAATTTCCTAGATTCTTAATAGTTCCTTGCTACTTACTCCGTAGTCTTGAGAATTCCTATCTGTGGCCATTTCTTTTGTAAACTGTCAGTCATGGCTCTTTATCTTTATTTGGTAACTTGAATGCCTGGATGTGTACCATAGGATTTCTGCTGGCATGAAATGGAGCCAATTTCCTCAGATGGCATTTATTTCTGTCTCTGTTGAGATCCAACTCCTACTTCAAAGGGACTATTTTCAAAAGTTTCAATATGCTAAACCTTCAAGTTCATCTTTTCAGTGTGCCTGTGATCCCAAGGATGAAGAGCTCATATTCTGCTTATTCAGATATTGCTTACTGCTGCTGCCTCCTATTTCTTGATTTTTTGGAAGGGTGTTTGTCCATATGGAAATCCCTTCATTCCAGTCTGATTGTTTCTTCTGCTGTAACTCTGACCTTACACATATTTTTATTGTAGAAAATTTGGGGAATTTTTTTAGTCCCTTGTCTTATGAAAGCCAAAATATTATATTTAAAAATCATATTTATTATCATCTAATCAGTTTGCTTTATTGAGGAAAGACTCTCAGATTACCCATTCCCAACTTGTTACTTATCATTCTGTGTTATATGTATATGTGTTATATGTATTAGAGAATCAACTTCAGAAAGAAATGGTAATGCTTAGATAGAAACATATGCATGCTGTTCTATCCTTAGGTGCTAGTATTGTCTGATCTATACAGGAAAGTCCCGCGTATTAGAATAACGACAATGTTTATGAAACATTGGCTTCGTCAGCTATGGAGTAAATAGAATGTTTTTCATTGATTAAAACTGAAGCTATTGTTTTGTAAAGTTTTCAAACATGTCAAAATGTTTGCGTTTAAGAGTAGTAAGTTCCTATGATTTGCAAAGCCTGTTTGGGAAAATCAAGGGGAAACCTCCCAGTTGAACACTCTTTAATAGTATGTCTCCCCACTCACCGAAATAAAATATTGAAGTGACTATAAGCAGAACGTTTTATAAAGGGACACTCTTCTGAATGTCTTTATGTGGTATTAAAGGAATTAAGGAAAATTGGCAAACATACAGTAATAGTAATGTCAGCCTTGAGACAATGTACCCTGGGCTGCACATCTATCATCCCATCTCCTTGGCAGATTGTCTGAGCAAAATCAACCTAGTGTCTAGGGATTACCTTTCTGTCCAAGTCGACTCAATAGGAGATTTCCATGTTAGTGTCACTGCGATAAGGAAACTTTTAACCCTAAGTAGGCTGAGCTTTTCCTCTGAATGCACGGTCATTGGCATGAGAAGAGCTTTGGACTCAAGAAACAGCAACATCAAATTCTTGGTTTGTTCACATTTTAACATAAAAAATAAATTTTCTGTTGCTTTGAAAAATATGCTCACTGGTAGTATAGAAAAAGAAAGTTAAGATGAAGAAAAAAATAGGTAAAGATGATTTTTCTTCTATATAGAATTTTTCTACTTTCTCTATTTGCTGCACTAATAAACATGCATTAATATTAATTGCTTCATTTTATAGTTTGGTAAAGTGTATTTATTTTTTCCTTTACCCAAAAGAATCTTAACAAATGTTACCTCCTTTGTATACTCCTTGGTATGCGGTATTCATTGCCTAGGGGATGGGTATATAAATAGTCAGGTTAGAAACAAGAGATTTCTGAATAAAAATTGATTGGAGTCACCACCGTTCTTTTTCCATGAAGTACAGCATTATAGAAATATTTCTTCTTTGTTAAGTTAGATATTGTGAAACCTACTGGGAAGAAAAAAAACCACAAATAAAGAAATTTGAATGAGTAGATCATGCTGATCATTAAGACAGGTTGACAATGTATATAATTTCACTTTTGAAAAAACAAACGTTTATGTTAGTGCTTAGCATGCAGTGTCTTTGGGAGCACAGTCTCAGGGAATAGTACCTGACTTTTATGGAACTTAACCTTAAAGAGTGTTTTTTATATTTTTGAAAAATAATGCTTGGAGTAGAGGAATGAGCTGGTGGTTGTTCTAATGTTGACAGATCATGAGGAATCCTCAGCTATCATGAACAGACATGTGGTAAATTAGATTATGGAGTCCTTGATAAGTGTAAATGGGACTAGGAACATTGACAATTAAGCAAGACCCCAAAAGCTTATGACTTGATCATTTAAACAGAATAGTTGAATCAGGAAAAGGAAAAAAATAAACCTTAACTTTCATTATCAATCATTGAATTGAAATCCATAGAGATTATACTGGTAAACAAATATTAAACTCAGAGTGCACAATTTGACCCAGAAAATGATCACGAATTTGCAAACTAAATACAAAACTATGTAGAAAATAGACCACCGGAATTTCCTCAGTATGTCATACACCCTAGCCAATATGACTTACACACATTTCTGGTCCATTTACTTTCTGTCTTAGTGTTCCTATTACTGTGATGAACATTGTGACCAAAAGCAACTTGGAGAGGAAAGGGTTTATCTGGCTTACACTTCCACACCATAGTGCATCATCACTGAAGAAAAACTGGGCAGTAACTGAAACAGAGCCCATCAAGGAGTGCTGGTGTCTTCCTCTCTCCATAACTTGTCCAGCCTGCTCTTGTACACAACCCAGGACCACTTGCCCAAATGTGGCACCACCCACAGTGGTCTGTTGCATATCAAACACGAATCAAGAAAACTCCCTGCAGAATTACCTACAGACAATCTGATGGAAACATTTTGCATTTGAGGTTTCTCTTCCTGGGTAACTCTGTCTTGTGTCAAGTTAACAAAAGTAATAGTCATGAAACACTTCTTTTTAAAACAGCTCCATCAAAACATGCATAATTTAAAATGAGAATTGTTTTCAATTTTTGAGTAAAGAAGTTCTTTGTAAAAATCAGGACATTAATAATTAAATTAGCTTTCTGAGAAAAAGTTAATCCTAAAACGTTAATGACATTCACATTTAAAGGCTCATACATTATGTAAACCACAAAGGGAATGTTCTGAAAGTCAAATGTGATATGAGAATTTGATGATGTGATTGCATGCGGTACATGTTTTCTTAGACATTAGTAGCATATTTATTTTAGTCAGTGTCTTCAAAGAGCCTGATTCTGTTTGGGGAAGAGATGAACATTTTTAAATAAACCATTTTTAGAAAGTGGTATATATTTTATTTATTTTAATTTTTCCTAAATGCAGCTGTAAGAGTTTGTATACAACTGGACATGCGTGTGGAGATCTTAAGCTGATGTTGGGTATCTTCCTCGATTACTCTTCACTTTGTTGACTGACATGGTACCAACATGGTTGACTGAATGTGGAACAGACTGAATCAACTAGCCTGTCCAATCAGTTTGCTTCAAGGATTCTTTATGTCTATCTCCTGACCAGTGGGATTATAAAAGAGCAGGCATATCTACCTACCTGTCATTGTCATAGGTCCTGGGAGTCAGGACCTATGCTCATTCTCCATGTTATGCTAACTGAACTATCTCTTCAGTCCTTGTTCATATATTTTGGAGAATGCCTTAACATCAGAATGTTGTCATTTTTTGATCTCGACCAAGTACCTGTCATTTTTAGGCAACATTATTGTTCAAAGTTTGCTCATAGTGCATAAGTGGTTAAGGGCATAGTCTAATTAGAGAGCTGTTAATCCTAGGAGATATGGATATACAATGTGGTTGTTTGACTTAAAGATACTTTGTGTCTATTTCTTCACATTCTGATTGATAATTCAGGGCTGTTTTTTCTTGTGTTTTTGAGACAGACTCTTGTTATATAGCTCTTCTGGTATCTGCTGTTCAGCTGTACTGGCCTCACATTCTCTGCTCTCCTACCTCAGCCTCCCCAGTACTAAGAGTGCAGGTATATGCTATTAGCCTTGGCTATTAAGGACACTTTTTAGATCACAGAAAAGCAAACAAAGTCTTTAATAAAAAAGTGCTGTACCTTTATTTATTTATGTTTTGTGTGCTGGGAATAAAACATAGTATCTCGTTTGTGTTCTTTCTTCAGACAGTTATATTTCCTGACATGTTTTTACCTCATGCAGATGATATCTACTACATCTCATAATTCAAGTCAGAGAAAGATAGGAATTTCCCTCATTTATATGTATGGATGCCTATCCCAAATATCTCAGAAACTCATAACTGGATCCAGAAGGAACATACAGTACAGGTCAGCCTGTTATGAAGAGATAACGAAACTCTCAACAGTCCTTTGTATCTCATTATACTTATATAACAAGTCTTTCTATCTCATTCCATGGCTATGAAAGACTCCTTCTCACTTATAATGCATGTACTTAAACATAGAATAAACAGTTTTTGGCTGCCATGCTAGCTGTAGAACAGCTTTAGATAGACGCACCACCAGATGGCCTCGAGGTGGCAAATACCTCTTTAATTTCCAATTAGTTAACTGGAAATAGTTATGTGGTCCCACTGAACTCTTTTGATGGAGACATGCAACCCCACTGTGCACTCAAGCAAAGGGTTAGCCACTATTTTAGTGGCCATTGTTCATGAATGCCAGATGCACAATTTGACTTAAGTTATTGTCTGTCCTGAGTCAGGAACTATGCACTTTCACTACACTTTTCAGTCTCATGGAAACTTAAGAGCATTGGTAGAAAAAAAGTGTAGTTACTACTTAGGGTGGGTTTAGGGAAGGATCTGCAATGTATTTAATGGAATTGATTTCTAGAACGATTCAGTGTGAGTCTATCCTCCTATGTGAATTAATTTTCAGCTTCAGGGATTAAAAAAATCTACTATATCTGTGATTATATTCTAACATCTGATAGCCAATTTTCCTAATTTTTATATTATTCTAAGTCCTGAAAAACCAATAGAGGATTTTCAAAATAATTTAGGTTTGGACCAATTCTTTGTTTCTGAGTCATGGGACATATTGGTCTGTGAAACTGAGGTAAGTTTTATAATTCTACTTATAAACACACACACCATACACACACACCACCACCACTACCACCACTACCACCACATCACACAAATGCACAGAGACAGAGACAGACAGAGACAGAGACAGAGATAGAGACAGAAAGAAATCTTGATTTTAGTAGCTTGCTAGATTGTTTCTGTCTCCCAGCAGGTTGCAGGATATTTTCCTCAAAGAATGTCCAATATCAATGGATTTTCATATTTGGCTGTGAAGAACAGATGCTGCTTAAATGAATGCAAGAAGATAATTCATTGAAAGACCTCTTATTTACTCTCTGAAGACTCCATTGTCTCTTTCACATTGATTTTTTTCCTTATTCCCCTAACAACTAGATGCTCTTCTTAATATTCACACATTTAATTAATTTCCTTAGTCCAGAGCATTGCCACCAAAGGAAAAGGATAAGCCACAGTCTCTGCATTCCTGCATAGCCAAATGCCAAATAAAGGAAACCATGTTACCTGACTCTTAGAAACTGGTCTGTTGAATGATCTCTAGTTGGCAAGCAGTATCATGCAGTACTTAAAGCTGTCAATCTTTGGAAGGGACATATTATATAAACACGAAAAGCATTTAAGAATGTGTAAAAAGTTGTATGGGAATATTAATACCACTTAACACTTTCAATGACTGCTTCATAAGTATCAATTCTTGCATATGTAATCCTATAATAAAGACAGTATTCTTTTAATGTGATAACCAAATGACTATACATGATAACAAATGACAGTTATCATTATAAGAGACTTCTGTCCTAGCCAGGAGAAGAAATAGTGTTGGAGTCCATGGTTTTACCTAGCATGCTATAAATCATTCTTGAGTATCTCTAAAGCATCCACACTTTATCTCTTGGTTTTTTATGTTTCTAAGAGTCCCCTTTTAATCCTCTTTGTACCATTAGTAAAATGTATTTCATTCTTCAAATCTATTCTTTCACACCAGCATTTTACTTTGCAAATATCCTTGAATATTATTACATTTGCTCCTAACTCACTCGTTCTACCTTCTTGTACCGCCCCGATGGTCCATGCTGTAAAGAGGTAATACTCTGATAGCATATGAATACTTTGGTAAGCAACAGCTATAACCATCCCATCTTTCTATTCTTGAAGTCAGAAGTAATTAGTAATACATAGCATACTCATGATGGGTTATTACTGGCTTAGTCACTTCATGAAAAGTCGATGTTTTAAGTGGGATTTGTGCTACGTAATCTTTTACCCATTTCTGCTCCCATTTTATAGGACCAAGAGTGCCGCCCTCAGAAAACCTGGTAACAACACTTGCGAAAATTTGAAACTGCTAGGATTCAGAAGCAGAGACAGTGGTTGGTTTGGGATTGATGACGTTGTGGTGAGAACTGTCCAAAATGGCTTGGTGTCTTTTGAATTATGTGAACACTTAGAGAGGTAAGACCATAGGAAACATTCAGAGGCGATGACACTCTATTCCAGCCTGTAATTAATGGGTAGGAATGGAATCCAAGGATTATATTTTTATTACTCAGATAGAAACATAAGCTGTCTTTTGGAGTGCACTTAAAAGGCAAACCACAATTGACATGGATCCACTGCAATTTTGCTCCTGATAGTTTAACTAGGACTTTCGAAACGACTTGCAGCATAGGTTTATTTTTATAGGTTTCTCTTAACACCAAAATAGTTTCAAAACAGCACCTTCATTTCTTAAATTCCACAGGATAGCAATTAACTGTTCGTATTATGCTCATCTCATAACTATGTAGATATAACCTGAATTTGTTATTTCAGTTCCTTCATTTAGCTTTCTTATTTCCATGTTTTCTAGACGGCCCATTAAAGGAGCTTTTTAGACGGTTTTAAGGTACATGAGGAGTAAACACTCATGAGGAAAGGCAATCACATACATGTCTAAAGATAGGCTTTATTTCATAATGACGACCTTCCCTCTATGATTATCCCAGGCCAAATTTTGCAGAAACACAGTGTGAGATGAGAGGGCAAGTGACTAGTTGAGGAAGGCTTTTCTGGAAGACCATATGAGGGAATGAAAGAAAAAGAGGAAACCATGGAGGATGATGGGAAAGCTGGTTTTGGTTGGATTTCCTCCAGCCTGGTGCTTCAGGGGAGCTCTAAAATACCACAATGGTTGGCTTTGAAAGTTACACCTGACAGTCCTTGTCTATGAGAGAAGCCTGCTCTGGATGAGAGCTTCTGTTCTCTGGAGAACAAACAATGGTTAACTTATCCCTTTCTGGGATCCAAGTCTATATCAGCTTCCCAAGAGTGCTGTAACAAAATGTCACAAATCTATTATCTTACAGTTCTAGAGGCTCAGTGTCTCCAATCAGAATCTTTATAGGGTTTGCTCCCTTTGAGAATCTACTGGAAGCCTGTCCTTGGCTTATAAATGGCCCTCTTCCTCCTTACACAGTGTTTTCTGCATGCTTCTTTTATATTAAAAACTCCTCCTTGAAGCACAGCAATAATACTGAGTTGGGGTCATCCTAGTGACTTTACCTTAATTTATACACTTCTTTTTTTTTTATTAATTAATTTATTTAATTATTAAAGATTTCTGCCTCTTCCCCGCCACCACCTCCCATTCCCTCCCCCTCCCCCAATCAAGTCTTCCTTCCTCCTCAGCCCATAGAGCAAGCAGGTTTCTCTGCCCTGTGGGAGGTCCAAGGACCACCCACCTCCATCCAGGTCTATTAAGGTGAGCATCTTAACTACCTGGGCTCCCACAAAGCCATTACGTGCAATAGGATCAAGAACCCATTGCCATTGTTCTTCAGTTCTCAGTAGTCCTCATTGTCCATTATGTTCAGCGAGACCGGTTTTGTCCCATGCTTTTTCAGTCCCCGGCCAGCTGGCCTTGGTGAGTTCCCGATAGAACATCCCCATTGCCTCAGTGTGTGGGTGCACCCCTCGCAGTCCTGAGTTCCTTGCTCGTGCTCACTCTAATTCTGTTCCTCCTTTGGATCGTGAGACTTCAGTCCAGTGCTCCAGTGTTGGTCTCTGTCTCTGTCTTCTTTCATCGCCTGATGAAGGTTAATATTCAGGGGGATGCTTATATGTTTTTCTTTGGGTTCACCTTCTTATTTAGCTTCTCTAGAATCACGAATTATAGTCTCAATGTCCTTTATTTATGGCTAGAAACCAAATATGAGTGAGTACATCCCATGTTCCTCTTTTTGGGTCTGGCTTACCTCACTCAGGATAGTGTTTTCAATTTCCGTCCATTTGTATGCAAAATTCAAGAAGTCATTGTTTTTTACTGCTGAGTAGTACTCTAATATGTATATATTCCATACTTTCTTCATCCATTCTTCCATTGAAGGACATCTAGGTTGTTTCCAGGTTCTGGCTATTACAAACAATGCTGCTATGAACATAGTTGAGCATATACTTTTGTTGTATGTTTGGGCATCTCTTGGGTATATTCCCAATAGTGGTATTGCTGGGTCGAGAGGTAGGTTGAACCCGACTTTCCTGAGAAACCGCCACACTGCTTTCCAAAGTGGTTGCACAAGTTTGCATTCCCACCAGCAATGGATGAGAGTGCCCCTTTCTCCACAACCTCTCCAGCAGAGGCTATCATTGGTGTTTTTGATTTTAGCCATTCTGACCGGTGTAAGATGGTATCTTAATGTTGTCTTGATTTGCATTTCCCTGATTGCTAAGGAAGTTGAGCACGATCTTAAGTGTCTTTTGGCCATTTGAACTTCTTCTGTTGAAAAGTCTCTGTTCAGCTCAGTGCCCCATTTTATAATTGGATTGATTAACCTTTTACGGTCTAATTTCTTGAGTTCTTTGTATATTTTGGATATCAGACCTTTGTCAGTTGCGGGGTTGGTGAAGATCTTCTCCCAGTCAGTGGGTTGCCTTTCTGTCTTAGTGACAGTGTCCTTTGCTTTACAGAAGCTTCTCAGTCTCAGGAGGTCCCATTTATTCAATGATGTCCTTAGTGTTTGTGCTGCTGGGGTTATACGTAGGAAGTGTTCTCCTGTGTCCATGTGTTGTATGATAAACACCTTTGGTAATGTGGCAGGATACAAAATCAACTCCAAAAAATCAGTTGCCTTCCTATACACTAAGGATAAGGAAGCAGAGAGGGAAATCAGAGAAGCATCACCTTTCACGATAGCCACAAATAGCATAAAATACCTTGGGGTAACTCTGACCAAGGAAGTGAAAGATCTATTTGGCAAGAACTTTAAGTCTTTGAAGAAAGAAATTGAAGAGGACACCAGAAAATGGAAGGACCTCCCTTGCTCTTGGATTGGGAGGATCAACATAGTAAAAATGGCAATTCTACCAAAAGCAATCTATAGATTCAACGCAATCCCCATCAAAATCCCATCAAAATTCTTCACAGATCTGGAGAAGACAATAATCAACTTTATATGGAAAAACAAAAAACCCAGGATAGCCAAAACAATCTTATACAATAAAGGATCGTCTGGAGGCATTACCATCCCTGACTTCAAACTCTATTACAGAGCTACAGTACTGAAAACGGCTTGGTACTGGCATAAAAACAGAGAAGTCGACCAATGGAATAGAATAGAAGTCCCTGACTTTAGCCCACAAACCTATGAACACCTGATTTTCGATAAAGGAGCTAAAAGTATACAATGGAAAAAAGAGAGCATCTTCAACAAATTGTGCTGGCAAAACTGGAAGTCAATCTGTAGAAGAATGAAAATAGATCCATATCTATCACCATGCACAAAACTCAAGTCCAAATGGATTAAAGACCTCAATATCAGTCCAAACACACTGAACCTGATAGAAGAGAAAGTGGGAAGTACTCTACAACACATGGGCACAGGAGAATTTATACACTTCTTGTAGTGACATAAAATGTTACATGAGCACTAGTATTTGAGGATAAGATTTAGGGTGGGACAAAAATTAATCTCAAAACATGACCCGTCACAAAAATTCTCATATCACAGGATTGAAGATTAGTATTTCATCCCCACCTACACGTGTTACAGACATAGAATTTTTGAACATACTTTGCTTCCGTTCTTTGAAGTATTACTTTGATACTCTGCAACAGAGTGTAAGTGCTTTACCCTGTTTAATTACTGAATAGTGAAAATTTCAAACCTTGCCAACTGCACATTCTTATAAAGAACATAGCATACTTACACAAGCCTGAGTGGCTTAGTCTGTAATAAATCTGAGAGTGCATGGTTGAAGCTTATTTAAACATAAAATAGCTGGTTTATCAAACAACTTTCAGCATAGTAAAAATATAGGATAAAAGATGTTTTTAAAAGTGTACCTATATAGTGCATTTACCCTGAATGGAGCTTGCAGGTCAGAGCATGGTTCTGGGAATATCATTGAACACTGAATCTTAATCCAGGAAGCTAGTCTACACTGTACATGATTTATAAACACTGTGACATAGGTGAGACTAAATATATTATATGTTTCTTCAATCATAAACAATATTGCTTATTATTATTTTATTATTTCATATATTTCAAATGTTAGAATTTTGGATTATTTATACTATCAATTAGCTTAAAACAAAAACATACTGTTTGGCTATATAACTGTTTCCCTTACATTGTTTTCTTTTATTTTTTTTTAAGAGTTTGGGGATCTGTGAAGTCCAGAAGAGAGTGTATGATTCCTTGAGGCTGAGAGTACTGGTGGTTTTGAGCATCCTGACGTCAGTGCTAGGAACCTAACTTGTGTCCTATACTAGCACAGAATGTGATCTTAACCACTGAGAAATCTCTATATGCCTTCGTCTACCCTTTTCATTCTCTGCACATTTCTATTTTAAATTGTTATTCATTTATTTATTTTGTATTGTTTGAGACAGGATCTTGCTAGCTCTCACTGTACACTCTGGAACTTTCTATTTACACATTCATGGAAATTCTCCTGCCTCTACCTCCTTACTGCTGGAATTACTGATATAAACCAATCCATATAGATTTATTTAATTTAATTTGTTGTTAAAGTTTAAGGCACAAGTTGACATTATTCTAGGACTACATAGCATCAGAGTCACCCAAATACTGATATTTACCTTTTTACTTTGTCCATTAAAAGGTCTTCCGGGGCAACAACATAGCTGGAACTGCCATCTCTTATGATAGCAGTGCCTTTTTCTGAGTCCCTTGTGGATGGCAAACCTTATGTAGATAGGAGTACAATCTAAACTAATAAGAAAATATATTAAATTCAAAATGAAGTGATATAGTTGCTTATTGTTTTCATCAAGAATCATGTACTGTACATAACTGTATTGCTGAAATTTCATACACTTGGCAGGGCAATAGTTTTTTCATACCACCATCACCATAGAGATATGGGTAATAAGCTTGTACTGTGGTGTTAAGACTGCAACATCACTAAGCAATAGAGTTTCTCAGCTCCCTTATATATATTTTATATAAATATATATGTGCGGTCAGTCATTGATTGAAATGATATGAGATGCATGACTCTATAATGAAAACAAGGGACTATTTCTAGAACCCAACTGATACAGGATTATTACTTTAAGGCTATGTTTTAGAAGGGGTAGGTAATGCTGACTTGTAATCTCATCAGTCTGAGGAAGGACGGTTGTGTATTCATGGCTAGCTGGGCTACAGAGCAAGAATAAATCACTCAACAATAGTCAAGACTATGTTTTAGAATTTAGCTTGAGACCTAGGGAGAGGTCTCAGTCAGTAAAGTTACTGCCATGCAAGCAAGAGGACCTCAGTTCAGTCCCCCAGCATTCAAACACCTTAGCATGACAGCTCACATCTGCAACTCCAGTATTGAGGAGAGCGGTGGCAGGCAGATCTTTGGAACTCATTGGCCAGCAAGACTAGGGGATCTGATGAACTCTCTTAGGTCCACCAAGACACTCTATGAGACATTATATCTCAAATAATAAGGTGGAAAGCAATAGAGAGATAACTAACATCTAACATTGATCTCTGACCTCCACATAAATGCACATCCATGTGCCCACACAACCAAATGTACAGATGTACACACCCACACAAACAACGTGTGTAAAACACACACAGACAAAAACAACAAAGAACTTAGCTGATATGAACCAGTTTCTTGACTGCCTGGGATTTCACTAAAGCCCCTCATTAATATAGGTAGTTGATCATCAGAATGTTTGCTTTAAGAGCAAGTTAAGAAAAGTAACTTTTATCCCATGCTGAGAACTCAAGAACAATGGCAATGGGTTTTTGATCCTACTGCACATACTGGCTTTGTGGGAGCCTAGGCAGTTTGGATGCTCACCTTACTAGACCTGGATGGAGGTGGTTGGTCCTTGGACTTCCCACAGGGCAGGAAACCCGGATTACTCTTAGGGATGATGAGGGAGGGGGACTTGATAGGGGAGGGGGAGGGAAATGGGGGGTGGTGGCGGGGAGAAGGCAGAAATCTTTAATAAATAAATAAACAATAAAAAGGAAAAAAATAAGAAAAGTAACTTTTTCCTTGGGTCTGTGGTATTTCATTGCTTCTTATACCCCTTGAGTCTTGACTCTTTCTCTTCACACAGGTTTATTGTGCTCCACCTGTCTTCCACAGTGGACAATAGCCACTTGGTTTCTTTTGTGAAGTCTTTAGAGGAAGCCTTCCTCAGCACCACGGCCTGCATTGTTCTGTCCCACCAGAAGGACAATCCACACAGAGTGGTTATTTTAGTGGTACCTTCTAAGGAGTTAAATCTGGCACTGAAGAACTTGCGCTCGGAAGGGTTTGGAGGACTTCCAGAATCATCTAGACATTTCCAAGTAAGAGAAGGAGAACAACTTCTTTTAAGGTTTACTGGAAACATATTTGGCTCAAGTAAGTATGAGGAAATTGTCTTATATAGTCTAGAGCTATACAGCACAAACCTTAACTGCAATACCCTAAACTTGTATTACTAAGAAAGACTTTCTTTTAGAGAATTTAGGAAACATTTAGACACTAGTCTATCTAGGCACTATTCTTTTTCTGCAAAGAAGCACATGTGTCTTTACAGACAGATTGTAAGTGACATTCTTTTAGAAACAGTCTTCTTCGTGATTGTCCCCATGAATTTAAACTAGTTTCACCTCTTCCCTGTGACAGCTTCTTCTCTTCTAAATGCTCCCTGCTTCCACTCGGTAATGTGAATGTTTACACACAGTAATAATAATCTATTGAGAAGCATGTCATGTGACAGGTGACCTCTCACTTATGATTATTTGACATAGAAAAGTTGGCTTTATGGTAAGCAATAGTAATAGACATTGAAGTAGAAATAACACATTTTGGGTTTTGATCTTTCTCCAGTTTAGTGGTTTCAGGAATGATATAGTCTGTGACGTCACAGGTCTTAGTAGGTCACCCAGTCTCAAGGAGAAAGAACTAATATTCTGTCATATATTGGGCTGCTAAGCCATGGTGCTAAGTATTTGAAGTATATTAAGTGCGGTTTTGACATGATATTTTCAATTTGTTACATTTGTAAGAAAGCGACAGCATCACAAGTCCAGGAGCATCTGTCTGTTATTCTTCTGAACTATATGGGCTTACATTGCACCGACAGTTATCTACATAGTCTTTAATGTATCCTTCAAGAAACTAGCATGGGTCAGTAGACCCATAAATGAAACATAAAAATACGTTTTATGTTGCTTGTTTTAAATTATATTCTCAGAAGTGTGTTCTGCATTTGGAAAGTGGTCTGAGGTACAAACGATGCTTAGGAATATTGAATGAGGGTGACACACTCCTCAGATTTCTCATTCCCACATTTACCCAGTGTTAATTTCATTTCTGTTATAAACCTCATTCAAATTAGAAATGATTGACTGCCAGGTTTAGGTTTTGTTCATATTCTCAGGAGATACTTTTCACCGGAAGTTCAGGGGACTTCCTTGTCTGATGTCCTCTAAGCCTCACAACACCATCTTTTATTGACTGTAGAGAATGTATAAGCTATGAGAGTGCTGAGGGAAAAGAATGAAGTGGTAGCCATGGGAAGTACTGGAGGGGAGGGAGAAGTGAGTGCTTAGTGAGGTGAAGAAGATAAAAGGCAGTGAAAGGGGAAGTGAAAGAAGAAAAGAGAAGAAAAGTAAAGCGCTAGCTAAAGACACAGAATGAAAGGTCTTCAGAGGATTTGCCATCTGGACGTTTGTTTTCATAAGCTACTCAATTTCCAATTTTGTGGAGATTTCTGAATCAGGAAGCTTGCTACACCCTTGACTTGATGTAATTGTTGTATATTTATAAATCAATATGCATAACATTGAATCCATGATGCCTACTAGCTCTCATTCAGAAAAGGGCCCCCAAATCTTATGTGGTAGTTGTAGCTCACAAAAAAAAATGAGGTTTGAAGCCAGTCCTGGCCCTCACAAGGATAAGTGAGACTCTTTATTACCCAATATCTCCAAGTCTAAACTGTCTCCTCCATTCTTACATACAGCAGCTCTGTCATTGGAGGAGGGGAGAAAGGCAGGATGTGAATGACACCTTCCTACTTAACTTCTAAAGCAGAAACCACACTGCAAACCCAAGGAAACTCTCTAAAGAGAGATAGTCAGAGCTCAGAAATACTCCACCCTAACTAATGGTACAAATGATTTTTCTGTAATACCTAAGAGGCAGCTAAACAGGACTGAGCTGCTGTCTTCCCAGGCAGGGAACTTGTTGTTTTCACTGACAAGGGTCCCATGCTAAATTAAGACACCGAAAGACTGGCAGCATGTATGCCAGCTTGTCTACGAGAGATGGAGATGATCTATCATTCAAAGAAACTGAGGCAGGCAAGATACCCATATTATTTCTATTGCCCATTTCCAGGAGATTCTTGTTCATATTGGGATCCTCATTAGAAATTTCTGGATCTAGGAGGAACAGGACTCTCCACAAAGAGCTGATCCCTATCTCTCCATCAAAATCTGGGAAGCTGAGATAATCGCAGGTGTCCTCTTCCTGTTAGGCCTTCATCTCCTCCCTGATGCCTTCTCTCCAACCCTAATGGCTCCCATTTCATCTTCTCAGTGGTCATGTTCGAGGAAGTCTTCCTTATTCTCTCTCATCACATCATTCCTGCTTATTTTATTTTCACAGATGTTCACCTTTTCTTTTGTGTCCCCTGTCACAGATGCCACTTTCTATTTACTCACTTAATGTGAATTTCTCTATAAAGACCCCCATCGGAAGAAGGCAGTCTAGTTGGGGGCACCATGCAACCCCCAGCACCTAGGATCAGAAGGCACGAGGAGCGGTACCAGGAGATGAAGAATGATCATCCCTAGGACCATTGCAAAGATTGTGCCAGTTGTGATGAGTGCTTCACAGAGGGGTGACATGACAAGCTAGACCACAGCTCTGTTAAGAATTAGCTTCACTGTGAGAGTTGAAGAGATCAGTTAATGAGTCACTTCTGTAATTGAGCCATTTTTGTAAGACCTTGGTAGACCTTTGCGTAGAAGTTGTGGATGGTGGGCAAGAATCAAAAAACACCCAGCGACACTGCTTCAGGATACTTAGTTTCCTGGTATAACTAGCACTTTCGCTTCCTCATCTGACTTTTCTAGGGAAAGCACTTCTTCATGTGTGTGTATTGCCTATGACATAAAAAAAGACATGTAACCCTCGCTTCTGAGAACAATTATGTATTGCTGTAAGAAAACTCCAGTTACTCGCAAAAGATAATTTTTTTTAACATGGCAAGTATTTCTGCAATAGTGATCGTTTCAGTTGTCTACTAAGGACTATGTGAGTTATATGGTGAGAAGGGAAAACACTCTCCAAAGGTCAACCAGTCAAAACTGTCCTTTGTGAGTTTGAAATGTCTCTTTCATTTTTACTTCTTTATATGTGTTAGAGGAAGAGGAAAAATACTGTTATTCCTTTTATGTTTTTTAACCTTTTGTTCCTTTTTATTAGAGACTGATGGCCCTCAGAATATAGTGTTCTTTCTTAACGACACAAGCCCAAATTTTTAAAAATTACATAAGTTGTTTATAAGGCCAACCATTTGTTACTGATAAATCATCAATAGTTGTATCAGTATTTAATTTATAGATGTGACCTTTAACATTCCTTTACAGATACTAGTAATTTTTATAAGGTGTTGACTAGCAATGATAGGGTTACAGAGTCTAGATCTGAATTTAACCAATTTAGGGTTATCTACATTGTATGTATCCTGCATATTAGTCATCACTTGTAAGTAATTGTAAATCTCACAGGGAAAGAAGAGATAAAACAGCAGCAGCAACAACAAAGAAATTTCCTAAGTCATAGTTTACTAGGACCGGAGTAGTGTTGTTTCTTCTGATAATTCTTGGGGTGGGAAACACAGACCTCACCTGGATTTACTCAAGGGATCTGAAAACTTTAATTTACAATTTAGGTCACATTTTAATCACTCCAAACAATTTATCATAAAAAATACTAACGTGAACCCTTCTTAAGAAACACACCCCTTCTCCCGTAAGTTTTTAAACATTGTGTGTGTGTGTGTGTGTGTGTGTGTGTAGATCATAGGACATTTGTAGGGGTTTGTTTTCTCCTTCCATCACATGGGATCTGTGGATTGAAGTCAGGAAATCACTCATTGTGGCAAGCACAACTTTACAAATAATTGAATCATCTAGGAAGTCAAAGAGTTGAATTTTTAATGGTCTTTAATTTAATTTTAATTTACACTTAAGTAGCCACATGTCCCAGGAGAATGCAGTACTAAAATATTCAATGTGAGGTCATGGCAGTGCACAGTGTGATAAGAACAGCACAGAGGAGGAGAAAGATAATTCTTGGAAAGTGAGGAAAACTTTCTAAATACTGGAAAATGTGAATATTTCTCCAAAAGTCTCTTGATGGAAAATCATGGACAGGCAAAAGAAAAGCAAAAATAATTCCATGTAAGAGCTTCGAGAGAATATGTGGTCCAATCACAGGTGAGAAATCTTCCTAATGACCTACAATAACCCCGCCATTGCTCTTAGGTTGTATGTTAACAAAGGACGGCATAGGAAATCACTGTCACTAGATTTGATAAAGGAAAAGTCACTTGGATTTTCAAAAACCATTATTGGTGACAAATGCATCTCTTTTTAGGCAATGGGAAGGATTATGGGAAAGACTACAAACTCATTTTCCACCTGCAAAGAAAACCGAGGCTAGAACTCCACATCAAAGAGGTGGATGAATTTGGGAACTATAGCTGCCCTCATTATAAAGGTGCCATTGTGGTTTATAAGTTACCCAGAGAGAAGACTGTCCCTAGCTTGGAACAATCCCTTCATGAAAATCTTTACCAGTTGCCAGTTTGCAAATTACCATTGAAATTGCCCAAGGTAAGTTATTGATCTTCCTATCTAACAACTTTTGTTGCTTCTTTGTAATTCCCTATTACAATCAGTTCTGCAAGCAAAGGGCTACAGAAGGTTAAAACACATAATAATAAATTTGATAAAGGAGTAGGCAGGGCCAATTCTAGAGTGACGGAATGTGTATCAGGTTTCTGCTGTTGCTGATGTTAGTTTTTCTCACTAGAGCAATGGAAGTTGATTGGTTCTTCACAACAGGTTGTTAATGACCATGGAAACAATGTCATTCATCTTCTGTAACTACATCTAAAAAACTGAGACATCATTTGTGAAAACACTGAGTGCATTTCAGAACGTACTTGAAGGACAGATCATGGGACTAGCATCAAAATAACTTCACTAAGACTAAATCACTCCAGCACGTTTACAAATTTTTATTAGTTGATAATCTGCCTCCTGACAGAAAGTCGGGTGAAACTATCTCCCAGAAAAGTCAAACACATAAAAATATATAAACATTTTATTATTGTATAAGAAATTTCTTTCTATAAATAAGTATAACTATATTCTTAATGGAAATAATCTGAAAAATCATATGATATTACTGTCTTGCAAAGACATTTGTTACTTTTAAAGAAAACTAGATTATTTTAGTCTATTCTTACCGTCTGTGTTTTGAATCAAAGAACATGTTTTTCATATACAGATTTTGTACATTTTTAGGTATCATATAGCTCAGACTATACTTAAACTCACTACATAGCTGAGGATGACCTTGAACCCCAAATCCCCTTGCTTAGATCCCAAGTGCTAGGATTACAGGTGTAAACCATCACAATCAGTCTTTGTACTGATCTTAATTAATGAATATTAATTGCACTTCTGAAAGAGACATGCTCTTCTACATGTTATCATTAATACAGAGCTATAGATAGAAAATGTAGTCAGAAGCTGTGTTGTCGGGAATGGTAGCTACTGCCCACGTGGCTATCCTCAAACATGGAGCGATATATGGCTAATCTCAAAGGGGATATCCTCTGTCAGATAGATCCAATAAAGAGATTTGAATGAATCATAAACTGTTTATAATGATGAAATGGCATATTTATAATATTTTGGTTTGATCAGGTTAAATAATATATTCTATAAATCAATCTTATTTTTCCTTAAGTAAGTGCTAAATTGAAATATACATCTCAAACCCTTTTTCTGTGGCCTAGCACTTTCCTAGATAAATAGAACCTAATAGAGTATTTAAAACATGTACATAAAAGTACATTAGAATATTATAACTAATTAGATATTGGTAGAAATAATGCCTTAATAGTTGTCCAGAAGTTAAAAAGAGCATCTCAGGAAGCTGAAAACAGTAGGTCTTTTGTGATGATTGTGTCACTTTTTTCTAACCTGTTTTGTTCTTGGGACTTTAACCACTAGACACAAGGGGAAAACTGGCCTAGAGCAAGGAAATGGAATGCTTTCGCTTGGGATGATAGAAATATCTTAGCAGAAATTCACATTTCAGTTAAAGCCATTACCATAATTTCTAAAATACAAAAATGCTTTTAAGTGCTTTTACATGTACTGTCCTTAAATCCTTACCGAATCTGTCGGTGCCATTGTTCTTGTGTTACTGGAAGTGGAGACAGAGCAGGTTCAGTCACGTTGTCTGGGGTCCTAGAGCCAAGTGCAGAGGAAGGAATCCAACTCAGGAAATCTGATCCTCAGGTGTTCAGCAATCACTTTGCTGCTGCTTCTTAGCAGACATCACTTCTATTCTTACACCAGAAAGCAGAATAGAGTTGCAGGTATCTAGATTTTCCCTAAAAGTTTTAGGCCAAGTTTTTTAAAAAAGGAAAGAGTATAGGCCAACTATTAGAAAAAGTTAGCAAATAGCATGTCATGGACACCAGCCAAACCAAAGCAAAACTAACGCAGCCTCCGTGAAGAGGAGCTTAATGTTCAGAACAGTATAGTCATCTAAATGAACACTCAGCCCAATTTTATTTATATATATATCATATATTAAATATATCATATAATATATAGTGTGTTGTATGTCCCTATGTGTCATATATATATACATGCCACAGTAGAGGTCTGGGGATAATTTGGGGATGCTGGTTCTCTCCTTTGCCCACTCAGCAGTCTCTTTAGCTCTTATTTTGAGTCTAATGTGCATAATAATTTATGTACTATATGGGGTGTACTAAGTTATAGAGCATGTGTTTAGCATATGTGAGGTTCTGGCTTCAATCACCATCAGCAGTAACTGAGAAATATACATATTTATGATGTAGAATTTTTGATACATACATGATCAAGTTGCGATAATTAGTTAGCCATCACCTCAAACATTGTTTCAGAATACCTAGGAAGGAAGAATTTGAATCATCTCCTGTATTTGGCTCTTCAACGTTCAGGTCCCTGCACACATGCTATTTGCTGTCCTTGTCCCCCCATCTACTAGGTATCTTTTAACTTGCAACCATCTTTAGGTTTATTTGCTGTATTTAGACCTTGTCTGTCCTACCCAGTTCCTGTCCTAACTGGTGAGAAGACAACCTGACTCGGATCAGGCATGAAATACGTGTGATTACACGGGAGAGGTGCTTTGTGTACAGCCCTCATTAGCTTCCCTAGGGAACCCAACTGCGGACTGGATGGAACCCTTGGACTTTCTCAGGTTAAGATCTTAGAGCTTAGTTGTGCAAGCCCTTGCCTGTCACCCTGAGGCGATGATGTGCGTTAACACATAAAGGTTAGGCGTGGAGAATGCCCATGAGGACTGCTCCCCAGGCTGCTTAACTGAGCATGCTTCTTCCAGAGAGCGGGGTCGTTCTTCTGCAGCTATGCCACGATCAGAGGGAGACAAAGCTGAGCACAGTAGGACCTTCTCGTATACAGTGCCAGGACTTTACTTCCACTGTGCCAAGCTGTGGGAAGAGAGAGCTTATGTACAGAAAAAGGAATTTCAATACAAACGTGACATAAATTGAACTTTCAGTTATCCATATTTTCTCCATGGCCTGTGTGATTCTTGAAATCATAAGGTGGATTAGCCAAGGTGGTCAATTTAGGAGTTTATGGACATTTTTCCCCTGTGAGAGTTTGTAAGTGATCACCATAAATGTGTCACGAGCTCTTTTCCTGCTCTGACTCTGACACACACTTCTCACCCAGTAGCCTGCTCCTGTTGACTTCCTCTTGAACCCCTGCCTCAGTGTGACCTTTCCCAGGGAGCTGTCCTAACTTCACCATCTAGTCTAAGCTCGGTGTTCCTCATATGTGCAGGAATGGATTCTGTACTTTATCTCTTTCTGGTTACCGCATTTCATGGCAATGCCTTGCTTATTCCTTCTCAACGAACGCTTTTCCACATTACTGTTTTTATTGCCTTCACTGAGAATCTTTTAGACATTCTCTGGAGTCATTATCAACCCCTCAGAAATTCTATTACAGATATATGCATTTGTATGTTATATGTACAAAGGTATGGGTGTTTTAAATGGGAGACACATACTTTTTTTTAAATTCTAACTGTTTGATAGACATAAATTATTTATTGTTTTTATTTTTGTACTCGCCTTTATCTTGTGATTCCCTTTCCTTTTCCTCCCATTACTGTCTTCTTTCCATTTAGTCCCCTAGTGGCTGCACCATAGAGAAAATGATACATGCTCCTCTAGCAGCTGTGAACAGTCGTTCACTCTTCAGGCAGGAACTAGGCCTCATGAGGATCTCCTGTATCCGTGCTGGAAATTGCAAGAGCCCAGTCTCATGCAGGTGTCCATAGTTACTGCTCAGGCTTGCAAGAACAATGTCAGATCTGGATGACAGCAATATGTGGTTCACTTTCCCATTCTCTGTCCATTAACTTCTTTTTGACCTCTCTTCTGCGCCTTCAGGCGCGTGCACATGTGTGTGTGGTGTGTGTGTGTGTTATGTTGTTTAAGACTGAGCACCCATTTGTCACTGCTTCTCATCCTTTTGAACAAATATGAGTTTCCGAATTAATAGCCACCCTCCTCAGAAATCCATGTATCTGTCCCATACTGAAAGTAGAACTAGTTATGGAGAAAAATATAAAGGTCGCCAGGCGGTGGTGGCGCACGCCTTTAATCCTAGCACTCGGGAGGCAGAGGCAGGCGGATCTCTGGGAGTTCGAGGCCAGCCTGGTCTACAAGAGCTAGTTCCGTGATGGGCACCAAAGCTACAGAGAAACCCTGTCTCGAAAAACCAAATAAATAAATAAATAAATAAATAAACAAATAAATAAATAAATAATAAATGTCTACTAGGAAGCAAGAAAGGAACACTGAGAGGGAAGCACTAAGTCAGGGAATTAACAAATATAAAATAAATAATAAATATTGCTGCATCAGCATGAAAACACTTAAGTAGGATTGGGGAAATGGTGGAATTTGGAGGGCTACCAAAAGGTAAAGGTACATGTAAAAGCATGTAAAAGCCTATGGCCTTGCCTCATACAATTAAAAAATAAGTTTTTAAAAAGTTTGGAATGGACATACTTTTCCTTTATGGATGACTAATTCTGTTCTAAGAAGCCATAGGCTTTTAAGCAAAATCTTTATTAGATGTGGGATGCCTCCCTAGGAGATGTTGACCAGAAAAGTCTCAGAGGATCCAAAACAGCCTATCATCATTGCTCTTGGTTCCCTACCAGAATATATTGAAAAAGTATCTTGAATATACTACATGCTCTGATTATAAAACACAGAAATCAAAATGGAACTGAGTGGGGCTCCCTCACTCCACCCCTCCCTCTGCTAACTAGCCACAGTGCTAGTATGTGCTATTCAAGTTTCTGGGAAAGTGAACTCACTCAGCTATAGACCATGTTTGCTGCAATACTGACCTGCCAGGCAAGATACCTCCTGGTTCATTAGTGCCACCACCCCTATTATTTTAGAGACAACCAACTGCTCTAAAATTGGGTGTGAAGGCCACTCTATATGTAGGAATACAGACCTGGTACTATAACAGACCTGGTACTATAACATTGATCAAAAGCACATGGCTAGAAAAGATATCCTCCAATGCGGGAACACACTAGCATTTTTCTAAATAAGCATGTTGTGAAACTACTTTCTGAATATTTCAGAATGTCCGTCCCTCTCTCCCTTCCTTCTTTCTTTTCTTCTTATCTCCTCATCTTTCCTTCTCTCTTTCCTCCACCCTGTCCTCTTCCGGTCGCATTTAGAAGACATCTCTCCTGGAGGGCTTTGTTTCTCCACCTGGGAAGGCATGATTGACCACACAAACTTTCAGGTTTTTCTACACAACTCTACCATGTATCTGACAGCACAATTTCAGAGTGTCTTTATAAGAGACTAGATCAATGAGGTCATTTCTACTAGTGTTACAATTCGGCAAACTTGAAACTTGCCATCTTGAAACTACATCATCATGTTAAAGATAGAGTGTCTTAAATATCTGCTGCTTTTCATAGACTAATTGACTATCAATATGCCATCTGTACTTTACTTTCCTCCCGGATGGGTTTGTACAGGGCTTTCCAGACTCACATTCTTGGCCATAGCTTTACACAAAGCCTCTGCAAATGAGTTCCTCAGGGCTGAGAAGGAATCTGTGGCTGCTGAAGCTTTTCTCCCCTTTTATCACTAATGTGTACCTCAACGGGAACTGAAACTGTGACCTTTGTTTCGTGAGAACAGACTACTTCCACAAAATTTAGAGTAAGAAAAATACCTCCAGCTCAGATAAGCAGCATGAAAATGTGTTACTTTTCAGTGAATAGAAGTATGCACAGAAGGCAAACAGTAAATACTTCTAACAGAATAAATGTTGTGGCTTACTTTCCATTAATACAAGACACTATAATATTAAGCGCCACTTAGAACAGTTCGAAAACCATATCCCCTTAAATGATTCTAATTTAAAGCACACTAATATATAAACTCTACCACAAACAAGTCCACCCTAGTACCTTGAGAAGGTCTAGAGAGCTAAGTGATTTGTTACAGGGTAAATAAAATCTGAATGTTCTTTTTACCTGTAAGGTCAAGACTTCAAGAATATTTGAAAAATAAGCATCTCAAAGACACACTGTGTCATCAGGAGGTCAGTATGTGTTATGTGTGTATACAGTCATACATATTTGCACACAAGTAAACACAAGGTATAATATTAATGCACTGTGAGGCTTCTCAAACAATGATGATTATTTGTAATTTTTGTGTGTTTACTTCCTGCTTGTGAGAATATCTTATATCCTTCAACTTTCCTACTTTGCTCATTCATATATTAATTCCTTAATAAAATCTTGTTTTGTATGCTAAGGGCCACATATACAATAGTGATCCGGTATGGATCGTATATTATTTACTTCTCTTGTCACTGCAACTGAATACCTTGTGAAAAGTAAGATATGAAGATTTGTTCTGGTTCACAGTTAGAGATGGAAAAGCCCATCGTGACACCGAGGCTTGGTGACAAGCGTGGTTGGTAGGTAGAGCATTGCGGTGTTCACTCATTGGTGTGTTTCAGGAGTCATACAGAAACAAATGCAGGGTTTAACTTCCTTTCTCCACTTTACCTTCCAATCCAGTGTGAGACCCCTATTGCATGGGATTTTGAAGCCCATATTCAGAGTGAGTCTTCCCTTCTCCTTCTAACTTCAATGTATCCACTCTCCCAGACATTAGAGGTATGTCTCCCAGGCAACTCCAAATTCCCCTAAGATGACAATGAAGAAAAATGATAACAGTCTAAACCTTCCTTTGCTTCTCTGCGGTCCATCTTTTGTTTTTAGGAAGCGGTATCTTTAAAGCATCATTCAGATCATATGACTGCTGCAAACCCTGCAATGATTCTTGTTTCTCTTAGAGCAAGGGCTCCACTCATGTGATGGAAATATGTTCCGTGATTTCCAGTGGGTGCTAGAAATTATCAAAACCTAAGGGAATGGGCTTTTTTATGTATATGTTGCTATGATAAAGTTGTACTTTATAAATTACACAGAGTAAGATATTAGCAAGCACAACTATCAATTAAATGGAACAATTGATAATTTAGTATAATAAAAGTTCCTTAAGATTTAGGATTTTTTATTTTTGAGAATTTCCATTTAATTCTATTAACCTTAATTGACCATGTTACCAGAGAGGCTGGAAGATACTGAGACCAGAAACTACAAACCACTCATAAGGGACAGCTACTGCAAAAGTCTCAATGTGACCTAGGTGCCCACTGATTCCAAATCCTTGTATCTCATCTGCTTCACTTGTTCAGCTCCAATCCCACAGTTATTCTGTTCCTGCTTCTAGAGCACACCACAGTCTTCTGATTTAAATCTCTGTGTTAGTGATTACTCTGACCTAAATGGTCCTCCTAATATCTATCTATATGCCAATAGATCAATTTTCATTGCTTGGTCAAATTTTACATTCTCTAAATCCTCCTCTGAATCTGTTTAATAGGTAATACATTTCTGTTCTCTTAATCCAATACTCTAGCCCCTCCCTAGCCTACTTTAACTTTGTTCCCTCTAAAGCACTGGAGCCTCATGTGTTAGGTTTGCTGCAGGAACACCGACAAGCAGTAAAACTGTCAATAAGCTCTATGACTGCAGGAAGCTTTGTTCTGTTCCATCATTGTCTAGTAACACGGATGTAGAGCAATGCTTGGCCTAGATTACATGTTAAACAAATGCTGGTTACTTGAGTGCATTAATAAATATAGTTTATATTACAGATAATAAAAGTGAGAGAAGAAAATGAGAAAAGTCAAAGAAGAAAACATATTAGCATCTGAGGATAAACAAAATTAGTGGCATGTTTGTTAAATTAGGACAGTCACAGAAGGCCAACAGTGAGTTAACTTCTGGGCTGAAGAGGAATTCACGATGAGAAGCCTCTTTATCTACCTTCCTCAGAGAGTATTAGATGAGGTAAAGAAAACAGTAGATTCCTAGCCTCTGCGATGCCTTTAAGAAACATCATCATGGATAATATGCAATGGTAGCTACAAAGTCCACAAGAACAATCAAAGGGTCTTAGTGGTACCTGGTAATCAAGATGCTTTTCTAAAAATGACTATGTCAGCAATATGTGTAAAATATGTGGCCACAAAGGACGATAGTTTGCCTATAAATCATTTCCTCAGTTGTGCCTTAAACACGCTTTTTCAGAGATGCTCTAGAACTTTCTATTGATATTATATGCATTTGTACGCTGGAAGAAAGAAAGCACCTTTAAAAAATAGATGAAGAGTTTTGGGGTGGAAGGAAGTGGTTAGAATGTTTGGTGCTAGAGCGTGTGCTTCTGAAATTTCCCAGATGGCTGACTATATGATATTTGGTTGCTTTCGTCAGCTTGGGCTGTGACTACATTGTCTTTCCCCCACCTGTTCAGCGGTTTTGCTTTGAATAGGGACGCCTTCAGTCTCGTGGCTGAAGTGTACCTGAGACTGGAGTTCCCAGTAATACCTCAATGACAGGCTTATATAAAGAACACAGACCAAGTTCTGCTGAGATTGAACTTCCTTAAAAACAAAAAAACAAACAGTCAAAAAACCCCTGTGAACTCATGACATTTCATCACACCACTTCTAGTTAAAAAAAAAAAAAAGGTACTGTCAGCATTTGCGCTTCCTCCACATTAAATAGCACACCATGTTGAAGACCGGAAGGGTGTGGATGCGCTGCAAGCCTTGGTTTGCCGGCAGCATCACTTTCTCTTGATTTTGGATGTTCATTGCATTCTTCCTACCCTACAAGGATGATTTTTAAAACATATTTTTCCTAACAGCCTGAACCATTAAAGTATTCTTAAGTAAATAGATGAATAGATTCTGGAATAGGAAAAATGCTTATGGTCACAGACAGCTTTCTTACAATTTTCAGATGTGGTGCTTTTATAAAAATTAATTAGGATTAATAACTAAAGCCTCAATAGCACAAATGGGTGTTGCACTTAGTGGGTTATAAATTTTTTAAAAAGTTAGAAAGAAAATGTTTGGGGATATCAGGAAAAAGTTAAAGGAGTGGGACTTTGAAATATAGATATGCTTAAGATAGAGTGTATATGTGTGTACAATTTTTAGAATAAATAAAATACTATTTGAAAAAGTGGAATTTATTATTCTGTTTCTGGATAATAAGAAAAAAGTTAGGGAAACATAAACACACACACTCACATACATAAATACTTTAAAGTCTATCAGAAAACCAAGGGTAATTTGATTTTTGTAGAAACATTGAATTTATGGCAGTTTTAGAATTTTCCATATGTTTTCTATAGTAAAGGCAATTTCAGGAATGTATCCATTGCTTTATGCTCCACCCTTTATCAGTCAGAGAATAAATTTACTAAGATCTTAATAAACTAAAATACTATGATAAGTTGTTCTGAAAGAGAGCTTGGAACACTCAGTTCTAAGTTGGATGTCCCCATCAAATCCCTCCCCTCAGAGATCAGGGAATCAAGCGAAAGAGGAGGCAGAGAATTTGTAAGAGCCAGAGGGGATGGAGGACACTAAGGAAACAAGGCTCTCTAAATCAGCATGATTTATCTGTGTTCAATGAGATGTGTAGATGTTATCTTCAGCAATAGAACCTTACTATCTATTTGTGGAGCACAACAACTGTCTTGGCAATAGCCTGGGTTGTTGGGAGTTACCATGGTGTTCCTTTGATCAACAACTCCATTCTATGTAACACATTCCAAGGCAATGGAGATTTCAATTGTTGGTGAAAGATGTCTCATTGGAGCATTGTCTCCCGGGTTATTTGGTTATTCAATTTGGATTCCTTTCATATATGTAAATATATGAAGACGCTTCCACTGTATTAGTTTTCTATACAACTCCTCGAGTGGGCCCTAGTTTTAGCTAAACCTGCTGGATAATAGGTAATATATTACTCTTTAACACCTTCTTTCTACTTCTCTCCATTTTCCATCATTCCAGGTCAACTCTCCCATCTATCTATAGCCCTCTTTTCTATATCCCCTTTCTTGAGAGATTCCTCCACCCAGTTCCTTGCTCCTACCCAACCATTGTGGGTATACAAACTATAGCCCAATTATTGAAGAGTTAACATCATTCATATATAAGCAAGCATGTACTATATATCTCTTTTTGAGTCTTTGTTACCCCACTCAAGATTATTTTTATAGTTCCATCTATTTACTGTAAATTTTATATCACTTTTACTTATTGTTGTTTTGGGTTTTCATTTTCTTGTTGTTTACAGCTGATTAATAGCCACTGTGAAATTGTATATTTTCTTTATCCATTGATATGTTGTTGACAGCTAGGCTATTTCAAACTTCTGACTATTATGAATAGAATGACAGTGAACATGTTTAAGCAAGTGTCTCTGTAGTAGGATGAATTGTCCTTTGGATATACGTCTACTGGTGGTATAGCTGAATTTTATGGTAGTGAGAGTCCCAGCTTCCTTGGAACTGCCAAGCTGATGTCCATAATGGCTGTAGACGTTTACATTACCACCAGCAAGAACTTACCCTACATCCTTGTCAGCAAGAACTGCCATTTATTTTATTGATCTTGGTCGTTTTGACTGATATAAGACAAAACCTCAAGGTAGCTTTTATTTAAGATGAAAACATTTTAAAGTTATAAAACAATATAAGAGATAAATAGGAACCAAATACAACAATACAACAAAATCCACAGAAAAGGACTTATGATAAATTGCCCTATAGAGCTGAGATAGACTGTTTCAGAGACTTGCTGAATCTTGTTTGCTATTATGTAACATTTTCTCTCAGACTGAAGCATTCTATCCTGAGAAACTCTTTAAACAGGAAGTAAATAACTCAAAATAACTTCAGAAAGTGCCTAAAACTGACAGGACTCACTAGGCCTCCCCCTGTTGGAGTAAGCAATAAAACCTGAGAGTCCCCTCAGAGGAGGAAGCTGAGCCGCAAAGAACTCTCAGATAAGCAAAGCAGCCTCTGATGCCAGTCTGGAAGAAGCAGAAACCAGTCAAGCTGCTAGAAGAAGTTTGGATCAGCTGAGGCACCTGACAGAGATTCTCCAACCTGTTTAGCTGCCTGCAGGCTGTGCAGTGTGCTCTGGGTTCTCAGCTTTGTGAGTTATCACCCATGCTGGGCCGGACCTTGTGATGCAGATGTCTTTGAGTTGCTTCTCCTCCTGTAAGTAACCCGTCACTTGCATTCCTCTATGGAACCCAATAAATCTCATTGGTTCACCAAGTAGGGCTTTGATGGTATTAGCATTTTGGTCTGTCACAGGTTCGCCATCTGGGATAAATAGTCATGTGTGTTGCATTCTCTCAGAAAGTGTTTCGTCACACAACATGTGCTAGGGTAACTTTGGGATGTGTCACAAAGGCTTGGTAGGTATTGAATCACCAAATAACCCAGGAGACAGAGCTCCAATGAGACATCTTTCACCAACAATTGAAATCTCCATTGCTCTAGAATGTGTTACATAAAATGGAGTTGTTGGTCAAAGAAACAGCATGGTAACTCCCAACAACCCAGGCTATTGCCAAGACAGTTGTCGTGCTCCACAAATAGATAGTAAGGTTCTATTGCTGAAGATAACATCTACACATCTCATTGAACACAGATAAATCATGCTGATTTAGAGAGCCCTGTTTCCTTAGTGTCCTCCATCCCCTCTGGCTCTTACAATTTCAAGGAAGCTGGAACTCTCACTACCATAAGATTCAGCTATACCACTAGTAGACATATATCCAAAGGACAATTCATCCTACTACAGAGACACTTGCTTAAACATGTTCATTGCCATTCTATTCATAATAGTCAGAAGTTTGAAATAGCCTAGTTGTCATCAACATATCAATGGATAAAGAAAATATACATTTTCACAGAGGCTATTAATCAGCTATAAACAGCAAGAAAATGAAAACCCAAAACAACAATAAGTAAAAGTGTTATAAAATTTACAGTAAATGGATAGAACTCTAAAAATAATCTTAGGTGAGATAACAAAGACTCAAAAAGGCATATATAGTACATTCTTGCTTATATATGGATGATGTTAACTCTTCAATAAGTGGGCTATAATTTGTATACCAAAAAGAAATTTGAATCTAGAGAGGGTTAAGAGAAAGTAGCACAGTGTGGACAGAAACTTCTACTGGGAAAGCACTAGGTGTATTTCAGGAACATGTAATGGGACCTTTGAGGACTGAGTGAAAGTCCTGGAAACATCATATTGAAATAAGTTGAGAATTGATTATGGAGGGATTTGAATTCCATGTTTGGGTCACCTATCTAATTCTTCAGGAGGATGTTATGGATTTTTATGACCCAGAGAACATCCACCCAGAGAGACAGTATGTAGTACATAATAAACAAATAACCCCAGGTTTCTAGTTTAAAACTAAATTTAATTTTATAGCAATTTAATTTAATTTTAATTTATATGTATTTAATAGAATAGGAATAACTATAACAAGCCATTGGAGAAATTTAACCAGGAGAGTAAATGGTAAAACTTTGTTTGCAGTATCATTGTAATAGATGGAAATATATTCGGGAGATGAGTTACTATCAGTAAATGAAAGAGACAGTTAAATAATTCATGGATAAGATGGTGATGTTGGTAAGAAGAGAACAAGGACACAGATGTTTAGGAATGGAGACAACAAGGACTTGTGGATGTGGGTGGAGCTAGGAGATAGAAGTACATTGGAAAATAGAAGAAGCTGTGGGAAGGCGCCTTTGGCAACTGGTGTGACCCATTGTCGTATGATCAGTGCAGTGTTTTATTATTCAGATTTACATTCATCTCTGTTCTTAGTATAGACCCACTGGAACTATTTTCCCTTGAGGACCTGTGATCAGTGCCATTTTCTACTCTAGACCAGCCTTTACATAACTGAAAGCAAGGGATTTCTCAAAGTTCAATGAGAAATTTATCATTTTTTTTTATCATTTTTACGAGGACTCTTCAATAGGCAGTTGATACCCATGGTCACCTTGGCATTGAAGCCCTTTACAACTCCCATTCTTTTGCCCCTATAGCCTTTACAAGATGCCTTGCCCTGAGTAACATCTTTTGCTCCATTTCTATTACTCATCATAATTATGACCACTTCCAGATCTCTTGCCATAAGTTCTTACGTTAGCAGTGGCTTTTGCACTTGGAACTGTTGTCGCCTCCTTAGAGAAACCCTACCATCTACTAAACAATGAAAAGGAAACTTGGTCATAGATGCTGAGGAATAACTGTTACCAAAGTATGTGCACATACGCTAATGTGTGGCCCATTGCAATTATTATTTATATAAAATAATTAGTAATACTGATTGTCATACTCCGATAGAAATTGGGTTAAACATTTACCCATGTTATATGGTTTTCTGAAAAACGTACATTGCTGAAGAAATAGATGAACAGTGAAATTTTCCCCTCAGGAGAAATAGTCCATCTAATTTAATAGTACAACAGACCAGATTGATCTGATTCTAGTGTCAGCACACCTGACCATGACACCAGGTGTGACTAAGTTTATTGGGGATAGAGGACCTCATTCATTTTAATATTCTCTCCTCAGATGCCTTTAATAATATTTTACTGAACTCATTATTTAATAAATGAATACATACTAATAGAAATCTTGAACAATTGAAATGTGTTTTAATAACTGACAAAAGCTTAATCTATTTTCTACTCAGCTAACAGACAAAAGCCTCTCATGACTGGGAAGTCATGGTTATTGTGGGAAGTTTTGTGTAAGACTTAGGACTATGTTTGTGAATGTCCAAGCCTTTCTGGTAACTTTAATTTCACTGTTATCAGAAAGTTTGTTCCTACCTATGAGCCCATTAAAGACAAAATAAAACAAATCAGGAAATCAAAAATCATTTAAAATATTCTAGAAATAATTATTCTCAGAATTTAGCCACCCTGGTGGATCTTCTGGTTGACAAATCTTTAAGGAGTATAATCTTAAAGTGGAGCCATCAAAAAAGTTGTTGGGTGTAGTATAAATTCTAATGAATTGCTTTTTTCCTGTTTTCTTGAGCAGTTTTATAAAAATGAATAACACCTTTCATATAGCTGAATTTGTGGGTCAAAGAGACCTGATTTTTGCAAAAGCAACTTGGGATTCTGAGTAGGTTTAAAAACTCATAATATCAAGTGTGAATATTTTTGAAGTTCTGGTATATGTGAAATGTTCCATTAATTTCCATAACATATCTTCTGCTTTTCTCATTTTTTTCAATAAAAACAAATGAGAAACTCTGAAGCCAGAATTACCAATTTAAGACCCAGAGGATTCTATTACAGACTGACTATATTTTGATTGTCTTTAAATACTCCTCTATGTTTTCTGAACTATCTAGGTATCATCTCATTTTACAAATGCAGCCATTGGTAGAGGTAGCTCTTCCCACCTTCCAAGCTCCTTAGATTCCTTCAGTTTTTCCTGAATTGATTCATCTTCTTAAAGGGCCTGAACGCTATCTTCCTTTGTGACTAGATTTATCTAGGTAAGGGAACATATCCATTTTTTTCTTAGTCAAAAAAGCATAATAACATTATACCTTAAAAAATAAAATTAAGCTTCAATTTTAAACAATGGTAAAAGTAATGAAGAAGCAATTGTAAAACCTGCTGCATAGAAATAAGAATAGGCTTAAAACAAAGAAGAGTCTGAGCAAGGCCAGTGAGGCTTCAGGGCACTTCCATACTGGCGGCACCTGGCTTTCATTTCCAAACTTAATTGTTCAATTTATTTCCTTTTGAGATCTATCTAGATTAAAAGAAAAAAATGGCTCTGCTCTTGATATTTTGTTCTCTGATGATTTTACTTGCCTGTAGGTTCAGGATGGTCTTTATGCCCCTCCATGGAATGGTACTTCCTTTCGTTGTGAGTGCAGATCATCTTTTTATAGGTTGTCAGCGAAGTTCTATGCTGATTATAGAGTTATCAGAATGTCTATGTGACAACAACCACAGGTTATTAGCCCATGATGGTGCCTTTTAATTTCTTTATTTAAAAATCTTTGGGTATGGGCTGGAGAGATGGCTCAGTAGTTAAGAGCATTGCCTGCTCTTCCAAAGGTCTTGAGTTTAGTTCCCAGCAACCACATGGTGGCTCACAGCCATCTGTAATGAGGTCTGGTGCCCTCTTCTGGCCTGCAGATATACACACAGACAGAATATTGTATACATAATAAATATTAAAAAAAATCTTTGGGTATGCTGGTGTGTAAACACATAAATGTGCTACAAAATAAAGAATATGCGGAAAGAACTTTACTAAGCATTTCTTCAATCATTTTACACCTTGATTTGATGGTATTATTTCTTCTTGTAGAAAAATTTTAAATAAAATAAAATATGACCTACCGTTTTATCTACAAAAAAATACTTGCAAATACATTTCTAAAGGGTGAGTACAATAATTGATCACAATACATTTGCTTCCTCTGTAATAAGCACCAACAAGCTTATGTTCTATATTCAATGAGAAACTCATTTTTTTCTTTTCTTCTGATTTGTAAAAGACAGGGTCATAATAGTACCCAGTCATAGCATTTTGCTTCTGCCATCCTCTTTTGGAGTCTTTGTCTACCCCCCGAGAAGGGAATGAGCAATTTTATTTATTTATTTGCTTATTTATCTATTATTGAAAATAGATTCTTCTCTCAAACAATACATCCTGACCATAGTTTTCCCCCACTTCACTCTTCCCAGCTCCTCTCTCCTCTTTCCCAGATCCACTCCCCTTCCATTTGCCTTTAGAAAAATAGCAGGCCTCCAAGACACCATAACCAAACTCTTGTTGAAACTCAGCTTTGGAGTAAAGTCTTGGATCGTGGTTAATCTGCTCACCTGGGAATTCTCAGCTCCCACAACAGAAGCAATCTTCCATAATCATGTTGGTTTTAAGAGCTTAGTCACATGGACACGCTGGTATGATTTTTTTTGTTCTATTCCTATAGGGATAGAGCTCTTACAGACAGTTGAGCAGACACTACAGCCATCCCTCTACCCGCCAGATCTGGCTTTCTCTGATGTAGAAGAGTCTAGCTCCCTTGGTGACTCATTACTCCCATGCCATTAAAATGTTTTCTCTAGAGCTTGGAAAGACATAAACACTGTCCATACCTATTTATCCTGAGTGATGTCATTACCCGAAAATAAAAAATAAATCCACTTGGTGATGCAGCTGTTCTCTTTTTAGTCCCTTCCTCTGATCTTGTGAATAGAACACAGGCTGGTGTTAATGTCTCTATCACTTGCAAAACTCCCTTCTTAGCTGTGAATTGTTCTCAGGTTCAGAAATCTCGGCTAGCAACAGAATTTAGCAATGTTGTTTTGTTTTAATTGCACTTATTTTTAGAGCTTCCTTTTGTTTATATAAGTGAACTTCCTGTTAAGCAGGCAGCAAATAGTAATTTTTTAAGAATAAACAAGTCATGGCTGGTAATATTTTGAGCACTTTGTTGTATATTATGCCATGCTTTAAAGGGGCATGATATAATTCAGTGTCTCCTTTCAACGTCACTGGGGAACAGTTGCTATTATTCTTGCTTAAAGTGAGGAACCAAGGAAAAAGGGAATATTTTGCTCAAGGTCACAACTAAATGAGTAGTAGTGCCAGTAGTCACGTTTTAAACCTCCATCTCATACTACCTCCAAGTCCAAAGAAGCAAAGTCCATACAAAGCAAATGTATGAATGATGTACGCAATGTAGAAGTTACTGGAATAACTAAATGCAAAATTATATGCTATATTAATTTTATATGCAAGTTTTAACTTACAGTTACAAATGTGGGATCAAATTTTTATTATAGATAGTAGGCTGAATGGTATGTCTGTCGTTTTGAATGGATATTTTTGACCAGATTGTTTTCTTTCTTTAACTCTGTTCTCTTCATCTGTAAAGCATGCATAATAACTACTTCATCAGATACTCACGAAACTGCATTTTGCTGCAAAGATTACAGGTTGTATTCTTTAGAGTAACTCCTAACCTATGGTTACTAATCAAAATCATTGCCAAATATGTTTCAGAGAACATTATCTTCTAATTAGAGTTTAAAAAAAAGGTTTTAAATCTAGTTTTGTAATTTCCTATCCATGTTGACTTCATAAGTTTACATTTGTGAAATAGAAATGATAATTAATCAAACTACTGTCTTATTTTTGGAATGAAATAATGTTACAAAGCATAGACTGGGACAATATTGCAATAAGTTATTATTTGACAGACAGTTATGATGAGCCTATAAAGATCATAGAATTTCTGTCAATATTAGTTTTATAACAGATTACTTATTTGATTAAAAGTCTATCTAGCTTGCCTATAGTATGAAATCATTAATAAATCATTGTAAACCGTCAGTTACAAACCTAAGAAAGTGGCTTACAATTATTTTGCTATAACTGCGCTCTAATGCAAATGATAATTATTATTAAAGAATCATTCTCACAAAATAAATTGATTAAAGTAAGCAGTTGTATTGTTTACTTCTCTATTGCTCTTACAAAACACTATGAGCAGTGCAATTTATAAAATAAAATGGTTAATTGCATTTACAGTTTCAGAGGGCTAAAATTTATGGTGGCAGAGTGAAGACATGAAGGCATGTAGCTAGAACAACAGCAGAGAGCTCATAACCCTTTCCACAGCAGAAGGTAGACAGAGCACACAGGAAAGAGTGGAAGGGTTTTGAAGCTTTATAACTGCCTATCACCTAGTGATACTTTCTCCAACAAGAATGTCCCTTCGAATGCTCCCCAAACAGCTACCAAAGACCAAGTATTACTCAAGTATGTAAGCCAATGGAGGCCATTCTCATTCAAATTACCTTAACAGTCAAATCCAGAACTTGCCTGTTTTGTGGTTTAAAGCTTCTAATAAAAACCCATGCTAAAGATATGCAGATGAGTACTAGTTAGATATATTTTGGATCTATTGCTAGTTCATTAAATATATCCTAAAGATATGCAGACAGATACTAATTAGATACATGCTTTCGTCTATTGTCTGTTGCTAAAATAAACTTGTGTGTATTTTAGTAACATAACTAATTACTTGGTTACCCAAAAAAAATCTGTGGCAAGATGGTTGAAGTGTGAGGAGTGTGAGGTAGAGCTAGATGAAATAGCTGTTACCACAAGACACTATAAGGACCTCTAAGTTGATATTCATGATTAAGTGCTGTTATTCATTCTACTATACAGCGTCAATGGGTCAGGATACTCAAAAGAACAGGGAATCTCTAGCATAATTATCTGATAAAAATATTCTTCTTTCGAAAACCCCAATTGGAATGCACTAGAAATTAAATAAGACAAATTTATCATTTATTACTTCTACATCTGTCAAATTACAACACTATTTTCCTAGATGCCTTTGAAGTTAGTTTACCACCTAAGGTATAATTAAAATAGAGTATTGCTCCAGGTCTCAAAGACATATTTTTATATCATTGTTTCTACTTAACCACTTAAGACATGTACAAAATAGTCTAAGTGATTTAGTTTCCCCGAATTTCTTCCTTTTAAAGCTTCATTTTGTGTTTTATCAGTTATTGTGGTAGAACTTGGACTTGGATCACCCCATCATCTTTGCTTTGTTCTCAACTATAACCCACATTCAACCATTTAGGTTGGAGGGTACAATGATAATATGATGTCACCAAACAAATCACCCTAAATCCAGCCCACAATGGCTCATTCTTCCTCTGCAATGTTTTTTCCTTTATTCTCACACATGCATTTCTATAGTGATGTTGGCTTGGCTACTTACTGAATGCAACATCATAAGCTCCCTGAAAACACGTTACAATGGATGTAAGTCATAACTGATACTGAAATGCTGAGTATTTTCCAGATCAAAGCACTGTCTAAGCTCAAATGGTCCACAATAGCTTAGTGCAGAGCTGCTGTGAGACACAGGATAGAACACTATTTCTGAGGTTACTGTGTAATGGTGACATTGACTGATGGGGTTTCTGTTTACCTAAACCTCTGTTTACATCATAATTACAGATGAAACTTCAGACACTCACCTATTAGAATGTTAGTGCTATAGAAACCCTTCGTACATGCAAAAATGACACCCAGTTCTTTCCAAACTTGTGTGATAAAAAAGGTGACTTAAACTGACCCAAGCCATGGCATTTAAAAGGCTTTACAGGCTCTCTGTCTGAATCTCCATTGCTATAAACAGAACCAGTGAACAGTTAGGAAGAATTAATTCTAGGGTCTATAAAACAGTATGATATCTATCTATCTATCTATCTATCTATCTATCTATCTATCTATCTATCATCTATCTATCTATCTACCTACCATCTATCAATGTAGATATGCATATGTACATATATTGCAATAACACAACAGTTTGTGATGTCAATGTACAGAAAATACTAACATAACAAGGAAAGCCAAGACTGATCAGACTTGTTCTTAGAGAGCGAAAAGACCTACAAGGGGGGAAATGGGAGGTGCCAAAGGACTTAAAACTAGAGAGCTTAAAAGATAACTCTATGTTAGTTTGTTGAAAATTACACAGAGAAGCAACTCAACCCACAGATATGAGCTCCGCTAAATTCTTTAGTAAACTTGAATAGTTCAATAAGAAGATTATTCTTAGGCAGAAAGAATAGTCAGCAGTGCTTAGAATCCTGATAATAGAAGCCTTAAAACTCAATACTCATACCCTCTTCAAGCCTAAGTGGCTCTTTTGGGTTTCAGTTCTTTTTATTGACTTTTTATGAGAAATGACTTATAAATAGCAGTATAAATATGTACCTATACATATCCAAATTATTTATGGTTTATGCTGATATCCTTAAGAGGGTTGTCGTCGGTAAATGTCCCCACATAAGTGTTGCTAGTCTCCTTTGTAAGAGAGTAGTGTATTGAAGAAAAAACTTTGAAAGCTTAGAGCCATCTCTTGATTTATTCAACAATCTTCATGTACCACGAAAGTTGAAAGTGATAAAGAAATTATAGTCAACATGCCAAAATATACTAGCTAACATACAAAAAGGCTATTAATAAAAATAACACAGCTTCCTTTAGTATGTAGCTGGGGTAATAGGTTGGTATCATCTGAGCAGAAAAAATGAAAAAGCAGAAAGTATAAAAGTGGAGCTGTTTGTTTCTGTAAAGAATGGTGTGGGGACACTGGGATCATTACAAAGACTGTATGAGGGCATGCAGTCTCTATTTGGCCTTGGGGGCTGTTCTGGACACCAGGAAGTCTGAAAGGCAATGCTCCAGGCAAAATAGCGTAAGGACAAGAACTGTGCACAATGCAGAGAATGGATGGAGCAGTAAGCAGTAAGAGGGACTGGGGAGGGGCAAGTAAAGCACAGGAAGGTGACATTAAACATCCCTTATGATTTCAAGACTGACCACTTGGTATACATACAGAAGTAATATTATACATACTGAGGAGGTTATATTTAGGAATATATATGTATAGAAATATTTACATGCAGTAACTATTAATGAATGAAGAGGTCATAAATTTGAAGGAGAGTGGATAGGGTGTATATAGGAGGGTTTGGTTAGAGGAAATCCAAGAGAGAAATGTAATCATATTGTAATCCCAAATATTAAACTGTATCCTTTATGGGAAAACTGGATGCACATATGTGTGAAAACCCCTCTGTATTTAGGCATCAGAAACATTTTCAAGTGTCAAGGTCCTATGAGACTTCTGTGAACAAAGAACAATATCCTGGGAGCAGGAAAAAATTTACTGATACATAAAGAAAGAAAGCAATTTGATACCTATATCTTGCCATTGGCTTAGTCCATGCAAGGTCCATTAATGGGGAGGCAAATTCTGTTGCACTGTTTATGGCGGTGACAAGATGACTCAGTGTTTAGCAATATTTGCTGCTTAATCAAAAGGACCAGAGTGCAGATCCCAGTAGCCACATATGTTGGTTCGCAGATACCTACATATGTAACTCTAGCTTCATGGCATCTGATACCAAAGCCTCAATGGGTCCCTGCACATGTTTGAGTGTGTACGTTCATGCAAGCACACACAGATGTTTACACACACATAAATTGAATTTAAAAGTATAAATAAATTGACATTTATATTTCAGTTTTAAAGGGTCTGTCATATAGTCGTTAGATCCAAGTTAATTTAGATTGAAGTGGTACAATACAATATACCTGAACATATATTTATTTCTTAATTTCCTCCTATGAAACTTCTTAATTTGTTTTATATTCTTCCATAGAACTTCTATGAAAAGCATTCCTACAAAGCAAGTATTCAGATTCAGTGAACTTATTGTTTTAAGTACATAAGGTGTGCTACATATTGACATATAGTACATTTATTGTTCTTATTGTCATTGCTGTGAAGTAGGATTTTTTTAAATAAAAAAACGGGATGCTGGCAGTGTACCTCAACCTCGGTGTTAGAACATTTGCTAGTATGCATGTTGCCATTGGTTCAGTTCCATTGCACACACACATACACACACGAAAAGAGAGAGAGAGAGAGAGAGAGAGAGAGAGAGAGAGAGAGAGAGAGAGAGAAGAGGAGAGGAGAGGAAAAGGAAAAGGAAAGATAGATTTTTAGGAAGTTGGAAAGGTAGTAGAGAGAATTATTTATTCTACAACCAATGTTCCTTAGCATCTGTACTCCATGTAAATGCGGTATATTGTCAAAGTCAGGAAGGTGACATCAATACATGTTTGTGTGTAGCTCTCTGCTACCTTATAGCTTGATGAATGGCATACCCATCATACCATCAAGATTCAGGATTAGTTCATTACCACAATGCCCTCTTTATTCCCCTTTATTGTCATGTCTCCTTGATCCCTACCTATCAGAAATCACTAGCAATTTTTCCCATGTTTGAAAAAAATGTCATTTTAGGAACATGATCTCAGAGAAACTGGAATATGTCACTTTTCAAAACAAAAGTTTTGCAGTTAGCATAATAGTCTATGGCACTTCTATTTAGAAAGTGGCATCTTTCAATTTTTATCCTTCTTTGTCCTTCAATTATTTGTCTTTGGTTTTTTAGTAAGTACTCTTCCATAATTGGAGTAGTGCTCACCTCTTTAAGACAATCTTGGTCATTCATTTTTTTGTCATTATAGATGAAGCTGCAATGAACTGTGTTCAAGATTTTGTGACGCAGTCTTAAGAACTATCTTTCACAGAGATTGAGATGTCAAATGCTTCAAAGAAACATTGCTTCTCAGCCTCTAATTAGCTGTTTAAAACCAGACATTTTTGCTTCATGTGATATGTTATTTTTCACTCTTCCACATTAACTGTGTACAAACTGTTATTCAGGTAGTTTCAAAAGGAATGATGAACTATGTGATTAGTTATGAAAAATGTGTTTTAAGATATATGCATAACAACTGTTTCTTGTATCTCATATACATAACATTCACATAAACTGTTGTGTCAATCTCTGCTGGGTACCAAGTTCCGAGTTGAGTGTTAAGGCCCAGTTCTTGGCATACATGGATTTTATGAAATATCATGGTTTGGGCATAGAGTTCAGGGGGTGCTTTATGCTATTGTCTTTCAAATTATCCTCAATTTTAGCTTTGTTTGGACTTCATGTGGTTTCTATGGTGATGCTTAAATGTGACTAAGTGTAAAATTTTTGAAACATCTGGTTTGTTGTACTTTGAGCTAACACAGGAGAACTACTGGTGAACACCCCCCCCACACACACACACACACAGTCTCAGTTTGCAAGGTGTGCAGCTTGAGTCCTGCCAACAAGGGTGAGGTTTGGGTGGAGACTGAGCTTGTTCTTCAGTGTTTAACTTCCTTCACTTACTGTGCTTCCCTTTTCTGAGCAGCATGAAAAAGTAATCAACCGACCACAGAGCACCAAAAGAGTGTCCACAGACCCTCTAGGTAAGGACCCTTCTCCTTGTCCTGGTCAAATTACTTTTTATTGTCATAGAGTTTACATGTAACTGAGTTCTTTTATATAAAAGAAGTAAGAGAGTAACACTTAATCATTGCAGGAAAACCCATCAATGGACTTCTTTGAGAATTCATGTACATGTAACCTCAAATAGCATTTACAAATATATATATATATATATATGATTAGAACTATATTGTAATTCATAGAAATATGAGCTTTATAAAGCATTTTGCTCACATAGAAATTCTAGATTTGGTAAATACACTATAGTTTTGTAGCATTGCAAAATTGTTCAACTTCAACTCCAATTTCCATGTGTCAGTATCGGTTGTCAATTAAGGATTGTCTTAGGTGTCAGTAAAGATGAAATTGAGGTGTGCATTCCATTGCAACAAAAAAGAGAAGGCTTCATTGTGTAATGCTGAGCTCTTTGAGCTCTGAAACCAGAGGGAAAAGATTTGGTTGTGGTCATTTATAATTAGTTAGGTTTCATATTAATAAGAATGTAGCTACTTAACAAAGATGCAAATTTCCAAATAGGACTTGACAGGCTTATTCTATTTACGTTTTAAATATATTATTTAATTATGTAAAGTCTACTAATTCTGTAATTTGTGCTCATCAAATTTATCATATTGTTCACTATACTTTACTAGGTCAACCAGGAATAAATCGGAAACCTAATTAAGCAGTCCTTATGGGTTAGTGCAGAAAATGCAGGCACTCCTCATCTGCATTGTATAAAGAATAGGAATAAACTTTATTATTTATTATTATTTATCAAATAAATACATTTTAAAAGAGAGCAGGCAAAGTTTGCATAGCTGAAGTGAGTGAAATCTCAGAAAGTTTAATGATGTTAATTTTTAAAGAAATTTGATGTTTAAATAAAAACACAGTATTTGTTGTTGTCAATGACCATCAGATTGTACAAAAACATGGCACTCCTTATTATGTGTATTAGGAAGTTCCAGGTATCATCAAAGCTTCAGATGGAAGAATGATCATAGATGGGATTAGACTTGGGTTGTTGACCTGTCCCAAGACCAGGAAGGCTATGTCTGAAAGACAAAGGATATGTTCTAAAGATCTGAATGGAGACAAACTAGGAGACTCCAGGCTTCAGAATTCTAAAAGAGTAGTGCGAACAAAACAGTTCTCAATTTTATTAAGGCAAACAAAGGATAGGGTGATGTTTACAGATAGATTAAGCAAATACAAGTGCATACACCTGGTGTTATGTCTTATCATCTTGGCCATGTCATGGGGTTAATGAGAACAGACCAGGGCATTTCCTCCATGACCTTGCTTTCCAGTGCATTCATCATACCTTATGCAATTCTTCCTAGAAGGCCACCTTGTGGGAAGAATATTCTGCACTCTGCCCCATTCACAGTGCACAGTGAGCTCACAGCTTGCCTGCACAACAAAGAAACAATTAAGTGTTTAAAATACTCAAATTAAAAAGCTTAGACAATAGAATTGACTTTCAATAGATTTAGTAAAAGTGATTAACAAGATCAGATCAAGTCTCAAATTCTTATTAGCTGTGTCAAATTCAAAAGCAAGCCAAAATTAATAGCAAGAATATGAATGAGAACTTTAATTCCTTTCAGCAAGAAGACAGAACTTTGTAGTGGTCAGTATTCCAATACTGTGACAGAATTACTGAGGAAATCTATTTTAAAATGGGAAAGGGCTCAATGGTTAAGAGTACTTGTTACTTATGCAAAGGAACTCATTTGATTCCCAGTACCCACATGGTGGCTAACAACTATATGTAACTCCAGTTACAGGGAATATGACAACCTCTTTTGGCCCGTGTTAGTACTGCATGCACATGGTATGCCATACACACAGTCAAAACACGAACACATGTGAAACAAAACAAATAAATGTCAAAAATATTTAAAATGAGAAAAGCTTGTTTTGGCTGAGTTTCACCATGACTTTCTGGCAGTAGAGTACATTGTGGTGAGATACGGCAGAGGAGTTTTGTTCATCTCATCCCATCAGGAAAAAATGGAGAAAAACAGGAAGTCCTCAGGGTCATAGTGCTCCCCCAACAAGAAAAGCCCAATGACCTAACTTCTCACCACTCTCCACCTCCAAAGGATCCTTCCATCTCCAAATAACACCACCAGCCAAGAAACATGGGTCTTTTAAGTAAAATATTTAAGATCCCAATGACAGAAAGAATGGTTAATAGGGTGTCAATATGGCTGGAAATCAGAAGAAATACTTGAAATCTGTAAAGCTGAGAGAGTACTTAGGCATAAGAGTATGTGACATGGGCTTTGAGAAATTTGAATACTAGCAGTGTTTAAGCTTACTCAGTCAAACTACCACAATAAAAAAATCAAAGAAGCAAACAAATGGAATCAAGACCCAGGCAGCTGGAAAGAAGAAAAGGCCAAAAGTTGATAGTTTCAGATTTATAAATATGGTATCTCAGTTGTCTGTTCTATAGCCATATAGATAAGTTCATCACTCACAAAGAGGCAAATATTTCAATTCTAGAGTATGTTCAAGAAAATCAAAGCTAAAGATGAATCTATAGTAGATTGAGGTATGTTACCTGTAAGAGAGAGGTAAGTAAGTAAGATTATATGAATTCATTGGGGGGAGATATAAGAAATTGAATATCTCGGGTTGGCAAGTTGACTTGGCAGGTAGAAGTGCTCTCCATGTAAGCCTAAAGACCCAAGTTCAATCCCTGTACTCCACGGGAGAGAACTGACTCCAAATTCCAGTTATCTTCTAACCTACAAATAAACACTATGTTATATGTACAACCACATTCTCATATGTAAACCATAGGCACATACACATACACAAATATTGAATAAAAATTAGATTTAGAAAAAATATGCTCTTTAAAAAATTCATATGAACTGACACAGGAAGGTTGCAATGAGTTACACTGGGGAGAAGAGTGATCTGAGGAAAGAGAGAAAAGAAGGAAGCCATGAAATACTGCTACTGCATATAATAATAATAATAATAATAATGATGATGATGATGATGATGATGATGATGATGATGACATGGTCAATGGGTGTCACAAAAGATGCAGACTAAGAGCCAGTGGCTGTAAGTAGTAACCAAATATCTCTAGGACAGTTTGAGTAGGCTTAAGACAGAAGAAAAAATTTGCTGGTCCTTGGTATAGAAAATTTTAAATTGACTTTAGAACAATAAGATTTCTAAGTGCATTTGTCAACATCTCAGATAATATGCTTGATACAAAGTAGCATAGCTGGTTGCATTCAATATATTTTTCATGACTTGGGGAAGCCCAAGTAGTTTGGAAAATGTTAAGAAAGCAGGATTAAGGTTGGGAACCAGGAAACAATGAAGAGAAAGAGGAAACACATTCTAAGTTGATTCTAAGAACATCGTAGGTATAGAGAGGTGAGCCTTTAGAGCTGCACTGAGATAAGGCAGGAAGGACTCTGCATGGGTGAGTAAGAAAATGGCAGATAGCTACTAGTGATAGAGGGACGTGCTCACTACACAGGAGCAGCGGAACTGGAGCTGTGGAAGTCTAGGGTGTAGAGGAAAGTAATAATGTTGAGAAATTTAGACCACATAGGAGGAAGGAATCTCATTGACTATGAAGCACAAAATTTTTCAGACTGTGGATGGATGTAGCTCAGTGGTAGAATTACAGTCTACGATGCAGTAGAGAAACAATTGATCATGGAGAAAACCCTGGTCTTGATTTTTACCAATGCAAAAAGAAAGGAAGGAAGAAAGGAAAGAAGAGAAGAAAAGAAAAGGAAAGAAAAGAAAAGGGAAAGAAAGAAAATGAAATGTGAAGCCTGGCTTCTATTTGTTTTGGAAACACAAGACAGGACAAAGGGATTGTGGTTAGGTGAGTGAATAGTTATTGGCGAGACTGGTGATGAAGATGCCTGTTAATTTCAAAAGAAGGAGGGAAAGACATGGAGAGAGGAAGAGCTATGAAGTGCAGTGAACATCAACATGTGTGCTTTGCCCAATGCTAGGAGAATACTGTTTGGAACCTAACAAGGTTGTATCTGCTCCTTTTCCTAAGTAATCTCCACAGGAAAGTGCATTCAGTAGTTTTTGCAGGTAGTCGAAGGTGAGAGTGAATGCAAACCAGGAGAAAAGTGGCTGTGATAGAAGAGAGTAAGGCATGGGGACCTTACACAGACAGATGGTCTAAATTACACACCACAACAAATAATGACTGCAAAATGGAATCAGAAATGCAAGAGACGAACAGGTTTCCAGACTTGGTCAGAGCTGTGTTGATCATACTAAATCTACTCAAGATATTTGCAGGTCTATATTGTGCAGAGGTCATTGGAAATTTTTGTTAGAGGACCTTCCATAGAAATGCATTCCGGGTACTCTGGCTTTTGTGGATATATGTGTAGTTATATCCCTGTGAAAATTGTGAAAATAGCTGATGTAGTTATTCATCATATTAGTACTAATAAAAAATATCTGCTTGTATCTGGAGAACATCCTCCAACACAGTACTATTCAAGCATGTCTGGACTCCAGCATCAGCATCTACTAAGAGCTCATTAAAAACACCATATGCCCGTCTTACCCTAGTACTTACTGCTCAATCATTATATGGATGGAGTATAAAAATCATTTTAACAAGCTCTTCTGCTTTCTAGGGATGCTAGCATTGCTAAGCCTCTGCAGTAGCTGGTACCCTCAGATGACCTTAGTACTGGCAGATATTCGGCAGCCTACCTGGGAGTCTCATAGTTTCCTTTCTCAGAGGCTAGACCTGAAAGCAGATAGATTTCACATGACCTGGTGAGGAGCGTTAGATCAGCAACTGACTAAACAAGAATCCTAACCTCGCTATCCTCACCTAACCTTACACGTGTCCTGACAGAGGCTCTTTGGGATAATTTACTTCACTGGTTGGCAGAGGAGCTCTCGGAAGAAGGTGTCGAGATCCTCACTGCATCCCTTCCTCTGCGCCGCAGCACAGTTCAGCTCATCAAACTCAAGCACCCAGATGATCTGACAGAGCAGATCCATGACCTGCTTTTCTTCTGGAAACGATCACTCCCGACTTCCATGGACAAAATTCGCCTCCTGGCTCGCCATCTCCGCAAGCTAGGCCGGGGTGATCTTGCAGAAGAGCTCAAGTTCAAGTGGGAGCATAAGGTGTTCACGGAACGTCAGCCCTGGTTGGATGTGGCTGCCGATTAAAGGTGTGTTGATTCTTCTTTTATCCTAGAAAAATGACTCATGGATTTTAAAGACTGGGTGTTAACTTTTTCCAGTTACTAAGACAGTTTGAAGTGAGTTGACTTGATATTGAAGTGATTGGAGCAAACAAAGGAGACTCCTCAAACAACTAAAGGCATCTCTGGGCGTCTGCACCTTCAATGACGACTGACGGGTTTTCTGAAACCAATAGCACCAGGGGTTCAGCTAGGCTTACAGGCATTTGCAGCAGAGTTTTCCCAGTGTCTTAGTTAGGGTTTCCGTTTCTGTGAAGAGACACCATGAGCATGGGAATTCTTATAAAGGAAAACATTTAAATGCATTGGCTCACTTTTTCAGAAGTTTAGTCCATTGTCATCATGATGCAACTTGATGGTGTGCAAGCAGACATGATACAGGTGAAATAGCTGGGGGTTCAACATTTTGACTTACAGGTCAATGGAAACAGGAAATGGTTTGAGACCCTGGGCATGGCTTGAACATATATAAAATCTCAAAGTCTGCCTTCATAGTGACATATTTCCTCCAGCAAGTCTACGTGTTCTCCAAGACCATACCTCCTAAGAGTGCCACACACTTTGGGGGCCATTCACTTGCAAATCACCACAACCAGTTTGAAGTTTAATAGACAAGGTTGTTTACTAAGTGTGAAGTAAATATATGATCTAGAGAACGGCTTTTAAAAATTGTTATATAAAATTAAACTAGTTGTTTGTGACTCCAGGCAATCAATTCCATTTACATGATGACAGAAGCCCACACGTGACAATGTGAAATAATAGGTACCAATGATAGGCAGAAACATGTCAAATTTAGGACACTGAAACTCTTAAAATAAGTTAGTAGTATAAAACACTTCAGCCTCTTTCTGCCAAAAGCTCTTTCATAACAAGATTGCTTGGAATTGGTGACTTTTCATACTCATTATCAGGGAAATGAAGCAATACAGAAAAAAATGAAGTTGTGTACAGTAACCCAAGGTCTCTTTCAATTCCTTATAGAGGTTGTTTATTACACAAGTAAAAATCAGCATTAAGCAGAGGTAGCATTAACTAAAGATGTTTTAATATAGGCATCAACATGAGGGTTAAAGAAGAAGAGAAATTCTCAGAAAGAAAGCTACACAGACAGCAAGCGTATTGAGAACTTCTCTAAGACAGTCACAGTCGACTGTCATATGTTATTTGTCAAGAAATACTTTTACATAGCATCCAAAAGGACAATGCATATTTGTTTACGTTCTTAACTAAAGAGAACAAAGTAAAATATTTAGTGCCTTTCTAATTGCAGACAGATTTAATGCTTGTTTTATCCTGCCACTTTTATGTTACATTTGTTTAACTCTGTGAAGCTGTGGTACTTTGCCTCCCTAAAAGCCCTGATGGTCTAATAAAAAGCTAAATGCCCAGTAAGTAGGAGAAAGTATAGGTGGACTGGCAGGCAGAGACAACAAATAGGAAGACCACAGCAAACCACAAAGAAAGGAGTAAAGAAAGGTATATAGACTAGGAAAGATAAATGATTGGAGGCTAAAGATAGACAGGCTAATTTAAGTTAAGAAAAGCTGGCTAGAAACAAGCCAAGGTAAGGGCAGGCATTCATAAGTAAGAATAAACCTCTTTGTGATTATTTGGGAGCTTGTCTTGTAGACCAGGCTGGTCTCGAACTCACAGAGATCCGCCTGGCTCTGCCTCCCAAGTGCTGGGATTAAAGGTGTGCGCCACCACCGCCCGGCCTCTCACATACTTTTAAATGCTTATTTTAAAAGAAAATATATACATACATCCCTTAGCACTCATTAACATAGTTTTTCCAGTGTTAAAGCATTTCTCATATTATTGTAACATTAAAACAATAAGGAAACACATAAAAATGTTCCAGAATTCCCTACAGCCACACCCTAGTCCTATGCTTCTGCCTTCTGTCTGATGTGCTAATCTACCTGGATCAATTAGTAGAACCACTGCCTTCCAATTGGGTGCCCACTGGAGAGATCTAGCAAAAACATGGAGAGAGGGAGCTGGTTACACTATGTCCCACTTTTCCTTCCTGTGATTATGGATATAAAGCTGTATTTCTAATCTAAACTCCTCCCCAGGAAACCTCACTCTCCTGGGTTTTGGTAACTGCTGTGTTTCTTTCTTTAGATCTGGAGTTTATACCAGCTTCCTTGTGAGGAACAGCTGAACTATTGCTTCTGCTTCCTGTAGACAGAGGCTGCTTGTTCATTTCCTGGTTTCCCAGACCCGAAGTAATCACACTGAAACTAAATTAATTGCAATACTGCTTGGCCAATGATTCTATCATATTCTTAGCTATCTCTTACATCTTAAATTAACCCATTTCTATTAATCTGTGTATCTCCACGTTGTTGTGGTCTATAGGTAAGGTTCTGTCTCACATCCAGCATCTGTCTCCTGCAGTGGTGACATGGCGTCTTCTCTGACTCTGTCTACCCTCTCTATATATCTTTTCCAGTCTGGCTATATTATGTTAAGCCATTGGCCAAAAGCAGCTTCTTTATTAACCAATGGCAATAAAACATATTCACAGCATACATATGAAAATCCCACACCAGCTTTCCATGCATTCCCTTTTCTTTTAAGACAGGCTCTTTAATTATGTTTAGTCAATTATCCCACTTCTTTCTTATTGAAATCTCAACCTCACCTTCCACGCTAGAAACATGTCAGTGTATATTTACAAGCGGAGTCATATTTTTTGTATGCAGTTCATAGTTTCAAATATTAATGTCTTATTTAATTATGTGTGTTTTCAATTCCTTTAAGTGTTTTACCTGAAAGATATATCATCATTAATTTTGCAAAATATTTAAATTGAGAAATGTGACATGTATTCTGTGATGTTTGGGTTTTATTTCAATTTTATGCTGGTGAGATGCAGTCATTTTGCTGTGTATGGCCATAGTTTGGTCATTTGCATAATCACCCAATATTTCACTATGAAAAAATAAAATTATGCACATATTCTTTTTATTAATTTTATTTTTTGGTTTTTCAAGACAATGCTTCTCTGTGTAACCCTGGCTATCCTGGAACTTGCTCTGTTGATCGGGCTGGCCTCAGAATCATAGAGATCTGCCAGCCTCTGTCTCTCAAATGTTGGGATTAAAGGCACACACCACCACCACCCAGCAAATTATTCATATATTCTATTTTAGATTGACATTGAAATGAATTCTATTTTCAGGTTGTCATATACAGTGTTAATATGAAAATTCTTTGCATATATAGGCATACATTTTTATTTTAGCATACTTTTAAACATATGCATTCTTTCCTCTACCTAAGAGTGAGAGTGAAATGTAGGCTGGTAAAATTAATTTAACCTTAATGCTTGTTTTATATGACTCACGGTTAAGGATGCTTTACCATTTACGTTAATCACCAGCTTCACCAGTGAAAAGCCTACTACCAACATCATTTTGCTAAATATCGAGCACCTTGTTTTACAAATTAGATAAAATCAACATTTATTATTCAAGCTAACAAAACCCATGGTGCTTAACCATAGTCATCTTGATTAAATGGTTGTATCTGGAGTACAAAATTCAAGGTGTTTCATAGAAAAATAGAAAGGTCTTAAATAAGTAATGAATGCTTTGAGAACATCATAATTCAGTTTTCAAAAGAGTTAACTTCTGCAGATAAAGGTCTATTTTTCTAAACTAGTACATCTCAGAAAGACGTTATGATAGTTTAAGTAGAATATTGCATAAAGAAAGAACTAACCTGATGGCACAGGAATTGTGGAAGTGCCCAACAAAAGATGATACAACTAGAGACCCATGCCACAAGAGGAAGCCCACCACAGATACTCCCTGGAGGGCCAGGAACCAGAGAGTAGACAGCTCAGAGACCTAGGATAGAACAAACCAGGATGGAAAATAAAAATCATACTAATGATACTCTGCTATACTCAAAAACAGGAGCCTGTCAGAATGTTCACCAGTGAGGCTTCATTCATAAACTAATGTGAACAGATTGTGCAGAATCCCACAACAAAATGTTAGGCTGAGCTCAGTTAATTTTGTGGAAGGGCGGAGGAAGAGGGAAGAAAGATTGTAGGAGCCAGAAGGATCAAGGTTGCCACAAGAAACCACACAGAATCAACAAACCTGGACTCATAGCAGCCCATTGAAACTGAGCCGAAAATCAGGGAAACTTCTTGGCTCTAACCTAGGCTCTATACATATATGCTATAGTTGTGTAGCTTGGTCTTCTTGTGGGTCTCTTAATAGTGGGAGCATGCGATATCTCTGACTCTGTTGCCTGCCTTTGGGACCCCTTAACTTCTAGTGGGTTGCCTCCTCCAGTCTTGATATGATGGGAACTGCCGAGTTTTATTGTAACTTGATTTACTATGTTTGGTTGATATCCCTGGGAGGCCTGCCTTTTTCTGAAGGGAAATGGAAGAGGAGTGAATGGGGGCAGGGCTAGGAAAAAAGATAAAAAACTGCAACTGGGATATAATATATGAGAAAAGAAATTAATAAAAAAAACTTAATTGAACTGGTTCATGAATTCAGTACATTAAACATCTCTCTCTCCACACCAAGTGGTTAAAGATCCCCTAGATCCTACGACTAGTGACATGGTTTCCACAAGGTTCTACCCCATAAGGACAGGGGTGGGTGAGTGAGAAGGTGAACGTGGTAAGAAATAAGCACTTGACTCAACCTTCGGTTTGATGTAAAGTATGGGCAGGCAAAAGGAATCCTAGAGTATTTAAGTTCTGAAGGCTCCAAACTAAACTTTCCGGCTACTATTGGTGTCTTCTAGAAACTGTTTTTCTTCAGACAGATTTGATCTCAGTGAGGAATCCAAATCTGTTGTGGAGTGAGAGATTTATTGAAGGTACAAAGTCTTGTCCCCTCACACTAAAAATGCAACAGCGTGGGGTAAGAAGGAAACAGTGGGTGAGATCAGTTTCAGGGCAGTTGTAGGCTAGGGGATTCCCAGCAGCTCAACCAAGCATTGCTTCTGTAATCTAACCTCACAGAAAGTCACAGCATGTTCTGCACGTTTTCAGAGATGCCATGTCAGTCATTCGATCTTTGACTCACTACCTCGTCCAATCTTCTCCAGTGTATTATCTAGCACATTAACTAGTTTACTCACTTGTTACCTTTGTTTACACTCTGTGAGTCAGCGCCCTCTTCTGTGCACATACACAAAGACCAGGAGCTTGTCTCCTGCTCACTCGGATACTCCTATTACACAGAACTCTGACATCAGGACTCAGCTGGCTGTGGTGGCAACTGTGCTCAATGCCAGTAATCTGGAGGCTGAGACAGCAGGACATCAAGCTTAAGGCCAGCCTCAGCAATATAAGAAGAAATTTCAAAATTGAAATTTATGTCCTGGCAATGATGAAGCATGCATAAGCAGCCCATATATGGTGATTCTGTTGAACTCGTCAGTATTGGTTTCATGGTTTAAGTTGATGAGGATGACTGACCAGGTCTCTTCCTCCAGAGAGCACCAGATCTCATTACAGATGATTATGAGCCACCATGTGGTTATTGAGAATTGAACTCAGGACCTTTGGAAGCATAGGCAGTGCTTTTAACCGACCCTGCCTCAAAACCCAAAACAAACAGAAACAATAGCCAAAGCCCTAGAAGATTCTTTTTCAAAGACCTTTTACTTCTACCCTGAGCTAGTACCCTACCTACTTATCAGTCTTGTAGAGCTTATAAATTTGACAATGTATTTCTGTTTCCTACATTCCCAGGAAAGGGTTAATGTCCTTTGAACCTTACCTGCAAGTACAGCCGCAGACTGTCTGTACACTATTATAAATGTCTGTTGATGCATATTTTTTTCCAATCACCTTTTAGCTTTCTTGAGCACAATTCCTTGCCTTTGTGAATTGGTGCGGCCCCAGAGTTTTGCAAAAGACATGGCATACAATAAGGACTCAAAAGTATTTTAACAAGTTAATGAATGGGCAAGTACATATGAACACACTGAGAGGCAATCTGGACTCTTAACTGCTCCACCTTTCTCCCCAAGATATCCTTGTGGGGAAAATATCGTGTTTGAAAAGAGAAAAATGTATGTGGATTTTAACAGTTATCCCTACCAGTCACAAGCCATAGGTAAAGCTGATCACAGATTTAATAGGAATCACTACTGCCCCACACATCATACCTCTGAAGCATCCTCTACAAGAGACAGCAGATACCTTACACAGAGAGAAACTTTGTACTCCAAATTATCCAATGTAAGAAGAATTACCACTTGAAATTGTATCAGTCACAAAGTCCCTTGCTTGCCTAGAGGATTGGAGCCTCTTTGACACAGAAAACCATTCTCGATTTACAAGCCTAGGACCCAGGTTTTGTCCAGATGAAAGGCCTCTATGCCTGCTACTGCATATCCATTTCAGACTTAATGTTACCACGGAGGTCCACTTTGCCCAGGAGACCTGATGCTGACCTCTGCACATGTAGTTCTGTTTTGATTTGTGCCCATTAAAACAATAAACTTACCCCATGTACTCAAATGACTCTTTAATTCGTGTAATGAGACACTGACCATCCCTTTGATGTGCAGCCTCCTTTGTTGAACTGAGTAAGTAAACCCGATTTTGCTGTGTTCCAGATGTGTCCCTGGTGGTCCTTCCCAATCTGTGTTATCTGTATGATCCTCCTGTATAACACAGTAATTTTTTTTGTTTTGTTTTGTTTTTCGAGGCAGGGTTTCTCTGTAGCTTTGGAGCCTGTCCTGGGACTCGCTCTGTAGACCAGGCTGGCCTCAAACTGACAGAGATCCGCCTGCCTCTGCCTCCCGAGTGCTGGGATTAAAGGCGTGCGCCACCACAGCCCGGCCAACACAGTAATTTTCAAAATAGTTCTACATTAAGTCAGTATAAATCTGTGGCTGATTCTATTAAATCTTGCTTGATTTAGCCCCAGGTAGGCCCTAGAAAGCACAATGGCAAAGTCCTTCACAGGCAGCCAGGTTACGAACGATTTCTTTTCTGGTCAAATAGATTCTGGCGCATGTGGAATGGTTGTTAAAATCAGTTTCATACAATGAGAACTTAGCCCTCTAAATCACTCTTCTACTATGGATAGTCACCAAGTCCCTCAGGTCATGTTTTTGCTCATAAAGTTGAAGGGCTGTGTTCACTGTGTTCTGTGTCCTGCCCAAAGCACTCTTGCAATTTTTAACTTTTGTACTTAGCACTGTGCCAAGAGTAATAGGAGGAAAGAAATAGAACAGAGAAAACTCTGTCTCTGCTGACTACAAAGAGTTTTTCCCTTGGAGATGTCATTTGAGAAGATGTATCTGTTCACAAGGCTGAGCAGAGTGGAACCCAGAGCCAAGATAAGAGGGTGGAGCAGGGGAAGAACTCCTCACCCAGTCCCCCCAGGAAGAAAGAAATTCAGGTCTGCAGTGTTGAAATGAGAAGAGCTGACTGTGGTCATGCCTAGGGGCTGAGTCCTCAGGAAGCCACTTATTGTATAGTTGATGTGAATTCACTTTTTTGTTTCATTTTCAATGATTAAATTATACTCCAATATTCTGCACACTAAAAGACTTAAAGTAGAAAGCACTATATTTATATTTCTTTTTAGGCTCATTTGGGGTCATTTGTACAGACACTGAGGGCCTCCACCATGAAATGACCCCAGCCTCACTTTACTGTCTATAACACTTTCAGAGACTTTCCTTTTCAAACGGTCGGTGCAAATGCATCGATATAACCACAAGGGGGACCCCATGTCTCACACAAAATCGAGGATAACAGCAAGCAGCAAGAGCTTTAAAAGAAATTCCTTTACATATTGAGAAAAACACCTTGCATGGTACTTAAGTAATAATATTTTAGAATAAAAGAAAGAATGTGACATATAGTCATTTTACTACAAATGTAATTTTTTTGCTAAATTCAGTTCTAGTAGTAATGATTATCTCAAAAGTCTCATACTCATTTGCTACAACAAAACAAAGCATAGAGAAACTGCTGTACAGTGCTTTAAGTTAGAATGCATTTTGAGTTTCTTTAACCAAAGCAATGTATTGTTGATGTAATGTAGGATTGGTTATAGGAACAATGTGTAAATTTTTGAAATTTTCTGGGAATGGCAAATACAAATATAATTGAGGACACTTAAGTATAGGAGAAGGCTGCTTGGTGGTTCCCAGCTGCTCAGCAGCTCAGACCTGAAATAATCACACAGAAACTATATTATTTGAAATACTGCTTGGCCAATAGCTTAAGCATATTTCTGACTAACTCTTACATCTTAATTTAACCCAATTTTCATAATCTGTGCATCACCATGTGGCTGTAGCTTACCAGGTAAAGTTCCCAGCGTCTGTCTCTGGTGGGGGCTCCATGGTTTCTCTCTGACTCTGCCTCCTTCCTCCCAGAATTCAGTTTAGTTTTCCCTGCCTACCTCTATTCCCTGTGCAGGCCCACGACAGCTTCTTTATCAACCAATGGTATTTACATCATACAGAGGGAAATCCCACATCACCTCCCCTTTTCTGTTTTAAATAAAAAGGAAATAAACCTTAACATAGTAAAATTACATATAAAGAAACAAGAATCAAGCAAGAATTACAGTTACAATATTTATGACTATTTTATCTTTTATCATAACTAAGAAAAACTATAACTATAAATTCTTCAACTCCATCAAAGACTCCAGGAGGATATAATATTACCTAGGAAACCAGAAAGTACATTGTAAGCAACTTCCAAAACTCTAGAAGAGGTTAGAAACAAAGCTCTGTACGGGTAATCTAGCCAGATTCCTAGGGATAGTGAGTTCATGAGCCTTAGAAAAAGTTCCACTACTATCAGTTTGCTAGGCCAGCAAATAGCTTACTACATTTTAATTCTTATCCATATACAAACAAAGATGTGTAGCTACGACCTCTCATCAAAGAAACTTCTCTTGACAAGTGGAAAGTATCAAAGAAAATCACAACTGGGCATATGCAGAAGTCAATGAATTACCAGGATCCCATCACAGCTCCCGTATCTATGGCTGAGGGACACTAAGGAAGAAGGGACATAACAATTGCAAATTCCAGAAAGTCTGCTCTGAAACAGTCTCTCCTGGAAATAGCTGCAGAAGAAAGATCAGAGCAAAAGCCAGGATCAGTGGGTATGATAACATCAAAGTGAGCAATTTTTGTGGTGTCCCAACTATAGACAAAGTACTAAAGGCAACTACCAACTGCTGGAACAAGAATTATCTTGTTCCAGGGATAAAGCCAACTTACTGATCCAATGGAGAGGCTCAGTCTTAAAAATATATACACACAAATGGAAAAATAGATGTAGCAGGCTGTATTTATGTATTTTGTATACATATACATGTATATATAACAATAATATTAAAAGAAAGAACCTATGAACTTGAAAGTTGTGTGAATGTTTGTGGGTTACAGTCAGGGTAGCATGGAGGATCTGGATGGAGTGTGGAAAGGGATATAATTCTATGTTAGTTAAAAATACATTTAGAAAAAGAAAGCCTTCAAATACAGACTGAAGTCATTTCCTGTAAAATAAAAATTCCACTTCCTATTAAAATTTTGGGATTCTAATTCTACGGGTGCTATTTAGAGAAAGGCTCATGTGTTTCCGCTGTGTTATTCCAGTTAGCAGCTGATTCTACAGTTTGTTAAGAGCCTTGATAAGTTGTTGAGTTAACATAGTACTCTTCACCCAGTGAAGCTCGGGTAGTTTTTAGGACTTCCAGCACCACTTCCTAAATAATCGCATTTTGTATAATTGATCAAGACTGAATTTGCTACCAGAAAAATCTGTATCTCTGGGTTTTAATTTCAATCCTTCATTACATAAAATTGAGAGATGAAGTTAAAGCCTTTGAAAATATGTGCTTTGCTAACAATTATAAACTACTACTGAGGAAAATTATGGAGAGTCTTGAGAAAATAAGAGAGAGGAATATCTTCCTTTTTGTAGATAAGAAAGTTCATATCATTGGAATAACAGTCCACATACTCAATTAACTGGCTTCAGTCCAGGTTTCTTAAAATCTGTTCACAGCACCCCCCCCCCCCGCCGGAAGTCCAGTATGTAGAATTCTCATAATAAACTCAAATATTTTAAGTGAAAAATGAGGGTCTTTAAATCTACTTAAACATTAATGAGACTTTTTTCTTCTGCTTAGGGATAAAAAGTGGGGAAGACATTGTTTACATTCAAAAAGCGAGAATAAAATTGTAAATATTCTTGAGTGTAACATAGATCTTATGTTATAAACTGGGCTGAATTTGAAGAAAGGACAGTTATTTATAAGGAAAATATACAATCCATAACCAACGGTATGCATAAAAGGTCACAGAATGGACATAGGGTTGTATAGTAAGTTGTGGGAAGATTTAAAGTCAAAATTTTAAGGAAAATTGTTAAAAGTGGAGTGGGTTCAAGTGCGAGATTATAAAGCTTGCTGCAACTGGAAACAAAGGAGCAATTTGTACCCTCCTGATAAATGTTCTCTTGACTCTCCACTGGGAACTTAGAAGAAAGGATAAAGGCTGGTGTAACAAGACAGAATAGCTTCCTTACTAGTAATGCCTGGAAAACTGAAGAAATCCCTGTTGGGGGAAGATCAAGTGTCTGCCTGGTGCTTCTTTCTTGGTAAACAGCTTTTAGTTTCCTGTAGTAAACCTCAAAATACACTGAACATAGGCTAAGATGTACTAAACTAGGGAGAGGCAAATGCAGCATGCACTATGGAATAAATGGGAAATTTGAATCAGATCATGTGAGATCTGCAACCAGTAAGGCAGAGATCACTTAGAAAGTCAGTGATTCCATGATGCTAGTTCACTTCAGAAACCCTACTTCTGTCTGTCACCATTAACTACTAAGAATATCCTAGCAGGTGCCAAGGAATTTGACTGGGAGGAAAAATCTTGCAGAACAAGGAAAGTAGCACAACTCAAAGCAAAGCCCAATTATGATAAAAACATAGGAAGCACCAGAGAAGATTTGTTGGTGATATTGTAACATTCACTAGGAAAAGTTGGGAAATATGGATATGGATGTAAAGATGGAAGATTTCAACAAAGATGGAAACTATAGAAAGAAATAAAACAGAAGCCAAAGAACAGTAATGGAGATGAAGAATAACAACTACTGACTTCTCAGTGAACTTGACATGAGTGAAGAAAGATAAGTTGAGGCTAAGTCAGCATGTATTCACACTGAAATCCAGTGAAAATGTATCCGAAAACACCAACAGTTCACAAAAATTGTCATGTGGAGGGGAAAAATAAATAATAATTGTAAAAAGATAAGTCCTCTTTGATCACACGTACAATGATATGATGTCATGAAGGGATTATTCATCTGGGGTTTTCCTTGTAAAACCCAGAACACAGTCTAGTAATGTAGAAACATTAATCAAATCCCAATTAAGAGGCATTGTTGGAAATACACGAGGAAAACTCTTCAACACCTGACATCAAAATTAAACTGAGTAGTCATCTTAGAAAACAAAAGTACAGGGTCAGATAATGAGTAATATGTAGAGCCTTGGTATTATTCTTCATAATTATAGGTCAACATTATGTCACTCTTGGTTCATTGTTGATAGTAAATACATCAGATCAATTAAAGATGTTGATAACAGGGAAAATCAAGTATGTTGGAGATGTGAGGGAAAGATGATCCTTTTATTTGAACCTCTTAACATTCTCAATAATAATAAAATTGTCAAAGAGACTTTTTCTGTGATAATAGAAATTGTCTTATATTGAGATAAATGAGTGTGAATATTTTGATTTCTACCATCTTTAAGAAAATCTGTACAGAAGTGGGAAAGAAATAAAAAGAGTATTATTTTACATGTCATTTACTGCCAGGAAATCTATCCTGTGATTCCAAGGTCTAAATGATGTTTATTTCCTAGTGAAAGGAGGTGATTGGTAAGACTAGACATACCCATATTGTGTTTTGAATATGTGATGCCCTCCATATGCTCATGGTTAGAAGTTTAGTCCTCAAACAGAAGTTCTGTTTTGTGAAGTTCTAAGACTGAGGTGGTATAATGCTGCTGCAGGAACCAGGTCAGGGTAAATGAGTTTTGGGGGATGCTGTTCTTGGCAGGTTCCTATCTTGCTCTTTTCACTTCCTCTTTGAGTAAGAGGGAAACAAGTGTTCAAGACAAAATGCAATGTCAGAATCCTATTGAACTTAGAGGAAGCTTCTTGCCTGGCTCCTTTGTTCTTGCTTATGTTTCACCCACATTCTTATTGAACAGAATATGTTCCTAACATGAGTTATTGTTTTCCCTGCATCCAAAGTCACCTTACTCTTAAATTTTAGGGCACTTTTCCTTATTAAAAATTGATATTGTACTCACAAGAAAATTCCAATTATATCACATAGGAAATTGGCTAGTACAGAGTAATAACATAGCAGATCGATTTCATCTGTCTTTGAAGTTTCAGAAGGTCTGTGATCTTGCTGATACACTTTATAATAATCATTGTGAACATAAATCATGGTGCCTTGGAGAAAGATATGAGCTTTGAGCTTTCTAAATATTTGATCACTATTTGTATGGGGATTTACTGCTCAGCTTTCTTGTATAAATGAACATTTGTTCTTTTAACATCTAACATAAAAATGTTTAAAAAGATAATGATCATGAAAACTGTGGTTAACATCTATTGACTTTTTACATTTTATATTTATTTGTATTATCTATGTTATTAAATCTCATTCTGAAGAAAAATGCATCTTTGAGTGTCCAAAACTTGTAGCTATGTAACTTTATCTGGCAAAGGGGACTTTGAAGATATCTTGACAGGAAGTGACCTTGAGCTGGGTAATGTGTACTGGTGTAGGCAGGCAGGTGTATTCCCATCAATGAGACCTTATTGATGGAGACCCTTTCCCATCTATGGGCAGATAAAGTGATGTAAAAATAGGAGCAGGATCAGAGATGCAGTCTAAGAAGGATGTCTTAACACTATGAGCAACCTCACAGTGAATGAAAGTACGGGCAGAATTTATACCACAAACTCAACAAATGTTATAAATGAAGTATTTTTTTTCCATTGGAGACATTTAGTATACTCCAGCATGTACTCATATCATTTTATTATGGTGTTTTCTAATAAAAGTTATAAGGAAATAGAATTATGGAGAAGTCAAATAGGATAAAATGGAATTCAGTTGTTCCATAAAATATTTATTGTAATTAAGACATAAGCAGGTTTTTTGTCTTCAATTTTGTTTTTAGTACAAAATTTCATAAATCAGGACTTCTGTGGATCATATAAAATCATAAAGAATAAATTCAAACCGAATATTTTTACAAACAAGTCTGAATAAAAGAGGAGTACAGTCTGGAAGAGTGGTCTCAGATGTTACTACTGGTCTCGGAAAACAGTGCTGTTATTTCTATGCAAACATCGCACTGCTCACACATCTTTCTATTTCAAAGCATGACAGTACACAATGAAGAGAAGAAACAGAAAAACTACTGATAACAAATTAAAAGATAGGTGTAAATACCCTAGTACCTGTCTAGCAGTATATAAAGCACACTGGGCTCAGAATTTGTCTGTTACTAGCACCTGGCTTTCATACTATATCCTTTATCAAATAAACAGACTGAAAATTGAAATTATCTTTGAGAAAAATCCCTATTGGCAACACCTCACTCTCCTGTATTCAGATTTTCATGAGTTTACAAGTAAATCTGAAGTCCTCTAAATTTAGCTCAATGGGAGAGTACTTGCCTAACAAGACCAAGACCCTGGGTGCAGTCCTCAGTTTCAGTTAAAAAAAAGAAAAGAGAAAATAACATAAACATGTTTTTAGTTTTTTATTCTTTTTTTTTTTTTGTCAACATAACACAAGCTAGGCTCAGCTAGGAAGAGGGAACTTCAATGGAGAAAATGCTTACATCAGATTGACTTGAATGCAAGCCTATAAGGCAGTTTTCAGATTGGTGATTGAATTGGGAGCATCCATGCCATTGTAGGTAGTGCTTGCAATCCCTGGGAAGTTGACCTTGGGAGAAATAGGAAAGGTAGCTGAACTGAACATAAGTCCAGAGCAAGCCAGTAAGCAGCTTTCTAGCATGATTTCAGTATCTGCCTCCTGGGTCCTCCCTTGACTTCTGATGGTTCACAAACTTTAATACGAAATAGATCCTTTCCTCCTCAGGTTGTTTTGGTCATGGTGTACTTAAAAAACTAGAAATATAATTCGGACAATTTTTTAGGCAACAGAATACTTGGTAGCAGCCTTCTCAATTACAGCATGCTTCTTCTGCTAATCTTTCCCGAGTTTCTCTTAGTATACATCACTGTATTTCTGAGAAATAATCAAAATCAGATTCTATGTTTCAAAGCTGATTTAAATAAAATAGTTAAAGACTTTTTCTTCATTCATCTACCAATCCACAAATTAAACCATTGACCCAATTGTTTGTTAATGTGTATCTTTAAATAAAGATTCTCATACCTTTTCAATTTAAAAATGTATTTATTAAGTACTGATTGTATTCTAAGTTCCAGACATTTGGATATTGATAGACTAAAGAGGCAAATATTTACTCTAATCAATATTAGTATCACACTTTCAGGAAGTCCAATTTTAAAGAAACAATATATAACATCCTCTATCCAAACAAAAAATACTGTTTTTCAGGTTGGGGGCTTCCTGAACCTAAACGTGTTATTTTGAAGAAGTTCGTGTTTACTTAAAATACATAGCATCCAGTCTGATAGCTTTGTGGCCTTTTACTGCTATTTCTTTTTATGCTATATCCTTTATTTTTTCCCCTTATGTAAACAGTTTCATGTCTAGAAAGATATCCTCAAATGTCTCATCAAGTACACAGAAGGTTTAAATGAGGATTGATTTTTGAAGCCATTCTTCAAGAGACATAGCAAAAAGTTTACCTCAGACAAAGGGTTGCAGAAGCACTTAGAAACTATCAACAAATTTCTCAACAGAAGGAATTTCTAGACCTAGACAAAGAAAGTTCAAGAGCAGAAGGAAGTGCTAGACCTAGATAGAGCCTATATAGGAACCTTAGTCATGAAGACACTTGACTCCTTTGAGAGACACAGCTTTGAGCAGGAGAGACATGAACAAGACTCACACTGTATCTCAACTTCTTACATTGCTTCCCATTGGCCATTCAATCTAAGATCAACCCATAGGCAAACCTGGATTACCTAGGCCAACACTGAGTGAGTAAAACTGAGGCTGGCTCTAAATAGGATGACTATAGGAAGATTTCAAAATGAAACATATTCAAATAATGATTCAGAAGGAAACACTTCACTATTTCAATATTCAGCGTTAGGGAACTATCTAAATTAATGCAAAGTCTTCTAACATGAATTTTAAGAAAATGTTAAGATATATTTTTAGATGATGATGTTTTCCTTTAAGTTGACTATAGAGCTGTTACAAGCTGCTAACCCTAGCACAGACCTTCCATGTTATTAAAATATGTTCCTGCTTTACATCAATCAAAATCTTCTAAGCCATTTCCTTTTCATGCTGTACCTAGTTAAAGTGTTTTGAGAGGCATACTTCATATCTCCAAGTCTAATAAGATACAGGATAGGCAAAAGTTCAAATGCTTCAAGTGGACTATCATTCACTCTAGAATTTCTTGGTTATGCAAAATGAAATCTTATTTAAAGAAGAAAGCTTTTGAGGAACTATCCTCATGCAGGTGGACTTGGGAAGCTCTATGTTTATGTATTTGAAGAAAAACAACCGAGGTATTTACCATGCACATGGTTAGCCACCAGATGTCATGTTAAGTCCAGTACATGTGTTTCTTCTCTGTATATTGTTGTCAGTGGAGCAAAGTATGAAATTCAGGGGGAAATTCTCATAGGATCTTTCCAGCAAAACAAAAAGCAAAAGCTTTGTCATTGTGAATAAATTACAAGTTTAATAAAAGTTAGTTGATATTTTAATACACGGGGCAACAAAGTAGACATGGCCAGGTGATGTGGAAAGTCTTTCTGTATATGTATTGCTTTTATTGGTTAATGAATAAATAATCTGTCTTGGGCCTGATAGTGCAGAATAGAAATAGGTGGGAAAAACAATGAATAGTGGGAGAAAGGAAGCAGAGTCAGGAAACACCATGGAGGCACCAGAAGAGGAAGACACAAGCTGGCAGCTGGATCCTTGCCAGTAGGCTATGAATCTTGTGGTAAAATATAAAATAATGGGAATGGGTTAATTCTAGATGTAAGAGCCAGATAGCAATACACTTAAATGATTGGCCAAGCAGGGATTTAGCTAATATAGTTTCTGAGTGGTTATTTTGGGTGTCTGGGTGGCCAGAATTGGCGCTCCAATGTGTATTAGCTAAATTCACATAAAACCTGAGAGGGCTTGCAAAGGAATTCTAGACACTAAAAAACAAAGTTTAGGCACATTTTATATTCGGATGAGCTCTGCTTGCTGGCAGAATCCTATGGCTCCTTTAGAGGTCTTCCTGATTCAGTGGTAGTAGTAAAAGAAAGAAAAATGCGTTGTTTCAAAATGGACTGTGCTGCCAGCACAAATTCTGGCTCTTTCAGGAGGCTGAGCACTTGAATGGGGTTTATAGGTTGATGGAGGACTGCCTTTGCGGCAGCCTGTAATAACCACCATCTTGCCATTGTTACTTGAACATGCTGCTCTGTGTGCATACATCCTGCTTCCGATCAGTCATATTGCATCGGGGCTCCACAATCATGCTTTATTTAGTTTATTCTTAGTTGTCTTTTCACATTTCCCATCTTGACATACAGTCACATTAGGGACTTAGATATGTACATTTTGACAGACACACTTTCTTTTCCCCGTAACATAGACTTCTTCTAGATGTGATAACAAATCTTATAGGACTTTTCCTGCAGTGAGACATGGCGATAGCCCAAGCACAAGCAAGTACATGCAAACTCACAATGAGTAAACAACATTAGCCAAAACAGCCACTCAGTGGACCAAAAGCACAGTAACTAATGACACATACTCACTCCTAGCCAATCATAGCATGCCAGCAGTGACTGCTAGTTTCAAAAGGACCAACCAAAAACAATTTTGTGGCAACTTAATTTCCCTAACCCCACAAAAATTCCTGACCCTTTTGGAATAAAAAGCCTTTTACATTGGAATTGGTAATCTCTCAGAGTCTGTGTCATTGCTTCCACATCTCACCCCATGTGCTCCCTACTCCCTGACGGAAAATGGGAATCACACAACAGGCAACAAAAACAAGTCTGAAACACCTCCAGGTTCCCTGCATTCCACCACCAAGTAGGCATAGCCCAGGCTTAAATGGTTGAATAACAGTTTTCTGAACCATAATCTTCTGATAACCCCACAACCTTTCTGAAATTTCTCCATTTGTAAAGGTGATAGCTGTTTTCTGCATTTACTATTTCATGTTCACTTTTATGCTTCCTAGGACTGTTACCATCTTTCAACACCTCTTATCAACATCCTTCAACAGCCAGTTCCACACTGAATTTTTTTCTCTGAAATGCCTAATGTCGTTTCTATTTGCAGGCTGTTGACAACCCATAGACAATCTGTGAACTAGCAGTATGAGTCTAGATGAAGAATCATCTAGGCACCAAGAGGATAAAATGATAGAACAGTGTTTACACCATGAGTGGTGCGAAGTTAAATAAGAAATTAGTATTTTGAGATGATATCAAATGATGTAAGGGCTACGAACTATAGAAAAACCACTTTTGTGTGAATTTCTAATTAAGGGAAAGTTATTGAGAAGTTATCAATGTATGTCATGATGATTGCCAATTTATTTGGTGATTTATGAATACAATGGACTTAGAAGAATTAAAACTAAAGGGTAGAAAGCAATTAGGAGAAATAATGGTATTTTTAGGGGGTAGTTGCAGTGAAGGCAATAAATAGTTCATCTGTAAATATGCTTTCATAATGGAGTACATTTGGCTTGCCCACAAATTTGATGTAGGATGACAAAAACCACATGGCAGTATGTAGATTAATAGAAATGGGTTGATTTAAATTATAAGAGCCAAGCATTTATAAGTAATATAAACCTCAGTGAGGTAATTTGGAAGCAGCTGCCAGGACAGGAAATCTCTGCCTACAAATTAGTAAGTTTTGGAAACAAAATAGTTGCTATTTACAGAAATGGAGCTCTCCTTTTTTTAAGGTATAGAGCATCCAGAGGGAACTATGGCTTTTGCATGTTAATTTCCAAGCACAAGATAAAATTAGACAGTTGTATTCTCTGAAATTCAGAGTGGAAGTCTTAGCTAGGGATTGTAAAATTGAGACACATCATAATACACAATAAATTTAAGTCCATGAGACTGAATAAAAATATCTAGTTGGAGAAAGATGTGTTATATGTTTGAATTAAAGGAAGGAGGAGCTAGAGAAGAACCACCAAGAGATGAAAAAACATCCAAGAAAAGAGGAGGGACACTAAGAGAAGGGTTATGTGGAAAGTCAACAGTTACAGAATTTCCTAGATCAGATTGTGACAAGAAGTGACAAAAGTTCTGAAAGATCACCTGAAAAAGTGGATTCAGCAATTCAGGGCTTAATAGCAATCTCTATAAAGAGAATCTTTTATGAAGTAGTATATCTGAAATCCACTTAGAAGCTGAATTAAAGGCAACAGAAGAAGATTGATTACAACCAAAGTGTGCAGAAAACTTAGAAAAATCTTCTCTCAAGGGCAGTGGTGGCACATGGCTTTAATCTCAGCACCCAGGAGGCAGAGGTATCTCTGTATTTGGGACATCCTGATATATAGAGCAAGTTCTGGGACAACCAGGACTGCACATAGAAATGCTGTCTCATAAATGGAAAGGAAGGAAGAAGGAAGGAAGGAAGGAAGGAAGGAAGGAAGGAAGGAAGGAAGGAAGGAAGGAAGGAAGGAAGGAAGGAAGGAAGGAAAATCTCCTTTCCTTTTCTCTCCTCTCCTCTCCCTTCCCCTGTTCTTGCCTCTCTTGCTTAGTTGCTCAGTCCATGAGGTTGGATGTCTCAGCAGTCTAGAAATATACTAAAAATTTGTGTGTATGTGTGTGTGTGTGTGTTATGTGTAGTGTCTATGTGTCTGTATTTGTGTGTATGTAGAATATTGGTTTTCAGTCTGTGATGGAAACCCAAAAGAAGATGGTTCTCAGTGAAGAAATTCAGCAGTGGCAGTAACAGGATGAATGAACTTTATAGGAATAGTAAAGGCAAGAAGGCAAAAAGCAAAATTCCTTCTTCCATCTCCTTTTCTTCTGGGATGCCATCGGAAGGTACTACCCACATATGTGGGTAGGTCTTGTCACTTCATATAATCTGATTACAAAAATACAAACAAACAAAACAAGCAAACAAATAAAAATCCTCTTGCAGAAGGTCCCAGGAACCTGAATTTTAATTTATTTTATAGTGGGTAAAGTTGACATACAAGATCAACGTTTACAAGGAGTATGTTAAATCCTAAAATGTGCAAGAAAAACAGCATCTTATTTGTGCACTATTGGAGTAAAAAGATCCAAGAGATAAAGGTGATGATTTGATAATTAAAGGAAAACTACAAAAGTGAATGCCTTGGGCAGGACAGACAGAGTGATTACTCTGTCACCTTCAATAATAGCTGGACAATACTGTGAGGAGATTTTTTTTTCAGTTAAAAAACATATCACTTTGCTTCCTCATGTGAAACTTGTGATGTCTTCTCATTCATTGAGGAAAAGCATTTAGAGTCCTCATATTTCCAGCCTTTAAGGAGAGAGTACCCTTTCCCTTTTGACCTGCTGTCTCTTAGGAATCTTCTTGTAGCATTAAATCCATCACTCCAGGGTTTGAATACAACCATACTTGGTGTGGTTGTGTTTACTCTGGTATTGTTTCATTCAAAACATTTGAACTTTGACCTCCGCCTAGTATGTTATTCTTTTGTTTTCCTCCTGTCTTCTTCTTTCTTGTGTTTGAATATTTGTTCTAACTGGTTCATCAGGCATTCCTTTTGGAACCTCTCTGCTCAGAAGGCATTTTGTATTCAAGAGCACAAATCACAATTTATAGTTTTTCTGTAACTATAAATTTCTGTAACTACAATGACTTAGTTTTGTTCATGAATAATTATCTTTCTTTCTATTGTGAACTAAAATTAAAGCCTCAGGCATACAAAGTGAGTGTTCTACCACTAAACTGTGTTCTCAGCCTTCTGTTCAGTTTTGGCTTTTGAAACAAAATCTCACCAAGTTGCCTAGGTAGTTATGGAACTTGGGGTCCGTAGTCTCAAACCACAGAGTAGCTGAGGTTGCAGAACTACACCACTAGGCTCAGCTACAACTAATTCATGATTAAACTAAAATGATATCCCCAGTACTCTGAAGTTATTTATATCTCTGGGATTGATGGAGGAGGGTCATCTTTCTATCTGTTGTTTTATTGGTTAAGTAATAAAGAAATTGCTTGCATTGGTATGGATTTTAAGGTCAATTTTGTTATATGTATATGTATTTCTGATCTTGACTAAGGTATTTTGATTGTGTAGTTCATTTTTAAAATGTAATATATAATTAAAAAATATAGGTTGTTGATGGATAATCATCAACAATAGTCAAGCTTGTAATCATGTTAGTTAGATTTTCTAGATGTACATAGATATATTTCAATTACATAGATATTCTTCATATCTTTCAAAGACTACAGAATATGACATTTAATGTTTTAATAACTTAGGGTTTTTCATGGCAATGAGACATGTCTGCTCCTGACAGCACCAGCTACTTCAAGAAGAAGATGGGCATCAAAGAGGCTCCTTATGGAGTTTGATAGGCATTTGGGCAAAAAACTGCTCTTGCCTGGACTGTTGCATAAACTGGACACAGAGAACCCACAGAGAGAGGACTGCTAAACTTGCCTAAAGGTGAGATGGTCTTTCGGGGTTCCTGACTCAAGAAAGAGTCTACGAGACATTCTACAGGACACAACAGAAAGTGACTAAACTGTCTTTAAATTTTCCTGCTTCATGGAAATGTCTGCTGAACACTATGGGCCTGAATGCCAAAGACAAATGCTCCAACCGTAAAAAAGAACTTTGGGTGACTGTACAGGCAGCAAGATGTCTCTGTCATTTCTAGAGTTTTGGACTTATTGTTTGCTTAGGTAATATTATATCCTTCTAAAGTCTTTAATGGAGTTAAAAAATAAATAGATAGTTATAGTTTTCCTTAATTATAATAAAGAATAAAATAAATATAAAAATTGTACTATAATTCTTATTTGATAACTGTTTTGTTATATATAATTTTACTATGTTAAAGTTAAAGCCTTTTTTTGTTTAAACAGAAAAAGGGGAAATGATGGAGGAGGGTCATCTTTCTATCTGTTGTTTCATTGGTTAAGTAATAAAGAAACTGCTTGGCCTTTAATAGGACAGAAAATTAGGTAGGCGGAGTAAACAGAACAGAATGCTGGGAGAAAGCAGCCAAGTAAGGCAGTTGCCATGATTCTCCCACTCCAGACAGACGCAGGTTAAGATCTTTCCTGGTAAGCCAGCTCGTGGTGCTACACAAAATATGAGAAATGGGTTAGATCAATATGTAAGAGCTAGCCAATAAGAGGTTAAAACTAATGGGCCAGACAGTGTTTAAAAAAATACAGTTTTCATGTAATTATTTCGGGTAAAGCTAGCTGGGTGGCGGGAAGTAGCCTGCTGCTCCCACACAACATGGGATGGTTATTGGTTTTGAACACACAAGCATGTAGAAGAAGGATACTTGTTGGTTCCCAGCCATCCCAAAATAAAAGCACAAAAACTGTATTAATTAAATCACTGCTTGGACCATTAGCTGTAGCTTCTTATTGGCTAACTCTTACACATTAATTTAACCCATTTATAGTAATCTGTATATCGCCACATGGTTGTGGCTTACCGAAAAGATTCTAACCGGCATCTGTCTATGTTGGTTCCATGGCTTTTCTCTGACTCTGCCTTTCCTTCTCCCAACATTCAGTTTAGTTTTTCCTGCCTACCTAAATTCTGCCTTACTATAGGTCTAAAGCAGTTTCTTTATTCATTAATGATAATCACAGTATACAGAGGGAAATCCCACATCACAAGCAACCATAATCTGAGATCTCACAGCAAATAGCTTCAGGAACTGTAGGTCTCCTCCCAAAGTTTTATAAGTTCCCCCTTAAATATTTTAGAAATCGGTTTTGTTTTGTTTGACACTTTTTATCCCCTAAAGTTACCTCTGGGTGTCTAATGACGACTGTCATTCTATACCATACTTTATCCCAAAGTGTGTCACTAAAAATAGCTAATATCAGGTTCTATGTTTGCAGCTGGTTTCAGAAACAGTCACCTACTCTGTGGGGGTTTGAATGAAAAATTTCGCACATTTTCCATATTCCTTGGACTTTGAATACTTGGTCCTCAGTTGCTGGCTCCACAAGAGTAGGTTGATATATATTTTGGGGAGGAAGTTTGTCACTGGGAGTGGACTTTGAGAGTTTGAAGACTCACACCATCCCCTTTGTCTTAGTTTTGTACTTGCTGTTTAAAATATGAGCCCTCTGCTTCCTGTTCCTGCTGCCATGTATTCCCTCTGCTATCATGGAGTCTAACCTCCTAGAACTATAATCATAAATAAACTCTCTCTCTCTCTCTCTTTTTTTTTTTTTTTTTTTTGTTTTTTTTTTTTTGTTTTCCTAAATGGGGTTTCTCTGTAGCTTTGGAGTATGTCCTGGAACTAGCTCTTGAAGACCAGGCTGGCCTTGAACTCACAGAAATCCGCTTGCCTCTGCCTCTGGAGTGCTGGGATTAAAGGCATGCGTCACCACCACCTGGTTCATAAACTTTCTTTTATAAGTTGCAATGATCATGGTCTTTCATCACAGCAACAGAAAAGCAACGAATACAAAGGAAATGCAGTAGCATGAATTCTAACAATGTGTGCTTAGTTACACTGTGATTGATTTGATAGGTGAATGATTAGTCAGTGATGAGCTAAAAAGTGGCATAAATCTTCCAATGATGATATGTAACTAATAGTCATTATTCAGGGTTTACATGCTAATCATCAGGTTCTAGAATTTATCTTCTGAAAATAAAGAGAATTATGGTGTTGAAAAGGTGTTGAAAGTGGCTGATAATTTTATACCTCTCATATGCTGGACATACTTATCAATTTGAGTTCTCTGAATATAGGACATATCTTTTACAGCTTCTGTCCTCTTATCTAACTTTAGAGGCTTGACTCTCTATATTTGATGTGAATTCCTTTTTTTTTTTCTTTTTACTTGCCCTTATCACCTGCTCTCAGTTATAGAAATCAATATATTTAACAGCACAATCTCTGCAAGACAAACTCAATCTAAACACTCAGTAGAGCCTCTTATGTGATTAAATAAAAAATCAAATTATCAACGGATTGGTCTGAGGCCTGTACATTTTCATTTGTTCAATTTATTAAGTCTATAAGACAAACAGGGTCATCACAAATGCCCTTAGAGAAGCAAGGAGAGGATCTTGACATTCACCCTAGAATTTAGAGATGGCTTAGCCTTTAAAAGGACACATTTTACACCCTCACTTTATATGCAAGGTACTGCAAAGGTTACGTGAAACAACAGTGGCATTTGTTGTGTCTAGAAGCTAAGAAAAAAAAAAGATGCAAAAATGACATATGACTTTTAGTGTTAAAAAGTAATTCTGGAAAATTACAGCATTTTGTTCTGCAAAGTTATGGTACAATGCTCAAGGCCAGAAATAAAAATCAAAGGAGATCACTAGAAACCTTTAAAAGGGCATTCATGTGAAGAGTTATAGGGACAAAAAGTGCTGTTGAGAAAAGAGCATCTCAGAGAACACTAATTCCTGAGACTACACCCAAGCTTTCGAGAGTTCTAGAATATTGGGAAGTCAGCAAATCTACCTTCCTAAAATATTTTGAGGGTAGGGTACTTATGGATAATAGTTGAAACCAACAAATCAAATGAATATATTAATATCTGTTATGAATACCATGCAGGGTACAATTTATTCTAATATATATAAATACAATTACCTGCCAGTAATTAATAATTTAATTTGTCTTAAAGGCTAGTAATCAAGATCAGGAATTGAGTCACTAAGAACAACAAGAGATTTTTAAAAATCACTGCACATAAAGTCTCTGGGGTTGCAGTGTGCTCTGGACAGTTGTGCTCAATTTTCATAGTCTCATAGCCATGTTTATTATTATTATTATCATCAATTTTTAATTTAAAAATAAAATTAAAAGTAAATATAATTACTATTAATAATAATGTTTCTCAGCGTTTAAAATGGTTTCTCTATTATGAAATCATTGAAATTACATGATGAGATGGATGAGGCTTAGAAAGACTGAATTCCTGATGCAGGGTACCAGTGGTGAATGCTGTCTCGTGCTCCAGGCTTCCGTGGCTTAGAGGTCTTGTTGTCTGATGACTGCTGTGAGAGGTATTTGTGCAGTCTCCTGCTGTCCTCGGTTATGTTCTGTGAAATCCTTGGCCCCGTGTCATCAAACCCAGGCCACCATCTTGCTTTTGTTGCCTTGGCTTTTTCCTGAGGTGTTTCTAAACCATAACAAATCTGGCCTCCAGATATAATGTATCCTCTTATTCAATCGAGACAGATGAGCTAATAACACATCATGGCCACTCTGTTTTGTTTTCTATGTTTCTTGTAAAGGTACATCTTAATCAGCATCATTGGTAATCTTTAGTTTGTAAGAACGCTTCTAAAATATTATTTTTAGCTGTATAATAAAGCATCCTCTATTTGTCAGATGATTACAGAGCTTCATACAGATTAGGATGGATGGTGATGTCAGGTTCAAGGATGCTGTAGCACTCCCTGAATGTGCACATAGTACTTTTTGGGGTTAAGCTGATTCTGCCTGAGAGTTGCCTTTCTCTATATTCTTCAAAATCAATGCTGACTAGAAGTATTCATTTGAATTTGGAAGACAGATATTTGAGAAGGCCCATTATTCTATTAAACATTTTCCACAAACTTACATGTTAGGGAGATGGTCGCAGATGCCTCACTTGGTGTTCATTTATTTCTCTAACATTTGGAGCTGCTCACCCCAACTACCTGGGGAGACTACTGGCTTTTCCATAGGCCTGCCACTTGGAGTTCACTGTCTAAAGCTGGCAGGACATGCCTTGAAACTCCATCACTGATGGAGTCTATTTTCTGGCCCCATACTCCCTGCTATTGTGCAAAGTCTATTACCTGGGCTAATTTCTTCTCCTCTAACTTTAGACTGATACCTTCTTAGTGATTGGACTTTGGTTGACTCATCAGCAAAACAAGAATGTTAATAGTTGGGGAAATGGGATTCAATGTGTTAATTATTCCTAGACAGAATTTATATAATTGCAACTTAAAACAGTCCTAATTTCTTTTAAAGAAGAGTTTACCTAATGTAATAGTCAGGGTTCTCTAGAGTAACAGAGTTTGTAGATGAACCTTTCTCTCTCTCTCTCTCTCTCTCTCTCTCTCTCTCTCTCTCTCTCTCTCACACACACACATACACACACACACACACACAAACACGTGTTCTTCAGTATGCTGGAATGCCAAAGAAGTAGACTCTGATGCCAGTGACCAAAATTGATTTGTTAATGAGGCAAGAGGAAACAGACAAAGAGCAAAATCTTTTTTCTTCCATGTTTTTGTATGGGCTTCCAGCAGAAGGTGTGGCCCAGATTAGAGGTGGATTTTTCCAGCTCAAATGATCTGGGTGAAAGTGTTTTCCCAGATCAAAAGATCCTAATTAAAGGCGTGTCTTCCTACCTCAAAGATTCACATCAGAAGTGGCTCTTCCTATTTCAAATTAAGCAAAAATCCCTCACAGGTGTGCCCTCTATTTTTGAGTTTCAGTTAATTCTAGATACAGTTAAGTTGACACACAAGACTAGTAATCTGTATTGTCTGGTTTTATGTGAACACAAGCTAGTGCTATCAGAGGAAGCATCCTTAGTTGAGGAAAAGCCTCCATGAGATCCAGCTGTAAGGGAATTTCTCATTTAGTGTTCAATGGGGTATGGTCCAGCCCATGGTGGGTTGTTCCTGCAGTCTATAAAATGGTTGGTTGAGCAAGCCAGGGTAAGCAAGCCAGTAAGTAGCACCTCTTCACGGCCTCTGTGTTAGCTCAGGCCTCCAGCATCCTGCCCTATTTGAGTTCCTGTCATGACTTGTTTCAGTGATGAACAGCAATGGTGAAGTCTAAGAGAAATAAAGCCTCTCCTCCCCAAATTAGTTTTTGACCATGGTGTTTCATTGCAGCAACAGAAGCTTTAACTAAGACCATCACACGTACTGACAACATCCAAACATGACTTGGAATTTTAATGCCTCAAATGTTTCTGTAAACATTGACTTCAATTGATTAAGAAGTGATAGTTTGACAAGTCCTTGGGGAGGTATGATAGGGGTATTCAGTGTCAGACACATAGGCAATTTTGATTTTGCTTGTAATACATTAGATGAAGCCTAGTGATGAAAATTTGATGTGTCTATGTTTTCTTTCATTACTGTAGAACATAAAATATTGCTCAGATGAAATTAATGAAGCATGAATTGTTTACTTAGTTGTCTAAGGATAGTATAACCAAGATTGTTATGTGTCTAGAAAATTTATTCATTGTGGTTTCAAAAAGATAAAATATACATTCTTCAACAAACACTAGACTTGAGTGAGTTATTTATGATCATATTATTTTTTATTAAATATACACATTAACTTTCACGAGTATGTTGAAATTTTTAGAAACCGTATTTCATATAAATATACGTAAATTTTAAATAGTCTGTCTTACGTGTTTAGAATATTTTATGTGCAGCTCACACTTTTAAAATGTATTTTAAAGTAAATTTATCATTATAAAATATATTTAGAGCCGGGCGGTGGTGGCGCACGCCTTTAATCCCAGCACTTGGGAGGCAGAGGCAGGCGGATCTCTGTGAGTTTGAGACCAGCCTGGTCTACAAGAGCTAGTGCCAGGACAGGCTCCAAAACCACAGAGAAACCCTGTCTCGAAAAACCAAAAAAAAAAAAAAAAAAAAAAATTTAGATTTACATAAAATTTGAGAAGCTAAACCAGAGAATTCTTATGCATTCCACATTTAGTTTTCTGTTATTAATGCATTATATTTGTATAACACATTAATTAATCAATATTTACCTATTAGTAACTGGATCCCATTTACTGAAACTTAACTACTTTTTAACCTGATGTTTGTTTTCTATCCCTAGACTCTAGTTAGAATATAATTTATTCGGTTACCCTATCTCCTTTTTATATCTCCAATAGTCCCCCAGACTTTTCTATATTTTCATGACTTGACATTTGTGGGAAATACTCATCAGGTATTTTATAGAATGTTCTTAAATGTGTATCATACTTTTATTACAACAAAAATTATAGCTTTTGTGAGATGAATCTGTTGAATGATTTTTTTTCTGGGGTGACACAAACAAATGTTTATTCATCCCAGACAGGATACTGACAGCAGAGCAAATAAAGAATTTCACCCATCTCTAGTTATCTCGTGGGTTTATTGTTGTCATTTATAGGACCATGGTAAAGGACTTTTTACAGGATACATAAGATGTTATTTACATGAATATGAAAGAGGAGGTATTTACAAGAGTATGAGTGAGGGATTGCTCACAGGAACATGACTGAGCTAAGACATGAGTGAGGTCCCACAAAACCACTAAACTTCAAGCTGTCTGTGTAACTCACATTCAGCTCCATGGGACTGTCTCCTCTTTTCAGCAGTCATTACTACTTACATATATTTGGGGAAGGAGTTTATCATTCTTGTGATTCATAAGCTTCCAGATTCTGTACATTTCATTAGCTTTCTAGATATTATAAGGTTCTCCCCTCCCTTGAGTTGGAAGTATCTACAGAGGACTATAGCTAAACTCCTCTGCCACCATGTCACATTAAGGGTACACACTTTCTGTTTGACACATTCCCTATGGTAATTACCATGACAGCCTTGCTGAGAAGTATTTGCCTGGTGTCTTAGTATTCTATTGCTATGAAGAGACATCATGTCCATGACAACTTTTATAAAGGAAAGCATTTAACTGGGGCTTTCTTATAGTTTCAAAAGTCTAGTCCATTAAAATCATGACAGGAAGCATGGTGGCATTCAGGCAGTCATGGTGCTGGAGAAGTAGCTGAGATTTCTGCATCTTGACCCACAGGCAGCAGGAAGAGAGAGTCACTGGACTTGACTTGGTCTTAAAGCCCATCTTCATTGACAAACTTCCTCTAACAAGACCACATCACCTAATCATTTCAAAGAGTGCCAATCCTTGGTGATCAAACATTCAAATATATGAGCCTATGGGTGCCAGTCTTATTCAAACTAATACAACAGGTTTCTCTACCATACAGTTATTTATTTATTTATGTCTTTTTTTCATACTAGAACTTTTTGAGGTGAACATATTAGTTAGCTGGAGCTAATATAAGAAATTACCACATGTTAAGTGGCTTACAAAAATTAATCGTCTCATCTTAATGGGATATTATTCAAGTTCCCAGCATTGTGACAAAATGCCGGAGATCATTACTTTTAAGGAGAAATGGCTTATTTCCTGGTTCCTGATGTTTCAGTTCATGATAGGTTGACCAGTCACCACTGAACCTATTGTGAGTCAGCACATAAGGTATGGGGAGTCTGGGAAGGAGCAAAGCTGTTCACCAATACCATCCCAGAAATGAGAGAAAAAGCAAAATCAAAATCCCCATATACCATTCAACAGGAAAATCCTAACGACCTAGCTTCCTTTCATTAGGTGCTAGCTCATAAGGGTTTCATCATTGCCAATCCTACCAAGCTGAAGACAAATATTAACCCCATGAGTCTTTGGAAAATCATGTAGATGCATACTTGGACTTGAAGGCCAAGACTAAAGTGTCAGTGGTATTGATGGCTTGTGACATTGGTGGAAGAGTTCTATTTTAGAACTTTCACCTGGGTTTGGGCAATTTGCTACCAAGATTTGGAGTTTATTGGCTTGTAGATAAATTACTTCTTTTCCTGCTTACATGGCAACTATATTGTATATGTATCTATGCTTTCTAGATATCAGTCAGACTGCAATAGAGATTCCTTTTTCTGTGATCTCACCATAATTAATTCTACCTGCAAAGACTCTGTTTTCAAGTAAAGTCACATTCTGAAGTACTGGCAAATAAATATGCAATGGATAAACACTAGGCAGAATCAATGTAACTCCTAACATTTACAAAACACTTCCCACTCCTGAGGATAAAATAGCAATGCAGGTTATTTTAAACACTGCTATAGGAAAATTGTGACTATTATATGCCATTTATGTATGTCAGAAGTAATATTTTCAATTGTAATTAAATTCTTATTAATTTTGTCACTCAAACTGTTTCATCTTTGTCAATTTACAGTGTTATCAGTTGACTTCTGTGTTTCTTCAACATACTCCAACAATAGGATTGTTTACTTTGCCTTTTCTTCCCCAAAGGTTTATTACTGTCAGCCACTAAGATGCTCTTGGTGCACCTTACATGACATCCAGTATTATAGTCAGTCAGTTCTTCAATAATCATTAGATGTGAGCATTGCACTCATGGCCCTTGGTTTGTAGGCCTTGTTTAGGTCCTTGGATCAGTTAAAGCAAATTTTATGTTTTTATATATGTTTCCTGTGCACATTGACCTGTACATATTTTTAATGTATACCTAGTTGAGACTACAGTAATTCAGAATTTATTGTCATTGATGTCACCAGCTCCATATATCTCCTTGTAAGTTACTTTAGCCCCCTATTACTTATCTATAATTGCTCTGTAAAACAACAAGAAACTTTTTCCTACCACCACCACCCATTACTTAATTGTTCATGTCCAACTCATATTTACAGCAATTTTCATTTGCTTTTAATCTACAGAACTATTAAATTATAAATATTTATTAACAAATTATAAATATTTAATACACAAATTCCACACAATAATGGCTCACTTTTCTAATAATAGCTGCAGACTAAGTTAAGGAAATATTCTTTCTTCTCTGGATCATTGTTAATGAGAACAGTGCCATTATTGCAATGCAAGAGACTTTCTATTTAATGCAAGTTGTTAAGACATGCATTAGCCCAATAAGAACAAAAAGCACAAGCATCAGATTCATATTCTCATATAGTAGAAAATTATAAAATTTTTATATTTCTCACAACATATGCATATATATATATAAAACACACATGCATATATACACACTTAGAGACATACAATTTACATACATTGACACAAATATAACATTTTATCATAAGCATTTCAGATACAGTACATTTATTGAGTAAAAGATTATACAGAAGACAAGACTACAATATAAAATATATGTTCCATATACTATCTGGCTTTAATTCTGAGTTAAAAAGTCTTTGAGCCATCACAAAGTTTATAATGATGTAGTCTTAGTAATCTCAAATATAGTGAAATATAATATTTTATTATTTAGTATGATAAGAAATTTTATATCATCTTTTATAAAATATAAATGTATCAGTAGAAAATTTCTATATATTTATATTATACTTATACATAAATTGGGTAAAGTTTGCAGAGTTTCATGTTTAAGGCAGAAAAACATAAAAATGGATTAAGTTTGGTAAACATAAAAAAATCAAAGGAAAATGAAAAAAAGTTAGCATGAAACATAAATTCACCCTACTTGTTGTCTAAAAATTTGAATCTAAGTCTATAGGAGTGGTGTGAGAGGATTGTCTGTATTCTGTCAATCATGTTTTAAATAAACACTGATTGGCCAGGCAGGAAGTATAGGTGGGTCAACCAGACAGAAAGTAGAGGCTGGGCAATGAGAACAGGAGAATGCTAGGAAGGAGAAAGCCCATTCTTCCCACTCCTGCCCATATGCTGAAGAAGCAAGATGTAAGCTACCCTGCTGAGAAAGATATGTGGCTAACATAGATAAGAATAATGGGTTAATATAAGCTGCAAGAGTTAACAAAAAGCCTGAGCTAATGGGCCAATCAGTTTTATAATTTATGGAGATCTCTGTGTGATTTTCTTTGGGGCTTGCTGGCTGTGGGGTACCAGGCAAGATGGAAACCCCAACGAGCAAGCCGGCCCTCATGTTACACAGGAGGTTATATACAAATTTGGATCTGGGTCAACCTTACTCCTCCCCTCTTCCATCTCCTCTTCCTTATTTCTCTTCTTCTTCTTCCCCTTCTCGTCCTCTTCTTGTTCTTCTACTTTCCCCCCCCTTCTTTCTCTCTCTCTCAAATTGAGCCTAGGTCCTTGTGCATGGTAGACAAAGCCCTAAAACTATACTTTGTAGTTGGAATTTTTCTGGACTGCCAACTAGCTTCCAAATAAAAACAAGGTTACTTATTGTTAATTATGAATTCTTAATTAAAGAGTTTTCCAGTCTCTCCCAATTCTGTAACATATAATGATGTTGCTTTTGGTCCTTGTTGCTTTCTACCTTAATCATTAAAAAAATGATCATTTGTACTTAAATGATTAAATCCTAAAGCTAGTTTTATTTTTAATGTTACATTCTTTGAAAACCCTTATACCTTCTTGCATTTTTTTATTTAAGTACTGGATAGCAAATGGCAGTCTATCGTTTGTAAACTTTTGGGTGTACAAGGGTAGGAAAACAAGAATTTTTCAGGACAAATGGAGTTGGTAATACTGTTTTTCAAGGTATTTTACTTATGTCTTAATCTGTTTTGGCTGCTATTTAATAGAGAATATCTTAGACTGTATGTTATAAATAATTTTATTAATAATCTGAAGTGTGTGCTGTCTGAGACCAAAGCATTTGGATTACTGTTTGAAGACATGTTATAGTTTGAATCTACAGTGTCCCCAGAAGCTGATGTGTTAAGTTATTTGTACCCATGTCTACAGTAGTGTTCAGAGGTAAAGACAATTGAGAGGACATTGGAACATAAAATTTATGACCTTTATAATATATGACTCACTGAAGATTTCTCAGCTTGTTGAGCTATCAGAGGTGGGACCATGTTGGAGGAAAGCTGTCTCAAGAGCAAGGCCTTGAAGAATATATTGTGACTATGATCAGTTTCTTCTCACATGGATACACTTCCTCCAACAAGACCTTCCTGTCTGCTGTGAGCAGCTTTGCTCTATCGCTCTTACTGCTGTGACATTGTAGCTTTTTTTAACTGCAAAGCAATAAGCACCCTGACTTGTAAACGGAGTCTGCACTTTCATTTTTCAGCTACTCAGACCCGAATAATCACACAAAAACTATAATGATTACAATACTACTTGGCCAATGGCTCAGACATATTCCTAGCTAGCTCTTTCATTCTATTAATCTATGTATGTCCATGAGGATAACTTCTACCTGTAAGTTATTTTATGTCACATGTTGTACCACAATAACTGTCCAGTGAGGAGGGTCTTATTCCTGCTTAGTCTTATCAACTTGACACTTGCTAGAGTTACTTGAGAAGAGAAATTTCAATTGAGAAAAATTCCTCAATCAGATGGCCTGTAGGCAAGTCAGTGGGGCATTTTCTTGACTAACGATTTATGTTAGATGGTCTAACCCATCGTGGGTGGTACTGGCTTGGATAGAGGTTCCTGGATGTGTTAATAAAGTAGGGTGAGCATGATGTGGGGAGCAAGACAATAAAAAATCATTAATCCATAACTTCTTCTTCAGTTCCTGCCCTAACTTCCTGCCCTGAGCTCTGATAATCTCTTACCACAAAGGGAACAACGAAACGAACCTTTTCTCCCCCACGTTGCTTTTGGTCCTGGTGATATTACTACAATAGAAAACAAATTAGAATAACCATTTTCTGGTTTTCTTCTCTATGCAACCTCACATGTTATAAAAGCCATAGAATATCTTACACACTTTTTTTTTCAGAGCACTAATTCCATTTATGATTTTTCCCCCACAGGATTTGATCTCCACAGAGCTTATCTCCTCCTATTACCAACAGGGATTTTTAAAAAGCTTGTCTTTTTAAAGGTTTTTTTAATTGATTTTATTGAGCTGTACATTTTTATCTGATCACCTCTCTTCCACTCCCCTCCCCTTCAGCCCTTTTGCATGGCTCTCATGCTCCTCATTTATTCAGGAGATCTTGTCGTTTTCTACTTCCCATGTAGATTAGATCCATCTATGTCTTACCTCTTAGGTCCTCATTGTTGTCTAGTTCTCTGGTACTGTGATTTGTAGGCTAGTTTTTTTGCTTTATGTTTAAAAACCACTTATGAGTGAGTACATATGATAATTGTCTTTCTGGGTGTGGGTACCTTACTCAAAATTTGCCTGCAAATTTCAAGACGCCATTTTTTTTCTGCTGTATAGTAGCTTGTCTTAAGAGTAGAGTTCAAAGCTGTGATGAGTAACACATATATCAGCAGCAAACTCTGGTGGCTCCTGGTTCATGAAAGAACAGGGGATTTGAAGTTTAGTTCATGCTTACCAATGTCTCTTCACTTTGCATTCACTATGTTTAAATGCAAGTCATGTAAGTGAGGTCAGGGTAGGTTGACTTGGAGCACAATAACTTATCATGGCATTGACTTCTGATTGATCCCTATACAATTTACAGGCATCTTTTCACTTGGTCAAATGTGTAGCTGATTGACTCTTAAGCACTAAACCCTTCTCTCCTTTTTGACAATGACATGACACAATTGGGAAGAGTATGAAAGCAAACTAGAGAGAATAACTTAAAAAACAAAGAGAAAAACATCAAAGATTTCCTCCCTAGCCATTCAAAATAAAGTTTCGGCTGTAAAATATTACAAGAGAGTCAACCGTGTATCTTTTCTATGTTCTAAATTTCTACTTGTATCTTAGCTTACTGCTATGCTCAGGATACTAAAGTATCAGCAGCATCTTCGTGCTAGGAACAAGATATTTCATAACTAGTTTATCTTGTCATTGCCTAAGATACTCTTATACCTGAGTGTATAGTGTCCTAAGTGTTACTAGGTAACTTTTATAATGAATTTTAAATGTGACTCTTTCTCTCTACTCACTCACTAACCTACTTCATTTTTCATGTGCTTTTGTTTATTTGCCAAACTCATGACACAGACCTTTGTGTTATTTGCATAATCTTAAATGCCCAGGAGTGTGTTTAAGGCATTTTGTGTATTTTCTACATTTATGACCTACTTATCATTGTTTAATGAACACTGTGAAAATCCATATTTATTGACCTTAAGTGCAAAAACTATGATTTACTCTCTGATTTTGAGATTCAAAATCAAGATCTTTAAAATACATATAACAACAATTCATTATAGTAATAAGAGTAAGAATTTCTTTTATCTCCATTGAGGGTCAAGACCTTGCACTACTTTAGTAGTTGTGGATCTGTGCTCATATCAAGCATAATAAGCCCTTCTCTCTCTCTCTTAGATTCTGTCTCTCTTGTTTAGTTTGGTCCATAATAAAGGTTTTACAGATGCTTACCAGAAGTCATGAATTCATGGTTTCAATTTCAGTATTCTAAGTAGAAATGAGTACTTTGACCTTTCCAAATAATTCTTGAAAATAATTGTTCAAAAAAGATGAGTTAGTTGGCTCAAAGAAAAAAATCACTGGGCTCAGTGATGAAGTTCTACATTGCCATGTTCAGCTGGTCTGGCTACAAGAACATTCTCTTGACTTCAGGGAATACATAGTCTGATGTTTTTTCATGAGAGAAATCAGTGACAACTAGAGATAAAAATAAAGGGGGATTACCCTGTTCTATTTACTTTTCTTCAGTTTTCCCTTTAATTTCACTCCCCTGATTATAGAAATTACCACATTGCCTCTTTGGTTCCATATTTACTGCCTCTATCAAAACCGTAACATGCTTGTGATATAGCACTGATAGTATTACTTTAGTATAGTAATATAAAAATATACTCTAATCCAGTGTTGAACTCTAAGTGACTTGGTAGTAGATGCACAGTAATTATAATAATTAGATATATTACTATTCCATTGTTCTGTCACTACTCCTTTGCTATTCTACTCTTTCCCCTGCTCCTTTAAGTCATGTTCTTTGTATTTTCTTTAGTTTTAAAATTATTTTCTTAGAAAGACAAACATGAAAAAGTATTCCATTTTAATGAAACATTATGTTTAAGACAGAGACATAAATGGATATGGGTAGAAATCTCTTAGGTCTGTCTTTAATGTCAAATTATAACACACACACACACACACACACACATACACACTAACATACAGTTCCAAAGGAATAGAGCTTGTTATGGAAGAGCAAAGATAGCAAGCAGACAGATGCAGACCAGCAGCAAAGAAGAAGCAGAGAGCACATTGGCAATGGCAGGAGTCTTTTGAAGCCTCAAAGCCCATGCTCCAATGACACCCATCCTCCAATAAGGCTATACCTTTTATCACTTCCCAAACAGTTCCATGTACTGGAGATCAAGTATTCAAACATATCAGTCTGTGACATAATATGATCCTCCATAGGGATCATTCTCATTCAAACCATCACAAAGTCACAAGTCTTAAATTAATTAAATTCAATGAATATTATCATGTTTTTGTGGTAACCCTCCAGGTCATGTTCCAAATCAATATGGCTCTAGATTGATATTACTGCTGTTATAAGGCTAAGGTTACACTGGATCAAGTGCCTGAATAACAGGTATATCTCAAAAGAATGCAAATGATAAGCATAACCACCTACACAGCAATTCTTTTAGACTAAACTCTAAGTCTAAACATTCTTTTCCCTCATCCTGTTATCTATCATGTTGTACTTCATGGGGGCTATTTTTACTTTTTTCCATCTGGGGTGTTTTCTTAGAAATCCTTTACCAAATTATTCTTTACTTAGTTTGGATTAGCTATGATGGTGTTTTGCGTATTTTGCCACCTCAAGGTAGCTGTTCCTAAACTCTAAAAAAGGATTAGTTCATACTTTTGTGCACTGTGACTTGTCTGTGTAATTTAGCTAATCATCATTGGTTACAAATAGGTATCTAAAACTGTGTGTGTGTGTGTGTGTGTGTTTCCCTTCATTTTCTATAGTGCATGAATGACAAACCCAATATGATACATAGCAGGATTTTGACAGACACCTTTTGGCTAACTGGCTGGAGGAGACCAGAATGAAACTTGTTTACCTCACTGGAAATGACCCAGCCAAATTAGACTCTAAAAGTCTAACCAGATATGATTATTTCAAACAATCGTCTTCAAGTGAAATCCTAGAAACCCAATGTGGGAAACCTTATTTGCCTAATCCATATATATCTCTAGGTTTCTAAATGATTGTTTGTACAAAATATATACAATAGTATATAAATTTTAAACTTTTATAAAATATTTTCCTTGGCAATTTCACCCATATATGTATACTCTGATTATTAAAACCCCTATCTTTCTCTCCCATACATACCTCATTATCTCCCTTTCTCCTTACAAATCTCCTTGCCACACCCATGACTTTTTTAAAATAAACTTTTCACGTTTTGAATATATTTATACTGTATTTACATTATTCTCTACCATCTTTGCCCTATAACTTCTTCAGTATCCCTACCAACCACATCCTTTTGAATTCATGACCTCTTTTTCTATACTATATTTACTTATACACAGATACACCCCCCCACACCACACACACAGTACTGATTCTGGAGAGTATTGCTCTACTTAGTTTCCTTTTCTTCTTCCTTCCTTCCTTCTTTCCTTCCTTTCTCCATTCTTTCTTCCTTTCTTCCCTCCCCCTCCCTTTTCCTCCCTCCCTCCCTTTTCCTCCCTCCCTCCCTTTTCCTCCCTCCTTCCTTCCTTCCTTCCTTCCTTCCTTCCTTCCTTCCTTCCTTCCTTCCTTCCTTTTCTTCTTCCTTTTTTTCTTTCTTTTGAGTTTCACTGGGTTCAGCCAGGATCATCTGCACTATGAACATTGGAGAGACCAATCATTGCTTTCAGTTGTGGTTTAAAAGGCACATTAGATGTGTTTCAGGTGATGTCACTAGAACACCAACTTCTGTGTAGGCAGTGCCCTCTGGTGACCAAAAGTGACTATTGTGAAATTTGAGTGTCTGAGACATAACCAAGTCCTACTCTTAACCAAGACACTGTTTGCATTTGATACATGCTGGGAAAAGGGAAATCCTGTTTTCTCTAATGGATTGTCACTGGGCATAGCAACCACACTCCAGGGCAGGGTCCATGCCCAGAGTGGTTGGTCAGCAAACAAAACAGACTCTGTTGCTGTTTGTCTTATTGGAAGTTCATTTGTTTTGATTATTTATTTATTTATTTTGATGCACAGAACAGGAGATTGGATAGCTGTGGAGGTGAAAACAATCTGAGAGAAGTAGGGGATGAGAAAGGATATGATGAAAAGATATTTTATTAAAAAAATGGAAATAAATAATGCATTTGCAGTCATATAATTTACCTCCATATAGAACTAAGGTAGTATGTATACCTTAAGTCCTAAAAAACTAAATGAAATATGGACAAAGATGGTAATCAAGACAACTGCATTATATAAGGGAAATAATAGTAGCATGCACTTCTACATGGTAAGAGGCTTGGAAGTAAGACCAAGACAGAGTGTACAAAGGAGATAACAGTACGTCTGTGACTTTTAGCATTGGGAAGAAGCTCTTAGTAGAGGCCGAGAGTGAGCAAGATGTTAGATGCCTTAAGAGCTATTCCCAAGCTCTCGTTCCTTACTCACGGATGCTATGGACTGTCTTCTCATGAACTGTCACTGACAGTCTTCATTTCTCCCACAGTGCATTTGTTGTTATAGCATTTCATTTTGATTTTACATCTTTCTTCTTCTATTGTCAGTTTCTTTACATGCCTCCATTCTTTGCATTATTAGGTTGTTAGAGACTTTGGGATATTATTGTAAATTCCCTGTGATAAATCCAAAATCTGGGCTGTAAGATGTACATGCCTTAATGGTTACAGCACTACTCTGAATATCAGAAGAACCTATGTCTAGTCTTAATTCTTCCATTATTTAGTTCTTTATATTAATATGCTAGATTATTTTCTGCATCTATATTTGTCTACAAAATTAATTTTCTTCAGGCCTCTAAAATCCATGAAACCTGCAAATTCGCTTCTTATTTAGATTATTTAGAGAATTTTTGATTCTTTTTCAGGACTTATATAACCCGTTTCCTAAAATATATCATTCATGAATACTATATTTGCATCATCTCTCTACCTGTTTCTCTCCCTCCAAATCCTACCACGTCATGTTTTCCCCCATTCTGTCTCACATTTATGACTTCTTCTTTAATTTAATTTTTGCTTATATATGTACATATATATACATATATATGAGAAAAATTATTGATTTACAAATATATACTGACAGTATACACATACACATATACTGATGAGCAAGTTTATTGTTCCTCATATCTTAACAGTACGGTTGCCTGAACATGGCCTGAACTGTAACAGTACAGCTGATATGCTTACATTGCTGGGACAGATCTCCCAGGTCCAAACACTCCCAAATAAAGAACTACAGGCAATAAATGGCTGCTGAGAGGAAGAATCAGTCTTCTCTAGGGTTGAGCCCTCTGGTAGATTATCCAACCTCAAGTCATCTGACCCACACATGTAAAATATCTAAATTATATATAAATAGATAATATATATATATGACATATAATTTGAGACACAGATTCATTTCTAAAAAGATCTATGTGATTCAGAGTCAGAAATGTAACTAAGTGCTCTAGGACATTGAATTCAATTTCTGAAATCTTCAGCCACTTAAAATCATGAGGAGTAGCATGAAAATCATGCTTAAGAATTTAAATAGTATAATATGACAAGAAAAGATTTGCAGACTGTAAAGAATTATAGAGACGTCTTGGTTAACCTCATCCATCTTAGGAACAGTCAGCTTAGAGACAAAGACAAATGCAGTGCCCTCTTACAACTCTAGCTAGCATCTCATCAGTCTCTTTTCAGAGACAGGAAACTCCACCCAGTTCTTTCAAGCACAGAAGACAAACAATCCAATTGAATACACACAGTTTCCTCCCACAAGTACTTTGAGGTCAAGTATAAAATGTCCACTTAAACCTGTGATTCCTAGAAACCAATTTTACAGAGGGAAGATTTTGCATTTAAATTTTGACAATGACAGTAAAGGAAAATGTAATACAGGAATAGCCAACAATGTTGGGTGTAGGAAGAAAATGTTTCCTGTTAAATAATTATTACTGAATTTTAAAAAAGCATGTCCTCTTTCTTACTTGCTGTGTAGGATCTGATTTTAAATTCCTTATTTGTTTAAATATAGTTTGTTTCTATTATATTTTTGATAGTTTTCTATATAGTATTATTAAATTAGGAAACTGGCATTTTTTTTCCTTTCAAAAATTAGTTTAGATAAATTTGTTTTCAGAGCACATGCGACTTTCTCTGGATCTTTATTGAAAAGAAGTCACTGAGTTTGTTTCCAAGGACAGTGAAAATTGCTGGTGGAATAGCTGGTAATTTCTTTTATAATGATAAGAGACAGAAAAGACATTTCCTGGAAAAATGAATCACTGTTAGTGGAGAAACTGGTTTAAAATCTTTCTGTTGCACTATTTGGAACATGACAGAGACCAAACAAGATTATAGAGCAAAATGAATTGATATGAAATATGTTAAAGGTACTTCACAATTTTGCCTTTAACACAATTGAATTTTCTGTGGAAATAGTCCCTTCCAAGAAAAAAGACTGTTGTAGTATCATGCTGTGTAGAATTGGAATATCTCTTTACTGTTACAGGCATGAAGGCAGAGAGCATCCTTTTAATATTTTTAATAATGTATCTTTATATTATTGATCAGTCATGGTACACTCTTTATTCACCCAAATCTTAAGATTCAGGCTTATTACTTTAATGTATAAATGATGATAGACCTCTTCGGACTTCAAAGGAAATATTCTGAAAGTGTAATCTATCATTTTAGGGAAAGATAATTATCTTTGGATACTGTATCAGTTAGAACTTCTCAGCAGGAACTGTTATGAATATTACACTCCAGTCACTGACATTTCAAACATATAGAAACTGAACCACATGTGAATGAAGGTCATGAGGGAAGGCAAATATATGAGATTATGTTTTAGACAAATGTATATGGTATTGAATGCTGTACCTATTGTGTTTACTTCAATTGTAAGTGTGGTATCTTCTCCATCTTTAATGTACAATATATAGCCTAGTGTCAATTGATAGCTCAGCTTGGCTGGGCTACAAATCGAAATGTGAATGCTACCTTAAAGACATTTTGCAGCTGTCATTGCTGCCACAATAAAACTGAATTCAAGCAATAGAGATATTTTAGATGACATGAGCAGACCCAGTTATATCTACTGAACGGTATTTGAAAACTTGTAATAAAGAAGATATAGCCACTAAACAGCAACTTTGCCATGAGCCAAAGTGCTCCCACTTGTCTTTTTTGATAACCTGGCCATGATTTTTGGTCTTTCCCATTTGATACTGATTATGACATAAATCAGTTCCTTGAAATATATCTTACACTGTATCTGCTGCTTCAACTGACAGAATGTTTCATAGCTCACAAGGACCTAAGATGCAGGATAATCACAGTCATCAAAGATCAACTTGGATTGGTTCATTGTTCCAAATGGTTCCAAGTTCATTGTTTTATGCAAATAAAAGTTAATGTGCAGACTCTATTGGGAATATACAAAATAGAAGAGGGCTTATTAAACATCACTACAGAGGAAGATGAGCTTATTATATCTCTGTCTTTCTTCCCAGTGTGGTCACAGTGAGTAAAATAGATTTTTCCTACTATTCATTATCAAATTTGTTGTTTTAATTATCTGATAATATATGAGGCATACCTAAACCAGGATTACTGGGGTGCAGGCTATGATCCTAGTCCTGCGACAATCACAATGAGCATAAAGGAACTGAAAAGCACATTTGTGGTACCTACTACCTGCCAGAAGGTGACCCTAGAATGGAAAGAAAGATTAGAAGTTCTCAGAAGTTGCTGGAATAATTTTATTACATGTACATTTTTATATCTTACCACTCCATTGAGCATCAATTGCTTGTTAACTCTATTTAGAAGAAAAGTGAACATTTAGACTTTTTTTTTTATTGAAAAAAAATTTCCGCCTCCTCCCAGCCTCCCATTTCCCTCCCCCTCCTCCCCCTCCTCTTCCCCTCCCTCACTCCTCTCCCCCTCCCTTTCCAGTCCAAAGAGCAGTCAGGGTTCCCTGCCCTGTGGAAAGTCCAAGGTCCTCCCCCCTCCATCCAGGTCTAGGAAGGTGAACATCCAAACTGGCTAGGCTCCCACAAAGCCAGAACATGAAGTAGGATCAAAACCCAGTGCCATTGTCCTTGGCTTCTCAGCAGCCCTCATTGTCCGCTATGCTCAGAGATTCTGGTTTTATCCCATGCTTTTTCAGTCCCAGTCCAGCTGGCCTTGGTGAGCTCCCAATAGATCAGCCCCACTGTCTCAGTGGGTGGGTGCACCCCTCGCGGTCCTGACTTCCTTGCTCATGTTCTCCCTCCTTCTGCTCCTCATTTGGACCTTGGGAGCTCATTCCGGTGAACCAATGTGGGTCTCAGTCTCTATCTCCATCCATCGCCAGATGAAGGTTCTATGGTGATATGCAAGATATTCATCAGTATGGCTATAGGATAGGGCCATTTCAGGTTCCCTATCCTCAGCTGTCCAAGGAACTAACTGGGGACATCACCCTGGGCACCTGGGAGCCCCTCTAGGTTCAAGTCTCTTGATAACCCTAAGATGGCTCCCTTAATTAAGATATATGCTTCCCTGCTCCCATATCTACCCTTCTTTCATCCCAACCATCCCATTTCCCCAAGTTCTCCCTATCCCCACCTTCTCACTTTTCTCTCCTCATCTCCCCTTACCCCCATCCCACCCCACCTCCAAGATCACAATTTTTTGCCCGGCAATCTTGTCTACTTCCCATATCCAGGAGGATAACTATATGTTTTTCTTTGGGTTCACCTTCTTATTTAGCTTCTTTAGGATCACAAATTATAGACTCAATGTCCTTTATTTGTGGCTAGAAACCAATTATGAGTGAGTACATCCCATGTTCATCTTTTTGGATCTGGGTTACCTCACTCAGGATAGTGTTTTCTATTTCCATCCATTTGCATGCAAAATTCAAGATGTCATTGTTTTTTACCACTGAGTAGTACTCTAATATGTATATATTCCACACTCTCTTCATCCATTCTTCCATTGAAGGACATCTAGGTTGTTTCCAGGTTCTGGCTATTACAAATAATGCTGCTATGAACATAGTTGAACAAATGCTTTTGTCATACGGTAGGGCATCTCTTGGGTATATTCCCAAGAGTGGTATTACTGGGTGTTTACAGCCAGAGTAAGCCTGATCAATGGACGCAGCAGGCCAAACAATAACTCTGCTTCCCCTTGGACCTGGGTCAGAATGAATATCTTGAACTAACCATACTGACAATGGAGAAGTAGAAGGAAGCTCGATGGTGTCATCCCTGGTGAGAAGAGGGGCAACTTATAGAAAGGTATAAAGAATGACCAGGGGACACCTGTCACTGGTTGTACCCAACTTTGATTTTTTAAAGGAACAATTGAGATGCAAATAGGAAAGCAGGGAGTTAGATGACTCCTGTTTAGAGGACATGATCATTTGCATAAAAGTACAAAAAACTCCCTCAGAACAGTCTTAGCCCTAATTTCAGCACAGTAGCAGGACACATAATCAACATTCAAAATCAATAGTCATCCCATATAAAAATAACAAATTGGTAAAAAAAAGTCTCATTCACATTAGCTACAAAAATAATAAAATACCTAGAAAAAAACCTTACCAAGGAGATAAAAGTGTATGTACTATTAAAAAATTAAGATGACAAATAAAATGACACTGGAGAAGGAAAAAATCTCCCCTGTGTATGGATTAACATGATTAATTTTATAAAATAGCTAGTGTTTGAAGTTAATTTTCAGATTCGTAACAATTTTTACCAAAATTTCAATTACATTTTTCACATGACAAGAAAAAATTCGGTTCATCTGGACCAACAAATGACCATAGAGTGCTAGAGTAATCAGAAGCAGAAAAAGCAATGGTAGAGTCATTATAATACCTCCCTGCAAATTATACTATACAGACCAAAAGACTTTTTTGTTATTGGCACAATAGACCAGTGGAAAGAAATAGAATGTCTAGAAATAAGTCCACATGGCCACAAACATTTAATTTTCAATAAAGATACAAAAAGTCCATACATTGTGGGGAAAAAAACAATATCTTTAACAAATGGTGATGGAAAACTGCCTTTCTACGTATAGATGACTAAAACTTGGTCATATTTTCCTCACTCAGAATCAACATAAACGGAAAAATCAATAGGAAATATTAATTTAATAACTGAAATTTGAAAATACTCCAGGAAAACATTGACAAAACACTGGCAAAAGAAAAGCATGGGCAATGTTTTAATCTCTGTAAACCTATTGTTGTATAAGCGCCTTTCTAATTTTTAAAACTCTGAAATCAATTTATTACTTTTGTTCTCCTTTCTGACAGATTAACTTGACTGAGACTCTTCAAGAATTAACATAGCCCAGGGATTGGTACTAATGTGAAACTGAACGTTGTTTCTCTTTAAGCTCTAGTACTCTGCTGAGCTGTAGAACTGTTAGATCCGAAACCATCTCCATCTGACCTACGTTATATTTACTGAAGAACGATCCGTGAGAGCCAGGAAGTGTTACCGTGCGAACACACAGGAGAAAGTGAGAGAAAAGGTGAGAGAATCTACGCAGACAATGAAAGCCCCATTCCAAATAAGGCTGTGCTTTAATTTGGGCGACTCTAGGCAATTTCTCTATGGAAAAGGCTCTATTACAGAAGCTTGCGGTTGCCATGAATTCTATTTCTAAAACAGCCTGGGTGCTGCTTAGTTTCTTCAACTCGACACACGCTGGAGAGCTAAGAGGAAACCTCAATCCAGGGATGGCCTCTACCAGATGGCCTGTAGGCAAGTCTACGGGGCATTTTCTTTATTACTGATTAATATTGTAAGTTCCAACTCACTATCGGCAGTGCCACTCTCTGGGCATGTTGTCCTGGGTAGTACATCAAAGCAAACTGAGCTAGCCAAGAACAAGACAGCAAGCAGCTACCTTCCATGACACTTCTTCACACGGTGCCTCCAGGTTCCTGCCTTGAGTTCATTCCCTGCGTTGCACCCTCAGTGATGAACTGTGATCGGCACATGTGAGCTGAATTAAGCCCTTTTCTTCACAAGTTACTTTTTGTCATGGTCTTCATCACAGCAATGAAGGAGAAATGGGAGGCTTGGAATTAATTTATCTTCATTAGACATCAACATCTGACAAAGAAAACATATTAGAACTGGGGTTTTCAGGGGGAAGGGGTTTGGAGCGGATTAGTCTGGCGTGAGACTCAACCCTTGTTGTCCTGTATTCTCCAAGATTTTTCTCTTTATTTTGTCCTAGCCTTGGGAGATCTCTAATGTGTTAAAACTACTTTTAAAAATATCCTCTTTAGCTTTCCTAGTTGTTTTTGGTGGGAGGATTAGTCCTAATTACCTACTGTGGAATTAGCTAAAACCAAACACCCATTATCCTTATGTATAATTTGTGTACTTGGGACAAACCTGAATTTTCTCTAGATAATAATGATACAAAATTCTTTTTATAGTAAGTTTAATGAAAGTGTGAGTCAATGTAAGCAAATATTATGAAAATATTGTGCATGTAAACTATTCTAATGTAGTAAAGCCCTAGAAAGTAGTATGACTGAAGTATGGGAAGTACAGAAGTGAAATTATTTATATTGAATGGCCATATGGAGCCTCTTGAGTTTCCAGGTCTCAGTGTCCAATTTCCCTCCCATTATTCTGTACTCGTTGGTTTAAAAACTACCACACACACACAATTTCCACAAGAACTCAGTCTTTCCTGGTTATTTTCTACATGGAAACCCCCGTGGGATCCTCTGCTTAAAAGTTCTTCACTTTTTTCTTTCTCACCAAACATGTATTAGAATCCAACATGGCTCAGGATGCTTGCTAAATGGTGCTTTTGTTGTTCCTTATCTCTATGGGTTTATGGTTGCCTTGTAATGCAGAAGTAAAGGTAAAGGCATGGACTATGAGAGCAGTAATAGAACCATGGACGAGACACTACTGGCAATGTACTGTCTAATGGGTTCTTGCCCAAGTGGGAAGTTATGCATCTCTCATGGGGGACCTGAATACCAAATCTATTAATTTTCCAGATATAGTTAAAGAGAGTACAGAGAGAACTAGAAAAAAGAGTTGGGTAGAGAAAGCAGCAGGAGCTACAGAGACTTGTGGCCCACTGACTGAGAAGAATCAGCAATTACTGATGGAAGAGTTGTGAGGTAGGAGAAGGAGCATAGTCTTTTTAGAGAAAAGAGAAAATCAACTCTGACTCTTCTCTAAAGTCAGTTGAACTTGGTGAAGAAGATTAAGTGACATCCTCGTGTTGGTATTTATCTAATGATGTGGTGGAGGAAGATGAAGGTCCACGAGATTGAGGATCAGAGACTACACAAAGGGATTGTGGAGAATGAAACATTGAAGGCTTATTTTCATTAGAGCAAATCTTTGGTTGGTGTTACAACAACCAATAAATTTATGGCTTCTACACATAAACTTCTTCCTTAGAACTGTATTTGAGATGCACATGTGAAGACTTGGATTTCTATATCGTTTATGCCAACTAGTATTTTATGGAGTGCATATTTAAATATGCATATATATATTAATTTTTCCTAAAAGTATCTTTAATTATTTGCAGACTTTATTCTTTTCCTGATAAAACACAAAAGAATACAATTTACTAGATGAAACATTTTCCTGTTTAAAGAGAAGAGAGCATTATTGTGGTCAACTTGATTTTATATTTCTGTGAAAAAGAAATACATAATGATAATTTATGTAGAAAATACCGCATCTAAAGTATACTATACAAATCTAAAGTGCATGACTGACATTTTAATAATGAGAATCTATAAAACTCATTTTTTTTAATTTCTTAATAATAGTATAGACTATGGCCCTAGTTTGCTGGATATAATTTTATATCATTGTTTGTATTATAATTATAAATTAACTAGGAAACAGAGAGAAGAACAAAAAAGTAGACTAGTAAGAACTTATTTTTTATATTATTGTAATCGGAAAACTTCACTTTCCTTATTAATCAATTCTCAGACTCTACCGCAAATACTTAAATTAAGTATTCATAATTTTGATTACAAAAGAAATTTAAAACATAATTTCTCATAAGATGTGTTCTTTGAATTCTCAATATTAAATAGCTTAGCCTGTTTCTTTTCTTCATGAATAAGTTTAATGAATGTTGTGAAATTTTAGTTAAAACTGTTCTTGACTTAATTTATTTCAATGACAACAGCAAAAGCTTTAGTTTGTTGGTCCTAAGTTTTGTTAATGGAAATAATTTTAGTTTTTACTGTTATTAGTGACATAAAATCATCAAAATATTAGTCTCTAAAGTGTCAAAGTAATAACTGATGAAAACAAGAGAAAGTATATTAAGATTAGCAAGGTTTAAAAACCGGTACTAGAGACTGAAATTTCAGTTTGGTCCCATGCTATTGTTTGTTGTTTCTCCTAATCTGTACCAGAATGACTACCTAAGCATGAAGCAATGACAACCGTGGAAAGGTATTTCAGCTCATTGCCATTCATTGAGTCTTAGCAGTCTTAAACATTTTATACAATTTCAGCTATGTGGGAAGTGGAGGAAAGTGTGCCAAACTTCCTCTTCCTCCAAACCAGAAATGTTCTTTCTCCATAACCCTCCCTCTCTCGCTCTCTCTCCCAGCCCCTCGCTGTTTATTTCCTGAGGAAATAAAAAGCAGTAGTTAGAAGGCTGTCTGCCTTCGGTAGCCTCTGCTACCAATGAATGCTTGATCAGCATGATCAGTCACTGTTGGTGGTATCATTCCCTGCTTTGTATTCTGGAAATGTCAGTAATGAAAGGGAGTTGAACAGCAAGCAAGTCCTTTGCATCTTCATTCTGAGTGCAATGCGGCAAACTTCAGATGCTGTACCTTTACCCATAATGATGGACTGTAACCTGAAGCTGTGAGGTTAAATAAATTGTTGACCTTTTAGTTTGCTTTTGTCGGAGTATTTTATCATGAAAACTGAAAAGAAACTAAGATCTCTTTGCTTTGTGTCAGAAACTTTGATAAGCATTATGATGCAGGGATGCACACAGTGATTGTGCAGTGTATTTATATCTTTATTGTGCGCCTATTAAGAGTTTGACCAAATAAAAATGAAAGCACGATAAACTGTTGTTTTTCTGTGTTGATTTGGAAAGCTTCTATTTATGGATAGTCTAAATCCATGGTTTTACAGATCACTCTGGTTAATCACTGTAGGCAACAAAACAAAGACATGAATATAAGAGAGGTACTTGTGGGAGGAATTTGACAAGGTTGTCACAGAGATAAGAGAGGGAGTGAGAAAAATCAGAATGCACTGTGCTTATATGAAGTTGACAAAGAAAAAAAAAATTTTCAACAGAAACCATACTCAAAAAGAAATCTTCTCCCACTGCATTGTGGTGGGAATGCAAGCTGGTACAGCCCCATTTGGATATCACTGTGGCAATTTCTCAGAAAATTAGGAAACATCCTTCCTCAAGACCCAGTAACGACACTTTTGGGTATATATACAAAGGATGCTCAATCGTGCCATAAGGACATGTGCTCAGCTATATTCATAGCAGCATTGTTTGTCATAGCCAGAACCTGGAAACAACCTAAATGCCCCTCAACCAGAGAATAGATAAGGAAAATGTGGTACATTTACACAATGGAATACTAAACAGCATTAAAGAATGATATCTTGAAATTTGTGGGCAAATGGATGGATCTAGAAAACGTCATATTGAGTGAGGTAACCCAGACCAAGAAAGACAAAAATCACATGTACTCACTCATAAGTGGTTTTTAAACATAAAGCAAAGAAAATCAGCCCACAAATCACAATCCCAGACCATGATCAATGAGGACCTTAAGAGAGACACACATAGATCTAATATACATAGGAAGTAAAAAAAGACAAGATCTCCTGAGTAAATTGGGATCATGGGTACCTTGGGAGAGAGTTGACAGGGAGGGGAGAGACAGCAAGGGGAAGAGAAAAAAATGTAGAGCTCAATAAAAATCAATAAAAAAAATTTAAAAAAGAAATTTTCTTTGTCAAATATCAGTTATTCATAGGTGTGTGGATTAATACCCGGATCTTCTATTCAGTTTTATTGGTCCTCCTGTCTGTTTTTATGCCAGTACCAGGCTGTGTTTAGCACTGTAGCTCTGTAGTAGAGTTTGAAGTCAGGGATTGGTCCTTTACTGTACAGGATTGTTTAGGCTATCCTGGATTTTTGCTTTTCCATATGAAGTTGAGTACCATTCTTTCGAGGTCTGTGAAGAATTTTGCTGGGATTTTGATGGGCATTGCATTGAACCTGTAGATTGTTTTTGGTAAGATTGCCATTTTTTTCCTCTGTTAATTCTACCTAACCAAGAGCATGGGAGGTCTTTCCACTTTCTGTTGTTTTTTAAAATTTCTTTCTTCAAAGATTTAAAGTTTTTGTTATAAAGGTCTTCCACTTGTTTGGTCAGAGTTACTCCGAGATATTTTATGCTGTTTGTGGTTTTTGTGAAAGGTGATGTTTCTCTGATTTCTTTCTTAGTTCATTTGTCCTCTGTGTAAAGGAGGGATACTGATTTTTTGAGTTATTCTTGTATCCTGCTACATTACTGAAAATGTATATGAGTTATAGAAGTTCCTTGGCAGAACTTTTGGGGTCATTTATGTTAACTATCGTGTCATCAGCAAATAGTGAGAATTTGACTTCTTTTCCAATTTGTATCCCCTTGTTCTCTTTTTCTTGTCTTTCCTCTCTAGCTAGGACCTCAAGAACTATATTGAATAGATATTGAGAGAGTGGACAACTTTGTCTTGCTCCTGATTTCAGTGGGATCACTGTGAGTTTCTTTCCATTTAGTTTGACTTTGGCTATTGACTTGCTGTATATTGCCTTTATTATGTTTCAGTATGTTCCTTGTATCCCTGCTCTTTCCAAGACATTTATCATGAAGGGATGTTTTATTTTGTCAAAAGCTTTTTCAACATCTAACAAGGTGATCGTGTGGTTTTTATTTTTCAGTTTGTTTATATGGTGGATTACGTTGACAGATTTTATATGCTGAACCATCCCTGCATCTCTGGAATGAAGGCAACTTGATCATGTTGGATGTTGTGTCTGATGTATTCTTGGATTCAATTTGTCAGTATTTTATTGCGTATTTTTTATCAATAAATGATTTTTTTTTTTCGAGACAGGGTTTCTCTGTAGCTTTTGGTTCCTGTCCTGGAACTAGCTCTTGTAGACCAGGCTGGCCTCGAACTCACAGAGATCTGCCTGCCTCTGCCTCCCGAGTGCTGGGATTAAAGGCGTGCGCCACCACCGCCCGGCAATAAATGATATTTTTTATGAGTGAGATTGGTCTGTAATTCTCTTTCTTAGTAATGTCTTTATGTGGTTTGGGTATTAGGGTAATTAGGTTCATAGACAGAGTTTGGCAATGTTCCTTCTGTTTCTATTATGTGGAACAATTTGAGAAGTATTGGTATAAGTTCTTCTATGAAAATCTTGTAAAATTCTGAGCCAAAACCATCTGATCCTGGGCTTTTTTTGGTTAGGAGACTTTTTATGACTATTTCTATTTCTTTAGCAGATATAGGTCTATTCAATTTGCTTATCTGGTCTTGATTTAATTTTTGTAAGTAATAAAAAATACAAAATGTAAAAAAGAATGCATTGGCACAGGAGACTTCCTAAATATAACCCCAGTAGCACAGACACTGAGAGAAACAGTTAAGAAATGGAACCTCCTGAAACTGAAAAGCTTCTGTAAAGCAAAGGACATTGTCAACAAGTTAAAACAGTAGCTTACAGAATGGGAAAAGATCTTCACCAACCCCACATCAGACAAAGGACTGATCTCCAAAATATACAAAGAACTCAAGAAATTGATCATCAAAAGAACAAATAATCCAATAAAAAATGGAGTAGAGACCTAAACAGAAAACTCTAAACAGAAGAATCTAAAATGGCTGAAAGACACTTAAGGAAATGCTTAACATCCTTAGCCATCAAGAAATGCAAATAAAAACAACTCTGAGATTCCATCTTACACCTGTAAGAATGGCCAAGATCAAAAAACACTGATGACAATTTATGCTGGATAGGTTGTGGGGGAAAGGGAACACTCCTGCATTGTTGGTGGGAGTGCAAGCTGGTACAGCCCCTTTGGATACCAATATGGCGATTTCTCAGAAAACTATGAAACAACTTTCCTCAAGTCCCAGCAATACCACTTTTGGGTATATCACAAAGGATGCTCAATTGTACCACAAGGACATGTGCTTAACTATGTTCATAGTAGCATTGTTTGTCATAGCCAGAACCTGGAAACAACCTAAATGCCTGTTAACTGAAGAATGGATAAGGAAAATGTGGTACAATTGCACAATGGAGTACTACACAGCAGAAAAAATAATGACATCTTGAAATTTGCAGGCAAATGGATTAATCTCGAACATCATGTTGAATTACGTAGCCCAGACCTAGAAAGACAAATATTATATGTACTCAGTCATAAGTGTCTTTTAGATATAAAGCAAAAAAAAAAACCAGCCCACAAATCACAATCCTAGAGAACCTAGACAGCAATAAGAACCCTAAGAAAGATACACATAGATCTAATCTACATGGGAAGTAGAAAAAGACAAAATCACATGAGTAAATTGGGAGCCTGGGGACTATGTGAGTGGGCTGAAGGGAAGGGGGAAGGAAGGGAGGGGAACAGAGAGAAATGTATAGCTCAATAAAATCAATTTAAAATTTTTAAAAAAGAAATCTTTATAAGCCTCCAGATAGGTGTGAGACAAGCCAATGGATCTTAGTATAAGACAGTAATGCTTACTTACTTCCACATGGGGGCACTCTAGAATTCAGAAATAGTTTTCCTGTGCTTAACAAACTTTGGCGGCGTTACTTGGGAACCGAAAGTGAAAATCTGTGGTGTTGGTTGTTTTAATGTTTCTTTTTAAAAAAGACACTTTATATTTATATTATTTATTTACATGCAAATGATTAACCAAATATGGGGCTGGAGAGATAGCCCAGTGATGGAATACATTCTCAAATTTGAAGAAATGCTATAGTTTGAAAACATGGTGTCTCTCCCCTTGTCTTCTTTAAACTCCAGGATTTTTGTACAAAGAAGAAATTTGGCTAGTGTTCAATTTTTCTTCCTTTTGGCATTTGTTCTTCAATTACTTAGAAAAGGTAAAAGGGTGACTGAAGGTTTATATTCATATAAAAGCTTGTCTCTCCCCACAATCTGCCCTGTTTTCACTAGTATGTTTTTGATGATGTAAGTTGTGAAATTTGAGTGCTTTTGTGCCAATTGGAAAGGATTCTCTAACCCTGAATTGAGTTAAGCATAAAAGGTACACTATTCTTAGGCAGGCAAAACTGCATGTTGATTCTATAAAAAGAAACATGCTGTCAGATAGCTGCTTTCATTAAATGTGTTCAAGCAGCAAATTTTGCCATTATCTGGAACAAATTGTCATATATCTTCATGATTAAAACATCTCATTAGTTATTGAAAGACACCTTGCTGTTTTAAATATCTGCTTTGATTGGAAAATATCAGTGTTATGAAATTTCTTTTTAATGGATAATTGATATATATTTAATACCTACTGTGATTACCACCACTGAACAATTTGTTCTTATCTGTAGCTAATCATTTCAAGAAGGATTTATTTTTTTCATCTTGTTTATGTGTAAGTGTGTGTGTGTGTGTGTTTGTGTGTGTATGCCATAGGAGTCAGTTGCCTCACATTTGTTGAATCCTCTGAGTTATATGTGGTTGTGAACTACATCACAGGGGATGAGAAAACTGAACTGGGTCCTCTGGAAGAGCAGCAACCGTTCTTAACTACTGCACCATCTTTCTAGTTCCAATGAGGATACTCTACTATTTTCAATTAAAAATACTTATTTTTATTTATGTATATGTGTCTTTTCCCATCACACTAGTCAGAGATAACATTCCTCTGGCTGTTCTTAACAGAGATGATTGCTCAAAATGAATTTATTTTTAAATTTATCGTATTCTTTCAGAATCAAATATGATAAATGGTTTTATGGATTGTTCCATTTCATGTTTTATATTTTTTTATTTTTGCTCCTCCCACGTTGTCGTTTCTCTATTATTTCTTCCACTATGATTTATTTAAAGTCATACAAAAGTAGTTGTTTTAAGTTTTAATATAAACTCTTTATTTCCAAACATTTTGATGTCAAAGATCAATATCCTGAACCAGATATTCCCTGATGTTAATCAAAACACATTAAATATATCCATGTATATCAGCTATTCTTATATCTAGTCTAACTATGAAGACTTCAGAAGACTATCAATTCACCTGTGGTGGCAACATAGACCGCCATTGTTATAATGGGTGCCGCAATCCATCACCATCCTGAAATTTACTTTTCCCTCTCTGTCTCTTCCCCACTTTGCAGAATCTGCTCTACAAACCTGTGAGTTGGGAGTCGTCCTATTCCTCTTCTTTAGAATGGTCACATGGAAGTCAGGTTGAATGTGTTATGTTCCTGAAGATGTCGTTACAGAGTTAAGATCTCTGAGTGACCTCTGCCCTCCTCTTCATTCTCCCTCCTACTTTTTCTTTGTTTCAGCTCATAAAATTTTCTCTGGAGAACTTCTTTCTTCCACTTTTATAGGCACTTTGGGCTAGATCTGTTTTTCTTCCATTTTTATGAACCATTTATGGGCGCTGTGAAACTAAAATTTCGTGTTCTCTGGTTCTTGGAAATAATCCTGAAATTCTTTTGATGACTTCGTGTTCTCTGCATTTTTTCTGTCCCCTGTTCATTATTTCTGGCAGGCCTGCAAAGGACTTTTCTGGATTTGTTCTCTCATTTTCTTCTCTTTTTATCTCATCGGCTTTGGCTCTACTTTCTGAAAGTTTTCTCCAACTTTATTCTTCAATATCCTATGAGTCTTTGTTCCCTACCATTATATTTTATCTATTCTCCCTTCTCTACCATTCTTTTATTTTATTCCTGCCTCTGTTTTATTTTTAACTTTATTTCATTTTAGGAAAAGATGTAGCAGTTCCTACATTTTCACAGGATATTAATGGTGATTTCTTTTTATAAACTGAAGATGTCCCAGACTATGGTTTTGAAAGAAAGCAAAGGGTAGGATCTATGGGAGAGGTAAGAAGTGGAAAGGTGAAAAAGAAAGTAAGAGGTTGGATCTATGGGAGAAAGGTGAAAAAGAAATAATTACATTTTGATTAAAATATTCTTTCAGAGTAGTATATCCTTTCAAATGTTTCTATTATATTTTGGTCCTATTTTAGTAAATTATTTCCTATATATTAGATAGTAACATAATTTTATGAGGATTTATAACACACTCAAATATTAGTTCTAAAAGTGATAATTAAGGGCACTGGAAAACCTCATTGCATGAAGTAGAAACATGTGATTTCATATGTGTATGTGTACACAGGAAGCTGCACCCATAGTAATATATTTCTGAGTTCTCACATCTCAATCTAGAAGGACTGTAACCTTTCACAGTCCCCTCCCCCTTTGCTTTACCTGTACCATTGCAACCATGTAATTTCTACCTAATGTCCTCCAGGTACTCTCAGACTTCATCCCAGTTACTTGGATAAAGTGTGAACATGGAGAGGAAAAACACTTAGGGTGGGTAAGTAAGAAACTCTTCATTTTAAAAAATAAATTTCACTGATCTGGAAATTTTAATTGTGATTGAGGTTTAGATCAAGAAAGAGTTTGTTAAAACTACTTAATTGCTTATTAGACACATGATTTTGGACAATATATTAACCTCTAAAATCCACCTCTTTTAATTCATTAAGTAAATAATACCTAATCTATAAAGTTACTGTGATAATTGATACTGAATCTAAATTACTAACTATACTGTCCACACAAGTACTAACTTAATTAACTTTATGATTAAAGAAAAAGGAAATGTATGCTTATTTTTAAAGAATACAAGAATACAAAGAGAAGCATTCTATAATACTAAAGTATTCTTTCTTCAGCCCTCACATACACACACTTGACTGTACCCCTCTGATAGGTCTGAGTTATTAGGAAAACTCCTGGCTATTTGGGGAGATAGTCTGAGCGTTCTGGGAATTTACATGGACAAGACAGAGTTTTCCATCCCACACTCCACATGGTGTTGTTTATCTTTTCTCCTTTTGGTATCAAGTCCTGATCACATGTGATGGGCATCTTTCAGTTCAGAGTATCACTATTATTTCATTGTTGGTTAAAATACCATTCTTTTAGAAGTTAGTTATCAGAAGTAAGCCAATTGTAGACAGCAGAGCATCTCCTACTGGAATACAATTGCTTTTTATATTGGCTTATTCAGAGGTTATATTTTAGGCCTGGGAAACATTGGAAAGATATCTAGTACTGTTTATGCACCAGACTTTGATCCTATTCATCTGCCTGTATCTGTTTTTCTGCATACTTCCAACAGTTTGTTGAAACACTCAATATTTCTATCATCCATATTTTCTCATTTTAGATGGACTACTGTGAAACTATTCATTATCTTAAAAATAAAATGAGGCAAAACAATCAGCAAATATAATACCATCAACAAGAACACAAATGCAGACATTTATTTTCCTTTAAATGGTCAGCTTGCTGGCTCCTAAAGGTGATCAGCTGCCTCATCTTATCCATTACGCTTGCTCTTGTTTAGAAATATATTGTTTCAATTACAAAATGCTTTAGGTGTGAAACGTTTTTGATATTTGTTAGCAGAAATGCACAGAAGCCAGGAATGTTGAAGGGGAAGCCACAGGCTTTAGTTAAGTTGAAGATAATCTAGTTACAGACAAGGAAGGGATCAGGCAGATGCAAGCAGGTTCAGGTCAGCATGTGAAGCAGCAAGACTAGTTATGTAGGTGCTGGACCCTCACTGCATACAAAGGTGTGACTGGGGCAGGGGTAAGGAATTACAGGTAACTACTGGAGCAACAAAATAAGGAGAAGTTGTCCTAGTAAACACAGGTGTTTTCTCTATTGTACTGCCAAGGACTGGGACAGAATGTCAGCGGATGTCAGCAACATGTGTAACACTGGCCATGTGTCAGCAGTTTTGTAAGGAGATAGAAAAGTGGGATCTAGGCTACCAGGAATGGATGAGAAGTTAAGATGGCATCCTGAGACTATGGGTATTGGAAGGGCTGTTTCTATGGTGTATCCCATCCCTCTTCTGGACCAGAATCACAGGAAACTACTATGATCACTGTTTCTTTTTTTCCTTTTAACCGTCTACTTCTTGATGATGGTTACTTTTTTGCTGTTTTTGCATCAGAATAATATATTTTCTAAAGCAGCTGAAAAGTTATATATCTAGCTACATAATGAATAACATGCAGCAATAAGAATAATACATAGTAATATTTATAGGAATTTAAATCTAACATTTTAATGAAGTGATAAAATAGAGTAGTATACAAAAAACAACACATATATTTTGTATTCTGTATTTCATATATATATATATATATGCATGCAGGTACAGCCACTAAAGTCTTAGTTACATATAGGTTGGTGGTGGAATTTTAGAGAACTGTTTTTGCATTTCTTCTCTTGGTTTATTTATAATTTGTTAAATGCATCCAAGTAAACCAGTTCATCCTAGGAACCAAGAGTTCAATAAACAAACTTGAAGCCATCATAAATAAATACCAGGTGCCTAGTCACATTTAGAAGTACTTTCTTTTTCATGGGTGATATTTTGCCTCAGCCTCAAATCTTGAGCTCTAATGATAAATACACCTTTACATTGCCTATACTTCTCAAGCCAATATAAATATAAATTCTACAGTAGGAAAATATGACCAAATTTCTAGAGAGATGCTGAAGACAGAAAATCAGAAAGAGCCTGTCAATATGTGTTAATATGATTCTAGCACTCCTCCTTCCTGAAGCACAATACAAGTCCTGGTGTAAATAACATAATAATATTTAGAAGGAAAACATGCCGCTCTCTGAGTTTATTGGCAGGCTTCGGAAGACTACACATGTTCCACTCAATGCGTTACGTCAGAAATCTCTGGCTCTTTATGTTCTCTGTAACTGTAACTTAAAAGCTGAGAATGAAAAAAATATTATTTTCTGTTAGAGGAAACCATTTTGTACAGATCTCTAAATATTTGCCAGGCCTACAGCAGAAATCCAAACGGAGAGCCATAAGTCGTATGTCTGAATAATAAAAAGTTATGGATCAAACTGTTAAATAAATATGTTTTAGCATCTTTCCCAGCTATCTAAGGAATTTATACTCTGTAGTGAGAGGTTTTGGACTCTTGTCTGTCAGTCTGCCTCGTGATTTTCCTGTATGAGTGGCCTTGTCTGTGGCAATGGTGAACTGCACATGTGATTTCTATTCCCAAGAATGTGATTCTGTGAGTCCTGCGAAAAGAGACCAACACAATAAGGATAGAACTAGTTAGAGACTTATAGTTATTTTTATCAGAAAGTTGCTTTACTTTGATCACTTTACAAAAGACATAACAAGAAACCATGATGTTCTAGCAAGACACTGAAACCGACATAAAATGGGAGAACACCAGATGAGCATGCACAGAGAACCGTGGAGGTGCATAGAGAAAAAACATGGACCCAGAATATATCCACGCATGGGTCTAGAGTTTACTCACTCCTTAGCAAAATTTGCAAGGGGCTTCTCATTCAGTTTGCAGGTGATTTCATAGACCATGTAAAATAGATTTCTGTGTAAGTTAGCAGTCCTCAAACCACAGTGGATTGTTCTCCTAGAAGGATCTTAACAATAGTTAGTTAATCATCTTACTGCTAAAGATAGTGCCTAGATTGAGCCATCAGTTTGTCGGTGTCAGGAGAGGGCAGGACGGCAAATGGAATCATATTCAGAATGAATGTTTTGATAAGACTGCCATTGGTCTGGACAAGACACCAACTTTTAAGAAAAAGCAAAGAGATAACGGTAACAAAATTAAGAAGCAACAAGCTTAATATCGTTGACATTAATGCTTAAAATGCTCAGTAAAGAAAAAAGTTAAGACAGGAAACAGAGTACAAATAGAAACACTGGCTGCTTACCAATAAAAAGCAATCCTCCACTGGAAAAAAACAGTAGTAATAAGACTAAGTCTCCATGTAGGAAAATGTAACAGTATATTTTATGTGTGCATTGGTTGTATTTGGTGGCTAGAGATGACTCTATGATAGGCATTTTTAAAGCGGTAGAGAATTCAAATATGTTTTATCACCTGTCCTTACTTATTCCTAGAATTATGCAACTTCATTTTGTGGAGAATTTCATGTTGTTAGGCAAGCCTTTACCTGTACAATCTCTTCTAGGAATTATATATCAAGAAACACAGTAAGCTGAACATCATTTTAAAATATTCTTTATTATTACATTGGAACATATAAATTTTGGCTTCCTGTTAACTTTGGAAGTTATGTATTGATGGAAAAGACAACCAGAAGGAAATCTGAGAGTAGAAGTTTCTGTGCACACTTTTCAGAATTAAGAGAGATGTAAACACTGTTTCATCTGATTGATTTTCTCCAGGTCAGTGAAAAATATACTTTTGAGAGTGTTTTTCCAAGATGTCTGAAATTTAAAATTGTAATCCTTCGAGAAATTTACAATTTGTTTCCTAGGTGACAGTAATTCTTCAACATTGAATTCCTGCTGAAACATTATTATTGAAACCATGGTAGAGACACAGATTTATAAGTCAAGAGAAAAATAGGTCTATTTCCCATGCTGTGCTTTCTTCTGGGACTTGGGGATGTAAGGACCTTTAACATATTGTGTCAGTTGGAAAACCCACTCAGAAACAGAGAGAAGTGACCTTGAGATTTTTAGAATTTTAATATCTGTCTCTACATTCAAGGACATCTCGTCAAAAATATTCAAATCTTCTGTGCAAAGCACAGTACGAAACATTTTGGGTATGAGTAGGATGTATACTCTTTCCCCACAAAATCCTACGTTTTAATTAAGGAAATCTTTCTAGAAGCACGACACAATGCAGATAACATGCATGCCCAGGGTATTGCCAACATGCATACTTAGATAAATAAACAGATAAGCGTGGATTTACTAGGATTCAATATTCTGGAAAGTTTGACATCATCCACATTTTGATATTCAAAAGTCAATGCCATAGAAGAGAAATTCATGCACAGTCACCCAGTATACAAACTACAGATACTGTGAAATGAACACATGGAGTTGTTTTCACATGGGAGGCAGCACCCCTTAAAATAAGCAGTTTTACTTGAAGAGGTTGAAGTGGTCATTCTCTCCAGTTTACAAGTGAGGAAATTTAAGGATCAGAAAAGTCAAAGAAAGATGTTCAAGACAAGCATTAAATGAAAAACTAGAGAAAAGGATAAAGTCTAGGTCTATCTGCCCCAAAGCCGTGCTACTTTGGTACTCTTATTTGAGTTCTTAAAGAGGCAGACACTATGGTCACAGCAATAATCATTGTGCAATGGATGCTGAGTTGGATGAAGCACTGCCTTTGTGAGGAGTTGGCTGAGTTGTAAAGACAAAAGAACTGTGATAGCTGGCTTTGAGAAGATTGGGATTTTATGTATTAGCCAGCTAGTTCATATCTGTTAGCTCAGCTAGTTGTTTGATGAATATAACCACTCTTTGATTAGTGCTATATATATTAGAAATTAATATATAGTTACATTATTTTCCTCTTTCCTTTCTTCACCCTGAACTCTTGCCATGCACCTCCATTGATTTCTCTCTAATTCAAGGTCTATATTTCTTTAACTGTTGTTATACACATATAGAAGCACAGATACACAGACACACACACACACACACACAAAGAAGGAGAGAGAAAAGAGAGAGAGAAAGAGAGAGAGAGAGAGAGAGAGAGAGAGAGAGAGAGAGAGAGAGGATAAATACAACGTGCTCAATTCCTACAATGTAACTTGCATGATTTCAGGCCGGAGAACTTGGCATTCAATAACCAAAACAATTTAGGGGCTTTCCCCTGGGACAGATGGTTTCTCTCCACTCTCATCATATCTTAGCTTCTTGTAAGTATTTGTGTAGGGTAGAGGCTTGATAACCTTTCTTCTTCCATGTAAGCAGGTCTATTGGGAAAGTCTTTGTTCATGTCTAATTTAAGCATCCATGTTGATGAGACTTAATGGATGTAGCTTCTCACAAGAGTAGGACATGAAATTTCCTAGAAGACTTTCTTTTCTCCGACTCTTACAATAATTATTCCCTTCTTCTGTGATCCTTGATTCCTAGTAGAACCACTGGTTGCCTTCTAATGGAAGCCTTAAAGTTTCAGCCTTTAAGCTTTCCTTTCAGGGTTCGATTAAAGACACTTCTATAAGCTAAAAGGTGGGTGTTGGCTAGAAGTCTAAGGGGTAAGAAATCTACTCACAATGGAATCCATCGGTCCATGTTTCTTTATTGTTCTCCTTTTTCATTTCTATCAGTTCTCTCTTGTTCCACCTTATTCTACCCTTGTTTTGCCCATTACAAATTTTCCCAGTCATATTTATCCTTAAGACCAGCAATTTTCTAGCCCTAGCTGGTTCTAGGGCCAGAATTATTTTGCTCCATAAAAAGTTAGATAAGGGTTTTCACACACACACACACACACACACACACACACACACACACAGAGAGAGAGAGAGAGAGAGAGAGAGAGAGAGAGAGAACACCATGTCTGTCAGCTAAAGGGTGGCTAATGAACAACATCCGGTAAACTCTCTAATAGAGAAAGTTAGTTAAAAAGGTAATTAAATCATCAGGGAATTCTAGAGGGGAAGGTTAGTGTGCTATGCTATATTTTAGGTGATTAGTAAAGAGCTAAAATGTTTATTTTCAATGCTCCACTTTTTTTTCATCTCCCAGCATGCACAGAATCAGGTAACCAAGCAACCTACAAAGTCAGGGAGAAGCCACCGCACTTGATCTGATAGTACATACAGCAGAGGTTGCAGCTTCTACAGGCCTATGTGGCTGGAGTACACACCTAAGCATTAGAGACAAGGAAGGATGAGAGCCAAGTCTCTAAATTATCAGTTCCGGGGTATGTTGTTATAATCTGTTCTGATCGTGGGCGTTGTGGTTCTTTCTCTGGGTTGCAGTTAATTATCTCTTCTGATCTCCTTGAGATTAAAACACAAAATGTAAATTTCCTGAACTGAAATCATCAGTAAACTGTGGTGAAAATGATCATAAGGAGTTACGAATCTTTTAAGTAGGGTAAAACTAGAACTGCAGTGTGGGCAAGTACCAACTATATCCTTGGATATCTGTGAATATTTTTTTTTTTTTTTTTTTTTTTGGTCTTTTTCGAGACAGGGTTTCTCTGTGGTTAAATGAAGTAGTCTTTCCTGGTTGCTGACCACTCACCAAACGCCTGCTGATAAAGAGAATTTCAGGAACGCAGATATCTGCGTTTACCTAGGAGAGAGGAATGCAGGCCTGGCAATGAGAATCTGTTTTCACTTGTAGTTAAGGGGAAACAGTTCTGAACTATGGGAATAATTTCCAAATATGTAGCAGAAGGGAAGGTAGCTACAGAGAAATCTACAGCAAAAGATAGCCACTATTCACAAAGCAATAATGCCAAAATTTCGGTGACTCTTAGTTTAACCTTTACCAGAGCCCTTGATTCTGATAAGTTGCTCGTGAAAAGATGGCGGAGCAATTACCTGTATAATGTTGTCGCTTGTGGCAACCTTCCTTACTTGAAACAAAGTGGTTCCTTCTGGTACCACAAGAGCTAGTCCTTGGTCCAGATTCTTTCAGCCTTGACCTTATATCCTCGGGGTTCTACGTCTCAAGTGCATGATTTGATTAGCAATGGAGACTTACTCTCAACTTTTGGGAGACAACCAAGCACAACTGCCCCTATCTCGGTGGGGACTTCCAATTGCTGCGCACCGCGCCCCCTTGTCTGTGCGCTGTGGGCTGGCACCCAGTTCGCGAGCTTCGGGCAAGGGGGCTGGAAGGTTAAAATACACAAAAACACACAGACAGAGAAACAGCAACATGGCTCATCCTTGAATTTCCCCAAGAATGCCCCCTTTATTGTGTTCAGGGGCAGATTATATAGAGATAGCCACGCCCCAGCCAAACCCACCAGACACCACTCTCCTGCCATCAGGAACTCCTGAAGGTCTCATGCTCAGAGCAGCTGTAGGTACTCAGATCAGGGGATTACAAGAAATTCAGGATCTGGGGTTTCACTGCTCCCAACACACAACACCAAATGAGAGTCTCTTAGACAACCCTAAGGTGTCTTGTGTCTAGTGTTGGAATATTTTTGTTAGTCTATGAAACTTGGCAGAAGTATTGTCAGTCTAGATAGGAAAAATTCATTTAAACTATATATGTGTATTTATAATCATATTTCTATGTACCAAATATAATTTTGGATAAAGTAGATAGAAAATAATATGCTTTTTATAATTTTCAGACATCCTTACTGTTATTCACTATTCACTTTTCTTCTTTTGTACGATTTTACTTCTCTTCCCTAACAAAAGCCTCCACTAATTTTTCTCACTTTTCCCCTTTAACACTGGTATTCTGCTTGCTATTGCTTCTCCCATCAATTTATCTTTGCTCCCTTGTTTCTGCAGTTACCTGAGGCAATCTCCACACATCTGAAGATTTGTAACTAAGCCACACATATGAAAGAGAAAAGTCTCTGCCTGTATTTTCTTCCATCAGTTTCTGTTTTTCATATTTAGGTTTTGAACCATTTGGGGTTAGTTTTGTACAAATTGATAGATATGGATTAAATTTCATTCATCTATATGTGGACATCCTGTTTTCCAATCACCATTTGTTGAAGATGCTTTCTTTTCTTCAGTATGCATCTTTGGCATGTTTGTCAAACTTTAGGTGCATAGTTATATTGGATCTTTAATTTTCTTTCATTAATCTACATGTCTGATTTTTTTATCAGTGCCATATTGTTTTTATTACTATGATTTAACAATATAGTTTAAGATCTAAACAAGTGCTCATTTGAATTAACCCTTTAACTTTATATTATATCAAATAAACATCATGATATCTTCTTCACAAATAAAACTTGAAGTAAATCATTTTCAAAAATATTCACAAGGCTGCATAGTATGTTCATTCTCTTTATTTGTATTTATAACTTTGAAAATACTTAAATGTTTTATTGAATAATGGTATTTCAAATACAAACTTAATTTACCCTTACTTGAGGATGTGTTCAAATTAAGTAAGTATTTTGTTTTTTATTAAATGTTGTTAGTTAAAGAAAATGCCTTGAAATATTTTTTTTGCATTTAAAATACATAAAGACATATTTTCATATTATTGTACCACTTGAGGATTCTGGCAATGGATTGTTTTTATGAATAATGTTTTTGCAACAACTAGATTATTCATGAGTTGTTTAAGAAATATAAAAATTCAGTCCATATTCTTTATTTCCTGTCTGTGACTCCAGGGCTTATGTCCAATGTTTGCACCTGTCATGAACTATTCTCTGTTCTCTTTCCTGAATGGCTGACAATATGTGGGATTTGTTGATAAACAGTTGAAACATTGTACCTCAATCTCATGAAAGAGCTGAATTCTCCTCCAATCACCCCTTCTATTCATTTAATTTCAGTTTAAGATGATTAAGGAAACTCTAAACATCTGGTTTGAGATCAAGTATGGAAGAAATGGCTCATTTTTCAAACACTGTACAATTTTCAGAATCCCTTCAGCAGACATCCTGTCTATCTTTCTTGACAAGACTGTCATCCTAAGGTCATTCCTAACTGGACAGAAGTCTAGGAAAAAGCCATTCTTTAGAGGGAAAGGCATTGAGAATCATGTCAGAATTGGAGAAAAGCATGTATAACTACTGACGTGAGTTCTTGGGTGATAAACTTCCATCTCGGGTCTTTTGGAAAGGAAGAAAGCAGGAGTAAAGGTACCCAGTGAGTAGCATTGTGAAGTCCAAATAACTCTCTGAGAGCTTGATGGGACCACTTCTGATCCCAATCACACAATTTAATCTTGATTAAATTGTTTTTATTTACTTGAGGCTTGAATTCCATAATTACAATTGAGAGTACTTAGGTAATTCTCTCAAAGTATCATTTTAATTAGTCCTCTTCTCTTATATGGTGCTGGTAGAAAATTTAATTTCCTTGGCCATCATTAAGAATATAAAGAGCTCTGGGGACAAGCTCATAAGAAAGAAACACAAAAAAGGAAGAGGAAAAGCAAAAACATCATTTTCTAATGTGTAACATGAGTCTGTTTTGTTATATCTATTATTTCTTTTAACTCTTACAAAATTCTATTAAAGTGTGGTAATTTTGTCCCAGTCTTACATTAAGCAAATTGAGGCACAGAAATGATTTTACCCAAGATCCTACTATTAGCAATTGTGGAGGAACTGTTAACACTCTCTGCTGCCCCCTCCTCTGTCTGCTCTGCTCTTTTCTCAATTTGTGTTCAGATCCCTCATGCCCAGCCATGAGTTCCTATTAGACAAAATTAAAATGTTTATTTAGTGAATTAGTTTATATTCTGAGTTAAAAGTAAAAAGTTAAAAGTTAAAATGATGTTTATTCCATCATTTATTACATTTCTCCAAAATAATCAGCACTAATGATACTATAAACCAAGTACTCAGCTGTCAGTATTTGGGGCATTTAGGGTATCTAGTAAAACCTGAACCAAATCTCAATTTTTTATTTTTATTATCCATTGTTAAGCAAGTCACTTTCATTTTAAAGGCAATAAGTACACATACATACATACACACATTAATGCAATATAACAATATATACTTTTAGAAGAGCAGGTATTTCTCTAATTCTTAAAAATTTCAATTCATCTTTATATTCTGTGAGGTATGTGTGGCCATTTTTGTTTCATATATGAGAAAAACACTGTCAATATAAAAGAAGTTTCATAAAGGTCATTCTTAAATTTAGTGGCTTAATTCAACAAGCTTGTATTTTCTTGAACATGTAGGTTGACTGAGAGGTGCTCAACATACCTAGATTGAGTTGCAAGGCTCTAGCTCAGAGCTGCTAGACTTGGTTGGGTAGGGTAATTTAATTCTAACCCATGAATTTCTCTTCCTATTTTAGAGTCTAGGAATTAAAACAATCAAGTTTGGTGTTTTAGTGTGCTTTTATCTACTGGACCAAAATAGATGGTATGATCTGCCATGTTATGCTATCTTTCTTACTTACAACTTACTCCCACAAGAACTTCATGTCACTGAGGTACAAAGCTCTGTCAAGCACATCAAAGTGGACTAGAGGAGTAAGCTTAGAACAGCTATATACCATATATTGGGCTTTAAAAAAGCGTATAGTGTGAGCTAGCTATGACCAGTTACTACAAGAAAAAAATAAGTTCAAAGAACCTCAGATTGTTGTCTTAGTTACCTTTCTATTGCTGTGAAAAGACACCATGACCAAAGCAACATATAAAAGAAAACATTTAGTTGGAACTTGCTTACAGTTTCAGAGGGTGAGTTCATGACTGTGGTGTGGAATGTGGAGGCAGACAGCTAGACTTGGTACTGGAGCAGTGGTTAAAAGCTTACATCTTGGTTTGCCAATTGAAAAGAGTATTGGGGGTAAAGAAAGCAAGACTGGACCTGCTATGGGCTTTTGAAGCCTTAAGGCCCCCCTGCAATGACACACACACCTATCTAATAATTCCTAAATTAATTTTGTCAGCTAGAGACCAAATATTCAAATATATGAGCTGAATTCAAACAACCATACTTGAGTTTGTTAAAATAACTTATAATCTCACTTTCTGTTAGTTATTTCTCATGGAAGAATGTCTGAAAAGTACAACTTAAAAAGGAAGATATTATTTTGTCCTACTGTTTGACGGAAAGGAGCCTATCCTGGGGCAAAGGCAATGACACAGGGTAGACCCATGGTGGCAGAAATGTGCAAATGGGGTTCTTCAACTCCTAGAGTCTTCTTGAACAGGGCCCAGTGACTGAATCCTTTCTACAAATGGATTTCAAAAGAAATCCAACAAGAGCAAAAATGCAAGGCACAAAGATGCTCCAACACAGAAAACTGTACAATAAGAAATGAAGTTGGAGGAACCTGAAGACATTAAGGAGAAGACTGCAGAGCAGTTAGCTTCCCAGTCCTATATGGTAGTTTCTGGCAGCACACAGATGCTTAGACCTTTGGATGTGGATTTTAAAAACTTTATATCATGCATAAGGCAAAATAGTTCATGAATGACATTTTAAAATTGATCACATGTTATTTTTGTTATAGTAAATTAGAGGTTGCTGTTGAAATTGATTTGTCCCCTTCTTTGTGGTACCATAGTATCTCCCCTCTTTTTTCAGTAACACTGTCGGTGAAGGCCTGCTTGTTTGTTCCCAGCTGCCCAGCTAGCTCAGCCCCAGAAATAGCCACACAGAAGCTGGCCTTAATTAAAACACTGCTTGGCCCATTAGCTTTAACTTCTTATTGGCTAACTCTTACATCTTAATTTAACCAATTTTTATTAATCTGTGTATCGCCACATGGTTGTGGCTTACCGGCAAGATTCTAACTGGCCCCCATCTCAGGAGGAAGATCCATTGCTTCTCTGACTCTGCGCTTCTCCCTCCCAGCATTCAGTTCCTACTTTCCCACCTACCTATGTTCTGTCCTATCAACAGTCCAAGATGGTTTCTTTATTCATTAATAATAATCACAGCACACAGAGGGGAATCCCACATTAGTAACATGACTCTAGCAAGGTATGTGGCTACGTGCTATTCACCTGATGACAGACAACAATTTCTAACACTGCCTTAAATATCACAGAAGGGGAGGCCATGTAACTATTAAAAATAGTCAATCAGAGAAGCAAATGCTATCAGGAGGGTGCCAAGGGCTAGGGACAGAAGGAAATGGGTAATTGCTAATCTATAGTTCTGAAATCTCAGGTATGGAAGGAATAAAACTAATAATCTGAACACCATGTCTATAGATAACTCATTTCATTGAACAATCACACATATGAGAGAGTAGAACCTATTTACATGTCCATAACACTATGAATTAAAAGAAAAATCTGCTTATGTGATTAAGTGGCATGGCTCCATTTTTCATTTTATTTCATTGGATAAGACATTTTATGGTTTCATTATTTAACAGATGGACAAACAAGTGTCAGTGAAGTGAGGAGGCTTTTCCATAGGAACAGTTATTTACTAGTGTCCAATCTACCCTAGTCCAGCCTGAAGTGAAGAATCTGTAGCACATAGCACATCAAACATTAGATGCCAAAAGACTAGTAACCTATGTGTGTGTGTGTATATGTGATTTAATAAAATCAGCGTGATTTTATAACTACAACTTAGAATCTCAAGTTGTGATCAATGTTAAGCTGTCATTACAACAGTGATACTCTGCCCTTCTCATTGGCTCTCCCTTTGACTGTATATCAGAATTATGAGCTTAATTCTTAGTATTCTTGAATATTTATAGATATTACTTACATTTCAAAAGACTCGGGAAGTATCTCCAAAGATTTTTAAGACTGTTAGACTATTATGAGACTAAAATCTTCACTGATCATTACTCTAAATATTTAAAAAAAAATTTGGACATTGTCATATATAATTTTCCCCTTCCCTCCAAACTCTCCCACACACCCCTCTTTGCTCTCTTTCATACTCACAGTCTTTTTTTTCATTAATCATTGTTACAAACATTTATGTATGTACTCATTTGTACTTCTATATGTATAAATACAATCTACTCAGACTGGATAATGTTAATTTTATGTATGTTTTCAGAGCTGATCATCTGGATAACCAATTAGTGTTCTCTTTTCTGGGGAAGAATATTTCTTTTGTTTTCACATTCTTTGTGCATGCTTGAGGCCTCCCGGGCTTTCCTCTGGCTACACTAGCATGTCTATTTCTCTTCTCCTTATTAATCTCATGTTCAGGTAGTCCTGTTGGTGACATTTCATGGGTGTTTTAAAGTGAAAATTTCCCTGGTTAGCAAATTTTAATCTGCTTTCAATAAGAGATAACAAATAAAAGTATCACAAGACAGAAATCATGTAGAAGTCTTTAATATAAACCCAGAAGCACCCCCATGCCCATGGCACACATGCTCAGTATATCACCTGCATGGTTTTAGAAGCCATTTTATTTTGGGACAAAGCTATTATATGAGTGCGATAATCTCTTGTGCACTGTGCTTCTCTTCAGTCAGAGAAGAGAATTCTCAATGGCAGTGCCTTCAGGTTTTACACAGAGCCACAGTGACACAGCTTTGGGGAGTTATCTGTGTCCTCATGGCTTTGCATTGATACAGATGTCCGAGTTACCCATTCTTCTGGCAGTGACTTCTCATGCGTACCCTTGAAAGCAGCCCTAGTAAACATAATGGTTATCTAAGCTAGCTGATGAAATCAACTATGTTGATACCCTATCTGAAGTAAATAGACATTTGTTTACTTCTGTCCTGAAAAAATACCATTACATACAGTAATAATCTACCTCATTTATTACTCTAGGGCAACATAGAAGCAGATAAGCCCATACTAAGAATTAATGAAGCATGCCAGCCACGGCGAGGAGGAGAACTATGAAAACTCAGCCCTCATTTCCTTAGTAAGCACTCATGCTCTGCCAACAGTGAGTAGAAATTTCATTTAATTCTAATTTTAATTATTTTTCTTCTTAATATTTTATGCCCTTTGTCCTACCCATTATAATTTTTAAAAATACTTTTATTTATTCTTTGATGAATTTATCATATCCAACCTAAATCCTCCTTCTTATTGTCTTCAAGCCACCCTCATACTTGGCCCTCCTGCCTTCCTGTTATTGTCTTCATTTTATAACAAACAGACGCCAATAGGTGTTGTCTACATGCTTAGACATGAGGCTCTTCACCTGGAGCATGGGCTACCTACTGAAGAAAATGAGAATTTTGTTTTTATTTTTAATTTCCAAAGACATATACTTTAACAAGAAATATCTGAAAATTGGTTTGGATCAGGAGGGTGCTGTTGACTGACCAGCCTTGAGTGCCTCAACCTAGTCATAGTCATTTAGAAAAAGCAAAAATAGATTTAATAAATGAGTATTTTAAAGATATTTATTCCAGATATAGCTAGCTCAGTGGTTCTGAGGTTGTAGGATAAAGAGCTATTCAAAGAGAGAAAGGACTCTTTCAGAGCAAGGTGAAGAAAGAAAATTAGGGGAAGCCAAAGGAGGTAATGGGTTAGAACACTACAGAAGGACCAAGGGCAGAAAGAGAATGCCTTGTGGAACAAACCTGTGAAAATAGAACAGCTAAATTCTGACATTTACAAGGGGAGAAAAATAAAGAGGACATGTTTGAAAGAGTAAATGATAGGGCTAGAGCTTTCTCATTTCAAACATTTCTCTATCTTTAATTGTCAATACAAATGTATAAAAATTATGTAGATTAAGTTTATGTGACTAGAGGAGGAATAGCACGAGTCATTTGTGTAACAGTTACTAGTATACACTTCCAAGGCCAGAGACTTCTTTCAATTTCCTTTACTCAGAGTGCTCAGTGGAGGATTCGCCTTAGAGTCCTCAATACATATAATTCAGTGAGTGAATAAATGCATAAGGTCACTGTGCCTTGAGGCAGAGAGGAGTGGCAGGTCAGCCTTCTCCAGGAGACCCTGTGCTTGAACCCTCTGTTGTTTCAGAGAGGAAATGAGTTTGCTTCCATTGCACAATGCGACAACCCACACTCCCTGGTGAAGGAGACCATGACATTCACCACAACTGAGGAGTAACCTTTTCTTCCTCTGGAGCAAATGCAAGTTTAGCAGCTGGTGGTAGACTTTCTGCCATGCTCTTTAGAAGGTTACTTCCTGGCATACTTTTGCCTTTAGCTGGTCTATTGACTTTCTTTGTGGTGCACAAAACAGAGCAAGCCCAACAGCTAATGTCAGACAATGACATTTGTCAGGCTAGAATCTGGCCAGTGATCTGACTTTGGCATTTGCAAGATGAGAAAAACAATCCCAGTTAACAAGGATTTATTGAATAACTACTTTGTACCATTTTTAAAAAAATCATGTAAATGGACTTAAGGAGTTTATGCTACATGGAACAATTGGGCAGTTTAAGAATTATAGTCCTTTAGAATGTAGCTTCCGGTTAGTAAAAACATGAAAGCACTTTAATAGAAGTGTGTAACTCACACTCTCAGCTTCTCCTCTAGATTAGGACCCAGGTTTCATTTGGGAAATTTATTCTGTCATACAGCGATTTACAATTATCCTCACAACAGAACTGTACTCGCTACTAATACAGAACAAATTGCACACGCATGCCATATCTACAGAGAAATGTTGTAAACACCCCACAAAAACAAATAAGGTGGTCATAAAAGATCAAGATTAAAAGTATACAAGTCCACTTGTGTGCAGTTCAAGATATTCTAAATTAACCTGTGATAACAATATCATATTTAATAGAAGCAGTAGTACATGTCTTTTTAAAATATCAAATAAAAATTAGTATCAAATCTTACTGTTTCTCTATTGTTCCCTAGGTTCTTCCTCCTGTATTATCTAGGACACTGCATTTTCCTTGTTTTTAGGATACACCAGCTGCAGTAATACTAGTCATTCCTTTCTGGAAATTCATTTTACATAGTTTCAAATGGAGATACAATTGTCAAGTCAACTGATTTTATTAAATACAAACTCAAGTTTCAAACACAAGTTTATACTTTTCTTATTATCAAGTAGACCTACTGACTTTTTTGATGCTCAGGTTAGAGAAAAAAAAAAAAACAGAGAAGCAGCATGTTGAATTAGGTAATACAAAGTGTACTATAAAGAGGGGGATGGTTGCCTAAGGACACTTTCTAAAGAAGTCAATTTGTGGCTTAAGTATAAAGTAGGAACTGGGACTGAGAGGAGGAAGGCATTTCAAATGAATGGAAATAAGACATACCCAGCTACACTGTGGCAGGAGCTTCAGGATTCTAGAGTAGCAAGTGAGAGCTAAGGCACCAGCAGGAACAAGGGTGAAAAAAAATGACAGGTACAAGATAATGCCTTGGCCAACGCCTAAGATAAAAAAGGACTTCAGGGTTCTCTGAATCTCCCAAATCATTTGGAAGTTCACATACACAACCACTCTTTCAGAAGCAACCTGTGATTTTAACATAAACCTAAACTGGTTAATTTGTATATGAAAACTATATACAATAATATTAGACATCTGTGAAATCCAAATGAAGACTACGAAGATGTACCAGCATCTATCAGATTTTGAAAAATTGTGAAATAGAAACAAATATTTATAAATCATGAGAGGGAAAAATAGTAATTTGATTTGGAAAAATGTTCTTTCTAAAATTATGTTCTAGAAATTTTACCCTTGCAACTTCTCAAAATGAATGCTTTTCACACAACAAGCACTTTGCAGAAATCTTGCTTGTAATTGCCCCAGTCGGGAAATGACTTTCATGTCCATCAACAGAACTGGGAATATGTGTTAGTATTATAGTACACTTTAACAAAGTACTGTGAGCTCAGTGAGTTAAAGCAACATTAATTACTTTTCTTGTAGCTCTGAAAGACAAGGTTCTGAGTTAAGCTTTAGAGAGCTAAAGTCAAGCTGTTCCTGGGGCCGGTTCTGTCTGGAGATGCCAGGGAAGTGTTCATTGTCTTGTTCCTTTTAACTGCCTTGACTTTTACAGCAGTCTCTCCTCCCACTGTTATATTGCTTTCTGTTTCTTTTCACCTCTCAATGTCCCTCACAAGGTCACTTTCAATATCATCAGAGCTCAGCTGTTAATCCAGAATGACATCCCATTTCGGACTCCTTAACTTTAATAAGTGGTAACTAACACTCCCAGCTTCTAGATTAGGACATAGGCTTCCCTTGGAAAGTTTAGCCTGCCACACAGCGATTTAGAATTTTTCTCACAACAGAATTGTACTGATTACTAATACAGAACAAACTGCCCATGCATGTCAGGCATGCCATACCTACGGACAAATGTTGTAAACACCCGACTGAAATAAATAAGGTGGTCATAAAAGATAAAGAGTATACACGTCCATTTATGTGCAATACAAGATATTCTAAATTAACCTGTAATAATAATATCATATACATGATGATTTGGTGTTGAAACTAATTACAGAGAAGCCTTTTGGAGAACTTTGGAGTGAATGCTGTGTTGTATCTTGGTATTTGGTGCAGTTTCACGCTGTATTCTTATATGGAGTCAGAAATTTAAAAATACTTTTACTTTGGCTTTTCTGTCTCTTAATAATTTCACCTTACCATATCTGACCCTGAGTTCTGTTGTGAGTCCTGTTAATTCACATTGTTTCTCCCATGGCTCCTATTTTCATTAATAACTCCATTTGGATTCTTTAGAGAAATGATGTGAACTCTTGATCCTCATCAAGTCAGGGTCACTCCAAACAGGGAATTTAAAATTTGCAGCATGAGTAATAAAAACCCAGAGACAGATATAACGGGTTCAACCTGAAGATCAGAAAATCAAAGCAGCCAGTCACTGGCTCTTGCCTCTACCTCAAACTGAAATGGCAATCCTGTCTCCACAACATCTTAAGAGTGAGACTGAGTGAGAGATCTATCTCTTCCCATCTTATATTCCTCTCTAGTGCAGGGATTAAAGGTGTGAACCATCACCGCCTGGCCTCTATGGCTAACTAGTATGGCTGCTAAGATTAAAGGCGTGTGCAACCATTGCCTGGCAGTGTATAGCTGCTTTACACTGGCCTTCAGGCAAACTTTATTTATTAAAATATAAATAATATACCACAAAAATAATTTGTCAGGGCACATGGAATTTAGAAAAGCTTTTTGTGAATGATTAATATAGGGATATATGATAAATATTAAATTAACATAAAGAAAACATACACTAATGTTATCCAGATATTAAGCACATGTAAGCTAATAGGTGTCTTCCCCAAGTTCTGTGACAGCAAAGTGTGTCCAGTCTCTTAAAGAATATGGTGGCACAGTCGAAAAGCCCAAGAAAGAGTACACAGTTATATATGTGGTTATATCTAGTCTTGTTTCTGCAACCTTTCCAACTTGAGCCAAATCAAATCTTACTATAAGGTATCAAATTCACCAAATACTTCAGAACATAAAACCAGGCTGTAGTTTGTTCTAAGGAGTTAGCAATAGTCCAGTCCTACAAAAATATCTTCCCTTAACTTCTGCACGGACAGAGCAACCCATGCCTGTGCTTAAGCTTTTTCATATTTGCGCTGATTTTGTTATCCAATATGTTCAAGAACATTGAATATTGCCTTTGACCTAACAGTTTGATTTAGCTGTTCTTTCCCAATTTTCTGTTTGTTGTACCCAGAAATTGCTACATACCTCTCAGGATACCCATGAGTGCAGGCTAACATGAGGTCATAAATCTATTTTAAATATTATTCTGTGACATTTTGATGCTTTACTACATGATTCCTGATTTTGACTTTGTAGACAGCAATGTTAGGTAGAATGCCTAAAGTTAAGTTAGGCATGCTTATATAAAGACATGCCAGAATATAGCACAGTGGTTTCAAGCTCCCTCGGGCTGTGACACTTTAATGCAGTTCCTCATGCTCTGGTGACCCCCAATCATAAAATTATTTCATTGTTACTTCATAACTGCAATTTTGATATTGTTGTGAGTTATCATGTAAGTGTCTGATATACAGAAGATCTGATATGTGACCCTTGTGGAAGGGCCATTCACCTACACAGAGGTGTGTTAAGCCACAGGTTGAGAATTGCTGTTCTAGGCTACTCATGGCATATAAAATGTCACCTTTGTCACTATTTTCTCAACATTGTATTCTTCAGTTTATTATTTTCAAAGGTTGTCTTACCTTTTAGTCTATGTTGTTCTCAAATTCATTATCTTTCTGTTAAGAGGATCTCCTAAGAGCTAGACCTCCTAAGAGCTAGAATTATGATGTCTGGCACCACATGTGACTAAGAGCTCTTTTTGTAAATGGAGGCTTCTCTGTCCCACCTTGACGCACAGGTACTTTTAAATAATTATTCAAAGGCTTAATGTTAATTACAAAATGTTTGATCAAGAGGTCAATGATGAGCTACTTCCAAGGTTGTCTTCTGACTACTATACCATGTGCGAATGGTACTCACACATATGAAATGTATGCACAGAAATACACACACATAGGGAAAGGAAATGAAGGTGGATGGGAGAGAGAAAGAGAAGGAAATCTTAAAAGTACAAAGAAAAATCCTGTCTCAAAGAAACAAAAATGAAATTGAATGTGTTGATGTTTTCAATGAGGATGTGGTGACTGAAAGCAATAAAGGAACTTCTTTACAGTTAGATTATCTGTCTTAGTTACTTTTCTATTGCTGTGATAAGATATCATGACCAAGGAGAATTATAAAAGACAATGTTTATTGGGATCTTATAGGTTCAGAAGGTTGATGACTAACACAGCGCTGGGGCAGTAGATGAGAGATTACATCTTGGATCACAAGAGCAAGGCAGAGAAAGTTAACAGGGAATAGCATGGGGTATTGAAATCTCAAACTCAGTGCCCAGTGACACAGCTCCTATCAAAAGGCCACACCTACTAAACCTTCCTAAACAGTTCTAGCAACTGGAGACCTCACCACTAGATGAAGAGTTACAGGAATTAATAATATCGGTTGTGAAAGGCAGAATCAGTTTTCTACTATACTTTATTAACTTTAAGTTCAATTCTTTAGACATTCAATGCTTATCTTGTATATTACCTGGTTCAGCCTCTGCTTCCAGCATGATTCCAGCCTCCAACTGAAATTTCCTAATGGCTTCTCTAGTCCTCTTACTTCAATCTTGCACATTCTCAAATAGCTTTGTTACATCCTGGTACAAGTTGGCCTCAGCAGTGGCTTGTGTCACAAGCTTCGTGTTAGGAAAGAACAAAATGAGCTGAGACACTGTCAGTTTACCATTTCCTAAAAATTTTCTTTTTTGGAAAAGCTATGATTCACCATATTTCACATACTTTAAGCTACTATGTATTCGTTTGGATGCTAACTACGTGGTTTTTGTTTTGTTTTGTTTGTTTTTATAAACGATTTTTTCATTAAAATTTTAGAAAATTTCATGTTAAAAATTAAAGCCACTTCCAAGTGGTTGTGACTCATGCCTTTAATCCCAGCACTCAGGAGGCAGAGACAGGCAGATCTCTGTGAGTTTGAGGCCAGCCTGGTCTACAGAGTGAGTTCCAGGACAACCTCCGAAGCTACAGAGAAACCCTGTTTCGAAAATAAATAAATAAATAAATAAATAAATAAAGTCATTCATAAATTTTCTCCTAGCATTAATATAATTGTTGGTAGAAGAAAAAGAAGCTAAGTTATCAAAATGTTCCCAAAATCAATGTATCAGTTTTCAAAGTACTAATATAGACATATGCTACAAAACATGGTGGTCAACAACTATGCTAATCACTTTAACAAAAACTAGGGGCATCTGGGAAGAGGGAATCTCAACTGAGAAAATGCCTTATTAGATTGCCTGCAGGCACATCTGAAAGTCATAATCTTCACTGATGGAGGAGAGGCGAGCTCACTTTGGGTAGTACCATATCTACCCAAAGTTGTATAAAAAAGCAATCTGAGCAAGCCATGGAGGCAAACCAGGAAGCCGCATTCCCAGTACGGTCGCTACATCAGTTCCTGCCCTGCCTGAGTTCCTGCCCTGACTTCCCTTAATGGTGGTAAGATGAAATAAACCTCCATATGTTGTTTTTGGTAGTGGAGTTGATCATAGCAACAGAAATCAAACTAGAATAACAACAGACTGTACCTGTTGTCCCAGGAGACTGAGTTCACACAACAAAAATCATCTCATGATGCATTTCTTAGAATGTACTACCACCCTCAAGTAATGAATATGCTGTGCCTACTTTTCCCAATCAATATATTGATAGGTACTATTATCCTCTGCCTTTCACAGGCACAGAAACTAAAGCTCAAACAGGTTCACTAACTCATCTAAGGGGATATCAGTAATAAGTGGCAGCATCAAGATTTAAACTCACAGCTAACTTTTATTTTCTGAATACTCTGATATTTATAGTCAATTTAAGTTTCTCCATAAGTGGGTGCATGCTTTCTTTTTAAACATGAAACAAATTAAGGTTAACAAAATGTAAAGCTTTCTTCAGTATTGCATCATGGAACATGGCATCTATGATATTCCAAACATTTGTGTGTGATTCCACCCACCACTATCTACTCACGATATGCACAAAGTGTATGTGTGTGTGTGTGTGTGTGTGTGTGAAGGAGGAAATTAAAGGAGAAATATATGTGAATGGAAATGAATGTGAAACGTGACCAGTTGCTGCCTGTATCACATATTCTTTAAGTATCTGTCTTGGGTCTTGAGCCTGTGATCGTCTAGCACAGTTGACACTATTACCCTGTCACAGTTGCCTTATGTGCTTTCTCTGTCATTTTCCCATCTAGTAAGGATGTAGCTAGCTAATTACCTACATTCATCTACCTGCTGCTACCACACTGATTGAGTGTATGGTAGGTTGCGTGTGTACTTTTGCAATATGGCTTCCACTATTCCTATACCACTGTACTGTGTTAACAAATTAGTATTTTATTTCCTTAACAACTTTCTACTATCGTGTGCTGCAATTATCAAGGGATAAAGTGTAAATACATTCTCTTGAACAGATTCTTTTGATGACCTTGTGCTCCATAGTTTGAGTATCCCTCCTCAGTTGTCAGCAAACACTTATCAAATACAACCACACACAGTTCCACAGAGATCTGTGGCTCCCCATTCTTGCCTAGACATTCAGTTTCTTTTACTTTGCTCACATCTATGCTCTAAAAGCCAAATTCTGAAATGTGACATTATCTTGGAAAATGGCTCTGTCTCCCTGTGAGATGAGATGGACCTTTCTCTTCTGTTTGATATTACCTACTTGCCATCACCTACCAGAATATTATTGTGAATCAGTTTATCTAAATGTAGGAGGATTCATCATTTTACTTCACAAAACATACCATATCTGATTAAATTTTCACATACTTCATAGAAAAGTCAAAAGTAATATTCTTAGATACAACTGTTCAAACAACTTCAATACACAAGCTCTTTTAATTCATGGAAAATCAGGTTTTCTAGGTTAGCAACCTGTGCAAATTAATATAAGAAAGGAAACAAAAATATTACATTGATGTTATAGGAGGCCGCTAGTTAGTTCCCATTTGCTCAGCTCTGAAATAATCACACAAAAACCATATTATTTTGGCCAATAGCTTAAATGTATTTCTGGCTAAGTCACATCTTAAATTAACCCATCTCCATTAATTTGTGTATTGCCATGAGGCTGTGGATTACTGGGTAAAATTCTGGTGTCTGTCTCTGGAGGGGCTACATGGCTTCTCTCTGAATCTGCCTTCTTTCTCCCAGCATTCAGTTTAGTTTTCTCTGCTTAGCTAAGTTCTGTCTAGCTATAGGCCAAAGCAGTTTGTTTATTCATTAACCAATAAAAGCAACACATAGATAGAATGACCTCCCACACCACACTGATTCCCTTTTGTTTGTCTTTTTATATTTATTATCTTGATATAGTCTTTATTGAATCAATTAACCGAGTAGACATCATGACACAAAACTATTGCTATACCTGCAATCAAGCATTAAACAGGTTGGTCTCCAAAAAGACCAGATCATTTGAAGTACATATAATTAATTAATGTTTTACAAACACCTTATAAACAAACACAAAAGCCACATGGATTATAAATTACATATTAGCATACATATTGGCATGCTGAAGTGTCACAAGGTCAACAAGGTCATTTAGATGCAGTCAGAGCTTTCTAACATAATAGATTTCATTCATTTTGTATTAATAGGATTCTTTAGTGATTGAAAGTGCTCTGCTATTACCTATTTATACAATAGTCTGCTGAGGTGGGTAGCATTACCTACATAGAAAAATGAGAAAATGTAAATTCGAATATTAAAGTTCCCTTCAGTCAGCAGTATGATAATCATTGAAGGGTCTAATGCTTGGACCCTAATGCTTTATTTGAGATGTATGACTCCAGGCTTCACTCACAAGCACACTCATAAATGCTGGTCACACAGAGGTTTTGCTAGGTTACTGCATTTCAGCTACATGATAGTATCAGTTACAAGTTAAAGGACACAATGGTTTTAGTATTCTACTTCAAATGTTCTTTGAAATGAAAAAGTGAACTTAAGAAGCAATGTACATTTCAACTGGTAATTTATTATCCTATACTTGGCCACTTTCATACTAAAAGGTATCATCTACATTAATTTAAAAACATTTAAAATATTTCAACTCCCCAGAGAAAAAATTATGAATTAAAAATGTTGTTTTTGAATTGTTATAAAAACAATAAACAATTGAAAAGACAAGTTAAAAAAAACCCGATGATTTTCTTCTGTTGTATAGGAGATGGGAGGTAGTCATATTGGAAGAAGTAGCCACAGCATGTAGAAAAGGAGAAGAAATTAAGAAAGTGGGTTGAAGTGCAAGAGAAAGGCCACCAATTATAAAATAAGATTCCGTTTCATTTGCTTCATCTTCAAATGCTCATTCCATCACCTTCTACCTTGAATGAGAAGAACTAAGTAAGAGCTGCTTCCTGAAGTCCCTGTATTAACACAGACTGATTCGAGTATTAAATCCCATCTATTTTTTTCAAGATTTATAATGTTTTCCACACTTCTCTGCAGCCACACCTCCTTACCCACACAGGATCTTCCTCATTGCTTTCTGTAGTGCTGCCTTCCAGCAAAACCAAAAATGTTCACATGTATTGAGAAGCTGGAAACTTTTGTATTTAATCCTTCCTGCATGTGGGTAATCCTTTCCTATTTACTCTTGCAAATCAAGGAAAGTGAAAATGAAATACTAACTTCCAAAATTCACAAGCTGAAGCTGGGATGATCATTTTGCACATCTCTAGTCTAATTAAAGTGTTTGACACTGACATTTCTAGATCATTCCCACTCATATCCTGCCAAAGCTAGAGATACATAAAGATGTTCTTTACATTAAAAAAATTATGCTTTTTTATTTGGAAAATTTCGTACATAAATCCAATGAGTATTGATCATATTCTTCTACCAGTACTCCGTACGTCCCCCAGACACCCCACAACATCTCTTTCTTAATTTATTGTCCTCATTTCTTTTATTAATAATATCTGAATCCAATAAATGCTGCCCATGTGTATATAGATGTGTGACATCCATTGGGGCATGAGCAGCCTACCAGTGGCCACATTCCCAAGGGAGAATGATACGCCCTCTCTCCCTCAGAAGTCACAAATTGCTAGTTTCTCCTGTGAGAGGGATGGGTCATCAAAGGCCCCTCTCTCATCAAACCAGGAATTTTAACTGGCTTAATATGTTCAGGTCTTGCATAGGAAACCACTGTTGTATGTTGATTTGTGTAACAGGCATGCCATCTCCAGAAGTCAAATTTTCACAGTTCTCTTCCCCATCTATCAGCAATACACTCTTTCTGAGCACTCTTCTATGAAGTTTCTGGAGATTTAGGGGGTAGAAGGTTGATATGGATGACTCATCCAGATCTATGTATTCAGCATTTTTTATTCAGGAAATTTTGAACCGTTTGGAATGTGGGCATTAATGAGGCTTTCCTGACCGAAGTTGAAAGCAGCACAAATCAATGAGTGCAAATAAATACTTATGTTTCAATCAGATAGCATGACAAGTTAGCAAAAAAAACAAAACAAACAAAAAACACAAAAGAAAGTCACCTTAGGGCCTATAAGGTCTCTCTAGTTATTGGCTTTACTGTGTTTACGATATCAAGCAGAATATGCCCACTGTGGAGCAGCCTCATATCCTAACAGAAAGTGTTTGGTTGCCTTCATAACTGATAAGTTGCTATTACACCAATAGGCATATATTTTCAGCAGGATGATATGAAGTATGCTGCGTCTAGAGCTGGGTAAGGTCACTGATGTCTTTTCTCCCAAAGAGGGCTGCATAGTACCTTTCTGGAATATGTAAGCAGGGTGGGAGTATTATGGTCAGTTCAAGGTTGATCTCTTCATGCTCTACATTCGAAGAAAGTGGTGTCTTCATCAAGAGGTGGTTTAATCATCTAGTTATCGTTAACAGCTGATATCAGTGGAAATAATTTATGGTGTTTGGGTGCCTTTGGGACCTCCCTGTTCAATAACTCCTAAAGAAGTATCCCTGGCAATGAGATTTTCACATTAAAACCTATGTCTTCTGGGGCTATCATTTTCTACACTTGCAGAATATTTTTGCTCAATATCTCTCTGTCTGTCTGTCTGTCTGTCTGTCTGTCTATCTATCTATCTATCTATCTATCTATCATCTATCTATATCTCATATATATCTATACTTTAATTTTGTTTGTTTATCTTACAAACTAGTAGATTTCTACCTCCTTGTGTATCTTTAGTTTTGACTAACATAGCTTCTGCTTTTATCCCAATCTCCATACCAACCCCCCTTAAAACTTTAACCTAGAGTATTTTACTTCCTTCTTTACCTTCCATGTGACTCTCTTTTACTATCTATTCTAATTTGGTTTATTTACTGGATTTCCATGTAGCTTTTATTCCCTTGATTTTAGCTAAGTTTTCTTTAATCCATTCCCATTCACTTTTTTTTTTACTTATTTATTTATTTTTATTCTTTTTTAATTAAAATTTCCACCTGCTCCCCATTTCCCATTTCCCTCCCCTCCTCCCAAATATTGCCCTCCCCCCACTTCCCTCCCCCTATCCCCACTCCTCTTCTCCTCCCCCCACTCCATTCCCCCTCCCTCTCGATACTGAAGAGCAGTCCAAATTCCCTGCCCTGCGGGAAGACCAAGGTCCTTCTATCTACGTCCAGAAAGGTGAGCGTCCAAACAGGCTAAGCTCCCACAAAGCCAGTTCATGTATTAGGATCGAAACCTAGTGCCATTGTCCTTGGCTTCTCATCAGTCTTCATTGACCGCCATGCTCAGAGAGTCCGCAATCAACCCATGCTTATTCAGTCCCAGACCAGCTGGCCTTGGTGGGCTCCCAATAAATCAGTTCCACTGTCACAGTGGGTGGGTGCATCCCTCGTGGTCCTGATTTTTTGCTCATGTTCTCCCTCCTTCTGCTCCTCATTTGGACCTTAAGAGCTCAGACCGTTGCTCCAAATTGAGACTCTGTCTCTACCTCGATCCATCGCCAGATGAAGGTTCTAAGGTGATATGCAAGATATTCATCAGTATAGGATAGGGTCATTTCAGGTTCCCTCTCCTTAGTTGCCCAAGGTACCATCTGGGGACATATTCCTGGACACCTGCGAACCCCTCAAGAGTCAAGATGGTTGGGATATAGGAAGGATGGATACGGGAGCAGCGAAGTATATATCCTATCTAAGGGAGCCATCTTAGGGTTGGCAAGAGACTTGACTCCCATTCACTTTTATGCTTGAATCTTTCACACTTTGGAAAGGCTCACCAGAGACTGATGCATTGAGGGGCAGAGAATAGATAACTAGAGGTAAAATAAAAACAGAGAGGGAGTTTACTGAAGGCGCTCTTTTAAAAGGAATGGAACCCAAAACCTCAACCAACCAACAAAATTCCAAACAACTGCAACAAAATCCTCAGTTATTAACAGAGGCAAGAACTCAGACTGGAAGCATTGTGAAGTTTAGTCGTGTATGTTCACCGATTCCAAACAAAACAGCAATAAAACAGACTTAGAAAAGGTCAGCCCTTAGGATCATTGCGATCAGCTGAAGCCATTAAATGTACTTCTGTTTTCACACCAAGTAAAGGAGAAATTTGAGAAGTTACGGAAGCAACTTAATAGTCTACCAACAAATGAATGAATCAATAAATTGTGATATGTCATGTGATATGTTACATTCTATATACATATATGTATATGCATATATACAACAGAAATTTAGCTTTGAAATTGAGATCTGGGTAGGAGAATAACTCAGCAGCACAGTACATTAGTCAGTGCAAGGCCCCGAGTTTAAAGTCCAGTACTCCAAAAAGAAAAATAAAAAACAGATCCTATTATTTTTAATAACATGAAGAAGCTAAATGGAATTATCACAGATAAAATCATCAGATTTAAAAAGGAAAATATGACATAATCTCATACACAAAGAACATAAAATGTGAAGTCAAACATATAGAAACAATAAAAATAATTGAGGGAGTTCAGTTGGGAGGAAAGAATGAAGAGACACAAGACTACAGATTTATAGTGCTGTAGTGTGAGGAAACCTAAAGACTTAACAGGGTGACTACAGTCAATAATACTGAATTTTATAATAGAAACTTACCACAGAAGTATATTTGAGAAACTTTTAGCATATTTTTAAAAATTAGGAACTGGTGGCAATATTAATTTGCTTAAATGTCACTGTGACTTCATTGCATGTAAATATTACATAAAGTTAATGTCTCAAACATCATGTTTTATATGCTTAATAAAGAATTTTAAAGTAAGTGAAATCAAAAATAACATATAAAAGGCTCCTGAGTATTTTTATTTTGTTTTTTCTCATCTATCATTTTGTGCCCCCCTTTCTGCCAGTTCCATCTTTACAAAATAGCTCCTCTTTTACTTCCACGTTTTAAAAGTATTCTAAATTCCAAATATGAGACAAAATATGGTATTTGCCTTCCTAAACCTGACATTTTTCTTTTTTACATCATTATCTCCAGCACCATTCACTTGTAAAAAAACAACACATTTATAGAATCTCTGCTACAGTGTGATTGTGTTCTCCAAAATTCATGTGTTGAATTTAAATGGCAATATTTAAAAGATAGGACCTTAAGGAATTGATAAAGTTACAAGAGTAGAGCTCTCATGAAAGTCCTTAAGGCTTTAAGATGCTGAGAGAGGAACTTGTGTGTTGCCTTCTTGCACCATGTGTTAGCATAATAGTCTTCCTGTCTCCCCATCTGTTCTTTCCAACATATAAACAGACATCAAAATGTTGCATATGAAGCAGAAATCAAGTCCCTCAGTGGACTCCAAATTTTTTGGTGACATGCTTTTGAATGATGGAAATCCAGAATGTAAAAATTAAATTTATGTTCCTTATAAATGTTTCAGTTTTTAAATATTTTGTTATAGCAATGTATACAGACTGAAACTAATTCCATCATGGCTGCCCAGTCACAGAAGTAGCTTCAGATAGTAATAAGCACCTAGAAGGGAAAAACTTCATAGAAGCTTTGTAGAAAAGCCAATGGGACCACGAGGCCTTGAGACAGGGTCAGGAAACACTGATATTTTCAGTCACCAGACTACATGG